>NC_059165.1:51046358-53446358 GCF_019923935.1 Bubalus bubalis | reverse complement strand
CTCTTCTTCTTTAAAACCAAACTAACTACAATGAGGTATCACTTCATACCAGTCAGATCAGAAAAAAAAAATCTACAAATGCTAAATGCTGGAGAGGGTATGAAGAAAAGGGAGCCCTCACAACTGGTACACAACTGGTGGGAATGTAAATTGATACAATCACTGGAGAACTGTATGGAGATTTCTTTAAAAACTAGGAATAAAAATACCATATTACCTAGCAATCCCACTACTAGGCATAGGGAGTGAAGTCGCTCAGTCATGTCCGACTCTTTGCGACCCCATGGACTGTAGCCTGTGAGGTTCTTCCATCCATGGAATTTTCCGGGCAAGAGTACTGGAGTGGGTTGCCATTTCCTTCTTGAACTACTAGGCATATACCCTGAGAAAACCATAATTGAAAAAGATTCATGTACCCTAGTGTTCATTGCAGCATTATTTGTAATAGCTAGGACATGGAAGCAGCCTAGATGTCCATCTACAGATGAATGAATAAAGAAGTTGTGGTACACACACACACACACAGTGAAATATTACTCTGTCATAAAAAGGAATGGATTTGAGTTAGTTCTAGTAAGGTAGATGAACCTTGAGCCTGTTACGCAGAGTGAAGTAAGTCAAAGTGAAAAGCAAATGTTATCTAATAATGCATATATGTGGAGTCTAGGAAAATGGTGCTGCTGAAGCTATTTGCAGGTCAGGAATAAAGAAGTAGATGCAGAGAACAGACTTGTGAACATAGCGGGGGAGGAGACAGTGGGGCGAATTGAGAGAGGAGCATCAAAACATATCCATTGCCTTATGTAAAATAGATAGCCAGTGGGAAGTTGCTGTATAACACAGGAAGCTCAACCTGGTGCTCTTTAACAACCAAGAGGGGTGGAATCGGATTGGGGTGGGAGGTAGATTCAAAAGAGAAGGGACATATGTACACTTATGGCTGATTCACAGTGTTGTATGGCAGAAACCAGCACAACATTATAAAGCAGTTATCCTCCAATTAGAAATTTTTTTTTAAATGAAAGAAAACCAAGCTAAATATAAAACCCTCAAAGCAAAACAAACAAATGTAAGAGAAACATACAAAGCATACTGTTCAATACTCAGCTTTTTTCATTTAACATTCTTTGGCATTGACCTTCTTTGGGATTGAATGAAAACTGACCTTTTCCAGTTCTGTGGCTGGTGCTGAGTTTTCCAAATTTGCTAACTTGTTGTATACAGCACTTTAACAGCATTACCTTTTAGGATTTTAAAAAGCCCAGCTGTAATTCCATCACCTCCACTAGCTTTGTTCTCAGTAATGCTTCCTAAAAGGCCCACTTGATTTCACACTCCAGAATGTCTGGCTCTAGGTCAGTGACCACAGCATTGTGGCTATCTGGGTCATTAAGAACTTTTTTGCATAGTTCTTCTGTGTAATCTTGCCTCTTCTTTTTAATCTGTTCTGCTTCTGTTAGGTCCTTACCATTTCTGTCCTTTGTCATGCCCATCCTTGTATTAAATGTTGCCTTGATAGCTTGTTTTCCTGAAGCGATCTCTAGTCTTTCCCATTCTACTGTTTACTTCTTTGCATTGTACACTTAAGGTCTTCTTATCTCTCTTTGCTATTCTCTGGAACTCTGCATTCAAATGGGTATCTTTCCCTTTCTCTCTTGCTTTTTTTGCTTCTCCTCTTTTCTCAGCTATTTGTAAAGCCTCCCCAGACAACCACTTTGCCTTCTTACATTTCTTTTTCTTTGGGATGGCTTTGATCACTGCCTCCTGTACAGTGTTACAAGCCTCTATCCATAGTTCTTCAGGCACTCTGTCTACTGTATCTAATCCTTTGAACTATTTGTCACCTCCACTGTATAATCATAAGGGATTTGATTTGTGGTTTTCCCTAGTTTCTTCAAGTTAAGCCTGAATTTTGTAATAAGGAGTTCATGATCTGAGCCACAGTCAGCTCCAGGTCTTATTTTTGCTAACTGTATAGAGTTTCTACCGGAGAAGGTGATGGCACCCCATTCCAGTACTCTCGCCTGGAGAATCCCATGGACGGAGGATCCTGGAAGGCTGCAGTCCATGGGGTCGCTAAGAGTCAGACACGACTGAGCGACTTCACTTTCACTTTTCACTTTCATGCATTGGAGAAGGAAATGGCAACCCACTCCAGTGTTCTTGCCTGGAGAATCCCAGGGACGGGGGAGCCTGGTGGGCTGCTGTCTATGGGGTCGCACAGAGTTGGACACGACTGATGCTACTTAGCAGCAGCAGCAGCATAGAGCTTCTTCACCTTCAGCTGCAAAGAATGTAATTAATCTGATTTTTGTATTGACCATTTGGTTATGTCCAAGTGTAGAGTCATCTCTTATGCTGCTGGAAAAGGGTGTTTGCTGTGACAAATGTGTTCTCTTGACAAAACTCTGTTAGCCTTTGCCTTGATTCACTTTGTACTCCAAGGCCAAATTTGGCTGTTACTACAGGTGTCTCCTGACTTCCTACTTTTGCATTCCAATCCCCTATGATGAAAAGGACATATTTTTTCAGTGTTAGTTCTAGAAGGTCTTATAGGTGTTCATAGAACCATTTAACTTCATCTTCAGCATTAGTAGTTGGGGCATAGACTTGGATTACTGCGATGTTGAATGGTTTGCTTTGGAAATGAATTGAGGTCATTCTGTTGTCTTTGAGATTGTACCCAAGTACTGCATTTCAAGATTCTTTTGTTAACTATGTGGGCTACTCCATTTCTTCTAAGGGATTCTTGCCCACAGTAGTAGATATAGTGGTCATCTGAATTAAATTAGGGAAAGCTAAGTGTTGGTACAATGCCAACAAGACTGCCTAAGGCCAAAAGTGACTCAGAAGAATCTTTTCCTTCCTAAGGCTGTCTCAAATACTGCTTGAGAGGAGTCAAGAAGAGTTATGCTTTATATGAATAAGGATATACAATTATTAGCAAAGTTCCAAATCATGTGTCTTTAATAGAATTTCCTTTTTAATTCCTTGAAATGTTGGTATTTTATTGGTGGGCACCTTTGAGGAAGATGAAATTTCTAGGTGTTATTCTTTTGGTACGGTGGTTGTTGTTCAGTCCCCAAGTCGTGTCTGTCTCTTTGCAACCCCACGGAATGCAGCATGCCAAGCTTTCCTGTTCCTCACCATCTCCCGGAGTTTGCCCAAGTTCATGTCCATTGAATTGGTGGTGCCATCCAACCATCTCATCCTCTGTCACCCTGTTCTTCTTCTGCCTTCAGTCTTTCCCAGTATTAGAGTCTTTTTCAATGAGTTGGCTGTTCCCATCAGGTGGCCAAAGTATTGTAGCTTCAGCCTCTATCCTTCCAATGAGTGTTCACGGTTGATTTCCTGTAAGATTGACTAGTTTGATCTCCTTGCTGTCCAAGGGACTCTGAAAAGTCTTCTCCAGCACCACAATTCAAAAGCATCAATTCTTCGGCACTCTGCCTTTTTTATGGTCCATCTCACAAACAGATATGATTATTGGAAAGACAATAGCCTTGACTATACGGACCTTTGAAGGCAAAGTGATGTCTTTGCTTTTTAACACACTGTCTAGGTTTGTCATAGCTTTCCTGCCAAGGAAAGCATGCAGTATCTAAATACTATTTCTCAAGTAGTGGTCCTGTAGCTTTTTGCAAAACGAGTCAAAACTGTGGGCTTTTATCCCAGAAAAATGCACGTGGATACAGATAAATTTGACTTTCACTTTAGGAGGGGCTTCATAGATTACCTGAAGCTCGTTGATGGCAAATGCCCTGAATTGTTCTAATCTTCCTGAGGAATAAGGGTAGTTTATATTCTGTTGGTTGATGATCGCTTGGAATTATTAGCATGGAGGTTATCATTTTTATGACGTCAGAAACCATAGTAAATTTGAAAAATGATTGCAACTTTTTGAGGGGCATATATTAGAATGCATAAGCTTCCAAATGATTGCCTTCCACCATTTTCCCCAAAACAATGTGTCTGAGTTTTGGCCACTGAGAAATAACATACAATAATGTTATGAGCCTGGGCTTAATAGTTGTTAAGAGCATGGGCTTTATGTCAGAATTTGAGGATGGGGAGCAAGATCCAAACTTTATTCTGCCACTCACCTAGTACAGGACAGTTGAATCTTTCTTTACCTTACTTTTTTCATCTGTATATAGGGTTAACAGTGCATTTTATGGCATGGTGTGAGGATTACATGAGCTCATGAATGAAAAGCTATATGTAGAATGTCTGGCATGAATAAGAATTCAGTTAATAATATCTGTCATTTCTTTCCTGTCTGAGATTCTTAATATTTTGTAATTGTATCAGATGACTGTAGACCATATTCACTGTTATTTTAAATTATCAAATCACCTTGAGACTAATTGAGAAGTTCAGACCACGAATTGCCAAGTGGCAAAATTGTAGTTAAAACATATGGTTAGAGTGCTTTGGGCCACTTGGGGAAATGGATTTTATAGAGATGCTGCTTCTGCTGCTAAGTCGCTTCAGTCGTGTCTGATTCTGTGAGACTGCATAGACGGAAGCCCACCAGGCTCCCCCATTCCTGGGATTCTCCAGGCAAGAACACTGGAGTGGGTTGCCATTTCCTTCTTCAATGCAGGAAAGTGAAAAGTGAAAGTGAAATCGCTCAGTTGTGTCTAACTCGATGTGACCCCATGGACTGCAGCCCACCAAGCTCCTCCGTCCGTAGGTTTTCCCAGGCAAGAGTATTGGAGTGGGGTGCCATTGCCTTCTCCGTATAGAGATGCTAGAAATGTTAAATAAAGTTTATAGAACAGAATAATTATTGTTATCAGTAACTTCAACATCTTGTGTTCATACATATTGGTCTCACTGCTAGGAAGACTTTTATTATTATCACTGTTAAACAGATAGGTTAAACAGGATCCCATTCACAAAAGCAAGCTGAGAAACTTAAAATTACAGCATATGTTTGTCCTTGAATTGATCCCATGATTCTTGAGAATTCATAGGAGCCTCCGAATATTTCTCAAAATCTAGTTTGAAAGAATTTATCCATATTCAAACAAGATTTATTGAAAATACTAGGTTTCCTAAATTTGGAAGCTTCTCCCTATCTTTTTGATTTTTAAGACAAACCTCACCCTTCAGTCATTTATTTTCTGATTTTTTTAAACCTAAACAGGGAGCACCCTAGCAGGCCGTCTGAAAACTAAGCAGATTTTGTGTGTGTGTATCTCTGGTATATGTATCTGGTGTGTGCATGTATCTATGTTTGTGTCTACCTATGTAGCTCTTTCTGGGTGTATTTATCTGTGTGTGTGCATGTTCCTGCATCTGTATTCTTTCATCTTATGACTGAGAACAGAAAAGACACCAAGAAATAAAGGCCCGAGAAGACTATTCATCACTGGGGTCTGCCTCTCAGCCTGACTAGTGGCTCCCCAGGGAGTCTTAACAAAGCACTGTGGAGTCCAGATTCTTCTCCCCACCCCCACACAATCTGGGGGACTCTGTACTTTGAGGCTGTTCTACCACCTTCACCCTCAGACTTTGCAGAACCTCCCCGCCCCCATTCATCTCTGGGCCCATCAGGGATGTGAGCAAAGGAAGCATTAAAATGGGTAGATTGATAGCCTTGGGATCACATCAATTTTCATACGTGTTGAATATTATGTCAATTATTCATCACTCAGAGATATCATTGCAGGGAAAAATCACATTAAGAGGAGCCAGGAAAACCAGAGGTTATAAATTCCAACCCTAGCCAGTGACTGTGCTGGAATTCAGTGCCAGCTCCCCAGTGGTGGTCTCGTTGGAAGGCTGGAGTCTCAGACTTTCTTTCAGAAATATTTTTTCTCCTGTCTTATGTTTTACCAGGCGGAGACTCAACCTTCCAGAGGTGAAAAAGAGCTGATACATCTGTGGACACAATGCTCCTAAGTTTCCTTTGAATTCTGCCATCACCTTGAGTTGGCTGTCTAAAAAATGCCATTTTCTCTCAGTTGACTCAAGGAAGCTTTTTTTTCCCCAGCACTAGATGATACCAAAAATGGGTGTCTGAGAAGATGGCAAATGCCACAGAATAAATATAGCTCAACCCAGCATACAGAATTGTTGACGGAGAGAGTGTAGGAGTATAAGGACTTGACCACCAGGCAGTGACTCAGCCTTTCCAAACTTGCATTTCCTCATCTTGTGAGTTTAGGGATCCTGCCAGTTCCAGTGGGTGGTTGTGAAGATTAAATTAGGTAACCTAGATCACATAATTCCGAGTCCCTCAACCTTATGGAGCTACTGGTACTTTATGACACACTTTGTGGGAGGGCCACCGAGTTGTTCTTCAGAGTCTCTGAAGGTTCTGGGGAGAAGCTTAGATGTCTTCTGTGCAGTAGCGTCTTCTGCTGGAGAGCTCGTCCTACAGGCACCAGTCTCCATCCCTAGCTTCCTTCCCACCAGTAGACGTGACTCCCCTAATTCATTCCCTCAGAGAAATACCAACACAGGCACTATTTATCTATCCATTCACAGAGTGACTGCTTCCTGAGCTCCTACTATGGGTCATGGAGCAAGAGTTTTGAACAAGAGGAAAGGTCCTCCTCTCTTTAAGCTTATATTCAAGCCTGATTGACCAAAAATGAGTCCACAGCAGATATACCAGCAAATTCAGGTGTAACAGGCACTTGGAAGGTAATAACACAGGGTGACATGATGCAGAGTGGAGTGTGGTGTGAGGTCAGAGAAAGAGCTTTTGAGGAGGTGATAATGAAGCCATCACCTGAAAGGCAGGAGGGAGCCATTTATGTGAAGCTCTCTGGGAAGAGTGTTCTAGGCAAAGGGAGCTGCAAGTTTGAGTCTGAGGTGGGAAGGAGATGAGGTTGTTTTAGAAAGGACAGTGTGACAGGAAAGTGTGGTCTGAGATGATCCGAGGGATAAGCAGAACTTGGGAGAACAGAATAAGCAATTTGGCTTGTATTCTTGTACAACAGGACAATTTCCAGCAGGTGCATGACATATTTTGGTTCGTGGTTCAGGCAGGGAGGTCGCTTTAGCTTGTGTAGAATGGGTTGTGGTGGAGGAACAGGAGTGGGAAGAACAGGTAGAGGCTCTGTGGTTGAGAAGCTGAGACATGGTGGTGGCTTGGACTGGG
Organism: Bubalus bubalis; assembly: GCF_019923935.1. Taxonomy (NCBI): domain Eukaryota; kingdom Metazoa; phylum Chordata; class Mammalia; order Artiodactyla; family Bovidae; genus Bubalus; species Bubalus bubalis. The sequence continues at coordinate 53,439,241 of NC_059165.1, read as the reverse complement.
GTTGCACCAGTGGAAAGGTGTCAGTAGATGACCAGGCTCAGGAGCAGTTCTGAGTGCTTTGGGATTCAGGGCTAGCTCCTGTGCCCTGAGAAAGTCTACCAAGGGATTGAATGTGGGCCAGCGTGGAGGAAGGAAAGAGAGGATGCTCCTAGGTATTTTGTAAGCTTTGGCTACCCTGCAATCTAGGGGAAAAAATGGCAGATTTGGGTCATGAAATGTGTCAGCTTTTCCCTACCTTGGGATTGTTCTTACTGGTGCTGTGATTCTATGGGCCTCGGTCTCCTGTCCCTGCTGTCTCTCTCCCTTGGCTTTCTCCTTTTCTGTGTGTGCTCTGTTCTGAGGACTGAATATCCTTAGGCAGAGGGTGACATTATTCAGAGCTTTATATTGCTAGCCTTCCGAGCACCCAGACCTGTGCTAGTCCCAGTATGCCATATGGGCAGACTTCGGGAAGCCAAGCTCATGCTAATATTTCTTGTGCCACTTCTAGGAAGAGCATCCTCTCCCCTTTGTCCCCAGAACTTTCCTGAGGGACTTGTCTCCCGCTGATCACGAGATGGTTCTGCATCACACACTGTTCAGGAGCTCTCAGCTCTGCCACCTTTGGTTGTGTGAGCTAGAGCAAGCTACTTAGCACATGCCAGGTCTACTTTCTGTGTCTGTGAAATGGGAAACCTGCTTTCTGGAGCACATAGGAAGATTTTAGGAAACCCTACAGGGGACCTGGCAGATACTGCTCAGAGCAAAAGTAACCTAGCTCGTTGTTACTGCCTTTTTTTTTTCCTCTTGTTTGTATTGAATTGAACAATGAAGTCCTGAACCAGTTAAAATGAAGCAGGAAGTAGTGGGTTCTGATATTTTGTCATCTTCAGCTGGTCATGGAATCAGAGGGGTGGTGAGGACTTTAGAGAGTATTTCTGCTAAACCCTTGGTGTAACCAGACAGGAATACTTGTGAAGAGGACCCCTGCAGAGATTTCATGTGGCAGCGCATTTCTGAGGGTGTTCTACAGAAGAGTAACCCTGCAATGATTTGCTCAAAGAAAGACTTTGTGGCCCAATAGCCAAGAAATGTTGCATATCAGATCTCCTCCTTGTAGGTGCACAGACTGTTTGCCCAATAAAGGCTCTGATGAGTCCTGTAATGAAGAAATCTGCCAGTCCCTTTTCATTATAGTATTCTCCACTGGCCTTAACTGGAGCAGCTTTTGTCTATCAGCTTTACTAACATCCTGTAGAATGTGTGTTCTTTAGAATGTCTTTGGGAAACCTTATTTTAGCCAAAGGAGCCCACATTTCAAACTGAGGCTTGGTTTCTTGAGACAGTTCTGTTACTGGACCAAACTTGAGTTGGCTTACCCACCATGTAGCAAAGTCCATCTCCTGACGCCGGGTTGTGGTGAGGAAGGGGATATATAGCATCTATTTGCAGGGACAGGGACAACTATACAAAAAGATCTTCATGACCCAGATAATCACGATGGTGTGATCAGTCACCTAGATCCAGACATCCTGGAATGTGAAGTCAAGTGGGCCTTAGAAAGCATCACTATGAACAAAGCTAGTGGAGGTGATGGAATTCCAGTTGAGCTATTTCAAATCCTGAAAGATGATGCTGTGAAAGTGCTGCACTCAATATGCCAGCAAATTTGGAAAACTTAGCAGTGGCCACAGGACTGGAAAAGGTCAGTTTTCATTCCAATCCCAAAGAAAGGCAATGCCAAAGAATGCTCAAACTACCGCACAATTGCACTTATCTCACATGCTAGTAAAGTAATGCTCAAAATTCTCCAAGCCAGGCTTCAACAATATGTGAACCGTGAACTTCCTGATGTTCAAGCTGGTTTTAGAAAAGGCAGAGGAACCAGAGATCAAATTGCCAACATCTGCTGGATCATGGAAAAAGCAAGAGAGTTCCAGAAAAAAATCTATTTCTGCTTTATTGACTATGCCAAATCACATATGGATCCACACTATGGATCACAACAAACTGTAGAAAGTTCTTAAATAGTTGGGAATACCAGACCACCTTACCTGCCTCCTGAGAAATCTGTATGCAGGTCAGGAAGCAACAGTTAGAACTGGATATGGAGCAACAGACTGGTTCCAAATTGGGAAAGGAGTACGTCAAGGCTATATATTGTCACCCTGCTTATTTAACTTATATGCAGAATACATCATGAGAAATGCTGGTCTGGATGAAGCACAAGCTGGAATCAAAATTGCTGGGAGAAATATCAATAACCTCAGATACGCAGATGACACCACCCTTAAGGCAAAAAGTGAAGAAGAATTAAAGAGCCTCTTGATGAAAGTGAAAGAGGAGAGTGAAAAAGTTGGCTTAAAGCTCAACATTCAGAAAATGAAGATCATGGCACTTCATGGGAAATAGATGGGGAAACAGTGGAAACATTGTCAGACTTTATTTTTTTTGTCTCCAAAATCACTGCAGATGGTGATTGCACCCATGAAATTAAAAGACGCCTACTCCTTGCACAAAAAGTTATGACCAACCTAGACAGCATATTAAAAAGCTTTGCCCACAAAGGTCCGTCTAGTCAAGGCTATGGTTTTTCCAGTAGTCATGTATGGATGTGAGAGTTGGACTGTAAAGAAAGCTGAGTTCTGAAGAATTGATGGTTTTGAACTGTGATGTTGGAGAAGACTCTTGAGAGTCCCTTGGACTGCAAGGAGATCAATCAGTCCATCCTAAAGGAAATCAATCCTGAATATTCCTTGGAAGGACTGATACTGAAGCTGAAACTCCAATACTTTGGCCACCTCATATGAAGAACTGACTCATTTGAGAAGAGCCTGATGCTGGCAAAGATTGAAGGCAGGAGGAGAAGGGGATAAGAGAAGATGAGATGGTTGGATGGTATCAACGAATCAATGGACATGAGTTTGAGTAAACTCCAGGAGTTGGTGATGGACAGGGAGGCCTGGCATACTGCAGTCCATGAGGTCACAAAGAGTCAGACATGACTGAGCGACTGAACTGAACTGAACTGAAGCAAGGATAAGACTTCCCTTGGAGCTCAGATGATAGAGAATCTGCCTGCAAAGAGGAGAGCTTGATTCAGTCCTTGGGGTGGGAAGATACCCTGGAGTGAGGTATGACAACCTGCTCCAGTATTGTTGCCTGGAGAATTCCATAGGTAGAGAAACCTGTTGGGCTACAGTCTATGGGGTCACAAAGAGTCGGACATGACTGAGCAACTAACGTTTCACTTCAGGCAAGGATAATGAACAGGAGGCTTGTGCTCAAAAGGCCTCAACTACCCAGTGGCTTCCAGGGAAGGATTTTTAAAGGCAGCATTTGGGGTGAAGGGTGCAGCTCCCGGACTTTGTTCTGATTGGTTGGTGGTGAGGTAACAGGGTGCTGTTTTGGGAATCTTCATCATCCATCTTCTAGTTCAGCTAGTCTGGGGTCTATGTGCTTAGGGTCAGCAGATAGTCACCATCTTCCACCTGGGTGGGGGTCTTAGGTTCTGCAATAAAACTCAGAAGTATATGTCAGGTTGTTACATATATATCCCTTGAGAAGGAACTGGGGCTGTCTTTTATCGCTGTACTATTGTGCAAGCTATCCTGCTTAACTGCTTCTTTGTTTCTGTGTTCTATCACTTCTCTAATTAGTAACTGCTTGAATCTGGTCTTTGGAACTCAGGAAAGACCTAGGAGACTAAAGCCTTTTTTTCCCTACAAACAAGAGAGGTCTTGCCACTGGGGATACTTCACAAGATCCTGCTTGATTTCAGTCCCTCTTCCTTTCCTTAGATACTCCTCAGTCCTGAGGGAATCAGGTGGGACAAGGAAGGGAAGAAAGTTTTGGACAGAGAGTTTAATCATAAACTCAGCAGAGAACTCAGTTGTAAGGGACTCAGTTTCAATTCCCAGTAGCAGAGATTACAGCAACCATGAGAGACAAGTAAGAGGCTCCTTACTCCCCAGCCCACTGCCCCCTGCCCCAATCTCTGCATCCGCTCTGCCCCAGCAACACCTGGAGTTCTTCGGTTTTCCTAAGACATGAAGATTCTCAGCAACTCTGAACAGCAGGGGCTTTTGGGGAAACAGAATCCCGTGGGATTCCAGGGGTTTTTACAGACAAGATGGCATCATCTGCCCATGTAGGTTAACTGTTGAATGTCAGCCAAGAAGACCTAAGTAAAGTGGACTTCGTCTTGTACCTTTCCTGTACTTCCCACATGTGGGCCTGGAGAAGTCGGTCAGCTCAATCAGCCAGAGAAAGTGTGATTGGGTGGTGGGAGAGAGTTTAGATGGAGTTGAAAACTAAGATAGAAAGCTATGATAATGGGAAAAAGACATAAAGGAAGAAATTCCTTGACTGCCCAGTGACTAGAACTCAGTTCTTTCACTGTGTGGTGCCGGGTTCAATCCATGGTTGAGAAACTAAAGATCCCATAAGTCATGTGGTGCAGCAGAAAAAAAAAAAAAAAGAAAAACTCACAGCATAGTTTGAGAGAGAAACAGACAAGCTTTTTACATAGAAAAAAATCTGGCAGGTTGGATGTCACTTTCTTCTGGTCTAGGAAGACTTCCCTTGGAGGTTGTCTGTCATGTGGTAGCAGAAGGAGAAGTGTGAAAAAGAACTTGGTTAGCAACCACTGCTTGATTGCATCCAGTGGGTGGGTGGGCGGGCCCAGTTGTGTCTGACTCTTTGCGACTCCATGGAGCCCACCAAGCTCCTCTGTCCACGGGATTCTCCATGCAAGAATACTGGAGTGGGTTGCCATTTCCTCCTCCAGGAGATCTTCCCAACCCAGGAATCAAACCTTTGTCTCTTGCAACTCCTGCATTGCAGGTGGATTCTTTACCGCTAGCACTAGCCCCTAGGTTGCAGCAAGACAGAGCATGATAATCCAGGAAAAGGATTTGTATTCATTCTGATTACTTTACCACCAAAAGATGCCTTGTCAATGGGGAATGTTTCCCTACCCCCACCTCCAGATTTCAAGCTTGAATTCTTGTGCATCTTACTGTTACAAAGCTAGTAGCTCTCTTGTCACTTCAGTATTCTGAGCTAATAGAGTGGGGAGAGGGTTGCCCCAGTGCCCTCGTGGTTAGTGGCCCTTAAGGAAGGTAAAGGAACCAGATATCTCGAAAAACACCATTTATTTTGTGCTTTGTAAAGCCTTAGAGCATCTGTCAAATTTTGAGCTTGAGGGGTCAACAGTTTAAATCCAAATCTACTCAGCTTGCCAGGAACCACATTTCAAAATTTGTGGACCTCTGTCATAGTATTTTCCATATGGCATCCTAATTTGGGGCTATACTTTTATGAGTTGTAATCCTGAGGAGGTAACTGTGAGATCCATTGGTGGTCGGTCGGTCAAGGCAGCAGGAGAGGAGAACAGGGAGCGTCCAAGGCTCTGAAAGCTTGGAAGTGAGACCACCAGGGCCTGGTCTCTGCTTCATCCAGGCAGAGAGACTCGAGCCGGACCATTGATTTTAATGACCTTCAACAGTTAAAAAAAATTAGTACATCTGCATGGTAAAAATTTAAATACTACAAATAAATACTCAGTAAAAAATAAATTCCTTTCCTTTCTTGGACCCCAGTACCCCAGTTTATTGACTTATCATGTTCTAAGTTTTTTATGTATATGATCTCACTTAATCCTTATAACAGCTGCTCGAACCTGGGTCTCCCGCATTCCAGGCAGACGCTTTAACCTCTGAGCCACCAGGGAAGCCCATTATTACCATGTCAGATGAGGCCTTGTGTCTCAGAGAGGTGAAATAATTCACATGTAAGGTGGCGTGGGCGAGGAAACAAGAGATAAAGTAGGGGATTGCTGTTGAAAACGTCAAGGCTTTATAAGTGACTTGTGCGAGATGGATTAGAACACTACATGGTTGGTAGAGCCTTTTAGCCACAGGGAAAACTCACTTCTTTTCCCGTCTTGGAGAATACAAGGCTGCTGTGGATTTTAGAGTGATTTTGAAAAATATTTTATTTCTTCCAAGTAGCTGTTGATGACAGTTTCATGAAATAGATGTCTGGACAATCTAGTGGAATTGTGGAGTTTGAAGGGTCTGGATATGTACTTAAAAGAGCCAGATGCCACTTAGCAACTGAACAATTTTAAAATGTTTAGTTTAACCAGTATATTTAGATTATTTCCATTTCAGCATTTCAGTATAAAAATTGAGATTTTATTGTCTTTTTCTTACTATTTAGTGTGAATTTTACATGTAATAGCATATCTCAAGTGCTTAATAGCCAAGCATGACCAGAGCAGTTCTAAAAGAGTTACTGTTTTTACCTTTTCACATGTATATCTATGTTCTCTCTGAAATTTTTGAGTGTAGTGCAAGGTAGTAACCTAGCTTAATTTTTTTTTTATATGAATATCCAACTGACTCAGAACCAATTTATTGAAAAGATGGCCCTAACCCCATGAAACTTCTGTCTTAAATATCCACACATGTGTGAATCTGTTTCTGGACTCTGTTCTACGCCATCTGTCTATTTGTCTATGCTTACACCAGTAGAGACTGGCTTAACTACTATAATTTTAGATTTAGGAATGACTTGCTATGTTGGGAGACTGCAAAGAACCAGCCATGTTAATAACTTAACACTATCTTAACTACTATAATTTTCACAGTGAGTCCTGATATCTGGTAGGGAAGTTGTTCCTACTGGTTCTTGGGAGAATCTTGGCTATTATTGGTTTATTGCCTTTCCATATAAATTACTTGCCAAGTTCCCCCAAAATATCTGTAAAGATTTTGATTGAGATTGTATTGAATCATATATCAGTTTGAAGAGAGCACTTAAAAAATAGTACATGTTCATCTGATGCTATCTTCTAGGTAGGATATGGACCTGTCCTTGCCTTCCAGTCTCTGCTACCTTCCACATTCTGGGGTATGATCAGCTGACTGAGAAAGAGGCTCAAGCTTTACCTCTTTGATGAGAACACAGTGGAGGGTCCCTTCCTCTTCTCAGGGGCAGAAAGTCCCTGGCAAGGTTCTAGAACTCTAGGATACAGAAAATAAATGGGAGTCTTAGAAGAACCAGACCAAAATCCCTTGAGTTCCCATCTATCTGGAGTAGGGACCTTGTGCCCCGTATGTGAGTTTTCAGGGGTCACCCATGCTTGGACTCACTTTAACCCAAGGTAGATCAATAGAACTTACCCACCTAGAGATAAGGTAAGATGCTTTCTACTCCTCCCTCTTCTCTACCTTCTCTGTCACTGGTCTCACTATTTGTGGCCGCAGACCAAGTTTCATGGAGAAGCCAGTTGGAGATGTAGAGATTGTGCAGACTTGGTGATCAGGCAGGAGAGGAAAGGGACAGAAGAAAGGAGTTTGTTGAGGATGTCTCCGGCATCTGAAGAGAAGTGACAAGATGAAGATGAAGACAAACTAGGGATAGTAGTAAGATAACGAGGATGGAGGAGGTCCTGTAAGGAACTGAGCTTACCTTTATGCTGAATGTTGTTTGGCCATCATCTTGAATTCCCTATGTCCACCGGGGAATCCACAATCTAATTCCTGATTGAACTTCACCAGATTAGTCCCCTTGTAGGGAACCCATCTCTTCAGGATGATACTTGTGAATTATCAGCTTGGGGGTAGCTGGAGTATTAGTGAGAATCAGAGTCCAAGGGACTAGAAGGGGTCAGAGGAGGAGTAGGGGCAAGAACAAAGGAGTAAAGAGACAATGGGCCAAGATGAACAGGGTGGCAAGTAGATGGTCTGCAGGGAACAAGGGAAGAGACGGGCATGGAAGTCCTTAAGGTAGGGTGACAGGAAGGGATGACACTAGTCAGAGGAGGGAAACAGGTGGGGCTCAAAACTGAGAGAGGAGGATAGTGCCAGGGAGGAGGCCAAGGGCTAAAAGATGGAGGAGACAGGGGAGGAAGGTGAGTTGGACAGTGAGAGCAAGAAGGAGCAGGAAGAGGAGGTGGAGGCTGGAATTGAGAGGAGGAAATTGCAGGTAGTTTTCTTGTCTTTTTTTCAATTGGCACTCTGTGCATACTCATCCCGTGGAAATCAGTAACTGGTGGAAACTCAGACCTGATCCAGCAGTTATGTCACACTGCTGAGTGCATCACCCCATTCATAATGGAAATGCCCTCTATGAAGTGTACATGCCACTCCCTTTGTGACCAGTCAGTAATCTCCACCAGTCATGAAAGTGGTCCCAGTTTCTAGGTTGAAGAATGGTCAGAGGAATTGGTAAAGAGGAAATGGAGTCTAATAGTCGTCCCTGTTCCTTGGGATAACATGTAGTTTTGCCCCTTGGTAGGCAAAGATTTGGAGAAGGCAATGGCACCCCACTCCAGTACTCTTGCCTGGAAAATCCCATGTATGGAGGAGCCTAGTAGGCTGCAGTCCATGGGGTCGCTAAGAGTCAGACATGACTGAGCCACTTCACTTTCACTCTTCACTTTCATGCATTGGAGAAGGAAATGGCAACCCACTCCAGTGTTCTTGCCTGGAGAATCCCAGGGACAGGGGAGCCTGGTGGGCTTCTGTCTATGGGGTCCCACAGAGTCGGACACAACTGAAGCGACTTAGCAGCAGCAGCAGCAGGCAAAGATTGATCAAAAGGTTAGGATAGAGTTGGAGGCTGGGACCTGGGAGAATGGCTCTGAAGCAGGAACGGCCAAATTGGGAAGAAGTCATTGCCCCCGCCCCGCTCTATTTAAGTTACTACATTTTCCAAAATCCTTTCATATCTGTATCACTCCATGAATACAAGATAATCAGAGATTACCATTCTACCAATAAATATACTGAAGGCCAGAGAGGAAACTATTAATATATAGGCAGGCAGCAGATGACAGATTGTCCAGATTAGAACTTGGGCCAAAAGTCAAGGAGTAGGGGGTATCCAGAAGGGTGCACAAATGGCCCATGACAGCATGATCCTACCCCGTGTTTCTGGACAGAATCATACAGGGCTGCTTCAGAGCAAAGCTTTGTGTTAGTAGTATAGCCTTCCTCCTGGTCCCTATGATCCCTTGGCATTTTATCTGACCCTTAACTAGAACCAGAAACACAGGGTCAAGCTGATAGGTCAAGCTCAGGAGCTACTCACTCCTGAGTGCCCAAGGACTAGATTTGGACTTTCTTGCTCAGTACCCTAGATGCCCATCTCCGTGTCAGGTGATTTAGGAAGCTACTGCACCCGCTCCTTTTCTTTTATCTGTTGTAGTAATTATATTTGCTTATCATTCCTTTTTTAAAAAATTGAAGTACAGTTCAATTACTATATTAGTTTCAGATGTACAAGATAGCATTTCAAAATATTTATAGTCTATATCCCATATAAGGTTATTATAAAATATTGGTTATGTTCCTTTTGCTTTACATTATATCCTTGTAACTTCTTCTTATACCTAATAGTATTCACAGGTGGCTCAGAGGTAAAGAATTCGCCTGCCAAGCAGAAGATTCTGGTTCAGTTACTAGATTGGGAAGCTCCCCTGGAGAAGGAAATGGCAACCTACTCCAGTATTCTTGCCTAGGAAATACCCTGGACAGAGGACCACAGTCCATGGGGTTGCAAAGGGTTGGACACAACTTAATGACTAAACAATAACAACAGTTATCTGTATCTCTTCGTTCCCTTCCTGTACCTTGCCCCTCCCATCACCCTTTTCCCAACCAGTAACCACTAGTTTGTTCTCTGTGAGTCTGTTTCTGTTTTGTTAGATTTGTTTGTTATTTTTTAGGTGCCACACGTAAGTGAGAACATACGGTATTTGTCTTTCTCTGTCAAAATTGTTTCATTAAGTATAACACACTCTAGGTCTGTCCATATTGTTGGAGGTGGCAAAATTTTATGACTGAGTGATATTCCATTGTGTGTGTGTATCACATCATCCATTCATCTGTCAACACTTAAGTTGCTTCCATATCTTAGCAATCATAAATGATGCTGCTGTGAACATTGAGGTGCCTGCATCTTTTTGAATTAGTGTTTTGTTTTCTTTGGATAAGTACCCAAGGGTAGAATTACTGGGTCTTATGATAGTTCCATTTTTAATGTTTCAAGGAAACTCCATGCTGTTTTCCTTAGCAACTGCACTGATTTACATTCACATCAACAGTGCACAAGGGTTCTCTTTTCTCCACATCCTGACTAACACTTGTTATTTGTAGACTTTTCTGATAATGGCCATTCTGACATATCTGTGGTGATATCTCACTGTGGATTTTGTGGTTCCCTGGTTAGTGATGTTGAGCATTTTTTCATGTGCCTGTTGGCCATCTGTATAGCTTCTTTGGAAAAATGCCTATTCAGGTTCTGTGCCCATTTTAAAGTCAGATTATTTGTGTTTTTGATGTTGAATTATATGATTTCTTTACATATTTTGGATAAGAACCCCTTGTAAGACATATCTTCTCCCATTCAGTAGGTTGTCGTTTCATTTCGTTGACAGTTCCTTTCACTTTGCAAAAGCCTTTAAGTTGATCCCCTTTTTAAGTTGGGTCCCCTTCGTTTATTTTTGTTTTTTCCCTTTCCCAAGGAGATCCAAAGAAATATGGCTAAGACCAGTATCAAAGAACACACACCTATTTTTTCTTATAGGAGTTTTATGGTTTCTTGTCTTACATTCAGATTTAATTCATTTTGAATTTATTTTTGTATATGATGTGAAAAAATGTTGTAATTTCATTCTTTTATTTGCAAGTTGTCCAGAAATGCCAGCACCACTTATTAAAGAGACTGTCCTTTCTCATTGTATAGCCTTGCCTCCTTTGTCATAGATTAATTGGCCATGTGTGCATGGGTTTATTTCTGGGCTTTCTATTCTGTTTTGTTGTGTTTGTCTGTTTTGGGTGCTAGTACATACTGTTTTGATTACTGTAGCTTTGTAGTATAGTCTGAAGTCAGGGCGTGTGATACCTTCAACTTAGTTCTTTTTCTTTCCTTAACTTTATTTTATTGAAGTATCATTGATTTACAATGTCATGTTAATTTCTGCTGTATGGAAAAGTGATTCATCTATACATGTATCATATTCTTTTCATTATGGTTTATCACAGGGTATTGAACATAGTTCAGTGTGCTATGCAGTAGGACCGTGTTGTTTATCCATTCTTTAATAGTCTGCATCTGCTGGTCACAAACTCCCAGTTCCTCCCTCCCTTACCCCCTCCTCCTCATCAACCACAACTCTGTGTCTGTGAGTCTGTTTCTATTTCGTAGATAAGTTCATTTATGTCACATTTTAGATTTCACATATAAGTGATATCATACAGTATTTTCCTTCTCTTACTTCACTTAGGATAATCTCTAGATCCATCCTTGTTGCTGCAAATGGCATTATTGCATTCTTTTTTATGGCTGAATAGTATTCCATTATGTGTGTGTGTATATATACTACATCTTTATTCATTCATCTGTCAGTGGGCATTTAGGTTTTTTTCATGTCTTGACTATTGTGAATAGTGCCACAGACTATTGTGAATAGTTTAACAGAAAGATGCATGTATATTTTTGAATTATAGTTTGATCTGACTATATGCCCAGGAATGGGATTGCTGGTCATATGGCAACTCCACTTTTAGTGTTTTGAGGAACCTCCATGCTCTTTTCCATAGTGGCTGTACCAATTTACATTCCTACCAACAATATAGGAGGGTTCCTTTTCCTCCACATTCTCTCTAGCATTTATTTGTAAATTTTAAAAATGATGGCTGTTCTGAGTGGTGTAAGGTGGTACCCCATTGTAGTTTTGATTTGCAACTCTTTTCTGTCATGGTTGCTTTGGCTGTTTGTTTTTTTGTGGTTCCATACACATTTTAACGTTATTCTAGGTCTGTGAGAAATGTCATGGGTATTTGGATATGGATTGCATTAAATCTAGATTGCTTTGGGTAGTATGGACATTTTAACCATTTTAATTCTTCTAATCCATGAGCATGCAATATATTTCCATTTATTTATATCATCTTCAATTTCTTTACTCAGTGTCTCATAGTTTTCAGAGTTTAGATCTTTTACCTCCTTGATTAAAATTATTCCTAGGTATTTTACTCTTTTTGATACAATTGTACATTATTTTCTTGATTTCTCTTTCCAATGGTTGATTATTAGTGTATAGAAATACAACAAATTTATTTACATTAATTTTGTATCCTGCAGCTTTACAATCTGCAATTCATGGATAAGCTCTAGTAGTTTTTGGTGACTTCTGGGTAGGATTTTCTCTATATAGTATCATGTTACATGCAGACAGTGACAGTTGTTTTTCTTCCTTTCCAATTTGGATTCTTTTTATTTCTTTTTCTTGTCCAGTTGCTGTGTTCAGAACTTCCAATACCATGTTGAATAAAAGTGGTGAGAATGGGTGTTTTTATTTTGTTTCTGATCTTGGTATGTTTGCTGTGGGTATATCATATATAGTCTTTACTCTGTTGAGGTATGTTCCCTTTATATCCCCCTTTCTATGAGTTCTTATCATGATTAAATGTTAAATTAAAAGGTTTTTAATTATTTATTTAGCTGTACCAGGTCTTAGTTGCAGCATATAGAATCTTTAGTTGTGGCTTGTGGGCTCCAAAATCACTGCAGATGGTGACTGCAGCCATGAAATTAAAAGACGCTTACTCCTTGGAAGGAAAATTATGACCAACCTAGACAGCATATTAAAAAGCAGAGACATTACTTTGCCAACAGAGGTCTGTCTAGTCAAGGCTATGGTTTTTCCAGTGGTCATGTATGGATGCGAGAGTTAGACTGTGAAGAAAGCTGAGCGCCAAAGAATTGATGCTTTTGAACTGTGATGTTGAAGACTCTTGAGAGTCCCTTGGACTGCAAGGAGATCCAACCAGTCCATTCTGAAGGAGATCAGCCCTGGGATTTCTTTGGAAGGAATGATGCTAAAGCTGAAACTCCAGTACTTTGGCCACCTCATGTGAAGAGTTGACTCATTGGAAAAGACTCTGATGCTGGGAGGGATTGGGGGTAGGAGGAGAAGGGGACGACAGAGGATGAGATGGCTGGATGGCATCACCGACTCGATGGACGTGAGTCTGAGTGAACTCCGGGAGTTGATGATGGACAGGGAGGCCTGGCCTGCTGCAATTCATGGGGTCACAAAGAGTCGGACATGACTGAGTGACTGAAATGAACTGTGGGATCTAGTTCTGTGACCAGGGATTGCATTGGGAGCACAGAGTTTAGTCACTGTACCACCAGAAAAATATCTAATTTTATTAAATGCTTTTTTGCATTGATAAGATTGTGTGATTTTAATTTAAAGTGGCACATCACATTGTTTGATTTATGAATATTGACCCACCTTTGCATCCCTGACATAAATCTCACTTATTTCAGGAACAAATCCTACTTGTTCCTGGTATATGATCCTTTTTATGTTTTGTTGAATGTGATTTGCTAATCTTTTGTTGAGTGTTTCTGTATCTATGTTTATCAGGGGTATTGGCCTATAATTTTCTTTTTTTAAAATGTCTGTCTGGTTTTGGAATCAAGATAATGCTGGGATTGTAGAATGAGTTTGGAAGTTTAATTTTTTTGAAGTAGTTTGTAAAGGTATTAACTCCTCTTTAAATGTTTAGTAAAATTCTCCTATGAAGTTGTCCAGTCCTGGACTTTTTCTGTGTTGGCAGTTCTTCGATTACTAGTAATTGGTCTCTTCAGATTTTCTATTGCTTCCTAATTCAGTCTTGAAAGATTATATATTTTTAGGAATTTATCCATTTCTTCTAGGTTGTCCAATTTGTTGATGTGTAACTGTTTATTGTTGTTTAGTCTCTAAGTTTTGTCCAACTCTTTGCGACCCCGTGGACTTCAGCATGCCAGGCTTCCCTGTCCTTCACTATCTCCCACAGTTTGATCAGACTAATGTCCATTGAGTCAGTGATGCCGTCCAACAATTTCATCCTCTGTCGCTCCCTTCTCCTCTTGCCTTCAGTCTTTCCCAGAATCAGGGTCTTTTCTAAGGAGTCAGCTCTTTGCATCAGGTGGCCCAAGTATTGGGGCTTCAGCACCAGTCATTCCAATGATTATTCAGGGTTGACTTCCTTTAGGATTGACTGGTTTGATGTCCTTGCTGTCCAAGGGACTCACAAGAGTCTTCTCCAGAACCACAGTTGGAAAGCATCAATTCTTCAGTGCTCAGCCTTCTTTATGGTCCAACTCTCAAATCCATACATGACTACTGGAAAAACTCTAGCTTTGACTATACAGACGTTTGTCAGCAAAGTGATATCTCTGTTTTTTAATACACCGTTCTAGGTTTGTCCTAGCTATTCTTCCAAGGAGCAAGCGTCTTAATTTCATGGCTGCAGACATTGTCTGCATTGATTTTGGAGCCCAAGAAAATGAAATCTGACACTGTTTCCACATTTTCCCCATGTATTTAACATGAAGTGATAGGACTGGATGCTGTGATCTTAGTTTTTTAAATATTGAGTTTTAAGCCAGCTTTTTCATTCTTCTCTTTCACCTTCATCAAGAGGCTCTTTAGTTCCTCTTCACTTTCTGCATTAAGGGTAGTGTCATCTGCATATCTGAGGTTATTGATATTTATTCCGGCAATCTTGATTCCAGCTTGTGCTTCTTCCACCCCACTGTTTCTCATGATGTACTCTGCATATAAGTTAAATAAGCAGAGTGACAATATACAGCCTTGCATACTCCTTTCCCCAGAGAAGGCAATGGCACCCCACTCCAGTATTCTTGCCTGGAAAATCCCATGGACGGAGGAGCCTGGTAGGCTGCAGTCCATGGGGTCGCTAAGAGTCGGACACGACTGAGCAACTTCACTTTCACTTTTCACTTTCATGCATTGGAGAAGGAAATGGCAACCCACTCCAGTGTTCTTGCCTGGAGTATCCCAGGGACAGTGGAGCCTGGTGGGCTGCCGTCTATGGGGTCGCACAGAGTCGGACACGACTGAAGTAACTTAGCAGCAGCATACTCCTTTACCAATTTTGAACCAGTCTATTGTTCCATGTCCAGTTCTAACTGTTGCTTCTTGTCCTGCATACAGGCTTCTCAGGAGGCAGGTAATGTGGTCTGGTATTCCCACCTCATTAAGAATATTCCACACTTTGTTGTGATCCACAGTCAAAGTGTTTAGCGTAGTCAATGAAGCAGAATTAAATTTTATTTTGAATTCCCTTGTTTTTTCTACGATCCAGCGAATGTTGGCAATTTGATCTCTGATTTTTCTGGCTCTTCTAAATTCATTTCGTACATCTGGAAATTCTCAGTTCATGTACAGCTGAAGCCAGCTTGAAGGATTTTGAGCATAATCTTGCTGGCATGTGAAATGAGTGCAGTTGTATGGTAATGTGAACATTCTTTGGCATTGCCTTTCTTTGGGATTGGAATGAAAACTGACCTTTTCCAGTCCTGTGGCCACTGCTGAATTTTTCAAATTTGCTGGCATAGTGAGTGCAGCACTTTAACAGCATCATCTTTTAGGATTTGAAATAGCTCAGCTGGAATTCCATCACCTCCACTAGCTTTGTTCGTAGTAATGCTTCCTAAGGCCCACTTGACTTCTCATTCCAGAATGTCTGGCTCTAGGAGAGTGACCACAGCATCATGGTTATCTGGGTCATTAAAAGTTTTTTTGTACAGTTCTTCTGTGTATTCTTGCCACATTTTCTTAATCTCTTCTGCTTCTGTTAGGTCCTTGCTGGGTTTTGTCCTTTATTGTGCTTATTTTTGCATGAAATGTTTCCTTGGTATTTCCAATTTTCTTAAAGAGGTATGTAATCTTTCTCATTCTATTGTTTTCCTCTGTTTATATTGTTCGCTTATAATTGTTTGTATTTCTGTGATATTAGTTGTAATTTCTCCTCCTTCATTTCTAGTTTCTTTTATTTCTCTCTTTTTTTCAATGAGTTTGGCTAAAGTTTTTTCAATTTTGTTTATCTTTTTGAAAAAACATCTCTTAGTTTCATTGATCTTTTCTTTTTTTAAAAAAGTCTCTATTTGCACTCTGATCTTTATTATTCCTTCCTTCTGCTGACTTTGGGCTTTGTTTGTTCTTCCTTTTCTAATTCCTTTAGAGGATAGGTTAGGTTGTTTATTTGAAATTTTTCTAATTTTTTTGAGGTAGGCCTTTGTCACTATAAATTTCCCTCTTAGAACTGCTTCTGCTGCATCACACAGATTTTGAAAAGTTGTGTTTTTCCTTTCATTTGTTTTGAAATATTTTCTGATTTCTCCTTTGATTTCTTCATTTACCCACTGTTTTTTGAGTAGCCTGTTGTTTAGTCTTCACATGGCTGAGTTTTTCCCATTTTTCTTCCTGTAATTAGTTTCTAGTTTCAAACCACTGTGGTCAGAAAAAAATGCTTGATATAATTTCTGTCCTCTTCAATTTGTTGAAGCATATTTTGCTGTGTTTTGTGAGGCTATGTTTTGCAGCCTAGCAGGTGGTCTAGCATGGAGAATATTTCATGTGAGCTTAAAAAGAATTTGTGTTCTGCTGTTCTTAGATGGAGTGTCCTGTAGCTGTCTGTTAAGGTGCATCTGATCTGTTGTTGCACTACTGCTTCTGTATTGATTTTTTGTCTGAATGATCTGTCCATTGATATATGTGGGGTATTATAATCCCCTACTATTATTACATCATTTTCAATTTCTCCCTTTATGTCTCTCAGTATTTGCTTTATGTATTTAGGTGCTCCAATTTTGGGAGCATATATGTTAATCCTCTTCTTGTATTGATCCCCTTGTGTACAGAGTGCCCTTCTTTGTCTATTTTGTCTAAGATGAGCGCTATTAATATTACCCCTGCTTTCTTGTAGTGTCTGTTTTCATGAAGTATCTTTTTCTATCCTCTCACTTTTAGTCTGTATATCTTTGCTTTGAAATGAGTTTCCTGTAAGCAGTATATAAATTAGTCTGCTTGGTTTTTTTTTTTTTTTTACCCAATCAGCTATACCCTTTATGTTTTATTTGGAGCATTTAGTCCAGTGACAAAAAAGTGATTATTGATGGTTATGTACTTACTAGCATTTTGTTACTTGTTTTTCAGTTGTTTTTGTATTTCTTCTCTGTTCTTTTATTCTTCTTTTGGTTTCTCCCCTTGTGATTTGGTGGTTTTCTTTAATAGCATGCTTGTATTCCTTTCCTACTGGTTTTTGTGTATTTCTTATGTTTTTAATTTGAGATTACCATGGGGTTCATATATGCTGTTTGTTTAGCCACTAAGTCATGTCTGACTCTTTTGCACCCCCATGAACTGTAGCCCACCAAGCTCCTATGTTCATGGGATTTCCCAGGCAAGAATACTGGAGTGGGTTGCCATTTCTTTCTCCAGGACGTCTTCCTGACCTGTAACTATATCCACTTGTTTTAAACTGGCAATCATTTAAGTGCAAACACATTCTAAAAAAATATACATTATTTCTTACTCCCTTGTCCCACACTTTGGGTTTTTGATGTTGTATTGTACATCTTCATGTTTATCCCGTCACTTGTTTATTGTGGTTATAATTAATTTTTACAATTTTTTTATCATTTAATCTTTATACTAGCTTATTTAGGCGGTTGATCCACTACTTTTATTATATATTTGCCTTTGCTAGTGTGATTTTTTTCTTTCTTATGTATTCTTACTTCTTGTTGTAGCCTTTTCTTTTCCCCTTAAGAGAAGTCTTTAACATTTTAGGATAGGTATAGTATTAGTGAACTTTTAGTTTTTGCTTGCATGAGAAATTGTTTATTTTTTCTTCATTCTAAATGATAATCTTGCTGGTAGAGTATCCTCGATTGTAGGTATCTTCAACACTTTCAATATATCATGGAGCCCCTCTCTGAAGCAAGAGCCTAGTGGGGGTTGGAGAGCGGGCAGTGTTCTGGGGCAGTCTTGGTAAGCTGATGAGAGCACTGGGCAGTTTTTAATCTGCTGCCTCTGTGCTAAGGCTAGTAGCAAGCAAGTCTGTGCATGATCTTCAAGAGCAAAGTCTTGGTTTCTTATAGCCTTACAGTAAGCCTCATTGATTTTCAATTCAGCCCAGGGGGCTCATCCTTCCAGTGCCAGACCCCAGGGCTGGGGTGCCTCGTCTGGGGGTCAAACCCTTGCTCCTTAAGGAAGATCCCTGAGCCTCTGATACTCTTCTCTTCTGGGTCACCCACTAGGAGCTTGATTGCTTCTCCTCCACTCCTACCAGACTCCATGTGGTTCTTTCTTTATAGCTGTGGTGGTCAAGAGCTATTCTGCTAGTCTTCAGGTCATTCTCTGTAAGAACCGCTCTATATGTAGTTGTGGTTTTGATGAGTTCAATGGGGGAAGAGGAACTCAGGTCTTCCCACCATGTTCCTACTCTTGATCCTGTCTCCTGAGTTTAGATTTGAATCATACCTGAAGTGGGCTTCCCTGGTGGCTCAGCTGGTAAAGAATCTGCCTGCAGTGCGGGAGACCTGGGTTCAATCCCTGGGCTGGGAAGATCCCTGCAGAAGGGAATGGCTACCACTCCAATATGCTGGCCTGGATAATTCCATGGACTGTACAGTCCATGGGGTCGCAAAGAGCTGGACACGACTGAGCTACTTTCACTTTCATCTGAGGTATCCTTGGTAAACACTTACTTTCTAAGCTTGAATTTAATTTTTCCTTAAAGTGGGGATAATACTCTCTACACCATAGGCCTGTAGTAACACTTAGCCTGGTGGGATCTGACAGAAAAATAATGTTTGTTGAGCACTTAATATTATTATTAGTGATATCTGGTCAACTGTAACTCTTAGATGAATACCACATGGTGTGTTTGCAGAGAGCTAATTTTACTAAGGGCTTCCCTTGTGGCTCAGCTGGTAAAGGATCCGCCTGCAATGTGGGAGACCTGGGTTGGATCCCTGGGTTGGGAAGATGCCCTGGAGAAGGCTACCCACTCCAATATTCTGTCCTGGAGAATTCCATGGACTGTATATAGTCCATGGGGTCTCAAAGAGTTGGACACAACTGAGCGACCAATTAATTACCAAGTTAATTTTAAAATAATAAAATATATTTAAAAAATTGCTTTAGTATACATTTATTTAATAAGCATCATGCAGGTAAATCCAATAAAAATTATCTTAGATTGCAGCAAATTCTAGACTTCTAAAGTTGGAATGGATTTTTTATTATTGCAGTAGAACCATCATCCCATAAATCTTTTCCATACCTGAAGGCACCCAGCTTTCTTGTGTTCATCTTCGCTCATTGCCTGGATGTCAGGGGATCTGCCTGGAGCTGATTATAGGGCCTAAATTCAAAATCTGCCTACCAATAAGGTCCAGAAGATGGACGACTTCAGTCACCCAAAACTGTTATTAGAAAACACATGCATTAACCTATCAAGAGAAAAAGAGTGAGAGAGAGAGAGAGAGGTACGCCCTGGAGAGAGGGAGAACATGGCTTAAATGGTGGAGGGGGTTTGTGATGGATTGAGGAGCATCTATAAGCAAAGACCTGAGCCCCAGGCTCTTCTGGCTGTTGGAAATCCAGTCCAGATGTTCAATGATTCACTGAATCGCTGTTCAACTTAAGTTCATGCCATTTGTACATTTGATGGATTTGAAGAGACATCTTACAGCCATTTCTTGCCACTGCTTGGAGAAATAGTGTCATAAGATCCAACTTTATTTCCTGTTCTGCTTTATGAGATGCTTTCTGCAAAGATAGCTTTTATGTTACCAACAGTAGCCAAGTGCTTTGGGCCACATAAAAGCTTTTTTCAGGTGTATATTTTATATAAAATTTTATATAAATATGTATAAATGAATATATATGTATAAATTTATATATATATGTATATATAAATGAATCACTCTGCTGTACACCTGAAACAAACATGACGTTATAAACAAACTATACTTCATTTAATTAAAAAAAAGCTTTTTTGTGGCCCAAAGTACTTGGCTACTGTTGGTTTCTACTGATAACCACCAGCCTCACAGAACAGGAGGCCTTTGCATTTGGCTTTCAGAAGGGAATATGTATGTGAAGGGATTTCATGGTCCTTTTTTTCCTAAGAAGCAAGAGTGTTTGAGCCTGACTGTTCTGAATGACCAAAAAATAAAAATAAATAAAATAGTCATGTTGCTGAGGCTCACCTTTTTGTTCTGTTGCTCTCCATGGGTGGTTAATCGTATAGTCTTTGGGATAAAATATTTAATTTCATACCCTGCCTTCCTGTCTTCCCAGTTGTTATCTTGGGCATGTTAGGGGATCTCTCTGAACATTCCCCCCATCCGTAAAATGGGGATGACAATAGCATTTCCTAGGGTTGTTGCGAGGGTACTTAAAGTATTTAGCAGGCCTGGCATAGAGTTTTTAATAAATGATATTTTTTTATAATTATTGGCCTTTCTTCTCTACTTCATCTTTCTCTTTGTCTTAGCTGGTGGTTTTGAGGGGCTGGTCTGTTTTTCCTGTCATATATAATTTCCTTCTTTGTATGTATCATTCTCTGAAATAATCTTGTTTATTGACTTGTCAGCACTCTCCTCCCATCATGACCTGAATTACCTATGGCAACCTGCATATACCTGCTCACACCTGTTCACTAAATGAGAGCACCTAGTAGACTCTCTGTACATGTTTATTGACTAATGCTCCTCTGTCTCAGCCATTTTCCTTCTCTTTTCCATGATTCCTACATAAACAACCATTTTATTTTAGAATTAATGGTCTAGTCAAGGATGAGAATGAAAGAGTGATTGTTCTGAATTGCTTTGATGGAGTCTCAGGTTAGGAGACGGTCTTAGGAAACTAGGATAAAGACCAGTAGGGCTTTTTTCCTCCCCTGGGATTGATGAGAATGTATTCACTCGGACTCCAGTTTCAAGGCCCATAAAATTGCATGAGCAAGTTTCAGCAGAAAAGGAATGTTCATCACAAGGACTTAGGAATGTTTTTCGAATCTAATGACATGTGCGTGCATGCTCAGTCGCTCAGTCATGTCCAACTGTTTGCAACCCCATGGACTGCAGCCCGCCAGGCTCCTCTGTCCATGGAATTTTCCAGGCAAGAATACTGGGATGTGTTGTCATTTCCTTCTCCAGGGGATCCTCCCAACCCAGGGATTGAACCTGTGTCTTGTGTAGGTGATTCCTTACCACTGGCGCCGCTTAAGAAGCCCCTAATGACATGGGGGTAATCAAGTCTCAGGAATTAACTGATATCAAGTACCCCTTCACAAACATCTGCCTTTGCCTCTTCTTTAAATGTCTGCAGGTCTATCGTTGCTTCTCTGAAATCCAGTGTTCCCCAAACTCTGCCAAAACACAATAAAGCTTATTTATGCCAAAATAAAATATACTCAGAGTTTGATTGTTAGATTCCATAGTCCTAAAATTACTCTGTCAAAGTTCTGTAAGAATTTAATATTTATTTGGCTGTGTTGGGTCTTGGTTGCAACACACAGGATCTTCTTGTGTCTGTGGGCTTCTCTAGTTGCTGGTGCAAGGCTTAGTTGTCTTGCGGCATGTGGGATCTTAGTTCCCCCACTATAAGAGTTTCTAAATGCTTACTTTGAATTTCTGTACATAATTTCTCATGGACTGTTAACAAAGAGCTAGTGGGCAGGCATGGCTGTATTTCACACTGAAACGGTACAGTGCCTCCCCTCAGCTGTCAAGTTTGCACCCCTCTGCAGGAAAGGAACAAAATCACTGCACAGAATCAGGGCCCCATCCCCCCGGGGTCTGTGTGTCAGACTTTGCTTTAAGGGTCTTGCACAACACTTTGGTCTGTGCAGCTATGGCCACTAGGTGGCAGCACAGGGTGAAACCGTGGCAGCCTGCAGTGTGGCCATGTGGGTGGGAACACAGTCAAGGTGTGAGCCCAAGGATTCCCTAGAATGTGTCCACAAGGGAGGTCTCTAGCACTATTGATTTCTATTTCTCTTCTATACATGTCATCAGAAGTTTTTGGTTGCTTGGTTGCCAGGGACTCTGGGAGGTGACTCTAAACCTGTGACTGAGCTCAGAGAAGAAAAGTCATAAGCCTGTTTCATGATAGTCCTCACAAGAGCCTTTAGGGAAGTTACCTGCCTGATAATTTAGGAGACATAAGAGATGCAGGTTCGATCCCTGAGTCAAGAAGATTGTCTGGAGGAGGGCATGGCAACCCCCTCCAGTTGCCTGCAGAATCCTATGGACAGAGGAACCCGGTGGGCTACAGTCCATAGGGTTGCACAGAGTCGGACATGACTTAAGCGACTTAGCACACGCACGCACGCACACATACACACACACACGCACACACCATCGTGTTTACACATCCTGCCAGCCTACTTCTGTTTCTATATCCCAATATTTTTTGAGCATCCAACTTCCCAGATGGCACTAACTCTTAAAGCCCTTGTGTCTTTCCCACACAATGTTTTGTGGGTTAATTTTCTATTTCATGGGAAGGATTTGAAATATCCACTTGGGGTTTAGTCAAGCAAAGGTCAAGGTCTTTCAAGGATGATGAGGACTTCAAAAACCATTAGCATCTAGGGAAGACATGCAGATTAAATCCTAAATGTTTGTCAGTGCTCTTCCTTACATTACCTAAGAAAGAGTGTGTGATATAAACTTACAGGATTGTAGACCTTGGTTATAACAGGTGGTTCTCTTTCTCATCTTCCTGTCTTAAAACAGGCTTGCTTGACAGGCAGATCCCTGTAAGAACCGGGACTGGTACACACAAAAAAAGACTGGTTTAAGTGAAAAGTGAAAGTGTTAGTTGCTCAGTTGTGTCCGACTCTTTGCAACCCTGTGGACTGTAGCCCACCAGCCCCCTTTGTCCATGGAATTCTCCAGGCAAGAATATTGAAGTGGGTTACCATACCCTTCTCTAGGGGCTCTTCCCAACCCAGGGATCAAACCTGGATCCCCTGCACTGCAGGCAGATTCTTTACTGTCTGAGCCACCAGGGAAGCTGGTTTAAGAGACTTAGGCCAATTTGAGTCCCGTTTTTAAACTGCCAAAATTTACTGTGATGTGGGAATTCCACAGATGAGAAGTGAAGTATTACAGACGAGTATTGACGGGTGTGGACTTTGGAGTGAAACAGTTGGGTTTGAATCCTGTCTCTGTGTGTCTTTAGGCAAGATACCTAATTTCTCAGCATGTTTCCTCATCTTTGAAGTGGGCATAATAACTTCTTCCAAGGGTTTTTGGTCACTCATTTGACAGCCGTTTTACTGAAAGCCTTCAAGTGGCCAGACACTGGGTTGACACTGGTAAAGTAGTGAAAAAGAGAGAGAACCTGTACTCTTCATGGGACATTATAGGAGAATGTTTGCTTTCAAACCATCTAGCATGACGCCTGGTGTATAGTCAGAGCTCAAATGATCAATATAAATAGTAATGACAGTTATATTTTATTTTTTTAAATGGAAGTATGGTTGATTTTCAGTGTTGTATTAATTATTGCTGTACAGCAAAGTGACTTGGTTACACACACACACACACACAAACATATATAAATTCCTTTCCATACTTTCCATTGTGGTTTATCACCGTATACTGAATCTAGTTCCCATGCTATACAGTACAACCTTGTTGTTTATCCATTATATAAATGCTAGTTTCCATCTGGTAATCCCCGAATCCCAATCCATCCCTTTCCCACCTCCCCTTCCCCTTGGCATCTGGCAGTCTCTCACCTACATCTGTGATTCTCTGTTTCAGGCTGCTGCTGCTGCTAAGTCGCTTCAATCGTGTTTGACTCTGTGCGACCCCATAGACGCCAGCCCACCAGACTCCCCCGTCCCTGGGATTCTCCAGGCAGGAACACTGGAGTGGGTTGCCATTTCCTTCTCCAATGCATGAAAGTGAAAAGTGAGAGTGAAGTCGCCCAGTCGTGTCTGACTCTAGATAGGTTCATTTGTGTCAGATTTTAGATTCCACATATAAGTGATATCATGTGGTATTTTTCTTTCTCTTTCTGAATTACTTCACTTAGTATGACAACCTCTAATTGCATCCATGTCACTGCAAATGCATTCTTTTTTATGGCTGAATATATATATTCATAATACATATATTAACTGTATACATGTACCACATCCTCTTTATCCATTCATCTGTTGAGGGACATTTAGGCTGTTTGCATGACAACAGTTATAAACTGAAGTACTATGGTCAAGCACAAGATGAAGCTTCAAAGCATATATGTCAAATCTTTCAGCGATCTCACTTGAAACCTAGTTAATGTTTAAATATCTGTTATGTGAAGTGTGTTACCCTCTGAAGCCAGAATTGTGCACACATCAATAGAATTTTGCTTAGGATTATGATTGCTTCCTTCCTCAGTTCTTTTGTCCAATATATTACACATAATCACATGTGTCACTTTTTCCAGAAGCTTTCAAGTTAAAGTTGAAGCAAGTAGGGAAGAAAAGGTCTTCACTAGGAGGCAGGTAGGATAGCATTCATCAGTGAGTTTGGCTATCTGGTGTTTATGGAATGTCTTTTGGCACTCAGCATTTGGTGTTGAGGGCATTGATATAAAATGGTACTTTTCAATAAGGGGACTGATAGGCAAATTTATAATTCAATATTGTGAGGTTAGGTATTGTGATAGAGGTTGGGGTAGGCAGAATTCTGGGATGGCCTCCGTGATTCTAGAGTTCTTGGTGTATACTCCTTACCTTCCCCCTGGTATAATCCTCTCATTTCAAGTGTGGGTGGAACCTGTGAATAGATGGGATAGCACTCCTGAGATGGGGTTACTCATCAGTTGACTTTGAGTTCATCCAAAGAGAAATCAACCTGGGTGAGCCTGACCTAATCAGGTGAGTCCTTAAATGGGACCCGGTCTTCCTGAGGGCAGAAGAGTTTGAGAGTGTGAGAGAAACCCTCCTGCTGGCCTTGATGAGACAGCTTCCATGACTTCCACAGGTACAAGGAAATGAGTTCTGCCAACACCCTTGTAATAATGGACAGATACCCCAGCTCTGGCACCTTGGAGGCTCTGGGCAGAAAGCCCAGCTAACTCATGGCCAGACTCCTGACCTAGAGAAACAGTGAGAGAATATGCTTGTGTTTTGCAAAGGTCCTAAGTTTGTGGTAATTTATTGCCTGGTGTAGAAAACGAACACAAATATTTCACTTGTAGCTAAGCATCACATCACTTGAGAACTAGTTAAAAATCCAGATTCCAAGGCACTACCCGAGACCTACTGAATTGGAACGTCTGCAGTGTAGGTTTTAATGAGCTCTCAGGGTGATTTTGATGCGGATTCATGTTTGAGAACCTCTGCTCTGCACAGTTCATAAATTGCTGTAGCATTACCAGGAATCCTTTTCTTAATGAACATATGGTATTTCTATTGATTTGAGAAGACGAAATGTGTCTGAATAGGTTTTCAGGGAGGTGGCAGTGGTATTCCCACCTTGTGAGCTAAGGATTTGGGAAGTATGGAATATTGCTGCTGCTGCTGCTGCTGCTGCTGCTACAAAGCGCTTCAGTCGTGTCCGACTCTGTATGACCCCATAGATGGCAGCCCACCAGGCTCCCCCATCTCTGGGATTCCCCATCTCCAGGCAAGAACACTGGAGTGAGTTGCCATTTCCTTCTCCAATGCGTGAAAGTGAAGCCGCTCAGTCGTGTCTGACTCTTAGTGACCCCATGAACTGCAGCCTACCAGGCTCCTCTGTCCATGGGATTTTCCAGGCAAGAGTACTGAGTGGGGTGCCATTGCCTTCTCCCATGGAATATTGCTAGCAATAGCTAATTAAAAGAAAAATACCCAGGTTCTTGGCTCATTTGCATTTTAAATTCAAGATCCCCTCTATGACTATAAAACAAATCAATTATGTGATTGTTTTTTCTACTATAGATTAAAGACATTACATTCATCAGTGACACACTACATTTTCAAGTATGTTAATTTTATCACTTCCTAGGTAAGAGGAGAAACTTGTTCTTTACAAGCCTTTGCTAACCTCATTCATGCAAACAGCATTTATTGAATGTTCTAAGAGAAAAGGTGCCTAGTGAAAAGAGAAGGATAGGATGATTTCAAGTTGGTTTTTTTTTTTTTTTTTTTTGCAGGTAGTTTAAAGTATATGGGTTTGAAATGGAATAAAGACTCATAAATGAGAAGTTAGAGATGGAGATTACACATCTCAAAATGTATATAGCACTTTGTGCAAATTTCTTGCTTTCACAAGCATATGCTAAAGAGACCATTCACAAAGCTCATTAATATTACTCGGGATCAGCCCCTAGAATTCATGACTTAAAGCAGGGATAAAGAGGTTTCATTTCACGTACTGACTTTGATTGATTGAGAGAGACTGCTTAGGTCTTGTTTTGAGGGGAAAACATGTCTGTCTTAATCAACTAGGGCTGCCGCGACAAAACACCATAGACTGGGCGGCTTAAACAATAGGACTTTGCTTCTCCTCCTGGGGACTGGCAGTCTGAGGTGCCAGTGGGGTCAGTGACGGGTGCAAACCCTCTCTTAGGTTTGTAGATGGCTGTCATCCCCCCGTGCTGCCGTATGTCCTTTCTTTAGTGTGAGCAGGTGGAGAGAAAGAGAGGAAGAAAGCCCCATAATATTTCTTCTCATAAAGATGCTAATTCCATCCTAAGGACCCCACACTCCTGACCTCGACTAATCCTAATGGCCTCCCAAAGGCCCCATCTCCAAATACCAGTACACTGGGCTTCACCATATGAAGGCGGTGGGATATAATTCTGTTCACAGCCATGTCTTAGGCCCTGTCTGAGCTTAGTGAGAGAAAATGCTGTGTTCGATTGGTGATGTCTGTGATGCAAGGTTGCATCACAGTTGTCAGGTTGTTGTCATTTCTGTCTGGGTTTCATTCATTTATTCTGTTGGAGTAATTTCAGTTATAAGATGAAAAACCAGTTCAAACTGTTTTAAGCAAAAGCGGAATTTATTATCTCATGCAACTAAATAGCCTGGGCTAAGAACATGGGTCCATTTTGATCTTGGGCTCCAATGATACAAGCACCTTTGATAGAGACTGTGATGATAAAAGTGATAGCAGGGAGTACACACAGCACTTCAGTGTGCCAGGCACTGTTTTAAGCACTTGACACTAATTCATTTAATCCTCTTGAGTCTATGAGGTTGTTGTTATTGTTCCATTGCTTAGTCACGTCCAATTCTTTGCAACCCCATGGACTTCAGCATGCCAGGCTTCCTTGTCCTTCACCATCTCCCAGAGTTTGCTCAAACTCCTGTCCATTGAGTTGATGATGCCATCCAACCATGTCACCCTCCGTTGTCCCCTTCTCCTCCTGCCTTTGATCTTTCCCAGCATCAGGGTCTTTTCCAGTGAGTTGGCTGATTGCATCCAGTGACCAAGGTATTGGAGCTTCAGCTTCCACGTTAGTCCTTCCTATGAATATTCAGGGTTGATTTCCTTTAGGATTGACTGGTTTGATCTCCTTGCTGTCCAAGGAACTCTCAGGAGTCTTCTCCATCACCGCAATTCAAAAGCATCAATTCTTCAGTGCTCAGCCTTCTTTATAGTCCAACTCTCACATCTGTACATGGCCACTGGAAAAACCAGAGCTTTGACTATATGGACCTTTGTTAGCAAAGTGATAGCCGCTTTTTAATACACCGTGTAGGTTTGTTGTAGCTTTTCTTCCAAGAAGCAAACCTCTTTTAGTTTCATGGCTGCAGTCACTGCTTAGGAGGTAGGTATTTCCATTTACAGATGAGGCAAGTGAGGTATGGTGAGATGAAGTCACTTTTTCAGATCAGATTAGTCGCTCAGTCATGTCCGACTCTTTGCGACCCCATGAATCGCAGCACGCCAGGCCGTCACTTGTTCAGGACTATGCAAATAAGAGAGTCAGGATTCACGTCTATGTGATATTTCTAGTTTTTAGAACCTGTGCATTAAAACATGGGTTGGAGAACTCTGGCCTACAGGCCAAATTCCACCTCCACTCATTCTTGTAAATAAAGCTTTATTGGAACACAGCTACCCTCGTTTATTTATGTTTTCATGCTGCAAAGACACAGTTGAGCAGTTACAACACAGACAGTACAGCTTGCAAAGCCTAAAATATTTCTATCTGGCCCTTTATAGGGAGAGTTGACTGACTCCTACTCTAATGGATTTTACCATTCTCGGGCTTATATGGTGGCGAGATGGCTGTAGCTATTCTTGTTTCTAACCCCTTTGTGTTCATATTCATCAAGAAAGAACATGTTCAGTTCTCTCATTGTCAAACTAAGTCCAAGAATTCACCCTTGCTGGCCCTGATTGGCCTGACTTAGGTCATCTGTTATGAATAGTGGCCAAGGCTCATTGGCTTGGCCCGGATATCATGCTCCATCCTTGGAGCTAAGAGTGAGGTCAGCTTCATTCAAGGTATGTGGCCAGGTGCTGGGAGAAAGTGGTCTACTCTACGATTGTGCTCAGCTATATCCGACTCCAACCCCATGGACTGTAGCCCTCTAGGCTCCTCTGTCCATGGGATTCTCCGGACAAGAATACTGGAGTGGGTTGCCATGTCCTCCTCCTGGGAATCTTCTCGACCCAGGGATTGGATCCACGTCTCCTGTGCCTCCTGCATTGGCAGGCAGATTCTTTACCCCTGAGCCACCTGGGAGGCCCTATTCTAAGAGACATTTAGAGATTTTTTGGTAAGAGGGCAGAAGTCTGGGTAGTGAAAACAAACGTTGGCTGCATTTACAATCCTCTGTTTAGTTCATTTTGCTGTTTAATAAGGCAAATGGAAATATTGGATGGAAATAGTCCAGCAATGCAGCCAGATATCTTGAGAAGGTGATGTTTCCACCCAGTTTCTTGATGGTATGCTTATTCCCCACTAGAAGCTGGACAGTAACAGTGGCTGTTCTTTCTCAGGAGAGTTAAGAAAAAGATCATTGAAGAGAGAAGGATGAGGAACAGTCCTGGAAGGAAGGGAGAGAATTTGAATTCACCCTCAACTCCTAGGTTGAACACTTGTGTTCTTTCAGCTATAGCTGCTGCAACCTCTGGAACTTGCCTTTGTTTTTTATGTATTTCATGCTTCCTTGCCTTGTCCAGCAGCACATACAGAATGAACTTGGTATTTTCTTTCCTTTTTTTTTTTTTTTGCAGACAGAAACTAAAGATGTTTAATGAAATGGCATTCAAAACAAAAATATGTGGAAACATTCATCTATTTAATGATGTATCCATTTTTTTTGAGACTACCATAGAGATAATCATTAAATTATTACAGTTGAAAATGAGCCTAAGTACCTAAGACCTTTAGGTACTTCCTTGGATCTTACCACAGCCAAACAGACCCACAGACCAAACAGACCATCTCATTTTCTTGTGACCATTTTGATTGACTTTGAATTATGAAAATCAAGAAATGCATGTTCCACCTTATTTTTTCTTTAGTTGTTTTCTTTTTTTTTTTTTTGGCCGTATCTTATGGCATGTGGGTTTCCCAGCCATGGATCAACCCAGGCTCCCTGAAGTTGGAAACACAGAGTATTAACCACTGGACCATCAGGGATGTCTTTAGTGGGATTTTCAATAAGCGTATTGAGATTTTAAGGAGCTCTCAAGACAAAAAGGAACTAGTATTGTCACTGATTTTTAAAACAGCAGCAATAAAATTTATAAAATCAATGCAAAAATAGTCACATGAGATTATTTTATAGTGTTTTAAAGAGATACCAAAAATTCTGTTAAACAAACCAGTCAGAGAAAATATCTAATATAGACTAAGGTTTAATCCCTTAAGACTGTACTTGGCAAGGCTGTTTTGATCATCATTAGTTTTATAGGGTATACTATATTTTTCTGAATATGCTGCTGCTGCTGTTGCTGCTGCTAAGTCGCCTCAGTTGTGTCCGACTCTGTGCGACCCCAGAGACGGCAGCCCACCAGGCTCCCCCATCCCTGGGATTCTCCAGGCAAGAACACTGGAGTGGGTTGCCATTTCCTTCTCCTGAACTTGGTATTTTCTTGATAACTTATGGTCATCACCGTAAACATGCTGTCCTGTGTTGTGATTCAGTGATGCCCTGTAGGGCTCTTGGCATGCAGTCAGGACTGTTTTCCCCAACATGTAACACTGTCATATAGTCAAAGGGTTTGAGTACTTCTCTTAGCTTTAAAAAAATCTTTGTGAAATATAATACACAGAAAACTGAAAAGCACAAGTGGAAAACTTAGTGAATTATTGTAAAGGGAATCCTTTAGAATGCTAAATTAGTTTTGTATCAGTTTTTCAGAGGAGCCTCCCAGGTGACTCAGTGGTAAAGAATCCACCTGTAATGCAGGAACTGCAGGAGACACAGGTTCACTCCCTGGGTTGGGAAGATCCCCTGGAGGAGGAAATGGCAATCCACTCTGGTATTTTTTTGCCTGGAAAATTCCATGGACAGAGGAGCCTGGTGGGTTGCAGTCCATGGCATTGCAGAGTCGGACACAACTGAATGAGCACACACATACAGCTTTTCAAAAGTCTTCTGAATGCTTCTTCCTAGTCACACCTTTTGTACAAAGATAACCATTGTCCTTAATTCTATAATAACCACTTCCTTGTTTTTCTTTATGGTTTTACTACCTAAGTATGCATCATAAACATTATAGTTCAGTCTTGCGATTTATAGATTCTGTTTGTGAATCTATAAAATTGCTTTTGAATTGTATATAATTGTATTCATGAAGCAATTATTTTTTGTTTGATTTCTTTTACTTAACCTACTATTCGTAAAATTCATCCATGTTGGCTAAAGTTGTAGTTCACTTATTTTTGATAGAATTCCATACTTCGAGAGGAACATACTGTTTTGTTCTATTGGTTGTCATTTGGGTTCTTATCTAATTTCAACATTTACAAATAGTGCTGCTATGAACTTGCCTCTTGCTGTACATGTGCATAAATTAGCTGGGTGTATACTTAGAATGTGTTGCTGGGTCGCTGGGTGTGAATATCTCCAATGTTAGTAGATAGTGCCACCGTTGTTTTTCAAAGTGGTGGATCGATAATCTCACCAGCAGTGTGTGAGCGTGTCAGTTGTGCCAAAGCTTTGCCAATGCTTGTTAGTGTCAGCCCTTCTATTTGCAGCCATTTTGTGGCCATTCATACTACTGACATTTTCCTGATTACTAAGTGGAGCACGTTTCTTATGTTCATTAATTTTTCTGGATATTATACGTGAATTGCCTTCAAGTCCATTACCCACTCTTTTGCTGAATTTCTATTTTTTATTTTAGTTGGAGTATAGTTGCTTTAAAATGTTATGCTCATTTTCTGCTGTGCAACAGAGTGAGTGAACTTTATGTGAACACATCCCCTCCCTGGTGAGCCTCCTCCCCCCACCCCCGTGCCAGCCCTCTAGGTCATCGCGGAGCACGGAGATGAGGTCCCTGTGCTATAGTGCAGGTTCCCGCTAGCTACATATTTCGCACACGGTAGTGTTATACATCAGTGCTGCTCTCTCAACCTGTCCCACCCTCTCCTTTCCCCACTGTGTCCGTAAGTCTGTTCCCTATGTCTGCGTCTCTTTTCCTGCCCTGAAATAGGGTCATCTATACCATTTTTCTAGATTCCATATATATGTATTAATATATGATATTTGTTTTCCTCTTTCTGACTTACTTCACTCTGTATGACAGACTCTAAGTCCATCTATATCTCTACAAATGACCCAGTTTCATTCCCTTTTATGACTGATTAATATTCCATTTGATATTTCCATGTGACAAAGTACCACATCTTTTTTATACATTCATCCGTTGATGGACATTAGGTTGTTTGTGTTTTTTTTAACATAGATTTATAGGAAGTACATTTTTCAATGGGGGAGCTCTACTCCCTTATCTCCATGATATCCTTTGTCCCCAGTTTTCTCATGACTTCATTGCTTCCTTTATTGCTTGGGTGGCTGCCCCCCTCTGTCTGTTCCTCAACATGCTGCTCCCCAGGACCCTCTCCTCAGCCAACGTAGTCTCTCTCTACTTTCTCCCTATGTCATCCTCTCCATAAAGGCCAGGACACACTAGTGACTACCTCTCCGTCTTATCAATGACATTTTGGCCACAGATCTTTTTATCTTGATGTCTGCTGGGATTCTCCCTTCACTTGGCTGTCCCAGTAGCTCCTTGAGCTCACTGTGTCCCACATTACACTCTTCATCTTTCTCTTTTCCTCCCCCTAAACCCTTCTCTCCTGTTCCTTTAGTCTCCAACTCTGGTCATGCCATTTCTGATCACCTTAGCTATCCACCTGGGCATCTTTAACTTCTGTCTTTGTTCTCATCAAGTCAATCTCTACGTTATGTTGATCCCACCTTTTCAATGTTTTCTCCATCCCTAATTTAGGCCCTCATCATTGCTTTCCTGGATCACTGCAACAGCTTCCTATTTTCAATCTTGTCTACTTCAGATATGTCATTTACTCAGCTGCCAGAGGGATCTTTGGAAATGTAAATTCCAACCATGTTCATTCTCTTCTTAAAATCAGTCTTCTAGTAGTACTCATTGGCTGCTAAGGACATCTAAGTTCTCTAAATGGCCTTCTGCAGTCTGGGCCTTGCTCTCTCATAAGCACTCCAGGCAGTTCTGGGCATGAGTCTGTAGCAAAATCAACCTAACAGTAGTTCTCAGAGACAGGTGGTGCTTCTCAGCCTTGTGCCTTTGCTCATGTCTCTGGTCATCTGGTTGCCCTGTCCTCCTCTAGGGTTGAACTTCATTTGATCTCCAGGAGATCATATTCTTTAACTCTGTACACCCCTAATCACTTACACACATCTCTGGCATTACCTTAGCCGTGTTATATTGAAGTCACCTGTTGGAATTTCATTTTCTGTTAGACTATATTCCTTGAGGACAGAAATCATGCCTTGATTACCTACATTGCTTGTTCTGCAGCACATGGTCAGGTGTGAATAATTTATAGCATTTAATCTTCAAAAAATTTTTGGAAATAATTGATTTAAAATGTGTTTCTGCAATGCAGCATGATAGCATTTACTCTTGTAGATAAGCAACGTGTAATGTGGTGAATAAATGCAGTGCATCTATCTGTACGAATTTGTGCCAACCTGGACACCAGGGAACTTGGGTACGAGGCAGTCTTCGGAGCACCACTGGGGAAACGGTCTTTGGTACTGCAGGCAGAAATGCTGAAATGCTCCTTCAGTAGAAATTAAATATCTTACCAAGACCTTCAATCTAGGTTTGAGTTGACCCACTGATTTTAGACACATGGAAAAAATGAAAAATAACCATGAAATAAGGCCAATCTTAGAGATTCCAAAGACCTGGTTTCAGTGCTGGTTTTGGAGTGACTGTGTAACCTTGGGCAGTTGGCATCACTCCTCTAGGTGTGAAAGTGCCTCAGTCAATTGTAATGTCTCCACAAGCAATAATGTTCAATTATTGTTCATCACCAGGACACTTAATCCACCCAAAGTAAGCAATATCATGAGCAGGTGAAAAAAGGAGTTGTTACAGTCTTATGTGGAGTCATATAAGTTTATTATCAACCAGGCCAGTGGGGTTTTCATCTGTAAATGGATCTCCGGTCCTGATATAAAATACAATAAAGCAAATTTACAGCCTTTGTTTCCAGGCTGTGTCCTTAATCAGCTGGGAAGCATCCACCATTCCTAAAGGAAGGATCACAAATTCAGAGATGGTTCTACGAGAGAGGGGGAGTCTGTTAGCGGGATGTTGAGGCTGTGTGCATGTTTGTGTGTGTGTGATGTTAAGAAAAATCCATCATGTGTTTAATGCTGGAGAAGAGGGAAAAGCTGTAATCACTGCTCCGGCAGGAGTGTCTGCAATGCCCCTCTCGGGACATCATCTGACACCGACGGAGTTCCTTAACTGTTCCTGTGCTGGGCAAAGGGAAGAGCTGCTTTGAACCACGTTCCCTTCCTGAAGTGGTATTCTTTCTGTACTTTGGAAAGTTTTAGCTTTTGAATTGAGCTTTCTTGTTCCACAATGACACTTCATAATCTTTTATGATGTTTGTCGCATCTTCAATGAATATAGCCATCTTTGAGTTTCAGCTGATTCTTTTTAAGAACCATTTCAAATATAACTAATTAACCTTTCTGCCTTTTCAAAAAGAATATGAAAACTAAGAGCCATATCCTTCAACTTGTCAGAGAGGAAATGAGGGGCTGGAAAATGGAGGCTGCCGTTAAATAAATGCACCTCGGAACTAAGAAAACAACCCTGGTTGTCCTAGCCCCAGCCTTCTTCCTGTTTGAGTTCCCCCAGAGGCTAAGGAAGCAGGCCGCAGTGGACCTGAGGGCGGAACTGTGTGGGGGCTGGGATGTGACATGACCCGCCTTCCCTTCCCCTGCTGTTTAACATGCAATTGTTTGCTGCGCTCTTTGATGAATTTGGGCTGACTGTTCATAAGCCACCTGCACTTGGCATTGGAAATCACTGGCCTAGATGAAATATGACTTTCAATTATGCCACAGTCAAAAAAGGTGAAATAAGAAAGCCATCTGGGCCGGGGGTGGTGGGTGGCAGTCAAGTTGTTTTTTTATTACAGTGACTTGGGCATGCGAGCGAATCTAGCATTCACACCTCACACATCCTGCCAACCCTTTTAATTTATTGTTGTGCCTCTCAGTTGCCCACAGAACCTCCCCTTCTATATTGTGGACACCCAGGCAAATGAAAATGCCAATCTTCCCCATCCCTGTCTTGCTGTATTAAGTGTGGGCTCAGCTCTGAGCAGTTTCTCTGGGGGAACTGGCTTGCCTTCCTTTAAGCACATCCAGGGAAAGGTTCGCCTCACCTCTTGCTTCCATGTGGAAGGGTTAAAAGTAATAGCTCCTGTCACTTCCCGTAGCCTTGTTATGGGGAATATTTAGTGCTTGAGCCAGGATGTGGGGGTGATATCCTGGATGTGATAATGTCGCTTCCTGCGTCGGTGAACACGGTATTGATTGTAAGCTGTCAACCTTTTTGTATGCTTTGCGAGGCCCCCGAAGGCTCACTGCGGCTGGAAGGGTAATGCATCAGGCAGGCACACATGTGCTTTATTAACTAAGGCTGCTATCTGAGCTCGGTCACTTGCTCTGAACACATCTTGGCTCACTGGCTTTCCATTTTTTCTTTTTCATTCCTTGACTCATCTGAGCAGTCTTATGATGACCTATACCAAACTTCCCTTCACTTAAACTCCCATGGGACTGTGCTCAGCTTGTAAGCTTCCTGAGGGCAGAGGCTGTGCCTGTCTTTCTCACTTGTTTGTTCATTCACTCATTCAACCACTATTTAATGAGCACTTACCCTGTGCCAGACCCTTCTCAGTGCTATGGGGATACCAGAGGGGGAGAATACCAGACGGCTTCCCAGGTGGTGCTAGTGGTAAAGAACCCACCTGCCAATGCAGGAGACATGGGTTTGATCCCTGGGTTGGGAGGATCCCCTGGAGGAGGGCCTGGCAACCCACTGTAGTATTCTTGCCTGGAGAATCCCATAGACAGAGGAGCTTGGTGGGCTACAGTCCATGGGGTCGCAAAAAGTTGGACACAATTGACTGACTAAGCATGCACAAACGCATTAGGAGCCTGGCCCTTCTCAATGCTTTGGGGATGCCAGAAGTGGGAGAATAAAGAATACCTTGGTTCTCATGGAAGTTAGGGTGGTCAAGAAAGTCCTCTCCAAGGAACTGACACTTGAGCTGAGTTTTTCTGTATACTCCCTGTGCCCGGATCATTCATATTTGCCGTGTTGTGGAACTATGATTCCTCAGTTGAGCAGATCATAATCTAGCTATTGGAGTACCCTCCAGTGATAGGTAAACCTCCCTAAGACCTTGCATTGCTGTTTCTCATATCATGCATTGCTGTCCCTTGACCTCATGTCCTCTTACTTCTCTTGGTCTACATTCTTGTTTTTTATTGGTCAGTCATACCAGAATATTGTAAGTTCCTTCAATACACCATGCTCCTCTGCCTTTACCTAGACCATCTTGATACCTGGAGCACTCTTCTCTTCTCTCATCCCCTGGATAACTCATTCCCCACTTATCTTTCAGGCTTACGGTAGCCATCACCTCCTCTGGGGAACCTGTGGTCTGGGTGAGGTGGTGTTCCTTTGTATTCTTCTAGGAGGGCATGCTGCTACTGCTGCTGCTAAGTCGCTTCAGTCGTGTCCGACTCTGTGCAACCCCATAGACGGCAGCCCACCAGGCTCCCCGATCCCTGGGATTCTCCAGGCAAGAACACTGGAGTGGGTTGCCATTTCCGTCTCCAATGCACGAAAGTGAAAAGTGAAAGTGAAGTTGCTCAGTCATGTCCGACTCCTAGCGACCCCATGGACTGCAGCCCACCAGGCCTCTCTGTCCATGGGATTTTCCAGGCAAGAGTATTGGAGTGGGGTGCCATTGCCTTCTCCAAGGAGGGCACACACATGCCATTGTATAGTACTAGGAGAACACGAGCAAGAAACGTGTGTCGACTGTTGGCTAGGAATCTTCACATCTGTTTGATGAGACGGGGCCATTTTTACCTTTATTTTTCAGCTTTTAAGTGGTGAAGTTTAGACTTCAACCCAGGCAAGCATCCTGGGCCCTTAAAAAATTTTTTTTTTTACAAAACTTGATTTATTTGTTTTTGGTTGTACTGGGTCTTCGTTGCTGTGCACAGGCTTTCTCTAGTTGCAGTGAGCGGGGGCTATTCTCCGTTGTGGTATGCGGGCTTCTTATTGCGGTGGCTTCTCTTGTGTAGAGCATGGCCTCTAGGCTCGGTGGCTTCAGTAAAGTTGTGATGTGTAGGCTCAGTAGTTGTGGCACACAGGCTTAGTTGCCCTGCATCATGTGGGATCCTCCTGGACCGGGGATATTGAACCCACATCCCCTGCACTGGCAGGTGGATTTTTAACCACTGGACTAGACCCTGGGCTCTTAACCTTCTTGATCTTCTACTGCTATCATTGCCTGGGAGCTTGCTTGCTTCTTCCATGACCCCGTAAGCCCTATGAAGACAGGGACTGTCACGACTCCTTCCCTAAGACCACTCTAGCACAGGGGTTGGCATGACCCATCTTTTAACTGTTTATTGAGGACTGAATGCATGAAAATCACCCAGCTGAGAGACTGCTTACAGAGTGCCCCAATACTGCTTTTTACCTTTGCCACTGAGGTAGTCTTCTCCCCTAGCTTCTGCTCCAGCCTTCCTGGGACTCCCTTTGGCCTCCACTAGAATTTAATGTCTTGATTGGGAGATGTGTCTCACTAGCTAATGACAGCAGGAATCCCAGGACTTATGGATGGTCCCACTTTATTGTGGTCTCAGGGTTCCCACACAAGGATGAGTTCAGGAGAAATGCTCTCTTCAACTCAAACCGAGTACAGCAAGCCAAATTACTGGGATTGCAACTGGGAGTTCTGAGATGGCAAGAGGGGCTCTGGTGGGGAATAGTCTGTCCATCCAAGAGATCAAGCTTGACAGGGTAGGGAGTGGACTGAGAATCTGGAAACAATCACCAAACTCCTGTTTCTGATCCCACAGCGATCACTGCTTTTGACAGCATCTGAGGCAGGAATTGGCGGAGACACAGATCACCTTAGTTCTGCCACCAGCAGTTTAACCAATGGGGCGTGGAAGGTCTAAATTGGGGGGATGGTTAAACAGGAATAATAAGGTCAGGGTCAGGGGTTGGAGACCTCTGGGAGCCACTTGACCTCACTCTCTGCTTTGATGACAGAGGAAATTTGTTTTCCTGGTTAGCTGTCAGGCAGTGTTTGGTTGCAGAGCGATGGTTTGTGAATATCCTCACTAGTGGAAAGAAACAAGACAAGATAGCTATGCATTCCCTTGAAAGAAGTACAGGATCAGGGTCAGGGCAGGTCTAGATAAAACATCTGGCTTTGTCACAGTGACTGTGTCAATTTTGAATCTGTTCATCAACTAGAAAAATGGAATAATGTATTCACCCATCAAGTGATGGTAAGGACTTAAAAAAGTGCCTTGCCCAATACCTGTTACCTAATAAGTGCTCATAACTATTGGTTTCCTTTTATTCCTTCCTTCCATCTATTTTTACATTTAAACAGTCCTTAGACATGGGAATTTAATAAATATTTATTATTGGATGAATGAAAGAAATAAGGGGTAGGTCAGTTTTGGAAAATTGAAAATGTGTTTTAATAGAAGTAGAGAAATATTGATTTCATGCTCCCATGCCAAATCCATTCTTGCTTCAGTAACTCATATATGTTGTTCTTCTCTTGGATGTGTGTGTGTGTGTGTGTGTTTGGCTGCACCATGGGCATCTGGAACTTTCCCAACCAGGTACTGAACCTGTGCCCCCTGCAGTGGAAATGCAGAGTCTTAACCCCAGGACTATCAGGGATGTCCATGTGTTCATTGTTGAGAAAACTGCGTTAGAGCTCTGCTTAGGTGTCACTTATTCCAAGAAACTTTTTCTTAACTACCAGTCCTCATGAGTTAACCATTTCCTTCTCTGTATCATTTCTGCAGTGTATACATTGTAAATATGTCCCCAGCACACATGGCTGTCATCTCTGGGACGGCGGTGACCAGTGGCTTACACACGTCAGGAACCCCCACCCCGTGCCTAGGGCTGACACATACCAGGAGCTCAATAAATATTTAACCCTGATGAACTTACAGGATGTTACTGGAATTGTTTTCTAATTTGTAACTTCCATCTCTCTCTCTCTCTATATATATATATTCTCTCTCTCTCTTTTCACACACACATACACACATGAGATGGGGAGAGAGGATAAGAGCGCTGACCAAAATGTCTGGCTTCGGCACTTGTGAACTGTACAGATTTATTCGAGTTATATCATCTCTTTGTTCCCTTATCTGTAAAATGGGAACAATAATGTATCTGTGTCTAGAGTTTTGGAGGTAAATGAATTAATACTTGGGAAATTTGTAGAACCAAGCCTGGCCCATAGCAAACATTCGGTAAGTGTTAGCTACCCTCATATATAAGAAACATATTTAAAAAACTCTGGCTTTAGAGTATGAAACCTTGAGTTGGAGACCTGGTTCTACCACTTACTGGCTATGTGCCTTAGGCTACATTCAAAACTTGAATCTATTTCCTCAGTGGCAAAAATGGAAATAACGCTGGCACGGATCTCATGGGGTTCAGAGAAGGAGATGAGGAGAAATCAGTTATATGTCCTCAGTGAATATTGTTGCTGTTACTATTCTGTGGGGCTTTAAGCTTATCAAAGCAGTTATAAACAAATGAGTTTCTTATGTCCCTCATCATCACTCCATGAGCGAGGGCTGATGGCTTTCTGACCGTTTTACAGGTGATGTGACTGATGCAGGCACTGAATGACTTGCCCAGGGTGCTCAGTTACTCCACAGAGCCAGGAGCAGGATTTGCATTTCCTGTCCCCTCGATCCATGTTCTTTCCATTGACCAGGCGAGTCATTCCCATGGAAAGTGGCTCCCGAGACTTGACTTAGAAATGCAGAGGCAAGAGGACAGTTAAGGTGTGACAAGAGGCACAGTGTGTGACTCTTTCCCGGGGTGAACCAGGGGCTGCTGTGTTTTTGAGGGTAGTGTTAAAACAGACCATCCTCATCCGCACACGGCCATCATGGAAGAAGACAAATTAGGAAGGTCTCCTTCATTCAGGCTGTGGACTCCAGTCTAGGAGTCTTCAGTCTAGGGCTTTCCTGACTCTTGGATGAGCCAGCAGAGGGGCTGATGAAAGAATGGGGCGCAGGGTTGGGGGTTCAGAGGGAAGCTTTGGGTAGTTGCTCTGTAGGTTTGAAGGAAGGGGAATGGTCTCCCACATTGTTGGTGATGAAGAATTGAGGGTCTAACTTTTATTATAATGGGCCCTGCAGGTTCAAAAGAAATATATGTGAGACAGCTGACTTGCTTCATCAGGTCACTGAGCTAAAAGAATCGTAATTTCACCTTTGTTCCTTTCACTGACAACTGTTTCACATTCCATGTGCTGGTTGCCTAATACATGTTGAGTTAATTACGAGGCCCATGAGAGGGTGAGGTACTCCCCTGCCCCACTAGTACCTGATAGAAGCCTGAAGGCCGAAGCCAGACACTAAGGAGTTAGGAAGCACGGGGGTTCCTACTGCCCGTTCACCTATGGACACCCCATTGCTGCAGGCTGCCTTGTGTCTTCCTTCTTTGTTTTGTTCAAACTCATCTTCTTCCTCTGGAAGTGAAAGTGTGGATGTCTGCCAAAGTTCAGCTTTTGAACTGCTTGTTAAAATATCAGGAATGGACTGTTGCCTCAGGAACAGACTATTGCTGCAGGGCAGGGATCTGAGAGCCCAAGAAGCTGTTGAAAAGGTGGTAAGTCAGCTTCCAGGTAACTCTGAGCGTCAGCTGGAAAAGGGACTGACTTCTAGGCACCATCAGCCAAGAAGATCACCAGCACTGGGGTGGAAGAAGATGGCAAGTGTAAATACCTGGCTCCATAACTGGCACAGAGCAGGTCACTGCTAAAGCATGGTGGTGGGCGCTGCTGCTGAGGCCTGGTCTCTAGGGCCTTCCCCTCTTGTTTCCACGTGCGAGTTGAGGATGTTGGCTCTGGTGGCTCCTTTGTTTGGGGTAATGGGGAAGATGGTGGCCCTCTGTTCTTAGCATTGATGTCTTCTGCAAATTCCTCCCACTCTGCAGATCGCAAAGTGTACATCTGTGTGCTGAAGGCATTGCGTTAGTGTAAGAGCTTTGAGGTAAAGGCCACAGATAGGTTGTAGGTGGGCCTGTGAACCCCTTAAAGCCGTGACCAGAATTGTTCATGCATATGTTCTGAGAAGCAAGCTCGACTCCCAATTTGTGGACTACTGACCATTGCAAGTCTCTAATGCCTCCAAAAGCTTCAGTGTTCTGCAGCATCAGAACTCAGTGTTCCCCAAGTTTGGTAAACACACATCCTGGGGTTCACAAATTGCCTGTAGGTGGTGAATGGGTACATGTTTGTTTCATTAATGGTTATGTGATTCTTTTAGTGTTAGAACAAAACATTAAAGCTGACATTTCATGAACATTCTTTGTTGGGAGGAGGCTATGTCTTGTTTTTAGAAAAGGTCACTTAAGTGTGAAATGAGTAACAGTATATAGGTAGGTCGATGCTAAATTTTGAGGAACAATGATTCATCCTGTCAGCTGGTGCAGATAGAGGGGCTGAGTCTCAAGGAAGCAGAGAAAAGGCTGTGAGGAAGTTGATGGTCAGCTCAGGACAGGAGCCTGCTGGTCCTTCTGTCTGTCCTGATACCATGATTCTCTGTGAGTTGGAGAAGTTTCTGTGGCTTTCTTGGGTCTCCTCCAAGAACCTGGTCCCCATCAGGCCAGGAATCCTGCCCAGGGAGTTTCCACCAGGACTTTTATTGCAGGAAAGATAAACATGGAGGAAAAAAAGGCATGTCTTCATCCACATGCTCCCTCAGTTTTGAGACGTACTTTTTCATATTTTAACGTTTCTGAAATTGAGCCGCATCTTGCAAAAGTGTTCGCTTAAGTGATAGTTGTTTCCTTGCCAAAAAGCTGTTATTAAGTGGGTAATAGCTTAGCATTGAAAGATGGTTCTTTCACTATTTTTCTCTCTTCCAAAACAAATTACACTTGAAAGTTGGGACTTCTAATAAATATACAAAGCGAAAGAAAATTTCTCTTTAAAAGGAAAATCCTCATCTCAAGCCATTTCCTAGTCACTAAATGTAAGTCAGGGGAGATGAGTCATGGTGACAGGAATGGAGACATGGAGCCCAGGCCCAGCTTGGAGTACCTCCCACTTCCTCCCTGAGCCTCAAATTTCTCTGTCTTTTGAATTAATTTAGTCTCTTTCCCAGAGGTGCACCGCAGAGAAACTTGTGGAAGTTACATGTCTGACTCCTCAATGGCAGGGGGCAGGAGGGGCAGGGGATGAACCAGCCTCTACAGTTTCAAGCAGACTTCACTTTGATGTCAAAGCTTCTTGATTCCTCCATATTCCATTTCTGTAGAAGAGCCCTCTGGTCTGTTTTTTTGGATGGTAAACTTATGGTGGGTCAGAAGCACTTGAATAGCCTTTACAGAGCAGCGTTTTTCATTGGCTGTTTTTGTTCTCGCTGTAGTGGAGATAGATGGAGTGTTACTTTGGGTTAGAAAACCCAGGAAAGGGGGCGGGGGCTGCTTTGGGAGACACATTTTCTCAGGGAGGTGCCCCAGCCCCTCAGCTTACTGCTGCATTTAGAAGCCAGATCATAAACAACAAGGACTCGGCCTTTAGAAGTCAAGGGAATAAATAAGCTGGAAAAGGGTGAAGGGAAAAAGCCAAGGAACGTGTAAGTAGAGGATTATATGGAGCCATTTAAAATGACAAAAAGCAAGAGTAACAAAGCGGCAGATGGAATGTGGCCCCACAGGGCCCTGCCAAGCTAACTCTGAGAAGCGAAGTGTTCTCTTGATGTCCCCTGAAGCATTCATGGGGTTTCCTGGCCAAATTCTCAGGCTGTTTCTATGGCACTTACAAAAAAGAATATAGCACTGT
Organism: Bubalus bubalis; assembly: GCF_019923935.1. Classification (NCBI taxonomy): domain Eukaryota; kingdom Metazoa; phylum Chordata; class Mammalia; order Artiodactyla; family Bovidae; genus Bubalus; species Bubalus bubalis. Next base: position 53,396,808 of record NC_059165.1, on the reverse strand, counting down.
TGATGTGGTCCTTTCCCTTTCCCATTCTGCATCCTCTTCACAGCCTCGTGAAATAAATCTCTGGCTCAAGTGAAATCATGAAAAAGAAAATGGAAAAAAAAAAAAAGAAAAAGAAGTGCTGTAGGGGCAGGGGAGTGCTGACTGGTTCTGATTTGTCACAAAACAAGGAGAATTTCTCTAAGAGTAAACAGTGTTTATTTTTCGTTGAATTTTTTTTTCAATCAAATGGAATTGCTTAATTAAAAAAAACTTATCTCTTTTCTCTTTAAATACTACAGACAACCTCATTTTATCTCAGCAGACACCTAGAAACAAAACACTGGACCCACCAGAGAAAACGGGGCAATAAAAGCATCAGAAATTCAAGTCAACTATGGAAGAATTACTGTTAGCTGGCAGCTCTCGATTCTAAACAGAAGTGTCCCAGAACCTACTGGGTTTGACAAAAGTTTCTTAGAACTGGGGATGTGGGAAGGTTGGACTCCATGGACTTCTATTCCAATTGTCTCCTGCAGAGGGAAATTAAAGTCGATGCATCAAATGAACACCCAAAGAAACATTTAAAAACGTGTTTGACTAGTATTCAGTATGTGAGATTATTAAGTAATACCTTGTCCTCCTAGTTAACCTTGTCCTGGAATATATATAGGTTATTTGTAGCCGCCACCGCTATAATATTTTCTGAAGGATGCCAAGCTGTATGCAAGATCTTTTTGCTAAAGTCCAGACTGTCGACACTGATCTCATCTTTTCTCCGCTTGCCCCCCACGCACACTTTGCGTGGTTTTAGGATAGCTCGGGGTTTGCTGTTTTCCCTCGAGGCCTCAAGGGTAACATCGCGTTTGGTGTTTCGGTCAAACATCCTGAAGAAGTTGTTGTAGGAGCCTGTCATGATGACACTGCAAGGCAGAGAGGAAACAGGGAGTGACTGAGTGTCATAGACGTGGACTTTCTCCAGCTAAGAGACCAAAAACCGCAGCAGGCTTGGTAGTGTGACCATTGACTTTAGAAGCACTAAGACAAACAAGCTCTTGGGCTGGGTGAAGGGTTGATGATAGCCCTCCTTGTTATTTATCAATAAATTCCTTTAGGTTATTCTGTTCCATAAGTCAGTCTAGTGGTTTTAATGATCCCAGCCCACCTCCTTCACATCAGGATTCTGAGGCTGCAGTCAAGTCACGCGAGTAGGAACGCTGAAAATAGCCGTCCTTGTACCACGTTCATTTAGAGCATGGCGGTCTTAGGAGTGACCGTGCTGCCCGACTTGATAAGGTTTTCCCGCATCAGCACTGAGGGATGCTGACATCATGTCCTCCTCCTGCTATGAACTAGATCGAAATTCTGCCTTTTCTGAAAACTTATCTAAAAAGTGGATCTCATCATGGTCTTGGGAGGGAGTAAACAAAAATTAGAATTGTTAAAAGGGTGTAGGATGAGGAAATAAGCCTTTGTAGTGAACTTACAGATGATTTCCTATCCGTTCTCAGGAGTATCTCTCATTGATGAAGAGAGCAGGGGTTGCCAAGAGCCTCTCAGAAGCCATGGACCAACTCTACTTAATGGTGACAGTTTGGACAGGTGACAGGCCAAGGGAAACATAACGTCCCTCAAGCAGCACCCTCTTATAGCTGACCCTGGAGAGGTGGGCTTGGCCTTATTTGTGGGTGAGGCTCCGACTGGCTGGTTAGGATGGGAGAACACTGCATCTCGTCTTGGATTAGAGGAAGGTGAAGGAAAACTGATGAGACTGATTGATCCATGGCCAGGGGGCTGAGTTTTTGGGTATTTGTTAGTTGTCCCGGAAATTAATCAAGGGCTAGATTTTGTTACCCTGCCTGGGAAACTGATGCCATGAAATGTGTGGATCTATCATAGGGTGAGCAATTATTATCTCATCACGTGGGGGTGCTGAGTGCTTTACCCCTAGCCTCATTTCCTTTTCCATCATTCCATGTTAAGAGATTTGCACAGGAGGAAAAGTGAGTGCATGTATGGTGTCACACAGCCAGTAAGTAGCCAAGTTGGGCCTCTAGCCCACATCTGCCAGACTCTGGGGCACAAGCATTAAGCCATTTGGCCTTATTGCTTCCCACGCATTGACCTCTGCTTCCATTACCACCACCCGATTTGTTTTTAAACCTAGGAGAAAGTCTTTTTTGGGAAAAAGGTAATCTCAACCTTATCTGGACCAAAAATAACAATTTCTCGGTTATGGAAAGAAACTGTAATGTGGTGGAAAGAATGTTCATTTTAGGATTTAAATTCTTCCTCTTGTCTCTACTACTTACAGTGATCTGCCCAAGCTCCTAAACTAGTATCTGGCTGAGCCTCCGTTTCCTCAGCTGTAAAATGGGGACAGTGAAAGCAATCTTGATGGATTGTGGTCAGGATTAAAAAATCATGATGTGTGAAAGTACCTAGTAAGTATAGGTTTTGAATCTTGGTTAAGATAGAAGGGGAACTTGAACAAAAATAACCACAAATATTTTTAAAAATCTATTCATAATGAACAATGAATAAATTACCGATGGAAATGAAAATAAAATAACAGGGCAGGGATAGCTACTTTTCCCCTGAGGGCCTTTGTTCAACTAAGTAACAGTTGCTTTGCTCTGGGCCCTCTGCCCTCCACCAACTGGGTGGTGTGATCTGGGTCGTCTACCATGTGGTGACTCCCGCTAGGCCTGCTGAGTGGAAGGCTGGTTTTGGATCACTGGCCCAAAAAACCCAACAGGGGTCAGACAGGTAGAGCCTGTGCTCACTAGAAGCTTGCCTCTGAATGTTTTGCAGTGATAGAATTTCCCTGCTTTTCAGTATGACTGCTGCCTTCACTAAGGAACAGCCCCTGGTAGCCTGTGCTGGCTTCTCCTGGAAATCACAGCAGCATCTATTCGTCAAGCCAAAAGGAAACTGCTGGGAGGTAATGGGAAGTACTGTTGAAACCAAAGGCCTCGAACCTGGACTGGCAACTCGTTTCATTGATGATATTATACATGTTTCAATGCCATTCTCCCAAATCTTCCCACCGTCTCCCTCTCCCACAGAGTCCATAAGACTGTTCTATACATCAGTGTCTCTTTTGCTGTCTCATACTCAGGGTTATTGTTACCATCCCGATACTGGATGCTTGGGGCTAGTGCACTGGGACGACCCAGAGGGATGGTATGGGGAGGGAGGAGGGTTCAGGATGGGGAACACATGTATACCTGTGGCAGATTCATTTTGATATTTGGCAAATCTAATACAATTTTGTAAAGTTAAAAAAAAAAAACGAAACCAAAGGACTCTAATAGTCATAAATCTCTTTGAGGGCACAGAATAAATGAGGCTGATGAGAATTCAGTTCATGACCACCAGGCCTTAGGCCAGTCTCTACAGGCAGCCTTGAGGGATAATTTCCCATCCAGACAGCACACTTTACAGTCATTGGAATAGTTCATCCTTAAAATTTGCCAGGGGAGCTTCATTTTAGGTATATGGACCCAGCTCTGGGAGAGTCTTGCCTGTATAAGGTAGGATTTTTGTGAGGTTAAAGGGTCACCTGAGCCAGTTCTGAAAGAGGAGTCCAGGGTCTCAGCCATTGCCTGTTCCTTTCCAGACTCGACCTCGAGGTCACCCGCTGGGCCATATGGTGCAGCCCTGCCAGGCCTCAGGGCCGATTCTGATGGCTCTTTGGTTGCACCCCCTTAGGACACACGGCCCAGGGCCGGTGCAAGGAGAGGGCCCCCCGTGGAAGGTTCCCAGCCACCAGACCTTTCTTACCTGTCTGACCCATTCCATACACACTCAAATTTATCAAAAATGCAGTCATTTTCGTAGAGGGAGCACAGCTTGCTGCGGAGGTAGTCGTGAACCTGGAGGAGCAGGGAAAACACATTAAGAGGGTGTTAATTATTAATATTTTAAAAAATGATTCCTCTGTGAGAAGCTCCTTTTTGGATGGGAGCTGTTCATTCTTCCAGTGTAAATGTGGCTTGACTCAGATAGTTCTGGGTCTTAGCACAGGCATGGCCCTTCTCAGCCTTGGGACTTTAAGATGGTTTGGTGAGCTGTTTACATGGCACATGTGGATTAAACAAACTTACTTACATAGATAGTAGCATAGAACAGGGCCCAGTAAGCAGGGGATTCCCATTCTCTAAGCCTATTTATTATTTACTTTTGGTCAGTATCTTTTAAAAAACTTTTTATTTTTTGCCGTGCAGCGTGGCATGTGAGATCTTAGTTCCCCAACTAGGGATCGAACCCATGCTCCCTGCAGTGGAAGTGCAGAGTCTTCACCACTGGACCACCAGGGAAGTCTCTTAGCCCATTTAGACGACACCATTCATTCAGCCTTTTATTCAATAAATATTTGTTGAATGCCAGCTCTATGCTTGGGATAGAGCCATGAACAGAATACCCTTGGGGTGCTTTCCTCCCAGTATTGGGGAAGAGACTGTGTAGCTAAGTAAATACATAAGATATTTTTCTTTTTTTGATTTTTAAATTTTATTTGTTAACTGGAATATAATTGCTTTACAGCAATTATGTTGTGTTTCTGCTGTGCAACAAGTGTAAGATATTTTAGATGGTGATAAAATGAGAACAAAAAAAAGTGGAAAAAGGGTAGTGGGAGCTCTGGGGGATTATTTATATAGGGCGAGTAGTCAAGTTCACCTGAGAAGGCGACATTGCAGCAGGAACCTGGAGAAAATGAGTGCATCTCAGTGGTATCTGGGGAAAGGCTTTCCAAGCATAAATGAAAGTGTTAGTCCAAAAGACTGTTCTATACATCTGTGTCTCTTTTGCTGTCTCGCATACAGGGTTATTGTTACCATCTTTCTAAATTCCATATATATGCGTTAGTATACTGTATTGGTGTTTTTCTTTCTGGCTTACTTCACTCTGTATAATTGGCTCTGGTTTAAATTAAAAAAAAAAAGTGTTAGTCACCCAGTGTCCAATTCTTTGTGACCCCATGGACTGTAGCCAGGCTCCCCTGTCCCTGGAATTCTCCAGGCAGGAATACTGGAGTGGGTTGCCATGTCCTTCTCCAGGGGATCTTCCCAACCCAAGGATTGAACCCAGGTCTCCTGCATTGCAGGTGGTTTCTTTACCACTGAGCTACTAAGCATTGAGAACAGCTAATGTAATGGCCCAGAGGCAGGAGTCCTGGAGGCGGTGGGGTAGAGGGTAGCAAGAAGTAGAGTGGGGGGCCTCGGCATGTGCCAACCAGTTCCCGTAGGTCCCTTACTCTGAGTGATGTGAGCAGACGTCATGGACGGGGTGCTGCGCCTGCTGTGTTGTGACAGAGTGTAAGCCCCGCAGGGCCAGAGACAGGGAGGCCGGGTGTGACCTGCTTGACAGATGATGGTTTGGACCAAGGTGAGCAGTGGTGGGAGGTGGCCAGAGCCTTGACGAGTTTGGAAGGACAGTTGATAGGACTTGCGGATGGAGCCATTGCCACGTGTGGAGAGGAGAACTGGAGTCGGAGATGGCTCCTGAAGCGTGCTTTCGAGCAAGCGGAAGGGTGGAGTGGCCATGCTCACTTCGGGGCTGGATAATTTGGAGATGTCTGTGCAAGGGGAAAACACCCAGCAGACGCTGGTGTGCACAGTGCAGCCCTGGATTGTGTGGCAATCCTCTCCTGGTTCTATTTTTCAGTGAAATAAGAAGCAAGGTTATCAGCTGAGCGTGAAAAAGGCCAGGGGCGGGGAGGTGGTTGGCAACAGTGCTCGGCTCCTGGAAGGCACTGAGGGCTGCTTGAAGTTGTTGAATGTGAATTTTTAAAAACATTTTATTTATCTATGCCGACCTTTGTTGTGGCACTCGGGATCTTTAGTTGGGGCGTGCAAACTCTTAGTTGTGGCATGATCTAGCTCCCTGACTAGGGATTGAACCCCAGCCTCCTGCATTGGGAGTGCAAAATCATAGCTGCTGGACCAGTAGGGAAGTCCCCAGATGTGAATTTTATTTATTTATTTTTTATTTTAATTGGAGGCTAATTACTGTACAATATTGTGGTGGGTTTTGCCATACATTCGCATGAATCAGCCATGGGTGTTCTCCATCCTGAACCTCCCTCCCACCTCCCTCCCCATCCCATCCCTCAGGGTCATCTCTGTGCACCAGCCCTGAGCACCCTGTCTCATGCATCGAACCCGGACTGGTGATCTATTTCACATATGTTAATATACATGTTTCAATGCTATTCTCTTAAATCATCCCACCCTCACTTTCTCCCACAGAGTCCAAAAGTCTGTTCTTTACATCTGTGTCTCTTTTGCTATCTCACATACAGGGTCATCATTACCATCTTTCTAAATTCCACATATATGCATTAATATACTGTACTGGTGTTTTTCTTTCTGACTTACTTCCCTCTGTATAATAGGCTCCAGTTTCATCCACTCATTAGAACTGATTCAAATGTATTCTTTTTAATAGCTGAGTAATATTCCATTGTGTATATGTACCACAGCTTTCTTATCCATTCGTCTGCTGATGGGCATCTAGGTTGCTTCCATGTCCTGGCTATTATAAACAGTGCTGTGATGAACATTGGGGTACATGTGTCTCTTCCAATTCTGGTTTCCTCAGTGTGTATGCCCAGCAGTGGGATTGCTGGGTCGTATGGCAGTTCTATTTCCAGTTTTTTAAGGAATCTCCACACTGTTCTTCATAGTGGCTGTACTAGTTTGCATTCCCACCAACAGTGTAAGAGGGTTTTTCTCTTTGCACCCTCTCCAGCATTGTTTGTAGACATTTTGATAGCAGCCATTCTGACCGGTGTGAGATGGTACCTCATTGTGGGTTTGATTTGCATTTCTCTGATAATGAGTGATGTTGAGCATCTTTTCACGTGTTTGTTAGCCACCCAGATGTGAATTTCAAATGAGTCTGGTCAGCATGGTTGGGTGTTTCTCTCCAGCTGCATTCAGCAACTCAGGTGAAGATGGCAAGTAGGCAGATGACTGAGGCTTAGAGCATAGTAATCTGGGTGCCATTTTCAGTTCTTCCTGAGATCCGTTGTGGGGAGTGGTAATGACATTAGGCATACATAACATGCCAGCTTGTTATTATTAGCCGGGCTCTTTATCCATAAGATCTCATCTCATCTCTAATATCATCTTAGGTTGTAGGTACTGTCATTCTCTTCACTTTAATGGAGCATGAACTGCAGGGTATGACATCATGTGTCCAAGATCACACAGCAAAGGAAATGACAGAATGGGAAGTGAACCAGGGGTCTGGGTTCTGGAGCACCTGCTCCTGCCTGCTCTAGCAATCTGCCTCCCACTCGCTCTGCCTCATTGGCCTCGCCTCACATAGAGTCTCAGTCCTAGACAGCTGTGATGATGAACTGAAGTCAGGCCAAGAGGCAGACAGAATTGGGTGAAGGCAGAAAGGTGTTATGGAAAGCACAGTTTGACTTGGTTTAGATGAAGAGTGATGGTTCATGTTTCTTTTTCTGCAGCCTGGGCCCCTCTCCTCCCTTGCGCCAGGGTTCTGGCAGATGCTGAGCTCAGGCTCAGCTGTGTGCTTAGCCCTGGGCAGAGGAATGAGGTCAGATTCACTCCATGTTCCATTAGATGTCTGGGGTATTTGAAAAGCTCTCTGAGTTATTTGGACAGGGTAAGGATTTCTAACTCTGCAAATTAACTTCCTTCACCCTTACGCTCGTGTTCCCAAATAGCTCTGGTCCTTTTCAGGGTATCTGCTTCAGGGTTATGGTGACAAGTGAATCCATTGGCAGCTGGGCTTATGGCTTTGTTAGATGGGGAGAATAAGGGCGGCTTGTGTCCTAAGCTTCGGAATTCTGCTATAAATTAACTCACTGTCTTCCCTTCCTCTCCACTCACTGTCCTCCCTTCCTCTCCTACCACCTCTTGTGCATATTAGGAGTGTCTCAGATCTGATAGGGAAGGCCATTTTGTTTGTAGGGCCATTTCTGCTTGTTGAAGTTCTCTATTTATTGTGAAGAATCTTTAGGTAAAGCAGAAGAGTCCCAGGACAAAGGGCTGATGCTAGATGTTCACAAACTTTTTCTGAAAAGGGCCAAATTATAAATATTTATACTTTGTGGGTCATGTAGCCTCAGTTACAACTATCCAACTGTACCTTTGTAATGCAAAAGTAGCCATGATACATAAATGAATGAGTTAAGAGTTGTGTTCCAATAAGACTTTATTTACAAATACAGGTGGCAACTTCTGGGTCATAGTTTGCCTAACCCTTGACTGTAAGTCTTCACTATAATTCTCTTTCTCCCCAGTTAGCAGACTATTTCCTTGGAAGAGAGGGATGGGGGAGGTAAGGACATCCACTGGAGGTCGTACTTTTCTTCTGATGGTTGGAAGATACTGACCTCAACAATTGATCTATTTTCTAGACAGCAAGCCTAATTCTTGCCTTTTCTTGACTTTATCATTGACTTGCTTCCAAGATCTGTGTAACAGAGGGACACAAGGAAGAGTGGGCTTCTGAAGGGGAATAATGGCAAGCTGGAATTAATCCAGTAGGCAAAGGAAGCCACATTTGTTATCCTCATACTCCAGATTGCCTACCTTTTGGAGGAAAGAGATGAGCAAAATAGATCCTCTTTTAAATCTTATCTCCCCCTACTCTTTCCTTTTATCTGTTATGGGGCACTTTTTTCCCCCAATATTTCCTCAAACTTTATTTTTTTGAGTACCTTTTAATTGAAGGTACCATTTTAATTGAGTATCTTTTAATTGAAGTTTTAGTTGAGTTACAGTGTTGTGTTAATTTCAGGTGTATTTTTATTCAGATTGTTTTCCCTTATAGGTCATTACATAAAATATTGAGTATAGTTCCCTGTGCTGTACAGTAGGACTTTTTTGGTTGTATCTTTTATCTTCTATATAGAGTGGTGTAAATATGTCAATTCCAAACTCCTAATTTATCCCCCCTGCCTTTTCCCCTTTGGTAGCTATAAATTTGTCTTCTATGTCTGTGTGTCTATTTCTGATTCATATATAAGTTCATTTGTATTTTTTTTGTAGAGTCAACATATAAGTGATATATGATATTTATCTTTCTCTGACTTATTTCACTTAGTATGATAATCTCTAGGTCCATTCATGTCATTGCAAATGACATTATTTCATTCTTTTTTTGGCTGAAGATGTATATGAATCTGCCTGCCAGTGCAGGGGAGGCAGGTCTGTGGGTTTGATCCCTGAACAGGGAAGATATTCTGGAGAAGGAAATGGCAGCTCATTCTAGTATTCTCTCCTGGGAAATCCCATGGACAGAGGAGCCTAGTGGGCTACAGTCTATGGTGGTGTTAGAGTTGGACACGACTTAAGTGACTAAACCACCACCACATGTATATATACACACCAATTTTTATTTATATGTTGTGTATATATACACACCAATCTTTTTCTTTATACCAATATTTCTTTCAAAATTCCATTCATCTGGAATTTTGTCTTACAGAAACACCACAGGTGAGTGATAAATATCAAAACGTGCATGCTTTGGAAGTGTGGGCCCCTTAGCGGAGAAACCACATTACGAAGAGCTCTATAACTAAAAGTCAGGAAGGATTCAAGGAGAGAACCTAGTTTGAGCCCTTATTTTCTCCTCTCAGCATCTATGTTCCGGGGAACTTCTGGCAACTCCAGGTGAGGACATCTACAGGAGAAGATCAATAACTATGAAGGTATGCTGCATATATACATACATACATATATATATATATATATATATATATGAAAGTGAAAGTCACTCAGGTCCGACTCTTTGTGACCCTATGGACTGTATAATCCAAGGAATTCTCCAGGAGAGGATATTGGAGTGGGTAGCCTTTCCCTTCTCCAGGGGATCTTCCCAATCCAGGGATCGAACCCAGCTCTCCTGCATTGCAGACAGATTCTTTACCAACTGAGCCACAAGGGCAGCCATATATATATATCTTCTGTCATAAAGAGAAATCTTAAGCAGAGAACATCGACTGTTCACCATCAGAGGAGAGAAAAAGGTAAGACAGACACAAGAAGCATCTAGACAGCAAAGTAAGAGGGAACTTAAGTCTCATCCTATTAGATGCTTTTCTCTTCATGTTCCAAATATTGTTTCTTTGCTCTGTTCCTATGAGCTTGGGTATGGCCCTCTTAACACTAGGCTGTCTCCCAACACAGAGGTTCTTGCATCATGTACTTGCGGAGCCTGCTGTGTATAGCTGATAGACCACTCTAGCCTGGCAAGATTAAACTCTGTTGTTTCGTTCTTCTATTTTAGGGGTTGATGAACTTTTCCTGTGAAGGGTCAGACAATAAATATTTTAGGCTTTGTGAACCATAGGTCTCTGTCACAATGACCCAACTCTGCCCTTGTAGCATGTAGGCAACTGTAGGCAATAGGTAAATGACCAGGTGTGACTGATTCAGTGAAACTGTTTTTCCAAAAACAGATGCGGGGCTAGATTTGGCTCACAGGTTTGTCAACTCCTGTTCTATAGGAGAATGTGAAAAGAGCTCATTATACTTAAGTCTGCAGCTTCTTATTCTTGGAAACATGCTTGAGATCAGCTGATGGATATATTAAGAGACCTAGGAGTATCACCTGTATGTCTGCCTGCTCAGGGGAGGCACAAATAGTTGATGACAGAATTCCTAAACACTGGACCAGTCCTTAAAATTTGTTTAAATTTTATTTTTATTTACATTAGAGTATAGTTGATTAACAATGTTGTGTTAGTTTCAGGTATAAAGCAAAGTGATTCATTTACACATATATCTATTCTCTTTCAGACTCTTTCCCCATACAGGTTTGTACATAATACTGAATATAATCCTCTGTGCTTCATTGTCTGTTTTATATATAGCAGTGTGTATATGTTAATCCCAAACTCCAATTTATATATTTATTTAATATTCCCCCCTTTCCCATTTTGTATATATACATATCTACTTTTTATCAGATTCTTTTCCCTTAGAGATTATTACATAATATTGAGTATAGTTCCCTGTGCTATACAGTAGATTCATGTTGGTTATCTCTTTCATATAAAGTGAAAGTGAAGTCGCTCAGTCGTGTCCGACTCTTCGCAACCCCATGGACTGTAGCCTACCAGGCTCCTCCGTCCATGGGATTTCCTAGGCAAGAGTACTGGAGTGGGTTGCCATTGCCTTCTCTCACATATAAAGTAGTATGTATGTATCAGTCCCAAACTCTTAATTTATCCTTCCCACCCTTTCTTCCGTAACCAAAATTGTTTTCTATGTCTGTAGGATTATTTGTTTTGTATGTGAAAGTTCATTAGTATAATTTTCTTTTAGAACCTCCATATAAATATCATATGATATTTGTCTAACTCTGGCTTATTTAGTATGATAATCTCTGCATGCATCTATGTTGCTGCAAATGGCAATATTTCATTCTTTTTTTTACAGCTGAGTATTAATTCCATTGTGTGTGTATGCACACACACACACACTCCAAATCTTCCTTATCCATTTATCAGTGACAGGTGATGGACATATAGGTTGCTTCCATGTTTTGGCTGCTGTAAATAGTGCTGCTATGAATACTGCAGTGCATATGTCTTGTCAAATTATGGTTTTCTCTGGATATATGCATGGGAGTGGGACAGCTGAATCACGTGGTAACAGTCTTTTTAGTTTTTTAAGGAACTTCCACAGTGGCTGTACCAGTTTACATTCCTACCAACGGAAAGGAGCACTTTTAAGGAAAGGCATACATGTGAGTGTGCTGAGCAGGGAGAAACACTTGGTTAAGCAGGTTTCTGTAATGCAGGCTTCTTAAAGTTCTGCAATAATCAAGGAATTATAAAATTATAAGAGGGGAATAGAATATTAATTCAGTATATACACCCCAAATTTATATTTTGGGTAGTGAGAGTACCAAATAGTGCAATGAAGATAAATAGGATTGAAGAGGGCAGAGCAATGAGGGTTATCATTTGGGCAGTGGTGTTTCTTTTATGATCTAGCTCAGCCTGTCCCCTTCTTTATGATCTATTGCTGACCACCTTTTGGCATTTGTCTTAGAAACACCACAGGTGAGTGGTAAGTATCAATCCATGTGTGCTTTGAAAATGTGGGCCCCTTATCTCAGGGACCACATTACCAAAAACTCTATAACTAAGTCTCAAAAGACAAAAGTCAGGAAGGACTCAAAGGAAAACCCTGGTCTGAGCCCTTATTTTCTCCTCCCAGCACCTACATTCTGGGAGCTCCTGACTGCCTTCAAGTGAGGACATCTACAGGACAAGATCATTGGCTATGAAGGTATGCTGCATATATATTCTGTTGTAGAAAAAAAACTTAGGCAAAGATCAACTGTTTACCATCAGAGGAGAGAAAAAGGTAAGACATAGACATAAGAAGAAGCATCTAGAGAGCAGAGTAAGAAAGAACTTAAGACTTGGCCTATTTGATGCTTCTCTCTTCATGTTCCAAATATTGTTTCTGCGCTCTTTTTAGTTTTTTTAAGGAAACTCCATACTCTTCTTCATAGTGGCTGTACCAATTTACATTCCCACCGACTGAAAGGAGCACTTTTAAGGGAAGGCATACTTGTGAGTGTTCTGAGCAGGGAGAGAAGAGGTTTTGGAAACACCTGGTTACGCAGATTTCTATGAGGTAGGCTTCTCAGAGTTCTGCAATGATCAAGGAATTATAAAATTATAAGAGGGGAATAGAATGTTATTTTATTTCAGTATAGTCACCCCAAATTTCTGTTTTCAGTAGGGGGAGTACCAAATAGTGCCTTGAAGATAATTAGAATTGAAGGGGAAGAGCATTCAGGGTTAAGAATGGGGCAGTGGTGTGCCATTTAAGGTCTGGCTCAGCCTGTCCCCTTCTTTATGAACCATTACTGACCATTCCCCTACGAAATTTGTCTTACAGGAACATCACAGGTGAGTGATAAGTATCAAACAAAGCATGTGCACTTTGAAAATGTTGGCCCGTTATTGCAGGAACCACATTACCAAGAACTCTAAATCTTAAAAGACAACAGTTAGGAAGGACTCAAAGGGAAAACCTAGTCTGAGCCCTTATTTTCTCCTCCCAGCACCTACATTCTGGAAGCTCCTGACTGCTTTCAAGTGAGGACATCTATAGGAAAAGATCATCGACTATGAAGGTATGATGCATATATGTATTCTATTGTAGGAAAAAGCTTAAGTAAAGAAGATCGGGTTTTTGCCATCAGAGGAAAGAAAAGGGTAAGACACAGACTCAAGAAACATCTAGAGAGCAGAGCAAGAAAGAACTTAAGACACATCCTATTAGCTGCTTCTCTCTTCATGTTTCAAATATTGCTTCTGTGCTCTGTTCTTATGAGCTTGGGTGTGGCCCCCTTGACACTAGGCTGAGTCTCCCAACTCAGATGTGCTCACATCATGGACTTGTGGAGCCTGCCATTGTATGACTGATAGACCACTGTAGGCCTGGCAAGATTAGACTCTATTGGTTCGTTCTACTTCAGGGGTTGACAGACTTTTCCTGTGAAAGGTCAGACAGTAAATATTTTAGGATCTGTGAGCCACAATGTCACAGTGACCCGACTCTGCCATTGTAGGATGAAGGCAGCTACAGACAATGGTTAAATGATCAGGTGTGGCTGATTCAATGAAACTGCTTTTATAAAACATAGGAGGCTGGATTTGGCCCACAGGTCACAGTTGGTCAACCCCTGTTCATAGAAAAAGATGAAACTAGGCCATCATGCTTAATGCTACAGCTTCGTATTCCTGGAAACATGCTTGAGATCAGCTGATGGGGATGTATGAAGAGACCTAGGAGTATCACCTGTATGGTATGTCTCCCTGCTCAGGCAAGGTGCTAGTAGTTAATGACAGAATTCCTACACACTGGAGCAGTCCTTATAATCTTTTTCATTTTAATTTTAATTTTATTTTGGAGTATTACATTTATAAAATGTTTATTTTATAGTTGATTTAAATGTTGTGTTAGTTTCAGGTGTACAGTTACATACATACATGTATCTATCTTTTTCAGATTCTTTTCCCATATAGGTTATTATATAATATTGAATATAGTCCCCTGTGCTATTCAGTAGGAACTTCTTGGTTATTTTATAAATATATAACAGTGTGTATATGTTAAACCCAAACTCCAAATTTATCCCCTCCCTTTCTCATTTGGTAACCATAAATTTGTTTTCTATGTCTGTGGGTCTATTTCTTTTTTGTATATAAGTTCATTTATATCATTTTTTTGAATCCTTGTTAAAAGTATCATCATGTTAACCTTTCTCTGGCTTATTTCATTTCTCTATGTCTAAACATACTGCAAGTGGCTGGAGTAGTATTCCATTGTGTGTATATACACACACATACACCACATGTTCTTTATCCTTCATCAGTGACTCATGATGGACGTTTAGTTTGCTTTCATGTCTTGTCTATTGTAAACAGTGCTAGGAACCGTGGGGTGCATGTGTTTTTTCAAATCATGATTTTCTCCAGATGTATGCCCAGGAGTGGGACTGCAGGGTTATATGGTAACTATCTTTTCATATTTTTAAGGAACTTCCATACTGCTCACCACAGTGGCTGTACTCGTTTGCATTCCCACGAACTGTTCAGAGCACTTCTATAGCAAAGGCATACATAACTAGTGTTCTGAGCAGGGAGAAATGCTTGGTTAAGCAGGCTTCTCAAGAGTTCTGCAATGATCAAGGAATTATAAAATTATAAGAGGGGAATAGAATATTATTTTATTTTAATATAAGCACCCCAAATATCTGTTTGTGGTAGGGGGAGAACCAAATACTGCCCCAAAGATAATTAGGATTGAAGGATGTAGAGCAGTAAGGTTATACATTGGGCAGTAGTGTGCCTTTGGCTTAGCCTGTGCCTTTTTTTGTGAACCATTCTTGACCCCTAACCATTCCCCTTTGGCTTTTTTTTTCCAACAGAAACACTACAGGTGAGTGGACGTGTGGGCCTGTTATTGCTGGAACCACATCACCAAGAACTCTATGACTAAGTGTTAAAAGACAAAAGATGGGAAGGAACAGCACAGACTGAGCCTTATTTTCTCCTTCAAGCATCTACATTCTGGGAGCTCCTGACTAATTCCAAGTGAGGATGTCTACAGGAGAAGATCATTAAGTATGAAGGTATGCTGCATATATATATTCTGTCATAAAAAGAAATCTTTGGCAAAGAACACTGACTATTCATTCACCATCAGAGGAGAGAAAAAGGTAAGACTCAGACACAAGAAGCATGTGGAGAGCAGAGTAAGAGGGAACTTAAAGCCTGTCGTATTAGATGCTTCTCTCCATGTTCCAAATATTGTTTCTTTGCTCTGCTCCTGTGAGCTTGGGTATGGCCCTCTTAACACTAGGCTGTCTCCCAACACAGAGGTTCTCACTTCACGTACTTGTGGAGCCTGCTGTGTATAGCTGATAGACCACTCTAGGCCTGGCAAGGTTAGACTCTATTGGTTTGTTCTTCTATTTCAGGGGTTGGCAAACTTTTACTGTAAAGGGTCAGACAATAAATATTTTAGGCTTTGTGAGCCATATAGTCTCTGTCACAATGACCTGACTCTGCCCTTGTAGGCAACCGTAGACAATCGGTAAATGACCAGGTGTGCTGTTTCAATAAAACTGCTTTTCAAAAAACAGATGCGGGGCTGGATTTGGCCCACAGGTCACAGTTTGTCAACCCCTATTCTATAGGAAAATGTGAAAATGGCTCATTATATTAATACTTAAGGCTACAGCTTCTTCTTCCTGGAAACATGCTTGAGATCAACTGTTAGATGTATGAAGACACCTAGAACTATCCCCTGTGTATCTCCCTTCTCAGGCGAGGTGCTAGTCATTGATGACTGGGTTCCTTCCCACAAGACCAGTCCTTACAATTTTAAAAAAATTTTTGATTTTATATTAGAGTTGATTTACAATGTGCTAATTTCAGGTGTACAGCACAGTGATTCAGTTATACATATACATTATGTATTGTTTTTTAGATTCTTTTCCTATACAGCTTATTGTATAATATT
This sequence comes from Bubalus bubalis, assembly GCF_019923935.1. Lineage (NCBI taxonomy): Eukaryota > Metazoa > Chordata > Mammalia > Artiodactyla > Bovidae > Bubalus > Bubalus bubalis. The sequence goes on along the minus strand of NC_059165.1, from coordinate 53,380,789 downwards.
GAATATAGTTTCCTGTGCTATTTTATATATATAGTAGTGTGTTTATCGGAGAAGGCAATGGCACCCCACTCCAGTACTCTTGGATGGAGGAGCCTGGTAGGCTGTAGTCCACGGGGTCGCAAAGAGACAAACATGACTGAGTGACTTCACTTTCCCTTATTGGAGAAGGAAATGGCAACCCACTCCAGTGTCCTTGCCTGGAGAATCCCAGGGACGGGGGAGCCTGGGGGGCTGCCATCTATGGGGTCACAGAGAGTCGGGACACGACTGAAGTGACTTAGCAGCAGCGTATTTATGTTAATCCCAGACTCCAAATTTATCTCCCCTTTCCCCATCTGTGGGACTATTGCTGTTTTGTGTATAAATTTTTTCTATCATTTTTTAGTCTTTCTCTGGCTTGCTTTACTTAGTGTGATAATATTAGGAACATCCATGTTGCTGCAAATGGCTGAGTAATATCCCTGTGCGTATATATGTATGGTATGTGTGTGTATATATACACACCCCACACCTTCCTTATCCATACATCAGCAACAGGTGATGGATAGTTAGGCTGACTCTATGTCTTAGCTATTTTAAGTAGTTCTATGTGGGGGTGCATGTATCTTTTCAAGTTATGATTTTCTCTAGATGTATGCCCAGGAATGGGATTGTTCAGTCATATGGTAACTCTCTTTTTAGTTTTGCAATGAACCTCCATACTATGCTCTACAGTGGCTGTAATAATTTACATTCCTACCAGCTGTACAGAGCACTTTTAAGGTAAGGCATACCCATGAGTGTTCTGAGTAGGGAGAAACACTTGGTTAAGCAGGTTTAATGCAGGCTTCTCAGAATTCTGCAATGATCAAGGAATTATAAAATTATAAGTGGGGACTAGAATATTATTTTATTTTATCATAAGCACCCCAAATTTGTTTTGGTAGGGGAAGTACCAAATAGCGCCTTGAATAATTAGGATTAAAAGGAGCAGAGCATTAAGGGTTATAAATTGGGCAGCAGTGTGCCATTTGAGATCCTGCTCAGCCTGTCCCCTGACCATTCGCCTTTGGCCTTGTCTTACAGAAACCCTACAGGTGAGTGATAATTATCAAACAAAGCGTGTGCACTTTGAAATTGCGGGCCTCTTATTGCAGCAATCACCTCACCAAGAACTCTAGGACTTAAAAGACAACCTTTTACAGGAACAGTTTGTCAATCCCTGAAACAGAAGAACAAACCAATAGAGTCTCCCAGCACAGAGGTTCTCCAGACCTTAAAAGTCAGGAAAGATTCAAAGAGAAAACCTCGTCTGAACACTTATTTTCTCCTTCCAGCCTCTACCCTCTGGGAGCTCCTGACTACCTCCAGGTGAGGACATCTACAGGAGAAGATTATGGACTATGAAGGTATGCTCCATATATATTCTGTTGTAAGAAAGAAACGTTAGGCAGAGAACATCAACTGTTCACCATCAGAGGAGAGAAAAAGGCAAGACACAGACACAAGAAACATCTCCAAGAAGCCTGTACCATAGAAATCTGCTTAGCCAACTGTTTCTCCCTCTCAGTGCACTCACGTGGATGTCTTACCTTAAGACTCATCCTTTTTTATGCTTTTCTCTTCATGTTCCAAATACTGTTTCTTCGCTCTGTTCCAGTGAGCTTGGGTGTGGCCTTCTTGACACTAGGCTGAGTCTCCCAACACAGAGATTCTCACATCATGTACTTGTGGAGCCTGATGACCTTATTATCTCTTTTAACCATGTTCCAGACACTCACTTAAGGAGTCTGTTTACCATTTCTGATAAACTTAACTAGATTGCTTTCAAATACACCATCTAAAATAAATTTTTGCATTAATTTCCATACATGGGTTCTATTTCTTAGTATTCTACAAAGATTTCTAAGCTTACCACTTGCTAAATGTAGTTTGAGAATCATGAGTTTAAAATGCTAATCACTTTAGAGCACAGCTAGCTAGCTTTGTTGTTAAGTCTTTGTCTAAAATAAAAGTACCATAGATTAGCTGAGAAATCTGCTGTTGAAAAAGCAGCCACAAAAATGAAGCTTTCATTTTGGAAGAAAAATCAGTTGCAGATCCATTGAGAAAGGCCAGCTCATCTCCAGGGTAATGTTTACTTGGAAGTGAAAGTCGCTCAGTCGTGTCGGACTCTCTGCGACCCCATGGAATTCTCCAGGCCAGAATACTGGAGTGGGTGGCCTTTCCCCTCTTCAGCAGATCTTCCTGACCCAGGAATCGAACCAGGTCTCCTGCACTGCAGGCAGATTCTCAATGCTTACTTAGGAATAATTAAAACATAGTTTTAACGGTTCAGTTTTTAATTCTTACTTTACTAGTTATGCTTAAAACCTATCTCTATACAAGTATTCCTTTCTTTACTTACTATGATCCTGGTAATGAATGTGGTGTAATAAAAAATTAAAGTACCAATTGCTCCCCCACGGTGCCTAATCCACTCTTCTCTAGCTGGGGCTCTCCAGCAGCCCACACCTCTGTCAACAACACTCTCCTAGCATCTATTTCCTGCACTTAATACCAAATGGTTGGGCTGTTAGCAGGAGCCTGAGGGCAAGGGTTAGGGGAGAGTAAGATGGCCAGCTCACAGGGGATGCTATCTGGTTAACCCCTGCGGTTCACCCTGTGGTTCAGACTACCTCCACCTCCTCTGCAATTCTGGCCCCCAAACCTTTTACAGCATCACAGTCAGCCGTCAAAGTCCTCAGTGTCCTCAACCTCCTCTCTGAACATTTCCTGCTTCTCCCGAGGCCTCTCATGTGGCAGCTGGACTTAAGGTGAGTGGGCTCTGTATTCCTCTGGACCATCATTCGTGCCTCAGCTCCTTCAAAGTTATGCCATCAAACACTACTTACTTCCTGCTCCCCATCCTTCTTACATCATCAACAGTCCCTCTGCCTCATGCTTGGAAGCCACTCTAGTGCCTCGATCTCTCTTCCATCACCATTCTTGCCATCATTCTTAGAAATTCACTCTGGACTCTTAGCCTCATTCTTTTCAATGAGTTTTGTCCTTTGCTTTTGTGGTCATTTTATGAGCCTTGTCATCACTGTAACTGTATTTGTCTAATAAGAGGCAGCAATAGAGTGATATTTATCATTTTAATTCAAGCCCTTAGTGTCTTGGTTCTATCAGTTCTTCATTTTCCTCCTTACCTACCTTAGATTCAGTGGCCCCTCATTCCAATCACTCCTTTAATCAATACCTTCAACAAACTTGCCTTTTTTCCCTCCTTCCCTTGTAGTCACTTGGTAAAAGCCCACCACTGGTTAAATCTAACTTTCTGCCCTTCCTTACCTGAACCAAGGTGGCTGGGAAGAAACCTACAATCACACAGATATGTCTTACTTAAAATATATAAATAAGTGGATCCCATTGCAACCCCACCATAGTGCCCTAGTCAATTTGCTCCTTTAGAGGAATATTTTACACTTTCCCTTCTCACTCAGCTAATGATCTTGCTTCTTATTTGACTGTAAGATAGAAGCAGAAACCATCTGTATGTTCCCACACAAATCTGCATCTGTAGCTGTTTTCTCTCTTTGCTTTGATGGATGAATGGTCCATCTCAACTATATCTAATTCTGCAACGGAGTATGTTCCCTTGAGAAGCTGACTGCTTCAGTTAGCCCACTCTTTACTGGCTTGTTTCTATCGCCCTAAAACAAGCTGTGATGCTTTCCTCAATCCTGCATCCTTTTCCAGCTACTACCTGATTTCTCTGTTCCTCTTCAAAACAAAATCTCTTTCCAAATTTCACTACATTCACATCCTCCATTTATGATCTCTCTTGAACCCACTCCAATCAGACATTTATTCCTACCACTTCCCCTCTGTCACCTGACAATTTCCATGTCACTAAATCCAGTGGCCCTTTCTCAGTCTTCTCTTGATTCAACAACACTATTCAGCAGTTGGTGACTTCCTCCTTGAGATGGTTTCTCCAGTTGGCTTCCAGGACACCTCTCAGTTTCTCACCCATTTCACCAGCACTTTTCTCCAACTTCTCTTGCCAGATCCATTCCCTCATCCCAGCCTGTAATCCCTAGGGCCTCAGGGTAGTTCCTGACCTTTCCTTTAGGTTGCTGCTGCTGCTAAGTCGCTTCAGTCGTGTCCGACTCTGTGCGACCCCATGGACTGCAGCCCACCAGGCTCCCCCGTCCCTGGGATTCTCCAGGCAAGAACACTGGAGTGGGTTGCCATTTCCTTCTCCAATGCATGAAAGTGGAAAGTGAAAGTGGAGTCGCTCAGTCATGTCTGACTCTTAGCGACCCCATGGACTGCAGCCTACCAGGCTCCTCCATCCATGGGATTTTCCGGGCAACAGTACTGGAATGGGGTGCCATTGCCTTCTCCCTCCTTTAGGTTAGATCTATCCAAACTTACACTGACCTGCCTACCAGCTATTTCTGGATATTGAAGTGAATCACTGTGTCTTTTGCTCTACATTGTAAGCCCCTGCAGGCAGAGGCTGACTCGGAACCCTCAAGTGCCCAGTGTACGTGTGGGTGGGTGGGGGTCTGTACCTGGTAAGTCTCGATGGGGCGGTTTTCCATGTTGAGATCCCAGACTTTGACGGTCAGATAGTCTCTGGTCATGATATACCTCCCACTGTGGCTGAACTTCACATCCGAAATTGAAGAGATAATTTCAGAGAAAAATGACCTGTTGCTTGGATCTTCTGGCTCTTCAAAAACTGCAGAATAAAAAGCAAAAGACAACAAATTTAGTACCTCCTTATTAACTGATGTGAAAGTGTTTGGGCCAGCTAGAAAGCCAACCATCTAACTTAGGGTTGGAATCGGGCGCGCAGACCTGTCAGCTCCCTGGCAGTAGAACAAGCTGTCACTGGTTTCTATATCATGTTTCTCATGGAAGGACTCTCATGGGACTTGTCCCGTTCACAGAGCTGACCGCTTGCACAAGCTCTGTTTCACATTTCCCCATGGTCACTGGGTATCATTGTGATACCAGCAGTGGTATACATTGCTACATACCAAAATATAGTCTTCTTAGACGCTTAACATTTTTTTTGTACTTTTTTGAGATGTAATTCATATACCATAGAATTTACTCATCTAAATTTTACAGTTTATGTGATTATATTAAAGATAATACCATCAACAAAGCCTAAATTTAGGACATTTGCATCATCTCCTCCCACCACAAAAAACCCTGAACTACTTCATACCCATTAGCACTTACTCCCATTCCCTAATTTCTGCAGCCCTAGGCAAACACTATTTTCTTGTTTTATGAAATTGCCTATTCTAAAAATTTTACATGAATGGAATCATACTATACATATATTTTATACTATTATATTATATACCATATAATGCTGCTATGAATATTCATGTACAAGTTTTCATGTGAACATACGTATTCATCTCTCTTGGATCATGATGTTTAATAGTGGGACTTTGCTGCCAGACTGCCTTAGGCTTAAGGTCAGACTACCACTGTCTAGCTGTGTGACCTTGGGCAAGTTATTTAACTTTCCTGGGCCTCAGTCTCATAGGTAAACTCTGGCTACAATGTCTTTTGTCTGTGTTTTCTATTTGCTCTGGTATCCAGTTGCTGCTTTTCTTTTCCCATAGATTCAGCTGACTTTCACTTATGGGAATAAAGAAAGCACTTACAGGAATAAAAGACACTGCAGCTTATTAAGCTGCCTTAATTCATCTTTCTAACCTTTTTTTGAACTTCTCTAGTTCAAACTGGATGTACACCATACCTCTGGATACTTCCCATTTTTATTTCCTGATGGTTCCTCCTTCAATTGTGTCATATTCTGCTTGATTCATATGCCTCATCTTTTACTTACATATTATTTTAGACCAAATGATCTTTTCTCTGAAGTCCTATCACACTTGGTCTGGCCTGTTCACTTACCATTTGCTTGGGTTCTCTCCCAAAGAAAGCATCACTTTTCACATTAGTATTTAACAATCCACAGCTTATCTCACCTAGGATGTGAGCTGCTTGAAGGCAGAATTTTGTTTTTTCTTACCTTTGTACTGAGGGTTTTGCACATAAATGTTCAATAAACATTTGTTGCTTAAGTTGCAGGATACAAAATCAATACACAGAAATCACTTGCATTTCTATATACTAACAATGAAAAATCAGAAAGAGAAATTAAGGAATCAATCCCATGTACCACTGCAACAAAAAGTATTAAGTATCTAGGAATAAACTTTGCTAAGGAGACAAAAGAACTGTACACAGAAAATTATGAGGCACTAATGAAAGAAAGACAACATAAACAGATGGAGAGATATTCCATGTTCCTGGGTAGGAAGAATCAATATTGTGAAAATGACTATACTACCAAATGCAGTCTACAGATTCAGTGTGATCCCTATTGAATTACCAATGGCATTTTTCACAGAACTAGAACAAAAAATTTCACAATTCATATGAAACACAAAAGACCCTGAATAGCAAAGCAGTCTTGAGAAAGAAGAATGGAGCTGGAGGAATCAAGCTTCCTGACTTCAGGTTATACTACAAAGCTACAGTCATCAAGACAGTATGGTACTGGCACAAAAACAGAAATATAGACCAATGGAACAAGATAGAAAGCCGAGAAATAAACCCATGCACTGCATGGGTACCTTGTTTTTGACAAAGGGGGCAAGAATATACAGTGTGGCAAAGACAGCTTCTTCAATAAATGGTTCTGGGAAAACTGGAGAGCTACATGTAAAGAATGAATTTATAATACTTCCTAATGCCATATAAAAAGATAAACTCAAAATGGATTAAAGACCTAAATGTAATACCAGAAATTATAAAACTCTTAGAGGAAAACATAGGCAGAACACTTGATGATATAAGTCAAAGCAAGATCCTCTATGACCCACCTCCTAGAGTAATGGAAATAAAAGTAAACAAGTGGGACCTGATTAAATGTAAAAGCTTTTGCAGAGCAAAGGAAACTATAAGCAAGGTAAAAAGACAACCTTCAGAATGGGAGAAAACAATAGCAAATGAAACAAAGGATTAATTTCCAAAATATAAAAGCAGCTCAACCAAGTCAATACCAGAAAAACAAACAACCCAATCAAAAAGTAGGCGAAAAGACCTAAACAGACATTTCTCCAAAGAAGACATACAGATGGCTAACAAACACATGAAAAGATGCTCAATTCGCTCATTATTAGGAAAAATGCAAATCAAAACTACAATGAGATGTCACCTGGCCAACATCAAAAACTCGACAAACAATAAATACTGGAGAGGGTGTGGAGAAAAGGGAACCCTCTTGCACTGTTGGTGGGAATGTAAATTGATACAGCCACTATGGAAGATGGTATGGAGATTCCTTAAAAAACTAGGAATAAAACCACCATATGACCCAGCAATCCCACTCCTAGGCATATGCCAGGAGCCGGCATATTGCATATTGAGTGCATATTGCATATTGAGTGCAGCACTTTCCACAGCATCATCTTTCGGGATCTGGATTAGCTCAACTGGAATTCTATCACTGCCGGGAGCCAGCGTGAGGAACTCCGCCCATGACAAAGGTCATGAGGAAGGAGGCTCGGCATACGCAAAGGCGGGATCGAGCCTCAGGAGTCCCCCTGGAAATTCTCGAGCATCTACCCCCAAAACCAGAGTCTGCCTACTTTCTGCTTTGTGCTTTCACGTGCACCTGACTTTACGGGGGGCTGTCCCCCACTACCTCTCTCTGAAAAAAGAGTTAGCTTACAGCTCCAGTTAATAATTCCTGGGTGTGACAGTGTTTCAACCTACAAACTCCTTTGAAAGTCCTCTAGCCTGCCTGAATAGGTTTTTCCGGCCACATGTGATTGTCCAGAGCCTCCCAACTGTGAGAGGCAGGAGATGTTCTAAGCTGTCTAAACACAGATTCTTTTGAGTAGTTAAAAGATTGATTAGAAATTGTATTGGTGAAGGGTTTTTCACTTGTTGGGCCAATGTTTGCTGCTAAGTCTCCATACTCCTTACCTACTGTGTCCTTGGCAGTGTATTGATTGATATAATGGGTGTATAGAAATGTAAAATGCAGCTTTGTCCAATGCTTTTTTGGAGGCTGGTGCCTGACTTTGGAATAATCACCTTTAGAGAAAAATAAGTTTCTTAAAATGTTAACAGGCCTCCGGGCCAGAAGATGATGTCAATCACCTGAACTTTTGCATATGATAAGTTTGAAAGCCTGGCTTCGATTAGAACCAGGAACTGCTGTCCTTGCATGACTCCACCCCTTCCCCCATTATCCTCTATGCATAACTTAAGGTAGTATAAAAACTACTTTGGAAAATAAAGTGCGGGCCTTGTTCACTGAAACTTGGTCTCCCCATGTCGCTCTCTCTCTCAAATTCTGGCTGAGTCTCCATCTGGAGCGTGGAACCCGCCATGCTTGCTAATTATGCCTGGGCTTCTAAGATCTGACCGAGGAGGCCTCAGTGTCTCCTCTCCTTCGGGAGAACGGAAGGACGCCTGCGGCCTACGCAAGTGGTGCAAACTTCTTGTCTTGAAGTTTTATTGGTCTCCCGCGTAAACCAAGCTACTCAGCCTCTTTTCTCCACTGAATTTTCCTACTGAGCTATCCTCATTCTATTACTCTTTATATCTTTAATTAATATCTAATTGAAGCTATTGTATCCTTACCCTCGCCGACGCCGTCCCCGCTTCGAATACCCTGGATCAGCCGGGGCTGGACCCCAGCAGGCATATACCCTGAGGAAACCAAAATTGAAAGACACATGTATCCCATTGTTCATTGCAGCACTATTTACAATAGCTAGACATGGAAGCAACCTAGATGTCCATCGACAGATGAATGGATGAAGAAGCTGTGGTAGATATACACAATGGAATATTACTCAGCAATAAAAAGGAACACATTTGAGTCCGTTCTAATGAGGTGGATGAACCTAGAACCTATTACAGAGAACCTAGAACCTTCACAGAGTGAAGTGAATCAAAAAGACAAAGATAAATATTGTATTCTAATGCATATATATGGAATTAAGAAAAATGGTACTGAAGAATATTTACAGGGCAGCAATGGAGAAACAGACATATAGAATAGACCTATGGACATGGGGAGAGGGGAGGAGAGGGTGAGATGTATGGAAAGAGTAACATGGAAACTTACATTATCATATGTAAAATAGATAGCCAACAGGAATTTGCTGTATGGCTCAGGAAACTCAAACAGGAGCTCTGTATCAACCAGGAGGGGTGGGATGGGGAAGAAGATGGGAGTGAGGTTCAGAAGGGAGGGGATATATGTATACCTATGGCTGATTCATGTTGAGTTTTGACAGAAAACAGCAAAATTCTGTGAAGAATTATCCTTCAATAAAAAACTAAAAAATTTGTTGCTTGATTGGAACCAAAGCTAGATAATTTAACAAAATCTTGGGCTTATAAGTGGTTAGCTTGCATGACATTGAGCTATACATATTTACCTACATTTAATTATTTTTGACCTACCATAATGGTAGTTGAGTATGGTTCCGCTTGATAAGTGCTTCTATTACAGTTTTTGGCTAAACAAAACAGCCTGCAGGTTACTGAGTAACTCTTCCCCCAGGAGTTTCTCTTCCTGCCCATTCAATGCTCTTACAGAGTCCCTGTCAAATTCTATGTAGAAAATCTAGAGGTGGAGACAGGATGGTAGATTAGAGGGACGTGATCTCTCCTCTTCTTATGAAAACACCAAAATCACAACCATCAACAAAAAAGATGCTGGAACCTACCAAAAAGATATTCTAAATCCACAGCAGCAGCCATTATGAGATGGTAGGAGGAGTGAAATCATGATAAGATCAAACCCCATGCCCGCTGGGTGGATGACCCACAAACTGGAGAATCATCATACTATAGAAGTTCTGCCACAGGATGGAAAGCTCTGGGCCCCATGTCAGGCTCCCCAGCCTTTGGGTCTGGCAACCAGAGGGGGAACCTTGGTAAATTTAAGAAAATTGAGATCATATCAAGCATTGTTCCAACCACAATGCTAAATGCCTAGAAATCAACTATAAGAAAAAAAACTGCAGTAAAACAGCTGCAAACACATGGAGGCTAAGCAATATGCTACTAAACAACCAGTGAGTCACTGAAGAAGGCAAAGAAGAAATAAACAGATACCTAGAGACAGATGAAAATGAAAGCACGAGGATCCCAAACACAGCAGCAGTTCTAACAGGCGAGCTGAGGCTGCTGGGGGCAGGGGGCGGGTTAAGGCTGGAGGGAAAGAATAGTTAGGGGATTGGGGATGGACATGTACACACTGCTATGTTTAAAACTGATAACCAACAAGGACCTGCTTACAGCACAGGGAACTCTGCTCAATGTTATATGCAACCTGGATGGGAGGGGGTCTGGGGGAGAATGGATACATGTATATGTATGGCGAAGTCTCTTCACTGTTCACTGAAGCCATCACAACATTGTTTGTTGTTAACTGGTTATACTCCAATACAAAATAAAAAATGTCTAAGAGAGAAGTTTATAGCAATATTGTCTTACTTCAGGAAACAAAAAAAATCTCAAACAACATAACCTTACACCTAAGGCAACTAGAGAAAGAGGAACAAAACCCAGTTAGTAGAAGGAAAGAAACCATAAAGATTAGAGCAGAAATAAATGAAATAGATGAAAAAAATAGAAAAGATCAATGAAAGTAAAAGCTAATTCCTTGAAAAGATAAATAAACTCGATAAACCTTTAGCCAGACTCATTAAGAAAAACAGAGAGGGCTCAAATCAGTAAAATTAGAAATGAAAAGTTACAATGGGGGTGAGATGGGATGGGACATAGGTATACCTGAGGCTGATTCATGTTGATGTATGGCAGAAACCAACAAGTATTGTAAAGCAATTTTCCTTAAAAAAGAAAAGTTACAATGGACACTACAGAAATACAAAGGATCATAAGAAACTACTACGAGCAACCAAATCCAATAAAATGGACACATTCTTAGGTACAATCTCCCAAGACTGAACCAGGAAGAAATAGAAAATATGGACAGACATGAAATTGAACAGTGATTAAAAAATTCCCAATAAAAGTCCAGGACCAGATGGCTTCACAGGTGAATTTCATCATACACTTAGAGAAGAGTTAACACCATATCCTTCTGAAACTCTTCCCAAAAACTGTACAGGGAGGAACACTCCCAAGCTCGTTCTACGAGGCCACCATCACCGTGATACCAAAAGCAAAGATACCACAAAAAAGCACTGTTTACAATAGCCAAGACACAGAAGTAACCTAAATGTCCACCAACAGATGAATGCATAATGATGTACATATATATAATCGCATATTACTCAGCCATTAAAAAGAATGAAATGCTATATGCAGCAACATGGATGGGCCTGAAGATTATCATTCTAAGTGAAGTAAGTCAGAGAAAGACAAATATCATGTGATATCATTTATATTCAGAATCCAAAAAAATGACACAAGTGCATTTTTTACAAAACTGGAACAGACTCACAGACTTTGGTTTTTTTTTTAGGATTTTAAAAATATTTTATATAATGTTTTTATATACATATAAGATGATGTATAAACAGAGCCTGAATAAGTACCCTACACAGACTTTGAAAACAAACTTATGGGTTACCAAAGGGGAAGGGAGGGACGAATACATTGAGAGTTTGGGACTGACGTATATATAGACTACTATTTGGCAAAACTAATACAATTATGTAAAGTTTAAAAATAAAATAAAATTAAAAAAAAAAAAAAGAGATGACCAACAAAGACTTGCTGTATTACATAGGAAACTCTGCTCAATATCTGTAATAATCTAAATGTGAAAAGAAGACTAGCTATACATATATGTATAACTGAATCACTTTGTTGTACACCTGAAACTAACACAACTTTGTTAATCAATTATACCCCAATATAAAATAAAAAATTAACCCAAATTCTTTGTAGAAAATCTAATATAATCTAATGAGTTGTCTTCCAAACATTGCTGAATTATACCATGAGCCAAACCAAAATACTAATTTTCACAGCAACAACAGAAAAAACCTGATCAATCACAATTGAACTTGAGAGTTAAAAAACTCTTTGAAACAGAAAAACATGAACTTGATACCATTTCTGACCCAATGTCTCAGTCTGTGCCCTTACCTCTTGGTAAGCACTAACAAGGCCCCTGGACTCTGACTGGTGTCCTCATAGTTGGATACTAGATTTTCACCTTAGTTTCTCTGCAAGGTAATCTCATTAGGACCAGGGACTTAGAAAGTCCAGGCATGCTCCATACAAACATCCCCACAGAGAGAGGAATGATGGCCCTGAGGCTTGGTCACGCCCTACCCAGTGCATCTGGACAGCTAGAGTCGGTAAATGGGAAGGACTTGGCAAAACTGCACACTCATGGCAGTCAATTCCTGCCTCTGTCACTTATCAGCTGCTCACATTTTCTTTTCTACTCTGAGATTCCATTTTCCCAGCTGCAGAATAGGCATGCATGTTGCTTGGCACATAGCAGGTCCTCAGTAAATATCAGCTGCTGATATTTTTATCATGAAAAGCATGCACTGCTTCTGTATTAGCCGATCATATTTCACTTACTAAGCCTCTTGGGGGGCTTCCCTCGAGCTTCAGGCAGTAAATAATCTGCCTGCAATGCAGGAGACCTGGGTTCAGTCCCTGGGTCAGGAAGATCCCCTGGAAGAGGGAATGGCTACCCATTTCAGTATTCTTGCCTGGAGAATTCCATGGACAGAGAAGACTGTAGCCATGGCAGGCCATGGCAGGCTACAGTCCATGGGGTCACAAAGAATTGGACACGACTGAGTGACTACCAGAGAGAGAGAGAAGCCTGGAGGGAGGATTAAATTAGGAGTCTGGGATTAGCAGATACAAACTACTAAAGAGAAAATAGATAAGCAACAAGCACAGGGAACTATATTCAATATCCTGTAATAAACTGTAATGGAAAATAATAGAAAATAATATATATGTATAGCTGATTCACTTTGTTGTACACCTAAAACTAACACCACATTGTAAGTTAACTACACTTCAATAAAAAAGACTCTTTTGAGAATTTGGGACTGAAGACTTCAGAACCTGGGGGCTATTTAAATGATGTAAATATGTAAAAGAGTATTACAAGGTTATACCTAGGAATATGTTCTCCAAATGTTAGGCATATTGGAAGGCCAGTGTGGCAGCATTGTAAAGCCTTAAAGTGACAGCCCCAGAAGGTGAAATGAAAAAAGATAATGTTTAATCAACGCATCACAAATTCATGTAGAATGCAGAGACCAGAATATACATAACATGCCTACCTGCACAGCACTGCAGTTCATTACATGTCTATGCTTATCCAAGTCTTAATATTAGCTCCATGAATTTCTTCCATTGATTCAGCAATGATATTCAGTGCTATTAATAATTACTGTTTATGGGAAGCTTATTATGTTTCAGGCCCTTCAGTTCAGTTCAGGCACTCAGTCGTGTCCTACTCTTTGCGACCCCATGAATCGCAGCACGCCAGGCCTTCCTGTCCATCACCAACTCCCGGAGTTCACTCAGACTTACGTCCATTGAGTCGGTGATGCCATCCAGCCATCTCATCCTCTGTCGTCCCCTTCTCCTCCTGCCCCCAATCCCTCCCAGCATCAGAGTCTTTTCCAATGAGTCAACTCTTCGCATGAGGTGGCCAAAGTACTGGAGTTTCACCTTTAGCATCATTCCTTCCAAAGAATACCCAGGACCGATCTCCTTTAGAATGGACTGGTTGGATCTTCTTGCAGTTCAGGGGACTCTCAAGATTAGAGAAATGCAAATCAAAACTACAATGAGATATCACCTCACACAGATCAGAATGGCCATCATAAAAAAATCTACAAACAATAAATGCTGGAGAGGGTGCGGAGAAAAGGGAACCCTCTTGCACTGTTGGTGGGAATGTATGTTGATATATTGATATAGCCACTATGGAAGACAGTATGGAGATTCCTCGAAAAACTAGGAATAAAACCACCATCAGTTCTGTTCAGTCACTCAGTCGCGTCCGACTCTTTGCGACCCCATGAATCGCAGCACGCCAGGCCTCCCTGTCCATCACCAATTCCCAGGGTTCACTCAAACTCATGTCCATCGAGTCAGTGATGCCATCCAGCCATCTCATCCTCTGTCGTCCCCTTCTCCTCCTGCCCCCAATCCCTCCCAGCATCCATATGGCCCAGCAATCCCACTCCTAGGCATATACCCTGAGGAAAGCAAAATTGAAAAAGACACATGTACCCCAGCATTCACTGCAGCACTATGTACAATAGCTAAGGATATGGAAGCAACCTAGCTGTCCATTGACAGATGAAAGGATAAAGAAGCTGTGGTACATCATATACAATGGAATATTACTCAGCCATAAAAAGGAACACATTTGAGTCAGTTCTAATGAGGCAGATGAACCTAGAGCCTATTATACAGAGTGAAGTCAGTCAGAAAGAGAAAAATGAATATTACATACTCACACATTTATATGGAATTAGAAAGATGGTACTGATGAATCTATTTCCAGGGCAGCAATGGAGACACAGACATAGAGAACAGACTTATGGACATGGGGAGAGGGGAGGAAGGAGAGGAAGGGATGTATGGAGAGAGTAACATGGCTCCAAAGATTGCCAAATCCCAAGGCCATGTTTGCCCCTGGTTGAAAACTGCTGCTTTAATCCTGCTTTCAAATCTTATTGAATCAAACCACCTCCCTCCCCCCATTTTTCTTGAAAAATCACTTGCAATCCAATCTCTCTCCAGAACAGACCTCCTCAGAATCTACTTTGGGTTATCATGCTACAGTCAACAGATAAATGAATAAAGAAGATGAGGTACATATACACAGTGGAATGTTACTCAGCCGTAAAAAGGAATGAAATTGGGTCATTTGTAGAGATGTGAATCGATCTGGAGACTGTCATACAGAATGAAGCAAGTCAGAAAGAGAACCACAATATCATACATTAATGTGCATTGGTGGAATCTAGAGAAATGGTATATAGATGATCTTATTTACAAAATAGAAATAGAGACTCAGATGTAGAGAACAAACAGATGGATGGCAAGGGGGAAAAGGGAGGGGTGGGATGAATTGGGAGATTGGGATTGATACACACACACTATTGATACTAGGTATAAAATAGGTAGCTAATGAGAACCTACTGTATAGCTCAGGGAACCCTACTCAGTGCTATGTGGTGACCTAAATGGGAAAGAAATCCAAAAACGAGGGGATGTATGTATTAAACCCTAAAGGAAATCAACCTTGAATATTCATTGGAAGAACTGGTGCTGAAGCTAAAGTTCCAATACTATGGCCCCCTGATATGAGGAGCTGACTCATTGGAAAAGACCCTGATGCTGGGAAAGATTGAGGGCAGGAGGAGAAAGGGACGACAGAGGATAAGATGGTTGGATGGCATCATCGACTCAATGACATGTGTTTGAGCAAACTCCAGGAGAACGTTAGACAGGGAAGCCTGGTGTGCTGCAGTCCATGGGGTCCCAAAGAGTTGGATATGACTTAGAGACTGAACAACATAGATGATTCACTTTGCTGTACAGCAGAAACTAACACGACATTGTAGAGCAACTTTACTCCAATAAAATTTTTCTTAAAAAGCACTGACACTTCCTTTCAAATCCTATAGGCTATATTGGGTGTCTGGTACAGACAGTGTTTTGTGTTCTAACATGTACAGACACAAATACCTCTCCATGGAGCCAGAAAGCACCATGATGTTATCCTTCATGGTGCCTGGCCCAGGGCTGTTCACCTCAGGCAGTTCAGATGACTGGCCACCTGAATAAGTTACTGGAATCATGGGAAAGAGTCAAAACCACAGATCAGAGAGAGGAAGAGTTAAGAAGGAAACTGCTGACTTGGGAGAAATCTAAAACTACATTTATGATAAGTGGGGCAAAAGGAGAAAGGAGGCATGCTGTGTGTTGAGAGCAGTCTGGGGCCAGCAGAAGAAAGAATGGAGGGAGACCACAGGTAAAGGCTGATCCTGGGCCGGCTCTTCCTTCTGGACCTCACACTGGACACTGCACAGGAACTCACGCCCATGATGGAGGGTCAGGAGGGGGCCCCATGCCTCTATCCCGTAGTGTGGGGGCTGAGCACACAGGTAGCTCCAAGCTCAGCGGGTCTGGGTGGAAATTCAGCTCTGTTGCTTATGTTATGAAGCTTTGGACAAGTGGCTTGATCTTTTCAAGCTTCATTTTCCTTATCTGTCAAATAGACATAAGAGGAATATATACCCTCTAGTGTGGTTGAGGGTCAGATGAGATCTTTCACGTCAAGTGCCTAGCATAGGGCTTGTACCCACAATAACACAGGAGGCAGCAGCAATGCAGAAGTGGTGCTGCTTAATGCAAGCCTGCTGTGCAATGAGTCCGGAAGCCTGATGTGCTTTTCCACTGGAGCCAGATCTTAAGAGCTACTGGTTGTTAAATCGATTTCTAGGTCTTCTATCTGGGCCATTGATACACAACAGCTTGTCTCTGGACCATCAGTTGATACATACCTTCCTCAGTATACACACCTCTCATTTGGTGCTGAACACTGTCAGCCCCTCCCCGCCCCACCCCCATTCTGATGACTCAGGCACAGGAGAGAGAGAGTAAAGGAAACTGGGGAGAGGGGTGAAAAAGGAACAGACTCAGAATCACGCACAGGGTTTTAAATTGCCGACTTCTGCTGACATTTCTTCTGTGCAGAAGCACAGCTGGCAGGCTTTTCCGTTTGGAGACACGGCCGACAGTTTCCCCACAATGGGGATACAACTGGCAATCTTCCTACAGAGTAAGGCAGATGGCAATTTTCCTTCAGAGGTATGTGCAGGCCACAGTTCTGCCCCTGGAGAGGAAAGGCTCACTGATTGAGATGCAGCCAGTAATCTTTACTATACAGAAGACACATTGAATAATTTTGTCCAGCGAGAAAAATGGCCAACAGTTTTCCCACGGTGGGTAAGAATGCCCATGGACCAATAATGCTCGCCTTTATCCAGCTAAGGACAGCGAGAGAAGAAGTTTAAGATTTAATTAGTGGCTATTGTACTACTGTGGGCATAGTGACATAGTCTCCAGACATGAGCTGGAGACTGGAGCTTGGATCAGATGAAGACTCAGCGGATTCTGAACTGGGAAATGACCAAGCCCAGTGGGCTCTACTTTTACAGTTTGTTTTTCATACAGACCTTCACTAATTCTACAAATGACTGTTTAACAGTGAAGACTGCAGCAACACAATGCATAGCATGATGGAGCAGGAACAGTTCATCTAGGAGAGAACTGTGGTTTCTGACTTTGTATAACTGCTTCCATGATATTTCTGCATGTATTATAATCCATAATGTCATCTCTTTTAATAAATAATCATTTGGAGATTTCCCTGGTGGTCCAGTGGTTAAAGATCTGCTTTGCAATGCAGGGTACACAGGTTCGATCCCTGGTCGGAGAACTAAGGTCCCACTTGCTGTGGACCAACTCAGTCCGTGTGGTGCAACTACAGAGCCCACGCACCAGAGCTAGAGAGTCCCTGCGCTGCAATGAAAGATCCCACGTGCTGCCACCAAGACCCGAGGCAGCCAAATAAATAAATAAATATTGAAAAATAAATCATTATTCAAAGTGAAGATATAATGAGTCAAAACGTTTTTTTCTAGATAGAAAAAAATGGACCTAAAATTCTCAGGCAGGCAGAAATGATGAGACAATCTGGGGTGCTGCGATCTCAGCTGCTCTGACTGGGTAAGACTTAACAGGGAGCTGAACCTTGAATGACTAGTCAGCTCTAGACAGATCAGAGGTTGGCAGACTTTTCCTGTCAAGGGCCAGGTAGCAAATATTTTAGGCTTTGAGGGCCCTCTGGTCCCTGCTGCAACTGCTCAATCCTGCCTCTGTGGCATGAAAGCAGCAGAGAGAATATGTAAACAGATGAGCGTCTATTCCAATGAAGCTCTACTTATGGACACTGGAATCTCAATGTCATCTAATTTTTATGTGTCCTGAAATAGTCTTCTTTTTTGATTTTTTGCTCAATCATTAAAAAAAATGTAAAAACCTTATTCTTTGCTGGCGTTGTGCCAAAGCAGGAGGTAGGTCAGACATGACCTGCAGACCAGAGCTTGCTGACGCTCGATGAATACATTTTGGGGTTGTAGGGGTGCTTCCTGTGCTCGACAGGGAAGCCAGCATGAGTTCGTGCCTGGGTGATACATATTTCTGAGGGGACAATGGGAGCCTGGGACTAGCAGCACAGATTGCTAGTGTGGGAAGGCTGGAAGATGAGATCATTGCTTAGGAAGATTTGCTAAGACTTACTAAGGAATGTCTCTCTGCTGGTACAGGAGATGTCAGTAGTCTTTGGAGCCGACATCTGGTTGGAACCCATGCTCTACCATTTACAGGCTGGATTGTCTTTGTCAAGTTTTTGTACCAAGATTCAGTTTCAATACTTTCAGTATGCAGACATCTGTTCCTGTTTTTGCATGGTTGTCAGAATCCACCTAGCTCAGTGCCTGACACATGATCAGAAGGCGACAAATACTAGTGTCACGTACTCTTCAACTGACACATTTTGACTGACTGGTAGGTGTGAGGTGCTCTGATAGGTGTTGGGGTCACAAGAGTGAGCTGGATGGAAAAGATCTTGTGCTTTTTGGCACTTCCTTCAACAAGGAGTGGGCCCATTTACTTGTGCCGGGGAGGCGGGGTGCATTTTCTTTTTCCCTAAAGGAAAAAAAGCTGCTAATTTTCACCCACCCTCCAAAGATGTCTATATCATAATCCCCAGAACCTGTGACTGTGTTACATGCCAGAGGGGAATTAGGTTGTTGAGTACTTGACTTAAAAATGGGGGCAATTATGTTGGAGCTGCATCATCTGGCTGTGCCCAGTGTAATAACAAGCATCCCTCTGTATGAAGGAGGAGGAGGCAGGAGAGGCTGTGTCAGAGGATGCAGTGTGAGAGGGACTCAGCCATTGCTGGCTTGGAAGATGGAGGGAAGGGGCCAGGAGCCCAGGAAAGTGGGCTGCCTCCAGAATCTCGAAAAGGCAAGAAGCAGACACCTCCCACCGCTCCCCGTACCAACCCCTGCACAGAAGCTCCAAGCAGAAGCCCACCCTGCAGACCCAGCAAGATAAACACTGTGGACTTCTGACCTCTGGAACTGTAAGATGATAACTTTCTACTGTTTCAAGTCACTGTGTTTACTAAGTGTGTGGTCATTTAATGTAGTAATAACAGGAAATTAATACTCCTCTTTCCCCAGACAGTCCATACTGGAGTGGATTGCCATTTCCTTCTCTAGGGGATCTTCCCAACCCAAGGATCAAACCCAGGTCTCCTGCATTGCAGGCAGATTCTTTACTGTCTGAGCCACCAGGGAAGCCCCCATAAAGGGGGAGATACGGTTTATGAGCTCTCCCCATTGACTCTGGGCAGCTGCTCTTACTTTTCTGGGCCCCAGCGGCTGCTGGCTCTGCCTGCAGGTCCCTGAAGAGACTGCTCCCTTTCAGCAGCTGCTCCTCTCCAGCTGGCCCGGAAGGCAGACCAGAGCAGGCTGGGCTGGGTTCGTCACAGCTCAGCCACCATCTCCTCCCAGCATCCTGGTTGCTGCCTGCCTGGGCTGACACCATCCAGAAAAACTTGAACATGGTGACTGCAAAGCAGAGCAAGTCAAGCAGCTCATGGACCATCAGGATTTAGCAGCAGAACATGAGGTTGCGTGTGACCCTGCTGTGCCCACGAGAACTCTTCCCAAAGCAATGTCACTTACAGTGACACCCCACGAGTAGCCAGCAGTCCCGCCCACTGGGCCTGGCATGCAAGGCCCTTCATATCAGGCCCCAGATCAGCACTCCAGTGTTACTGCCCAGGTCTCACTGGCTCAAACTCTCCATGGCAGCCTGACTGGCCTATTTGTCATTTCTGCTGGGGTCAGAGAACTCCTTTCTCCAGCTGCCAATAGGGTGGTGAAGGAGACAAAGCATGCCTGGGTGCACACAGGGAGTGCTAGGGGGTGCTAGGGACCGTGCACACTGGAGTGTCCACTCAGCTCCAGCTGACTGTGACCACCCAGAAGTGTTGGTCTGGCGTAGCCTGTTCATCTCATTTCAAAGTCTAAATTTTTCCCTGGAACCCTGATGCTTCATTTTTAGCGACTAATTGAGAATTTTTAGGATGTAGTTAAACAGAAGTCACCTGTAAGCCCCGTGGGCTGCAGTTTGTGACCTCTGGTTTGCATGCTTTACTAATGATGGCTGATGTTTACGGAGCACTTAGCACGTGCTAGAGCTTGATCCATGCTCATTCCCTTCCTGTCTTAGTTCTGTCTGCTATTACAGAATACCATGGACTGGGTAGCTTACAGACGACAGAAATACATAGTTCTACAGGTTGGAAGTCTGAGAGCAGAGTGCTAGTACGGTCACATTTCGGTGAGGGCCCTGCTCTGAGGTGCAGAGGGTCATTTTCTTGTTGTGTCCACATGGACACACGTGTTGTATTCATGAGGGCTCTACCTGCATGACCTCATTATCTCCCAAAGGTCCTACTGCCTCATAACTGTGACATTGGGGGTTAATCTATCAACATAAATATCAGGGGGCTAAAACCAGTCCAGAATACCATTCTATCTCTGCTCCTCTGTTTCTCTGACTCCTCTTCAACCATCAGGGCTCACTGTCTCTTCCAGGAAGCCTTCCTTGACCACCACCACACCCTTTCCTTCCTCTCCCTGGATAATGTGGCCACTTTCCATACTTTTCCCTATTACTTACTGTTCTGTGCTTAGTCGGTCAGTCATGTCATTACTTGTAAATTCTGAATATATATATATATGTATTTAAAATAAATCTTTATATAATATATAGATATTCAGAATTCACAAGTAAGTCATCCTAGTTCAGGGAATGAGGTCCACAGAAAGGTAGCCCTAGTGGTAACTACAGCACATGCTCCCCGCCTGAATGAGCTTCATCCCACAACTCAGGAAACAGAGGCGGAGAGACCGGGACACTAAGGACCACGTGCTCGCTGCTCATTGTCTCTGGGCTTAGATCTTTCTCCTGAAGAAGCCTCAGCTGGAATCTGCGATCTAAAGACAGGGGAAGTGAGGACCTGTCTGGGAGAGGGCTCACCTGCCAATCTAAAAGCTGAACTGGGCCTCCCATCCACAGGCAAGTTTATTCATGTGGAGCCTGACTGTCCTCCCTTTGTGAGGATTAATCATTTATTAGCCCAGTGGGGCGGGTGTCTTTGGGAGAAACATCATTCTGGAGAGATACTTATTGAAGGAGGGCTCTGAGCATCTTGCCGCCAGCTGGCAGCAGGAAAGGGCGGCTCCAGTCCAGACAAGATGATGAGCTGGCAGTGGGTGTCTTGACAGGAGCCTAATGAAGAAATGTGGTAGCAGCGAGGCCCAGTTTTACAAGCCCACGTATTTGGTCTTTCACTCTGTGATAGCCCTCTCTTTATCGGGGGGGGGGGGGGGAGGGGACAAAAGGGTTCATGGGGCTGTACATCTCCTACTGTGGATTTATGTGTTCCTATAGCCAGTGGGCTTCAGCAACATGATGCAGGCCCCTAGGTGCACTCAATACATCACAGGTTAAACTTCTCACCTCCCTGCTTTCTCTTTCTCTCTCTCATAATTTGTTTCCAACAAGAAACTGCGTGCAGCTGCTCCGAGAGAAGCCCAGACTCCCCGGGGAACCTCTGCCCAGGTGGCAGACACCGAGAGTGTGTGGCCCTTATTAGGGGTGATCGCTGGAAAGCTGGTTGTCATGGCACCACGAGCCCAGGGCTGCACTCCCAAGATGTCCCCATTTTCCAGGCTGTCTACATAATCACTGCAATGAAAGGCGTAAACACGGAAAGGGAGAGAGGAGCAGCTCCCTGCTGACAGTCATATCCTTGCAGAGCGGGACGGCCCAAGCACACAGCACGGAGGGATGCTGGTGGGGGCTGCTCGCTGCCTCACTGTCTTCCCCATGCTCTGCCTCTGTGTTCTCAGAGCTGGCTTTCGACAGGAAGACACTGCTCTTGACTTACTAACAGTCAGCGTTGTGCCTGAATGCACCTGGAACTTGCATACATGGAGAGGTCAGAGCTACTGTCTTCAAGTAGATGGAGTCATTGCCTCCCATCCAGACACTGTGCTAACTATGTGTGATAGTCCATTCCATTCTCACAACCTGCCTGCTTTACATTTTAGCAGATGTGAGATCTTTTATAAACACGTCTCATTCATTCATTCATTTAGTATGCTTTAGTAGTCATGATACATCAGAGAGCCATCTATCTTTGTCCCAGGCCAGGAAGAGGCAGACCTAGGATGTAAACCCAGCTCTGGTCCTATAACTGGACCCCAGAGATGGCAGCCCACCAGGCTCCCCCATCCCTGGGATTCTCCAGGCAAGAATACTGCAGTGGGTTGCCATTTCCTTCTCCAATGCATGAAAGTGAAAAGTGAAAGTGAAGTCGCTCAGTCATGTCCGACTCTTAGCGACCCCATGGACTGCAGCCTACAGGCTCCTCCATACATGGGATTTTCCAGGCAAGAGTACTGGAGTGGGGTGCCATTGCCTTCTCCAATAACTGGACCCTACTGTTCCCCTATTCTGCATCATTTCTCCTCCAGTTCAATGTGTAGAGAGGGTACCCCTGCCTGGTGCTCACAGACAAAGGGAGCCCCCCTGTCCCACCTCCGAGGGCATGGTCCTAGTAAAATGAACTGAATTGGTCTAAGGCTTAAACCTCTGATTTGGACTTCATTGGCTGTGTGTTCTCACTGACCTCAGAGAATTAATCAGAGCAGAGATGTCTCTTAATGGACCTAACATCATGCACCATTGGTGATGTACAGAAGAGCCATCAACTTTGTTGAGCACCTTATCACCTGCTAGGCCCTCCCCCTGGCTCCAGATGTACCATCACCACTTTGAGACCTCTGGGACCTGGAAGCCTCTGGTTTTGGATGCAGAGAGAAGACACATTTTGCAATCACTGGAGCAAATAAAGGCTTTATCCCTTAGCAAGCACTTTAATGCTTAATGACTAGGACAAGGGGAGGAGGGACTGTCTGGGCTCAGTTTTCATTTTTAATTTGGCTGAAGAGTAAGAGATCTCTTCATCCCCACTGTGACTCATGCCATGCCTACTGGGTCACCCTAAGTAGGTGGCTCAGAAAACAAGGGCACTGTAGTGTGCCGATTTCCTGGAAGCCAGACTCCACTAGTGAGATGCCTGTGCTGTTTTCTGCTCTCCAGCTACCTGGCCTACCCAGCTTCCTCCCACTCTGGCCCAGGGGGGCAATAATGGGAAGGCTTTCTAGACATTATCCACAGCTTCAACCCCGGGCTGTACACTGGGCTTCAACCCCGGGCTTAAATCTAGGCTCCACCCTTGACTCAGTCATTGACTTCACATAAATTACTTGCTTTTTTGAGTCTCCACTTTCTCATCTGTATCTCTGCACTCTTGGATTATTGTGATAAGAATAAAAAATTTATAAACAAACACTGACTGCTTACTGTGGGCGAGGCATTATCTCATTGAGTCCTCACAACTCAATTATGCAGGCTCTGTTATAGTCCTCATTTTATAGAGGGAGACTCTGAAGCTTAGAGAGAAAGGTTAAGTTCAAGTCCAAGAAGTTCAAGATATCTGCACTGCGTTTATCTGACCCTAGGACCAACACCATTGGCCATGACAGCATGCAGGGGACCTCCTGCATTTCAAATGTTCATCTTATGCCCCTTTGCTTTTATGAAAGACCTATGCTAGTATCTGTTTTCACTAACCTAACTAAAAGAAATATAAAGAGGATTTTCACTTTTATGAAAAAAGCTAACATTCAATACCTTTATTTACATATGGTTTAAGAAAAGAACACATATCACATTTTATCTAATATTAGATCCTTTATAAACATGTCTAATTCATTCATTTGTTCTTCCATCCATTCATTTACTATGTTTTAGTAGCCATGATACATTGGGCCCTATCCTCAAAATGCTTCTACTTCTTAATAACCTTTCTTGGGGCTAGTGACCATGTTTTGTAGTAACACAGATTTGTAGTTTTTTGCCCTGAATAGAGAAGGTTCTGAATTTTGAATAGAGAAGGTTCTCAGTAAACAGTGACTGAAAAATGCTACATGTCAGGACTTTGGGGGAACATCTAGGATACCTTGAGGATGATGTTTGACATTACAGTTCATTTTAACATCTGACACCGTGTTCAGAGTAAACATTATTTGGTCAGCATTAGTAAACATTATTTTCTGTCTTTAATGTTGGGAACCTAAATTTCAAATTCAATTTTTAAATGAACTTTCTATTAGAAACCTCCCATAATTTCACATCCTCTTATCCCACCATGATAAGTACACTGGAGCAGTACCTGCATCGTATGAGGCTGTCTATCCCATTGTGCTTTGCACAAAACCTTGCTGACACTTATCGACCCATTCCTTGCTTTGTTTGATCTCTCCATCTTTTTCCTAAGCTTGATGATCCCAGTTATCTTAGATGTAACTCTTCAATTTCCCTACATTATAGGGGTTTTTGAATGACACCAAAATTTCAAGATGAGCTAGTTGACCCCAGGATTAAGGATGACCATCCAAGAGATAAATCCTATTTAAATCCTAATGTTCAGGTTAAAGATATAAGAGAAGATAAAAGCAAGTATCATTACAAGCCCCCTAGGGAGGAGCATTCCCCTGCCCTCTGCTGCCTCCGGGCTGTGCTTGATGATGGCGGCAGGCCAGCAGGTGCCTTGAGTAATTTAGCAGATAAAGGGACCTGCACGGATGCAGCGGAAAGCTGCTTGACTGGACAGCTGATCTCACAACTCAGCTATCGATGCCACCTACAGAGCTGTCAAAATAGAATTATGTGAACCGCACAGGGGGCTTAAATTAGCTGATATACTTAAACATGTGTCAATTACACACGAGAGAGTACCCCCTTCCCTTCTGTATCCTCCAGTGCTGGCCAAGCACTGAAGGTGGCTGAATTCATTACATGAAGCAAGAAATAAACCCATGGTAAACCATGATCTTTGTCAGTGTATTAGATTCATCTTTTCTGGGGATTTTCTCAAGCTGTAGAAAGGAAGAAAGACTCTGAACTCAAAGGCTTTTATGAAGATCAATTAAGATAACAGATGAGGGGCTCCCCTGGAGGTCCAGTGGTTAAGACTGTACCCTTCAGTTTCAGGGGGTGTGGATTTGATCCCTGGTTGGGAAACTAAGATTCTACATGCTGCATGGTGCAGCCAATAAATAAATAAAAAGATAACAGATGAGAAGGGTTTTGTAAATGGTAAAGTGCTAAACAGTTAAAAAAAATAGAGTGAAAAATAGTGAAAATGTTAGTCAGTCAGTTGTGTCTGACTCTTTGCGACTCCATGGACTCTAACCAGTCAGGCTCCTCTGTCCATGGGATTCTCCAGGCAAGAATACTGGAGTGGGTTGCCATGCCTTCCTCCAGGGGATCTTCCCAACCCAGGAATCAAACCCGGGTCTCCTGCATTGCAGGCAGATTCTTTATCATCTCAGCCACAGGGAAGCCCAAACAGTAAAAGGTAAACAGTTAACCATTTTATGCTTTGCTTTTTCACGTGAGTCTCCAGTCCATGGAATTTGTGTTTCCACCCCATACTATCCCTCCCCTAGTCTTTGCCACCTCATTCACTGCCCTTCACCGAGGCATGTGCTGGCATCATCCAAGATTTTTCCCTCAACCTCACCTTCCATGTCTAGTTTTTTTTTTTTTTTTTTTGAGTCTTGAACCTGGAGATTATCATACTAAGTGAAGAAAGTCAGAGGAAGGCAAATATCAGATGATAGCACTTACATGCAGAATCAAAAAGAATGATACGAAAAAACTTATTTACAAAATAGAAACAGACTCATAGACTTAGAGACGAATTTATGGTTACCAGGAGGGAAGGGAATGGGGGAGGGATTCACTGGAGTTTGGGACTGACATATACACACTACTGTATTTAAAATGGATAACCAACAAGGACCTGGGCTTCCCTGGTAGCTCAGCTGGTAAAGAATCTGCCTGAATGCAGGAGACCCCATCAATTCCTGGGTTGGAAAGATCCCCTGGAGAAGGGAATGGCTACCCACCCCAGTATTCTTGTCTGGAGAATTCCGTGGACTATTTCATGGGGTTGCAAAGAGTTGGACATGACTGAGTGACTTTCACTTTCAACAAGGACCTACTGTACAGCACAGGGAACTCTGCTCATATTATCCAACAACCTAAATGGTAAAAGAATTTGAAAAAGAATAGATATGTCTATATGTATAATTGAGTCACTCTCCTGTATACCTGAAACTAACACAACACTGTAAATCAACTATGAAAAGTCAAAGTGTTAGTCACTCAGTCATGGCCAACTCTGCAACCTTGTGGACTGTAGCCCACCAGGCTCCTTACTCCATGGGATTCTCTAGGCAAGAATACTGGAGTGGGTTGCCATGCCCTCCTCCAGGGGATCTTCCCAACCCAGGGATCAAACCCAGGTCTCCCGTATTGCAGGCAGATTCTTTACTGTCTGGAATCAAGTATAATCCAAAACAAACAAACAAACAAACAAACTCCTGATAACTTCACATTCAAAATGTAGCCCAAATCAGCCTAATCTAGTCCAAGCGACTGTCACCTCTTGCCTAGACCACTTTGATGGCTTTCTAACTCTTCTCCCAACACCCACTCTTCCTTCTGATGCTTCCTTCTTTTCATAGCCACAGAGTGATATATTTACAAGTATAACTATGTGGATCACCACAAACTGTGGAAAATTCTTAAAGAGATGGGAATACCAGACCACCTGACCTGCCTCTTGAGAAACCTATATGCAGGTCAGGAAGCAACAGTTAGAACTGGACATGGAACAACAGACTGGTTCCAAATAGGGACAGGAGTATGTCAAGGCTGTATATTGTCACCCTGCTTATTTAACTTATATGCAGACTACATCATGAGAAACGCTGGGCTGGAAGAAGCACAAGCTGGAATCAAGATTGCTGGGAGAAATATCAATAACCTCAGATATGCAGATGACACCACCCTTATGGCAGAAAGTGAAGAGGAACTAAAAAGCCTCTTGATGAAAGTGAAAAAGGAGAGTGAAAAAGTTGGCTTAAGGCTCAACATTCAGAAAACTAAGATCATGGCATCCAGTCCCATCACTTCATGGCAAATAGATGGGGAAACAGTGACAGACTTTATTTTTTGGGGCTCCAAAATCACTGCAGATGGTGACTGAAGCCATGAAATTAAACGACACTTACTCCTTGGAAGAAAAGTTATGACCAACCTAGAGAGCATATTAAAAAGCCAAGACATTACTTTGCCAACAAAGTTCTGTAGAGTCAAGGCTATGGTTTTTCCAGTAGTCACATATGGATGTGAGAGTTGGACTATAGAGAAAGCTGAGCACTGAAGAACTGATGCTTTTGAACTGTGGTGTTGCAGAAGACTCTTTAGAGTCCCTTGGACTGCAAGGAGATCTAACCAGTCCATCCTAAAGGAAATCAGTCCTGACTATTCATTGGAAGGACTGATGTTGAAGCTGAAACTCCAATACTTTGGCCACTTGATGTGAAGAACTGACTCATTTGAAAAGACCCCGATGCTGGAAAAGATTGAAGGCAGGAGGAGAAGGGGATGACAGAGAATGAGATGGTTGGATGGCATCACCGACTCAATGGACATGAGTTTGAGTAAACTCCGGTAGTTGGTGATGGACAGGGAGGCCTGACGTGCTGCAGTCCATGGGGCTGCAAAGAGTCAGACATGACTGAGCGACTGAACTGAACCGAATAATGTTACATGTTATTCCTTAAAACAAAACCCTACCAAATTTTCCTTCTTAAATAAAATAAAAGCCAAATTCTTTACCTTTGCCTACAGGGCTATGTTGCCTAACTCCCAAGCCTTTTGCATAGAATCCAACAGGGATGAGGACCCAGGGGTATTGGAAGTGATTGCCCCAAGTGGAGACTGCTCCCGTGATCTGAGCCACCAGCCTCCTCCTCCCATTTACCCTCATCCTGATCCTTCTCATGATACTATTGGCAGCCAGATTGGTTTTCCTTCTGCCCGTTGACCTGCCAAGCACAGCACAGATTCACAGCCTCTGCATCTGCTGCTGCGGCTTCTCCAGAAACACTTTCTCCAAATCTTGTGTTATCTTACTCACCTCTGTGTCTGTTGTCTCTCTTACTGTACCTGGATAGAGTGCCATGCGGGCAGGAGGGACCATATTTACTTAGTGCCCGAAACAGCCCCTGGCACACAGTAGCAACAATAGATATTAAATAAAAGAATAGTAGGTTGATTAGCATCATTTTGTAGACCCCTCTTCCCTTTAATTGTCTACAAATTCCAAAGCATTCCCAAAACTAGAAATGCATGAACCCGGATGGGGTCAGCCACTCTTCGGTGTGAACCTCTTCATTTGTGTAAAGAGAAGCTCTGGGTGCCTACTTTAGTTGTCCTGCAAGCATTTACTTAGTAGCTCCACTAAGTAAAGTGTTCAAGGGAAAAATAAAAAGCCTTAGCCATTATGGAGGAACTATAATATGGAGGGACAGACAGAAATGAAAACAGGTAACTTCAACCTGTCATATCACATGCTCTGATGGAGAGCACTTAGCCTACTTGGTGACCTCGAAGAGTATGGTAGCAGAATAATGACTCTTCAAATGTGTCCATGTCCTAATCTCCAGAACCCATGAATATGTTCCCTTTCTTGGTAAAAGGGAATTAAGACTGTAGATGGAATCAAAGTTGCTCATCAGTTGACCTTAAAATAAGGAGATTGGCCTGGATTACCTGTGTGGGCCCAGTGTAATGGCAATGGTCCTTGTAAGTGGAAGAGGGAGGTGGAAGAGGAGAGTCAGAGTGACAAGACATGAGAAGGATGTGTTCCCCTGTTGCTGGCTTTCAGATGGAGAAAGGGACCATAAGCCAAGGAGTGCAGATGGCCTCAAAAAGGTGGAAAAGGCAAAGAAACATTGTCCCCTAGAGCCTTCAGAAGGGAACACAGCCCTCGCGACCCGTAGATTTTAGCCAAGGAGATCCGTGTCAGACTTCTGACACACAGAACTATAGTACAGCAGCTACAGGAAACTAAATACAAGGAGGAAAGGTGAACTTTGATATCCTCTCTGGTGGGATAGTCTCAAGAAGACTCTTGAGAGTCTCTTGGGACTTCAAGGAGATCACACCAGTCCATCCTAAAGGAAATCAACCCTGAATATTCATTGGAAGGACTGATACTGAAGCTGAAGCTCCAATACTTTGGCCAACTGATGTGAAGGGCCGACTCATTGGAAAAGACCCTTATGCTGGGAAAGACTGAGGCAGGAGGATAAGGGGGTGACAGAGGATGAGATGGTTGGCGTGCTGCAGTCCATGGGGTCAAAAAGAGTCAGATACGACTTAGCGACTGAACAACAATGACTGGCAGGAAGAGATGGGCTATTTTAAGACCTATCCCGCCCTGCTCAGATCCCTCCCCAGGCTCTGTCTGGCCAGCAGCCCTCCCTGGGGAAAATTTCTCCAGGTAGTCCCTTGACAGGGGTTCTCTCAAACCTCACGTTGAGAATGCTCACCCAGTGTCTGTGACTGCTTTGTCAGCGATGGCTTGTCACGAACGAGGATGATAGGCAAGTGCCCTTGAGACACGCCAAGCACGGAGCAGCCACACTCACATCTGACCTCGAGGCCAAGCTTTCCTGTCCTGTGTCTCTGGGGCTGCAGCCACGTGCTGGAGCCAGTGTCAGCCTCCTCTGCCTTTCTAGCCAAGACCCCTCGAGGGGGAGAGGGCAGGGCCTGGGACAGTGTTAACTGCTAATGAATGACACTTGCCTCCAAAATTAATAAGCTTTCCCTTTCTTAGGAAAATCCACTCAACTGGAGTCTCCAGGATGACTAATTGACAGAACTGGTTAAATTAATCAAAAATGGAAATGAGGAAGAGGGGAGGGATTCTATTTTTACTGCGAGGCTTGGGCCTTGCCTGCTCTGCTGCTAATTGCCGCTCAGCTTGAATGGGGTAGATGCTGGATTGGGGGGCGGGGTTCAGTGAATTCTGCAGCTTGGAGCAAGGCTCTGGCTTTTCTCCAGGAGGGGGGTGTGTGGGTGTCTGTGTGTGTTTGTAATCCTGTCATCAGGCAAAATCATTTTAATAAAGGGTTTTGTTGTTTTAACCTAACCAAACTCCCCTGAAATAGACACTGTTAATTACGCCCCCAATCAATACTGAACCCCTTTCAGAAGCTGTGTCAAACCTCAGAGGTTTGATGATGCATTGCAGCTGTAGCCAGGGCTGATGCCTTTGGACACATTCCATCAGAGATCAGGGGAATGAGCCATAGGTTTATTAAGGGATCCAGTGGCCTATAGAGCCAGGACTTGGCAATTAAGTTCGTAGATGAAGGTGATGAATGAGACAGTGGATTTCATGTTCTGCGTAAAGGCAGAGATATGCTGCCATCGGAAATTGCTGTGTTGAGGAATCCAACCCATGGGAACTGTATAAAATGCAATTCTATGAAATTATCCTTCTGGATGTTAGAAAAAGATCACACTCTTCTGCTGTCAAATATACCCAGGAAAAGAATTTGGGAAGCAGACAGACGTGGGCTCAAATCTTGGGTCTTTCACTGTGATCTGGAACAAGTTTCTTTCTTTCTTTTTTGAACACTTTTTGATAGTTTCAGGTGAATAGCGAAGGGATTCAGCCATACATACACATGTATCCATTCTCTCCCAAACCCCCCCCCATACAGGCTGTGGGGTAAGTTTCTTTACCTCTCTGTGCTTCATCTGTAATCGGGAGTTACTAAAAATCAATCTGCTTTGGTTGCTCTGAGACTTAATTGAACTACAGAAGGGCTCAAAGCTAATATTCAGCCCCTTCCACTAGATGCATCTTTGGTGGGGAAAATGGAATTTCTGATTTAGATTGTTAGGTTAGGCATCCAACTTTGCCCCTTTCACACTGAAAACCAAGTTGTTTTTCCAATGATGACGTAAAGTACTTAAAGTGCTTCTACCTTTTGCCCACAACATGGAAAAGTCAGACTGTGTGCACACCAGGCCTGTGATGGGCAGATTTAAGTGCATGGCAGGGTTGCTGCAGACTACCCCCAGACACCCAGCCCATCTTGATCTTATCTGATGGAGGGAATTTTTGTGGCCATGTCTCAAGCTGCCTATTTGCCAGTGTGGAAGGGCCCTGGGGCAAGGATAGAATGACGTTGGGAAGCAGAGTGACCAGTAGAGCCAATACAGGAGGACAGATGCTGTAGGATTGTCCATCACCACTGCTTAGAGGAGCCCTGGCTCCTCACTCTGGCCTTCAAGACCCTGTGAGGCCAGCCTCCCCTCCTGCAAGTCCCCAGCACAAGCCACTCCCTGACAACAGGATGGGACCTCTAGGGCAGGTAATGAGTGGGGCAGGTCTGGCCAAATGAAGACAGAATTAAGATGCAACCTAGGAACCTGTCCTGTGTCATCAGACACTGAGCCTTGTGCTCACACAGCCATTGATTTCATACAGCAGATGTGCACTGGGAACCTTCTATGTGCCAGGCAGTCTGCTAGCTGCTTTGACTTTAATTAACTAGTTAATGTCCAGAGATTTCCACGAGACCAAATCGTATACTCACTTCTCTGCTCTCACCTTTCTTGACCTCTCAGAAGCATCTGACACAATTGATCCCTGCATCTTTCTGAATCATTCTCTTCTCTTGGCTTCTATGCCTACCACTCCCTCCGTCCAACTCTGCTCCTTGGTTTTTCTCTTACCTCCCTAGCAGCTCATCCTCAGTCTCTTATAAGAGGCTGCCTGCTTCTCCCCCGACCCCACTGGTAAGTGCTTGGCCTCCATCCTGGACTCTCTGCTCCTCTGCATCTACACCTCTTTCCTATATGGCTTTAAAGACCACGAGATACTCATGACTCCTACATTTCTATCCTCCAGCCCAGACCTCTTCCAGACTCAGGTATCCAACTATTATCAGACTTCTCTAACTGGGTGTATCACAGGCATCTCAATCTGGACATATCCAAAACAGAACCCTTGGTCTTTGCACGCCAAACCTGTTCCTTCCTGTCTCATCAGGGTATATTGCCACTATACCCTTGGCATCTCCAACCAAAACCCAAGTTTTCTCAGGATCCTCCCTTTCTGTCACCTCTCCGCTTTCAGCCTCTCTCAGCCTGACCGCCTCAGTAGATTCTGTGTGTATCCACTCATCACCCCATCACTACCCCATCACCTGGCACAGCAACTATCATTTCTTTCCAGATCATGGCGTGAGCCTCCTAACTGGGCTCAGTGCTTCTAGGCTTGCCAATCTTTTTTTGGAATTCTTTTAAGACCATAAACTGAGTATTCACTTCCCTGCTTAGAGCTGTCTATTAGCTTTGGTCACGCCTAGAATGAAATCCAGCACTCTGGTCTCCCCGTGAGGCTCCCCATGCTCTGGTCCAGCATACATTTTCAGCCTCACCCTCCACACTGGTCCCCAGCACATCAGTTTTCAAGCACAGGTCTTTCCCCTTCTGGGTATTCACACATGGTTGTTTCTGTGTCAGGGTCTTCCCATTCTGGTGTTCTCTGTTTGGCTCCTTCTGATAATTCAGGTCTCAATTCCAAGACTTTCCCTCACCACCCTAGGGAAATAGCATTGCACCAGCAACTCTTTAGTCCTTTAATTTTCTTATAGCTTTTTTCAATGTCAGAAATTATTAATACCTCACTCATTTGTATACTTGTATATCTTCTGCTAGAATCAAAGCTTCCTGAAGGCAGGAATGAGAAGGTGTTGAAAAAATCTTAGCTGAATAAGTGATTTCTAGAGTCCTGGTTAAGAGGTGTGCGTCTGGATCAAACCCAGTTGTCACTTGTTCTCTGGTGGCCGTAAGACTATCATTTCCTCTCTTAGCTAGTTTTCTCATCTATAAAATGTGACTAATAATCATCTGGCCCCCATAGGGTTGTCAGGACCTTGGCTTACTCTCTTAATATTGTAAATGCCACAGAAGTTAGCTGTGATTAAAGCTGCTGACATGATTACATAATGACCACGGCTACTTCCCACCCCATTCCTGCTCTTAGTCGACACATGTGGAAGGGAAATAAGACAGCATCACCTCTGCAACCATAACTAACATGGAGCTCTTTCATGGGCCAGGCATTGTTCTAAGGCTTCACGGTGTCTTCTCATTTAATCCTCATAAGCCCCATAATAAGGTAAGTGCTGCTACTAGTCATATGCTATAGGTGAGCAAATATAGACACAGGTTAAGTAACCTGTTTTAGGTCATGGATGTAGACTGACAGTGAATACCACTTTGATTTTCCTCCCCTGATTTGGCCCTATCTGTGAGTTTACTCTCAGTTTAGTTTGACAGAAGGGAAGAAACAAAGCTGACATGATCTGGGCTGTGCTTCTGGGCAATGCTATAGAATGAATGACTGTGTCCCTTTAAATTCGTATGCTGAGGGACTTCCCTGGTGGTCCACTGGCTAAGACCCTGCACTCCTGATACAGGGGGCCCAGGTGCAATCCCTGGTCAGGGAACTAGATCCCACATTCCAAAACTAAGAGCCCACATGCTGCAGTGAAGATCTCTCATGCCACAACTAAGATCAGGCGCAGCACCCCCCAAAAAAGAAATTCTTACACTGAAATGTAACGCCCAGTGTGATGGTATCTGAAGAGGGGTTGGGGAGGTGATTAGGTCATGAGGGTGGCGCTCTCACGAATGTGATTAGTGCCCTTATGAGAAAGAGACTCCAAGGTACCCGCACATCCTTCTGCTGTGCAAGGACCCAGCAAGAAGATGGCCATCTGTGGACCAAGAAGCGGGTCTGCACCCCACACTGAATCTGCTGGTGCCTTATCCTGGACTTCTTAGCATCCAGAACCAAGAGACAGATGTCTGTTGTTTAAGCCATCCAATCTTTGGTATTCAATTACATCAGCTCGAATGGACTAAGACAGGAGACTTCATCCTAGGTTTCACACTGCCTTGCCCATCCTAAGGACCTAAAACAGGTGCTGTCCAGGGTGTGTGTGGAGGGAATCCCTTTTGTCCATCTTGGAGCTGAGGCACCCAGCAGGCTCTCTGGTTAGCCACCAAACTTCTTCCAATTAAAGAAGTAAAACTGCAACCTTGGGGAGAATCTGGAAAATAGGAAAACTGCCTGCATTTCAGTGCCCTGACATCATCCCTTTCATGAACACCCCCTTGTCCTTATCTTCACACTGCTGAATTCAGGATTGGTTTGTAACCCTGCATCCTGCTTTAACATTTATCATAAGCATTTCCCCGCATGCTCCATCTTTAACTGTGTCCAAAGGTCGTTGGCAAGTCACATCTCTATGGCCCTTCATGGAACCCCTTTCTCAATTCCCACTCCCATTTGAGGATTCCAGTTGCTAGTTTTCTTAAAATGACTTATTTAAATTGAAGTAGAGTTGATTTACAATATTGTGTTAGTTTCAGGTGTAGAGCAAAGTGATTTAGTTATATATATATATATTTCATATTCTTTTCTGTTATAGATTATTACAGGATATGAAATACAGTTCCCTGTGCTATACCTTAGGTTCTTGCTTTATTTTTTTAAAATCCACTTTATATTCAATGGTGTGTATCTGGCAATCCCATACACCTAAGCTTCTGCTTTTCTTATATGCTGTTAAACTCTGCTTACTCAGGATGCTTATACATGATTTTTGAGTAGGAAACAGACTTCTTAGCACCTCATCACCTTTAAAATCAGTTCCTGCCTGCATGCATGCTAAGTCGCTTCGGTTGTGTCCAACTCTTTGAGACCCATGGACTGTAGCCCACCGGGCTGCTCTATCCATGGGATTCTCCAGGCCAGAATACTGGAGTGGGTTGCCATGCCCTCCTCCAGGAAAATCAGTTCAAGTCCCCTTTATTCAGAGAGAAATTATGCTTCCACACCACATGAAAGCACCCAGACATCATCACCATAAAACACGTGGGGAGGTGTGGAGGCTCCACGTACAGGCTTTATTGCCCCTGTCCTCTGGTCCCCACCTCATTCAATACGAGCCACAGGCACTGTGTGCTCATGACGGGTTGGGGTTGCACCAAGTGCCCCAGATCCATGCCCACTTTTCAGCCTCACCATCTTTAGGAAAGGATCAGCGTTGGCAACCTGCTCAGGCTGCCTGTGGCGAACAAGCCCGGGACCCACCCCTGGATCTGTCAGCCCCAGGGACTGTGCTCTGGATTATTTTCAGGTCTTCTACTAGGGGCCAAATTGTGTACCCCGCCCCCAAATTCTTACATTGAAGTTCTAATCCTCAGTGCTTCAGAATATAACCATATTTGGAGGTAGGATCTTTAAAGCTGTAATTAAATTTAAAAAATGAGGTCATGAGGGTTGACCCTAATCCAGTATGACTAGTGTCCTTATAAGAAGGACAGTTTGGGACCCAGACACATGCAGAGAGAGGATGACATGAAGACACAGGGAGAGGATGGTCAGTAGCAAGCCAAGGGGAGAGCCCTGGAAGAGATCCTTTCTCCACGGTCTTCAGAGGAAACCAATCCCGGTGATGCCTTGGTCCAGGACTTCTAGCCTCCAGAACAGGGAGATAATTACATTTTGTTTTTTAAGTTGCCCAGCCCACGGTACTTTGTTATAACAACTCTCATAACTGAAAACCCCTTCTTTCAACTGCCTTTTCCCACCTGCCTGCCTTTCCACCACAGTTGCTCAGTGAAGCCTCACTTATAGCTGGGCATTATGCTAAGTGTTAGTAATGCAGTGGTTGGTCAAAGAAATAAAGTTCCTGCCTTTATGGGGGCTTCCCAGGTGGTGCTAGTGGTAAAGAACCTGCCTGCCAATGCAAGAGATGTAATGAGACGTGAGTTTGGTCCCTTGGTCGGGAAGATCCCTTGGAAGAGGGTGTGGCAACCCACTCCAGTATTCTTGCCTGGAGAATCCTGTGGACAGAGGAGCCTGTAGGCTACAGTCCATGGGGTTGCACGGGGTTGGACAGGACTGAAGTGACATAGCATGCACACATCCCTTTATGAAGTCTACATTCTAGTCAGGGAGACAGAGGAAGAAAAATGTCTATAGTTGAGAACAAAGAAATATGCAGGGAAATAAAGTAGGGTGATGTAGTAGAAATAGAGTGAAGATGGGGAAACAGAGAAGTCATCTTTGAGAGGTATTTCCCCAGACACCTAAAAAATGAGAGTAGTCCAGACAAGGGAGGGCATGGTGGGAGGGCATTTCAGGTAGGGGACAGGCTGTGCAAAGGGCCTGAGGCAGGAAAGGGCTGGGTGTGCTGAAGGTGCAGAAAGCAGGCCATTGTTGTCAGACTACAAGGGATTGAGGATGGAAAGGTGGGCAGGGACCAGATTCCCATGGGGCTGGGAAGGGAGTTTAAATTTAATGTCTCTCCCCTTTCCGAGGTTGTCATTCACCACATCTGGCCAGTTTTTTCACTCAACTCCTAATTGTTGTTGTTTAGTTGCTAAGTGTCTGACTCTTTGCAACCCCATGGACTGTAGCCTGCCAGGCTCCTCTGTCCATGGGATTCTCTAAGCAATACTGGAGTGGGTTGCCATTTCCTCCTTCAGGAGATCCTCCTGACTCAGGAATCGAACCTATGTCTCCTACATTAGAAGGTGAACTCTTTACCACTGAGCCACCAGGGAAGCCCCAACTCCCAGTACTCACACATTAAAAGGGAAAAGCAAAACAGCTCAGCCCCTGCTGCTGCCATCAGCACCCTATTGTTTCAGGCATTAGAATCTCAAACTGCAAACACAACCCTTGTCACTACTGCCAGGAGCGATAGAAAAAAAAATTGAGAGATGAGGAAGAGAATCATCCTTTCCAACCCCTGCTGAGTATGCAGAGTGAGGGACATATGGAAATTAATATATGCAGCTCTGATAGCACGAATCTCCTCGGCATTTTGATTAAACATCGACGGTTATTAAATACCCTCCTTTCAGAGCTCATCTCCGAAAGCCAATGTTGCTTTTCATTTTGAACTCTGATGAACTGTCTCAATTCCGTTTGCACACCCGGGCTGAACCATGGTCTGCGGAAGGCTGGTGTTGGAGGAGGATGGAGAAAATCAATATGAAATGTCAGGCGCGAGGTCAGATTGAACTTGTTTTCCCAGCTGGCGGGAGCTGGGGCCGCCACTGCAGCAGCCAAACAAAGGGAGATGCTCACCGAGGAAGGTCGGCACTTTGGACTGAGTCAAGAAAATGAATTTCGTTCGCTCCTTAATTAGATTAGGAGGCTGGCGGCTGGCAATTCCGAGTGCTGTTGATGTCGGGATTGGGCGCGGGGAGGCAAGGATGCGGCAGGGGTCTGCAAATGGCTGGCTCGCTCCTGGCCTCCCTAGGGACTGTCCACTGGGTTCTGCTTCTCCAGGGCTGTGTGCGACCCAGACTGTAGGGAGGAGCAGCCTCCAGGAACACCTGGATGTGTGGGCTCAATGATTCTCCCCAATATCTTCCTCAGGGAGCTTCTCTGTCTTTAGGCAGAAGCTCAGAGGTCACTGCCTTGGGATATAAGGTCCTTGTTACATCCCCTCCCAGCACCACAAGGCTCTGTTTTCATACCACTTATTACAGTCATGATGTCATATCTATCTGGGATTCTCTGATGAATGTATCTTCCCTCCTCAGACAGTGTGATGGTTCATCTTATGCAATGGGGTGGCCAGATATTTGGTCAGACATAATCCTGCAGTTTTTGGAGGGTTGTTTTTGAGTGAATTTAACATTTAAATTAATAGTCTGGGTAAAGCAGATTGTCCTTCCTAATGGGGGTGGGCCCTATTCCATCAGCTGAAGATCTGAATAGAAAAAAAAGCTGACCCTCCCTCCAGTAAGAGAAAATTCTGCTGCCTGACTCCTTCCAGCATGGACATCAATTTTTCCCTGCCTTTGCTGTTGAACTGGAATATTGGCTCTTCTTGGACCACAAGCCTGCCCGCCTTTGCATTAAAAGTACTTCATCAGCTCTTCTGGGTCTCCTGCAGGCACACTGCAGGTCCTGGGACCTGTTGGTCTCCCTAATTGCATGACCCAAATACTTCTAACAATTATTTCATATTTATATACACACATGTAATACATGCATATACACATATGCATGTGTATGTATGTGTATATACATTATACATATATATGTATAAAAGATATATGTCTCCTACTGGCTCCGTTTCTCTTCAGACCCTCACCAATACTGACCTTGAGCTGCAAGAAGGAAGAAAGCAGACCCGGCTTTGCTCATCACTGTGTCCCAGAGTCAGGCACAGTACCTCACATATAGTTTGTCGTCAACAAATACTAGTTAAATAAATGAATAACGGGGCTTATGTATCTGGAAGGAGGGTTGGAGTTTTGCCCTCCTTGTAGCTGCCAACCTCAAATCAGGGACACTCAGGAGGAGTACCTGGAGAAGGACATGGCAACCCACTCCAGTATTCTTGCCTGGAGAATCCCATGGACAGAAGAGCCTGGGCTACAGTCCATGGGGTCACAAAGAGTCGGACACAACTGAAGTGACTTAGCATGCATGCACAGGAGGAGTAACTGTGGTAACAGCTGCTGACATTTGCTGACTTCCATGTGCCTGACTCAGGGCTCAGCTTTTCGACACACAATGACAGTTACTCCTCATGAATAACCAGCCCTGTGAGACAGTCTTCATTATCTCTATGTTCAAAGGAGGAGCTTGAGATTCAGAGGGATTCAATAACTTGATTTGGGGGGTCACGCAGCTGCTGTCAGAGCTGAGTTCTGATTCTGATGCTTCTGCTCTAAGCCATTCTAATTCTGGAACTTTCTAAGGCCTTATCCTTTTTCCATCTTGAGTTCACAGTTCATTGAGCCTTCTAGGCAGCTTCCTCCTCACTATCCAGCCCTTGTGTGCGTCTGTCTGACTCCAGAGCCCAGGCTGGTGTCTGCCACACTGGGCTGTGAACACACCTGGTTTCTCGTGCCTTCTCTACCACCCACTTTGGGTCGGTGGCCCTTCAAGCCCAGTTAGACGACTCATGTCACCTCCCACACAACTGGGACCCTGTCCCAGACTGGTCCTCACCCCCTCACTCTCTTTCCATATGGCTTCTTATGAGTCCACAAGCCACATGTCATTTATTTCAACCCTAAGGCGTACATTTATTTATGGAATCAATATTTACTGAGCACCTGTTTGTA
Organism: Bubalus bubalis; assembly: GCF_019923935.1. Classification (NCBI taxonomy): domain Eukaryota; kingdom Metazoa; phylum Chordata; class Mammalia; order Artiodactyla; family Bovidae; genus Bubalus; species Bubalus bubalis. Next base: position 53,341,459 of record NC_059165.1, on the reverse strand, counting down.
TGTCAGTCCTTTGTGATACAATGTGAGCAAAATATTGGGATAGCTAAAAAGTTCACTTGGGCTTTTCTGTAACATCTTATGAAAAAGTCTGAATGAATTATTTGGTCAACCCAATAGATTCAGTTCCTGTCTTCCTCTAGAGGGGAAGGATATTGAATAAGTAATATCCATGTGTGATGAATGCCAATCTCTAATATTGCTTTACATCCCCACAGTTATTTTAAAAGAAAATGTTTATTTTTCCCCTTTTCTTTCTCTTCTAGTTCCATAGCTACCATCCTTATCTAGGTTATGAATTTCCACTGTATTGAAACAAAGGCACAACCTTCTAATTCTCCTGTTTCTTCCTACCACCACTGTGTTAATCTTCCATAAAATATAAATTCTATAATTCTGTTCTCCAACCAAGTGATCTCCAATTGCTCTTCACATACTAGGAACTGTGCTTCTCAAACTGGGGCAGACGTATATATCCTTGGAGGTCAGGGAGGAGGAGGAAGAGGATATGGGGGTGCACGAAGTGGTATAGGAAGCCATAGATAAATGTTGCATCTTTTGGAAATGTTAATTTTGTTTGAAATTTGGGGTTGGGTAGAAATGTAAATATTAAATTAAGTGGAAAGTAGTCATTTTATGGGAATAAAATGTAAAACCCATGTGAAATTTTAAGATGGAAAAATAAGACTTCAAAGAAAACCGTCTGTGGTCAGCACGTCCCCTCAGGTGCTGGGCCTCTGCCAGGTGTGTGGCGTTTCGCTTTTGCTGAGAGGCCAGCCCACCCGGAGCACATCAGAGAGGCTGAATTGCTTTGCACTGCCCTTCCTTCACAGCAGCAAGGTTCATGGCCTGGCTCTGGGAGTGCTGTACCTGGTGCAGAAGTTTAAGAAGGACTAGCTATCAGAGGAGCCAGACTCTGGGTATAGAGCAGGTACTCAGTGAATGAATGAATGAATGAAGGCATAAACTTTTGACTCTGATATTCAACCACTGACTTGATATAAACCTTCATACCTATTTGACCTCATTTTCTCCATATTCCTCTTTAACCCAAGCCCAACACTTCTTGCTAAGACTCTTTAAAGGTGCTACATCACTTCATAACTTTAGGTTTTTGCCCTGAAAGCCATGCCCTTGTGTGCATGGCCAAAAACACCCTTCTCTCTATTTCTCACCTAACCAAATCCTACTTGTGCTTCAACATGACTCCTCAGCCTCTGCCTCCCCACTTTGAGGTCTCCTTCCAGTATCCCATGCCCCTACAAATGTCCACATCCCTAATTGTCTCCACCTTTCATTTGGGTGTCCCGGGTACATCTTTCCCCATCAGCCAAACTTGACATTGCTTGAGTGTTGGTCTTACAATGTCTTACCTTTCCATTGTACTCCTCAGAATGCTTTTAAGTAATGGACAGATCACAGATACAGGGAGATCATGTTGAAGACCTGCCAATAAATTTTAGTCTAGATGTGCGGTTCTCAGCTAGAAGCAATTTTCACCCCAGGATATTTCACAATGTCTGGAGTCATTTTTAGTTGTCACAACTGGGGCCTTTGCTGCTTGTATCTAGTGTGAAAAGACCAGGTATGCTAAAAAGCATTCTACAATGCACAGGACAGCCACCTCCACCAAAGAAAGAATCCTGTGCCCTTAATTTAACAATGCATTGTTAAGAAATCCTTGTGTTCATTATAGGATCTTCCTAACCTCTTTCCTTGTGTCCCTTTGTTCTCCCAGACAGAACCCAACATCCATCCTTCTTCTTCAGTCTAAGCAACTTCTCCAAAACAATAACTGTAGTCAGATTAGTCCTCTGGTGACTTTAGTGGCAGTTCATTGAGTTTGAAACAAAATTTAAGTCCATTATCATGGCCATTATGATCAGGCTCTTGCATTCCTCCTGAACTTCACCTGTTCCTTGTCCAAGTCATTCTTTATATACCAGCCATATCAGTCTCCCTTTTTGGCTCAAAGATCAACATCAGCACAGACACTAACAAACATTGATAAAGCATCTATCACGAGCCAGGTACTATCTTAGGTGCTGGGGAAACAACAGTGAACAAAACAGAACAAGTCCATGTCCTCAGGGAGCCAGTACTACAGATCAGTAGTCTTCAAGAGAACCTTCTGCAATGAAGGGAATGTCTTAGGTCAGTCTTAAGTCAGCACCATCCAATAGAGTAGCTACACACGACTATTGAGTACTGGACGTGTGGAGCATCTGAATCAAAATCTTCCAGAAGCGTAAAATACACTTAGTATGACACATCTCATTAACAATTCTTAATGATTATCTCTTCTAAGCCCTGCAACAAACCCATGAAGTGGATGATATTATCTTACCCATTTTTCATATGAGAAGACAGGCTCGGAAAGGTAAGGGAAAGTTGGACAAAGTCAGATGGCTAATAAGAGATTAGCCTGGCTCTGACCTGGGTGTGTATGACTCCAGGATCCACACAATCTACATCCCACCACACTAGTCAGACCAGCTGCCCTGGGCAATATTCCTCACAGCAAAGGAATACATGGACATGATCAAAATGATCTAGATAGTCACCCTACTCCCAGCCACATCTCATAGAGATGATCATCACTTCGCTCATGTCACTAGGAATTAAAATGAAAAAACTGGGGCTGCGGGGGAGAGAGGGCTTCCTTCCCCATTCTTCACGGCAAGCTGCAGTGGCAGAGTGGCCCCGGAAGACGGTGCTGGCCAGACACACAGATCCTGTGGCTCCTGAGCATCTTGGAAGCTGCACGTTGTTTAGCCTGACCCTGGGTACGGATGACGGCTGCCCTCCAGGCACCTTTACTCCAGGAAGCATTTTGTTTTCTAGAAAACCTCTCTACTAGCCCCAGGTCCGTCCTGTCCACTACACCTGGCTCTCGCTTCACTTGCTTACATCGGTCTTAGCCTTTGGCCACCAACCACTCAGCCTCCATAAGTTTGGAGCCGCTCTGCACCATCAACACCATGAAAACTCCAGCGTGACCCCTAGGCCTGTGGGGGTTTGACCCCACACCCCTCTCTGAAGCCCTCCTGAGTGCCCACTAGAACCACTGCGCCTTCTAGGGTGCTGCTTCTCAAAGCCTCACCCTCTCCACGAAGCTAATAACCCTGCCCCTCAGCTGCTACTTTTTTAAAAAAATTGAGATATAATTGACATATAACAGTATATTAGTTTCATGAGACTTAATGACTTGATATATGTATGCTGTCGCTGCTAAGTCACTTCAGTTGTGTCCGACTCTGTGTGACCCCATAGATGGCAGCCCACCAGGCTCCCCCGTCCCTGGGATTCTCCAGGCGAGAACACTGGAGTGGGTTGCCATTTCCTTCTCCAATGGATGAAAGTGAAAAGTGAAAGGGAAGTCGCTCAATTGTGTCCGACTCTTTGCAACCCCATGGACTGCTGCCTACCAGACTCCTCCGTCCATGGGATTTGCCAGGCAAGAGCAGTGCAAATATTTACATTCCGTTAGCATCCATCACCATGCACAGTTGCAATTTCTTTACAATGAGAACTCTTAAGCTCTACTCTCAACAACTTCCAAATACACGCTAAAGCATGAACTTAGTCACCGTCCCCAGGTGCGATTCTCGATTCCTGTGTATTCGCAGGCTCCCCCACTGTCCAGCAAGTCCAGCTCATTCTACTGCCAAGATCCGTCCAGAACCCACCCATTCCTCTCCACTTCTACACCCTGCCCTTGTCCAGGCCACCCAAGTCTCCTGCCTGATATCACAACTCTCTCCTAACTGGTCTTCCCAACCCTGCTTCTTGTCCTCAGGTTCATTTTCCCCAGAGCCGCAAGACGGATCTTAAAACATAGTTCAGACCATATCACCATGTGACGATGACAGGACTCATGTCTGATTCATCTCTGTATTCCACGGCCCAAAGCCAGTGTTGGTGGGACTCGACACGAGGTTTTCTCTTTACTCAAACACCAGACTTGGAGCTGACTCCCGAGTCAGGACAACACATGTGTAGTCTTCTTACTCCTGGTGTGTCTGAGGTGGGGAAGGAGAGCAACACCCCCCCCCGGCCCTCCCACTTCTCCTTCTGCACGTCAGGGGCCGGTGGCGCACCCACTGCATCAGCCGCGGGGTGGCTGGCTACTCACACTTGGTGTGCCGGTCACACAGCGCCGACGCCCGCATGTCACACAGCCGGATTGTCCCTTTGCTGCTGCTGTACACGAAGGTGTTGCAGTGGTGGGGGTGGAACTCGGCCGCCGTGATCACCTCCGTGAGCTCCTCCATGTTGGCTGGCTTGATGTCCACGATATCTGGCACAGACGAGTCAAGGAGGGGACCACGGGGAGGGGTGCCTCAGCGGGGACTAAGCATCGTTGCTTTATCTAGAGGTACAGGTCAGCACTGAGCACACATGGAGGATCCTCATCAGGACTCTGGGCAGACAGGCAGCTATCACTGGACCCACACAGATGAGGCCCAGGGATGTTCAGTGGCCAAAGGCAGAACTAGACCTCAGATCTCCCCAGGCCCTAATCAGAGTTCCATCCCCCATAACATGTAGATGCTCCATCCACATTAAGGTTACCTGCTCACGCAGTCAGGCTAAATTGTGCCAGGCTGCAAGGACTTTCATTTCTCATTTTACAACAGTGGTTAAGAAACCAGTCCCATCACAACTAAATAATTTGATATATTTGAAATTTTAACCAAACTCCTGGGCTGATAAATTGTATCTAGGACAGACTGTGAATCTTCTCCCACAAAATCCCTTGGATCTTTAGAGAGGGTGTGCAGAGAAGGGAACCTTCCTGCGCTGTTGGGTGGGAATGTAAATTGAGTCAGCCACTATGGAGGTTCCTTAAAAAACTCAAATCAGAACTATCGTATGACCCAGCAATCCCACTACTGGGCGTATACCCTGAGAAAATCATAATTTAGAAGGACATGTATACCCCAACATTCACTGCAGCACTATTTACAATAGCCAGGACACGGAAGCAACCTAAATGTTCAATGACAGATGAGTGGATAGAGAAGATTTGGTACACATATACAGTGGAATAGTATTCAGTCATAAAAGGGAAAGAAATTAGATCATTTGTAGAGATGTGGATGAACTTAAAGCTGTCATACAGAGTTGAGTAAGTCACAAAGAGAAAAAGAAACACCATATACTAATGTATATATGTGGAATCTAGAAAAATAGTACTGATGAGCCTAGTAGCAGGTCAGGAATAGAGACACAAATGTACAGAATGGACTTGTGGACGCAGGGAGGGTAGGGGAGGGTGGGACAACTGGGAGAGAAGCACTGACATATATACACCCCATGTGTAAAACAGACAGCTAGTGGGAAGCTGCCGTATAACACAGGGAGCTCAGCTTGGAGCTCGGTGATGACCTGGCTGGGTGGGATGGGGGTGGGTGGGAAGGAGGCTCAAGGGGGAGGGGATATATGTATACTTATAGCTGATTTACTTCATTGGACAGCAGAGACTAACACAAAATTGTAAAATAATTTTACTGCAATAAAATAAAAAAAAAATGTCAATGAAATTATAATAACAACAGCTGCTACCATTTATTGAGCACTGAATAAAGTTCAATTGCTGTCCAAAGCACGTCGTGTGCTTTCTTTCATTTAATCCTTATAACAGCTCTCTAATCAACACTTCCCTTATCTCTGTTTTTTAAAGGGTGGAAACAGAGTCTCAGAGTATGTAAGTAACGTGTCCCAAGTCACATGGCTAAAGAGTGGCAGTGGTAGGATTTTATCCCAGGTGCAAGATTTGCACTTTTTAGTAATTATGCAAAATTTCTCTTACTGAAGATATACAGGATCTCAAATCTCCATAAACTGTGATTTGCTTTAGAGCTTGTGTGGGAGTTCAAGTATTAAAGAAAAGCCATCCAATTGTACAGCAGGATAGTTCTGGCCTCCCTTGTAATATACCCTTAGTTTTATCATAGTTTTCCCTTTTTTTGTCCTGAGTATTTTCCTTTTTGATGAAGAATCATCTTACCTCTATTTTTAAGGAACATATCCTTGTGTATTGAAATGAAACATTTGGCCTTTCATCTATCAATGTGATGGTGACCTAATAGAAACAAACACCTTAGTGGGGGTGAGTTTGTTCCATTCACATCCCTACTGAGAGCGTGGGGGACCTGGGTGCAGGTAGGGAGGTGCCTGAGGGCTTGCTGTCTGAGAACCTGCGTAGGAAGAGGTCTCTTGATGTGGATGCTGTGAACCAAAATGATTCTCACTGTTGAACCACATTTGTGATTTCGCCCCACCTGTTTACCGGGTAGCATTTTTCAACTTAACATTTGTTTCTATGGGTGAACTTAAATTGACTTACTTTTTTCTTTACTCAGCCTCGTAATCAGTAATCCAATATTCATGAAATCATCAGTTTAATAAGCTAGTTACATTTTAAATAACACACCTGAAATAAATGCATTTAATAATTAAAATGAACACATTTATGGGTGTGCCAGGAACTGACGAATCACATTTTGGAAAACACTGCATTGAATCAACAAGCAATAACTTGAGACAGTTCTGTTTGACTGGGATGGATAAAAGTCTATGTTTTTTTGTGAGGTTGGTGGCCTAATCTCCTCCTTAGAGTTTAAAAGAGTAATGAGTAAATGCACTGATATTTTTAGTCACATTAGCACTAACTCAGTAGTCATCTATTAGCAAATATCACCCATGCTCTGGCATGTCGTTTGATGCAATAATGGCTGTGTATCTGGTTGTGCCTCTTTCTCCTTCAATTATCTCTTATAAATCCTGTTGGGTTCTTTCTAAAATTTTCTTGAGATTGAACTAACATTACATTTTGCTACAATTTCCCTCAGCAACCCAGATGCAGATATTACTTGTGTCTCTGGAGAATGTAGGTCCCCTGGACTCATGAAATACTACCTTCTCAACTGCTCCCAGAGTTATAAATATTATCACGTGCTGGGGAACAGGAGCCTGTTTCCCCCCAAAAGAAGGCCCCAAGCTGCAGCTCTGGGGTTCTTCCCAGCCCCCTGACCCACGCATGCCCTGGGCTTTGTGGCCACAATACAGGGTGGGGTGAGCAGAGGTTGGTGTTCAGCTGTTGTCAGATTTCATTTCCCTCCAGAAAGAGCCTCCATACTCCACTGTGCCAGTGAGCATGTTTTTCTTTTCCCAAAATAGGGCAAGAAAATCTGGTGTTAGCTTTCTCAACCTCTACCAGTACAGCTCTAAAAACAAGCTAACTGGAAAGGATCTTGGCTGTGTGGGAGGGGGAGGTGCTACATCTATGGTTACTTTTTTTCTCACCTAAAAATAAAGCTCACAAGTTAGAACGTGTGAAAACGAAGTGCTTAAACATATATATGAAACCAGGAGCATCCTCCACCTTCAAGAACACCATGAGAACTGAATGTGCTTAGGGTTGCTGCCACTGGACCCTTCCTCTCTCCTTCCCCGCCATCCATCCTGGACCTCCAAGCCTGCCCACTGTCCCTCACACCCAAGCATCTTCCTTGTGACTAAATAGAGTGCTTCTTTGGGTCTGAATTTATGGGGTTCAGAAGAAAAGCCATGACTCCAATCCTCTTTTTAGTAATTGTGATGATAAGGACAACAAGAAAGATAATACGAAAATAAAAAGCAGTTGCCAATGTTCATCAAGTGCCACGCACTGTCTCATTTGATCTTCACCTCATCCTTATGATGTTAATATTATTAATAGACCTGTTTTCAAGCAGAGGAAACAGTGGCTGAGGTACGTTACTTAATGTTACATGATGGTAGCGGGTGGAGCTGGGATCTGAACCCAGGTTTGTTCGACTCTAGAGCCTGGTTCCTGACCACATGCCATCCTCCTTCACTGATGAATAGCTCCCACAGAGCCAGCCTTTCCCAGCAATGTAATTCTGGCTCTTTTGAAACTCCCCTGGCTGATCTGAGAGGGATTCTGCTTGGAACTGGTGCTTGTTCAATTCGCCTACCACTCTGGGCGCTATACTTTTCAGAACCAGAATTTGGACCCAGCATCTGACCTAGGATTTTTGTGTTCTCTGATGTGATTTTTTTTTTTTAAGGAAACGTAAGTTGAGACATAAACATGGTAAAGGATTTCTTGAATTATTAACTGATGGAGGATTTTCTGAGTTCTAAAAACATTTAGGAGGAGTCTAGTTTCCAAAAATTCAACGGTGTGTGGGGATGACAAGAGAGCATATTTTACATGCATTCTCTGTAAACTCAGTCTTTTTCCTTACACCGCTCTCAAGGGAGACACACACCTCCAGCATGTGCGGTTGTGCCCTTCATGCTGGGAGGGAAGGAGAACGAAAGGGAGTAATGCCTGGCTCCCTGTATTATCTTGGAAATGGAATGATGCATGTTGACAGTCAATTTTCTCTTTCTCATCTTTTAGAGCTCTCTATCCAAATTATTTCCCTGTTGTCCCAAAGAACTAAACAGCAAAGGCAAAACAGAGCAATGGATTCATGGCTAATATACAAGGCAGACAGCCAACAGATTGCTATTAAATTAACCCTGGGGCTTGACAGATCTGTTCATCCTGACCCCAACCGCTTATAGCATTCCTTATTAATGCTGAGCCCAGGCAAATTACCTCTGCTAACAAAAGGGGTTAATTTGCCTCTCTGCTGGGACTGGAGGCAGTGCTGGGGATGGGAGGGGGCACAGCCAGTTTGGCAGCTGAGCTCTATGCTTGGAAGGCAGGAGGCGGGAAGGTGAGGGCACTGCTGTGCCAGGCAATGGCCTAAGGCATCATTTAAAATAATAATTGAAGACACTAGGAGGTTACCTCTTAAGGGATCAGCTTCAAACAAATAAAAAGCCAAGACCATAAATTACATCAGCGGTAGGGTAAGGAGATGAAGAGGGTTATGGCAGGATGCTCAAGGGGAGACAGGGACCATTCAAGAGTCATTTCCTTGATCCCAAATTTGGAAAAGTTTTCTATAAAAATGCCTATAGAAACATTATAAAGGAGAAAGACTAACAACAACCTTAATACACAGAAATAGGGAAATGATTGTGTAAACTCTGGTTGATATCATTAAATTGTTTATGCAGTGAAATGCCAAGTCTGTTAAACAACTTGCAGGAAAAATTCTATGTATAGTGTGACCCTGCTGCTGCTGCTGCTAAGTCGCTTCAGTCGTGTCCGACTCTGTGCGACCCCATGGACTGCAGCCCACCAGTCTTCTCCGTCCATGGGATTCTCCAGGCAAGAACACTGGAGTGGGTTGCCGTTTCCTTCTCCATAGTGTGACCATAATGCCATTTAAAATTTATACTCTGAAACTGATGGCCTAAAAGGCAAAACTACCAAATGTCATTGATAGTTCTACTGGGGTGGGTCTATGAATTTCTTTCCAATTATCAGTTTTTTCATTTCTACATTTTCTTTTAATGAAGTTGTACTATTTTAAGATTGAAAAAGACAAGATTTTTTTTAATGCTTATTATACATATGTATAATTTTAGGTGAGGTAAGTTAGATACAAAATATATACAGTCTGATCATAGCCATGTAAAAAGAATTAGAGAGAGAGAACAGAATGGAAGAAAATATAGTTATATATTACAGGGGGATTTGATTTTAAGGTTAGTATTAAGTTATCCTTTAATAATGCTAGCTTGGGTTCATCTATTTGTTCCTTCATGCATTTCATAAATATTCACAAAGAATCTGCCAGGGATAGATTCCAGGCACAGGACCTATAGCTGTGACCACAGCAGATCAAAAAATCCCCTGAACCATGGATCCTATTTTCTAGAAGGGAACATGGTCACTAAACAAGCTAGATAAATAAATAGAACATATAGTTTATTAGGTAGTAATAACTGTTAAACAGACAAAACAGGGAAGGGAGAAAGTATATATGTGTGAATAGGCAGTGTGTATGTGTGCACACGTGTGTGTGTGTGTGTTTGTGTATGACCCTAGATTGAACAGAATAAGACTTTCTGGATAAATTAAGAATTAAAAAAAATGTCCTTATTTTTCTGTGGAAATTAACCAGCATTAAAATTGTGATGTAAATTCCTTGTATATACACAAAATTAGGTGTTGAGATTATAGGTCATTTTATAATATCTACAATGAATCCATATTATTAAATCAAGAAAACAAACAGTGAGTAAAGTAGTTTCCTTGGCTTAGAACCATCTATGAGACAGTTGAGAAACCAGGAACCGCACCTCTGGGTAAAGCTGAAGACAATATTGTGATAAATACTGCAATTGTAACAAGTGGGGTCAAAAGATTAGAATTCGTTTTGTTTCCACCTCTATTTTGCTCCAAGATATGGGAAAGTCATTTTCTCTCTCTCAGGATTTCAATTTCTTTGCCTTTGAATGGGTATCATTCTGTTAACTCTGTTAGTCTGAGAAATTTTGATGATCAAATAAGACAGGGGAGAAAAAGTTATTTATTAAATGTTTTTGCAGTGGATTGAATAATCCAAACTTTCAAAGAAAACATGTCTTTTTTTCCAAAGATAGCTTTTATATGCATTAGGTTTGTGAGTTTTTCAAGATATTCGCATATGCTTCTGTCTTTATCTCTGTTAATTTTGCTGATACTGAGAAGATTTTTTCCCTCCCTTTTCTTTCTAAGCCAACTACTGGTAGCAGAGCCCAGCAGGAGGCTGGACTCTAGATTTACCTGGGTAAGACACCCATGTTCAAAAGCAGTCGAGGCTTTTCAGATAGCATTTCAAGTCTGCCAGTACTGAAAGTGGAGAATAGCCTTATCATGACCTTGAAAACTGGGCATATTAGAGCTGGATTCTGTTTTAGGGAAAAAGAGTTTATCTGAAATCTTTATTCAAAGTCTGAATTTAATCTTTGGATAGAAAGCAGTGATTACAAGCCATCCAGATCTTGTCAGCAGAAAGGACTTGCTGCTTGATGGCAACACACTGAAAACCTCCAGAGAGGACTCCGAGGGATCTTCCTCTCTTAAGAGCTTAAAAAAAGCCAATGTGCAAATATTCATGGAGGGCTTTGCCAGTTGCTAGGCTCACTATGAGAGGACTGACAAAGAGACACGTGGTGCCCTAGGTGGTGCTTTTGGATACATGTTGAGCTGCGAAAGACATGGGATAAGATGTCCTTTACAGCTGTGGGTGGGGGGTACTTGAAAGTCCCATAACCACAGCCTCTTGCCTATTCATGTGACACAGAGCTTGAAATTTCTCCATTAGAAAATACTCAATACCTCCTTTAAAGGCCAATCCACGTGTTACTTTCTGTATGAAATATTCCAGCCCTTCTTTCATGATCCTTCCTACCCATGTATCCATAGCACCTTGACCGTACCTCTAGGAATACACTTAAGATACTGTGATAGAGGGCATTTTCCTGGAATATAAGAGTGAGATAGGCCTAGATTTGGAGCTTCACTGGTGACTCAGTGTTAAAGAATCCACCTGCCAATGCAGGAGAGGCATGTTCAATCCCTGGGTTGGGAAGATGCCCTGGAGAAGAAAATGGCAACCCACTCCAGTGTTTTTGCCTGGGAAATCCCATGGACAGAGGAGCCTGGCAGGCTACACGCATAGGGTTGCAAAGAGTTGGACATGACTTAGCAACTAAACAACAAACAGGCCTAGATTTTAATCTCAAATCCTGTGGCCAGTTACTACCTAACCCTCATTTTAAATGCCTTTGAACTTGTGAATTTATCAACAAAAAAAGGAAGAAAACTATAGGAGATGATGTAATCCACCTGCTACTTCATAGAGGCACCCCCCTCCCCCGCCCCAAAAAGACTGTCAGTCTCATCCTCCCTAGTATGGTTACATGTCTGTCTCCCTCGGTCCACATGCTCACTTTGGAAGCTTTGTGAAATGCTAACTTGGTGAAGCTCAACATTTCTAAAATGTTTCCGGTTGTGGTGGGGTAACAAGGTTCATTCTCTTGGGTGAATTGAGGGACAAAAGAGAGAAAGCAGCCTCTCTGCACACACGCACAGGTTTTCCCAGTGTTCAGTCCAAGTGATCTACATGCTGTTATAATGGACTCTGCAGACCTGGTTAAAGGCCCCAATCAGTTGACTTTAATTGAATCATAAGGGAGGTTATCCTGGGTGGGCCTCAACTAGTCTGTTGGAAGGCATTTAAACCAAGGTTTAGGTCTTCCTTGAGGAAGAGATCCCAACAGATGCTGAGACCATAACTTCTCTTCCTTCCCTCTCACTCTTCCATCTTGATGGCCATATGTGAACGTGGCCTGTGGTGTTCCTGCCTCTGTGTTCCAGCTTCTTGTGGTCTTTCTGTGCCTGACTGCTGGCCTTACAGACTTTGGGTTGGTCAGGCTAATTCACTGTAACATGCCAATCTGTCTGTCTCTCGCTACACACCCACATATACCCTCTCCTACTGGTTTTGCTTCTGGTTGAATTCATCCTCCCTCTAGATGACAAGGACCATGATATCAGGGATGGATTTTTTATTCATCTTGGCATCTCCAGTGCACACCAAAAGTGCCCAGTAAATGTTGATGAGTCCTCATTAGCTATCTACAGAGAACTCTACTCAACACTCTGTAATTACCTATGCGTGAATGGAATCTAAAGAGAGTAGATACATGTATATGTATAACTGATTCATTTTGCTGTCCAGCAGAAACCAACACAACATTATACATCAACTATATTCCAATAAAATAAAAATCTTTAAATGTTTCTGGGTTTTACTTTAATTTATTCTTGTGACTTAGCAGCCTTCTTTAGGCAAGGTTTTTTTTTTTTTTTTTTTTTTTTTTTTAAGACGCAGAAAACTCACAGTAGGTCAATAGGCCAAGATACCAGGCCTGGATGTATGCGTGCTCAGTCGCTCAGTTGTGTCCAACTCTTTGCAACTCCATGGACTGTGGCCCACCAGGCTCCTCTGTCTATGGGGTTCTCAGGCAAGAATACTGGAGTGGGTTTCCATTTCCCGCTCCAGGGGATTTTCCCAGCCCAGGGATCAAACCCAATTTCTTATGTCTCCTGCACTGGCAGGCAGATTCTTTACCATTGCACCACCTGGGTTGTGGATCATTTAACCTGTGCTTTTCTTAGGAGAGAATGGGATCCAAGCAACAAGAATGGGATCCAGGGTAAGAAGAATAGGGGACTTGAAATATGCCCCCAACAATAAAAGCTACTGTTTATAGTCTTCACTTTGTGCCAGGCACTCAGCTAAGTACTTTAATGACTACCTCATTTAAACCTCACAATAACCTTCTATTATCCCCATTAACTGATGAGGAAATTGAAGGCCAGAGAAATGTTAAAACACTTGCAAGGTCACAGCTTTTAGGAGAGGAAGCTGGATTCAAATCCAGTGAATCTGACTCCAGAGTCTGCCTTCCCAAATACTAAGGACACAACTCCAAGGAAGTTCAAGGAGCCCCAGAAGAAGTCTGCAGAGTTGTTTTCTCATCCTTTCTCCTGATAACATGAGGCTCAAAGGGCAGAGGAATCCTCAGTCCCCCAAAGTCCTAGATCCGGTTTCAGACGCAGAGGGTCAGCAACCACACAAGCAAGGCACCAGGCCTGGGAAAATCCACCAAGGTGGCATTTAATATGGCAAGGAAGGGGGTGCTCTGGCACACACATGCCAATGTGCTGGACGCGTCATCGGAAGGGATGCTCTGCTTTTACACTAAATGTCAGACTAAGATTGATATGTGCAGTTGTGGACAGGACTAAGAAGGAGCTGACCCTGGGCTCCTACCTAGTCCATTATGCAACTCGTTAAATAAATCCATATCAAGTAAAAGTAAAGAGACAGTCCTTAGCAACTATATACTGAGCACCTAGTTGGTGCTAGGCACTGCATTAAGCCATGGGATAAAGCCGCAACAGCAGCAAGGGAGAGAAATTTGGGAAGCCCCATGCTGCTGCTAAGTCACTTCAGTCGTGTCCGACTCTGTGCGACCCCACAGACGGCAGCCCACCAGGCTCGGCCGTCCCTGGGATTCTCCAGGCAAGAACACTGGAGTGGGTTGCCATTTCCTTCTCCAATGCATGAAAGTGAAAAGTGAAAGTGAAGTCGCTCAGTCGTGTCTGACTCAGCGACCCCATGGACTGCAGCCCACCAGGCTCCTCCGTCCATGGGATTTTCCAGGCAAGAGTACTGGAGTGGGGTGCCATTAGCTTCCCTCAAAGCCTGCCCAGAAAAATTCTATTGGGTTAAAAGGAAGGCTGCTGTCCATGGTACTAGGGAGTGACAGAAACTAGAAGCCAAAAGTTGTGGTTATGATCAGGGAATCAAAATCCAAAAGGACCTCTGCTCAGTTGACAAGTGAGGCTGATGCAGAGGGGTGATAAAGACCAATTCAGAGATGACGCACCCTAGAATCCAGTTGGTTTCTCCCAGAGAAATCCTCTGTCTCATGTCTAGAGACTGGGGTTACACAAGGTATGTCCTTTGCTCATGTTTCCAGCCTTGCTTACAAATTTACTTCACTCTCTGGACCTCCTTGAGTTCCACCCACACATCATGCTCCCTCCTACACAGGACCTTTGTACACGATGGACTGATCTTTACCAAGTTAGCTCATGCTCATCTTCTTACAAATCTCAACGCAACAATCAGTTCCTCAGCAAAGCCTTCTTTTATTCCCTAGTCTACATCAGGTTTTTAAAAATGCATTCACCAAACCATATTTCCTTTCCTTGCAGGATTTACTTCAGTTTGTAATTATATATTCATTAGTGTGATTATTTGATTAATGTCATTCTAAAGGCAGAAAATTTGTTTCTTTTTATTCTTGTATCCCCATGGCTTAATGCAGTGCCTAGCACAAACTAGGTCTCAGTATATAGTTGTGGAGGGCTGTATCATTACTTTTACTTGATATGGATTTATTTAATAGGTTCAAAAATGGACTAGGTAGGAGCCCAGAGTCAACTCCTTCTTAGAACTGAGAACAGAGTTCAAAGGATCCTAGGTAGATCATAAGTTTCATAATTAAGAAACATCCCTCCTTTAATGAAAAGTCAGGGCTGCCTTTTGCCCTAGAAAACCACTAATCTAGAAATGAGTTTTTATTGTCCTGATGCAGTTAACCCCTTAAGGCCAAAGTCTGACCATGTTATGCTAGAACCTGTTACACAAAACAGGGACAGGCTGACTATGGATGGAAGGAAGAGGATACAAGATCAGGTGCCATAAGGCTAGGAATGTCTCCCTCTGGTATGGTGCTAAACACAAGGCCTGGACCTCAGAGACCTTGTAGATATCTGGTAACTAGGGTATAATGAGCAACATCTTGCAAAGAACACCAAACAGCAGAACTGAAGGGGGTGTCTAGAACTGAGAAGACCCAGGTAATAAATTCAACAGAATATAGTCTACCGTTCTAACACTCAACTTTTCTAGTTTCCTTTTACTTTCAACAATAATTATGACTGTAGAGTTCCCTGGTGGTCCTGTGGTTAAGAACGCGACTTGCCAAAACAGGGGACACAGGTTCGATCCTTTTTCCGGGAAGATTCCACGTGCCATAGGCAACTAAGCCCGTGCTCCATAACTACTGAGTCAGTGCTCAAAAGTCCATGAGCTACAACTACTGCCGCCCATGTGCCTAGAGCCCACGTACTGCAAGAGGAGAAGCCCATGTGGCACAACGGAAGAATCCCCACTCACCACAACTAGAGAAAGCCTGAGCACAGCAACAAAGACCCAGTGCAGTAAAAAATAAATATAACTAAATAATTATTAAGATAATTATGATTGTGGCAGTCCCTGTTCACTGATCATTTACTTAGCAAGGTACTGCCCTAAGCGTATATGTACAGATATATACGCATATGTATGAGTATATGTGCATGTTTATAAACACCTTTCACAAAAGTCAAACAATCCTCTTTGACAGAGCTCTTCTCTACAGATCGTGATGTAGGGATTTGGCTAAGTTAAGAGCCATGTTAAAGCTTACACAGCCAGCAAGTAGTAGAGCTGGGTGAGAACTTTAGGCTTATCGGACTCCAAAGACTGTGTTCTCAAGCACAATGCCAATGTCACACCAAATGCTAGTCACTGGAAGCTATGACTTTAAAAAACCATATTGCAACACTACTTGCCTTAATGGCTACTTAAGTACTTAATAGTACTTTTCGTTACATATACGCACTGCATAATTTAAATGGATTTTTCAGTATCTGTGATATCATAGGATATGACAGTTGCGTTTTATAATATTCATTGTCATAAATACATAATTATGAAAACAAAGAACATCCACATAGTATTTAGAAGCAGCTTGCCTCCCATGTCAGGGTTACTCATACCATACTTTGGGAATCCCACACTTTTCTATCCAGAACCATGTTTCTTCTGCCTCTTTCAGTGGATAAGAAGCACCATGGAAATGACACTAAACAACATCTGATTTAAGAAGACCTGTCTGGTGGTTGGTGCTTTTCCAAGGCTGCTTTGAAAGATGGCTGCTTCCTACCCCAGAGGCGGCTGTACTTCAGAGACAACAAGCTAAAGGGTCCCAGTTTGTATAGTCTGCTCAGTGCTCAGGGCAGTTGGGATGAAAATAACTATATAGATATCAGTTATCATCATTCTCATGATGACAATGATTATTTTACATATGGCTGTTTTAAGGGTGAATGGCATGGGCTCATTTGTATGCCAGCATCTGGCAGGCTGTCACACATCTGCGGAATATAACCTCAACTGTGCTATTAATACTTCCCCTTTGCGTTCTCCCCAAGGCATCTGTCTCCTAAAGTGCCTAAAGAAACTTCGCTCCCTCTTGAAGCCCTAGAGGCAAAATTCGGAAAACATGTCACCTAGACTGGGGCAGCAGAAGCTCAGAGTGACAGCAGCTGAGCCTGAACAGATTTCTGGCTCTTGGAATAGATGTCAAGGCAGACAGGGAACCACCACCCACACTCGTCTGTTAGCAGCTGCACTTCCAGGCAAAATCTGTGGGCAGATTCTCCTAGGCTCAGACAATATGTCCCATCTGCTCTGTGATCAACAAAAGATGTCAGTCGTGGTCTTAATGGTCAGTTCTCAGTCTCCATAACCCCCACCACTGGCTTATAGCTGCCTTCCCTGAAAAGCCTTGGGAGACCCTTCTGTGGTGGTGACCTGGTGACTGAGCACTTAAACCGGGTCTTTTTATTTACGTGCAACAGCTATACCACATTTCCCAGCCTGCCTCACAGTTAGAGGTGCTCATGTGATTGAGTTCTAGCTAATGGAAGGCATGCTAATTTAGAACCTGGCTCATAGGAGTCTCCCTTGTGTGGTCCTACACCATCTTCCTCTTTTGCTGTACAGATGCAGATAAGGCATGGTGACACTGGGGAACCACAAGATGGAAAGAACCTGAATCTCTGAATCACTGATTGGAGGAGGCTGCTTGCTGATGGAGGTCAGCAATATCAGACTTTACGAGAGAAATAACCTTTCATATGCTTGAGCCATTATGGACTCTATTTCATACCAGAACATTCAGAGCTTTACTATAATTAATATACTCTTACGGTGAAATTGCTAGATTCTATTTCATTATCAATTATCTAATGGATTATCTCCACTTTAGTGACCTACTAGTATTTCAAACTTGACATGCCCAATCAAATGGTACTTTCTGTATGTCAGAATATTCTAGGTACTGGGACACAGGAATGGATCATACAAAGTTCCTTCTCTCATAAAATTCACATTCAAAGACAGGGAAACCCGAAATACACAAATTAAAAAAAAAAACAACCAGTTACAAATAGTGACCCATGTTATGAAGTTAATGGGTATGGAAGGTTATTGGGGGTTACTTGGGAGTTAGTGGAAGTGCCTCTGAGGAGGTGACAGGAGATTGAAGTCTATATGATGACATGTAAAAAGTCAGCCCTGTGGACTCTGGGGGCAAAGTATTCCAGGAAGAGGGAACAACAAATGCAGAGAATGGAAGGAAGAACAAGCATTACTGAGGAACAGATAGGAGGTTAGGTGGCTGAAGAAGAGTGACCTAGAGGAGAGTGGTATGACAAGATAGCAAGAGGGAGGCAGGGACACGATCATGTGAAATCTTACAGTCCAAGATTAAGAACTTGGACCTTTTTCTAAGTTCAAAAGGAAACTACCAGTGTGGTTTAGTCCTGGGAGGAATGATATATGAATTACATGTTGAAAGGCCCACTCTATTATGTGGGGCATGTATCATGTAGGACAGCGAGAAGGAACAGAAACCAGAGAGTAGATTATTGCAGTCACAAAGGTGTAAGAACCATGGCTGGTACTAGTGTGGGCTGGCAGGAGTGGAGATGGAGAGAGATGAGTTGATTTGAGATACCTTTTAGAGGAAGCAAAGGCAGGGCTCGCGGACAAATTGGGTTGGGGGGTGGACAGGCTGGTAACTGGGAGAAAGGATCAATATTGACTCTTACGTCAGTTACTCAGCTGCCTGGGGGTAAAATCATTAAGATTGGGAATTCAAGTGAAGAGTCAGGTCTGTGGTGGGATGGACCACATGATAGGTGCTGAATAAATGACTGATTTTAATATTAAATATAGGGTCAACATTGTAGGACGAGAATGCTGGGTCATCTACTCATTCAGCAGTTGTCTTGATTTCTCTAAATTTGAGCTAAACAGAAGATAATAATAATTTCAACATGGGGTTGTTATATCCAATATACTTTTGGCAGGAAGAGACTGAAGAAGTATGATGGGGACATGAGCATTGCTAATAAAGTTTGATTTTCTGATTTAGCTGTTACTTATACAGGAGTCCTCTGCCTGTGAAAATTCATCAAGCTGGACAATTATGATATGTGCACTTTTCAAAATGAGATTCAATATGTTAGATTCCCAGCGCAGTGCCTGGAATTCAACAAATCCACTATTACTTTCATTATTATAATACAATGAAAACCATCTCCTGTGTAACTGTGGTCCATAATGTAGATACAGGCCATTTGTGAATCCATCAACAAGAGGAAGGAGCCTTACACTGAACTCTAGGGTCTGGCCTTATAGCTGATAAAGTTCTAATTCATGACACACAAATGCTTCTGCGTTAAGGAAGTGATTCAGTGTTCTAACCCAAAGGTAGTCCTGGTTCACTACTTGCAATTCAATACCTCCCTAACTTTGGATGAAAGAGCATCACAGATGCCAATATAATTTAAAAGGGAAGAGTTCTCCACAAGTGCTAAGTCTTCGATAGGGATTGCCCCTTTCTATTCCATTTCCTCCCAAGCTTGCTCATACCTGAATAGTCTTGATTCAAGCCAACTGGTTATTGGCCCCAAAGAAAGGATACTAAAACTCTGATTGGTTATTTCAAAGTTCCATAGGTTAATTCTCAGGTCATCAGCTGACATGTAGGTTTCATAGTCGCTGTTGACTGATATAGAGTTGATATGATATGTGTGCGCGTTGGCAAATACTCTTCGCGGGGTGGCCTCCACCATCAGGTCCATGGGTCTCAGGACAGGCACCTGGGATGCAAGAGAAACAAATTGCTTCAGAACCACAGCTCTTCATTAGGAAAGAGTGTGCGTGTTTATATCCTTCATTATCACACACAAAATCACAACCACATCACATCAAAGGAGATCTAAGCTAGAGAAAGAGACTGATCAATTACATGCTGTTTCTATTCCCTTTGGCGCCTTTTAGTTTCATTCTTTTTTAAAAATGTCACCATCCCCCCCGCCCCCAAAAAAAAAAAATGTCACCATCCCTTAGCCCTGATGGGCAATTTCATCCTTTATAGACTCTAAGATTTTTTTCAAGTGGCCTCCTCTCAGGGGAACAGCTGCCAGAGATGTTGTTCCAGATTGTTTGTTTTTTAAAACATGAAATCTATTTTTAAAAGGAAGTTGTAGAAATTTTTAGAAATGTCTAGTTTAACTGAGATTAAAATTTAGTCTTCATGGCTTTGGGAGCCTAGGCCCCATCCTGGTTCTATCTTTAATCTTTTTAAAAGAATGTTGGGAAAGCATATAACCACCCGATTCTAGTAGCCCCAAATCAGTCATTAAAATATAGGGAACCCATTGTTTTATCTGGGAAGATCTTGGTTTAACCTGTATATCAACAAGGCAGTGTGCACTGTCATGTCAAAACTGTCCTCATTTGGACAATAAATTATATGGTCATCTTACTGATATACAAAGGATACTTAGTATTTGTTGAATGAATGAGAATAGTGAACAATTGCTATCTTCTTATGGGTCAAAGAATCAGACAGTTAAATAGTTTTGCATACAAGGGCCTTTCCTGGTGGTCCAGTGATTAAGAACTCGCCTTCTAATGCAGGGGGTACAGGTTCGATCCCTGGTTGGGGGGCTAAGATTTCACATGCCTCGTGACCCCAAAAAACCAAAACATAAAACAGAGGCAATATTGTAACAAATTCAAAAAAGACTTTAAAAATGGTCCACATCACAAAAATCTTAAAAAAAAAAAAAGTTAAATGAAGAATTGAGAAGAAACATAGAATCCTATACAAATGTGGCACTGGATATCCTGGAAATCAGAGAAGCTTGAGATGTGGATGTAGGAAGAACCAGGGATCCTCTAAAAACCAGGAGTGGGATGGAAGGCAAAGTCTTCACAAGCCCTCTACCTTGTTGTGGATGATGGTTCTCTAGCAGAGGCCCAGGGAAGGCAAAAACTAAGAGAGCTGGTTCTGACCACAGATTCAGCCCTCACTGACAGGCTGTGTGATCTTGTGCAATTATCTTGCCCCTTCTGGGCTCTGGTTATACGATCTGAAATATCCACTGTGCCCTACTTATCATGAAGGGTGGTTGGGATCTGTTGAGATGATTTGCCCTTCAGTTCAACCTCCTATTCACCCTTTCAACAACATTTTCTCGAGCTCTGTACAAGGTCCTGGTGTAGAGGGGCGGTGGGGGGGGGCGGGGGGGACACGTTCAACTGGGAAGCCAAACCAGACACCTGCCTTCATCTGGCTGGCCTAGGTGGTGAAGGCAGGTACGAAATCATCTCATAATAAAATGTAGTAAGCACCCAGAAGGAGAGGAAATAGCACAAAGAAGGATTTAATGTGGTCATGGAGGTCTGTAGAGGTTTTGCTGAGGAAGTATAAATTGGATGACTTAAAGGATGAGAAGAAATTTACTAGGCCAGGAGGGGAAGGAAGAATGATCTAGTCAGCGGAAAGAGCATGTGCAAGGGTCCTATGGTGGGGGTAACACAAGAATGAAATATCAATTAGTCAGTGTAGTTGAGACAGAGAGTGATGAGAACCACGGTGGGAGATGAAGTGACAGGGTAGGTAAGAGGCAGGCCCCCAAAGAGATTTTTGCCACCACCCTAAGAGAAATGAAAGTGAAAAGTGAAAGTGTTAGTCAGTCATGTCCAACTCTTTGTGACCCCATGGACTGTAGCCCACCAGCCCAAGAGATATGGGAAGAAATCAAAAGATTTTTCAATGATTTTGATATGGTAAGGATCAAAGTTTCAGTGAGATCATTCCTGATGTAGTGGGGAGAACAAATTATAGAGGATGAATGAAGGAGAACTTTGAAAAGGAAGGTGATATATTGATACTACTGAACACTAGTTAAAGGTATGTCTGAGTTAAGGCTTTGTAATGGGTAAGAAAAGTGCCTTAGAAACTCTCCCAATAAATAAACAAATTTTCCCAATAAGTAAACAAACAAAATAAACTTTCCCAATAAATAAACAATATTTATTGGGCACTGATTGTGAACTTTCCCAATAAATAAACAATATTTATTGGGCACTGATTGTGTCAATCATCCTTCACACCCACCTCAGGAGATTCTTTTGACAACTCTGTGAAACAGAGAGCAGCAGTACAAAGTACTATGATAAAGAGAAAACTCAGGCTCAGAGAAGCTAAGTCAGTGGCCCAGAATTGCCCAGGTGTAGGAGGCATAGTCTGAATATGATTACGGAGTCTATCTGACTGCAAAGCTTGTGCTTTTCCCACTGTATCACACCACACTCAGATACTATACATGATAGGAAGTGATAACTGCTCTGTAAGGGACATGAGTACCGGGCCCATAGAATTTACGGAATTGATAGAATTATGGGTAGTAATAATGGTAGCGGTAGAATTCTGTGGTTAAGCTGCCTCTAGAAATCTCAGTTTGGGGTTGGAGGTGTTCATGGCATTTGAATAGGGTGTCTACTCCACATGCTTTCATAGACACATGCTCTGCTTTGAGGTTTGTCACAGAGGAATTCCCTACCCGGAGCTTTTGAGCTCTGTACTCCCCTACTCCCGCTCACCTCCCCGAGGTAGTGGCACTGAAAGCAGGTTCCCCAGGGCCAGGGAAGCAATGGACTCTGTGAGGACTTCCAGGGGCTCTGCCTAAACTCTAAACTCTTCCCTGGGCCTCCTTCATCACCCTCATTGTCTGCACAGGCTTCCTGTGGCTGTGGCGATGCGGGGAGGGAACATGACAGCTAGGATCAAGAGGCATTACCAAGTGGGAGCTGCCAGCTCAGAGCTTCAGCTTCATGTGACAGGCCTGCCTGCTAATTCAGGCTGACATACTCCATGATGTAGCACTAACGGGGAAGCTCTGGGTAGGTATCTGGGGGAAGGAGCGCTAACGCTCTGCCCAGATTAGCCAGGCGACAAACATCACTCGTGATATTCCAGCACCCTCCCCACGCCCAGGTCAAGGCTGTCCACTGCCCAGGGACACCGTGTCAAAGGAGGAAGGAGGACATTAGGGGGTTCAAGCTTACCAACTGGACAGGAAGACCAGTTAGGAAACCCCATTGGGACTGTGTTTCCTATCTGCTCTGGACACATGCTCTTTCTGGGGCCAGGCAGGGAGAAGAGTGGGATACGGTTCCCTGAGTTCAGCCCATGGGCAATCATTTGGGTCTTCCCTGTAAGATCAGGGAGGGCTTCCTGTACTGGCAGTCACTGAGTTAGAGCACCCCTGCCCTTCAGCCCTCTCAGTAGCCAACCTCATGAGGAAGATTCCTTGTTTGCCATTTTATGGGGGAGGTGAAATATCCTGTCTGATGTCACACAAAAAGGAAGGAGAAGAGCCGAACTGGGACAATGTAGTTCCTGAGTGAGCCCAGAGCACCACTGCTGCAAAGGAAATGCTTAGGAAGAAATACAAAAATGCCACTTCTGCAAGTCAAAAATGGTCACATCTCAGTAATTTCATGTGGTTCAGGCTAACAGTTTGGAAGGACTCTGTGCCATATGGATGTGACATTGACTCATGAAACACTGAATCTTGGAAGGACCCCTGGAGCCTCTTTCAAGGCTGTCACATGTGTATGTGTGTGTTGGGGGGCACAGTGGGAGGCCATGGTGTCTAGGCCTTACGACCTTCATCATTCTTGGTAATATGTTTGGATCCTCACATCTTGCTTAAGTAATTATGGATAAGGAAAGTTTGAGACCAACCACCACAGACAGTTCCTGAATTCTGCAGATGAGGAAGTCAGGAACCCCAGAGGTGACATGCCATGTCCATGGTCGCCCAGTGGGGGTTGACAGCACAACCTGGCTTTCTGCCACTCATCCGATCGCTTCCTCTGTCCCGATGCCAGGTGCCTGAGCTGTTCTCCATAGGACCCGACAAACTCCAGGATCAAGCCAGGACCTTCAACTGGTGGTTCACACCCTCTTTTCCGCACTATCTCGGCAGTGGCCGTGGGGCGAGACCCCCCTGAGACAAGGCTGGTGCTTCAGTAGGCTTGGGAATGAGAACGGGGCCAGTCTTGGCCCTTGGAGGCCGCAGGTGGCCAAGGACTGTGCTGCTGGAATCCTTGTCCCTCCCTAGGCACCCCATACTCCTCCCTGACCCTGATTCAGTTTCAGCTCATTGCCCTGAGCATGATTGCAAAGCATAAACAACCCAGCCTAGTTGTCAAGAAAACTGGTACTGTGTTAGAGTATCCACCAAATAAAGTTTCACAGACCAAGAGAGCAGCCTCAGAGTCTAGCCTGCCACGAGGCTTATAGACATCTATGTCAGCTGGGATATTAGTGGGATGCAGAGAACCCCAGAGTGCCCTGGGGCTCCTTTCCCCACATCATTCAGGGCTCTGTTCAATGATCACCCCTTGAGAGAGGTCTTCTGTGTCCCTACCCCTACCCCACCTCACATGGCACACCCTCCACTCACCATCCTCTGACCCAGCTTACTGCTCTTAAGCAGTTCATCAGCGAACCCTCATCAGTAGCCTATGATTTAGCTCAGTGAATATGATCTCTGCTGCACAGATGAGGCAATGACCAGAGAGGTTAAGTAATTTGTATCGTCACACAGCTCATACTCAGGCCTGGCACTCCTTGATTCTGGAGTCTAAGTCCTTGGCCGCTCTGTCCTCTGGGCCTGGAGGGGCACAACTGGGTGTGTGGGAGAGACAAGTGAGTACACGGACATTTCAGTGTAGGGCGTCTGGGCTGGAATGGAGGTCAGCAGGCACTGCCCAGGGCAGTGTCAGCTAAATGGGCTTGTATCTGCTTGGGGAGCTCAAGGGAGACCTCAGAAAGGAGAGGACTGCTGAGTGAGTGGGAGGTGATGGGTTTGTGGGAATCTACCAGGTGAAAGTGGGGGACAGGGAGGAGAGGGAGCAGTGCTTCAGTTGGAGAGGCCAGCATGTGCAGAGCACAGATGGGAGGGATGAAAGTACAAGGTGAAGAGTGTGATTCCGTGGGTTTCTGGACATGGGGGTGAGTGATTTTGTCTTCACTCAAAATGCAAAATAAAGTCTTCCTCCACATCAGACATTAAGAGAAACCTGAGCTTGATGAGGGGATGGAGAACTGATGAGAGCGGAGTGGGGATGGAACTCCCTTGGGGGCAGGTATTTGAGCTGAGAGCCGAATGTAGGGAGGTCAGCAGCCACTTGGCGCCCTGGAGAAGAGCACTCCAGGCAGAGCAAACAGCAAGTGCAAAGGCCCTGAGGTTGGAAAGCGCTCAGAGCATAGAAGGAACAGGGAAGGGCCTCTGTGGCTGGAGAGGAGTGAGCAGGGAAGGACAGCGGCAGGAGATGGAAGATCAGAAGTCAGGGCTGGGTCACAGGTGTGATTGTGGGGATAGGAAGATCACTAGCTGCCCGATACTGACCCCTCCCTGTTAAGAAATCCCTTCCTCGTTGCTCTCTCCCGCTTCTTTCTCCCCACCTTCTGTTTCTCTCTACCCATTTTCAGTCTTCCTCCCTTCACATCTTTCTCATTATCTTTCCTGCCTCTGCCCTTGGGAAACACAAGACCACCTTTCACTTCTCAGAATCCATTTACTAACAAAACGAATGTCACTGTCATTTGGTTTATTCGGTGACCATGGTGGTGATGCATCACAGTCTTCTGTGGCACCTAAGTGGGTGTCAGCAGGTCACAAAGGCCCCTTCGGAGACACATGGCAAAAGGAGAACAGAGTCCTGGAAGCTCCTGAGGCCCCCCACTTTACATGACATCTGTGAAAATGCACAGCCGGGGAGGGGCTGGAGACGAGGGCTCTTCACAGAGAAAAAAACCACAGCTGTGCTCACCATGGCAACCTCCAGAGCCTCCAAAAGTTGACAGATTCAAGGCAAGAGCCTGAGAGAGAAGAGATGACTGGAGAGGAGCTCAAGAACAGAAGAAAAGTTGGAGCCATGGAGAAGGGAGAGAGAGGAGTCCACTGGTTCAAGGATGTGCACAGATTCCAGCTGTTCGGTAACTCTGGGTTGAATCTGACTGAGTTCAGCAGACAAATGTGAATACCCTTGGATACTAAGTACAATCAACATAATTGACATGACTGGGCCTTTTGAAAAAATCGCTACCAACTTACATCCATGTTTGCTTGTATTTCCTTGTCAATATTCAACAGATGCTTCCCACCCTCCCCAATAACTGAGATTACTCTATACTGAGAAAGATAGGATATATTCAGGCCAGGGGGGTAGGGGGGCTCTGTGTCATCAGTTAGGAAGTTCACATAGCAATGTCATGACCACATGCTGGCCCCAGATAAAACCTTCCCAAAACATTTATTAACAATTTACTATATGCTGGACAGTCATCACAGAGTATTCTTATGAAGCTTAGTGGGGGCAGAGAATACACAACCCCCTACCCACTCCTTCTTTTCATAACCAGCTCTTTTGGGAAGCTAAAACCATGTTTGTTTGATCTAGACAAGCAAGAGATGGGAGCTGGCTACCTTTTCCTTGGTGCAGGGAGCCCTGACCCCGGTGCTCTGGGACCACAGGTTTAAGGACTCGTGGCGTCTAGGCTGACTACACCATTCCATCTAGAAGCAATAAATGGTAAAGCTGGAGGAAAGGGTAGAAAGTTCCAGATTTCAGCCTCACTTCACGTTTGCCATCATGCCTTTCCTGGACTTCCTTCAAGAAATATCTTCTGTGATTCTCCAAAGACAATTACTGTAAGTTTGGGATAAAGCCAACAGTTAAAAAGCACTCAGACTTCATAGTCAAGGAAGAGGGAGTGAGTCATCTTGAAGATGGGAGAGCCATTGGGTCCTGCTATAAATATCCCTGTTTCAAAGCTACCCAGGTAAGCAGTGCAGGGGAGCTGTCTTCAAACAGGAGAATGTGATGACTTCCTGAAAACTTTATGAAATAGTTCTAAAGGAAACCATGATTTAGTGGTGAAGAATCTGCCTACCAATGCAGGAGACCTGGGTTCAATCCCTGGGCCAGGAAGATCCCCTGGAGAAGGAAATAGCAACCCACTCCAGTATTCTTGCCTGGAAATCCCCATGGACAGGAACCTGGTGGGCTACAGGCCACGGGGTCACAA
Source organism: Bubalus bubalis (assembly GCF_019923935.1). NCBI lineage: Eukaryota > Metazoa > Chordata > Mammalia > Artiodactyla > Bovidae > Bubalus > Bubalus bubalis. The sequence goes on along the minus strand of NC_059165.1, from coordinate 53,314,693 downwards.
AGAGTCAGATACAACTTAGCAACTGAACGACAACAAACAATATACTTTCCTTCCTAAAATCAAATTATGTCAGGATATAACCACAGTCGAGGTTCTCATTCTCATCTTTGGAAAAGAAAGAGAAACCTTTCCCATCCTGAATCTTACCGGGATGTGTTATCCATGGTATAAAACACTTCAGGGAGGGACAGATGACATCTTTAATCAAAGCCCCACAAATGACCCCATCATCCAGCTCATTATCATATGAATTTCTAACAAGATTTCTAAAAAAATAATTATAATAAAATTAAAATCTCAAAAATTATAATATGAAATTCTAATAAAATCAGAATTGTGTTTTGTGCTGTTTTGGTTGATTGTGTTTCATTAATAATTTTAGAGATAATTAAATCCAGAAGAGAACTTTAAAGCCTTACAGTTATACATTCAGGGGGAGGGAAAAACCTGTTTTTGTTACAGAAATGATCAAAAAGAGTTTTCAACATTTATTTGGAGGAAGTTGCAGTGAAAACACAAAATTAAAGAAGAAAAAGGAACAATGTAAAGTTATGACTTTTAAAGAAATTTATTCCTTATTCTTTCAATGGATATTGATGGGTATCCAGTTACAATGGTGTTTAAATTTCACACATTAAAAAGGTGATATAACAGTTTTATTTTAAACTGCCTATGTTCAAAATACTTCTGAAGCCACATCCTCTGTTACCTATTTAACATTATGATGGAAGTGCTTAGCTGCCTACTGAAAGATGCTCAGGAAGGTACATGGTTATTCAAAATTCTTAGAGGTGGTACACAAGCACAAAATTTGAAGTTATATGGTGTTAGAGAGTTTTCAGAGTCAGGTCGACCTGGCCTTGAATCCTGGTTGGGCTATTTACCAGCCATGTGGCCCTGGGCTTCTTACTTCACCTTTCTCCATGTCAAGGCTCTCTTCCATAATGTTACAGATAGCGTTCCTCTATAGCTTTGCCAAGAAAACTTAGCCCAGGGCCTGATACATACCATCTACCAAAGAGACATTTCTGGAGAGCTTACTTTTCGCCAAACTGTGCTAAGCACTTTATGCACATTATGTTATTGAATCCTTACTGTGATCTTAAGAGGTAAGTACTAATATTCATCCCACTTTACAGGCACGGATCTTGAGGCAAAGGAAGTGGTGAAACTTGCTCAAGGTCATACAAATACTAGGGGGTGGCATTACCCTTGTTGGCAGTCTGGCTACAGCCCCTATGATCGTTATTACTAGAATCCTTCCCATGAACTTCCGGTTATAAAAAAAAAAAAAGGTCCATCCTGAGCGATTGCCTAGGGAAGATTTTCTGACTTCTTCTATTGGCTTCAGAGTGTAGACATCCCTTTTATCCACCCAGGGAATTCAGTCATGATTACAGAACTCAGCGTTGCTCAGGAGAAGTGGCTAGTGGGATAACTGGTCACTGGGTAGCAATTAACTTTGTTGGTGGAAAAAAAAAGGCGGAAGGCTTTTCTGGTTAGGAGTTTTCCTAATAGCTTCTGTCCACATTGTCATGAAAACCTTGAACAATATGGTTGTTCATCCAATTATCAAACCAACCTGGGGGGCAGAGTCTGGCATTCTGTGTACCCATTATCAAAGGGTAATTTGGTGTAACAAACCAAATCGAGTACGTACAAAGACTGTCAAATAAAATAAACCACTCACAAATTAAATTACTTCCCATTTTCAGTGGGAAGAATGCCAGTCATTTTTCATCTTAAAAAATACGCATCTTAATTCCATTTTTTAAAGAACATGAAAAGAAGCATTTAAAGGCCTCTTGTGCAGTCTGTATGTAGCAAGGTCCACCCTCCCTAGGAACATCTCCCTGGGTCCTGGGACATTTTCTCTCAGAGAATTAATGGAGCATTAAGCCTCACCCTGGTTAAAAAAAAAAAAAAAAGAAAAACCTGTTTCCTCCATGGATCAATGGTGGATGGAGTTCAGAAAGCAGGAGTGAGAGGTTGGCTCTGGTTTATAACGACATATCAGAGCTGTTGTTTCCAGAATGAAGCTGCCACTCAACACCACCCCGCCAAACCCCCAGGGAATCCTATCCAAATAATATAATTTTTAGATTTCCCAGATCACACCCTTCAACAGCCTCAATATGTCCCTGAGTTCTTCTTTTACTGGCTTTGTCATATGGATTGAAATAAGCCTGAGAGGAAAAACCCCTTTGGAGCAAATCAGGCTTTGTGCTTCAGGGTCTTAAATATCTGAGAATTATATTCTTTCATTTGACAAACATTCATTAAGTGCCAATCACTGCTTTGTGTGGTACGTGTATCAGGTGAACAAAAGCAGGTTGGTTGTGGCACCTAAAGTCTAATAGGGAAGAAAAGTTAGTGTCTCAAGGTAGACACACTGTTACAAACTGCCTAGGATGCTATAGAAAGATGTGTATTGCTTCAAGAGAGGCAAAAATATTCTTTCATTAAAAGGAACAGGGGCTCTAATTTAGATTGGGGAACTAGGTGAACTGTTTTTTGAAGAAGTGACAGGTCACCCCCCAGTAATGGAGCCATAAGCATTCTCTATATAAATGGTTCTTCACTGGAGGCCAAATTGCCATCTGACACTGTCTGAAGATAGTTTTGATTGTCAGAATGGGGCGTATGCTATTGGGTAGAGGCCAAGGATGATGCTAAAAGTCCTACAATGTACAGGTCAGCTTCTAGCAGCAAAGAATTATCTGGACCAAAATGTTAACAGTTCTGAGACTGAGAAATCCAGTTCTTAAGAAAATATTTCTGGAAAGAGTCTAAATCAAGGGTGGATAAAAGAAACTCAATATTAACTTCCACAATCAGCAGAAAAAAGTTTCAGTTCATAAATATGTTCTGGTTTAAAAAGTCCATATATATATATACACACATATATATATATACACACACACACATACATACACACACACACACACACACACACACACACACACATATATGAAGGATCTATCTCTCAAAGGCTTATCCCTTATTGCCAACTTCAAGAATAACACACAACCCATAAAACATGCCTGAGGAATTAATACATATTTTTTAAACTCAATGTATCAAAGATGATTTTTATAGCAGACTAACAATTTCATGCTCGCAGTGTCTTTGACTTCTTTTGGCCTCTCTACAAAAAAAGAGAGGGAAAATATCTTTTGCTCAGAAGATAAACTCAGTATCTAATTACCAGCCCGTGCAGCAGCCTGTAATTCTGCCAGTTTTATCTTATTTTTTTTTTCTCCCAGACACTTCCATTTTCTGCCAACATTGCTATTTCTCAAAGTGTGCTTCCCTGTACATTGCCTTTCCTGTTATTTCCCTTGATGTTTCACATTGTGCAATTCCACAGGAAAAAAGGAGACATCTTAAAATATCACAGTAGAGGAAAATTTCAGTTAACATTTATAGGTGGGGAAGGGGATGGGATGGGAAGAGGCAGTGGTTTAATTTTTGGTTAGTTTGGTTAGGATTAATCACAGCAATTGTTTTTGTTTTGTTTTTTTAACTGCTGTTGATGGAAGTATTTCTGAACTCTTCCCATATACTTTCTCCTATTAACAACTGGGATACGTATCACTGAATCTTTGATAATCAAGGATCAAGAAGACCTCAGGAGGGTCACACTATATTCTGTCATTTATTACTGTGGCTTACACAGATCGAAGAAGGTAAGTATAAATTTGATATAAACTTTAAGAATCTTAGAGCTAGAAGTTACCTGAGAAGTCATTACACGAAAAAGGTATGTGTGTATACAAAGATGAATCTCTAAGAGCTCTGAAATGCAGCCTTTCATAAGTATAAACAAAGCTATCAGACGCATGCAACTAAACTGTCAGTTCTGCCTCCCACCAACAGATGGCAGTAGTGGTTACCAGTGATATTCTGATTCAGAAACAAAGTGACTTTTCAGGATTGCATTGTCTGGTTCCCATCCCTGGGTGTACATTAGAATCAAAAGAGACTTCTTATTAAAAACTGATGCCTGGGGCCCTCCACTGGGTGGTGATGGTGGGGACAGTGTTGTTAAGTCAGAATGCCTGGAGGGTGGAATCCAAGTACTAGTGTTTTGAAAGCCCCTGGGACCACTCACCTCGAACCAGACATCTTGGAGTGTGAAGTCAAGTGGGCCTTAGGAAGCATCACTGCAAACAAAGCTAGTGGAGGTGATGGAATTCCAGCTGAGCTATTTCAAATCCTAAAAGATGATGCTGTGAAAGTGCTGCACTCAATATGCCAGCAAATTTAGAAAACTCAGCAGTGGCCACAGGATTGGAAAAGGTCAGTTTTCATTCTAATCCTAAAGAAGGGCAATGCCAAAGAATGTTCAAATTACCACACAATGGCACTCATTTCACATACTAGCAAAGTAATGCTCAAAATTCTTCAAGCTAGGCTTCAACAGTACATGAACTGAGAACTTCCAGATGTTCAAGCTGGATTTAGGAAAGGCAGAGGAACCAGAGATCAAATTGCCAACATCCGTTGAATCATAGGAAAAGCAAGAGAATTCCAGAAAAACATCTACGTCTGCTTCATTGACTATTCTAAAGCCTTTGACTGTGTGGATCACAACAAAATGTGGAAAATTCATTAAAGAGTTGGGAATACCAGACCACCTCACATGCCTCCTGAGAAACCTGTATGCAGGCCAAGAAGCAACAGTTAGAACTGGACACGCAACAATGGACTGGTTCAAAATTGGGAAAGGAGTATGTTAAGGTTGTATATTGTCACTCTGCTTATTTAACTTATATGTGGAGTACATCATGTGAAATTACAGGCTGGAATCAAGATTGCTGGGAGAAATATCAATAACCTCAGATATGCAGATGATACCACCCTTATGGCAGAAAGCAAAGATGAACTAAAGAGCCTCTTGAAGGTGAAAGAGGAGAATGAAAAAGTTGGCTTAAAACTCAACATTCAAAAAACAATGATCATGGCCTCTGGTCCCATCAGTTCAGTTCAGATGCTCAGTTGTGTCCAGCTCTTTACTACCCCATGGACAGCAGCATGCCAGGCTTCCCTGTCCATCACCAACTCCTGGAGCTTGCTCAAACTCATGTCCATCAAGTCAGTGATACCATCTGGCCATCTCATCCTCTGTCATCCCCTTCTCCTCCCACCTTCCATTTTTCCCAGGATCAGGGTCTTTTCCAATGAGTTAGTTCTTCACGTCAGGTGGCCAAAGTATTGGAGCTTCCATCTCAGCATCAGTCCCTCCCATGAATATTCAGGATTTATTTCCTTTAGGATTGACTGGTTTGATCTCCTTGCAGTCCAAGGGACTCTCAAGAGTCTTCTGTAATACCACAGTTCAAAAGCATCGATTCTGGTCCCATCACGTCAAGGCAAATAGATGGAGAAACAAAGGAAACAGTGACAGACTATTTTCTTGGGCTCCAAAATCAGACGGTGACTGCAGACATGAAATTAAAAGACATTTGCTCCTTAGAAGAAAAGCTATGACAAACCTAGACAGCATATTAAAAAGCAGAGACATTACTTTGCTGACAAAGGTCTATATAGTCAAAGCTATGGTTTTTTCCAGTAGTGTTTGGATGTGAATGTTGGACCATTAAAGAAAGCTGAGTGCTGAACAATTGATGCTTCTGAACTGGGGTGTTAGAGAAGACTCTTGAGAGTCCCTTGGACTGCAAGGAGATCAAACCAGTCAATCCTAAAGGAAATAAATCCTGAATATTCATTGGAGGGACTGATGCTGAGGCTGAAGCTCCAATACTTTGGCCACCTGACACAAAGAACTGACCCATTGGAAAAGACTCTGATGCTGGGAAAGATAGAAGGCAGGAGGTGAAGGGGACAACAGAGGATGAGATGGCTGGATGACATCACTGACTCAATGGACATAAGTTTGAGCAAGCTCCAGGAGATGGTGAAGGACAGGGATCCCTGGAGTGCTGCAGTCCATGGGGTTGCAAAGAGTTGGACATGACTGAGCTACTAAACAACAAGTGATCAATATGTAGAGCCAAGGCTAAGAGCCAATGAATTGGAGGGGTAAATGGAAGAGTCCATACAAAGAGCTCTTAACAGTGGTTGGAGTATGAGATTATATGAGTTTAGAATTATTTTTATAGTTCCATATGAGGTTTTTAATATTAACTTAAAACATCCTGATTTTAATCAATGGATAAAAATAGTTTATGGAGGGGAAAAAGGATAGAAAAGAGTTACTATTCATAATACATAGAAAATGTTCCCTCAATTGATAAAAAGACAACTCAGTAAAAAATTATGGACAAAGGATATGGACAGAAAATTTAGAAAAAGCTAGAAGCAAATGACCAAGAAATATATAAAAATATGCCCAACCTTATTAGTAGTCAAGAAGATGCAAGTTAAGAATTTTAAATCTTTAATCTTACACAAAGAAGATCAATCTTATTAATCATTCAATCTTATAAAATTTTATTCTATGCCAGCTACTGTTCTAAATTTTTTTTCTAACCATTAATTCATTTAATAGTCAAGATAATTTTCTGAGGTAGGAATTCATATTATACCTCTTTCTGCAAGTAAGGGTAACTAAGACACAAAGCAATAATGTGTCTTACCTTAAAGTCACACACTAGTGCTTGTTGGAGCTCAGATGGGTACTTGGGTATTCTGACCAAGAGCATCCTTATCCTGAGCCACTATCCTACACTCCCTTCTCAGTAGAGTCCCTACTGGGATATGCAAAATGACTGATAACATCTATCCTGGAGATGGTAAGAGGAAATGGGCATTTGCTGGTGGGAATATGAATGCAACAGGAAAAAGTAGCTATTAAAATACAATAATGCATTGGAGAAGGAAATGGCAACCCACTCCAGTGTTCTTGCCTGGAGAATCCCAGGGATGGGGAAGCCTGGTGGACTGCCGTCTATGGGGTCGCACAGAGTCGGACACAACTGAAGCGACTTGGCGGCAGCAGCAGCAGCAGCAATGTACATATCTTTCAACTTAGCAAAACCTGCCTTAATGGAAAGTATCCTATAAAAACTAGACATTGGTTTATGATGATAAATGCTTGAGACCATTAACTGCAGCACTGTTAGTTATAATTACATTGTAACAAAATCTGGAAACAGGTGACTGTCAGTGAATAGGGGACTGGTTTAATAAGTTATAGTATACCCACGCTTTAGAATATTGACAGCTACTTCACAGAAGATGAATGACCAGGAGGGATGTTTATATTACTGAGCAGAGTGTATAAGTATCATCTCAAATTTGTAAAAACAAACAAAATCATATCCATCTATTAAGGTTGATAATATATGTTTGTGTGGACATACAGAAAATGGTGTGGCTGGGTACATGCCAAACTAGTAATGTGAGTTACCTTAACATGTGGGCCCACGGTATAGGATTGTTTGATTTGATGCTATAATCCTGCATTAGTTTTGTAATAGAAAAGAAAAAGAAGAGAGATCTTTGCCTCCAATGTCCAGCCAGGGAGGATTCTCAGGATTCTTCAGCCTGCACTGGACTCCTCCTAAAAAAGTGTAAGCAGCTCCCAATGAGCATGGCTTTGAATTTAGATCCACTTTCCTTAACTGTCCACTTGTTAGTTCCCTGGGTTGACAGACAGCCAGTCTACTTCTTCCTCTACGCAAAAGCTCTCCAGATATTCGAGCACAGATCTCAGTGCACCCCACTGTCTATTTAATGACACCAAGACTTAGCCTCCAATCTTTATTACCCACCAGTGGTCATGCCTGGGTCACCCCTACTGATGCTGTGCCATGCCGAACACAATCTACCAGAGTTCAGAACACAGAGAGACCTATGTTCTTTTAGACCAGACATGCGCTTTCTACCTCAACAACTTAATTGATTTATCTCGGTAACAGTCCATATTGCAGTGTCAACTAAAATTCATAGATCTTCTTTCAAATAAGCTAAGGTCAAGTCAAATGTTCTCTACTATTTTGAATGTGATTACCTCAATTCTATCCCTAGGATTATATATTATATATATAATTATATATATATATTATATATCTCTTTTTCTTAAAAGTGAAATACAGGGATATGAAACAGTACCTATGTGAATGTGGGAGGTGGTGGGAGGAGTCTAATGAATGGTGGATTCTGGAAAATGGGATTTTTCTGCATCATGCAGATGATGGGTTAGAAGATGGGTGAGCACACTGGGTATATGGAGAGGACAATGGCAGTGTCCTGACGTCTGGCTGGAGGGTGGGAGGACCTTAAATCCTCTGTTTCAGAGAGGTGGGGCTGAATTTGAAAGGTAATGATCCTGGCAAATAAAATTGTTACAGGAAGTGGGTGGGGGAAGAGAGAACTCAGAAGGAGGTTTGCTAGTTCCAAGGAGACAGAGCAGGAATGGGCCAAGAACAGAGGAGATGGGACAAGGAAGAGAAAAGAGTATCTGAGAAAAGCAGCTGCACACAGGGCTATAAGGAAAAAAGGATGGCGAGCCTCCAGAGATGGGAATGAGGGAAGAGAGAAGAAAGCTGGGAGGGGGTTGCGAGGCGTTCTATTCTAGTCTGGACTGTTTAGATGCCAAGAAACAGAAACCTTCTCAAATTTACTTAAAAAAAAAAAAAAACAAACCTAAAAAAACAAAAAAGGAGTATTGTGGGAGAGAAAAATCTTGCAGTTGATCAGGACTGAAAACAGAGTGTGTGAAATGGAACAGGGGCTTAGCCTGCTGTTAGGGGTCTGGGGAACTTGACCTTGTCTTTTTGTCTCTGTGTCTGTCTCTCGTAGGGGTGTCCTGGTTTCTTAAACTGCTTCTCTCTTTGTGTCAGCCCTGCTTCTCTCTCTTTGCCAATAAAAGTTAACTCTGTCTGTTTACCAGTCTGAACATGGCCTTCAGTGAGTCACTCTAGCCCTGACTCCACCACACTTTCACTCTCGCCCTGACTTACGCCACACTGTAGTAGACAGTGCTACTCTAGTGCGCTACCATGCGTAGATAGATAGCTAGTGGGTAGCTGCTATAAGCACTGGAAGCTCAGATCCCCCTCTGTGATGACCTAGAGGGGTCTGAAGATGGAGGGAATGTAAGTATGCATATGGCTGATTCACCTCATTGCACAGCAGAAGCTAACATAACACTGTAAAGAAACTATATTCCAATTTTAAAAAAGGAAATAAGTGTTGCCAATGACTTCTGGAAAAAAGAGAGCAGGGAACCAACAGGGCAGAAAATACAGTAGGAAGAATGAAACATATAGTCAGAACCTTCCAAGAGGTCTCACCCCTGCCCTTGAACATCCTGCGTTCAGAATCACCTCCATACCTTTTTCCTGCAATGCTCTGCTCCCCTTATTCACCCCACTTCCACCTACTCCCCCTTACCTAAGTCTTCCTCGATCCAGATGGCTCCAGAACTCTTCTCATTCCCCCTGCCATGTATGCACACAATCCAGTGGAGAATAATTCTGAGATATATATATATATATATATATATATATATATATATATATATTTAGGTGCTGAAACTTTTTTTTTTTCTTTATATTTTTAAGAGTTCAAAATTCTAGCCTCCTTCTTCCAATTGGCACAATTTTGACAGGCTTCTTGGAATCATTTCCCAACTTGAATTCCTAGTGCTAATAATCCAGACTGACTTCTAGCAATCTCTTGTTCAAAGAGAATAAAGTGCAACTGGTCACTATTCCCTGGATAGAAATTGTATTTTGTTTGGAATGCTGCTAAGATTGCCTTTCAATCTGCTTCAAGCAATAAATACATTGCTTCAACTTTCTCTTATAATTTCCCCCCATGTGTCTGTCAATCTTACACAGCAATCACATGATTAGCTTTTTCGATTAGATCATTAAACTGTATTAGAATAAGAGTATATCCTGAACTGAATAAGATTTGGTAATTACTTCTTCTGGAACAATGTACTATTTTGGATGACGTATGCTGGTCTAGTTTTATCTGATGCTTTTATGCTATTATTCACTAAGACCCGGGGATATTTTTCACACACTTTCTCTTTCCACATCCTGCACATGAATGCTTGAATTTTCTCTCCACGTGCGCTAGCACCGTGCTTTGTCCTTTTAGAACTCTACATCCTTTCTGCTCCCCTCAAGTTTTCAAGGGTGTCCTCCATTTCCATACTCATTGTTGACCTCTTCTTTGCCCCCTGGTTTTGTGAAATGTGAGCCAATATAATGATGGGGTGGAGGAGGAAGGGTGATGGGGTGGAGCTTACAGCATGTGAGGCTGACTCATAGGATTATAAGCTCCATTAATTTTTTTTCCCTTCCTGAAGGGAGAAATATGAATTATTTTCTCAAATAGGCAAAGCAGAGGACCTCTTTAAAAGCCATAAAGCTCTGAGGCTCGCAGTGAAAAGGAAGGGGAAACTAATCATACAGAGGGAAATGAGGACAAATATGCATTTCATTGAAAAGTCACTGTGGTTGAACATCAAATTACTCTCCCTGACTTCCACCTATCTCACATTCTGCTAAGAACTTATTTTGCCCTTCATCTAGAAATAACTGTATCCTGAATGGCACCACGTATGCATTAATAGGTAGATTCAAACATATATGCTTAGCATAAGTCAGAAAAAAGAAAGACAGAAACACATTTAAATAATGTTGATTACTGCAGTTACTCCATTCAATGGCACCGAGTAAGTATGAGATGTGGGCGGTAGGTCTGCTCAGATTGTCTTTGTGGATCTCATCTTCCAGCACCTTGATGTGTTGAATGAGTTACCAAGGTCTAAAGAAGTCTATTTTTCATAAATGGCCTTCCACATTTTAGTTATAGCTTTAGCCTGTACTCCCCTGGTGGCTCAGATGGTAAAGAATCTGTCTGCAATGCGGGAGATCTGGGTTTGATCCCTGGGTCAGGAAGATTCCCCTGGAGAAGGGAATGGCTACCCACTCTAGTGTTCCTGCCTGGGAAATTCCATGGACAGAGGAGCCTGGTAGGCTATAGTCCATGGGATCACTAAGAGTTGGACATGACTGAGTGACTAACACTTTCACTTTTCACTTTAGATTGTACATTATTCTTTATATTATGCATGTATATGCACACATATTAGTTTTTACAGAGTTTATAAAAAACTATGTACACTATATCATGTGGGTAATTTAAGGGATTTTTAAAAGATATTTTTATGGGATGACTTTGGAATCTATTGTGTGCAAAACTGTCCCCTTTACTGACTGATCCTTTTTCAAATCTCTACTATTTACTGTGTACCATTATTTCCAGTAAACTTCACAAAAAATTCCTCATCATCTGCTCAATATTTTACAAAGAGTTAAAGAACTGAGGCTCAGTGAAGTTAAATGACATAGCAAGTCACGAGGTCACTCAGTTAGGATCAGCAGAGGCAGGATTGAAACACAATCTGGATTCATAGTTCATACTTTTTCTACCCCCTCAGGGAATCTAAAAATCTTGATACTTTTCAGACTCTTCCTTGGATTATCCTGGGGATCTTCCATTTCCCTTTCTCAAGGTCTAACTTTATAGTAAGATATTTTGACACTTGAAAGAATTAACGTGACTATTTTGAAGCAATGTTTGTTGAGCACTTACTAGATGCAAGGCACTATTGGTAGCCTACGCCTATGGAATCATCTTTTTCCAAAAGCACCTCACAAATTGAGAAGACAAACAAAGGGTCAAATAATGCAAGAAACTCAAATAATTTGTAGGCAGGGATCAATTACAGGGACTTGTGAGTAACGAGAAGGACTTTGGTGTGCATTCTAGGCGATAAGGGAAAATACCTTAGGTTCTTAATGGTAACGAATGATCTAACCTACAATTGAAAAGTATCATACTAAGTGCAATGTGGTTTTCAGACTGTGAAATGTGACCGGGAAGAGAGTGAGCGAAGATAGGAGAAAAAACCGAAACGCTTTTTTACATGGTATGCCGAGTACAGGCAAGAAACAATCTAGCCAAACTTAGGAGGGAAATGACAGAGAGAATAAAACAGTTACAGAGATGGCAGCTGCTTTGAAGGACAGTGAAACAGAAAAATCTGATAAACATAGTTGTCAATATGGTTTATAAGCACGAGGAAATGACACCAAACAAAGTGAAAGGTGCTGAGGTGAAAATCAGTCATAAAAGCAGATGATACATACAGAAGAGAAAGAGAATCCAGTGTATGTATTATTGCTGGTCATGAAGAGATCAAAAGTAGCGAGTAGGAAAAAATACTTAAAACATGTTTTAGAAAAATGAGTGAGACAAAAACTTAAATCCAAGACAGAAAAGATTGAAAGGGTACAGTATACCAACAGAAAATGATAGAAAGCTAATATCAAGGTATATTCTGATGAAGTTATCTCACTTCATGTATAAAGAAGATGTATGTGTTATGCAGAGCTTTAAAAATGAGTCATGTTTATAAGAGGTAAAAATAAGGCTGGTTTCAGACTTCTCGCCGCAGTAAACTCCATGTCACAAACAGAGCCAAACAGTGTCCACAAAGTTATAACGAGTTTATATCCCTTCAGGTTGTGATTTAGCACAGAAGCAACATTCTTAAGCAGGTAGAAACTCAGGGAGCACTATTTATGAGTTTCCACTAGAACGTAAGCTTCACAGTGGCGAGGCCAACCTCCTCCATGTCGTTTCCCATTTTATTGGCAGCACCCAATGCAAAGGTCATGATACACAGTAGACACTCAACAAACATTTGTTGACTGAATTAAAAAGCTTTTTTACATAAAGAAAATTGGATACTTTCTCAGAGAGTCCTAAACTGCTTTTTCATCAGAACCACCTGAGAGCTATTAAAGAGAAAAAGAAAATACAGATTTCCCAGATCTACACTCTGAGATCTGAGCTCAGTTGGGTTTGAATATCTTGATTTTTAAAAAGTTCCCAAATGCTTGCAGACCAGGGCTTGTCAAACTTCAGTTCTTCTTTAGCATCCTCTTCAAAAAAAATTTTTATGTTACCTATTTACCCAGACTATAAATAATAAAAGTAAATAACTTTATATTTTCTTTAAATGAATCTGCTTTTTAGCAAACTCTATTAATTTTGATAGGGAACTTCACATTACAGCAATACACAAAAAGCTAGTTTTCCAAAAACTGCCAAAAAAGCCCAAAATAATGTTATAAAAATAAATACAAGAAAAAAAAATGTTCTTAAATTCTAGCCAGATATGGTCACCTCAAAAGACTTAGAGCTCAAGGCCAATTATTGGTTTTAAAAAATTTAGATTTATAAGTGTTACTAGGGACTTTCCTGGCATGGTTGAGACTTTTTGTCTTCCAGTGCAGGGGGTACAGGTTTGATCCCTGCTTGGGGAGCTAAGATCCCACATGCCTCATGGCCAAAAAACCAAAACATGAAACAGAAGCCATATTGTAACAAATTTAATAAAGACTATGAAAATGTTCCATATCAAAAAAATCTTGAAAAAAAAAAAAAGTGTTACTAGACGGGTTAAAACAATATTAACTCAAAGTAAGACTTTGGGCTTCATGTAATCAGAGCAATTTTAAAAAGAAAAGAGAAAAACTTCAGCTATGTGATTTAATATTACTTAAAGCTGGGTCTTGTACCAAGAGCAAATAGCCCAGACTTTAGGGAACACAGTTATCTTTGAAAGTGACCATCAAAGTACCTGGGACATGTTCAGTCGTTCAGTTGTGTCTGACTCTTTGAGACACCGTGAACCGCAGCACGCCAGGCCTCCCTGTCCATCACCAACTCCCAGGGTTCACTTAAACTCATGTCCATCGAGTCGGTGATGCCATCCAGCCATCTCATCCTCTGTCGTCCCCTTCTCCTCCTGCCCCCAATCCCTCCCAGCATCAGGGTCTTTTCCAATGAGTCAACTCTTCGCATGAGGTGGTCAAAGTATTGGAGTATCAGCTTTAGCATCAGTCCTTCCAATGAACACCCAGGACTGATCTCCTTTAGAATGGACTGGTTGGATCTCCTTGCAGTCCAAGGGACTCTCAAGAGTCTTCTCCAACACCACAGTTCAAAAGCATCAATTCTTCAGCGCTCAGCTTTCTTCACAGTCCAACTCTCACATCCATACATGACCACTGGAAAAACCATAGCCTTGACTAGACAGACTTTTTTGGCAAAGTAATGTCTCTGCTTTTCAATATGCTATCTAGGTTGGTCATAACTTTCCTTTCAAGGAGTAAGCGTCTTTTAATTTCATGGCTGCAATCACCATCTGCAGTGATTTTGGAGCCCCCAAATATAAAGTCTGACACTGTTTCCACTGTTTCCCCATCTATTTCCCATGAAGTGATGGGACCAGATGCCATGATCTTAGTTTTCTGAATTGTTAGGTGATTAATATATGCTGATTTCAAGTATTTATAGGTAACCTACTTTGTGTAAAGCACAATTCTGAGTCTTGGGAATAGGATAACAAATATCTGGGCTTCCCTGATGGCTCAAACAGTAAAGAATCCACCTGCAATGCTGGAGACCCAGGTTCGATTCCTAGGTTGGGACGATCCCCTGGAGAAGGGAAAGGCTATCCACTCCAGTATTCTTGCCTGGAGAATTCCATGGACAGAGGAGCATGCATGGGGTCACAAAGGGTAGGCCATGAATAACATTTTCACTACTTTGTGTAAAACACAGTTCTGGGTCTTGGGAATAGGATAACAGATAAGATAGTCTCTGTTCTTGGGTCGTTTAATGCTATTTCACGTGCCTTTTCACAGTTATTTGCATAAACAAATAGAGTAGTGCCCCACCCCCCCATCCATGGTTTTGCTTTCTGTGGTTTCCATGACTTACAGTCAACTACAATCCAAAAATATTAAATGGAAAATTCCAGAAATAAACAATTTATAAGTTTTAAATTGCCCATTGTTCTGAGTAGCATGATGAAATCTAGCGGACGTGGATCACCCCCTTGTCCGCATCCTGCTCGTGAGTCACTTAGCAGTCCTCTTGGTTATCACATTGACTGTCAAGGTATTGCAGGGCTTATATTCAAGGAAGCCTTACTTTTCTTAGTAATAGCCCCAACGCACAAGGGTAGTAATGTGGGCAGTTCAGATATCCTCTTTCTGTGCCTGATTTATAAGTTGAACTTTATTGTAGGTATGTATGCATAGTAAAAACATAGTAGAGGAAAACCCAAGGTATATTCAGGGCTCTGTACTATCTGTGGTTTCAGCCATCCACCAGGAGTTCTTGGAATGTATCCCCTGCAAATAAGGGGGACCCACTCTAGACAGCTGGGACCCTTGATTGGTCACTGACTCCATCTCTCTTACCTATGTATGGCTGCAGCTTCCAAACCTAAACAAGTGTGGGACTGTGTCTTTTACACTGGCTTCCTATAATCATAATAGTATGTTATGCTTCTAGAGTGCTTGCTATATGCTATCACATTGAGCACATGGCGTGATGCATCTTCTCTAATCCTCACAGCCACCATACAATGCAGGGATGGTAAGTGATGGTTAACTTCATTCCTCAGATGAGAAAATGGAGGCACAGCTCTGACCAGAAGCCCCATCCATCCCAGAGAGCAGAAAACTACCTCTCTGAAGAGCTGAGATCCTTACTGTGGCCTTTCCTTTATAACATGACCTGCTACTGCTATTTAAATCCCATTTCCTTATCCTGGGGTGATCAGAAAAGGAGCACGTGACTCTAATGGTAGTCTCATTAACTTCTGGTTATTAAAGGGGAAAATGAAGAGAACTGAGGCAGGTGCAGATGGGCACTGCTGGACTGAGAATTAAGTTAAATGATAAGCAAAACAAAGGGGGAGAATAAAGACAAGATTTCACTGGAGGTCAAGAGAAAAATAATGAGCTCTTTTCTAAACACAAAAGAAGAATGTAAGTGGTAAAGAAGGAAGCCAGGCTGCTGGAGCTTGGCAGGGGGTAATTTATTGATTGACAAGTAAGAATGTGCCAGAAAGAAAGACATAAAGGAGGAGAATTATTTGCTGCAGTTTTCACAATGGGAGACGTCCAAAGAGGCAAGAGATGTAAATTTCCCAGGGGAAGATTATGGAGTATGATTCTTGTCTTCAAGTCCTCAAAAGGCAAAGCATTGATTTTTGTTTGTTTGTTTGTTTTGAAGCACTGGATTTGATGCTGAACAAGGATCAAATGATACCAGTGGCCCTTGATAATGACAGATATCTGAAGCTGTTTGGAGTACAGGAAACTTAGGACTGAATATTTCTAAATCTAATAATGATAGAGTCAGAGAAGACCTGGATTTGTTTAGGGAGTGGGCGCAACGGATTTCTCCCAGAAAGAGGAGGAGAGTCTAAAATCGAATGCAAGGGAATAGCTTCTCAATCAGGACACCGCTGGAGTGGGGGATGCTTTGAAAGACACAGAAAGTAAGCAGATTCCATCCAAACATTATAGATGAAAGTTACATCATCTCTCTTGACAGCGGAAATCACTGGTAGAAACTGAGAGGATAAAGGGCAGCTAGGGAAAACAGAATATACTATGGTTCAGCATGTAAACAAATAAAGGTGGAGGACAAAGCTCCCTTCCTGTGTAAGCAGTGTATGCAGCTCTTCAGTTTGTGGAGTTCATTTAACTGCTTGTTAATTTCCATGTCTTTGTAGGAGTCTGACTCAAGATTTTCCCCAACTGTTTATTTTCCTCTATGAGAACTCTTTCATTTAAAATGACATTTTACTCATATATATTTCTAGGCATGCAATTTCTTTTGTCTTGAATTATAGAAAGTGAGACAAACCCAGCTCTTGAGCAATAACACCAAATATAGGGAGGCATTTTCATTTTTTAAGGTTGTAGATTTAGGCAAGCTAAGTTTACAGACTATTTGGAATTTCAATCTCTCAACATACACGACACTTGCAAATGCTTCTCCTCATACATTTTTTTTTTTTCTTCCCTAGAAGGGACTGATGCCAATAAAGCTCATCTGCCTGAGTTACGGCTCTTTCCCTTTTGATAATCAGAAAAAATTATGCAAAGGCACAGTGCTGTTATCAAACAGAAATAGAGAGCAATCTAATTCTACCTGATAATTTGGCCTGGCACATTGTTTTTTTCCAGAATTTATCTCACCACAGATGCTGGCAGAATGCTTTCTATAAAAGAACAGACCAATTAAGGGAGAAATTTCTGGAAAGTCAATTTTGGTGTTCAATGTTGTATTTGAATGTGCAAATGTTAAACAGGTTGGTAATGAGCTTGTGCTGAAAGAGGAAAATAGAAATTTTCTTTTTTATTTTTCAAGTGATCAAGACAAAGGAGAAAATATCAAGAGAACTTTTTTGGGTTGTTTTTATTTAAGGAAAAGTGATCTACTTGGAATGTTTCTCTTTATTGCTTAACAGAAAATAAAGACAGAAGGTCTAACATCTGATAATGGACCCTTTGACCTTAGGCAGAAAATTCTTCATTTTTGATTGACTGATGGTTGGAGGGTGAGGCAGAGAATCTAAAGGAAGATTCACAACCAGAGTCCTGGGTCAACTCTTAACAACTTTTCCATCAGCTCATGATGCCACTATCCCTGAGGCCACACACCTGAGACATGGCTGCAGCTTCTTCACTACAAAGAGTTACCACTAAGGCATGTAACACTCCTTAGCCCACTGACAACCTGAAAGCTCACTGGTCCTTAGAAAATAGGTATGGCAAGGTGGGAACACACTTAACTTCAATTTATCCAGAGAGATTCAAATTGATGATTTATTTTCCATTATCTCCTAATCTTTGCTTACAGAGTTTCATTAAGAGTCTTTAATGGGAATTTCCTTTTGGCCAGGGATGTGTCATTCACTAAAGAGTCTTAAACATTAGGGTTGCTATGTCTTAGTCAAATCGACTCTGGCTGTAGGATCAAGTTAGAAGTCTCTTCCCTCTCACCTATCTCAGAACTTCTATCCAGCAGCAGCAGCAGGGGTCTACCAGTTGTCTCTCTGTTCTGAGAATTCCTGATCCCAACCCTGGAGCTAGTTACCTATTATGGAATGGTCAGTATGAAAAGCTGGATACTATGGTACTATTTTTTTTTCTGATAACATGTCTTATGATGCAAGTACTTGATTGATGATAAAATTGATATTTTGAGAGCTTAACACAAAGCCCAAAGTCAGAAAAACACAGAGGTGGGATTTGAATCCAGAGCTGTTCTTCTGAAGTCTGTTAATCCCTACACAAGACTCTCCCAGAATGGTTCCCACTGTGCGTTTCCCTCCCCTACCAGAGGATAAACAGAAATAAGTTGGACTTACATTTCTCCCAGCAATGAGGACATTTTGCTCACACCTTCTGAGCAAACAGGTAATTTTATTTTAAAGTACCCATGTGACTTGTTTCTTCAGCCCCCATGTCTTGACTCATATTTTGGGTTTGTTAACATAAAATATACTGCATTTCTCTCCCAGGTCCTAGGGAATTTTAACTGGTTACAAACCCATTTCAGGCTATGTTGTAATTCTGAAGATATGCTTCTGTTTAAACTATAGGAAGGGTGGAAAAGAAGGCAGGCTCCTCCATCATTGGCAGCAGGAATATCTAGGCTGGACAAACATCTGGTTCCCTTTGCATGCAAGTGCCTGACCGAAGTCCGTTTCCAAAGCTCTGGGAATTGGACTTAACTCTGTCTATCCTGAAGAATGAATGAAGTGGCTCCCCAGAGTTCTCTTCACTCTGACTAGAGTAGCCCAGATGAAACACAAGAATGTTTCATGAGGTCTATGGCTAAGTTAGTAGTCTGAATTTACTCCCTGCTGGGGCTTCTCCAACTGGAATCTTGCAGGCTCTCATGCTTTGCTAGCTACTTGGTATTTTATGGACGTGAAATGCAGTGAAGATTTGGGCACTGACCCGCCAGTTTCAACATAAAAATCTTTACTGAACATCTTCTGATTTCCTCTCCTTCATTCAATCTTTTCTCAGTTTTATGGGTTTTTTGTCCCTAGAAATACCCCAATATCCTGGATGATGGGAAAGCAGGTTAGCCACTGTTGGCCACTGGCTCTCAGAGATTTCTGTGTAGTGAATGAGAGAAAGAAAAATGGCAACAATAGCAATGACGACTACAGCGATCACACAACAGGAAACTCTAGGATCATGCAGAGAGCAAGTGCAGTACCGAACACACTCCTCTTTGGAGCCCGTGGGAGCTTTGGTGGCTGCATTGCTAGATTAGTGATAAAAAGCTAGATTAGTGCCATTCAGAAAAGGCAGAGAAACAACCTGTCCCTTCTTGGAGCCAGTGGGCATTTATCTCTGTGGTCCCTCTGGGCCTGGTGCCCCGTTCTCTCTGCATGGACAACAGAGCGAGTCCTGCTTTGGAGCCAAGCGAGAGCTCTTTGATGTGGTTCTGCACTGCTTCCCAACCTCAGTCCCTGCCTTCTTTCTCTCTGGCCCCATTCTTGCATGGAAAATTGAGGTAATGATTTATATGTTGTAAGTAGTTCTGACAGGTGCACTCGATCTTGGCTTCCTCCAGCCCCAGGACTAATCGGAAGCTTATCTCTTCCTTTGTGTAATAGGGAGCTGTCAGGTTCTGTGACCCGCCAAACAATTCAGTCATTCAGGGGAGGGTTCATCCTAGAGAGAGGACGCTCTGACACTGGAGGAGCTCCATGGAGGTCATGCACTGACACAGATCAAAACAGTGACAGCCAAGGGCTAGGGGGCAACAGGACGACACGGACAGAATGCCACTGGCTTCTGGAATTTAAACTCATCATATCCGCCAGGAACCTTCTAGGATGTACTGGCAACTTTTGTACTTTAGTGTACATCCTGACTTGGGTGCTGAATATTTAGGCATTTGAGCACAGAAGAGGTATTTCAAAAAATGACTGGAGCCAAGAATAAAGGGTTTGCATTGCTTTGGGGAGAAAGAGCATATAGCAAAGCCTATGATGGTCCGGCCACAATCTGGCTGCCTGGTCACATGCATCTGGCAGGGACCGCATATCTCCTGTGTTCAGCCTTCCAGCCACTCTGGCCTTCATCTCATCCCCTGTTCTCTGGTGCAACTTCCCACCTCAAAGCCTTTGCCCATGGCATTCCAGCCTCTGCCAGGAAGGCTCCTCCCACTTCTCTCCTTACCTACCTCCTGCTTTGGCTCTGTTGTTAGTTGCCCAGGAAATTATTCTCTGTGCTCATGAATGGGTCAATTCTGCCATCCTCTGCTCTCCCATACACCTGCCACCTCTCCACTGCAGCCCCCCACCCAGGGTCAGTTTTATATTAAGGGCATCCAGTTCATGCCCTTTCCACCAAAAGAGACTGAGGGGGCATGAGGTCATGAGTAGGAATTTGCCATTCATGTTCATTGCCGTAATGACAGGGTCTACGACACTCAATAAATACCTGTGGAATTAGTGAAAAAATGAATAAGCACGAGACTGAGGTGGCACCCATGTTCTTAACTGATTTCACGATCAAGTAGGGAAAGGCCCATCTCATCAGCCATCTGCAAGTTCACATGCAGAGATGACTTTACTATAGAAACGAATCATGGTAACTGAGTGTGGCTTCATTCTGTCATTTCTGCCTCAGCATCTAAGCTGACAGCTTCTGCTCTCTTGTCTGCACTGATAGATATTTATGTTATCCCCCCTCAGGATGCTTTTCTCAGATGCTCTTTGCATTTGGAAAACAAAGAATTTCTTTTTTTTTTTTTTAATTGAGCTTTCAGATGTTTCTAAACATCTGCATGCTTGGAATGGAAAGAGCAGGATAACTGGACGAAGTTTTCACCTCGTGTCTGGATGTTTTGGCATTAAACAATGTCCTGATTTTAGTCGAAGTTGCATAATTCTCAACTGCTGAAAATAATCAGAGGAAGAGGGATCACAGGGCAGAAGAGAAAATGGTGAGAAGGGGTTCAGGCAGTGTTTAAATACACCACAGGACAGACTGTGACGTCAGGCACGAGGACAGAAGATTGATGCTGTTACTATTTTCAAACAGAAGCTTATAGCCAGCTAATTCCTCACTGGATTATAAGACCTGTGGGAGGGCAGGGACAACACATGACTATATATATGGAGCCTTTTTAAAACAAATGCATATTAGATAGATGATAGATTATACAGAAGGAGACATTTGTGAACAGTGATGGTTTTTAGATTGGCTGAAGAGTCATTTCTCTTTCAAGAAGTCCTGATGATAGGATAAGGTCCACATTGACTGCGACCATTAAGGACCATTGCTACTGGGAGGCCAGATAACATGGTGGTTCAGAGTGGAGGGTCTGCAGTCAGAAAGTCAGGGGCGAACCCTGGTTCTGCCACTTGCTAGTGAACAACCTTGCACAAGTCACTTCCTCTATATAGAGTACAGTTTCCTCACCTGTGAAATGGCCATAATATCTTTCAGCTGATAGGACTAAGGGGAAGATTAAGTGAGGAAGTATGCAGAGTGCCTGGAACTGTGTTAGGCACTAGAAAGTGCTCAGTTAATGAACTTGTTACAGAACAGAAAGAGACTCACAGCCTTAGAAAATGAACTTACACTTGCCAGGGGGAAGGGATAGTTAGGCATTTTTGGAAAGGTCATATACACTCAATGTTACGTGCCAGCCTGGATGGGAGTGGGGTTTGGGGGGAGAATGGATACATGTAAACATATGGCTGAGTCACTTTGTTGTTCACCTGAAACCACCACAATATAGGTAATTGGCTATGTTGTTGTCCAGTAGCCCAGTTGTGTTCCGCTGTTTGTGATCCCATGGGCTGCAGCATGCCAGTCCTCCCTGTCCCTCAGCATCTCCCGGAGTTTGCCCAAGTTCACATTCATTGCATCGGTGATGCCATCCAGCCGTCTCATCCTCTGATGCCCTCGACTATACCCCAAGACCAAATAAAAAGTTTCAAGTTTGAAAAAAAATAATGTTAATGAACTTGTATGTCAAGAGGGAGACTCTGTTAAGGCTCTTTCTCCATCATGGGATTCTGAGACTGGATGGTAGGAAAATGAGAGTGGAAACGCTGCCAAGCTGATCACTGTTCCCTGACCCAATTCTTTTAGCCAGCATCTCCCAAAGTGAGGTCTGTCCCTGTACTACTCAAAACAACAGATCCCTGAACTGGTTGCTAATAGTCTATGACAAGATAAGGAGCTCAAGCCAGAGTCAGTGCTCTGCTTCATCCATTGTGAAAGTCTTGCTATGGGAAATAAAAGTGTCAGCTGAACTACACAGTGGATTAATGGCACGAATGAGTCATATGCGGGTACAAGCTCTTTATCCCGTTGTGGACCGGCACTGGGCCAACGACCACATTTTGAGTAGACTGTTAAAAAGAACGGTAATCCCATGAATTGAGAAAAGGGTTTTTCATGGTCAAATAGGTTTGGTGGTAAATAATGCACATATGATCTCTTCTTCGACTTTGATATATTCATATATTAAAGGTCTTGAGAAACTGCAAAGTAAATAAATTTGTTTAAATGTATTTAAGCTAGGATTTCCCAGATATTCTTCAGCAATAAACATTTGTGAGCATGTATGCTTGTATGTTTGCTTTTTCCACTGCTTTTAACATTATTTCTGGTAAAGAACATGAACTCAACTGATCATCTGATAAACAAAAAATTACAAGAGTGTGATCTACTCTCCTCCACTCAAATACACACAATTCTAACATCTTTTTGGTTGAAATTCCTTCCCTTCTGGCTCAATCATTCTAAGGAAACCAGAGAATTTAATCTTTTTTCCATTGATAACAATCTCCTTTAACATAAAGCCACACTTATAAAATATTTTCTCCAACCAGTTTCTTACTTTTATGCACCAAAGAAAAGAAAGTATCTTCCTCTATACTCTCATCTCTAGAAAAATACTTAAAAGCTTTTTCTCTGATAAGGACAGGCATTTAAAATCAGTGCATCAGTTGAAGTCTGGTTTGCAATGTCCTAAGATCAAAGTGTTTGCATTTTCTACTGAATTTGATTCCAAATCCATTTGTGTTAATCATTTTCTAGAACACTCTTACATGTAATGACCAGAGGCCCTAAAATTCTTCTTGTGATTGCAAATGACTTTTTTGCATAACTTGGGAGCAAAAGGAAGTTAGGCTCATATTTTGATCTCTATTTAAAGAAGTCTAATTGAAAAATACTACACATTAGCTCTAGGCTATGTTAACATTCTAAGGTTTCCTGAACAATGAGCTCCTCCATACTTGTGCTGCATGCACACCTACACACACACACATACACACACGTGTTGTTTCAGGGGCTGGACCTCACACCTGTCACTCCAGCCAACAGTGAGCTCACATTGGAGAGCCAGGACCTGGTCTGGGGACAAGGTCTTTCCCATGACACTCATAATTCAGATAATTCCATCCGAAAGATGTAGAAAATGTAGATACTTGTAATCCTCAAATCATCCAACTATGTCTTGGATTTTCCATTGACTTTAAAAGTATACAGAGAGCTCTTTAAAGGAAAAGATGAAGAAAATTATTCTAATTACTTCTTTTTTGAGAAAAATCCATCTGGGTCAGTGTGAATTAGGTTTGACATAATGATAAGATCCTGGCTCGCAAAGCCTGGAAAAGATTGGCAGCCTGCCCTGTCCTGGCCGTGTCTCCAAAATTCAGACCTTCCCTGGTGGCTCAGTGCCACCAGGGACCACAGAAACTGTGGTCAGAGACCACAGAAACATTGAGATTTCCTTCTCTAATACAATCCTTTTCTTCTTCCGATACTAGTGGACTTTTCAGCTTCTCGCTGTCATGGAGTGTATCTGTGGGGACTGTCATTTACTGTTAATAGTTTCTATCACATTCGAGAAGCCACAAATGCCTTCCAAAGGGGTTGGGAGCAAGGGACAAAGAAAAGTTGATCTTAAGCCAGGTATAGGATTCTGCTTATATTTACGTTTATCTTGGATCTAATTACTACGTGGTAAATGCAGCATAACAAAGGTCACTTTGAGATGAAAGAAAATATTTTATTGCCAGTGAAAATACTCTGAATCTAAGGCAGTTTCGGAGGCTCAGTGCAAACACACGTTCAAAATAAAGCAGAATGGATGGCTGGATTTGCTCTTATCAAAACATAATGCTGCTTTGAATTTTTCCAAAATATTCATCAAACTTTCTGGAAACTCCTGGTGTCCAAATGAATGACGAGATGGAAAAGGAAAGGAGAAAGGTAATGACATACACTGAGCATCCGGTGATGATAAGGCATCCTGTCAGTACCATCAGCACGTTACTCTAGTTTACAGCATGACCTCTGTGAGGAGAATGCAAGATGAGTTCTATTTCACAGACGTTGGCTGAGATGTGGTCAGAGCTTAGCCCTTTCTTGGAGGTTCTGTAACGTGCTGTTAAAGATCACAGACTCTGGAGTCATACTGAACCTGGTTGAAAAATGTGACTCTGCCTCTTAGTAGCTGTAGCCCATGGGCAAGTAGCTTCAGCTTTCTGAATCAAATGTCCATGTCTGTAAAATGGGGATGAAAACAGTATTGAAGCCCGTAGGACTGCTATTGGGCTGCAATGAGATGGGGCTTTCCTGTGCCTAGCAGGAGGCTGAAATGAGCCTGGCTTGTAGAAGAAACTCACACTAAATTACTCACTGCTTGTAAAGGCAACCAATAACACTGGATAACAATGTTGCCCTCAGATTATTCTGTATAGAACCTTGAGGTAGGAAGAGGGAAGCAGGCAAAGAAAGAAGTTACAAAATCAAATCAGAGACCTTTGGAGTTCTCCTCATCAGTCATTATGCCAGTGGTACTCAAGCCTAGCAGATATTCAGAACTGCCTGGAATATGGCTGAGAACTATGGGTAAATCTCTTGGCCCTGTGCTTGGAGATTCTGAATTGGCCAGCTGTGGATGATTTAAGACATTCTTAGAATCTGATGATCACCCAGATTGGATGAACCATGGTCTAAACCCATGCATCCTTTCTGCTCCAAATCCCCCCTCCCCCCAACAAAACAGAAACTTCACCTGTGCCCAAGGTTCCAGCAACTTCTACCATCTACTTCACCATTGTTTTTTTTTCTCCTAGCCTCTGTTTACTCATATTTTGGTTTATATCAACTATTCAGATGAATATATCAGGCATTCTATTTTGCACAAGAGGCAGAATAGTAGAATGGATTTTAGAATCATAAGAGACATGAATTCAGGTCCAAGGACTATTACGTACTAGTGTCTGACCTCAGGCAGGATATTTAACCAATCTGGCTTTGGGTCCCACATCTCTGAAATGAGGTTTATTTTAGTACCTACATGCACATATGCATGCTCAGTTGTGTCCAACTCTTTTGCGACCGCATGGACTGTAGCCCTCCAGGCTCCTCTGTCCATGGGATTTTCCTGGCAAGAATACCGGAGTACGTTGCCATTTCTTTCTCCAGGGTACCTTCCTGACCCAGGGATTGAACCTGTGTCTCCACATTGCAGGCAGATGTGAGCCACCCGGGAAGCCCATTTTAGTACTTACATTACAGGTTTACCTTGAAGATTAAAGTAGCCAAAGGAGCATCTCTGGAAGAGAGCAAATGCTAACAAGTGCTTGCTGCTCTTATTGTTATTTCAGTGGAAGTAGTTCCTTTGTCTCACTGAATATTAGCCAAAGAACAGGACAGGGACGTCTACAACCATCACCCCTAAAAGGCGAACGTGTCAAAATACCAAGGCTTGGTGGGGAGGGTAGTGCCTGAGATTCCTGTGGAGTGCTTTCTGATCCCATAAATGAAACCCCATGATACAGACCGACAGAATCAGATAATGATGGCAATCAATAACAATAACAGAAATGATTATTTATTTTCATAAACACAGAGTATGTGCATCCCGCTGAGTTACACACATCACATGCCAGCATCCACTTGCAGGGCAGTCAATCAATGGGGGATCGCAATATCCCCCCGCGGAGACAGGAGGGGGATGAGCGGAGGTTGAGAAATTACCCACCCCAGAGTGACACATTCACAAAGTTAATCTAATCCAGGGGCCGTCCGGGTGCCATTGTGAGCCTGTGAATATGGAACAGCCTTGATTGATTGTGCACTGCAGTAGCTAAATACTTCATTGTTACTTGCAACAAACATAAGGAAAGGAAGGCTGAAACTGTAAAAGGGTTGGCTCTAAAGCCCCCAGAGCAGCACAAACCACAAAGTGAAGTCTAGAAAAATTAAAAATGGGTAGGGGAAGACTGTATCTGTGTCCTAAGAGGCCTCTGTTGTCAAAGTGTAAGCCCAAAATGAAAACCTAAGGTACTGATGGCGATCCTGCCTCAACCAATAATTTGCCCCACCATGGGCCTGGGATTACCCATTCTCCCAGAGTGAGCGCCCCCACAGTTATCACAGGGGCAGCAAGAGAGCACAGAGGTTGTGTCTAGACAGAATGCATCTGATCCTCAGTTCTGCCTCCCAGAGCCTCCCAGTTCTTCCTCTTTTCTTGTGGAGATAATCACATCCAGGTTATCAGAAACAGGCGACTAACAGTGCATGTCCTGCTTGACTCCCAAGATCCTTGGAGCATTAAATGATTACCGTTTCCCCCCATTGCCCGCCCACTGCCCAGCATGAAAGATGCATCCTGCAAA
This sequence comes from Bubalus bubalis, assembly GCF_019923935.1. Lineage (NCBI taxonomy): Eukaryota > Metazoa > Chordata > Mammalia > Artiodactyla > Bovidae > Bubalus > Bubalus bubalis. The sequence goes on along the minus strand of NC_059165.1, from coordinate 53,288,145 downwards.
GTCTTTCCTAGTCTTACCCCTCTGTTCTTCCTCTGAACGACCATGGTGATCTCCTGTGCTTTTCTCTGGATGCTTACCTGATTTGGTGTTTCTCAAAGTCTGACCCAGGGATCACCTGTATCAGAATCCCCTGGGGGCAGTTTCTAGGAGGGAGCTGGTCAGTAACAACATTGGGTACGACTCAGACTTTTGTCCTTTGAGTTGCTCCGTCTTGACAACTGAACTCGCACAGTGTGATAACCTAGTGATTGCACTGTTTTCATCAGTCACATTTTTACAAATAGGTAGACTCATTCATCGGAGAAGGCGATGGCACCCCACTCCAGTACTCTTGCCTGGAAAATCCCATGGATGGAGGAGCCTGGTAGGCTGCAGTCCATGGGGTCATGAAGAGTTGGACATGAATGAGCGACTTCCCTTTCTCCCTTTCCCTTTCAGACCTTTGTTACCAGAATTCCTAGTGCTGAGGCCAGTGACTGTGTTCTAAAATATATATACAAGTGACTGAGGGGCACTGTGCTTTGAAATCCACTGCTTGAAGTGATTTCAGGTTGTAGCCATCTGTAATGCTCCCCTCCTTGCCCCTGGATGGCAGTGTGCTTCACCCATCTTTGTAAGACCCACTTTGTAGTATGTACTTCATACAATGCCTGGTGCGTAGTAGGCACTCAATAAGTAGGATAACAAAATGAAAAGTCCTACGTGTCGATGTTATTATTCTCACTGTCGTCTAGATCAAGAACCACGCAATAAATAGTTCTGTATGATGGTGATTGGGCAGGAGCCATGGGATCAGACAGACCTGGCCTCTTTTCTGGGCTTTGCCACTTATCATCTATGAGGCCGATGCTTATCTCCCTGATCTCCTCTTTACGCATCTATAAAATGGGCATGATGCATAAGCCACAGGACTGTGATGATGAACAAACTGTAAAATGTACATAAAACTGCTCAATGCAGAGTCTATCACTAGTAAGGGCTGAATCAACGCAGCTGCTTTTATTAGTAAGCTTAAACCAGTGGTTTGTTTAATCATTTCCCTAAAAAGCAGACCAGGCAGTTTAACTAGTTGCTTCACCAAAATGATCACTTTTGGGAAAAAAGTGTGTTTAACCAACCTGTCGAATCCCATGACCTATTAGCAATAATCCTGAAGATTCAGAATTCAGAGCTGGTGAATGCCCATGTTTATTTGCCATGGTGCCTTAGACTATGGCTAGGAGGGTGTCTAAATTGGTACCAATGGGATGTGCAAATATCAAGGTCATTTCAGGTGGAAAATGTTAGTCCAGTAATGTCACACAAATGTGTGTGTCCTTTCTTTAGCAAGTGGTATAGGGAAAGCTGGACAGCTGCATGTAAATCAATAAAGTTAGAATACACCCTCTTGCCATACACAAAAATAAACTCAAAATGGCTTAAAGACATGACACCATAAAACTCCTAGAAGGGATCACAGGCAAAACATTCTTTGGCATCTTTGGCATAAATCATACCAATGTTTTCTGAGGTCAGTCTCTCAAGGCAACAAAAACAAAAATAAATGGGACCAAATTAAGCCTATATATACAAGCCTTTACATAGCAAAGGAAACCATAAACAAAACAAAAAGACAAACTTACAGAAAGGGACAAAATATTTGCAAATGATGGAACTGACCAGGGCTTAATTTCCAAAATATACAAACAGCTCATACAGCTCAACAACAAAAAACCAAACAACCCAATCCAAAAATGGGCAGAAGACCGAAATAGACATTTCTCTCAAGAAGAAATACGGATGGCCAATAGGCACATAAAAAGATGCTCAATGTCTCTAATTATTAGAGAAATGAAAATGACAACTATAATGAGGTACTATCCCACAGAGGTCAGAAAGGCCATCATCAAAAAATCTACAAATAACAAATGCTGAAGAGGAGGTGGAGAAAAGAGAACCCTCTTACACTGTTGGTGGGAATGTAAATTGATATAACACTTATGGAAAACAGTATGGAGGTCCAGTAAAAAACTAAAAATAGGACTATCATATGACCCAGCAAGCCCATGTCTGGGCATATACCCAGAGAAAACCATAATTCAAAAGACACATGCACCCCAGTGTTCACTGAAGCACTAATTTATAATAGCCAGGGCATGGAGGCAACCTAAGTATCCATCAACAGAGGAATGAATAAAGAAGATATATATGTATATGTATATATACAATGCGGAGGAGGAAATGGCAACCCACTCCAGTATTCTTGCCTAGAGAATCCTGTGGACAGAGGAGCCTGGTGGGCTGCTGGTCATAGGATCGCACAGAGTTGGACACGACTGAAGCGACTTAGCATGCATGCATGTATTGGAGAAGGAAATGGCAACCCACTCCAGTATTCTAGTCTGGAGAATCCCAGGGACAGAGGAGCCTGGTGGGCCGCCGTCTATAGGGTCGCATAGAGTCGGACACGACTGAAGTGCTTAGCAGCAGCGGCAGCATATACACAATGGAATATAACATATACACACAATGGTACACACACACACACACACACACACACACACACACACAATGGAATATTACTCAGCCATAAAAAGGAATAAATTGTGTCATTTGCAGAGCCATAGAGGGACCTAGAGAATGTTATATAGAGTGAAGTAAGTCAGAAAAATAAATATCGTGTGTTAACACATATATTGGAATCTAGAAAAAATACTACAGATAAACCTATTGGCAAAAGAAATAGAGACATAGACACAGAGAACAAACACATGGACGTTTGATAGGGAAAGGAGATTGATAAATTAGAAGATTGGGATCGACAAACATACACTACTATATATAAAATAGATAACTAATGAGAACCTACTGTTTAGCACAGGGGGAAAAAAGGTACTATCTGTAGGACAAATATTAAATTAACCTTAAAAATGTATTTCAATATATAGTTCAGTTCATTTCATTTCAGTCGCTCAGTTGTGTCCGACTCTTTCTGACCCCATGAATTGCAGCACGCCAGGCTTCCCTGTCCATCACCAACTCCTGGAGTTCACCCAGACTCACGTCCATCGAATCAGTTATGTCATCCAGCCATCTCATCCTCTGTCATCGCCTTCTCCTCCTGCCCCCAATCCCTCCCAGCATCAGAGTCTTTTCCAATGAGTCAACTCTTCGCATGAGGTGGCCAAAGTACTGGAGTTTCAGCTTTAGCATCAGTCCTTCCAAAGAACAACCAGGACTGATCTCCTTTAGAATGGACTGGTTGGATCTCCTTGCAGTCTAAGGGACTCTCAAGAGTCTTCTCCAACACCACAGTTCAAAAGCATAAATATACAGTAAGTGCAGACAAATATTGTTTGACTCCACTTATACGAGGTATGGATGGAACAGAATATTAGTCATGAAAAAGAACAAAATAATGCCATTTGCAGCAACATGGATGTATCTAGAGACTATGTGAAGTAAATCACAAAGAGAAAGATGAATACCACATGATATCACTTACATATAGAATCTAAAATATGACACACATGAACCTATCTATGAAAAAGAAATGACGTAGAGAATGGATTGGTGGTTGCCAAGGGTAGAGGTTTGGGGGACAGCTGCAGTGGGAGGTGGGGTAGCAGATGTAAGCTTTTATATATGGAATGGATAAACAGCAAGGTCCTATTGTATAGCACAGATAACTATACTCAATATCCTATGATAGACCATAATGGGAAAGAATATAGAAAAAAGAACGTATATATAACTGAATCACTTTGTTGTTCAGCAGTAACTAATACAACATTGTAAATCAGCTATATTCAATAAAAAATTAAAGAATGTGTGCATCCTGAACTGACAGAACTAGTCACGAGCAGAAGGCACATGTGTGAAAACATGATATAATTAACCTTTATTCTAAAAAATAGCGCATCTATTGTGTGCTCAGCTTTCGGCAGAAAAGCCTTTGCAGCCATCACCCTTGCCCTCCACTTCCCCCAAAATGTAGCTCATACATTAAGAAAGCTTTGCCAAAGAATTTCAAGAGTCCCAAATAATGAAATCCCCCTGCTCTGAAACCATGAATTAGTATTTTCTTAGGATGCAGCTGTAGGGAATCATAATGAAAAGCATCAGATTTGGGGTCAGATGGACTAGGTTCAAATCCCAGCGCCGCCACTTTCTATCCTTGAGATTTTGAGTAAACATTTACTGAGTACCCAGCATGTGCCTGAGCTACAGGAGAGAAGACGCGTGGTTCCTGCTTTCTAGCCTACGTTCCAGGGAAGTGGGAGGGGAAGCCAACAGTGGACAAATGATACATCTGGCCAGGAAAAACGCTAAGACTAAAGGGGCAGTGGTTTTGGTGGGAATGTAAATTGGTACACCTATGGAAGACAGAATGGAGGTTCCTTACAAAACTAAAAATAGAAATGCTATATGATTCTTCAATCCCAGTCCTGGGCATATATCCATACACAACTGTAATTCAAAAAGATATATGCACTGTGGACTCCTTTTTAAAAAAACTTACTCTATTAAGGCACTTGTTTATTTTTATTGATGCACAGCTCATTTACAATGTGTTGGTTTCTGCTGTGCACCAAGGTGATTCAGTTATACATACTATACATTTTTTTGGTATTCTTTTCCATCATGGTTTTTCAGAGGATACTGAGTACAGCTCCCTGTGCTATACAGTAGGACCTTGTTGTTTTACCCCTTACTTTTTGAAGTAGTATTTCCACACCAATGGATCTTCTGTGTGCCTCCTAGGGCTCAACACTGAAACCTTCTCATAGGCTACAAGAACTTCAGTGCTACTGTGCTTATCCAAACTCTAGCCAGCCTCCAGAAGTTAACATAACATTATAATATTCACAGTAAGAGAGGATTATAAGAAGAAACAAAGAAAAAAGGGCCAGGGTAAGCATAGAGAGAGTGAATGGGAAGATGTGAGTGTGCTGTTTTTCTTACAGAATTCTAGGACCGTTTCTCTGAGAAGGTGGCACTTGAGCAGAGAAATGAAGGAGTGAGGCTTTGGATGATCCAGAAAGGATAACAGAACCTACTGAGCGAGTTAGGACAAGATGATACAAGGATATATGATCCAGCATCTGGCCTGTAGTAAGCACTCAATAAACTTGGCTATTATTATTATTATTAGCTATAAGGAATATCCATTAGAAAGCATGAGTTCATTATATCCCCTTCATATTGCAGGGGGCTGGTTATGGCAAGCCACAGGTTGGGAGCCCACACCTTCCAGACTCAATATTTATATCATAACTGGTTCAAAAGCACATTTCCACCTGGCCTGAGTTTCCTCAGCAGCTGAGCCTAATGAGGGAAATAATAACTCCAGGTTCATTCTGCACGGACACATGCGCTAAGTGTGATTTCTCACCGCCCAGCTCCCCTCCTGGGCTAATTAAATTACTTCAACTGTGAGTTTCTGTTGCCAAGAAAGGGCCTCCTAGCTGTGGGCTTTGGGAAGTTGAAAAGAAGGGCATGGAGACTCCTGCTAACTAGAACTATGCAAGACCTCAAGGTGAAGTCAGGGGTCTGGAAATGTGTGTGCATGTGCGGATGAGAGAGGAGAAAGGGAGAGAGAGACACACACACACAATAACAGCACTGATTATTAAGCAAACCACTTAAAGGCCCAGTGTCTGTGTCCAAGTTGAAGAGTCATAGCTCCTGATCTTTAGTCCCAGCTTGGAAGTACCTGGGTGACAGACACTGGGTAAGTCGTCTCCCTCTCTGAGGCAGCATCAGGTTGAAGAGTTCAGGGCCCTATAGATCAGGGTTTGATGCTTAGCCTTGCCTGGTCTCAGACATCTTACTGAAACTCTGTGAAGCTCACAGGTCCAGCAGAATTTAACAGTGAACTGTACCTCATGAAGCAGCCAATGCAGATACAGTGTGCAACATGGCATACGGTCAGTGCACAAGAAATACCAGTTCCCAGCATCTCCACCTGCCAAACACCAGTCCTGCCTTCCCCACTGACTGGTCTGAAGATGAATCAGGGAATTAGGTAAGTAAACAATTTGTGATAAAAATGGTATTTTACAGCTTATAAGGTGTTATTATTAAACTCTCATCATGATTATTACTTTGAATGTTATAATACTTAGTAGGAGATACAGGGTTCATAGAAGTGCTTCTCATAGTCTCTGTGGGTAATGAGTGAGGGGATTTGAAAGGTTATCTTGCGTGAAAAAAGGAAAAAAAAAATAACCACACTCGTACTTTGAAAAGCTGAGCCTCCCAGCACTGAAACATAACAGGTTCATTACTCAGTAAGGATTAATTAGCTGTCGGGTATTATTAAATATTCTCACTCTCAAAATCCACGAAGAACTGGAAACTATGAAAGTGAACGAGAGGTAATCACAGGACAGGGAAGGGGAAAAAAAGCCACAATTGATGGCAATGCAAATTTCAAGAGCAGAGCATGTTAGTAAATTATGGTCTGATTAATATCACATCAGCTTATTCTCTGTTTGGAGTCACTGTTCTGAAACAATGGTTTTCAGGGTTGCCTGGTGTTTCTTCTACCACTGGAATCAGAGAGAAAGAAGGCTGGCCTTTTCAATGTTTGCACTGAAAGAATGCCGGAGTGTGGATATTTACACTGAAATGAGGATACTGGAAAGCCTAGGAAGGGAGATGAGAGTTTTACAATATGATAATGAATGCATTTCGTGAATTGGTATATTAACTGTTGAGATGATCCAAAAGTAACAGAGGCTCATAAAAAACTAGAGCCTGGAAGAGCCTTAGAGATGCTAAAAGTCCAGGGATAACAGATCCCTTTGTCTCAATCACCAGGGGCTCATGATAAAAATACTAATCCCTCTGGACCCCTCAATTTGCTGCAGAGGATCACTGGGATTGAGTCCTGGGAATCTCCATTTATAACTGGCTCCATTTATAATGGTTGCAAGACCACTGCCGTTGTGCAGTCCTCTGTTGAGTAGCTTAGAAACTAAGTGTGGAGAGAAGAAATGTGATTCATTGGCCCAGGGTAGTTCACCGGCCCACAGAGAGTTAATAAGACACAAGAACCAGAACTGGGGTTTTCTAAGTCCCAGCCACCTGTCAGGGTCTCATTCCATGTTTGATATGTATAAATCCACTTTATAACATCGCTGTGTCATTCTGGGGACAATCTCTGTGCAAGTGAAATTTACAGAGTCATTCTCTCCTCTTTATCATGGGAATGGAATTCTCCTAGAGGCTAAACAGATGTATGAAATCTCACTGGATGCATGGATGGCTGGAATTCATAGTGGAGCCTGGAGGTGGCACCTGAGAAACTCCACCCACAAAGTGAACACAGGCAAGGTAACATCTGGGCAGAAGTTCATGTTATAAACTCCCCAGTGGTATCCTGATCCATTTCCCGCATAGGACTGCAAAGTCCTGAGGGGTGAAATACTGTCTTACTCTTTCTGTATTACCAGCACTGTGCTTGCCACTTAGTAGACATCAGTCAATACCTTAAGCAGTGATGACAACAGTATAAAAATTATACAAACAGGAAAATAGGAATTTTCTCAAACATGTAGACGACCTACTATCACTAGGGGGTAATCAGTTCAGTTCAGTCACTCAGTTGTGTTTGACTCTTTGTGATCCCATGAACTGCAGTACGCCAGGCCTCCCTGTCCATCACCAACTCCCAGAGTCCACCCAAACCCATGTCCACTGAGTCGGTGATGCCATCCAACTATCTCATCCTCTGTTGTCCCCTTCTCCTCCTGCCCTCAATTTTTCCCAGCATCAGGGTCTTTTCAAATGAGTCAGCTCTTCGTATCAGGTGGCCAAAGTACTGGAGTTTCAGCTTCAACATCAGTCCCTCCAAAGAACACCCGGGACTGATCTCTTTTAGGATGGACTGGTTAGATCTCCTTGCAGTCCAAGGGACTCTCAAGAGTCTTTTCCAACACCACAGTTCAAAAGCATCAATTCTTCAGCTCTCAGCTTTCTTTACAGTCCAACTCTCACATCCATACATGACCACTGGAAAAACCATAGCCTTGACTAGATGGACCTTTGTTGGCAAAGTAATGTCTCCGCTTTTTAATATGCTGTCTAGGTTGGTCATAACCTTCCTTCCAAGGAGCAAGCGTCTTTTAATTTCGTGGCTGCAATCACCATCCGCAGTGATTTTGGAGCCCATGAAAATGCTGCTAATGAGAGCAATACTAAACCATCAATAATGAATCCTCACAACAATCCTAGGAAGTAGTGACCATCCCTCATCCCTGTTGTGCAGATATGATATGGCAGGCACGAGGTGCTTAAGTCATGTGTCCAAGGCCCCAGCCAGAGAGGAATGGAGCCAGAATTCTATCCCAGGACAGACCAACTCAATGTTCATACTCTTCACTACTCTGCCTTTGGGTCTCCAAAACCTCTGAGTAGTTAGAGCATTGACCCAGTCTGATAAGGTGGATGTCCATGGCCATTCTCCATGTTGAAGGCACAGGCAGACAGGAGGAAACCGTTTGTTGGCCCAGAATGTTTCTGGCCCACCAATGTTTGTTGGCCCAGAATGTTTCTGGCCCACCAATGTTTGTTGGCCCAGAAGAAGCTCAATAGAAGAGCAGGTATCAACCACTACTGCATACACATGCAACAGCCCAGGTCTATAGCCAGCAAAGAGTCTGTGCTCAAAAAGCATCTGCTGAATAACAGATGAGCAAGTGAATGAATGAATGAACAAACCAACATCCAGATAATCATGGAACTCAGTGATCATTCGGTTCCCACATCTGTCTCTAAACATAGGGAAACAACCTCTTTTTCCCGCAAGTACTTCTGTGTCTGGGCTTCCTATGTGGCTCATTGGTAAAGAATCTGTGTGCCAATGTAGGAGACATGGCTTTGACCCTTGGGTCGCAAAGACCCCTGGAGAAGGGAATGGCAACCCACTCCAGTATTCTTCCCTGGAAAATTCCATGGGCAGAGGAGCGCGGCAGTCTACAGTCCATGGAGTTGCAAAAAGAGTTGGACATGAATTAGCTACTAAACAACAACTTCTACATCTCTTTTCCTAGGTTTTGGTCTTTAGTACAGCTGCTGGCATCTGAAAGCACATATTTTACCCAATTCAGGAAGTTGCCTGGAGCCAGGGCTGGTCTCAAAACCTGCCTGCTTTACCATTCACATTGAGCACTCCAAAACTAAAGTCATCACCCAGTCCTAAATCATTTTACTCTTTATCTAAAGGGCCATCCTTTAAAAGTCAGCTTTTAGAAATCCGTTTCTAACACCATTTCCCTGCCAGACCTATCCTGGTCTCCCAGAACCAAACATAACTTCTTCCTCCTCTGATCAAACTGCAGCTCTGACTCTCACTGCATTTATCTCACTCTGTGTAGTGTTATAAACATTTACATATTAGTCCTACACATCCTCTTTTCTTACCAGACTGAACACGTCTGAATGGCAGGGAGGAAGCTACCTAGACTAAGAGTAGAGATCATTTCTGGAGTACCAGCCATGGAGTAAGGGCTTTCCATCCATACTGCATTTTAGCCTTAGAAGTCCACACACGGTGAGGCACTAGGGTCACTGTTTTACAGACAGAGAAACTAAAAATAACTTGCATGACTGAAGTCCAAAAAGAAAATGTGACAGGAAATGCTACTTAATACTCTGCAATGGGCTATATGAGCAAAGAATCTAAAAAAAGAATGGATATATGTATAACAGATTCACTTTGCTGTACAGTTGAAGCTAACACAACACTGTAAATCAATTATACTCCAATAAAAATTAAATAAAAAATGAAAAAGGAACGTGATTATGTAAGTGGCAGAATTCAAATCCAGGCCTGTGCCTGTTTGATTTAAAAGTTCATGTCCTGCATCACAAGATTCCAACTTCCCATATGAGTAGTCCTATCCCTGTACCTTGAAGATGCTCAAGATGCTTTTGATGAAGGGAACAGGCTGAGGCTAGGAACATAGTACTGTGTAGTGGTCCTGTGGGCAAGGCCTTGGTGACAAAAGGAAATGCGTGGCCTTATAGTCATCACAGTGTGGTGCCTTCTTGCTCCTTCATCTGCCACCAGAGACTCAGGTAGCCTGGGTTCCTGCCTGATCTCCCTCCTTCACCCCTGAGACTCGTAACCTTCAATAGCAGCCAGTGTGTGGCCAGACTTCCCCTGACCCTGGTTGCCAAGGAAACTGAAAGACAGTTGTGCTCACCCGCAAGGTGGTGATGGTGGCAGGATCTCGCAGCCGGCCCTCCTCATCTTTCAGATTGTAGCCTTCTGGCCTCTTATCACGCTCGCTGACTTTCCACAGCTTCACAGTTTTATCTGTGGAGCAAACCACAATGACAGTGAGAGTAAGCTCGTAAAGAAGTCTATTTTTTTTTTTTGCAGGATGGGGGTAGGGGTGGTGGGGCAGGGAACAGTGGACGTCAGTGGACGGGACTGCTATGGAAGCTGGCTCATGTCAAGGACTACAGTGTGCACATCTCAAGGTCTTTGAGGGCAGAGTTCATGCTTCCAAAGAAATCCATTTATTGTGCTGAGAGAAATGGCTTCCCTGACAATGGACTGTTAAAGCTATAGCTTACACATTAATTGGATTCATTCAATAAAAATACGCCCTGAACCTTGAATAAGAGTAGCCACAACATGTATAGAATTAACGATATAACTATGTTCACATTTGCCATGGAGAATTTATTCAGTGTTCACAATAACCCTGAGACATAGGTCCAGTGATTGCATCCCCCCTCACTAACACTGTCCCTAGCATGACCCAAAAGGCCCCCCATGACTGGCACCCCTAGGGCCTCACGCTCTATGGCCTCACTGTCCACCCTACTTCCTGCCACCTCTCATATTTCTGCCACCTGGCTTCCTTATAGCTCCCTGTATGGGCTAACTTCTGCCTTTTGCACTAGATTTTGCACTAGCTGTACCTTCTGCCAGGAAAGCCCTTTACCCTCTTTTCACAAGATTTGTTCCTTCACTTTGCTCTCTCTGTTTATGTCCCAACTTCAGAGGAGCCTTTCCTAATTAACCTACAGAAAGATGTTTCCCTCACCATTCTCCATCCCCTCTTTCCGCTTTATTTTTCTTCAGAGTACACTTTACTACCTAGCAACTTAGATATCCTGCCCTCCTCACTAGAACATAAAATCATCGAAGAAAGGGATTCAGTCTGTCGTGTTCCTAACTACACCTTCAAGCACCTATGACGGTTGTCGTTGTTCAGTTGCTCAGTTGTGTCTGACTCTCCAACCCCAAGACTGCAGCACGCCAGGCTTCCTTGTCCTTCACTATCTCCTGGAGTTTGCTCAAACTCATGTCCATTAAGTTGGTGACGCCATCCAACCATCTTGGATGTTCAATAAATATGGAGTGGATGAATGAATGCATCTCATTTATACAGTGCATCTTGCTAGCAGTACTGAGGGAAGTAACACGAGAAGGAGATTCATCCGAATGCTTTCCCCTTGCCGTCTCTCTTCTGAGTCCCCTGCTGGAAGTGACTTTTCTCACCTTTTACTGTCCCAGGACTTTACACCACTTCCTGATCCCTGTCATTCTCTATAGCAAATAAAACAGGGGTGAGGACTCGAATGCTCATGGGAGGTAGTCAGTGCCAGGGGAATGAGTGAAAGGGCTGGGGTCTCAGGGGAGCTAGAGGTGGCATGCCCCATTTGCAGGCCTTCCATTCTATGTGTTTTTTTTTTTAAGTAGAGTTAAATTACAATGTTGTGTTAGTTTCAGGTGTACAGCACAGTGATTTAGTCATATATATATATATATATATATATATATATTCTCTTACAGATTCTCTTCCCTCATAGGTTATTACAAAATGTTGAGTATAGTTTCCTATGCTGTACAGAAGGTCCTTGTTTGTTACCCATTTAATATATAGTAGTGTGCATGTGTTAATCCATTTTTTAAGGAAACAGATTTGGGTCAAATAGATCATGCCTGTGACTGCATGCATTTGTAGGCCTTTCTTATCAGATCCTGCGTTCACTATCTATTCTCATTTTTCTCTGGGATGGCAGGGACTCCATCGCCTCCTCTGTGTCTTGCTCTGTGCTTGCACAGGATGGCTTTGAAAGCAGACAACCTGGGGCCACATTCCCACTCCAACTCCAGCCACCGTGTGGCCGGGGACTGGGATCCCCACATAGTAGGTGCCTACTGGTCTTGGAGTGACACGCAAATGAGAGTAGCAGACAGGGCAGGGAAAGGGGCAGAACAGCCAGTTCAGTTTGAATTGCAGAAATAGGAGTAATTTTTTTAGTATAAGTATGTCCCTAATAGTCCAATCTTACAGACAGAGATACTTAACTTCTCTATGCCTCAGTTTCTTTATTTGTAAACTGGGGAAAGCAAATATCTTTCTCATGGGATTCTTTGAGGATTAAATGGAAGACTGCATGTAGAGAGTTTAACCCAGTGTTGGGTTTCTAATGGAGAAGGCAATGGCACCCCACTCCAGTACCTTGCCTGGAAAATCCCATGGATGGAGGAGCCTGGTGGGCTGCAGTCCATGGGGTTGCTAAGAGTCAGACACGACTGAGCGACTAATAATGGCTCACAGATGGCGGCTGTTGTTGGCATGAGGAAACTGGGCAACTATTCTGCAATAATAAGATGTTGCTTTAACAGCATAAGATGCATCCCATGACGACATCAGCACATCCTATTTCCTTTCTGCAAGGCTCTGCAGAGGGGAGGAAAGCTGTCCCTTTGCCCTGCCTGTGTTAGGATTCCCTAGTTTCTCTGCTCCTCACCTCCCTCCTCCATCTTCCCTCTGCAAGTGCCCTGTCCTCAGCAGTCTGAAGAGCACCAACCACATGGTGAAGTGGGCTTCCTGCCATAATCTGGCTATTCTAACAGAGAAGGGCCCCCGCTTCCTAACATGTGAACATCACGCAGGCTGGTTGTGTCTGCTGGCACTCCTGTCAAGTCTGCTAAGGGTACGATCTGTGCTTTCAGCCCGGCTTGTACTAGGACAGAAGGCAAAGAAGACTCTCCTAGATGCTGGGTTGAATTTAGAACTTTCTATCAATGCTCTTCTGGTCCTCCCCCCCTTCCCGAATACAGACTGCATAATGACCTGCTTTTTAAGGTGGGAAAATGAAACTTGGGCCATATTTATATAGTCACTTGATTAACTACTAACCAGAGATCAGAGTAGATTAGCTACTAGAGCTTGCTGCTACTGCTGCTAAGTCACTTCAGTCGTGTCCGACTCTGTGCGACCCTGTAGACGGCAGCCCACCAGGCTCCCCCGTCCCTGGGATTCTCCAGGCAAGAACACTGGAGTGGGTTGCCATTTCCTTCTCCAATGCATGAAAGTGAAAAGTGAAAGTGAAGTCGCTCAGTCATGTTCCACTCTTCGTGACCCCACGGACTGCAGCCTACCAGGCTCTTCCATCCATGGGATTTTCCAGGCAAGAGTACTGGAGTGGGTTGCCATTGCCTTCTCCTAGAGCTTAGAGGAACCCAAATCAGTGAATCTTAGTACCAATTATTTTCTATTGCTTGGCTTTGGAATGTATTCTATCCTAATGGCAAGACAATTCTCATATTTTTCTTATTATGAATGATAAATTACTATACTGAGAAAGAGAGAAATTAGAGGTAAAACATAAAGAATAAAACTTCTTAAAATCCCTCGAGTCCAGGACCACCATCATTAACCACCATTATCAACAGTTTACAGTACAGTTAATAATACAGTTACAGTATTTTTTCTATGCATTTTTTGAAGAGGGCTACAAACCTATAATAATATCACATACATAGATTTATATTTCTCATTTTATTCTAAAACTGGTACATATAACTGTAGAAAATGAATATAAAAGTAAAAAAATAAAATAAAACTTTCTTGATTCCACTAGACAAAAACAACTATTATGAAAATTTTGTGTATATCCTTATATTATATTGGATGTGGAATTACATAACTGTTTTTAATAAATGTAACATACTATACATAGCTTATACTATGTCTTTACCCCAGTCATTTATCTATCTATACAAACATCTATCTCCACATAATGTATAACTGAGAATTAGTTAAAGGTCTAAGAATGGGAGACATTAATAAACTATAGAAGAGTCATACAATGGAATACTATGCGGTCATTGAAAATGTTACAGTATTTTAGGAGAAATATTTCACAATTACAAAGATATTCCTGTTACTAAGTGTTATATTATTAAATTAAAAATCTGGTTGCAAAGTTATAGAATATGTCTCATTTTTGGTAAGAAACAGATTTATCCATGTCACTTTGCTATTCCTTTTAAAAAGCCATTAATAGTGGTTCTCTCTGGATAGGAATACTTTCCTTATCTTCACTCTGCTTCTCTGAATTTTCTAAATTTTTTACAGTGAACAATTATTACTTTCATAGCATGAAAAACAAGTTTAGTATACCTTTTCATCTGATCATAGGTATTATGATAGAAGGAGACATCTCAGTAAAGTAAATGTCTCGTCAGCTGGTAAATAATTTTAAGGTCTAGCTTCACAACTGAATGTTGGTTTTATTTTTCATTAAAAACTGTAAAGCTGGGACTGTATTCTAGCAGAAGATTAAAAACTGTACCCAGCTATAATGAGATAAGCACAATTTTTTTTCGAGATAATTGATGGTGAATTCAATTCAATTCCCCATGGTTAGGATGCCTGGAGTCATTCTTGACTTTATTATCACAATTTTTCTTGACTCAGTATCTTGAAGCTTTGTGGATAAAAAAGTCTGAGAAACATGTGGCTGATACCATGAGTAATGGCTTTTTCTTCCTTTCGGCTGGCTCTCTGAGTAGCTTATCATTACTTGTGGCACCTTTAAGCACAATCTTATCATCTATCTTCATTTTCTCTTTTGTACAGTAATTCCGATTGTCTTCCATTAATTTTTGCATGTTAACCTATTTGGCTTAAGGGGAATTCTCAACCTCAATATTAGTATAAAAAAGAAAATCACATATGAGCATGGGGATTTGTCTTCTAAGAATCATTTTGAGATGCTGGTGGCATATAAAATAGCATCCCAAATGGGAAGATAATATCCTTGTTAATCAAAAAACTATTTAAAAACTCAATTAACAGAACATGATGCTATATAATTAATCTTCATTCCATTTCACTGGTTTCTTCCCCAGCCCCCCACAAAGTAGTTAATATGCCTTTTACGTCTTTAACTTTTATTATAATAATCAATAGGCTAAATTTCATAATACAAAGCTAGCCTAGAGAAGATAATCAGATACTTTTTCTCTGCCTGAAGTAATTAAGTCAAAATCATCAGAAGTTTCTTCCATTCTAAGTTGTGTTGACTCTGTTGAGCCTTTGAGTAAAACACAAAACTAAAAGAGAAGAACTTGAAACACATTCACTTTTGGGATATCAAGATCAGAAGATCTCCTGGAGAAGGGAATGACAACCCACTCCAGTACTTCTGCGTGGAGAATCCCATAGACAGAGGAGCCTGGTGGACTACAGTCCATGGGGTCCCAAAGAGTTGGACACAACTGAACAACTAACACAAAAATGTAAACAAAACAATAAATATAGTTATGAGGAAGAATTAAATTACTTGGAATCTGGAGGAACAGATGAGTGGAGATCTGGTCATGTTGAGATAAGCTATGCTTGAATAACCCTATGCCGGCTATTTCAGAACCATTACTTTATAGATTTATACACTGGCTTTTTACATTTGAGGGATTTGGGGGATTCATATACATTAAAAACTTTTCCTCTTTTACCATAATATTAAAATGAAAATTGTAAGAACTTAGAAAATGAAAACAATAAAAGTAACAAATTGACAAGTCACTCATAATGCATAAGATTACTCACAAAAAATCTTTCAGTGTGTTTCATTTCAGTCTTTAAAAATGGTAACAATAACCCTGTATACGAGACAGCAAAAGAGACACTGATGTATAGAACAGTCTTATGGACTCTGTGGGAGAGGGAGAGGGTGGGAAGATTTGGGAGAATGGCATTGAAACATGTAAAATATCATGTATGAAACGAGTTGCTAGTCCAGGTTCGATGCACGATACTGGATGCTTGGGGCTGGTGCACTGGGACGACCCAGAGGGATGGAATGGGGAGGGAGGAGGGAGGAGGGTTCAGGATGGGGAACACATGTATACCTGTGGCAGATTCATTTTGATATTTGGCAAAACTAATACAGTTATGTAAAGTTTAAAAATAAAATAAAATTAAAAAAAATGTTAATATAGGCTTGATCATTGTATATACACAGTCTGCATTATGTTTTATCTTGACATATGAGCATTACCCTTTCTTAATAAGTGCTGGAGATAGGCAAAAAGCAAGCCCAATGTTTCTTGATTTATACTTAAATGTATACTCCTCAAAGACTCATATAGAGGATGATGAAATAAGCCTCTCTCCAGCTTATTTGTTTGGCAGAGAGTGTTTAATTTGTGTGTACTAATCCTCTTAATTGTTATGCTATTCAATTAGCACCCTTTTGTATTTGATTTTATTCTGAATTGTTTTGAGCATAGATGGCTTCTTTCAAGTAGGATATTAAAAACCTTTAGAGTTGGTAATTCCACTGTATAAAGGCTTAAAGATTAGTATAGAATTGAGTTCTTTTTGCAACCCCTAACATCCTCTCTCTCTGATCCATTTATATCAATTCCTCCCCAAACCAATAAATGATGTAAGCAAAGTGTGGAGGGAAGAAGAGAAGAAACCATTATTACTTGATCCGTTTTTTGATGGCATCCCTGGGTTGGGAAGATTCCCTGGAGAAGGGAATGGCTACCAACCCCAGTATTCTTGCCTGGAGAGTTCTATGGACAGAGGAGTCTTGCGGACTATAGTCCATGGAGTCTCAAAGAGTTGGACACGACTGAGTGACTTTCACTTTCTCTCCTTTCCTTCCTCTCTTCTTGACCTATGTTCCTAGTAGAGAGCTTGCTTGTGTCAAAGACATCTGCTTTCCAAACCCCCAAGTATATTCAGGGATTAATAACTTCTATCGAGTGTGCCAAACATATAGGGACGGCATGTTTTGTTTCCTGAAACGTGTTCCCAGAATAACATTCAGTGAATCTTAAGACAGGAAGTCACATTCCCAAAACACCTGGAAATAATCTGCATTTGTCAAAAACTACAGATAACAAGTCTCACAGAATTCGGTCATAAATTTGTTATTTTTTAAAAAAGAGTAAGTACAATTTACTGAGTTTCTATTCTCAGTCAGGCATTCTGCTAGGCATCTTGCAAGTATGGTTTCTACGTTTTTCAACAGCCTGCAAGGTGAAAAGGAAAATGGAGGCTAAGAGAGATTGAAACATATAGTTTGCTGACTATATCTCTGAAAACACCAAACAAGGTAAGTCACCTTCACATACCATTAGTAGACAGAAGGAAGTAGGCTGCATTCTGCTGAGGGAGCCATCTTATTTTATTGATTTTTTCTTCTATTTCTAAACTTTTCAGGTAATCGAACTCGGGTTCATGGCTCTGGAATGTGCTGTAAACATTGTATTCACCCCTACGATGAACCTGATTTTTACTCTGTAAGAAGGGAAAAAACACACACACCAAAGATTAAATCACGTAAGCCAATTGAAAATTCACCAGTCCCTTCTTTTTTTGAGCAGGATCATGAGAGGTGGGACGGGCAGACCATGCCCGAGTGGGCTGAGGGCAGGACTATGCTGACCACAGGTTCCTCTTAGCTCAGTGGCCTCATGCCATTTGATTGTGCACCCCTGGTGGTAAATACAGGCACCTCCAATATTTACATACTTTTATTTATAAATTATATACATAAACTGCTGCATGGACATAGGGTGTACATCATAAAATATATGTAGAAATGCAAGTTGAAGTAGGACACGAGTTTTTTTTTTAGGTGACTGTGTTACATGGTATGCAGAACTTCCTAGGCCAGGAATCGAACTCACACCCCCTGCAGTGGAAGCATGGAGTCTTAACCAGTGGACCACCAGGCAAGTCCCAACAACATGATTTTAAAATCAATAGATATTATAATATTTTCTGTCTAATGGATGTCTTAGATGCCCTTAGGAGTGAGTCATCCAGTGCTGATGTCCATATAGATGCATATTAATCCTTCACGAAGAACTGTAGCATCTGCACTCCTCACTGGCCTTTTATAACTCATCAGATCTTCACAGAATCTCTGAGAGGTGCCCAGGGCAGGGAAATGGGCCAAACAGGCTCAGAGATATTAAAACAACATGCAGCTTATTAGGATCAGATCTCTCCCTCTCCTTTTCCCATCATGAGTAAAAAAACAGACATGAGGGCAGAGAAGACATGCAGATCATTGGGAGAACTATGAGACTTTACACTGGCTTTCCCTTAGCATCGATTATGCAAAGTGCACACAGCAGGAACTAAATAAATGGTGAGAGAACAGAACATGAAGGGGAGGGGGTGTGGAGAAAGGGACAAGAGAAAGAAGAAAGGTGGACACGAGGAGAAGAGGGTGTTGAGAGAGAGAAAGGAAAGAAGGGGAAAATGGAGGGGAGGTTTGCATTGTGACCAAGAGCTTCAAGATTCAGGCTTGGGAAAATGGTGTGCACAAATTCAAATCCAGGTCTTATTAGGCATTTGTCATAGATGCATGACTCTTAATTAAAGGCTTAAATTAAAAAAAAAACAACAACTATTTCTGGGTGGATACTGGACATTCAAACCCAAGCCTCAATTTACTGATAGGTGATGGTACTGATGCCCCCGTGTTAAATGTACTCGTGAGGGCATTGAGGTTCTTTGAGCAAATTCTCCAGGACAGTGTCACTTGAGCATTCATATCCAGGAGTCACCCACAGGAGCTGAGAGGAGATCTGACTTAGATGTTACCACATGTCTGTGTTTCTCAAGCTCAGTGTTCACTCAACCCCAAGCCTTGCCACATAACTCAATGGTGAACTGCATGTTATTATCCTCAACATTTTTCCCTTATTGAACAAAACCACTCACCTTTGGAAAATGTGTCCCCCTCCATTCTACTAATGAATCAGGCTTCCCAAATATTTCAGTAAATTAAAATAGGTGAAACCTATAAATAGCTAATGGGAAACACGGAACAGAATATTACTGGCAACATGCTGCCTTGGGTAATTTATGCTAAACAGCTCCTCTGGTTTCTCTTTATCATTACTATGAACCTAACTGGATTAAAAAAAATTGAAGAAGGTTTAAAAATCAATTTTAAAAGGACTTTAGAGGTTGACATACTTGCTCCTGTCCTGTTTACTGCAGAAAGAGCTAGTCCACCTGAACAATAAATTTTTAAGAGCCTTGATTTGCTACCATCCAAATCAGACTGTCAAGTGTGTGGAGTATGTGCCAGACCAATTAGCAGTAGGCAGCTCCAGAAAAGCAGGAAAAATTCCAGGTCACGAAGAGCTATTAGTTTCTACTTGCCAACCACATTTTCATGTTTCCAGGGCCAATGGAATAGGCTGGGTGCCTGAATTAATGCTGAACACTTGAATTCATATAGAACCCCGAGGGATTACCATGCCCTTATAGAAATTAATTGCAAATAATGTGCAATTACCAAATATATCACCTCTAAATGAGACTTCTCTTTTTGGAGGGGAGATGGAACACAAATGGCTTTGAGGCACAAAGCAGGCTTTAAATTGCTAGGGAAGTCTCTTGTGAAGCCTCCCTCCCACACGGGGGGCCTCCCGCTATGCAGCACTGGGTGAATCTCCGAGGCAGGCAGTAGCAGATGGGAGAGTCACTTGAACACAGACTGGCCTGCTGTAAGCTTCAGGACCATGCCAGGGGAGGCCAAGGAAATCAAATTGGGCCATAATTCTGTTCTGATGGAACAGAAGCAGACACCCCCAAAAAACTCAATTTATATGAAAAAGAGAAGTGATTCCTAGTGGAACCCAAGTCTCAGGAAGAAATGGGCTTTTAGAGATTCACTTGGAGTTAACGACTTCTGCTTGGAAGGCATAGAGGATTCAGCTGCAGGGAACTTCATGTCATCCATAGTAAAGTGTTGCCTTCCCAGGCGGTGCTAGTGGTAAAGAACCCACCTGCCAATGCAGGAGATATAAAAGATGTGGGTTTGATCCCTGGGTCAGGAAGATCCCCTGGAGGAGGGCATGGCAACCCATTCCAGTATTCTTGCCTGGAGAATCCCATGGACAGACAGGCATGGTGGGCTACAGTCTATGGGGTCACAAAGAGTTGGACATGACTGAAGTGACTTAGCATGCACGCACATATTAAAGTGTGAGCCACGTTCTTTGCTCAGATGTCATTTTCTGGGATTTCACTCGCTTTGGTAGAGGGAGCTACATTTTCTTTTCTGACCCAAGTTATCCTTTTCACATCTGTTGGGGAAGGGCTATATCTTTTATCCCAGGTATTCTGTTAGGAGTCCCTGAATTTCTATATCCAAGAGAGTTAACCCTACTGAGAAAGGAGGTGTTACACTCCACAAGCGCCTGTGGAATTTTACAGATCCAGAGAAGTGAGGTCGTTTTGAATGTGCAGTACCCAGGATTGGAAAGGAAGACTTTGTCCAGGAAAGGCTCTAATTCCAGGTGCTTTTGTGAGCCTGTGCAACTGTTGATGTTAATGACTTTTTGGCAGTTTTTAGTTTGCAAGCCAAGCAGCAAGGTTAAGGGCGACACATGAGGATTAAGAAACAGTGGGAGGCCTCCTTTAAAAAGAAGAGAAAATGGGCATTTTGCATTCACTGCCACTTACCTCCTGCTCTCGTTGAAATATTACAACCCGACCCCCCTTGTCCCCTGTCGCTAGTAATTCTCCCGTGTGGTTGAATTCTACCGTAGAGATAATGTCAGCTGAAAAGAAGAAGACAAAGGCAATTTAAGTAACTGCACACTTACTTGCAAACGATAGATAATAGACATACTTTTCTGTGCATTTAAGGGCTTAGGGCTTTGTCTCTGCAGTGGAATTTACAAGGATTTTATGTCCTGTATTTGAAGTGCCACTTGAAGTGGCATTTGGGGAAGTAAATTTCCTAGATGCCCACACTGCACTGTGGTCTCTAGGAACAACTGGAGAGAACAAAAGGAAAAAGCACATTCAGATTCTTTTGTTTTGGGCAATAGAAAATGAATTTCCTTATGGCTCAGGGAAATGGCAATTTTCTTTGATAATTTCTACCAACCACAGACTCTTTTCCCACCCATGGCCTTCTGCCTCCCCCTTTCTTCTACACCAAGAAACTTCCCCAAATGGGGTTCAGTTGCGGAATCTAAATGAAGACTGAAGGCTGATGAGCAGGGTTGAGATGCTTGAAGCTCAGACATCAAAAATGAAGGGACACGACTCAAAGGAACTAATAGGGAAACTCCAGGAGTTGGAAATTCAAGGAGGAACCCTGGAAATGCTCCCCCTTTTCTGGTAAGCCCACCACACCCTTCTAGAAGAGCAGGGCTTTACTGCAGAGAGAAAAGTGCTGAGAAAACAGGGTCACGAGGCCAGAGCGGAGAGGGAAATTTGTACTGTATATCTCTAAACAGAGAAAATACACAGGCGCCAGGAACTCAGATCACAGATAATTGCTGAAGGAATGCCAGCCTGCCAAGCCTTTCTTCAATACTGGTTATCCCTGGAGGAACGCGGACAGGTAAATTACCTATGATTGGATTTATTAGGGCTATTTTTAGAAAAATGTCAGAGGTTAATTCCTCTGCAATTATTCCCCCACAGGGCTCCAACAATCACTACCCAGAGTGCAAATGAGTTAAAAAAAATAAAAAAGGAGGCGGGGGAATTATGACTTTGGCCTTTGACAGAGGTACATTCTGAAGATTGTGTCCATGTAAGGAAAGCGAAGGGGAAACAGTGAGCTGGAAAACTAAGGCAATTACCCCTGAATAACTCAAATCTCAAATCTTACTTTAATATCATCATTTCAGGATTTTCTTTATATGCCTGATTGATTCAGGTAAGTAGTGTGAAATTCTCCACTTTGCTTCTAACTGTCCTTTTCCATACATGAAAATGTTTTGAATGGTCATTCTTTGTGCAGAAGAAAAAAAGAATAAGGGATAACGTATAATCACTTTCAAGCCAGGCGCATTTAAAAGAATAATTCATGATTTCTGTTCTGGCGTCTTAGATGACTGACCCCAGTGGTAGCAGGTTCAAATCCTACAGGGCCACAAGGGAATGGGGAGTGAAGGAAATCAGGTGAAGTAGGAAGCTTGCATCTCCTCTTAAAAGACAAGTGGCTACTTGGCTCAAGCCAACTGTGACTATGAAATATTACCTGTGTTGCCAGATATTCTGATTTTTTTAAAAAAACTTTTTATTTTATATTGGAGTATAGTTGTTTAACAATGCTGTGAGAGTTTCAGGTGCACAGCAAAGGAAATCAGTCATACATATACATGTATCCATTCTCCCCCACACTCCCTTGCCATCCAGGCTGCCGCATAACACTGAGCAGAGTCCCTTGTCCTATACAGTAGGTCTTTGTTGGTTATCCATTGAAAATATAGCAGTGTGTACATGTCCATCCCAAACTCCCTAACACCCCTTCCCCTCATTTCCCCCCCTTGGTAACCATAAGTTTGTTTTCTAAGTCAGTGAATCTGTTTCTGTTTTGTAAATAAGTTCATTTGTATAATTTCTTTTTAGATTCCACAAATACGGGATGTCATATTTTTTTTTAAAGAAGCTGGAAACCCAGAGCTTTACATGAAAACCTCTTCAGTTTTATATATTGGCAACCAATGATTTTTTTTTTGAGTGCCATGACATTAAAAAATATATATATAATCCTGTCTATCAGATTAAAATGCTTTATGGGTCACCCACTTCTGATTTCTAGTCTCTAGAGTGCTCCTTCCAGAAAATGCCACTCCATTCCTTATTGACAATCTCAACTGGACATCTGAGCCATTCATTCAGGAAGAGCCCTCCAAATGAATACTACCTTAAGGAAACACAAAATAAACTGCATGGCTCTTCAGTCCCTGATGTAAGTTTAGAAGACCCGTTTTTAGAACAAGAGCCCGAGGAGGAGCAGATAAGCCCAGCAAGGCTGGGAAGCCAGTCACCTTGAGTGAATGATCAACCACTTTGTCTTAGCAAAGCACTCTCATGTACAGAGGGGACAAGAAGCCTGTTTAATGTTTCCAGTTGCCTCAGAATGCCCTGGTTGAGAAACACTCGAGTGTTAGGAGACACTTCTCATGTTAGTGGCTGCTCTGGCTTTTCAGTGAGTGGCTAGCAAAGAGGTTATTCACCAAGCTTCCTGGCTTTGGGGAGAAGCTAAAACAGACACTGCTGTTTCTTTTCACTTCCAGGCTTCTGTCAGGCACTAAAAAACGAGCCAGATACCTCCCGGAGGGAAAGAGAAGCAGGGAGTAATGGGAGGGTGATGGGGAGCCCTGGCTTGGGACTTAGTGCTGTGCTCATGTCTTCAGGGCTAAGATTCTGCTTGAGTGTATGGGTGTGTGTGCTAAGTCACTTCAACTGTGTCCAGCTCTTTTCAACCCCATGGACTGTAGCCCACCAGGCTCCTCTGTCCATGGGATTCTCTAGGCAATACTGGAGTGGGTTGCCATATTCTTTCTTCAGGAGAGTTTCCCAACCCAGGAATCGAATCCACATCTCCTGCATTGCAGGTGGATTCTTTACCCACCAGGAAAGCCCCAAGATTCTACCTAAGGGCATCTGAAGCCCTTCCTCTCACCAGCAACATGAACACAGACGGAGTTCTACATGGATTCTAGGGCCAGTGTATTGAACTAAGAGATGAGTCTTCCCTTTTGGTGACACTGAGTATTGGAAAGGAGAGGTAAGTAACTTTTTCTAAGGTTGGTCTCTGGCTCAGTTTCTAAGAAAATGTCACTCCAAGGGAAACAAAACTCAGTCTCCCAAGGATGACATGCATGTTGTCTTTTTGCCTGGATTCTGTGAAAACGTCTTCACTTTCTAAGACGCATATGGGTCAAATCAAGGTGGGATTCAAACTCAAGTCTAAGCCATGTGATCCAAGGCAGTATTATTAGAACTCCGCACTATGGGCTATCAGGTTTGTCCCCTGATATACATAAGGAGGTATATAAATGCCTCCTTTGTTTTCCAAGTGTTATCATTGTGCTATGTCTCCCTTGAGAAACTTATCAGAGAAGTTTGATTGGCATGGCAGGATGCTGAAATCCCTTAGTCTTTTGCCAAGTCCTTACCTTGCTTTTAACTCTGCCAGGGAGCTGGTCTGTATACTAGGCCGTTTATATCTGGGTATTGTGTTCTTCCCTTCAAAACATATGCCACGGCAACTCAAGTTAATACCTGTTTTGAACTTTCGTGTTTCCTGACTCATTTATCATGGCTAAGCCAATAGGTGTAACCAGAGTATTTTATTGCCCTATCCATCTTTTGCGTATCTTCATCTATGACTGTTTAATAATTGATGCAAAACTCATGAATCACCCACATTCCAATTTCAAGAGAGGGAAACTTTGGATACAATGCTCTTATGCTTGCAACATGCTCTTGGTAGAGCAGTGTAAATTAGAAAACATACACTGCTCAAGACAACATGACTTCTGTTGAGTACAGAAAGAGGATATGGCAATAACAATAAACCAGCAAACTCAGAGACAATAAGGTCTTGTGAAATCTTGGTCAACAGAAGTCAGTTCATCAAGTTCAACTAAAGTTCAATTCATCAAGTTTGATTAGAGGACATTTTGCCTTTAAATGATAAGTAGTCACTGCAACTCACATTCTTAAGGGTGCAGCCGAGTCACGTTATTATGCAAAAAGTTATACACTTGAGCATTTTTCTCTCTGTTCTATAAAGACGTGAATGAAGCGCATGTTTTTGACTAAAAACAAAAAGCAGACGCCAAAAGCAGTTATAGAGGTCAAGTGTAGTTAACATGATTTTTTTTAAGGAAGCCCTGGGAGGTATGATGTTTGCCCTGCTCCACATCTGTTCGTGCTGATTTAATTTCCACAAGATGGTGGCCTGGTAACCCCATTTCTAACTCAATAGGCACTGTTCGCATTGAGTTTTTCATTTTTAAAATCAATCTCACCATCCTTCAAAGGTTCCAGACTAACAAGTTCACACATAAAATTTCCATTTACCTGAATAATAGAAGCTGACTTGGCATTTATATGCACGTGATTGTGAAGTTGAAGAGAAGGAAGGATCGATCCTCTTGCTCATGCCGTAGACTCCCCTGTACCACGCTAGGCTGGAGTCTATGCAATGCCAGGGCTGACTACAATTATTAGGCACTGCATAGTTCAATAGCAGGGTGACTATTTTGATGAAACGATGCTCAGTGTAGACTTAGGACCTAAACCCAAGTCCTCTGATAGGACAAGATCTTACTGACCACATCACTAGCACTGACCTCTCAGCATCCATCACAGGGGTTAAAATAAGATCGTAATACAATTTAGCCTTCAGAGCCCACTACATGTTTTATCTTTCATCTTGGAAACATCTGGAGATAATACGGTAAGGTCATATACGGTACTTGTATCAGTGGACTAGTGCTGGGCGAGCAATATTTGGCTTTCTTCCTGACAAGGAGGTCGGTTCTAGCCGAGTCTGCTGTTTCTTCTGCCAGGGCAAAGATACCAGCAAGACTGGGAAACGGGTTTCCCAGCTGACGACAATGGGGTGAAATGGCAGTAGCTGCCAGCAAATCTGTGTGGAGAAGGACTGGGGGGCTCTTCAAGGCTGAATGCTGGGGTTAATGCAGTGGTTCCTGCAGTGAGGGGACTTGTGGAGCCTTTGTCATGCACACAGGGCTTTCCAGTTAGATTGGCCCTGACTCTGTGGATCATTAAATTAAACAGGATTCTTAGACTCCCCAGTGGGCATTAAAACAACTCCTTCCATCTTGACAACACTGTGGACTCCTCCTTGGGTTCTGGTTCACAGTCCAAAGTCAGCATCCATTTTCTTGGAAAAGGTTTTCTATGGATAACTGAAATAGTACACTGGAATATATTTCGCATCAAAATGGCAGGGGGAAAGGAAGTCTGGTTTTGGTCAAACAAGACTAAGAACTGCTCTACTACTGGGATCGTGTTCAAAATGGTTACATTGAAAAGATGTTAATATACTGTAAAATTTTAAAAACTCAGGTAATAAAATAGTATGCCTAAAATGATCTCAATTTTGTAAAGTATTTACATTTTAAAATGTATTTTTTTCAAAACTGGTAAAGTAATATATGGGCTTCCCTCGTGGCTTGGTGGTAAAGAATCCCGCTGCCAATGAAGAAGGCACAAGAGACTCATGTTTGATCCCTGGGTGGGGAAGATCCCCTGGAGAAGGAAATGGCAACCCACTCCAGTATTCTTGCCTGGGAAATCCCATGGACAGAGGAACCTGGTGGGCTACAGTCCATGGGGTTACAAGAGTCAGACACGACTGAGCAACTGTGCACATACACAAAGTAGTATATACTTCCATTAATACCAAAATGATGATTAGGATATAACATGACATATTCCGCCCAAAGAGAGTAATTAACTCTTATATACACACAAATAATCATAGGAAAAAGTCTATCAGAAAGTACAAAATGATATTGTTTGGGGGTAGGACACAGATGTTTAAATTTACTCTTTTATAGCCTTCTAATTTTTCAGTATTTTCTAATTTTTTTTACCTTGATCATAAATACTTGAACAATTTTTAACTTTTAAGCAATTTTAATTGACTTTCAAGTTGAATACAAGATTTTAACATTTACCTCAGTGACTTTTTAAAAATTTGCTTTTTAATTCCCATATAATAAAATTCACTTTTTGCAGCATATAGTTTTATGAGTTTGGATAAATTCATGTAGATGTGTATCCACTATCATGGTCATGAGATAAAACAGTTTAATCACCCTCCTCCTAAGAAGTTCCTTCATATTGCCTCTCTATAGTGAACAATTTTTCAAAAAGGAACACAATTATGGGTGAAATGAGCTGACAGGTATATAAGGGCTTCCAAAGGAGTGTGTGTAAATACAGAGGCTTAATGCTACTGGTCTCTACACACATGGCTCAATTCAATTTCTAGTCAATGATCATTTTCTAGCTAGGTGGAGTCAGATTTTATTTTTTCATCTTATTGCTTAGATATTATCACTATTTATAATTTTGTTTTTAGAGTACTGGGAAGCTCAATTCATCAATATATCTTTATTAACCTATATCACAAACTAGGTTTATGCATGAGGTTTTCTGCCCTCTGACTCAAATGTCCCTTTGCCTTTAATTGGGATCTTTGCCTTTAATTGCCATCTGAGTCCTTGGTTCAGTAGCATTAACTTCTTAACTTGACATTACTTGTCATTTTCCTTTAGCACAGTCCTAGTGACAATAGTAGTAAATAGCAAGTTCTGAGAAGTGATAACAAATGGATCTAATCTTGCTCACCAATTTTGATCTACTGGCCGAAGCTGCCCATTGAGAAAGACTGAGGTCATAGCTGGGCTTGGTGGGAGAGTGTTGTGATCCATTGGTCAAGTCTGTCATGGGCATTGGCAAGTAAAGAGGCTGTACATGTCACACGCTTGCTATACTGACCTAGTACATAGAATATACACATTCTGTTGGATCCAGAGTTGATTCCTTTGTCACCTAACTGGTGTCTGGATTTCAGCTACTTGATCTATTCCCTTTCATTTGGATATAATTAATTCTGTGTATACTGGTTTAAACTTCAGTCTGGCACTGGTAATCCTCTTCTAGGAAAGAATACAAGAAGAAGAAGGGTCTAACAGCCCCAGTTCCCCAGACTTTATCACAACTGGTGCTTCCTATTTAACCACAAGCACAGTGCTGGAAAAGGGGCACAGTTTAAACGTCAGACCTGTGAAGACCAAGCTCATGAAGGGCTAAGAGTGCGCTATGGCTAATACTCTTGTTTGGCTGCTCCTCTCCACTGCCTTTCTTCCTTGCTTGTCCCACTGTAAAGGCTAAAAATGCAAATTGCTTTTCAGCCTCTCCTCTGGCTAGGGATGGCCGTGTGACCCAAATTTGGCCAATAGGGCACATAGAAAAGTCTCTTGGGGGGCAGGGAGGCAAAAAATCTGGGAAAAATTTTTCTTCCCAGAATAAAAGGAAGCAAGCAAGTGATGGGAAGCCTTCTGGCTGCATTGACATACTCCTTGTATAATACTACTTTGGATGTGGTTCTATGTAGCCATATGTGGAGCTGTGGCAGCCATCACGTGACCATGAGGTACAAGGCCAAGCCAAGAGTCTGAGTCTGACAGATGGAAGAAAGGGACAATGTCCCCAGTGACATCACTTAACTGCAAAATCCTACCATAGGGAGAGCCTAAGTCTGGACTTGTTAAACAAAAGATAACTGGCAGTTTAAGCCACTGCAAGATAGACTTTTTGCTATGTACATCTGAATGCTTACTAATAGACATGGCTTTCCATCTTTGTTTTCCCCATAGCATTGTGTACAGGGCCAGATTATTAATGTGCATTGAATTGGAAAAAATGATCTCTTGTCCTGCCACCTCCAGGCACAAACTCTCACACTCACATTTTCATTTCCCTCTATCATACAACCAATTTTCCTTCCTACATACTTAGTTTCCAATATTGAAGTGTTTGTTTTTTCCCTCTTTCCCTGTGTGGCAAATGGAGCATTAATTTTTGACCATTCAAATATGAAATCAGTTTACTGGGATAGAATGCCTCCCCCTGCAATTTATCATGGTGTCCATCATAAAATTATGACTTCAAATGGACTTAGCTATATCCTCTGTTGGAGCCAAGTTTCTCCCAGCTAATGTGTAGTAAGCCCACTATGCTTGCTGAGCTGTGAAAATCCAGATGGTAGGAAGCAGGTGAGTAATGAATGTCATGCTGTTCCCATTAAAATGCACACAGCTTCCCCACACTGACCAAATCCCTAGCACTAATCAGGTCTGAGACAACCCAGGACATGTGGGTTCATGGAGATTGCCTTTCATTCAAAACAAGTTCCAGTAACACAGAAACTGAGAAGAGAGACTTTTCTGGTGGTGGAACAAAACTTGGCTAAAGGGCAAAGGAATTTGAAAAATTGTAAGTCCTCTAAGTACAGAGAAAGCCAGTGGGAGATCGGTAGCAGTCCAGACTTGCCTTCAAGCCTGTGTGGTTTATAGTGGAATCTGCTGGAAAGGTGTCTACCATCTGTCACCTACTCTTTCAGAAAGCAGAGGAGTAATTAAGTGCTCAGGTGATACAAATTCTGTCAATCATTCAGATCTGTTATGTTTACAATATGAGATCATCTAGCACTGGCCTCAAAGTCAGTGGGACCCCAGGCCCAAGATGAGAAAGCCCATCACATCTGTGGGGGAACAGGAGCTCCTGGACAGGCATTGGAGTCTCTTGGCATGTCTTGCACCAAAAACTTTGTTGTGCCAGATGCTCTGAACTCAGAAAGACATGGTACCTGCCTTGTGAGAGCTAAAGGAATTTGTGAGTTGGCTCTAATGTCACTTTTTAAGGGACGCCTTGCATGACTTCTCCCCAAACCTAGACAAGTCCCTTTGGGATGCAGCCTCCTAGCTCCCTGTACTTCTGCTCTATCAGTTATCACTGCGTACCATTACCATTTATCACAATGGTAACAGAACCATTTTAAATGCCTTTCCCGGGCTCTAAAATATAAACTCCGTAAGGAACTTGTTCATCACCAGAAAGCCCAGTGCCTAGCTTAGTGTCTTAGTATATAATAGATGCTTCTTAATTTTTTCCTTTAATTGATCATCGAATGAGAGCCAGAAGAGCCAATGTCGAAGTGGACCAACACATAGAAGATGGATAACCCCAAACAAAGTATCAATGAGCAAAATATTTATGCTGGATGAATGTAAGAAACATTTTTAAGGAGTGTGAGGCAAGGGGAAGCTCTTATTTGGGACAGTGAGTATTGTACAACTTTAGAACAAGATGGATTGATCAGTAAAGAAGAGGTTTTGTCCTACAAAGTGTCTGTAGCATTGGCAGGTTTCTATAAATCCTAAGAAGAGAAGAGAGTGGATGGGCTGGTGAACAGAGGGTTCTGGGATAGGGTGTTAGTTGGGAGAGGGCATGTAGTAGCAAGTGAATTTTGAGCAATTAGGTCTGAGATGCAAGGACTCTAATGAACACCTATTATGTGCACATCAGTGGGTTGGGTGCCAGGGATATGCTAACAATACATACCTGGTTTTTGCCTTCAAGGAGCTTTCTACCTAGCAGACCAGGAGGTAGTGCTAAATTGGGATACAGCAAAATAATGTTGGAGCATAGGTTGTTCAAAGACCCTATAATGAAGTTTTTGAGCAACAGAATAAGAATCCTATTGATGGCTTTGGTCTAGAGGGCAATATAAAGTCACTACCGGAACTTAAGATAACTCACATCCCATCCATAGCTCTGCATTCATAAAAATCTCTTGTATTTCTCCAAAGGGCAAAATTAACACTAAATGCACTATGTCCCTTTGTTAAATTCTAGGTAAGTTTAAAGAAAAGAATAAAAAATGTTTTCAGATTTTTCCTTCTAAAGTATGACATTTCTATGTCAAGCAAAATAAAGATGCTACTAACAGTTTCTAAGGTAGTATGCTATGATGGTTTTTCAATAGTCTCAAAAAAGATAATGGAAAGTCTCAGAACCAAATGTGCTATTTACAATTTTGTGAATCAGTATTTCTCTTTCCATCTCCATCTCTTTCCTCTCTATTCCTCTTCCCCACCCTTCCTCTCTTTCTGGCTAGGAGTTGCAGTATTTTGAAAATTAGAATAAAATGTTACTCTCTTTTGGATAATGTCCCTGTTTTAAAGACTGAATAGAGTACTTTATACCTAGTAGGCAAATAGTAAAAGACAGAATAAATAAACGTGCTGATTTTTCTCATCAGCATTCATCAGGCAAAGGCATTATAGTACATCCTTACTGCTTTTTTCTATCCACTGAAAACTGGATATGTAGAAAATTCATTATATTCAATTTCATGTTCATGTAGTAGTTTAGATACCAATGAATACTACAAAACATAGAAAGCTCAGAAAAGACTAAACACTGATAGACTCATTCATCGTTCTATTCATTCACTCAGCAAATCTTCACCGAGCACGCCTACTATGTGTCAAGTACTATTCCAGGTTGGATATACATCAATTAATCAAATAGATAAAAATATCTGTCCTTATAGAACTTACATTCCACTTGTGGAGAAAAGATAATAATCAAGAAACATAACAAATTGCATCGTATGTTATGTATTATGGGAAGCAAATATAGCTGAGTAAGGGGAATTAAGATTACTTGAGATAAGACGGAGGCTTAGATTTTAAATAGGGTGGTTTCAACAGGCCTCCCTAAGCAGATTTGGAGGAAGAGAGGGAGATGACCATGTAGGTATCTTAGGAAATGCACTCTAGACAGAGGCAAGAGATGGTGAGAAGAAAGGAACACACATGTGTCAGAGGACTAGTGTGGCTAGGACAGTGCCAACAGGGGAAAACAAGCAAATAGACACAAGAGGTTCAGATAATGTAGAGTCTTGCAGACCACAGCAAGCACTTTGGCTTTTGCTGAAAGTGAGATGAGTATAACAATGTCAATGTACCTAATACCACTAACTTACACTTAAAAATACGGTTGAACCTTGAACCACATGGGTTTAAACTGCACAGATCCACTTATACGTGAATTTTTTTCAGGAGTAAATACTACAGTGCTGCATGGTCCACAGTTGGTTGAATCCACAGATACAGAGGGACCATGGATACGGAGGACTGACTATAAATTATACCCAGATTTTCGACTGCACAGAGGGTTGGTGCCTCTAATCCCTGCAGCTGTTCAAGGCTCAACTGTAGTTAAAATGGTAAATTTTGTGTTATGTACATTTCTCTCTGATTTTAAAAAAAAGTGATAAAAAATGAAATGGAAGGCAGTTGGGAGGTACAGAATAGAGAAGCAATATTGTTTGATATTTCACAAGTACCAATCTGGCTGTAGTGCTGAGAACAGACTGTAGAGGGCAGAGGTGGAGTCAGGGAGTGGAATCCAGGTGATATCCTGGTGATAATCCAGGGGAGATGACAGCGGCTCAGACCAAGGTGTTGGTAGTGAAGGTGGGGGGAAGTGGTCATGCTGTGGATGTGTATTGAGAGCCGACCTAGTAGGACTTGCTGCTGGATCTGATAGGCATATGAAGGAGCAGAATCAAGGTTGGTTCCAAGGTTTCCACTTTCACCACTGGCAGGGTGGGTTGCCATCACTGAGATTAGAAGTTTGTGGGTGAAGCAGCCATCTTAGGGGAAGAGTAGACATTTAGTTTCAGGCATGTGCAGTATATAACTGAAGATACTGAGTAGATAATTGGAAGTAAGTGTTTAGAGTTCAGGAAAAGGGTCTGAGTTGGTGATAGAAATTTGGGAGTTATTAGCCTTTCAGATGATATTTTTCAGGCCATGAGACTGGATGAGATCTCCAGGAGTGAGGGGAGTAAAAGCAGCGAAGAGGACCAACAACTAAACCTAAGGGCACTCCAACAGCTAAAAAACACTGGGAGAAGAGGACGAATCAGGTAAAAAGACAAGGAGCAGCTGGTGAGGTAGGAGGAAAACCAAGAAAGCTTAGTATTCTGGATGCCAAGTGAAGTGTGGAGGAAAGGGCTGTCAATAATGTCAAACCCAGCCGATGGGCAAGGTAAAAGGCTTCAGCTGAGCTTTGGATCTGATCACAGAAGTCACTTTTGACCTTGGCAAGTATAGTTTCTGGGGTATAGTGGGGGTGAAGCAACTGGAGTGGGTTTCAGAGGAACGGGAGGAGAGGAATGAGACAGTGATTGTGGACAACTCTTTCAAGGAGTTTTGCAGGACAACAGAAAATGATGTGGAAGATGATGGGCAGTTGGGTCAAGAAAGTGTTCTTGTCTGATCATCAAAACAACAGCATGTGTATATGCCAGTGAGAACATTATTTCAACAGCCAGGGGGAAATGAATGGTGAAGAGATGAAGAGGGTAGAATTGCTGAATGAGTTAGCAAATGAATGTATAAAGAACAAACCAGAAACTAGGACTAGTCCACCGCTAACAGCTGAAATAAAACCTGTACAAGTTCAATTCATACCCAGAGCCAAAACATGGAGAGGAAGACAAATGGATTGAAACTCTACGTTCATACAGGGTTTCACAGGATTCTCAAAACATTTAGAATTGTATGAGCTTCTCCCATAAATCATCTCAGATCACGTGATCACCATGAAAGGAAAACAATTTCTTGATTTTCTTTTTGGTTCTTCTGTCCTTCCTTCTTCTCCTTCCAATTTTTCCTCTTTTCTTTCCCTACGCCCTTTCCATCCTTCCCTCTTTGCTCTCCTTTTTTTCTTTTGAAAAAGGAAAGAAAGAAAGAAAGCAGAGAGCAGAAAGTATTTTATTCCTTTTGCTACACAACTCAAGGTCCATTAGCTCCTATTTGCCTACCAGGCAGAAGACTGCTCACCTGTATTCACTTTAAAATGATGCGACAACTACAAGATCACTTCCGCGTGGGTGGGTAGCCTGACCTCCTTATGGCCTTTCTTGGGTAACTATCCATTACTCCTAATATCTTATAGAAAGAAACAAGTCTGTCAGGGGGGAATAAAAAACACCCCACACTCTCATCCTGCCCCATGGAAGATTTATAGACACTTTGTAAATGGCCAGGCCCAGGTGATGGTGCCAGAAACTTTCCAAGTGATTTGTAGATCTCCCTTCCAGGAAGTCAGTCTTTAATGGAAAACTCTTCGACTGCACATTCCTTTATCACAGTGACTACAGGGAGTGGAATGCAACTGTCATGCAGGAGACTCACTGAAATGAACTGGCTACTGACCTGGCCTCAAGATATTTCAGTCTCAGAAAAATACCAGTATTGCAGAGTTCAGAAAAGCACAGTTTTTCTTTAAGAAAAGAAAGAAAGAGAAGTCGCTCAGTCATGAACACGACTCTTTGCTACAAATCACATGTCCAACTCTTTGCGACCTCACGGACTGTAGCCTACCAGGCTTCTCCGTCCATAGGATTTTCCAGGCAAGAGTACTGGAGTGGGTTGCCATTAGTTGGCTGATTGTGTGCCAGGTATGGCACAAGCCCCTTAATGTATGTCTCTTCCTAAATTGATATTATCATCCTCACTTATTAAACACTTCCTTTGGCTAGGATCTGTGTTTTATGTTTTATATGATGTCATTTAATTGTCACTCCAACTCCATGATTTCAATGTCTTCCTCTAAGGGGAAATGGCAGCCCAGAGAAGTTAAACAGCATTCTCAAGTTTGGAAGGCTGATAGAGGAGCAGGGATTGGAACCCTCTCTAGTTCCAAGTTCTTAACCTGCCTCTTGGATCTCCCTTCCTTTTCCTCCACCATCCTTTTTTTTTTTTTTTTTAAGTTTTAATTTTGTATTGCAATACAGGTGATTAACAATGTTGTTATAGTTTCAGGTGGACAGCAAAGGGACTCAGCCATACATATACATGTATCCATTCTCCCCCAAACCCCCTGCCCATCCAGGCTGCCACATAAAATTGAGTAGAGTTCCCCTATACATCTGGGCTTCCCAGGTGGCTCAGCGGGAAAGAATCTGCCTGCCAAGCAGAAGACCTGAATTTGATACCTGGGTTGGAAAGCTCCCCTGGAGAAGGGACCGGCTACCCACTCCAGTATTCTGGCCTGGAGAATTCCATGAACTCTATAGTCCATGGGGTTGCAAAGAGTCAGATATGACTGAGCAACTTTCACTTTCACCCCTGTACCATAGGTATTTTTTGTCCCCATTCCCTTTTGTCTATCTTTCCTTTTTTTTTTCCTAATCTTTTCCAAATCTTTCATATATCATTACAGGCTGTATTTCTTATTATGGAGAGTGGCTCTTCTGGCATCAACCTACCTTTCCATCATATCTTTTGTATTCCTTGTCACAAGATGACACTTGAGCAAAGTTTAACTCTCCAGGCTCCCCAAGCAAAATGGTCTTTGTTGACCAACTGTCATGCTATTTCATTTTCCTGAGATGTCCTTTCCATCATGTGCACCTGCTGACTTCTTAGTCTCCTAGACAGTACACCCCTTGAGGGCAGGATCTTACTCACTACTTTAGTCTGCAGCCCTTGCCTAGGGACTGGCATTTATAAGTTTTGCACAGAATGCTAATTGAGAGCCTGAAGGAAAATTGAATACATGAAACCTTCAAGGCCAGTTCAAATGCCACCTACCCCCTAAAACTTTTCATGATATCCTTGGATTGGGAAAATACCCCTTCCTCCTCACACTCCCTGCAACTCTTTATATTTTTCACATGCTACCTGCGATATTCTCATGTCTCCTTGCTCAATTCTCCTTACTGAAATGAGTTAATTAAAGGCAGGCTTCCTATTACACTCATCTTTGACTCTACCAATAAATTTCACCTAGAAAAATCACCCTCTTTCCCCATCCTTTCAAGATCCAGTTGAAATTAGTCTCTTTAGAAGCTAAAGAAGGATAGTTTCCATTTAAAACTTGACTGACCTAGATTGCACCTTCTTATGCAGTGTGATTCATTTTCTATCCTGTGTGTGTATATATGGTCTCTTTAACTAGATTATAAGTTCCCTGAAGACAGGATTATGTTTCTTAACAGAGAGCATTTTTATCAATATTATCAATATCTAAGATCTCATTCCATGCATAGCAAACATGACATAAATGGTCCACGCTTGGAGATTTAGGATTCTTGTAGGAACAATTGGTTATTGGCCCATGTAATGCATATTAAATTTAAAAGTTACGTGTTCCATTTTCATCTACAGCTTATTTTTTTTTTAATGTTTCATTACCATAGACACACAGCCTGAGACATCCCTAAAATAAAATCAGTACTCGAGAAGTCAAGTACCAAGGCCATTGTCAGGAGCAATCCCTCCAAGCATAGCAGATGGGAGAGGAATGGGAATAGGATCATATTGCCACATCTCTAACGGTTCTGCTTTTGGGAATATGTCAAGTACTGATTCCAACAACCAAAGTTATTGCCTTTGGAGGTATGGAAAAGCCTAGGGCATGAAAAAGTCAATGACTATTAACTGCACTAGCAAAATTCCTTTCTAGCACACACCTTAGCAAGTTTGTTGGCCTTGATTTTGAGGCATTGATTATTTCCGCTAAAGTCCATAGGAAGACATTAAATGTCAATACTTTATCAGGCAATAGAAGGAATAAGACCATTAAACACTAAAGGGGCAGACTCAGCACTGGCCACAATCTCAAATATACCTACTGCCGGAGTCTTCAGTGGAAATTAAATCAAAGTAAAATGTACCAGCAGCCACTTTGAGGAAGCCTTGGGATAAATGCCTTTTGCTATTTATTACTAAAGAAATGCTTTCCCCACCTCTCACACCTCACCTTCAATCATGTCCCTGACCTTCCAGCCTCAATACACTCTGACCCCACCAGTTTGCTTTCAGAATCTCATAAATGCCATGTTCTTTCCCACTTCAGGGGTCTATAAACATGTTGCTCTCTTTTTTCCCTAAACTACTGTCCCTCCCCCTTTTCCTTGAATAACAGCTAATCATTTAAAAAATTTCAGCTTAGACACCACTTCCTGAGGGAGGCCTTTTCAGACAGCCTACATTCATTCTACAGCCTGAAGTCACCTCGACACTGCCCATTGTAGGACCCTATTCCTTCCCTTTAAAGCATCTTTCAGAATTCATCATTATATATCTGGGTGTTTATTGTTAATGGCCTTCTCCTCTAAAAGACTATAAAACTCACCAGGGCAGGGGTCGTAGCCAATTCTTTTCACTTTGGTACTCCTTGGCCATAGTCCAACATTTGACATGTGGTGGACACACAGTAACTGTTCATTTAAAGTATAATTTTCTAGAGTATATGTTAATAGTTATTGCCTGATCACTCGGGTTCATATCCTTTTTCTGATACTGTTCTCTCTCTCTCTCTCTCACATACACACACTTTTGGTTTTAGTTGAACTGGGTGTAGCAGGCCTGTATGATTATGAAAATGGAAAAACCAGTTCAATCTGCCTCATTCTTCTTAAAACCAATGTCTGCCTCATCCTTCTCATTCCCCTTAGCAGACCACATACATGAAAACACATGCACTGTAAAATGTACACACACCCTTCTGAGTTTCAAATTCTGGCCCTTGTCTAAACCAGTCTCCACCCTTTCCAGTTTCTGGAAGAAAGGCAACGGAGCGCCAGAGACTGGGCGGGAAGATGCTTATAGGCCAAGGAATCTGGCCCAGTGAGCTACTTCAGTCAGACATGCAGTATGAATTGGACTGCTCAGCTGCTGAGAAGGAATTTCTGGATTAGACAGTTCATTAGCAGCTGAGCCAGCTTCTAGCCTTTGCTCTGCACACCTGCAGTTAGCGTGAGTGACAGGTGCCAGCGAGTCACCTAGAACAGCAGCTGAAGTTGTGGCTCTCTAGAGGTGCCAACAACTGCACCATTAGGCTCAGCATCCCCAGAGTTTACATGACTGAAAATGAGATTTGGAATCAACTGAAAACTCTTTGCTGGGTACCTTCTATATGCCTTATCTAGGGCGTTGTTTGGAGAAATAATTCTAGAATGTGGTCAATTGCAGTCTTGCAATGCCAGTTTACATTCTAGCTTCACTACTCACTAGCTGGTTAATTTTGAGTATATTTCTTAACCTTTCTCCCCATCACCTCATCTGTAAAATGGAAATTATATTATACTGAGGATTCAGTTCAGTTCAGTTGCTCAGTCATGTCCGACTCTTTGCGACCCCATGAATCGCAGCACGCCAGGCCTCCCTGTCCATCACCAACTCCCGGAGTTCACTCAGACTCACGTCCATCGAGTCAGGGATGCCATCTAGCCATCTCATCCTCCATCATCCCCTTCTCCTCCTGCCCCTAAACCCTCCCAGCATCTGAGTCTTTTCCAGTGAGTCAACTCTTCGCATGAGGCGGCCAAAGTACTGGAGTTTCAGCTTTAGCATCATTCCTTCCAAAGAAATCCCAGGGCTGATCTCCTTCAGAATGGACTGGTTGGATCTCCTTGAAGTCCAAGGGACTCTCAAGAGTCTTCACCAACACCACAGTTCAAAAGCATCAATTCTTCAGCCCTCAGCTTTCTTCACAGTCCAACTCTCACATCCATACATGACTACTGGAAAAACCAGAGCCTTGACTCAACGGACCTTTGTTGGCAAAGTAATGTCTCTGCTTTTGAATATGCTATCTAGGTTGGTCATAACTTTTCTTCCAAAGAGTAAGTGTCTTTTAACTTCATGGCTGCAGTCACCATCTGCAGTGATTTTTGAGCCCCCCAAAATAAAGTCTGACACTGTTTCCATTGTTTCCCCATCTATTTCCCATGAAGTGATGGGACCAGATGCCATGATCTTAGTTTTCTGAATGTTGAGTTTTAAGCCAACTTTTTCACTCTCCTCTTTCACTTTCATCAAGAGGCTCTTTAGCTCCTCTTCACTTTCTGCCATAAGGGTGGTGTCATCTGCATATCTGAGGTTACTGATATTTCTCCCGGCAATCTTGATTCCAGCTTGTGCTTCTTCCAGCCCAGCGTTTCTCATGATGTACTCTGCATAGAAGTTAAATAAGCAGGGTGACAATACACAGCCTTGACGTACTCCTTTTCCTATTTGGAACCAGTGTGTTGTTCCATGTCCAGTTCTAACTGTTGCTTCCTGACCTGCATACAGGTTTCTCAAGAGGCAGGTCAGGTGGTCTGGCATTCCCATCTCTTTCAGAATTTTCCACAGTTTATTGTGATGCACACAGTCAAAGGCTTTGGCATAGTCAATAAATAATACTGAGGATTAAATGAGTATATTTATGCAAATTTAGAATGGGTGACTGACATACATAAACACTAAATAAGGGTTAGAATAAGACTTTACCTAAAAGTATTTAACACAATGAATGGATAACAGCCTCACTTTAAATGTCCGGGAGGTACCATTCAGGTTTGCCACTTATAGCTTTGTGTGTTCATTTGCTCAGTTGTGTCTGACTCTTTGTGACCCCATGGGCAGACAGTAGTCTGCCAGCCTCCACTGTCCATGGGACTTTCTAGGCAAGACTTTGGACAAGTTATTTGAATCCTCTGATCCTCATTTTCCTTATCTTGAAACCAAGAATAATATTGGCACTACTCTTGAGGTGAGTTATGAGGATTCAATGAGATAAGAAAGGTAAGGACCTTAGTAGATGATGCCTAGCACAATGTATTAATAGATGCTCAGTAAATAGGAGCATTTGTTGTGATTTATCCAAATGGCCCTCCCTTGAATCCCAGGGGAGGCAGAGCAAGGCCCCACAGTTGCACATCAAAGGACAGATGACACCAGCCACACTGGCTGCCCGAGTAGAGTTGCTTTATTTGGCACTGCAAGGTTAACCCACACAGTTTTCCAATTTTTTGAGTGAGTTATCAATATTTCAAAATTGTGAGTTTCATATCTAAAACTGCAGACTTTCCGTTTCAATAGGAAAATAAAAAGATTGGCACCATTAGGCTGGCATCTCTACACTCTTGGCTTGACCTGGGAAGTGCCTGCCCCCTTTAGAAGGGCACAAAGCTTTGAATTTGCCTTATCTCCCACCCCTCCCTAGTGTACCCCTAACCTCGAGGCCAAACGTCAGCTCCCACTTACGCTCCTGAGGTTTTCCCCGGTTGTTGTTTTTGTTTAGTCGCTAAGTCGTGTCTCTTTTTGTGACCCCCATGGATGGACTGTAGTCCACCAGGCTCCTCTGTCCATGGGACTTTGCAGGCAGGAACACTGGAGTGGGTTGCTATTTCCTTTTCCAGGAATCTTCCCAACCTAGGGATTGAACCCACATCACCTGCACTGGCAGGTGGATTCCTCACCACTGCGCCACTTGGGAAGCCCCTGCTTTCACTTTTGATGTGACTTGGCCTCTGTAGGCAACTCTTCAGCAGCTGTTGGCCTTGACTGTTCACTATCATCCTCTACAACTGAATACCCCCACAAGACTGCACCTAAGGCAGAAACCTCTCTATCCACACAGCCTCAGGCCATTTGTCTGCACTGGCAGATACAAGTGTGTTAATTCCACAACTAAAGACTGACCTCTTCACTGAGCCAATAAGCACATCCTTGGATGAAGCCACCCAGAAGCTGACCTCATAAATTCACAACATACTCATGCTGAATCTTTTCTAGTTCCATTTCAACTGAGGGTGGAGGACATGGGACAAAAGACAGGGGTATCATATAACAATGCTTAAGAACATAATTTTCTAAGTTATATCCTATGGGCTAGCAGTGCTATAAGATTCTGCTCCTTGGGTGAAAAAAAATCAAACCCTTTTGGGAAACAGCTCAGACATTAACTGCTATCTCAGGGACTCATCTGGGGAAATTAGACTCAGAAATCCTGTAAGAAAGAAGTTCATCCAAGATGTGAGAGTTGGACTGTAAAGAAGGCTGAGCACCAAAGAACTGATGCTTTTGAACTGTGGTGCTGGAGAAGACTCTTGAGAGTCTCTTGGACTTCAAAGATCAAACCAGTCAATCCTAAAGGAAATCAGTCCTGAATATTCATTGGAAGGATTGATGCTGAAGCTCCAATACTTTGGCCACCTGATGCAAAGAGCTGACTCATTGGAAAAGACCCTGATGCTGGGAAAGATTGAAGGCAGGAGGAGAAGGGGATGATAGAGAATGAGATAGTTGGATGGTATCACCAACTCGATGGATATGAGTTTGAGCAAGCTCCGGGAGATGGTGAAGAACAGGGAAGCCTGGCATGCTGCAGTCCATGGGGTCGCAAAGAGCCGAACACAACTGAGTGACTGAACAACAACAATAGATATTTCCTACATCCCAGGCACCATTCATGGAGAAGGCAATGGCACCCCACTCCAGTACTCTTGCCTGGAAAATCCCATGGATGGAGGAGCCTGGTAGGCTGCAGTCCATGGGGTCGCTAAGAGTCGGACACGACTGAGTGACTTCACTTTCACTTTTCACTTTCCTGCATTGGAGAAGGAAATGGCAACCCACTCCAGTGTTCTTGCCTGGAGAATCCCAGGGACGGGGGAGCCTGGTGGCTGCCGTCTATGGGGTCGCACAGAGTTGGACATGACTGAAGCGACAGCAGCAGGCACCATTCTAGATGTTCGGGACTCAGCATTGATAAACAAGAATCTTGAACTCAGGTAATTTATTCTTGTGTAGAATAAAGGAAGATGCTTTACTCTGTTTCCCAATTTATCTGATTAAATGATGCTTTTGCGAACTACTGCTTTATGCATTATGCAAAGTCCTTTGTAGGACCTATCTTCAGAAGCCTGTCATGATTAGGGAATGGTGGAGATTTTTATTCATATTAGAGTGTTATTAATAAATACAACCACTCCAGACACCTACTAAGTCATAGAAAAAGACAATTTATCTCTTGAAGAGTCAGTGACCTCACTATGGCAGTCTTATTTGGGAAGAACCACTGCCTCACCTGGGACCTCAGATTTGTCCAAGGTTTTTTTATTTTTTAGAATATCATCAAAGGGTTAACCTGACTTTCACCACCGAAGTGGAGTGTTTTCTCTGCATCCAATATGACCCAGTTGGAAATGTATTTGTTTTTCACTGTTTAATCTTCTGCATCACCCAGCATTGATTAGATTTAATTAATTTACGTTTCTAATGAATTTAGAGCTTCACAGTGTTGTAGTAGGAAAATTCTCAGACAGCATCTGGCCACCAAATGGATTGATTACCTTGTCGGCAAAAGTCTTTCCAACATCTGGGACCTGATTTTGTGAAACATCCGGAAGCTCTTTCAGAGGTAAGAAAGGCCCACGGTGGTGGGGAGAGAGAGGGTGCTGGAAATCGGCAGGGTTCACTCTGCTTTGTAAGTCTGCGCCTGGCACTCCACCAACATGAAATCACATTTTGCTGTTCATTGGCACAGATTCAATGGCACCAAACAGACTGATCCGAATCTGTTTTTTGTTCAACGTAATCAGAATCCACCAGGCTTGAACCCAGGCTGCCACCCCACGAACCTCTTTGGCACTTCCTTCTGTGTGGAAGCTCCCACTGATCATTACGATGAAACATTTATAGACAACATTTATAGAGAAGCACTTTGCTCTCATTCATTCAACAAACAGTATCGGGGGCCCACTGTGTACCTGGCACAGGGCCATGTGTGCCCTTTCATTAGCTGCTCTTGGCAGCCGCCCTTATGAGGTAGGCAAGTACTGCTTTTCTCACATATATAGCCAAATACTACACAAAAATTATAATTATTAACATCAATATGATCACTGTTAATAAAGTATATAAACACACACACACACACACACACACACACACACACACACACACCAGACTCTATGTGAAGCCTCACTTAACCCTCACCTTGAGGTGGGTGTCACTGTGATCATCCCCATTTTACAGATGGGAGTACTGAGGCACTGAGATCTTTAGTGACTTACCCAGAAGGATTCAGCTAGCCTTTGGCAGAGCCTCCTATCACAGGCAGTCTACATGGAGAGTCTTTACTCTTAACCACTTTGATTTGCTACCTCTGGATAATATCATAAAAGACCTTCTCTGTGTCAGGTACTCTCCCAGAGATCTGCTGCATTAGATTCTATATTCACCACTCACAGCTCATACAAGGAAGCTGAAGCCCAGAGGCATTTGCTTATCAAGGTCACAAGGAAAATTTGTAACAGGGCTAGGACTTCACTCAGGTCTGCAGGGCTAACAAAGGCCTCTTCTGTTTACTGAGTTACCTGCTGATAAATGAGAGAGAACAGCTCATGTGAACTCAGTCGCTCCTCTCAAAGCTGCACCAGGAAGCATGTTGGACAAGTTAGGAAAGAGGGGTGGCCTGGAGGCTTTGCACAGCCCAAACCAACCCAGAAAAGAGGAGGTAAAGAATGTACAGACAACAAGAAAAGAGCTTCATCTAAAAGAGGGAGGTGAAAGATGGAAATCTCTTTGCCTAACTGGTTTGTCGGGTTCAAGATCAAACAGAAATGACTGAAACTAGGTGGGCTATTTACAGTAAAAATGACAGTGAAAACGCCAGCCACACTGAACATCTGATATTTCCTGAACCATGGATGCAGACTGTTGCACAACCAGGTTGCCACATTCATATCCCGATGTTTAAAAAAAAAAAAAAAAAAAAACTAGCTTGACATGGCTCCTCTGTTATAATGTTTGCTAAGTCTGGTTATTTCTTGAATTTGAAAACTTTCTCATTTCTTTCCATGCTTCTCTTGCTCAGGCCTCTACATCAACAAGGCCACACCATCTGTCTTCTTTGGGCCTTTGTACATGCTCCCTTTCTGCTTGGACTATTTCCATCTCAATCTTTTCCTTGGTCTGGCCAACCCCTCTTCAGTCCTCAGACCTCAGGTTGGACATCTCTCCTTCCAGGAAGCCTTCCTTGACTTTCCTGTTCTGGCTTAGGTGCCCATTTTAAGAGCAGCTCTGTTTCCCATTTCAGCACTTAACCATAATGTAAGGTAACTGCCTATTTGTCAGTCTCCTCTTCGAGGGAGTGTATGTTGGTTACCACTGCATCTTCAGTGTACGGGCTGTCACACATCAGGTGCTCAATACAAATGTAACTCTATGGATGGACAGAGGGAATCTGAGTCTTGTGACATTGTCTTAGCTGGTCTCCTGCTTTGAAATCTCTCACCTCCATACTTCACGCTCCATCCTAGAAGTCATGAAATGTCCATGTAAACTTTCATCACGGCATTTGCCTTTTTATCACTTCCCTTTGTACAACTCAGAATAGTGATAATCTTGGGTGATGCAGAGGATTTAAGTAGGAGGGGACATGTAGTCCTAAAAATATCCTATACTTTGATCTGGGGAATGATGACTTGCATATATACATATGTAAGAAGTCATCAAGATGAGCATGAGAAGATAATACACTTACTCAAACTGATACATCAATATAAACAAAAAGGTGCTTTGAAAGCTCACCATGTATGGACAGGATAAAATCTGGACCTACTGAC
This sequence comes from Bubalus bubalis, assembly GCF_019923935.1. Taxonomy (NCBI): domain Eukaryota; kingdom Metazoa; phylum Chordata; class Mammalia; order Artiodactyla; family Bovidae; genus Bubalus; species Bubalus bubalis. Next base: position 53,244,081 of record NC_059165.1, on the reverse strand, counting down.
CCCAGAGTTCAGGGTTCTTCACTAACTGGCCCACCTGTCAACTTACTTGTTCAAACTCACTGTTCTAAATCACATGCCCTGGTCTTCTCCCAGGTCCTCGGAACTCTTCTCACGCATTCCCACCTCCATGCTTATCACACCATCTTACCCTCATGTTCAGTTCTCTTTCTTTCTCTTTTACCTTCTGGAAGATCCTCCCACCCTGGAAAGACCAGGAAGAATCCATCCTCTACAATGTCACTAACCTCTCTTTTCCCTGAACCCTTAACTGTTTTGTCTGGTTCGTTCATTCATGCCAACACTTCCTGAAAACTGTAAGCTCACTGAAGGCAGAAACTTATTTTCAAGTTGTATATTTAATATGATGCCTGGCACAATGATAGATTCTAAATATATGTTTGTTATAAACACAGTGAGGGCTTACCTGTGTAAGTCCCTTGGCAGCTCTGGGTTTGTACAGAGATGAAAAAGACAGGCTGTTTATGTCCTTCAGGATGAAAACCTAGTACTGCTCTCAAAACCATGGATTTAGTGTTCATATGGGGTTCCAGATCCACGTTTTGTGACTCACTGGTTCTGTGAGGCAGTGTGAACAACTTTCATCACCAAAACTCAGTTTTTTTCATCTGTAAAATGGGGACTTTCTCACAGGGCTGTCCTGAGAATTATATAGGAACATAATTACTTATTTTATTAGTGACTATCTATTGAATTAGCCATTTTGCTAAATGAAACACAATTATCCAAATAAATGTCAATGCTCTTAATATTATTACGAAAAGGATTCAGCACAGTAACTGACTCACAGGAATCATTTAACACCTGGTAGATATTATTATCAGAGCTATTAAAAACAGATGAGAAGGTTCAGTGGAAAAAACCTATGAGCTGGTAAAAAGAACGCAAGAAGAGTTGGCTCACTGTGAGATATATACATGTACCCATAAACACAGAAAGAATTTAATCCATGAGAAATTCCTTAGGGAAATTCCATCACACCCCATCAGCACAGTCCCCAAAGCAAGAGCTGGCCTCTGATCTTTACATATTTAATGTCTTTGAAAAAAATTCTGAAACTATAACGATCTTGAAGTGGTATACAAAAGCAAGTGATTCTGGGAGTTCTATACAAAAGCACTCTGCTTTAGTGCTAGTTCACATGATTCTTTAATCACCATAATTCCTGGTGCTTCTCTGCAAACTTTTGACCTTAGGATGGCTCTTTGATTGTTCAACAGGATTTTGACAGCACAGAAAGGAGAACAGTGAGGAACAAGTTCTCACTGTGTTCCTACATACTCATTTAAAAGACAACATTTTAATAATTCTAATTCATATACACTTCTATTCATGCAATCAATAATTCATGGCAATTCCTCTGCAGCATTTTAGTGACAACAGAAAGGGCAGGATGTTTCCTCCCTTCTCTTTGCCTTCCTTTCTTCACTTAGTCATGCCCGGAGCCTGGAGAGTACAGAATCTCAAGAAAACAGTTTCCATGGTGATTCTTCCTTTGAGTACCCGACTGCATTTTGCTCTTTCTGGAGTGAATTAATGCTTTTTATTGCTTTCATGCTAAATATATTGAAGATTAGATTTGATTTCCTCTGCAGTGATACAGTTTTATCAGGAAAATGGAAAGTAAAAACACAGCATGAAGAAACTCTATCTTTCTGCCACGAGACTGTCAGAAAGAAAATAAACATTTCAGAGGAAGAAAGAGCCAGCCACAGGGAAATGGATGCAGGTGTCTGGAAGCGAGGATATGCATTCGTGTATCTAAATGTTAGGAAACCTGCCTTGGGAAGAAATAATCTTAATTCCTCCATATGTTGAAGGTGGCATAAGCTGACCATAAAACACAGAGTTATAAGAAATAACCTGATTGTTCATGTACCATGCTCTTCTCAGCACAGAAAATATCATATAGAACAAGGCTATCTTGAAACTCACAACACTATCCCTACTCCACGTTTTATTAAGGAGGATCTTGCTTTCTACTAAACCTAAATAGTCTTCCTTACTTTTAAATAGTCAAAGTACTTTCCTAACACTCCCATGGCACTCTGAATTTCCTGACACAGAACTGAACCCACAAATACCACCCATTTGTCCATCTTCTTCACCGGACCCTACAAGCGCAGGGCCTGTGTCTTTCCCATTCACAGTTTGAGCCCAGCATAGCACATAGAGGACTGAAGATTATAACAAGAAAATTATGATAGAGTAACCTGGACGCTCTGAGGTGTCCCTTGGGAAACGTCATGGGCCGATACGATGGATGGAGAGGGAAGCGTATGGAAGTAAAAAATTAAAAACAGCTTCTGTTTTTCATGGTCTCTACTGTCTGGAGTCTTGCTCTGTTCCTGTCTTGAAGCAGTCGAGGATTAAAGGGAAGAATTTGTTTGGGAGAAGAGGGGCCAAGAGTGGGACCATCCAGTGGAGTTTCCTTCTCCACTATGACATACCCACCTGCAGAGCCTAGCGTCAATCCTCATTAGGCACCACATAACCAGAAGAAAACTGGCTTTTAGTCAATTTCAGTCAAGGATTCAGTATGAAGCTTCTATGCCAAATCAGGTACTGTCCTGGGGCTGCTGAGGACAAAGAGTTGAGCACAAGAATTTTTGCCTCCAGGAAGCTGAGAGATCAAAAGGGCTTCTTGGATCCTACAGAAGGGGGTGTGGCTGAGTATGGTTAGGGTTAGGATTAGGGTACTGTCCTGACACCTCCCATTGCTGACAAAACCACCAGCAACTAACAGGTACTGAACAACGTGTTAGGCACTCTTTTAAGCAATATACATGCATGAACTCACTCGATCCTCACACGAGTCTATGCGTTGGTGCTATTACTTTCATTTAACACAGAAATTGAGGCTTTGATGGGTGAAGTAACTTGCCTAACAGTCTAAAGCCAGGTAGTAGTGGGGCCAAGATTCAAACCTGTGCTGTCTGGTCCTTGGGCCAATATTTTAACAATGATGGAGGTTCAAACTTCAGGTTCACAATGTCTTACTGGCAAGAATTGCCCTACATAGGATGTCCCAGAGTCTCCTCTGCTGTGTAAATTGCCCCAAGTCCGTGGTGTTTGTAAGTGCCCATATGCCACTCTTAGGATACACAGAGAGCTGTATAAAAATCCCGACGGAGGCACTTACAAGTCCCTCTGACTGAGACACATAAAATGGCAGGACTGCCTCAGGTTGTATCAAGAGGTTTCTATAAGGGACTGACTGTCCAATGACAGTGTGTGTGAGCTTCGATACATAGAACAGAACAAGGAAGACAGACAACATCAACTCAGTGTTACCTAGTAGAGCTCAGAATTAGGAAAGGAGAAAAAAAAGGTTTAATTGCCAGCACTACTCATCCCATAGTATGATTCCTACAAATGAAATGTCTTAAAATTTTATTAATAACTTAAAACTTATTAAGCAGTGAAAACTGAATTGTATGTGTGTGTGTTTTCTCCTGGAAGAGAGAATGGTGCTCAGAAACTGTTCCTTGCACCCCCAGAATCACAGAGCCAACCCGTCTCTGTGGGTCTGCTCAACTCCAGATCCTGTCGGTTGACTTGGCTTTCCCGCCCTTGTCATCTGGACACAGTAATGCTCCAACATTTGGGTAAGACTATCCTTTAATCATTAGAAACAGCAGTCTGAATAGCCATGGGGAAGTCTGGCCAGGAAATGTAGACAGAGATATTCTCTGCATTTTCAGGAGCTACTGATGAGGCCTTCCAGGCGCTCAGTGGGAAGGGCGGGGGTGGGAGTGGGTAGGGGTGTGGGGAGTTCCAGGCGCCTCCAAGGTGTGAGTTTGGAGAGAAAAACACAGATTAGATGTGTCTCCCTGCCAGAGCTACATGTGTGGCATGCCAGCTGGCTCCTTTTCCAATATCCTCTTTATTAGCTAACCCAACAATCATATTTTGCTAATCTTCTCATAAATAAAGTATTATCCATATCACAAAGTCATCCCTGATGGCAGACTGCACTTCAAGTAAGCTAGAATGGATGAAGACAAAAATGGGGCATTTCAGATATATACAATGACCACAATTCTTGGCATTTCAAATGTCTGCCAAATCTGCAGTACTGCCGGGTCCCTGGTGTTTGGTGCATTCCCAGGAATACAGTCTATGGCTTGGACTTTTTAGAGTCTTGGGGTATCTGTTTAAGGGCTCTCTGTTTATAGTACTGAACTGAAAATTAAAATTATTTTTCCAAGACTTTAACTACACCATACTATATCTGTTGTTAGGTAATTAGTATTTTGTGTAGCAGAGAGAAGACTGTCTTGCATTTCTGTATATTTTTCGATCCATCTTCATTTTTCCTGGCCTTGTATACAATGTAACTGAGTAATTAAGAGGGAGGGTTCTGCAGTCCAAAGGCTCTGGGGTCCAAGGTCACTCTCATTCCCAATTTCCTCTTTTATAAAACAGTGAAGAAAATCTCTCTTTCATAGACTGATTGTGAGAAAGCAGTGAGATAATGCAAATAAAGGAACTAGCACCAGGCCTGGCATCTGATAAGTCTTTAATAAAGTCGAGAAAGATAGGGAAAGAACGTGACATGACTGACAGGAATTTGGGGGCAGAGAGGGTATGTTCATTGAATTTTTTTTTCATCTCTCCTCTATGAGAAGTTTATCATCTCACAATGGGTTCAAACTCATTTCTCTTATCTCTGTGATTGGCTCTTGCTTTTCGCTTTGACCCCAAAGTTAGAATCATAAATATCTCCCACTGACTTGATGATTTAAGACAAAGGCCAAGGACTCTTTCCTCATTTACTGTTTAAAAACAGCCTTTTGTGGAGCTTTTTGATGGACTGCAGGGATATTTATGACTCAGGCCTCCTGGCAAAGTCCCTGATGCTGACTCATTCGTTACCCTAGGAGGGAAGAAGGCAGCTGGAATCATCATTCATTATTCTGTTGCTTAGTTATGGGGAAAGGTCAGAGGTAAGCCACTCAACACTGGTCTAAGTATGAGAATCAGAAATGCAATCACACCTTCTTGACTGTAAGAGAAAAAAGAATTTCTAACAAACATACACTCAGAAAAATGTTTGCAGAGCCCTGCTTCATACAACCGCTACAGCACTGCTAAATGGTAATATTCTGTCTCATGCCTCAGGCTTTCAGCTCCAAGCTCACAGCAACTCCCATTCCTCTGCAGAGCAAGTGAAAACTAAGTGACAGGTGATGGAAACGGCAGGACCGACAGAAATAGAAAGGAGGAATCATTTGGAATTTCCACAGTGACAGTGGCCTCGAAATTAGGAAGAAAGGGCAAACTTGCAGAAATATAAGGAGAAATGGAAAAGGCTTCATAAATCAGTCAAGGTAAAATTTATGATTGCTACCATGAACAGTAACAGCATGAATAAGACTATCACTTTCACAGCAAAATCATCAACAAAGACGACATCAATAAAATTTATGGAATGTACAAAGTTAGGAATATGCAAACCAATGAAAGAGAAAATATTGATAGCTAACACTTCTTTGAGCGCTTAGTGTCAGGAAGGGGGCTACACAGTCTAAATCTTATTTTTTTTCTTTTTTATTTAATCCTCAAATGGTTCTATGAGGTTCTACACACATTTACAGCTGGGGAACTCGAGATTCAGGGCACAAGACCACACAGTTAGCTGAGAAGACAGATTCTAAAGCCAATTTTCTGCTCTCATTGCTTTCAGCATAAGAAGAGTTGTGTTGAAAACAGTGCTATCTACTGCCTATAAATTCTTGCCATACACACACTGCAAAAATATTTTGGAGCACTCAACATTACTCGTGGCTCTAGGTATAGGCTGGTACAAGAGAAAATCTGGACCCAATCTGGACTTTCAGGCCACTGTGAACTCTTGGCATCACTTCCTTTACAAATGTACATCCATGGGGGTGCAGTTTTGCAACTGAGACTCAAGTCAGCTATAAAACATTCAAGAAGGCAATGGAACCCCACTCCAGTACTCTTGCCTGGACAATCCCATGGACGGAGGAGCCTGGTAGGCTGCAGTCCATGGGCTCGCTAAGAGTCGGACACGACTGAGTGACTTCACTTTCACTTCTCACTTTCATGCATTGGAGAAGGAAATGGCAAGCCACTCTAGTGTTCTTGCCTGGAGAATCCCAGGGAAGGGGGAGCCTGGTGGGCTGCCGTCTATGGGGTCACACAGAGTCGGACACGACTGAATCGACTTAGCAGCAGCAGCACATTTGAAGCAAGTTGCAAGGGGCAGCATAAAACTTATTGGATTTCCAAAGCACAGGGCTGGTTTATTAAAAAAAAAAAATAGCATTTATGGGATTTCTAAGGGTTACCCTAAGATCAATGTCAACAGAAATTTTTTTCACAAGATATGAAATTGGAGGAGGGGGGGGACCTGTGTCTTGTTTCAATGCAGCAGATGCTCCCAAAAGAGGTACCCTTGCCCCACATTTTAAATAAGTAAGATTTCTATAGCCTATCCATCAATACTTGGTTTTCAGCAAAAAGCATATGACCTAATACATATGCTTACTAAAGCTTGAGACTAGAGAAGTAAGAGGACAGGATACTGAGTTTCAGAGTGAAGGCTGTTCCTTCCAGCTTGGGCTGGAGCTTTAGACCAAACCTCCCCAGGCAAGCCTGAGAAAGGCATTGAGTGGGCACTGAGCATGAGAAGGGCATGGGTAGATATGGGACAGGAAAAGTAAACCACACACCCCCGCCCCACCCCTAGGCAAGCCTAGAGTTGGCATCGAGCTTGAGAAAGGCATGGGTAGATACAGGTCAGGGAAAGTAAAACACATACACACGTCACTTTTCTTACAGTAGTATAGGCCATGGTCACTCTCATGGACGGTTAAATTCTGCCAACCAGCAACCTACCTCAAGGTCTTTGCAACACAGTGGTTGGACAGTACCCGCCTTATCTGTTGAATCTTGCTCTGAATCATGACAACAATAACGGTATTAATAGTGGTGGTGATGGTAGTCATAGCATAGTCATCCCAGTAGCAGGAATAACAACAACTAACCTTTATAACATGTATTTCCAGGCGTTGCTTGAAGTGTTTTATACCTATTACCTCATAGCCTTGTTGTGAAGGTAAAATGAGTTAGGTCCTATTACACCCTTCTCACAGATGGACAAATGAATTCGGAGTCCTCTCTGTGACATCTCGTTCAGTCCTCACGATCCCCTACGTGGGTACTTTATTATCACTTTACAGAAGAGGCGACTGAGGCACAGAATGGTTACTTGCTCACCGCTGCACAGTTAATAGGTAACAGAGCCGGTTTGGTTTGTTGGATGTCAGAGCTCACGTTCTTAACCACCCACTACATCACTGGTAGCAGTATTCCCTCTGGAGATACTAGAGGCATATCCCCGGCCCTGATCCCTGCCCCCGCACCTTCTTCCTCTCACTCCACCTATCCTAGGGAGACCCAGAGGCAAAAGCCGGGAGAAAACCAATGCCTAGCTCAAAGGGCTGCTGTGACGACCGAAATCCTGCAACGTGCGGGAAGGGTTTGCATGGTGCCTCCTAAGAAAGACCTGATACTCCTTACACTGGAATTGGACCACAGCTCTCATCACTTCCCCATCCCTGTCAAAAGCCTTTCCTTCTCAGGCCCAGAAGGAGGCCGAGGATGAATTTCCTAGGAGAAGAAGAGGGCTAAGGGTTAATGTGTGAAAGATGAACCGAACCAGATGAGGGGAAAGGGAGAAAAAAATGGCTTTGGATCTCATTGCTAGGAACCCCCATCTTTTTTATTATTTGTATAAATCATTTGACTGTGAAGGCATCACAGGGCAAGCCTCTGAGTATGCCGATGATAATGAATTGGGTCCCACAATAAATAATGGGGGAAACCAGGCTGCCAAATGAAGCAAGGTTTAGATCATTTAAATCCTAGGCTATGAGTTGTCAAATCCAGTTTAATACTGATAAGTGCAGGATAATAACTCATAGCAAACATTGCCCCTACCCCAAAGCCCCTAACCACAGCCCTTATAACCCCTTCTCTCACCCCTTGCAAACAGAAAGAAAGCCCTGAGGGGATTTACAGAATAAAAAGGGATGGTATATACTGGCCAGAAATGAGCCCAAGTTATTACATAATAATCCCAGATGCGTCAGTTTGGGCTTAGTGCAAATACAGAGAGCTAATAGAATGCTTCAAGGTTCGATTAGCTGCCAAAGAGATTCTAAATCAGGGCAGGTTTTATATTATTAAATTGGATGGGAGAAAAGGAGTCTCATGGTTGGGTATACTGAAAAAAAAAAAGAAGAAGAAGACAGGATTAGGGAAATAAAACCAAGGGCATTGCTAGGCGGCTAAGGAGTGGCCTGAGGGTGGAGCCAAACTTTGACAGACACAAATGTCAAAGCAAGAGAATTTGATTGTCAGCATGGCCTATTCTCAGCAGCTGAGGCTGTCCTCATATCCACATTCAGGGATGTGATCTAGAGGGCACGAGAAGCTGGATCCTACCTGATAACCCAGGTGTTTCAGGAATTGAAACAGTCATTGCTTGATTGGTTGATAAATTATATAACTCATCTGACATATATTTATTGAACATCAAATATGATATATATGCCAGGCAAAAAAAATAGAGGCTATGGTGACCATCTAACAGTTGACCAAAATTTATACTATACCACATTCTTAGTATGCACAAGCTCCTTGAGTTCACTCAAAAATCTAATGATGCAGTTACTGTTATGGACTGAATGCCCAATTTCATATGCTAAAGTCCCAGGCCACAAGGAGATGGCATGTGGAGATGAGGCCTTTGGGAGTAATGAAGCCTGATGAGGTCATGAGGGTGAGGCCTGCATGATGGGGTTAGTGACCTAGAAAAACCAGAGAGCTTGCTTTCTCTCTTTCTCTCTGCTGTGTGGGGACACCATGAGAAGGTGGCTTTCTACTCTACAAGCCAGGAAGGGAGTCCTCGCAGGGGAAGTGAATCAGTGGGCACCTTGATCTTGGCCTTCTGGTCTGCTGAGCTGTGAGAAACACATCCCTGTTGTTAGAGCCACTCAGTCTATGGTATTCATTAAGGCAGCCTGAGCAGACTAATGCAGTTACCTTTGGCACAATCTTTTTCTAAACGAGTAAACTGAAGCTCAGCCAAGTTAAGTAACTTGCCCAAGATCATGTAGGGAAGAAAGATGCTAACATCCAAACTCCGTCTAAAGCCCACCTGCTTTCACACTTCTTCCAAATGAGCTCAACACCAACAGCCATTGTGAGAAGAAAGGACCTCTTTGTGTGCTTTCCCCTACCCCCTGGCATCATCCCCTTTCCCAGGTAGACACACAGATATATTTCATAAGTGGCAGAAGAATTAAAATGAATGAAAATGTTCTGGTGCCATGTGATAACTATTATCAATACCATCATGAGAGTATGAAATCAGGATTGCAGCTCTACAATCTCTCGCAGTTTTTGTCCCTGCTCCATCCCTACTCTCTGGGACATGTCTCTGGGTCAATGGCATCTCTAATTAGTTCTTTCCAAAACCAGTAACTTTTATTCTTTAGTGCAGTACTTCCCAAAAGAAGTAATGTGAGCCATATGTAATTTCAAATTTTTTAGAGCAACAAGAAATTTAAAACAGAAACAGGGAAAATTGATGTATTTTACTTAACCCACTTCATTAAATATTATACTTTCAACACATAATAAGCAAAAAAATTATTAGTGAGTTATTTTCCTTTTTACATTGTACGTCTTCAAAACCTGTTTCATATTTTACACTTATAGCTCCTTTCAATTTAGACTAGCCACATTTCATGTGCCCCACAGCTGGTAGGGCCACCATGCTGACAGTGAGCTCTAGCTGGATCTTGAATTTTCATTGACTTGTCCTGACTAGATTACAGGAACTGTGCTTTCTAGTGGCATTTTTTACAAGGCATCTATGACATGTCAAGAGTGTACTGAGCATTTTCCTATATATCACACCTAATTCTCCCAGTGGCTTGCCAAGAAAATATTGCTGGACTCACACTACAGGTAATGAAACTGAGGAAGGGGTTGAAGAGCCCACATTTGTGGGGAATATTTAATTTTACCTCTTTAACATCTAGCATATTGCCTTGCCTACAACATAATTTAACAATTACCTATGAAATGAATGGCAGGTTACTCAGCAAGCCTACAGAAGAGCTGGGATTTGAATCAGGAATGCCACATCCTGAAGCTTGTATTCTTTCATTAACACCATTTTAATTCTAGTGTGTCTGTCATAGCCCCCAGTGCAATGTTCAGGATTCCCCAGTGTTATTAAATATACAAATCTTTCATCCTAATCAAATAACTAATAACAACTCTTTTCCCAGATGTCATATTTATTGATGTCTTCCTCTCTTTTGACTGCATTTGGTTCAACAAATAGTTGTCAGGTACCAACTCAGACCATGGGACTATGCTCAACCTGAGATCATGAACACATGATCCCTACTCTCAAGCTACAAGAGAGTTTAGTTGAGTGAAGTGCTGTTGAAATGGAGCAGAACTCTATGGTCCTTGTCCTCCCATGTCCTCTGCCCGCCTTCTGCCTGTGGAAAAACTTTAGCCAAAGAGCAAGTTTAATCAGAGAAGTGAGAACATGCAGAAACAAAGGAAAACTATCAAAGGAGACCCAATAATAATAGTTTAGTCAGTAAGCATAGCCAAGGACCTTTAGTTCCTTCTCACGGGCTATAGATAATATTCTGAGCCATATCCTGTGAGCTGTCTTATACAGATTGAAACTCCCACCAGGTGGAAGAAGTTAACGACATGATGACTAGACTGTAGCCATGACATAAGCTACCACAATTCCAAGAACTAGCCTCAAGTAATAGAAACCAAGTGACTCTAGAACTGAAGATTTATTCTACTTAAAACAATCAAGATGATGCTGGTCAGACCACAGATAACCAATTTCAGGATGACTGTCAGAGCTGACTGTACTCTTTCTGCATGTAGCCCCCTCCCTCTGTCTAAAAAAGCTCTTGCCCACTGATTGTCATTGGGGTGGGGGGGGTGGGGGTCGACCTCTGGACAGGCATCTCCCACCACCTCTAGTTGCCAGCATCCAAAATCAACCTTGTCTCTCTATTGGCTTTGAGCAGCAAGAAGCTGGATCTGGGGTCAGTAACACTATTAAAAACCTTTGATTCACAGATGAGCTAGAAGTGGCTATCAGTTCAGTTCAGTTCAGTCGATCAGTTGTGTCCAACTCTTTGTGACTCCATGGACTGCAGCACGCCAGGCTTCCTTGTCTATCACCAACTCCCAGAGTTTACTCAAACTTATGTCCACTGAGTCAGTGATACCATCCAACCATCTCATCCTCTGTGGTCCCCTTCTCCTCCTGCCTTCAATCTTTCCCAGCATCAGGGTCTTTTCAAATGACTCGGCTCTTCACACCAGGTGGCCAAAGTATTGGAGCTTCAGCTTCAACATCAGTCCTTCCAATGAACACCCAGGACTGATCTCCTTTAGAATGGACTGATTGGATCTCCTTGCAGTCCAAGGGACTCTCAAGAGTCTTCTCCACCACCACAGTTCAAAAGCATCAAATCTTCGGTGCTCAGCTTTCTTTATAGTCCAACTCTCACATCCATACATGACCACTGGAAAAACCAAAGCTTTGACTAGATTTTGTTGGTAAAGTAATGTCTCTGCTTTTTAATATGCTGTCTAGGTTGGTCATAACTTTTCTTCCGAGGAGCAAGCATCTTTTAATTTCATGGCTGCAGTCACCATCTGCAGTGATTTTGGAGACCAAAAAAATAAAGTCTGTCACTGTTTCCATTGTTTACCCATCTATTTGCCATGAAGTGATGGGACCAGATGCCATGATCTTAGTTTTCTGAATGTTGAGTTTTAAGCCAACTCTTTCACTCTCCTCTTTCACTTTCATCAAGAGAGTCTTTAGTTCTTTACTTTCTGCTGTAAGTGTGGCTATAAACGTCATCATATAATCTCTACTATATAATTTAGCAGTAAATTATATACTACCTAGATTCCATATGGGGAACTCATGTGTTTCCAACAACAAGTTCTTCAAGGAGGCAACGCATACATCTGTGACTCCCCAAAGTATTTTGCAGAGTGCTAGGCAAGTGACAGGTGAACATCTTTTAATTAACTGGCCTCAGCTCTGTCCCTGCTTCTGTGTGTGCCAAGTAACTGAGAGCCAGATTCCTTACAGGCAAAGAGCAGCTTGATCAGATGTTGCTAAAGTTCTAATTATGGATCACATTTCTCAGAGAATACAGAGGTAGGAGGGCTCTCCATTCTGACTTACACTAGAAAGCTTAAAACTAATTCTGTTGAGGTTTAAGAATTAAATTAATTGGTAAATTAATTCAAATATTTATTAACTATTATACATTAGCTGTAACACTAGAACTATGAGCAAGACAGTCCCTGTCCTTGTGTTGGTGCCTGGTCAATGACACAGATATATGAGGAGGTAATTGTAATACAGTGTGCTAAGAATGAAGGTAAGTACAGAGTGCCCTAGTAGCACTTAGGGGGAGCATCTAACTTGAACTTGGTGGAACAGGGGAAGCTCCCTGGAGAAAGCATCCTAGGTCTAGTGGTAGAGGACAAATGAAGGTCAGTCTGACCAAAGGGCCAAGGATGGGGAAGGAAGTGTCCCTTCCTGCCAGGCAGAAGGAACATCTTGTAAGAAGATCCATAGAGCATGGCATGTTTGAGGGTCAGACAAGACTTTAATATGATAGGAGCATGACATGCCAGGGCTGGGCAAAAGAAAGAGCCATGTCCAGATGATCCTGGTGAAGTAAGCTTGAGATTTATGATGAAGGTCTTCATGGAAAATAGGAAGAGGCAACACGAAAGGTTTTAAGGGGAGAAGTGAGAACTGTTTTAAGAGCATTTTATTGTAGCCCTCGCTGTGTTTTATCACAGTGCTTCTCAAATTCTATGGTCACTGTTTTTCTATCTGCCTCTACCAGTATCCAGAGAGCCTTAAGACAGAGTTCCTACTTATTTCTCTCTGTGTCTCCAGGGAATAAATGCAGTATATGCTGGGTAGCTGAGGCTGAATACATATTTTCATGAGTAACATCTCTGGTACTCCTTGGTAGGTCTGAGGGACTCAGCCTGTTGAGGATGTATTATCAGAGGGGTTCTTAAATTAGATTCCTTGGACCTCTTGAAATTATATATAAAACTATGGGTGTAAATACATATAGTTTTTCAGGAATGAGGGATTATAATTTTCATCAGATACTCAAAGCTCTCTCTAGCTAGGGAAGACCTCTCAGAGGTGAAACATCAAAGGACAGTTAGCACAAAAGGTAGAAAAATGAACTGGTACATATACATTTCCAAGTGCAGATGGAGAGGTGGTAAAAGAGGACAGTTCTATAGTAGGAAGACAATGTTTGCAAGAAAAGGGAAAAGAACCTTGAAGAGGGATGTCTCCAGTGGTCCAGTGGTTAAGAATTCACCTTCCAACGCAGGAGACCTGGATTCCATCCCTGGTTGCAGAATTAAATCCCACCTGCGCAGGGCAACTGAGACCATGAGCTGCAATGAACGATGCCAAATGCTGCGACTAAGACCTGATGCAGCCAATAAAAAAATGAATATGTTAAAAAGGAACCTTGAAGAAATCGTATCAATTTCCCTCATGTCTTTTAAGTTGGCAATTCATAGCTACCTAGTCCCTAGAGGAAAATGGTTTGAGTATAGCTATAAGGAATTGTGAAAGCATTGCTGAAAGAAGTCATGGTAAACCTAGGGTCCTTAGAGTCACAGAACCCAAGGGGAAAAATGGTAATCACTTTATTATTATTACTGAAAGAAAAATATTGTGCAGGAGCCACTTCCTTCCCCTTTTCTTTCACAAATCTGCGTCAGCAAACTTAATATTTTTAAATGATAGAAATTACATACACACACAAACACATATAAACAGAAAAAAGTTCTGATATTCGTGAAACTAGTCATGATAATTCTGTCTTGATAGTGGAAAATTGATGATTTTTACTCATAGTATCTGATTTAAAAAATAATGAACATGTTTAGCTTTACAAGCATTACATATTAGGATTGCAAAAATTACTGCTTTAAAAGACAGAAAACCACAGGAAAGCATGTAAGTGAAAGTTGGTCAGTCATGCCGTCCATGGAATTCTCCCGACCAGAATACTGGAGTGCGTAGCCTTTCTCTTCTCCAGGGGATCTTCCCAACCCAGGGATCAAACCCAGGTCTCCCACATTGCAGGTAGATTCTTTACCAGCTGAGCCACTAGGGAAGCCCAAGACTACTGGAGTGGGTAGCTTATCCCTTCTCCAGGGGATCTTCCTGACCCAGGAATCGAACCCAGGTCTGCCTCATCGTAGGCAGATTCTTCACCAGCTGAGCTACCAGGGAAGGCCATAGGACAGCATAGCACATCTCACATTATGTTTCATTGGCCATGAAGCTCATAATCACTAGAAGAATACATTAAAATGCAGATTCCCGGGCCTGGCTGCAGTTCTACTGAATCAGACTCTTTAGCAATAGGACTTGGGAATCTGAAATTTACAAAACTCCTCAGGTAAGTCCTATGCTCACCACAGGGGTTTTGAAAAGACCTGGTTGATGAAGAGGGACTCAGGAAGAAAGGTTCCAAACTAGCAGGTGGCCTTTCTTCTACATGTATTAATATGTGTGTCCCAGACACGAAGAGGGCATAGACAGAGAAGAGCATAATACTCCCTCTTAACGATCCTTTAGTGATTCAATGTTTTTTTTTTCACCTTTCAAAATACCTTCCATATACATTTTTAAAAAATGTACTTATTAATATAATCTGAAGTTGGAGATGGTGGTGGCAGGGGAAGGGACCCCATGTAAATTATAAGCTGAGAGTCGCATATTATATCCACAGAAATCCCCTCATCTGGGGAGCGTGGGGTGAAACCAGGCATGATATCCCAGAAGATGGCCTGCTTTCTTTCAGATAGCCATGCATGTTTCACTCTCTCGCCTGTCTCGAGGCTGGCTTGGAGTCAGCAGCTGGCGGTCATATCAAGGCCAGGGACTGCCTCTCTCAGGTGGAGGTGAGGCACCCTCAGGGCTCTCAGGGTCCTGTTAGGTCAGGAAGGGCTGGGTAACCATCCATCAACCATTTCTAGAGCTGGCAAGGCTGCCTTCCCTGGAGAGTTGGCTTCCAATACTGAGAGACCACAATTTTAGGTCACCTAATTTTTGATTTATTCAGTCATGTCATATTTGATCCACCCTTGTATGTCATCCTAAATTCTTCTGAAACAGAATGGAGTAAAAATATTCTCCTTCCACAATCCTGCTTGCCAGATCGATAGCAACCTAGTTTCCAAATATAAACATGTGGACTGAATGCTCTTTCTGTTTCTAGGTAAGAAAGTAACTATATTTTTTGTGGTGGGGAAGACTTCCTCTGGGTTTGCACCTCACTGGTGATTCTTCACCAAGGTAACGGGATTGCCTTAATCGAGCCCATTAGACTATCTTCTTGTAATTATCTCAGGGGCCAATCTGTCTATGTAATGGGCTCTGGAGGCATCAAGCCTTCATGTTCTTACAAAGGAAAATGCTGTGCATGTGTCAGAAGAGAACTGTTTTCAGGAATTACTGGTTAACCATCTCAACAACAGCCAGAGGGGCAGGGCTGGGGGGAAGGTACTTTGCTGTGATACAGCAGGAAATTGCTAGATTTGGGACTTTATGGCCCCAAAGGGTATTCCTTTTTTTTCTTTCTTTCTTTTTTTTATTTTTTTTGAGAGTGTTTTAATAAATCTAAAGGATGCATGATGCCAGTGGCACAAGGGACTCCACACCATCTGTTGAGGTTGGGCAGGTTGCTGCCTGTCTGCTTACTATGAGAGGATACCAGGATCTTAAGGCTGGAGAGACTGCCATCATTGGATGGCTTTGGGAGTAATGAATGGCTCGCTTTGCTGCCTTGCTGGACTGGGCTTGCAGACTCTCCTGATCCCTCTACAAGGACCATGAATGCTCTGATGTCCTGGATATCTTCTCTAACTTTTCAGCCAGTGCTGCTTGAAGATACTCACACACTATGCAACAATATTCTAATTTCTTAATTTTGTTCTTTGAAATTTGAATATGTAGTATAAATAGGGTAGATCATAACGAAGAAAAAAATCAAGAAAAGCTATCCCAGGTAGTGCTAGTGGTTAAGAATCAACCTGCCAATGCAAGAGATGCAAGACACAGGTCCAACCCCTGGGTCAGGAAGATCCCCTGGAGGAGGAAATGGCAACCCTACTCTGGGTTGCCTGAAAAATCCCATGGACAAAGTACTCCAGTACTGTTGCCTGAAAAATCCCATGGACAAAGTAGCCTGGCAGGCTATAATCCACTGGGCCACAAAGAGTTGGACACAAGTGAGTGACTGAGCACGCACATAATTAAAACATAAAACTAAATAACAGTAACTGTTATGGGTTGAATTTGTTGTTTAGTCTTTCAGTTGTGTCCAACTCTTCTGCAACCTCATGGGCTGTAGCCCTCCAGGCTCCTCTGTCTATGGGATTTCCCATGCAAGGATATTGGAGTGGGTTGCCACTTCCTTCTCCAGGAGATCTCCCCAACCCAGGGATCAAAACCACATCTCCTGCATTGGCAGGCGGATTCTTTACCACTGAGCCACCAGGGAAGCTCATGGGTTGAATCATGTCACCCTAAAATTCCCAATGGTCACGTATAGATGTGAGAGCTGGACTGTAAAGAAGGCAAAATGACAAAGAATTGATGCCTTCAAACTGTGGTGCTGGAGAAGACTCCCGAAAGTCCCTTGGACAGCAAGAAGATCAAACCAGTCAATATTAAGGGAGATCAACCCTGAATATGCACTGGAAGGAATGATGCTGAAGCTCCAGTATTTTGGTCAACTGATGTGAACAGATGACTCACTGGCAAAGTCTCTGATGCTGGGAAAGACTGAGGAAAGATGAAGAGGGCGTCAGATGATGAGATGGCTGGACAGCGTCATCAATGTAATGAACATGAACTTGGGCAAACTCAGGGAGATGGTGAAGGACAGGAAGGCCTGGCGTGCTGCAGTCCATGGGGTCACAAAGAGGTGGAGACGACTGGGTGACTGAACAACAACAACAACAACATTTACACTGAAGCTCTGCCCCTGCCCACCCCACCCACCCCCAATATCTCAGAATGTGACTTTATTTGGAAATAGGGTCACTGAAGATGCAGTTAGTTATGATGAAGTCATGGGGGACCTCAATCCAAGATGACTGGTGTCCTTATAAAAAGGAGAAATTGGGATACAGAGACATACACACACACAGAAAGTCATATGAACATGATGGCAGAGATCAGGGTGATCCATCTGCAGGTCAAAGGACACCAAAGATTGCCAGTAACCACCAGAATCTAGGAAAGGCATGGAACAGTTTCTCCATCACAGACTTTGAGGGAGCCAACCTTACTGATCCTTGATTTCAGACTTCTAGCCTCCAGAACTGGGAGACAATACATTTCTGTTGTTTAAGGCACAATTCATGGTACTTTGTTAGAGCAGCTCTAGGAAACTAAAACAGTAATACACAAACCAGGTTCTATGCTTAGCATTCTGTTTATCTCTTAACACACTTCCGCAACAGTCTTAGGCTTGCAAGATGGGTGTGAATTATTAATTGGTAGGAAATGAATGGCTGGATGGGTGGGGAAAGAATTGTTTTTCTTCTCTCCCCGCCCTTTTTGTTTAAACCACCAACTGTCCATCCTAATAGGCTTTTCAATGAATGCTGGGCTGAAAGGACTTGGGAAATGATATAGGATCTACACATTCGGTACATATGTGACTTTGTTGAAAATCTGTCAACTATCATATAAGGTTACTAGCAGGCATCACATTTAGAGCTCTCCCTGAATGTGACACATGTGAGATGCCCTTTTCAAGAGAAAGAAAATATAAGGTAGCTCCTTTATGCCTAATGAGAGGGAATTAGTATTAAGCCCAGTGACTCTGATGGCATTTTTATTAGACGCAGTGCCCCCTCCCTCAAATCTATTCCAATTTAAATCCCTTAAGCATTAAGATCAGAGAAGGCAATGGCACCCTACTCCAGTACTTTTGCCTGGAAAATCCCATGGATGGAGGAGCCCGGTAGGCTGCAGTCCATGGGGTCGCTAAGAGTCGGACATGACTGAGTGACTTCACTTTCACTTTTCACTTTCATGCATTGGAGAAAGAAATGGCAACCCACTCCAGTGCTCTTGCCTGGAGAATCCCAGGGACAGGGGAGCCTGGTTGGCTGCCGTCTATGGGGTTGCACAGAGTCGGACACAACTGAAGCGACTTAGCAGCAGCAGCAAGCATTAAGATACTTTATTTACAGTTATTTTTTCCTTTTCTGATTCTGTTTAAAAATTATCTCAATTCTTCTCTCTGTAAAATCAATTTTCCCCAAGCTTTCCTCCAATAGATCTTTTGCAGTATAAGGGAGAAAACACGTACCAAACTATAAAGCCCAAAGGAATAGGAACCATACGCCGAGTCAGAAACTAAAACACGCCCCAAATATGTTCACGAAATCATCGAGAAAATATCACTGCCAATCAGTATGCCTCCAGATTGAGTGGTCTGTAACCAGGACTGCCAAGATTAAAACCAAGACTGATGACATGCAGAAGTGGGCCTCCCTGGTCTTATTGATCCTCCCCCACTGAGAGAGAATCATGGTTTAGCAGGCAGAAATCAATGCCACTGCATTAAGCTAAGTCAAGTGTAGATTTATTCATACCATGCTCTGAAACATCTTTATAAAAGTGGCAAAAAAAAATTCAAATCTATATATGGTTATACATACTCATCTATAAATAAATATGTATTTATCTAGATACCTGTTCTTTTTAAAATCATATTTAAAAATATGAAAAAAATGTAGGCTGTTACTACATTTTCTCCCACCTCCAGTTCCAATTCTTTCTTTCAAATATAAAAGAAGCCATTTGTGTTGAGACATTGTCAACTTGGCTCCTTGAGCTGCACCCCAGATTTTGATGGACTGGCAGAGCAGACACAGATACACTGCAGCCAAAGAGGCAAGGGCAACCATTTGCTCTTGAGGAAATCATCATTTTTGGCTCTGCAGGAGAAAGGAACCTGGCCCTTAGACTTGAAAGCACCACAGGGAATGCAGAATTTGTTCTCTGACTTCCTCCAGGGAGAACTCACAGGCTGGGATTGAAGAGAGCTTTCAGAGTGAACAACGGGTGGAAAGCATTGCCCTTCCAGCAGTGAGAAATGTGAAATTCCATTCCTATCCTCACACGTGTCACCAGGGAACCACCCTGTGGTTCATCAGCCCTAGGACACTAGCCAGGCAATCATTTATCCTCAGGGGCTCAGCCTTAACCTAAAAAATCATCAGGAGTGCCCAGAAGGAGCTCCTCCTCATTTCTCATCTCTAAGAAACAAAGAACAAAACATTTTACTGCAAGAGATTTTGGGGGGTTCTGATGGAGAACAGCTTAGAGCTCATTTCTCCCTTAGGCAGGCTGTCTTTCAACTTCTGAGCCTGCTGTGCCTGTGAAGACATTCATCCTGCCTTCATGCACATTCACAGCCCCATGGGCCCTTGAAATGCACCACCGGCCTCGGGCGGGTGGCCAGGAAACCAACACAAGTCCCTTCACCAAACATGCTCAGCACCACAGAGATCAGGTGGTTAAGAGACCAGGGGTCAAGTTTATGTTCAGTTTAAAATATAAACTACCCATTCCTAAATCACTAGGAAAATAAATCACGGCCCCAAAGCCCTTCCGTCTTTCAACAGGAGACACCTGTGTTTTCATAGCAGTGTCAGTGCACTTTCTTAGGGGATCCCAAGACTAAAATGCACCTCTCAGGAGACAGGAAAAGAGAGGGGGGCATGCACGGAAGGCAGCAGAGAATGCTGGATCAGAATCAGCAGGCCTGGGTTCTTATCCTAGTCCCTCCACTTGGTAGCTGTCTACCCTTAGGTGATATAACTTCACTGAAACCCCAGCTTCCTTGACTCTAAAATGAGATACACCATTGACGTATATACACTGCTGCTGCTGCTAAGTCGATTCAGTCGTGTCTGACTCTGTGCGACCCCATAGATGGTAGCCCACCAGGCTCCTCTGTCCATGGGATTCTCCAGGCAAGAACACTGGAGTGGGTTGCCATTTCCTCCTCCAATGCACGAAAGTAAAAAATCAAAGTGAAGTCGCTCAGTCGTGTCCGACTCTTAGCGACCCCATGGACTGCAGCCTACCAGGCTCCTCTGTCCATGGGATTTTTCCAGGCAAGAGTACTGGAGTGGGGTGCCATTGCCTTCTCCACTACCATGCATAAAACAGATATCTAGTGGGAAGCTGCTACATAGCACAGAGAGCTCAGCTTGGTACTCTGTGATGACCTGGGTGGGATGGGGTGGGGGGTGGAAAGGAGGTTCAAGAGGGAGGGGATATATGTATACTTATAGCTGATGCACATTGTTGTACACCAGGAACCAACACAATATTGTGAAGCAATTATACTTTAGTAAAATAAAATTTTTTTAAAAAAATGAGAGGCAGAATTTCAACAAATATTCTAAGGTTTTGAGTTTTGTACATAAAAATAGGATAATGAAGACTGATTTGCAATGTTATATTATGGTGCATGCTCAGTCATGTCCATCTCTTTGCAACCCTAAGGACTGTAGCCCGCCAGGCTCCTCTGTCCATGGGATTCTCCCGGCAAGAATACTGAGTGGGTTGCCAGTATATTATGGAAGACCTAACAAAAACATAAATACAATAGCATTTTGTAAGCTGTTAAGTAATATATAGATGTTAGTTACTGCCATATGGACTAGAGGAAATTCTTGAAGGACTTAATATCAAGAGCAATTTGGCACAGTGACTGGGGTCCTAAAATAATATTAATATAATCACTATATCACTAAATCTATAATAGTAATAAATAATAAACCTATAATCACTAAATCTCTCTCAACTTTGGTTTCCCCGCCTAAACTACTTGCCCTCCGCAAGAGGAGCGCATGAGATCAAGGAAGTGTAAATGTGCTGAAAACCATAAACTGTCCCCAAAACGCAAGCAATTATTATATAGAGAACTCATTTTGACTTTTGGCATTGCGGCGCACACACTGTTAGTTGCTGGCGCCGTGACAGATTTTAATTGGCCTGGCTATGAAAACCTTCTAGAGCTGTTATGTGCTGCACCTGTGATGGCCGTGCAGGCTAATCGAGACAGTTAGGCTGGGGACCCAGAGAACGCTTTCCACCACTGAGCACAATCCTCCTCACTTTGAGGGAAATTAACAGCTGCTTTATGGTCTCCCACATCATCTCACTTTCTTGGAGAGAGATCCCCACCAGATCCACCTCAACTCTGCAACATTGATCACTGGTGCCTAGGATGACATAACATCTGTGAAGAAATATTAAGTCTGACTTTGAAATGATTTTTGGGCTAGGAGGGGGAAAAATGTCATATGTGGCACATGCTGGGTAAAACAGTCCCTGAGTGACAGCCAGAATCAGGGGGAAGAAAGTTCATCACTTTTAAGGGATGTATTTAAGAGAAAAAAAAAAAGGAACAGGGGATGAACAGATCAATTTAGCTCTCAAGCACTTATTCTCTGCCTAAAGAAAGGAGAGGAGATTGAAGCTTCCAGGCCAGTGTAACTCTGCTCTTCAGCTTCTCAATGACATTACAAAACCTTCAGGGATTTCCTTCCTCTCCCCCATCTCCTGATATGCCCATCTCTTCTGAGAAGCATGAGAAATACATCTTGTTCTTTGGATTCCCTTTCACCCTTGGACAAAGTCACCTTGGTTGGCATTAGTGATTATTAATAAAAAGATGGGAAACATATTAATAGATGTTTGCTGTATGCTGGTCATCAGGTTCTGAGTTTCCAAATATTTATCTCATTAGATCCTGTGAGATAAAAAGTGCTATGCAGACATTTTAACTCCTGTTTTTACAGACATGGAAACTAAGGCTCAGGAAGGCCAAACTAACAAGTTGATAGAGTCTGGGCTTAAATTAGGGTCTGTAGACTTCAAAGGTTTTCCATAACATCATTGCTGTCTGTCATCTGTGGAAGAACCATTACTCAAGGGCTTGGAGACAAGGCCTAACTCACTTTTGTGACCCTAGTAACTAGGACTGTGCTTGTCACCTTCTAGGTGCTTATTGTGGAACTTAATTTTGGGAGAAGAGGAGTTTCCCAAATTGCATACTATCTTTGGAATGAGCCTCAGCATCCATTCCTAAATATCTTCTCTGCCTTGGCTGAGTCACAGAAAATGACTCTTGCTCCCTAAAGGTGGGTGGTTTGACTGTGAGATCATCTTGGGGACACAGGTATGTCCGGGAGCAGGTGGCTCATTCCAAATGGGAAGGTCCCAGGAAGGAAGCAGTTGGTTTGGGTCTACTGCATTCTGCTTTGGAAGAGGCCAAAGTAAACCATTATACCAGCAGCTCCCAGTTTGCGTCAAGTGCCCCATGGTATTTCAGCAAACTCACACGTGTGCTGGAGGGTGTTTTAAGTTTTGAGAGAAAAACAGCAACAATCACCATCTATTGGATCTGTGAGAACTAGCACAAGGGAACTCACATTTTAGCATTCGTGTGCGGTTTATTTCCTTTAATAACACAGTATCTTTGCAAAGCTGGATTTTGGCTGTTAATGTAATCAAAACAAGTACTGTGTCGAAAACAAGGTAAAACAGAAAGTGAAGCTGGCAGTGTCCAGGGTGATTTCAGAGTTTGAGAAGCTGTGTTGAGTCCAACAGGGGCACATTTGTCACTACAAGCAACTGTAGTTAAGATGAAATAAAATATGATTTCTTTCAACTTATGTGTGGTTGCAAAGGGTCACACACGACTTGGCGACTGAACAACAGCAACACAGTTTCTATAACCACTCATCCGCTAGAGGACATCCAGGGCGTTTTCAGTTTTGGGGCAACTATGAGGAATGCTGCTATAAACCCTGTGTACAGGTTGGCGTGCAGCTTCTTGTGTGAACGTAAATTTTTATTTTCCTAAGATAAATGTAAGGAGTACAGTTTCTGGATTATGTTTAGTTTTTAAAAAAACTGCAAAATGGTTTAGCAGAGGGGGTATACTATTTTACTTTCCCACCAAAAAATATACGACAGATCAAGTTTTTCTGCATCTTCACCAGCATTTGGTGTTGTCACAACTTTTTATTTTAGCCACTGTGATAGATACCTTATTGTACAGTATTAATTAGCATTTCCTCAATGATTGAACACTTTTTGAAGTGTCTATTTGCCATCTAAATATCCTCTTTGGGGAAATGTCTCTTCACTTTTTTTGCCTGCTTTCTAGGATTACTATCTTTTTTATACTGAATTTTAGGCTCTTTATATACTTTAAAAACTGTTTTTTGTCTGCTATGTATCGATAGTTTGTAAATATTTTGTCCCAGTCTTTAGCCTGACATTTCATCTTCTTAACAGGGTTCCCCCCCGCCCCCCCACCTCTGCAGAGCAAATGGTTTTTACTGTGATTAAGTTCAACTTATCTAATTTTCCTTTTATGGATCATGTTTTGTGTCAAGTGTAAGACATTTTTACCTAACCTAGATCCTAAAGATTTTTTTTTTCTCTAAAAAGTTTATAAGTTTAAGTTCATAAACTTAAGACTTCGATCCATTTGGAGTTAATTTTTGTGTACACTGTGAGACTTAGATTGAGGTTCATGTTTTGTCTATAGATGCAGTTGCTCCAGAACCATGTGAAGAAAAGACTTTCTTTCCTTCAGTAAACTACAAGTAAAAAATCAGTTGGGCATATTTGCATGGGTCTGTTTCTGGAGTCTTTATTATGTTCCACAGATCTGTAAGTCTATCCCTCTGTTACTACTATATGGTCATCATTATTATTAAATAGATTGATTTCTATTTTATTATTCTTTTAAAAATCATTTTAGCTATTATGGTTCCTCTGACTTTTCATATAAATTTTGGAATAATCTTGTCTATGTCTACAAAAAATCTTGGTAAGATTTTATTAGGAATTATATTGAGTCTGTATACCGATTTGGAGAAAATTAATACCTTTTCTATGTCAAGTGGTCAGGGAAGGCCTATGCTTTTAAACACCAAATAACAACACTTGTTTATTTTGGGACTAGTATCATAAACTTAACTTTCCAAAAGGGGCTTTAAGCACCATGTTTAACAACATGTAGCCTTCTTTGATGGCAAACTGAATACAGAATTATATTTCTTGACTACAACAAAACAAAAACTCAATCATCTGCTAAATGACAAGATGCTCTCACCAGTAATAGAGAGTGGTGGGGACTGTGGCTTGCAGGAGAAAGCATGCTGCCTAGGAACAGGCAGCTACTTAATTTCTCTAGTTGTTGAGACCATGGACACAGCATTTTCATGTCTTATAAAATTTCAACGGAAGCCAGAAATCAATTTTTTAAAAATCTAAAATGTTGGCAGCTATCATAACATAAAATGAAACAGATAAAACACACACCTTGATGGACTGGATCCAGATACCAGCCAACTCTCTGTCGTTTCTGGGCTGAAGGAGCCCACAGGAGAGCCTCTCCAGTCTCAAGAAGTTTACACTCCAATGGAAGTAACAGAGAAACAAACACTGCAAAACAGCACCGCACGCTCTGGTGCCAGTTGGAGCTGCAGTGGCAAGTGGCAGGCCCCTTAACTCTGTTTTGGGAGGTCAGAGATGACTTCCCAGGGAAGTACATTTATACAGTACCTCAAAGTAGCTAATTCAATATGTGCTGTTTAATCCATAGTATCTCTAGAAAACATTGATAGGATCAAAGCACAGGGCAAAGCTTTGTTTCTGGGTATCAGAGAAAGTAATACAGAAGAGGTCATATAATCCAAGGATTCTCCAAATATCATGTCACTTCTTGGAGGAATTATAAAGCAAAAGCTTTCTAGAGGTGACAGTTTCTCCAGCCTCTTAGTGTAATTCTGAATTTCTTAAAATCATTTACAGGGGTATAATCTGACCTCAGCCTGCCTCTACAGCCTCTTCTTGTATCTCCCTATTCCTGCCTTTTCTCTGCTTTTCCAATATATAAAGATTCATGTTCTTGTGTTTTGTTATCCATCCACCCAATCACCTACCCATTCGTCCATTCACTCATCCATCTATCTATATCCATCCATCCAAGAAATATTGATTTAGGACCACAATTCCAGGTACTGGTAACACAGCAGTGAATAAAGCTGACTCAGTTCCCACCCTCACTGGCTTTACATTCCAATAGGAGAGACAGACATATAACATGTGGTTGATGTAAGGAGTTCTATGAAGGAAAATTAGACAACGTTAAGGTATAGGAAATAATGTTACCATTTTCAATAGGGAGTTGGGAAGGCTTCTGGTTAATATTTGAACAGAACTTGAATGAATCAATGGAGCAGACAATAGAAGTATAGGGGGAAGAGTTTCCCAGCAATAAGGAACCACAAGTATAAAGAGCCCGAGTGGGAACACATCTGGCCCACTCAGGGGGCAGCATGGAGGGTAGAGTGTGTGGAGCGCGAGGGCGGCAGGAACTGAGGTTGGAGAGGAGGCCCCATGTGTGAGATTCTGAGGGCTTGGTTCACACAGGCCCTCTATGTAAGGAGAAGGCATTGAAGGATTTGAGTGGGGCAGTGACATGATCTGACTTACAGAGAGCAGACAGTGGGTAGAGACATGGAGACAGATAATCCTGTTGGTAGGTCATCACAACAGTCCAGGTGCGAGAGGGAGGCGGCTTGGACCAGTTCAGTAGCGATGAGGGCAGGGAGAAGCTGGCCAATCTGAAATGCTCTGGAGATTGAAGAGACAGGTATGCAAGGGGAAGGAGTCAAGGATGACACTCAGGGTTTTGTCCTGATCAAGTACATTTACTGACACAGGGAACATTCTGTGTCTACAACTTCACGAGGCTGTCTCCTCATCATGATTTCCACCTCATGCCAATGTCCCCTTTTTGGAGCATCTTTCCTGACCACCCCTGATTCAGTTAAGAGTTCTGAGTTTAATTTTTTTCTCAGGACTAACCAAATATCTGAAATTCTCTTTATCCTTTTATTTCAACAATTGATCATCTGGATTTCCTGACTGCAATGCAAACCCCAAGAGAATAAGGACCATGTCTACCTGGCTACATCCTCAGTACCTAATTCAGAGCCTAGATGATGGGACATGGTTGATAAATATTCATTGAATGAGGCTTGGATGGTGTAGGACAAGTTAAAAAAGCCTGCAGTTTCCTTAGTGTGGTTCTTTTCAGAACCTTGACTAAAGCAATCAGTTAATCAATGAAATAATATTGATTATTTGGTCCAAACTCTGTGCCAGAGTCTGAGAAAGCAGAATTGAGCACAAAAAGTACAATGTGCACCCCCTTGGAGCTTACAGCACTCTGTGGAGTGCAGCAAATACTCTTACACACATGGGCTTCCCCTGTGCTAAGAATTCAGAAGGGAAGGTTCCCAGAGCTCTGACAGCATGGGATCTGGGGATCCATTCTTGTCAGGTAAGCACAGGGCAAGCGGCTCTGAGCTGAGATCCACAGGAGAAATCCCCGTGGACCTCAGGGATCTCTGAGCAGAGTATATGCTCAAATTGTAGATCCTGGTTTCCATGGTGCTTCTTGTGAGAGTAAACATTTTGGCAAAAGCTGAACTTCTCCAGTCTTCTCAGGTACTGGGGCTCAGCTGGGTTAGGAACATAGATAAAGACGAGCAGCTGGTTCATGACAAAACTAGGGTTCTGCATTTATCATGACACATCTGCAAAATGGCAACACCACCTACTTAAACCTACAGTCACTCCTAAAGGAAATCAACCCTAAATACTCATTGGAAGGACTGGCTGAAGCTGTAGCTCCAGTATTCTGGCCACGTGATGCAAAGAACTGACTCCCTGGAAATGACACTGATGCGAGGAAGGATTGAAGGCAGGAGGAAAGCGGGACAACAGAGGATGAGATAGTTGGATGGCATCACCAACTCAATGGACATGAGTTTGAATAAGCTCTGGGAGTTGGTGATGGACAGGGAAGCCTGGCGTGCTGCAATCCATGGTGTGGCAAAGAGTCAGACATGACTGAGCAGCTGAATAACCACCACCTACTTCAACAGGACTGCTGAGGGTGAAAGGTATTGATGTTTATAAAGGGCTTAGCACAGTGCCTGATATACAAGAAACACTAAACAACTAATAATAATTATCATTAGATTTCAAACTCTTGAGGGGATCAATATGTGATTGATAACCCTTACTCTTCCCACACATAAACATCAAACAACACAGTACCTTACACACAGAAGGGGTTTAATAAATATATGTTGAATGAGAATGATAGTTGTCTCAATGGCACACTATTTTGGATCAGGCCAACCAACCATTCTAATGAGGGACGGCACAGTAAATAAACAGAAATCAATCAGGCCAAGCCCTTTTGTGAAGTTAAGCTGTCAAATGGTTGGTAGCTGCTGTTAATGATTCTTGCCAGCCAAGGACACTGGACAATTTAAATGGTAGGAAGTCAGTATGGTTGTTGACTTTAAAGTAAGCATAAGTTATATGGTGGGAGGGCCCAGAAGATTCAGTGATTTTATGCATCAGTAACTTGCAATAGGAAAGCTCAGCCAGAGTCCAGAAATAGTTGCTACTGAAATGGCATTTCTTTCGCATTCAAATCTACAAGCTAGATTGGTGCATGTGATTTCTCAGCTGCTACCAGAATACAGGAAGTGGTTTTGAATGAACACTAATCAACCAGGCTCTCCAGGGGCACCTTGTACCTGAAAACCTCTGAGCACTTTGTAAACAACAGTTAAGTCTCCCTGTCCCCTGAGGTATGGGCTCCGGGATTTTTGCTTATATCAAGCAGAGTTGAAGCAGGAAAGCTGTAATCATGAGCAAAGTGGGTGTCAAAAGGGATAATTCTCATGCCCCTCACAAGTCTAAACTTAAAAAGGGTCAAAATTATCTCCAAGGCCCCTAAGGTATTTTACCTGATAACCTTAATTCTACCACAAGTCCTCCAAAGCGTCTGGTGGGGGATGAACAAATGGTTGAAAATAAGAATAGCCACTTTAGAGGGCAATTTGATACTAACTGTTATGGTAAAATCCTTCAACTCAGCAATTCCACTTCAATGCATTTTTACTAGAGAAATCCTGGCACATGTGCTACAGAGGCATCAGCAAGCACCCCCTCCGCTGTGTTTTCTATGAAAATCTGAGATTAAGTTCAAGGTGCATCTAGCAAGAGGAGAATGATTAAATAAAGAAGGGAATAGTATGCAGTAGTTAAAAGAATAAACCAATACATATAACAAAATAGCACATAAAATAATATGTCCATCACAAAACAGATTACTGAATGACAAGAGCAAACTATAGAATCCTATGTGCTGTACGACATATGTGGTGGTTTTAAAATATGTCCAGAAACTATTAAAATTTGATTCTCTTCTTGTAGCAAATGGAACCTGATTGACCTCCCCTTGTATGTGGGCCAGACGTAGTGACTCGTTTCTGATGAATAGAACATGGCAGAAATGACAATGTGTCACTTTCAAGACTAGTTCAGAAAAAGGCATTGTGGCTTCCTCCTTGATATCTTCTGCTCTCTCTCTCTCTCTCTCTCTCTCTCTCTCTCTCATCACTTGCTCTAGAGGAAGCCAGCTACCCTCTCATAAGAACACTAAAGAAGCCCTGCAGTAGCCCAGGTAGCAGTCTTCGGCCAGCAGCCAATGATGGACTGAGGCCTCCAGCCAACAGCCGTGAGTGAGCCATCAGGGAAGCAGATCCTCCAGCTCCAGCCCAGCCTTCAGATGACTGCAGTCATGGCTATGTCCTGACTACAACTTCATGAGGGATCATAAGTGAACTCCTCCCACCCCCAGTACAGACATCCATGCATTCCTCACTCTTAGAATACTAAAGGTTTTAGCTATGAAAAGTACATTATTTCAAACCGCTGAGTGTTGTGACAGCAATCAGTAACTAGTATACCATCTATATAAACATTAATTAAAAAAATTTAATACATAGAGACAAACGTATAGAGGAAGGAATGGAAGGATATGCTCCAAAGTGGCACTAATCCCCTGAAAAGTGGGATTGGGAGACTTAAGGTGAAATTAGCTTCACCTTCTGTATTTTTGCTGTACAAGACCCTGTACATGTATTACTGGCATACTTTTCAGTTAAAGGAAGGAAATGTAATTTAAAATTCCACTACTTGAGAATTTCATGGTAAGTCATATAAGGCTGAAGCTTACCTTTGATCATCTCCAAGAAAGAAGGTTGCTTAGCAAACTTGTTTAATAATAAACAAGGTGATTAGCAGAGCTCTCCAACCATACTTAAGAAAGCCAACTGCTGTCAGTTACTCTTACAAATCACCTCAGTCTAAGTCACACACAATAAGTGATTTATTTTATCCATGTTTCTTATCTATTGGTATTCACAATATTCTTACTCCCAAAGAATAGCCAAATTCTTTTGAAACTGACAAAGGTGCCTCCATTGAAAAAACTAAGTTATATATTAATGCACATTGTTCTTATCAAGCAGCTTGAAATCAAAGAGTTTACGTCGTCAGGCTAAGGTTATGTAAAAGGTATTTTTAAAGTAACTTTGTACTGGATTTCTTTTAGGCTTGTGCTAATTTCTTTTTCAACTTTGAGCCTGGGGGTCTGCATCGTTTAATGGAAGTTCTGTGGCAAGGACCCTGATCTCCGTCTGGGGCTAGACTGGCTGCAGGCACCAAAGTTTCATGCATTTTCAGTGGAATTGGGTCCAGAGCTTAGTGCAAAATGCCTTCTGGGTGACTGACCAGAAATTCAATCACAGTACATTCATTTCAAAAATCCCTTTCATGTATCATTTAAAAGCAGCCTGCATATTTAAATTTGCATATCTCTGACCCTGGATTTTGGAAACACAGGAGAAGAATGAATTTCTGTTTAGTTTTCAGGATGATGGAAGGAAATAAACCAGAGGCATTTCCTTTCCTTGACTACTGGGTAAATTTACTACTTCTGAAGGATTCTGAACCCGCAGTTCTGCAACATAAGCCGCTGTCCCATGGAGCTCGGGAATAACAATAACTAACATTTATAGAGCATTTTATACTCTTACAAAATGTGTTAGCATTCACTGCCTCATTTAACGGGCAGAGAGGCTCTTAATTATGCTTTCTGATGAGGGACAATGATTCTTTCAAACCCAGCATCTGCAGAGATTACTCTGGTTTTCCTTTCAAAGGAACACACTAGAGAAATGATGATGCCATGCTCTAGACTCACCAGGCTGGGGAAGAGTACACTGTAGCAGGTGTGAGACTGGTTAACTTCCCCACACCACAGCATGTGTCTAGTTTCTTTCAATGAACTCAAATGTATATGTGACTCTCTGCTACAGGAAGACAGGAAGGTGAGAAAGTAAATGCAGGAACTTCAGAACCTTGGCTTGAATCCTGGCTCTGCCATTTTCTAGATGCACAGTCTTGAGCAAATTGCTTCTTTGTTAAATATTTCAAATCACCAAACTTCTCAGTTTTCTCATCTGAAAAGTGGGGCTGGTGTTAATGCCACAAACATCATAGATTTTCATGAGAAATACATGGATGAATTCACACAGGATGCTAGAAGAGTGTCTGGTGCATCACCACCACTTGGTAACCATTGCTGCTGTTACTGTTACATACAATGAGCTGCATTTTAGGGTGGGTGGGTCACAAGACACATCCTTCATTCATTCCAGGTGTGACTAAGAGGCTGTCTGCCGGGCACAGTGCCCAGCTCTGAAGATGTATCAGAAGGGTCCCTTAGGAGACGTGCATTTCTGGTGGATCAGTCAGATCCAAACAAAATTAAAAGTGAATGAAGTGGTAGAAGGGTTATGAATGGGGAATTGAGTTAGAGGATGAGTGAGCACAGGTACTATTTGATTTTTGAATGTGAGACCCAGAGTTTTAAAACATGGGAGGAAAAACAGTCTCAGTGGAGGGAATAGATAAATGAGAACCATGAAGGAGGAAGGAGTTGGGCAGGTTCAAGGGCTGATGGACCACGGCAGAGAGATGGGCTGGGTGTGTTCTGGCCGTGGCCAAGTGTTATGGTTTTGTTCTGCATGGAAAGAGAAGCACAGAAGGGTGTGAGGCAGAGAGGTAACATGGTTTCATAGAGATTATTTAAATATATGGCATTCAGTACAAATTTAACATATGTAATTGTACCATGGATAAATATCTATTATGCGCCCATACATATATATTTGAAGAGAATACTGGCTTTCATGTGGGCTGAGGATTGGGGAATGGGGTGACTAGAGCAGGAACATAATAACTGAAGAGACACCTGCCAGCAGAAAAGTACAAAGTGCCAGTGGTGTTCAGAGGTTAGATGTGGAGAAGCAGAGAAGGGGGCACCATCTGAGGTGACCTTGAAGAGGGCATTGCTTTTAGACATACAGAGGTGTCTGGAAAACCCAGAGAGCATTGCTAATTGATGTAGATCTTGCAAAGAGGCCATATATTGATATATCTTCCCTTGCAGTGTCCCAAATTTATATATGGATCTTGGAAATCTGCAAACAGGTGAAATCTGGGAGAGGGCGCATTTGTGTATCTCTTTTATTCCAAGTTATAGGGCACTTAAAAACTACTCTGTGGAACCCAACAGCAAGGAAGGTCCAGAAATAACCATGACTTGTCTGCACCCAAGTGGAACTCATTGCCTTGACCTTGCCTTGGCTTCTGAAGGCCAAGGAAACCCATAGAGCCTGACTTCCATTTTCCACAAGGCACTGAGGTCAAAGGGAACCTCTCCATGCCTTGAACTGAAGCTGAGTAAACACAGGCAGGCTGATATCCAAATGAAAATGACCCAGGAAGGACATGGAGCTCCCAGTGCCTGCTGCATCAGCAAGTCCAGACAAAGACCTCACGTAGTGATACTATTCCTGGATTCATTTTGCCCGCATCAGTGTTCTGTTTACGCCCTATTTCTGCCTGGTGGGCCACCCGCACCTCTCAATACACACATCTGAGATGTTAGCATTGCTGAGAGTTGCTCATACAAGCATTCTCTTTGGATCAGAACTTTACAATGGTCACACGATTGAAATTCCAAATGACTGTCCCAAAGGTTAACCCACAGCAGCAAAAGAACATGCCAACTAGTCTCAGAAGAGCTGGGTTCAAGTCTCAGCTCTGTCATTAACCGGCTTCATGATTCTGGGCACGAATCCACATCCTGTGAATTTCAGTTTCCTCTGGGTTGCAAGTTGCCAACATCTACCTCAGATATCTGTCAGAAGGACTAACTATAATGCCATTCCCTTCTCCAGGGGATCTTCCCAACCCAGGGATCCAACCGAGGTTTCCTGCATTGCAGGCAGATTTTTTTTTTATCATCTGAGCCACCAGGGAAGTACAACTATAATGCACATGAGGCTATTTTATCAAATTCATAAGATACAAGTATGGTACTATCATCAATACTGTCAAATAACATCAAATGTTTGCACAGTACTGAACAATGTTTAACTATTTTCATTTGCTGTATTTAGTTAGCTAACAAATGAGGTCTTCACTAAGTTGGTTCTTTGAGAGGCACAAAATCTTGTCTGATTTTTGTTCCCCAGCAAAGTACCAGCACTTCCTAGGTGCTCGATCAACCAGTGGTGAATGAAAGAATGAAGAATGAACAAAACCACGCCAGGGAATGGACAAACATCCCTTTGTGGGAGACAGAGAATATCACTCCTGTTTCACCTGTCTGGATTCTGGCAACAGCTGGGTTTAGCAGTGCCATGAACTAAAATTTCACCGTTACATTTATGATGGAACAGGGCCTAATCCTGCCTTTCCAGCATCCTAAATTGGTCCACTTTGGTCCCTGTTTTCTCCTACTTGGAATGTTTTTTCCAGTGGAGTGAAAGCCCACTGCTTTCCTATCGCAGTCTTTCAGTTCTCTCTCTTAAGCCATCTGCTCCTTTATGTCAAAACTTACTGCTTTTATTTGAAAACTTTTAATTAGAAGCTTCTAGGCAGTGGCGGAGTTAAGTTTAGATACTTCCAGCTTGTCTCATCCTCAGCAGCTGCAGTAAGGCAATAAGGCTTATGATTTAAGTTCATTATTATCTTCATGTTGATGTCATTTTGTTTTCCCTCGCTATTTCATTGTTCCAGTAAGTTACATAAGGCTTAATAGCCACCAGATTAATACTGCTTCTTAGAAATGACCGTCCAGGGATTTTTTCCTTATGTGATCAGATGCTGGCGAAGCTATGATAATAAGTAATAGATGTCTCCATTCTACTTCACCTTTAACCCAAAGACTACAGAAAACTTTACAAACATTAATTAAGCCAATCTCATTACACTCCAGGAGAAAGGAATTATCCACTGCAGAAAACTAAAACTGAGTTTAAAGTCACCTCTGCAACATATTTAGAGTCAGGCAGTAAGCAAGAGAATTACATCTGTTCTATGTTATGAAAGAATTGTCTCCACCTTTATCTCTGTGGGCTTGGAAAATTCTTATTCATCCTACAAGACTCTGCTTGGTTATCACCTACCTCAGGAAGCCTCCCTTACTTTACCTTCCAGGTCCAATTAGATGCATCCCATCTCCTTTCTATTCTACTGTAAGCATCTTCACAGAACCCTCATTCAACATTTTAGAGATTGTATTCTCACGTATCTCTCTTCCCAGACTTCAGCTTACTAAGGATATGCACTCATTTTTCTCACCAAAGATATGCAATTTATGCAAAATTAATTATTTTCGTGTCCCTCCCCTCCCCAATTTATCCCATAGTCTGGCACATAACAGATGTTCATGTTTGTTTAACAGGACTGGATTCCTGTTTTTGTTTTTAATAGACTTTATCTTTTTGAGCAGTTTTGTAACAGTTTTAGGGTCACAGAAAAATTGAACAGAAGGAACAGAGAGTTCCCTCCTCTCTCCTGCCCGTCCATGTCCCCCTCATATTGGCTTCTCAATTATCAACATCCCTCACGAGAGTGGTGGTACAGTGTTACAGTGGATGAACCTGCATCGACACATCACCACCGACCAGCGTTCGTGGTTTACATTAGGGTCCACTTGGTGGGTCTGGAAAAGTGGAGAATGACGTGTCTCCCCACGGTAGTATCAGACAGAGTGGTTTCACTGCCCTGAAAACTCTCTGCTGTGCAGAATTCCTTTATCAATCACCAAAGCATACTTTCTGTAGTGTGGTCAGAAATCTCTTAGCTTGTTATTTAGCACCA
Organism: Bubalus bubalis; assembly: GCF_019923935.1. Classification (NCBI taxonomy): domain Eukaryota; kingdom Metazoa; phylum Chordata; class Mammalia; order Artiodactyla; family Bovidae; genus Bubalus; species Bubalus bubalis. The sequence goes on along the minus strand of NC_059165.1, from coordinate 53,209,727 downwards.
AATTGATAGGACAAAACAAAACAGGGCAACACAACCTGTTGTAACTTCTCTGTAAAGTACACAGACTCGTGCATTGAAGAACCTACCGTTCCTCCTGGTCTGGAGCACAGTGAATGAAACAGCTTCTCTCTGTTTGCCCTACAAGTGTCCCTAGGTCCTAAAAGATTTGATACCACACAGAGCCTGGACCAGCGGCCCTCATTCTGTTTTGTACAGCAACATACAAGGATGAAGTGTCCATGTGAGATGCTCTGATTAATGACTCATTTTTCCTTTCTTCTTTAACTTGAGAGAGAGGGCATAGGGACAGAATTGAGAGGGAGGGAGAGTATCACAGTGATCCGAATCCAATGTAATTTATATTAAAAAGCAAAACATTTGCTTTAGCTGTTGTTAGCAGTTAATGATTATGAGAAGGCTAAGGATTACCAACAGTGTGTTGCGATAGCCTACTTGTGCCTGGCAGCCTGCAACTTGCCTCTGTAGACAGTGAGAGCAGCCAATGTTCTTAAATAACTTTGGGGTAACCGGAAAGGTATGTCTCACTGAAGCAGACAAACCTTTTCTATATACAACAAAAAATTAAATGAGATAATTGCAAACAAAGCATTTAGCCCAGCATGGAACAAATAGCAAACACCCAAGGAATTCAGCTATTCTGCAAGAACAGAATACTTAGTAATTATAATTAGTAATAGGAATTACTAATTCCTATTTATTGAGTGCTTATTAAGTGCCAGGAACTACATCAAGTGCTGTGTACGAGCCCTCTTAATATTCCCAATAAACCTATGAGGTGTTGTTCTAATCATATTTCACAAATAAAGTATATGGACTTTACATATTTTTTTCATTGGGTCTCAGCTACTCATAATAAGTGGAAAACTGGGTTTAGTTGCCTCCAGAGCCCAATAAGCTATCCTGTCTCTTTTGAAGCAAATGAGTGGCACCTATTAAGTGCTTGTGTGCCCCACCATGCGTTATGCAGCTGCTCTACAGATGACATGAACACTGCCCTCAAGTAACTTCTGGCTTAGCTGGAAAGGACAGACAACATACCCAAGTGAAAGCTAACAGCTACCGTAAAACAGTACATGAAAGATGGTTATTTTGAGACATTAGTCTGCCATCTTCCTGTCTGCCAGCTTTCCAAATAAAGTAATTATTCTTTGTCTCAAAAAAAAAAGACTACTTGGTGAACTGCCATTAACATTTTTAATCTAAATATGATCTGGTTTTAAGGAAAGAAGAGACCAAGGGGCTGGAGAGGTCAGGAGACCCTTCAGGACTTGAGATACATCTGGATCTATCCATATGGTCTATATGCTTGGTTGTGATTTTGTGGGTGGAAAATATATTAGAACTACTTGCAGGGGGCTTTCTAAACTCTACTCCCCTCACCCTTAAGACACATACTTGAAAAATTACTATTGAAGTCTGCCATGGGTATTGATAGAAATAACTAGAGGGTAGTGCTGTGAGTCTGGAGGGCTTCCCAGGCGGCTCAGTGGTAAAGAATCCATCTGCCAATGCAGGAGACACAGGAGATGTGGGTTGGATCTCTAGGTCAGGAAGATCCCTTGGACAAGGAAATGGCAATCCAATCTAGTATTCTTGCCTGGGAAATCCCATGGACTGGAGAGCCTGGTGGGCTACAGTCCATAGAGCCTCAAAGAGTCAGACACAACTAAGCAAGAGAGCACAGACACACACACATTGTGAGTCTGGGCTCTGCAGACTATGCAAATTTGGACTATGTCCAGTCTCTTTTTGAATCTCAGTTTTCATATCTAGGAAAATAATTATAGTAATGAGAAAATGTATGGAAAGCCCCTAGAACAATGCCTGGTGGGTAGTGAATGGTCAATGTATGATGGCTAACAGTAGTAGTTCTCTGGCTTGATGATGGATAAAATGGTGAGGATCACTGATCTAAGATATCCATCAGATAGCAAACTTCTCTGAGTTCTCTGTAGGACCTGTGCGGCAGAAAAGAAGCTGAGGAGGAAGTGACAAGCACTACATTTTCCATTTATCTTAGGGCTTAAACCTTCTAGTCTAAAGCCACCTTAGACTGATGGCTCTTCTTAAACAGTTCCAACTCCAAATGGCCACTTAAACATAATGGGATGCTATGATTTCATATGACATGCTCTTGGGACTGGTAGAATTTCTTGAATGAATAAAATGTTAGAGAGAAAAAAGTTAATGATGTTGGCTAAATGTCAAGAATGGTTTACTGAAGAATATTGGATAATCTTCCAGATGAGAGATTTTTAAGAAGAGACAATACAACTGAACAATATGGGCTCAAGTGTACGACTATTTCTGAATTCACTCAAACATTTCCTGGATGCTTCTCACCTCCCACCTATGACATGAGGACAATAACAGTAGTGAGAGCTCTATATGAAGAGCTGTGGGAATTAAATAAGATCATGAATATAAAGTACTTAGCCTTGTGCCAGGCACATAAATAGGACTCAAGAAATAATCAGCACTCTTGCTATTTCAGGTGCTAGGTTAAGATTCTGGGCTACAAAGATGAATAAAATACCTAAGAGTTCTCATAACAGTTTCTAGTAGTTGTTTCTTCGATGTTTGCAAACTCTTTCTGGACAGAGTTCTGTTCTAATCTATTCTATCCATCCCTATCTATCCAGAGTCAAGCACAGAAGTGAAGCACAGTATGTTCTTAATAGTTGTGACTTGAATGAATGAACAGGTGCGTGAGATCTAATCCTTGTGCTTAAGAAACTCAGAGGTGGGACGAGAAACACGTGGACAAGAGGTTACAATGCAGTAAAGGTGTTGTGGTCAAGATGAACTCATCTGCAAAATAGAAATAGAGTCACAGATGTAGAGAACAAACATATGGATACCAAGGCACAGGGGGTGGTAGGACGAACTGGGAGATTGGGATTGACATATTCACTACTATGGATAAAACTGAAAACTAACGAGAACCTATTGTGTAGTGCATGCAACTCCACTCAGTGCTTTATGGTGATCTAAATGGGAAGGAAATTTTGAAAAGAGTGAATATATGCATACATATAATAGATTCACTTTGCTGTACAGCAGAAACTAAAACAACACTGTAAATCAACAATTCTAAAAAAATTAACAAAAAAATGTTTTTAAACAAAAGTTCTGTGTTCACAGAAAGCCTGACTGACTAGTATTACTGTCCTGGAGCAAACAAGACGAAGTTGAGGTCTGCCCTGTCTCAGGCTAGCAGGTACTAAGTCACCTGTGTAGAATATACCAACACAGCCAAAAATAAATAAATTTCTAAGCATCCAACTGTAGTCACTTAAAGTCTTCTGGCTGAGCCTCTGTCATTTGGCTAATGTTCCCACACATCAGTGCAGAGAAACCTGTGACCCACATGACCCCAGGAACAGTTTTCTGAGCCTGTTGTGTTAGATTTCTGCCCGGAGCACTTGGCCATAACAAAGTGGAGAGGGAGAAATCAATACAACCTGAACCGAATGCACACTTAAAACATCAGCCTTCAACTGTGCAATCATGTCCTTGTCACTAACATCCAAGTGCTTTTGCTCCATGATCTGCTCAGAGTCTTATAAGTAAACACGAAGGAGGAAATGGAAATGGCTCCAGGGCGCGGGAGAGAAAAGTGCTGTTATAAACAGGGACACACACAGTGACAGCTTCCCAGGGTGGAGGGGTGGCAAGAACACAGCTTGTTTGAATGTCCACCGTGGACCCTTCAGAATTTTCTCACCCTCTTTGAGCCTTAGTTATCTCATCTGGAAAGCATAAGCACTAACACAGTTAAGGTTGTTTGGCAAGTCAGTGGACATCAGTGCCTGTAAAGTGACCAGACACAGCCTGGCTCTCAAACAGTGTTCAATAAATGGTAGCTTATTAACCAGCTTTTCTGTTGCTCGTAAGGAAGTGAGCAAGGCCAAAGAGGCCAAAGGCAGTGAACATGATTTATTAGCCACCCAAGTAAATGCTGTAACATAGGTTTCCATAGTTTTGTGCAAAGAATACTAACTAAACACTTACCACCATGTGCAACAGACTCTGTTAAGAGCTAGGAACCCAAAGGTGAATAAGGCTAGGGTCCTTCTCTACAAGAACATGAATCATTTTAATATAACTCTTAGGAGAGACTTCACAGAAGAGAGAATGTACAAGGTGACAGGAGGAACTGAGACAGGCAACTAGCTCAATATGCAGAAGACAGAAGTTACACAAGTAACAAGGAAGTCAGCCTTGGGGATTCCCTGGTGGCTCAGTGGTAAAGAATCTACCTGCCAGTGCAAGAGACATAGGTTTGATCCCTGGTCTGGGAAGATCCCACAGGCCACATGGAGCAATTAAGCCCATGAGCCACAACTACTGAGCCTGTGCTCTAGAGCCTGGGAGCTGCAACTACGGAAGCCCACCCGTATGCAGCAAGGAGAGAAGCCACTCCAATGAGAAGCCTGTCCACAACTGGAGAGCAGCTCCTGCCCATCAAAAAAAGAGACCATAGAAAAGTCCACATGGCAATAAGACTTTTGACCATCACAGTCAAAAATAAATAAATAAATTTCAAAGCTTACAAAAATAAAATAAATGAGGTCAGCCTCATGAAGAAAGGTGGACCAGGCCTCCCAGATTAATGAAACAGCCCTGAAGACAGACAGGCCTGGAATACCATGGAGTGTGTGGGATGCAGGGACCTAAGGCTGGGGCCATGAGCAGGAGAAGGACATGGAAGCCTTGTGGGCCCCCTTTCGATGGAATGTTCCCTGAGAAGATATGAGTCTTTAAGAAGGGATGAAATTTATTTCTATAAAGAAAGCTGAGCACAGAAGAATTGATGCTTGTGAACTGTGGTGTTGGAGAAGACTCTTGAGAGTCCCTTGGACTGCAAGGAGATCCAACCAGTCCATTCTAAAGATCGGTGCTGGGTGTTCACTGGAAGGACTGATGCTGAAGCTGAAACTCCAGTACTTTGGTCACCTGATATGAACAGATGACTCATTTGAAAAGACCCCGATGCTGGTAAGATTGAGGGCAGGAGGAGAAGGGGATGACAGAGGATGAGATGGCTGGATGGCATCACTGACTCAATGGACATGAGTGTGGATAAACTCCGGGAGTTGGTGATGGACAGGGAGGCCTGGCGTGCTGCAGTTCATGGGGTCACAAAGAGTCAGACACGACTGAGTGATTGAATTGAACTGACTGAAGAAGGGATGGATTGGCATTGAGACACATTACTGGCTTCAGGGTGGACAGGATGAGCTACTATGTCACGAGTGTTTAAGGTGTATTTCTTCATTCTTTTCCAACCCAAACAAGTCCATAGCCTCTTGTGGATGTCTGAGGTCAATCATACAACCAAGGATGACTTCTGCACACTTAATCATTCCCTAATGGATAAACTGTTTCACACAGGCCTCCTTCGGCTCTCACATTTCCTGTCCCCCCAGAGTCCCTGTTCCTTGACCATGTATTTGTCCACTTCAGCTGCTTCTGCAAGATTGAGTTCATCACCCTCTATTAGGCATCTTCACTTTGTTGTAGTCATAGGTTCCAGCTCTTTGGTTTAAGACAACTAAAGTCCCTCTAATCTCAAGAGCTGATCACTTGTGCCAGCGGAAAGATGTCTATATTGTTAAACAGACCACAGGCCCAAAATGGAGTCACTTATGCTTAATACAGCTCAACAAACTGGAAACTTAGTACCTAACCGATTGTAGTTTTTACCCTCCTCCAGGAATGTGATCCCAACCAGTCAGCCTGGAATCTCCTGCTCACAGCACTAGAAAGGTGCTCTGTTTGATACATCCCTTCCATCCCCCAAAGAAAGATGAGGTCATCTGCCTTCCTTGTCCCTGCCCCTCTTCTGCTCATCACAGCCTTCCATTTTGTACAGATGCTCCTCTCTGTCTACTAGAGTGGATGCAGCCCAATTCATGAATCACTAAGTAAAGCCGATAACCTCTTTAAAATTCACTTAGATGAATTTTGCCTTTTAATAGATTTGGTGGCAGCAACGAGATCTTTTTAAGCATACTTCTGCTGACATTGGGAACAAGGAGAAACATGGTGCCCTTTGAACCCTTTGAGTTCTCTTTCTCCCTGTTTCCAAAGGTCATCAGTTCTAAGCTCTGTTCTCTGCATTGAGCTCCCAGTCTAATTGGCTTTTCAGTCCAGGGCAGGTTAGCTTGAGTCAGCAGGTGGCTTCAACTGGAAGCCAAGCCTCTAGCCCTTGGTTCAGTTCACAGTTCCCCATTTGACTGTAAATCCAGTCTTTGGTTCTGTCCCCAGATTCCATGGTGAGAACTGCTGCAGTTTCCCATTTGTTTGGAATCAGTCTAAAGCCCCCATTCTTTGGGGTTTACTGGTTCGATTCTCCCCCTAAAATTGTTCCATGTTGGGAACTGTTGGTGGTGCACACAAGACCCTCTACCAACCAGTCCACAGTACCATCTCTTTGTTACTGTGCTCAAACTACTGCACAATTGTGCTCATCTCACACGCTAGTAAAGTAATGCTCAAAATTCTCCAAGCCAGGCTTCAGCAATACATGAACCATGAAATTCCAGATGTTCAAGCTGGTTTTAGAAAAGGCAGAGGAACCAGAGGTCAAATTGCCAACATCCACTGGATCATGGAAAAAGCAAGAGAGTTCCAGAAAAACATCTATTTCTGCTTTATTGACTATGCCAAAGCCTTTGTGTGGATCACAATAAACTGTGGAAAATTCTGAAAGAGATGGGAATACCAGACCACCTGACCTGCCTCATGAGAAACCTGTAAGCAGGTCAAGAAGCAACAGTTAGAGCTGGACATGGAACAACAGACTGGTTCCAAATAGGAAAAGGAGTTCATCAAGGCTGTATATTGTCACCCTGCTTATTTAACTTCTATGCAGAGTACATCATGAGAAACACTGGGCTGGAAGAAGCACAAGCTGGAATCAAGATTGCTAGGAGAAATATCAATAACCTCAGATATGCAGATGACACCACTCTTATGGCAGAAAGTGAAGAGGAACTCAAAAGGCTCTTGATGAAGGTGAAAGAGGAGAGTGAAAAAGTTGGCTTAAAGCTCAACATTCAGAAAACTAAGATCATGGCATCTGGTCCCATCACTTCATTGGAAATGGATGGGGAAATAGTGGAAACAGTGTCAGACTTTATTTTTGGAGGCTCCAAAATCACTGCAGATGGTGACTGCAGCTATGAAATTAAAAGACGCTTACTCCTTGGAAGGAAAGTTATGACCAACCTAGACAGCATATTCAAAAGCCGAGACATTACTTTACCAACAAAGGTCCATCTAGTCAAGTCTATGGTTTTTCCAGTAGTCATGTATGAATGTGAGAGTTGGACTATAAAGAAGGTTGAACACAGAATAATTGATGCTTTTGAACTATGGTGTTGGAGAAGACTGTTGAGAGTCCCTTGGACTGCAAGGAGATTCAACCAGTCAATTCTAAAGGAGATCAGTCCTGGGTGTTCTTTGGAAAGTGAAAGTGAAGTCGCTCAGTTGTGTCCGACTCTTTGTGATCCCATGGACTGTAGCCTATCAGGCTCCTCTGTCCATGGGATTTTCTAGGCAAGTGTGCTGGAGTGGATTGCCATTTCTTCTCCAGGGGATCTTCCCGATCCAGGAATCGAACCTGGGTCTCCCGCATTGCAGGCAGACGCTCTACCGAAGGACTGATGCTAAAGCTGAAACTTCAATACTTTGGCCACCTCGTGTGAAGAGTTGACTTATTGGGAAAGACTCTGATGCTGGGAGGGATTAGGGGCAGGAGGAGAAGTGGATGACAGAGGATGAGATGGCTGGACAGCATCACCGACTCAGTGGATGTGAGTTTGAGTGAACTCCAGGAGTTGGTGATGGACAGAGAGGCCTGGCATGCTGCAATTCATGGGGTCGCAAAGAGTCAGACACAACTGAGCGACTGAACTGAACTGAACTGATGTTAAGGTGTGTGTTCGTTATCTTGTTTTATGTAGATAAAAAGTATTGCTGATAGGGATCTCAGAAGATAAACAGCAGCAAAATTGGGAGGTATGGATGGAGCATTTAAAGCTGCCAGAGCACTCACCACCTAATTACAAGACTCCTGTGTCAGGGTAAGTTGCTCAAGGAACGAGTTAGAGTGATACCAGGTCACTTGTCAACATCAAAGAAACATCTGTGCAATGAGATACACCATAAAATACCCCACAGTCCCCAGCCCAGTAGCACATCCCTTTTAGGAATTCGTTTGCCTATGAGAGACCCAAGTTTTATCTAAAATAATAATAATAGGATTCCTACATTCTAAAGAAGAGCAAAAGATACCAGCACATGTGTTTATTTCATGTCTAAGAACTGTAGTCCCAGGAACTGTAGTTATCTACAAAAATGGCAAAACCTTAATAAAAACAACCTCATTACCATGTCCATTATGGGGAACATTCCAATTAGACAAGATCATTCTTTTTTTTTTTTTTTTCCAGAAATTCAGTATATTCTCAGATTGTTTATTTTTTTTTTTTTGTAACAACATGTTTATTTTATTTTTTTTTTAAACTTTACAATATTGTTCATTTTTAAGTGACTTGAAAGCAAAGGTTCCCAAACTAACCGAACAGAATGGGATCCCTGTTTCAATTGGTATACAGAAGCTTCCAAAAGGCTTTAAGATTCCAAGATAACTTCATTGAAAGATGCACTGCAAAAGGCTCATGAAAAACTGAAGACACGAGAGGTTCCTGAACAGAAGTCAGCAAAGCTGACATGGCTCCTACCGCTCCTCTCCATCCTCCTTTACCTGAGTGCTCATCTACTCCTTCTCTATCTCATCTGCCTCTCCATTTTGAAGAGATTATTAAACAGCTACCTTTTAAAGTCAAACCACCCCAGGTTACAGGCAATCCTTAGTACCCTTCACTCCTTGGTCAAAGACGGAACTAAGAGTCATAATTAAAGAATCTCCTAAACCCAGGGAGGATTCCCAAAAGATGCTGAATCATTTAGAGCTGTTATAGTGGGCCAGAGGATGAGGCTGCCGATCCTTGTCAGCCCTGGCACCTGCTGGTGGGCCTAGTGAAGCTCCAAACTGGATGAAGGAAGATGAATGGCAAAACCTCAAGGGCATACTTGAAGAATTCAGAATTCCACATGGTCCGCTCATGGACCAAAAAAGCTAAAAAAATAACAACTGATCTTTTAAGAGTCATTCCTAGTCTTCCCTCCCCATGAGAATTGGTCTGTTATTCAAGAGAGAGATGAATCTGATTTTCATGTTCATCTGGAAGCTCTCTTTCTAAGGCTTTCTGGGTTTCATATAACAGATGAGGTCCCTCAACCTGTCTCGAATGCCCTATTTGTAAAGGGACTCTCTCCTGAGATTAGGGGACTGATGGAAAAAACTGGACATCACGAGTTCAACTGAACTTATGACCATAGTGAGCACTATGAAAGGACTTTGGAGTAAAATTATAAACAAAACCCACCAAGCTATTGCTCTCACAGAACAACAGCTCCAAGGCTTATCACCTAAAACAATACCTAGGACTCACCCATTACATCCTCCTAGGGGTCCAACACCAAAAAGCTGGCCTAGGGGTCAATGTCTCATTTAAAGTCAACTGAAGCACTGGAAAAAAGGTTGTCCCCAAACATTTTATGTGAATTTTTCAGCATTAACTCAGATCCCCTCGTATGTGCCCCTAAAGGAGGGCTCAGGGCACCTCTCAGAACTGATGAGACTCCAAGAAATTTTCTGGTCAACTGCTACATTATTTCATTAAACAGCTAAGGGAAACTAAAATTAATTGTTGCTATTCATTCCCTCAGTCATGCTCGACCCTTTGAGACACCATGGACTGCAGCATCCCAGGCTTCCCTGTCCTTCACTATCTCCCAGAGTTTACTCAAACTCATGTCCATTGAGTCAATGATGCCATCCAACCATCTCATCCTCTGTCGTCCCATTCTCCTCCTGCCTTCAATCTTTCCCAGCATCAGGGTCTTTTCCAATTTTATTATTATAAAATTAATAATAATCATAAACATTGCCAAATTCTGGTATATAGAGTTACACCCTCTACTTTAAGTCCCACTTGGAGCTTGCACATGGGATCCTGGAAAACCTGGCCAAAGCTAGCTTGTGGTGAAAATTCGTATCCGAGTCAGTTCTCCTGTATCTCTGCGTATAGTATCCAATAAAGAGAGAGATAAAAAAATCTTTTGCACTCTTTGGGGATGCCTCTCAAGTCCACGAGGTTGTTCAAACTGCCAGAAATATTTACTGTTTTGTACCCATTGAAGGTGGAGAAGATATTTAAAAGAATTTTTAAGTAGCTCTGTAGTCAGACACTGGCCAGATTGGAAGCTGATATTCAGAGCCTGATAGAAATTTATTTTTAGTCATCCTCTCCTAAGCTAAAATAAAACTATGTTCCCAGAGGGAAAGAGAAAATAAAAACCTTGTAAAACCCTTGTAAAACAATTTATGGGTAGATCAACCTATGATGTCATCTAAGTTGCAACCCAATTCTTCAGAGAATTAAAAGCAACTGTCCTTATCTTACAAATCTTTCACAAAACCAGAAATGCTCCAGGACTTTTTATATAGGTCATTTCTTTAAAATGCCAACTTTGGAGAGGTAATTCACATCAGAAACAAAAAAACAAAAGGGGAGAAAGTTCTTTTAAAACTTTGGTGAATAAAAAATTTTATAAATGTCTTTTTACTAATATTAGTAAAAAAAAAACAAAACAAAAACAAAAAACTTTACCCATTGGAGCAGGTAATCTTATTTCATATATAGAAAATAATTAAGATTAGGACTTCTTTATAACTAGTGAATTTTGTATTATTGTACCTGATTCATGGCAGTCACTTTAAAACATGAGGTATAAGGTCTTTTTTTGCATCTGTCTATATATTTATGTGTTTATATATATGGACTCCCCAGTGGCTCAGTGGTAAAGAATCTGCCTGGCAATGTAGGAGATACAGGTTTGATCCCTGGGTCAGGAAGATCCCCTGGGGAAGGAAATGGCAACCTGCTCCAGTATTCTTGCCTGGGAAATCCCATGGACAGAGGAGCCTGGTGGGCTACAGTCCATGGGCTGCAAAGGAGTCAGACATGACTTAGCAACTAAACAACAAACAAGAAGTATATATGCTATAGATGTATGGTATTTTCTACCTCTGGATAACATAACCAAAATAATTTGTAAAAAGAGTTCCATTTAATTGGTTTGAATAAAATTAAGCACTTATGTGAATTAAGGATTCCTGAAATTAAAAGACACTTATTCCTTGGAAGGAAAGTTATGACCAACCCAGATAGCATATTCAAAAGCAGAGACATTACTTTGCCAACAAAGGTCCGTCTACTCAAGGCTATGGTTTTTCCAATGGTCATGTATGGATATGAGAGTTGGACTGTGAAGAAAGCTGAGCACCGAAGAATTGATGCTTTTGAACTGTGGTGTTGGAGAAGACTCTTGAGAGTCCCTTGGACTGCAAGGAGACCCAACCAGTCCATTCTGAATGAGATCAGTCCTGGGTGTTCTTTGGAAGTGATGGTGCTAAAGCTGAAACTCCAGTACTTTGGCCACCTCATGTGAAGAGTTGACTCATTGGAAAAGACTGTAATGCTAGGAGGGATTGGGGGCAGGAGGAGAAGGGGAAGATCGAGGACGAGATGGCTGGATGGCTTCACTGACTCAATGGACAAGAGTTTGAGTGAACTCTGGGAGTTGGTGATGGACAGGGAGGCCTGGAGTGTTGCAATTCATGGGGTCGCAAAGAGTCGGACATGACTGAGCGACTGAACTGAACTGAAAATTCAGAAATATAATAGAAACTAACTCCAGTGCTTTTCAGATTTATGTGACATGAGATAATTTGTGGTGAATAAAAGCTCATTTAGGTTTATTGATTACAGTAGGTATGTCTTCAGAATTAAGAGCATTAAAAATAATTCAGACGTACAACTTTATTCTACTTGGGTTATTGGTCAAATAACTACCTATCTGTTGAAATCTGTGAGCAAATGGGGATGACAGCTGACTTTGTCTAAATCGCAAGAAGTTTTTGTAGTCTAAACATTATCCCTGAGAATAAGTGAATTAATAGATGTAAACAGGATAGAAGTTTTTAGGTGAACTTGCAAAATGGTTTCCTCAAATCTTTTTGGTAACTTGAAACATTAAGGTTTTGTTAGTTAAATCAAATTATTGTTGTTCAGTCACTGTCATGTCTGACTCTTTGTGACCCCATGGACTGCAGCACTCCAGGCTTCCCTGTCCTTCACCATCTCCCACAGCCTGCTCAAATTCATGTCCACTGAGTCAATGATGCCATCCAATCATCTCATTCTCTGTCACCCACTTCTCCTCCTGTCCTCAATTTTTTCCAGCATCCAATGAGTTGGCTCTTCACATCAGGTGGCCAAAATATTGGAGCTTCATCATTCAAATTAAATAATGGATAGTCATTAAAGATCTAGATCATTTCTAAATAAGATAATATGTTGAAACACTAATTACTGAACACAAGTTTATTTTTTGCCTCCTTTTACAGAGAAACTAAAGATATCTGATTCTCTTAGTAAATATGATTTGTGCCACATTGAAAAAATTTACTGTGAGAAAGCATGTTTCTAGAAATTATAAAAATGTTTACAAATGTATCAAGCTACAGAATGCTAATATAAAAGACAGTTAGCAACTGATTACTTCTTTATTTTCACTAAAAATTAAGGTTTTTTATGATCAAAAATTCTAATATATTTAATTAAAGCTTATAAAGTTATTTTATATATAATGTATAAAATATTTTATTTAAATTGTGGATACATACAAATATGTATACATAATACATAATTAAAGTTCATGCAAATAATATGGGGAACATCTCCATAGGCAAAGAAAGTAGTGTGTGTGTTTTTGGTAAATGAGAGTACAAAGAATAGAAATGCAATTTTATTGAGAAAAAAAAAAGCAATTCTATCCTAAAATGAGACTGTTTATTTCAGTATGGGAAATAGAAAATAAAAGGACAAAAAGTTTGTGGAAAAGGAACCTTGGGAAAAGAATTTTATGTGAGGTCAAGCTGGATGAGATTGAATGAATTTGTTATATGAGTTTCAAAAATAAGCTTTAATGTCAATAATGTACTTAGGTAGATTTTCTGTCATCTGCTGAAAGGACAAGTTTTATTATATTACTGGCCTCCTCTTAATAAGAAATTGTACAACTTTTTAACTTTCTGTAATTGCCTGTGACGTCTTCAGTTGTCATCACAGTCAAATGGATAAGTACTATTTCACAGTGACTTATGATCCTATTTGACCAAATGTTTTAAAATCTTTTGCTATTTTTGACAAACTTTCCCAAATTAAATTCTAAATAGTCTTTTTGACTTAGAACTCATTTTGGGATATTCCAAAGGGCCTCCTGAAAATGACAAAAGATTTGTTTCCTCTCCTTATAAAAAGAGAGATGTTAAACCAATTAGGTTTACTGGATATATTAAGAGTCTGGGAAGCGCTGTCAAATAAGAATATTAAACCTTCATTGTGATGTATTTGTATAGGTAGATGATATAACTGTTGCAGAAATTGTGTGAAATTCCTGGAAATCTAATGTTATCAGTCACAATTCTAGTTACTTTCTGAAAATATGTCACAGAAATACCCCAAGTTCCTCATCAATTGCATTGTAATGAATGCTCATCAGCTCTTCAACCATTTTTGACGTCTTTTGTCACTTACAGTTATTGTTTTACTCTGTTGCCTTTGCAAAAGTTCCTGAAAAAGTATTTCAGTCTTCAAGGAGAGTCATGGAAAAGACTTTGACAAATACAAGTTTCTGATAACTTTAAGATCATAAAACTGAAATGTGTGAGAACTTGCATAGCTAATGGAAAAACTGGATTCAAATAAAACAAATATTAATTACATGGGACCAAATGTGCTGAGGAGGATGATTACAATTTTTTAATGTCTTTTTGTTTGAAACATTGAAACATTCCTTAATGTTTTGTTTTTCCAGATTTAAGGAAATCTTTTTTCTTAAACCATGTTGTGAAGCAATTTGGTAAAGCATATTTTTGTAAACAAAGATAAAACATCTGTGTTTTTCTCCTTATCTGATTCCTCCATAATTCAAAAATGCTTGAGTAGTCTAACACAACAATGTAGTTATTTACTTAAGTTCAAATAGAATCAGTTCTCCTTGTTACAGAATATAACTAGCAACACTTTTTTACCAACAATTTGACTGTTATGTCATATTTGAGAGAGACATGCACAGACTCAGATGTGGCCAAAGCTTAGGTGGTCAATCACTATTCTTGTTGAACTTACATAAATAACCAGGGCAGGTTTAATGCAAACAAATTTGTTTTATTGTGATTATCTTTAAAAGAAAATGGAGGCAATTGTACACAGAAAAATTATGTCTGTACTTTTGTAGGTATTAGATTCTAGTCTTGTTAACTGTCTTTAAGGTTTTGCTACATATGCTTCTAAATTGAATCAGATCCCAAACTCTTGTAGTTTTCTTAAATATCTCTTTGACTCTCCAACCTAATGTTCCCAATTTTCTCCCGTCTTTCTTATTTAGAATCACTGAGAACAAAGACTGCCCTTGAATCTCCTTGGAAGGAACTATAACCCATCTTCCTCACTGCCTAAATGGCAGACTTCAGGGACTTAACTGAAGTTTCATCTCACAGGGGGCACATCTCACAGCTGAAGAAGGCTCCACCTGGCCCTGGGACCTATGGAAATGTTGGAGATCTCCAAATGTAACTGACTAGGGAGATAAGTAGCTAACATCAAGGTAGACTGCTTCCCCCAAGAAGATGGGTCAGAAACTTCATACTTTTGGGCTAAAATTTTTTTTCTTCCCTTTCTCTTCGGTACTCTGGTATTGACCTAGAAAGATAACGTCATCAAGCACATCTCCTAGGCCATTGACAAGGGGCATCTGAAATCTACCTTTCAGACTGGCACATTTGTCATCAAAAAGTCTGAACTGTGCATTAACAGTGCCGTTAGTGGGAGAGGTTTGTGCCCTGATGGGAATTACCTTTGTCTGTGCTGGTTATCATTCATTCTCCTTGGGCTTATGATGCCTAGATGGCTAAAACTTTCCTGAATTTGCATCACTGAGTTAGAAAGAACCTACCAGGAAGCTTTCATGATTCAGGATTTACTTTTTTTTTTTTTTTGGCAGGTTCCTACTTGCAAAGTCAGGAGTAAATGTCCTTGAAACTATGATCAGGAACCTCTCTTTAACTCTTAAATACTGCAAAATGTGCTGCTAAAGCAATAGCTGTCCAGTGAAAATCCCTAGGCACTCCAGCCAAACTTGATCTCGATAATAGGACAGCCCTTGATTATCTTTTAGCTGAGCTAGGAGGTGTCTGTGCTGCAACCAACACCCCCTGATGCTCTTGGATTAACACTTGTGAGGAAGCTGAAACTCAGTTCAACTTGGCTTGAGAAGGTGACTCCTGCAGTGAGTTCTTTGACTTATTTTAGATTGGGTTGGGTCTTGGGAACCACATCTGTGAAGTACACTCCAAACACTGGGAATTAGCCTACTTAATAATAAAGTGAAGTCGCTCAGTCATGTCCGACACTTTGCAACCCCATGGACTGCAAACTACCAGGCTCCTTGGTCCATGAAATTTTCCAGGCAAGAATACTGGAATGGGCTGCCATTTCCTTCTCCAGAGGATCTTCCCAACCCAGGGATTGAACTTGGGTTTCCCGCATTGCAGGCAGACGCTTTACCGTCTGAGCCACCAGGGAAGTCTACTTAATAATAGGCATAGTCATCTCCCTGACTGCTGGGAAAGACTGAGGCAGGAGGAGAAGAGGACAACAGAGGATGTAATGGTTGGATGGCATCACCAACTAAATGGACATGAGTTTGAGCAGGCTCTGGGAGATGGTGAAGGACAGGGAGGCTGGTGTGCTGCAGCCCATGGTGTTGCAAAGAGTTCTGACTGAGCGACTGAACAACAACAACAAATAGTCATCTCCCTGGCAGGCTGTATTCTCTCATAAGCTTTAAATGCATCTTCATAGCTGCTAACCACCAAGAAAATGATCTCTTTATGACTTCAATGCCAGAAAAGGGATGAAGAAAATGATCTACTAAAGAAGTGTGACCCTAAAAGTCATGACCTATGAACTCCAGAGAGATTGTCAGCCAAATAAAAGAAAACCCAAATACCATTGTTAGGGGAGGCACACTGATTGAAACCGCCCACCCTGCCCAAGCACCATAGTAACCATTTGCATGAGTTGTTTTATGACAGGAGATCCTAATAAGGAGTATGGAACTAATAAGCCACCACCACCAACTGGAAGAGTTCGGGAAAGGTCAAAAGGAGACACTGTGTGTCTGTCCACTTCCCAGAATCCCTCTCACTAGCATCCATCTTGGCTGGATGATGTGTGCGCCACCAGGAAAGACTCTGAATTAGAATGATTGGCCAAAGACAACCCGAAAACTAATCCCATCACCATAAAACCCGAGACTGCAAGCCATGCGGCAGAGCAGTTCTCCTGGGTTCCCTTACCCTACTGCTCTCCACCTGGGTGCCCTTTCCCAATAAAATCTCTTTCTTTGTCACACATGTGTCTCCTTGGACAATTCATTTCCGAGTGTTAGACAAGAGCCCAGTTTCAGACCCTGGAAGGGGTCCACCTTTCTGCAACACCATGACCTGTGAATATCACACAGAGGATCAGTAAAAGTTGTGAGAACTACAGAGAAGTAGCTGAGAAGGGCACTAATGCCTTAATTTTTTATGACATCTCTCAGTTAAGCTGACAGGCTGATTAAAAGGAGCAAATTGTTTAAAAATAGCCAACAGGCCCCCTATGGAGTCACTTAATGCTAAGCTCATGTCACCAAACCAAGACGATGCCTAAACTAACTGCAGTTTCCACCTCTCCCAGGAATATAATCTTAACTGGTCAGTCTGGAATTTCCTGGTCCACACCAGTGAGGTAATCTGCCTGATAGACCCTTTCTGTCCTCCAAAGAAGAAATAATCTACTATTTTCTTGTCCTGTCCTTTTCTGCCTATAATAGCCTTCCATTTTGTATACCTTTTTGGAGTTTCTTCTATCTGCTAGATAGGATGCTGCCCGATTTTTGAGTCATTAAATAAAGTCATTAAATGTCTTTAAAATTTACCCAGTTGGATTTTACTTTTTAACGGATTAGATTTCCATCTCTAAAGAAAGAGAGGAAACCCCACAAAGAATGATTTATATGTGTGTGTGTAAACCATCAATAGTTACAAGTATGAATAAAAAATTAGCTACATATTTCATTGAAACACAATTAAGAATTTTATTCTTCTCAGAAGTACGAAGAGCTAATAAGGCCAATGATTAAACTCTTGGTAGAAAATGCATAGCTGGAAACAGAGGTTTCAGAAGGAATAAGCAGATTTTATCAAAAGTGTCATATATACTACTTTAGCAACTTTATAGTCTTTTAAAGTTCCAAATAGGTAAGGATTTTTTATATGTTGTAGAAAATTGAATATTAATTTCAAAAAGGTCACTCAGACTCACAGTTGTAAATAATAGCCACAGTAGGCCTGTTAATGTCTCCATTTATAAGTTAAAATACAGTTTTGATATGATTTCTGAAAGCCTTTAAATACATTTCTAGTGAGACTGAGCAGAGGAAACCCAGGTCTAGGCATTGTGTGTGTCCCATATAGTACTGGATAATTTTCAGAATTGCTACCATTCTGGTTAAAAAAAAAAAAAAAAAAGCTTCATTAAGGAGGTTTAACAGCATAAGAGAAATAAGGTTTACTCTCTATTCTTTATTCCTCTGAATTTCAAGGTGACTCCTGTATTCAAAGAGCAGTACCCAGAACATGGAGGGAATAACATACACTTTCCATAATGTGAAGTGAATCCAACCCTTCATGTTGGCATCTGACTTATTATTGAGGACACCTGTACTACTCTAAGTTGCAGAAGTGTTTCGATTGAGCCAAGCTTGAAAACATCAAGATCAGACATTCTTTCTTGACATCCACTCAGCTGGCTTCTATGCTTTCATCCAGATCCTTCCAGCATTGCACATGTTATTTTTAGAACTTGGTTTCCTCATCAGATTTATAGAGAAGTTAGTTAATTCAGATTTTGCATCTCAGGAAGTGCTTGGAATAAATTTGATAAAAGAAACTCATTAGTTCTCCCAAATAGACATCAGAAGGACTTTAATTAAGTCACCTAATTAAGTCACCCTGACACACACCATTTCTTATGTTGTAACTTACAAGTCCAGCAGAGAGACACCTTGAGAAAGTGTCTATACCACCTGTTTGGGACATACCTTTTCAGATTCTCCACTTGTCACAGTCTGGTGATTAGAAAATTATTTTAAGATGTTCTTTTAAAAGAAAATGGTTGTTAAGTTACTAATACTGAGGAAGAAAAGAGTGAACCAATGGAGTCTCCTGTAAAGCCTCCATTTTACATCCTGAAATTTGTGCTTCACTTAAATGCAGAGGATGTCTTTGCTAATTCTACCAGCTCATAAAAAGTTGCTCTATCAAATATTCAGTTGTCTTTGAGATATTTTGCTGATGATAAAGAAATAAGTTCCAGTCCCAAAGAAGAAAATTCATTCCACTTTTTAAATAAGATGCCTTGGAAAAAACACAAGAGGAACTTTCTCTAAATTAATATGTGTCTAGAGGAATGACCATTTTTCAGAGATATCACTTGGTGTAAAAGACCATCCCATGAAGGAAGAACTGTGAATAAAGGTGGAGAAGAGGTGTGACAGTGGTCTGAGGTTTTAGGCAGCTAGAGACAGACAAGCTAACATCTGATCAAAACTGAGATGGAAAACACATAATTCCCTCTAATAACAGTAGCAACTATTATTATAGCCAATATTGTGTTAAAATCTTTATCTGAATGACTTTGTGGATTCCCAGAAACACTTCGTGAGGTGAATACTATTATTTCAAGTTTTGAATGACAAAGTTGAGGCTCAGAGGGGTTCAGTGCTCAAAGTCACACACACACACACACGGTAAGTTGTGAAGCAATTCTCATCTGGTGAAAGCTCCCATCCCTCTCCCCTGACCTGTGGCACCCACGAAGAGCTTAGCAGAAACAGTAATAACACAAAATGTCTCAGGTAGCATTCCTGAGTTCCTCCTTGCATATGTCGAGATTCCACTAAAAGATTAAATTGAGGAGGCAATCACAAAACAGCCATATGCCTGAAAGGGTCTCATATCAAAACTGGGTTCACATGCACCCCTATTCTTACCTGTTCAAGGAATCCAAAGAATGCACAGACTCTATAGTCATCTAATCTATAGGCACAGTTCATGGCACTGTGCTCCCAAGACCATCTCTACCCTTAGCTAGGAGACTGATGACTGCCCACTGCCCTACTCTGTAGCTTAGGTGGAATGTGAATGAAGAGTGAGTCTTCCTACTGGACAGGATGACTCTGCTACTGAGGCCAACAGAGGGCCAGAGCCTCTGAAATGGCAGAAGCTTCAACTATCAACTCCCAATGACATTTAAAAAATTTTTTTAATTGGAGGATAATTGCTTTACAACATTGTGTTGGTTTCTGCCATACATCAACATGAATCAGCCATAGGTTTACATATGTCTCCTTCCTCTTGAAACTCCCTCTCACCTCTCACCCCATCCCACCCCTCTAGGTTGCCCAATAACAGACATTTAACTGCTTGAGCAGCTCTGGGGAAAAATATCTCCCTAGGAGTCACAACGAACATTTCCATTTCAGAGGCTCTGAAAGATCTAGCAGTTAAAAATTGGTTCCAAATTTGTAGTAGCCACAAACATTTTGGGGGGCTGAAACAGAACTTCATTCCTTCCTTCTTACCATCTCCAATGTCACTCCCTAGGTCAGGTCAACCTCATCTCTCACCCAAGTCCATGATCATGGTCTCCAAATCTGACCTCTTCATGCTATTCCTGCTAACTTTCCATCATTTCTCCTCTCAACAGATAGTGATCTCCTTAAAATATGAATGACAGCTCCTTCCTTCTCTGCTTAGAATCCTTGTTGGTGTTTCACTGTGTTAAGGTGAAATTCAACCCTCCCCCATGGTCTCTAAGCTCGACATCATCTGGTGCTGAAACCAGCCCCTCTGACATCAGCTTTCATCATTTTCTTCCTCAGTACCTTCCAGCCCCAGTGGCCTCCTCCCAGCTCCTAAATGAGGGAAGCCTTTCCTGTTTCTGGACATATGCTCTTGCTTCAGTCTGAAATACTGTTTCTGAGACTTGATATGCCTCTCCCTCCCCATCCTTCAGGTCTCATTTTAGCTATCTTCTCTTTAGACAAAGCTTTTGTAGCCACCTGCTGCTGCTAAGTCGCTTCAGTCATGTCCAACTCTGTGCGATCCCAGAGACGACAGCCCACCAGGCTCCCCTGTCCCTGGGATTCTCCAGGCAAGAACACTGGAGTGGGTTGCCATTTCCTTCTCCAATGCATGAAAATGAAAAGTGAAAGTGAAGTCGCTCAGTCATGTCCAACTCCTAGCGACCCCATGGACTGCAGCCTACCAGGCTCCTCTGTCCATGGGATTTTTCCAGGCAAGAGTACTGGAGTGGGGTACCCGTCAAAAACACAAGCTCCTGTGCCCTGACCCAGACCTGCTGAATCAGAAATTCGGATGGAAAATAGAGGCAGCTATCTGTGTATTAACAAGCCTCCAGGGGATGCTGATACAGGCTAAAGTTTGCACTATTCTATGACAATATCCTGTTTATTTCCTGTGTGTTTATCACAAACTTTAATTATTTCTTCTTTGTTTATTTAATCTGTTTTGTCTAACTCCCTCACTAGACTCACCGTGTGGATAGGAGAATTGAAGTCCAGGACCATAACGGAAGTTAATTACTATTTTCTGACACGGAACACACCTTGGGTAATATTGCTTTAAATAGGATATGGATTAGTTTATGGATAAACTTAAAGTGCCATGAGCCACATGCCACCAATTTTTCTCTTTTCTCTCCATTCAATTATTTAATATTCCTTGACATCTCTTATAGGTCAGGCACTATTTCAGACAATAGAAACACAAACATGAGCAAGTTCTTGTTCTGAAAGAAATTACAGGTAAGTGAGATTGAAAAATAGGTACATACATGACTTTCATTCTGGCAGGTGTTACAATAAAACCTAGTAAAACTCATCAAAATCATTAGAAATACATATGCACTTGTCTTCTGACTTAGTTATACCAGTTGTAAAAGTTAACTCTGTGAAAATAATCAAGTATGTATACACAGATTTATCAAAAGGACGTTTACCATAGCATTATGAATTATAGTAAAAAAAAAAATCAGAAGCAACTTAGATGTATAAGTATGGAGAATAATTTTTTAATTATCCTAAGCATCAGATAAAATACTGAAAAACTTACTGTAATTTATGACATATGAAATTGTTCACAATATATTGTTAAGTAGCTGTATTACACTGTTAATGATATATAAACATAGTTTTATACAGTATGTTGCTGTTGTTTTTTAGTCACTAAGTCATCTCTGACTCTTTGCAACCCCATGGACTGTAGCCTGCCAGGCTCCTCTGTCCATGGAATTCTCCAGGCAAGCATACTGGAGTGGGTTGCCATTTTCTTCTCCAGGGAATCTTCCCAACCCAGGGATCAAACCCATGTCTCCTGTATTGGTAGGTGAATTTCTTTACCACTGAGCCAAAGAAAGCCCTAATATAGTATGTACATTACATATTTATATCTGTATACAAATCCATTGAAATATATATTTTGTATAGAAATATATTTAATATATTGAACATAGAAACAAATATATTGGAAAGGTGCATACCAAAAAATTAATAGAAGTTCCTAGGTGGTGTGGTAACAGGCAATTTAATTTTCCTCCTTCTGTGTTTCTTTATATTTCCAAATTTCCTACAGTGTACCATTACAGAGAAAAATGCCAGGGGCCACGGGCCAGAGTAGAAGGAGCAAGTAAACCTGCTGTGTGGACCGGAGGGTATAAACACAGAGGAGGTGTCATTTGAGCGGTGACCTGAGAATGCATGGGGCCTGGTGTCAGGATGCGGTGACAGAGCAAGCGGGACTCGGAGAGCAGAATGTATTTGGAGGGCAGGAACTAGCTCAGTGAGGCAGGAGCAGTCGTACAGGGGACCTGCAGCTCTCCACCAGGGTCAGCCTACAGGGAGTGACTTGTTTGTTTACCTCCACACAAGAAGGCAAAGCTGAATATGGACGGACACATTCTTTATTAATCAAAATCAGAGTCTACTTATGCATGGCGGGCCAGCCAAGCTCCACAGGGCTCTCTGCATTGTGAAAGCAACAGACAGCTTTCCCTTTGTGGAAACGATAATACAAATAAATAGAAATCGTACTGAGGTTTCACTCCAGCTGAATTATTCTGAGATAGCATCAGATGGAGGAGGACATTCAAAAATATTCTCCTAAAAAAAAAATATAATTCTCCTATCTTAGACCTCAAGCTCCCAGTGCCAGAATTCTAGAGATAGGCCTAATCCCGTGGTCTGGCCATTGTCAATAGCCAAGATGACTGAAAAAGCAGGAAAACACCTTTTTGACGTTCATTCATCACTCAGCACCAATATAGAAATTTCAAAGGCCATGATAAGTGGCTTGACAACCTGGAGACAGATGATAAGGTCTCAGCTTCTGATCACTAAACACAATAAATTCATTGTGAACAGGTGCTACTAATTTTTTTTTAAAGACTTAACTTGTGCTGTCAATAATTGTCAGGTCAATTACACGAGAACCTGTTGACCTGAAGCATACTTGGATTTAGCTAAAATTAAGTCAAATATAAATCTGGGGAAAGGTCCATGTGGTTTAAATAGAAGGGATTGCCCTGTAGATGATTTATAGCAGAGGTTACAAACTTAAATATCAACAGAGTAGTGGCAAATGATCAGTTTTCTACCAAATCAGTTCTTCTCTGTTGTCATTTGATAGAAGAGAAAGAAATCTAGGGATCACCCTAAAGAAAGTCAGAATGTGTACATCCTTTAAACCAGAACCCCCTCTTCAAAGATGCTCTGCACTTGTACCTGTACATGACAGATGACGAAGAGTCATCAAGAGTCATTCACTGGAGCCGTGCTTATAGTAGAAAGTTAGACACAGCTAGAAATATACCTGTAGGAAAGGTGTTGAATTCTGGAACATTCATACTATAAAATACAATGCAATCTTTAAAAAGGATAAGATGGCTCTAAATGTACTAAGAAAGAACTCTAAGACCTATTGCTGAACACAAAATGCAAGTTGTGGAATAATTCAGTCCCTAACCCAGCAAACATTTATTAATGGTTTATATGTTTGGGCTTCCCTGGTGGCTCAGAAGATAAAGAATCTGCCTGCAATGTGGGAGACCCGGGTTTGATCCCTGGAGAAGGAAGATCCCCTGGAGAAGGAAATGGCAACCCACTCCAGTGTTCTTCCTGGAGAATCCCATGGATCTCGGAGACTGGTAGGTTATAGTCCATGGGGTCACAAAGAGTCAGACATGACTAAGTGACTAACACTTTCACTATGTGTCAAGCTCTGTTCTAGACACTAGACAAACTAATGAACAACACAGACAAAAACTCTTATGGAACTTAAATGCACACAGAATGTATATTTTAAAATCCTAAAACTATACATTAATTAGCAATACATATATTTATCATTTCTCAATACAGAAAAAAAGACATAATGATACCCACAAAATTGCTCACAGCAGTGAACTCTGGTCAGGGAAGTGGAGGCTGAAGGTAGGAATAGTAACTGTTTGGTCTCTATCCTTCTGTGTTGTTTTCATTATTATTATAGGAATGCATTTACGCATTTGAATTCCTTTCAATGGAATGCTTTTCAATAATGGAGCCAGAAAACTACCTTGCAAAGTCCTCCTTGGAACCCCTCAAGGCCTATATAGAGAAGACGAGTGAGACAGTCTTCTTCCTTCTTCAACTGGCACCTTCACTTACTTTATTTATTCATACCCACATGTGAGATTTCTTTTGATGCAAGATGTCTGTGGCAACAAAGCTTAAGAACAGCCAACCTTGCTCATTATCAGAAATTAGAATACACAAAGGAGTAAGGATGAAACCTCATTTTGGCCCAATACTAGACTGATCCCATATCATTTAAAGGTTTGACTGTCTAATTCTTTTATTGTGAAGGCTCCTCTGCCTGTAAAGGACATGATATGAGCTTTCCAGATGTCAAACAGTACTCAATAAACATCACAAATGAGTTCAGATGTGAAAAGCACATTTTCAAATAGAAGAGTTTTTGTTTTATTTTAAAATTGTATGAGCACCTAAAAGACCCATGTAATAGTGAAGATAAAGTTAATCTAGTAATGCATTTACCATAGCAAACCTCCAGAACAGAAACACATTACTTCCCTCTGATGGAATTTTAAATCAGCATAAGGGATTATACAGTATTATCCAGCTGATGGAGAGTGACTTGGAAAATGCAATGGGTTATGGGAACTGACCCTCATGGGTCCGATCATTTGTGTTGCAGGAACTCTTTTTGGACCTTCCATGATTAATATGTCTGATATAGTTCCGGGAAGGTGGTATCTTTTCTCCCTGAACTTCTCATTTCATCTTTTCAAAAAAATCTGCACAAAGCAGAACCAGTCTTCATGCTCTTCTTTCAGACTGTGGTTTACACAATCCAGCATTGAATTAAATCAGTGGAAAGTGTCTCCTCTTCTGCATTTCCTTGTTCAGTGTCCGGTTGACCAGGGAAACAGAGCACATTCTCCTTTATATTAGCACACCCACCAAAATCACAAATTATGGCCTACCTACTAAAATAAATGCTGTCTGAAGAATACAGAGTAAGTGGACTGAATGACACGCAGAACCCAAAGGCAATCAAAGTCTATCCCTTCTTTCTTTTATATCCTTTCAGCTTGCTCTACATTTGGGTGGTCTCTAAGTTTTGTTCTGTATATAAAAAATAAAGCAACTAAACAGCTATATTAGTGAACATTGTCTCTCCAGTGATCCGGCTTTGCCTGAAATATCTTAACCACAGAGGCCATTTTTATTTGCCGTTGAGCTTTTGTTTTAATGTGAGTTATCCAGATGATCTGTTTCCCTAGCACTTAGTGACAGGCCATCCTCAAAGATCATCTCTTCTTACAAATACTTCATTCTTCCACATTCCCCTTTTCCCCCACCCAGGACATCTGTGCTAAGGGGTAATGTCAGCCACAAAAACAAAAAATATCTTAGTACTTATAGGCAAAACATGAGAGAAAATGTACATTTTGTAGGTTTGGTGAATTTTATGGACTCCTAAGTATTGGACTAATCCAAGCAAGATGAAATTTCTCTGTTTTTCTTTCTCTGAGATCTTTGATATTCTAATTTGGTGAATGACTGAACTACACTGTGTTTTAGTTTTCCTAAAAACATAGAGAATAGGATGGTAATAGCTATCCATGGGTTTTTATTAGAGTTAAGTAAGATGATGTCTGTGAACTGTTTCACACGTGGTACCTGGCACATGGAAAGCATGGGGCTTCCCAGCTGACTCAGTGGTAAAGAGGCCACCGGCCAAGCAGGAGACAAAGGGTCGATTCCTGGGTCGGGAAGATCCCCTGGAGAAGAAAAAGGCAACGCATTCTAGTATTCTTGCCTGGGAAATCCCATGGATGGAAGAGCCTGGTGGGCTACAGTTCATGAGGTGGCAAAGAGCCGGACATGACTTAGTGACTAAATAACAAAC
Organism: Bubalus bubalis; assembly: GCF_019923935.1. Classification (NCBI taxonomy): domain Eukaryota; kingdom Metazoa; phylum Chordata; class Mammalia; order Artiodactyla; family Bovidae; genus Bubalus; species Bubalus bubalis. The sequence goes on along the minus strand of NC_059165.1, from coordinate 53,183,902 downwards.
AACAGCAGCTATTATTGATGCTATTATTATCACTACCACTAGTGCATTTTAAATTTATCTTAAACTGAGTAAAAGAAATGCAGAGTCAGATCCAGGACAAAGCAGCAAAAGCTTCTTAGATCCAGTTTTTAATAAAAATCAGGAGAAAACACCCTAATGATGGCAAATATATATATTTTAAAAAATGAGTACATTAACATTACTACCAATCTTACAGGAATACAAAAGATTATAAGAGACTGCTATGAACAACTGTACATCAAAAGCTGGATAACCTAGATGAACTGGACAAATTCCTAGATAACACACAAATTACCAAAACTGACTCAAGAAGAAAGAAAATATGAATAGACACATACAAAGAGACTGAACTAGTAATGAAATGAAGAAAAGCCCAGGGCTAGATGTAATCATCGTAAATTCTACCAAACATTTAAAGAAGAATTAATACCAATCCTTCTCAAAGCCTTTCAAACACACTGAAGAGGAGGGTACACTTCCTTACTTATTTTATGAGGCCAGCATTACTATGGTAAACAAATCCAGACAAAGATATTACAAGAAAACTATAGACCAATATTTCTTATGAATATTGATGCAAAATCCTCAACAATATACTAGGGAAAGAATTCAGCAGTCTATTACAAGATTAAACACCATGACCAAGCAGGAGTTATTCTAGGATTTCAAGAGTGGTTCAGGGCCTGAAAAATCAATCAATACACTACACATCAAATTAATAGAATGAAGGAAAAAACATATGATCATCTTAGCATTTGACAAAATCCAACACCTTTTCATGATTAAAAAAAAAAAAAGACTCAATAAATTAGGAATGCTGCTGCTAAGTCGCTTCAGTCATGTCCAACTCTGTGCGATCCCATAGACAGCAGACCACCAGGCTCCTTTGTCCCTGGGATTCTCCAGGCAAGAATACTGGAGTGGGTTGCCATTTCCTCCTCCAATGCAGGCATGCATGCTAAGTCACTTCAGTTGTGTCCGACTCTGTGCAACCCCATGGACAGCAGCCCACCAGGCTCCTCTGTCCATGGGATTCTCTAGGCAAGAATACTGGAGTGGGTTGCCATTTCCTTCTCCAAAATTAGGAATAGAAGTTATAAAACTTTCTGAACTCAATAAAGGTCATTTATGAAAAACCCTTAACTAATATCATACAACTGCAGGACTGAAGGCAGGAGGAGAAGGGGATGACAGAGGATGAGATGGTTGGATGGCATCACCAACTCAATGGACATGAGTTTGAGCAAGCTCTGGAAGATGGTGAAGGACAGGGAAGCCTGGCATGCTGCAGCCGATGGGGTCGCAAAGAGTCAGAGATGACTGAGCGACTGAACAATGACAACAAATATCATACTCACTGGTGAAAGACTAAAAGCTTCTCCCCTAAGATCAGAAATAAGACAAAGATACCCACTTTGTCATTTTATTTGACATGGCATTGAAAGTTATAGCTAGAAAAATTAGGTAAGAAAAAAAATAAAAACTATTCAATTTGGAAGGTAAATTGGAAGTAAAACTATCTCCATCTGTGGGTGACTTGATTTTAAAAAACCCTAAGGAATTCAGGGAAAAAAATCTGTTATAGATAATAAATAAATTCAGCAAAGTTGCAGTATACAAAATCAATGCACAAAAATCAGGTTTTCCCCCTCTATATTAGCAATAAGCAATCCAAAAAGGAAATTCAGAAATTTCCTTTATTGATAGCATATTTGATATATTGATATCAACATATTGATAGCATACAAAGGATAAAACATTTAGAAATAGATTTAACCAAGGAGATATAAGACTCCACACTTAAAACTAAATATTGCTGAAAGAAATTAAAGGCCAAAAATCAATGGGAAGATAGTCAATGTTCGATAGTCAACACAATACTGTTACGATGCTAACACTACCAAATGTGGTATACATAACCCAAATTCATATACAAGTTCAGTGCAATTGCTATGAAAGCTCTACTGGTGGCATTTTGGGTAGAAATTTAAAAACTGATTCAAAGATTCATATGGACTGTTCAAGTTTTATGAAAATCCCACAGCTTATATCACACTCAATGGTGAAAGTTTGAAAGCTTTTCCTCTATGACTAGGAACAAGACAGAATGCCCATTCACTACTTCTATTCAACATAGTTCTAGCTAGAGCAATTGGGAAATAAAATATATCCAGATCACAAAACAAGGAGGCAAACTATCCACAGACGATATGAACTTCTACCTAAAGAAACCTAACAAAATATCTATTATAGCTAATAAACAAATTTAGCAAAGTTGCAAGATGTAAAATCAACACACAAAAATCAACTGTATTTCTATATACCAGCAGTGAACAATCCAAAGGAGAAATTAAGAAAACAATCTTTTTATAATAGTATTAAAAAAACATACTTAGGAAAAGACCTAATCAAGGAGATGAAAGACTAGTACTCAACAATTATACAACACTGATGAAAGAAATTAAAGAAGACACAAACGAGTAGAAAGACATTTTACATTCATGGACCGGCAGACAGAACCCAAAGAGATCTACAGAGTCAATGCTGTCCTCATCAAAATTCCAGTGGGATTTTTAAATAAACAGAAAAAACAATCCCCATATTTATATGGAATCACAAAAGACCCAGCATAGCCAAAGCTCTCTTAAGAAAGAATAACAAAGTTGGAAGCATCACAATTCCAAAATATTATACAAAGCGATAGTACACAGTGTGATACTGGCACAGGGACAGACACGTAGACAAATGGAACAGAACAGACAGCCCAGAGCCAAACCCACACACATATAAAGATGCCAAGCATACACAATGGAGTAGACAGTCTCTTCAACAGTGGTGTTGGGGAAACTATATACCCACATAAATATATGACTTGGCAATTCCACCACTAGGTGTGTATATCCAAAGGAATTGAAAGCAGGAACTCAGCTACTTGTACACCAATGTTCACATAGGATTAATCACAATAGCCAAGAGGTAGAAACAGCCTGAGCTTCCCTGGAGGCTCAGTAGTAGCGAACCTGCCTGCCAGTGCCCAGCAGTGTCGATCCCTGGGTCAGGAAGATTCCCTGGAGAAGGAATATGAGGGCTCCAACTTTTGAGGGCTGAGGCTATTCATAAAACATTGGAGGATCACTCAGCAGGGCGATCCTAGAAGGAATCACACAAATGGCAGAATGCTGGACAAGATAAGGGTCCAAACTGCCTGCCACTTTTAAGAGTCTAAGCTACATATATGAAGTGGAATATTGCTCAGCCATGAAAAGGAATGAAACTGGGTCATTTGTAGAGATGTGGATGGACCTAGATACTGTTAGAGTGAAGTAAGTCAGAAAGAGAAAAATAAACATTGTGTATTAACGCATGCCTATGGAATCTAGAAAAATGATATAGATGATTTTATTTGCAAAGCAGAAATAGAGACATAGACAACAAATATATGGATACCAAGGGGGAAAGTGAGGGGTGGGGTGGGAGGAATTGGGAGCTTGGGATTGCCACAAAGACACTATGGGTACTATATAAAATAGATAACTAATGAAGACATACTGTATAGCACAGGGAACTCTGCTTAAAGCACTGTGGTGACCTGAATGGGAAGGAAGTCCAAAAGAGGGGATATATGTATGGCTGATTCGTTTTGCTGGTGCTAAAACTAACACAATAGTGTAAAGCAATGAAACTCCAATAAAAATTAAGTTAAAAAGAGTACGTTCCTATAAGAATTGTATACAGTTGGTACATTTCTTTCTTCCTTAAGCTGTAGAAACTCTTTGCGTTCCATCCAGCATTACTAATCACAATTTCTATCCTGGTTTAGTGATAAATTCACTGAAAATACTATTTTCTATCCATCTGCTTCCCAAAGTGTCCAAAGAGCTTATCAAGGTTTCATAAAGTACATCATCTTAAAATAGTTTTAAAATTCAAGAACAGATTTTAGGGGGCCAGATTTCTCAACAAAATTGCAATGTAGAAAATAAAAGTTCTCCTAACCCCAACTGTGTGCACCAGAGTCTTCCTAGTGAGGGGATATGACATGATTAGGAAGGTCATGATAAAGATACAAATGTGATATCCACACATGATGCTAACCTCAAATATCACAGCCTACTTGGAGGCCTTTTGAGTGAAAATTGTCAAGGCTATTGTCAGCCCTGTCACTTCGTTTTCTTCCTTTTAGAGACTGTTTTATTCATTCTTGATCTTATGATGGCATTCAGTCAAGATCTCTCAAGTTAAATTTTCACTCCTCCTACATCTTTTCTATCCTGAGTTTTCTATAACAAAGAGGAGTGAAGGGAGGAGGTGGGGTGAGTGTCTCAAGTGTCTAAACCAGGGGCAAATGGCCCAGTCATCAAAATAGAGAGCTGGGCCACAGAAGGTGTTTAAGCAACAATTTGGAAAACTCTAAATCTAATCATACACATCTGTGCCTTATATTCTCGACCTGCTGTCTCGCCTGAAAGGAAGGTGCTTAAATCCCCATTAGTGGGGCAGGACTGCGCATCTATGGAAAACCAGAGCTGGACTCCAATCTGTTGTGTGGGTCCCTGGAATAGCCACCAGCTGATCAGAACACATTTAACGCAGGGCATCCAGTGTGGGGCAGGAGGAACACAGCTGGTTGACACAGCAAGCACTTACCAACAGCAAGGAAAATGCCATTTGATTCGTGGGCTGAGCCAAGTCGTCTGGGAAATCACTCAAAGAAAAGTAGTTGAAAATGACATTTCGGCTCCGATTTTTCTTGTCAAGTCAGCACCATAAGCCAAAGACTAAAAAATAGCACTCCACCTAGACGGTGTCCACACAGTGACACTTGAACTTCTCCTGCTTTGGTCTTTTGAGAGTGATGTTAGCTCTGCAGGAGATAACACTGGAGACTGAATGGGCTGGCTGCTGGAAACAGGACTGCGCCTACAACTCATTTCCAGAGAAATGGATTACTCCGCCCGCTGTGGATTCTTTATTTCCTATCGTGAGATCTGAACCCTGGGCCCGAGGTACAATGAGGCATGCGATTGGCATTTGCAAAAACCTTGACATCCCACACTGCAGTTCACGACTGGTGTCAGACAAAGGAGCATATTAAATGACTGCCAGCCTGATGATAAGGCCAGTTATTACTGAGGTGTAGTTTCCCCAGGTCTAAAGACCCATAGTGGTGGTACTGAAGCATGCCGGGGAGAAGATAAAATTTAATTAATAATTTCCTCAGAGGCCAACAGTCTATTACAACTATGTTCCTTGCTGTTTTCTGCGATGACCTTACAGCTCATAAACATCACAGGCACACGCTTGGTCATAGCCTCATCCCCAGCTTCAATTTAAGGTGCAGTTTGTCCTGCATAATTAGCTAGGCTGAAATGAAGAGTTTTGGTTGCCGCTGCTGGAAAGTCATAGGCTCTGCATAAGGCAGGTGTGTGCCTCCCTCCCTCTGCTCAGTCCAACGTCTTGAATAGACAGCATCATCTCCTACATTAATAGTACACATTCTGGACAAAGCCAAGAATGAAGGTGTGCTGCTGAGTTTCAGGGAACACATTTTAGTCTCTGTTTTAATTGGAAAGACTGGACACGAAATTAAGTGGCTTTCTTGTATTCCATAGACTGGCTCAATCCAATCGTTTTGGAAACATAATTGCCAAGAATGATATAATAGGGAGGTAGATTTTTTTTCTCCTACAGTAAAACACTTGTTCCTTTAATACAGAACTACCATTTATTTTGAACCTATTATGTGCGGAACACTTGGTAGAGCTGTGGGGGAAACAAACAAAAGTCTTAATTATCTCTGGGATCAGTGCCTAGCATAAAATCTGGGAAAGAGAACATGTTTTAAAAAGTATCTAAAGCATGAATAAATCAATGACTTGATTGTGGGATATTGAAAATTACTGAAAACATGCAAACAATTTATACAGTCAGAAAAATAAAAATTAAAAATGAGACTCTGTGTTTCTAAAATTGAGAACCAATGTGTGCTGACTGCCTACTGCCAGACCCTAGGGTGCTCGGGATGCAATGCTGCAGTGGTTCAGACTGTCCTAGAGCAAAAGTGACTCCCTCAACTTGCCAGAAAAAGACCCAAATGCTAAGTATAACATTTTCTAACTTTATCTTTCTGAATATTCATTGGAATCAGTCCTGAATATTCACTGGAGGGACTGATGCTGAAATTGAAGCTCCAATACTTTGGCCACCTGATGCTAAGAGCCAACTTGTTGGAAAGGACCTTGATGCTGGGAATGATTGAAGGCAGGAGGAGAAGGGGATGACACAGGATGAGATGGTTGGATGGCATCACCGACTTGGACATGAGTTTGAGGAAGCTCCAGGAGTTGATGATGGACAGGGAAGCCTGCATGCTGTAGTCCACAGGGTTGCAAAGAGTCAGACACGACTGAGTGACTGAACTGAACTTTATCTTTGGCATATTCCTCTTCCTACTCTAGGCTACAGCCTAATGAGATTGTTCCTTTTCCCTCCAAACACCCCATGCTTTGCTCTAGTGCCTGGTCAGAACAGAATCTCAAATGCCTGTTGAAGGCATGAAATAAGATAATCACTGTGCCTTTTGCTGCTAGCATTCTCTCTGGTTAGACATTCTTATCCAGGTGTTGATCCATTAAAACTCTGTTCCCTGAGTCTACATCAAATACTATCCAGAACACAGTAGTGCATTGTTGTTATCCATTTCATTCATTCATCCATTCACTCAATCATGTATATCTTATCTCATTTAAAATGGTTAAGACAACACATATGTTGATTGAATCGCATGGAAGAATAGGACTATCTATGGCTTCATAAGGCTAGAGTCTTTGGTGCCAAGTCACCTTCCTTCCAAGTCTCATCCACATCCCAGCTGCTGCTGATGAAAACTGTTAATACTACTGACAGAACACTTATTATTGGCTCTGGACTATGCTCAGCTCTTTAAATAGAATTACTTCCTCAAACATGCAACAGCATCATCATGTTTATATATTATTATCCCCACATTACAAGTGAGGAAATGAAAACAGACACATTAAGTAAACTAGTCCTCAAGCTGCACAGCTAATAATGGTAGTGTCAGTATGTCAACCCAGGTCTAAGTCTAAAACTTTGCTCTTATGGTAACAATAACCCTGTGTACGAGACAGCAAAAGAGACACTGATGTATAGAACAGTCTTATGGACTCTGTGGGAGAGGGAGAGGGTGGGAAGATTTGGGAGAATGGCATTGAAACTTGTAAAATATCATGTATGAAACGAGTTGCCAGTCCAGGTTCGATGCACGATACTGGATGCTTGGGGCTGGTGCACTGGGACGACCCAGAGGGATGGAATGGGGAGGGAGGAGGGAGGAGGGTTCAGGATGGGGAACACATGTATACCTGTGGCGGATTCATTTTGATATTTGGCAAAACTAATACAATTATGTAAAGTTTAAAAATAAAATAAAATAAAAAAAAATAAAATAAAACTTTGCTCTTGGCCACTATAGTATTTTCTCTCTGTTTTCATTCTTAACTTACTATGAACAGACATGAAAATATGTCTCTGAGTTATGTGCTTAAAGAAGAAAACTTGGGCATTACAGTTGCCTGTCTAATGCCAGCTATTTGAATATGTGCAGTCACTGGACCACCTGGATATTTAGTCTGCATGAACACAAACATCTGGATATTTGGAAAATGGATGCGCAAGCAAGCATTTCAGATTTTATCTGCGTACCTGGCTCCACATAACCCCAAGGCAAGGCATTTTCCCTGAAAACAGAACATAAGAGATCTGAAATGGAAAACAAGGCAAAAGTTTTAAACAAGAAGTATCGAGTGCTTAATTATTACCAGTGGAAAAATAAGTTTCCCTTTCAAAAGATCATAACTTTTCCTAGAGGCAGTGCTACCCTAATGTGATACTTTATGAAAACAGTTCATTTGAACCAGATCTAATCCAATTGAGATTCAAACAAAGTGAGAAGGAAGATGCTGTGAATAAAGTGGATTTTGGGCCAATCCAGATTTTTCCCCATCCACTGCCACAGAACTAGAGATCTCTTGTGGATATGGAAAGTCTTGACACTGATGCTTCAAATCGAAATAAAGATGCCATTCTGAACCCCTTTCCATTTAGACTGTCTCAGTTTCAGTATTAATCTAGGATGCTCAGGATGCAGAAGTTTCCCCACCTCTGTGTTATACCCATGATCTCTCCCCAACCTACAAAGTTAGAGTCAAGAGAGATGCTCACAGTAATCAATACTTTAGTCTACTTATCAATGACTGCCCGACTCCTGATTCGTAACAGATTTTCTGCTTTCTCTTGATTTTCACTCATTGTACAAAACACACTGTATCAATAACAAAAGGCATGAGATCCTCTAACATGAGAATAGTTGTTTTCTTTCTTGCCTATTTTTTTTTTTTTATAGAGTTGGCTCATAGTTTTCCAATCTGTGCTTCAGATATGGTGACCACCTTGGTTTCTGAACACCCCTTGGTTATTTCACTACATCAAGTGCTTGATTTAACCAAAGAGAGATGGGATGTGTGTGTGTGTGTGTGTGTGTGATGGTGAGGGAAAGAGTTGGGGGGAGAGGGGAAAGGCAGGGGGAGGAGAAAGAAAGAGATCAAGAGAGACAAAGGAGGGTTAAGTGTGGATAGAAACATGGATACAGGATGATTTATCAATACAGAAAATATTCTTCAAAACTGCTGTCATATATTCTGACTCAAAGTGACATTTTAGGAAGTTTCCCCCAAATACACATTTATGAAGGTATAGTAAATATTATTAAGATATCAAGAAATGAAACAGCCAAGTGTCTATGAATAGAAGCTAGATTAAATAAACCAAGGTACACTTATAAAGCAGATTATTATGCATAAAAAAGCCATATGATAGAAGATGACAATGACATATTTGTGATTGTTTTTTATGACAGATGCAGTCATGGCCACAGTCTCATCTCCAGGTTTAATTTATGACTCAGGTTGCACTGAATAACCAACAAGGCTGAAGATTTTCAGATGCTACTACTGGAAGTATCCTGCGCTCTGTATAAGGAGTGTACTACAGCATAAGCCCTCATTTTGTTAAAAAGGTATGTGTGGGCAGACTTAAAGAAGGAACTTATAGTTGTTGTATAGGGGAGAGTGGGAGAGGGAATAGTTGGGGGGTTGGGATGGACATGCACACACTGCTACACTGAATATGGATAACCAACAAGGACGCACTGTCCAGTGCTGGGAACTCTGCTCAATGTTATGTGGCAGCCTGGAAGGGAAGGGAGCTGGGGGAGATGGATACGTGTATATGTATGGCTGAATCCCTCTGCTGTCTGCCTGAAACTATCACAACATTGTTAATTGGCTAATATAAGATAAAAAGTTCAAAAAGATTTTAGTTCAGTTAGTCAGTCATTTCCGACTCTTTGCGACCCCATGGACTGCAGCATGCCCGGCCTCCCTGCTCAACATTCAAAAAACTAAGATCATGGCACCTGGTCCCATCACTTCATGGCAAATAGATGGGGAAACAAAAAGATACATGTGTGGAATAAAGGGAAAATGTCCACCAAAATGTTCACAGAATGTACTTCTCGTTGCTTTAGGAATCCTGTGTCCCTAACCTATCATTTTCTCTTCAACTGTTGATTAAATAGCATAAATAATTAAAAATTTTTTTCCATTTATGCTTTCCTGCATTTCTTCCTATTTTCTAGTCCACATAATTCTTCTAGTTCGTGAAAACCACAGTAGTCTTAATTAATGTCAATGGCTATAAATAGTTTCAGAAACAATCATCTAACACAAAAGAAATTTCTTGAATGTAGGTGCCTTTCTTTGCACCTACACACAAGTGCAGAAAAACAAACGTGCAAGTCCCTGTAATGATTTTCTGCGAACAGGAGACAAAGCCTCTCAGGACCAAGGACGTTAATCACTAAGTGGCAACTCCATCCAAGGGCTCTGCAGGAGTTTTGGTGGGCAGAAGCAGCAAGAAGCTGAGTTTCTGCCTTAGTGAACCAGATGGGTAACTTCCCACATCAGGAGGATATCAGGGAGAAATAAGATAGGAGTGTGTATGTGCGTCTTCTCGTGTGTGCCCTTGTGTGTTTGATTCAGCAGATAATTCCTAGACCTACAGAACTTGGCCTACACATGAGGATAATGTTCAGTAATGGTGAAAGTTGATGAAGATACCTCAAAACCTCCCAAGAGAAGAACAACAGGCTGGTTAAAAATTTAGCCTTTCTTTTTTTTTTAAATGAAAATAAGAAAATGGAATGTTCCCATCTAATTTCTCCCTGAAGTTGCATCCAACTTCCAGTTTTGTCTGTATTATGGAGCTGTGTGCAAAGAAGATTTTCTCAATGAAGGCTGATCTATTTATAAAACTACCTGCCTACCTCTCTGGAATTCCATGTGGAATCTCAGTAACTAAAACTAAGAGTGGGACGAGTATAATCTTGATCTCCTAACAGAATGAGTTTTGATGTATCTGTATATGAAATATAGTCATTACTGTTATGTCAAGGATATTTCCATATCACCCTGAAAAACAGGTATGAATGAAAATTCTTCCAGATCTATTTCAATCAAGTAAGAAACATATTAGCACTATTAACACTGGTGTACAGTTGATTCAAGATGCCACTCTGAGGCTGGGGGGTTCAAGAGGGAGGGGACATATGTATACCTAATGCTGATACATGTTGATGTCCGGCAAAAACCATCGCAATACTGTAAAGTAACTATTCTCTAATAAAAAATATATAAAATAAGACCACTCTGGGAGTATGGAACATTTCCTCCACCACAGTCTTATCTGTCCTATTCACATCTTAATAAGTATCATAACTTCTGGTAAAGGCAGATCAGAAAGAACATCAATTCAGAACTGGAATTCTAAATACATATAATGCGACTATATGTTGGTCTTAAATTTACTACCAGAAGTACTAGATCAGACTGACAAATATATCAATGCAATTTATTTTCCCCCAGATTTTAGTTCCTAAGAAGAATGACGGCCAGATACTAAAACATCATTTATTTTTCTATTGTAATTATTACCACCTCACAAAAGAAGGTTCTCATACCTTAACTTTACAGAGCGTCAGTGACTTGATGAGTTCAGTCTTAGATATACTAACAAGTCAGAATAATGAAGTTTCAGCACTGGACACACAGAAGTTAGAAACAAATTCAGAAACAAACAAAAGTGGGTGGAGAATCAACTGGGAAAGTTTGGATTGCACACAGAGAAGTAAAGAGAACCCAGAGTGTATACAATACTATCGAGAAGAAGTTCCTCAGCAGGGCCATTTCTGAGTTGCAGGATGACTCCAGAACAGCCCCCACCCTCTGTCCCTTTCTTTCCGCTCCTCTGAGGCACACGCTTCAGCAAACACTGCTTCAAATGCATTACTGTGGTTCACCCAGACTGTCAAATTAAGTGCTCCCGGAGATAGTGGGCCAGGTACCAATCAGGAAGTTGGCCCCTTCCTGTGCATCCCATATCCTGATAAGAAAGACACCCCCCTTTCCTGAAACCCCTGGCTGCTACATCACTCAGGGCACCCGGGGAGCTACTGACAACCACGTAACCACCCGTGAGCTGCTCTGGGGGCCAAGTTACTCACAGGCAATCGAAGATATTTATACTGCCCTCTGTGTTCTCTGAGTTAGTTTACAACTCTGTACCGTTTTTGTTTTTTTTTTTAATAATCTGTTTTATTCCTTGACTCATTCTCAGTGTTATTCAGAGAGGGATGATTTGATTTGATGCCCTATCTCTTCACATAGCCCCTCAAACCGGCAGAGAAAAAAAAATGAAGACACATTTGCGTATAATGTAACCTATCAGGTTCCTTCTCCTTACAGATCAGTCTTCAGAGAAAGTGAAAAGACTCCTGAAAGCAGTAAAAGGGTGGGACCTCTACAGTTCCCTTTAATTCAACCATCTCAGCAAACTTTTCTTTATGACCAAGCTAATGAAGACACATTATTTACTTTATGCTTCTTCTAATCCCAGTCCAATGCCTAATGCTTTGTAGGGTTTATCTTGTTCACGCCTTGCAACATTATGAAGTACTTCTTCTAACAAAGCCCCCTTTTGCAGATGAAGACACTGAAGCATATTTGTCCAAGGTCAGTGGGCTCTTTAGTAGCAGATCTAGGTTTGAATTTCAGGTCTGTCAAAAATCAAACAAATAAAAACAGTGCTTATGACTACTCAGTTATTTTCCTTCCCACGGCCTGTGCTGGGGGTTGTAGACTCAGACGCCTGACAGCTAATTTCTGTGAATGGGGCAGGCTGGGGAGGCACTGCGGCAGCCTGGGGTCTCAGCAGGAGTGTCACCCGCCCCACTCTGCTAGCTGTGGCCAGGAAGGGTCTATGTGCTCACTGTGGCCAGGGGATCAGAGTTTTCGAGGAAAGATGGAAATATGGATATTATGAAATCATCTGATTTGGGGACTTTCCTGGTGGTCCAGTGGCTAACATTCTGAGCTCCCATTGCAGGGGCCCAGGTTCAATCCCTGGTCAGGGAGCTAGGTCCCACATGCTACAACTAAGACCTGGAGCAGCCAAATGAATAAATAAGTAAATATCCATGCCTGAAGAATCCCAAGGACAGAGGAGCCTGGTGGGCTACAGTCCACAGGGTCACAAAGAGTCGGATACTACTAAGGCAACTTAGCATGTACAAACAGCCTTTAAAAATCATCTGATTTTTAAATCTTGGCAGCTTATTTAAAATATTTAAACAGTGGGCCAAACCTATACTCGCCAATGAATGCCATCTTTAGGCAGAGTTCAGCTTATGGGCCACTAGTTTCCAATCCCTGTATTTTTCCTTCTTAAAGTTCAAACCTTGACTGGTAATACCATTCTGCTTCAAAACACAAATTATCTCTGATCCAAGCATCACATCTCTTTCTTCCTCGAGCCACTGTGGTCAGGCGCAGAGGGGCTAACTCTCTTTGCCATTTCTACTCTAGGAGGCAGCGTTAAAACTGAGCAGACTTGGTGGAAAGCTGCTTTTCCAGCTGCTGACTGGAATTTGTCTCTCTACCCTCCAGGCTCTTGTGTCAACATCTCTGGAGTTGCCTCCAGCTTTCTCCTGCAGTTCAGCTACATGCTGGCTTCCTCTGAATCTAGCTAGATTTTGTGTCTTGGAGGAAAAAAGAAAAAAAACATCTCTGAAACTTTAAAAAATACAGTTCAGCTTCAACTTTCACAGGTGATGGTAAATTCCACACATTAACCATTTTTTCTCTTTAGCTCACCCCGGTTAAAACAAATCATTGTTCTCCAAAGTAGGGAGGTGGAATTTGGGCAGATAATTAGCATTAGGTAACTTGGAAAAGCGAAGTGTTAGTCACTCAGTCGTGTCTGATACTTGGTGGCCCCGTGGACTATAATCCACCAGGATCCTCTGTCCATGGGATTCTCCAGGCAAGAGTACTGGAGTCAGTTGCCATTTCCTTCTCCAGGGGAGCTTCCTGACTCAGGGATCAAACCTGGGTCTCCTGTACTGCAAGCAGATTCTTTACCATCTGAGCCACTAGGGTAGCTAAGCCCTTTAATCAATTAACTAATTTGTTTATTGGAGTATAGTTGCTTTACAATGTTGTGCTAATTTTAGGTGACAGCAAAGTGAATTGGCTATGCATACACATATATCCACTCTTTTTTAGATTACCTTTCCATTTAGGTCACCGCAGAGCACTGAGTCGAGTTCCCTGTGCTATAACAGGAAGTTCTCATTAATTATCCATTTGATGCATAGTATCAAGCCCTTTAAAATCTGTGGTGAAGGATTTTCTTGAAAGACAGTCCTTTGCTTTACAACGAGATGTCCTGCAATAACAGAAGCAAGTCTCTCTGCTCTGGGGGTTAAGCTCCCACAAACCATGGCATTCGTTCATCCTCCTGAGTTTCTCCCTGAGAAACTTAGCATCAGGAGACCTTAGCATCAGGAAATCCATCTCACTTACTGTTGTACCCCCAGCACTTGGCTAAAACATTAATGTTTGCTGAATAAATGAATAAAATGAAAAAGGACTCAGGACCAAGATAACATCTCTGCCGTGATTTATTCATTCAAATATGTTGCTGTGAGCTCAGGTCCCCAAGGAGCGGGCTTGAGAAACAAAAGGTGGTCACCGTTCAGATCACTAGGAGACTTCTGTTTTGATGTGTAGGGTGGAAGCTGAGGGCAACAGCTGATTTTCTCAGGACAAAGGAAGGGAAAAGAGAATTTCAGAGGGGATGTGAGGGTGAAGAGGAAGGAAAAAATACCCGAAACTTGGGGGCAAGGGGGTAAGTCACGGGACAGAGGAAAGAGGCAGCGGGCTGTGTGATGCAACCCTCCCCCAAGTCTCTCCATAAAACTTCCAGTAAAACAGTCACTGTCAGCAGTGGTTTTGGAGTCAAGTAACTGTCTGTATTATAAGCATACCTAGCACACGCGGTCAATGTGGAAAACAAATACAAATACAACAAAGCCCCTTCCCTGGAGGAGCAAATAGTCTAGGGTAAAACAGCCATGAGAAACTGTCCAAAGATACAAAACACTAATGATTTATGCAAAGACATTGACTGTGTGTGCCAGGCATGTGCTGGGGCCTGGTGATGTGGCAGCAAAGGAGACAGTCAACTTCTCCTGCCCACAGGAGAAAGAGGCAATAAACCTAAGGGATGGGGCAAAATCAGTAAGGAGGGCTTTAAACGTATCATATGAAAATGATATAATGATAGATGCGATTCAACATTAACTATGTGGTCAGGATTGGCCTTGATGAATGAGGGGTGACAACTGAGCTGAGACCAGAAGGATGGGCAGTCACTATAAGGAGATCTGTGGATAAAGCTTTCTAAGAAGAGGGAAGAGCTGCATACAAATGGACCAAAGCAAGTGAGGTACTAGGCAAGTGATGGGGAGGAGAGTATAGAAGATGATCAAAGAGGCAGGCAAGGCCCAGATTACCAGACAAAGTTACTAGGTCTGCAAGGGTAATGGATGGACTTGACAAGGCTCAGAGACTTGACTGAAAGATGCAAAAGTAAAATGTAATCACAACACAAGGGCCTTGGCATGCACCATCTCTGGGGGGATGTTCTCAAAACACTGGCCCTCCAGGGGGCAGGAAATAATGTAGCCTAGTTAATTGCTCTTGGGGACTGCTCTGTGTATGAATGTAAAACTAGGGATTATCCAGCCCTAGATGCAAATGAAAAGGGCACAGTGGGTCACTGGTTTTCCAGAAGACTCTCCTCACTCGAGGTAGAAGTGAGAATGCCAATTACCCTTATTTCTGTGGAAAGAAACCAGGAGAGGAGAAACACCCAGAGAATTGTGCTTTGGATTGGCTTGCACATCATAACAACCACCCCAAAATAAAGAGAACAGGAAAAAAAAAAAAAGCCCCTTTACTCTTGGGACCTTAAGTGATTAGAAAGAGTTGTTATTTGGCTGATTTTCACACTTCATTAGCATATGCATAATTTAACAAGGGAACATGCTGGGGGCTGGCACGGCTGAGGGTGGCTCTCCATACCCATGGACTAGAATCTGGGGCAGCAGCACTGGGAAGGCTTAATTACGCCAGCAAGGCAACGGAGATCAGCGTGCAAAGGGGGATGAGCACGCGATGTGCAACAAGCACGGGGAGTCTGTTTTAACCCACGTGTACCTCTGCACTGAACCCTGTCCGAATATTCCCCCCAACAACACCTTGGATCAGACAGCCATGTTTTCTTCTCCAAAGATGTGGCCAATGCCCCCAAAAATAAAGGACTAGGTTATGACTGTTCACTTGGCACTGAAGAGAAGCAGGATGTAGAATATTGCTTTAGGGCTGAATAAAATGGACACTAGGAGAAGGGTCAGGACTTCAAATTTTAATCCTCAATTTCCTGATTAGATCCACAAGCAGAACAGCAAAGGGAAAAGTACCGTTGGAGTGAAATCTCACAGGCCTTTTTGAAAAAATGTGGCAGGAATTCTACAATTTTCACACTGTATCTCACATTATCACCACCGCACATGATGTCATATAACTTTAAAATTATGTCCATACAATATATCTTGGTTCATTGGCCTATTCTGAGATGATTTACAGGTCTTTTTCTGCTTCTGGTGCCTTTTCAGTATCAATTCTCCTCTCCTCTCTTAAGAAAATATTAATTTTCCTTTATCTCAGTCTAAGCTGCTGTGTGTGGTGTTTGTGTATCTTTAAGGCCTGAACTGAGCTAATTGGCATAGTCTATCCCCTTCTCGATAATGAGTGGGTTGGGCCTAAAATATATATATATAACCCAACCTGAACCAATGAGGGTTAGGTCCAGACTTTTGTTGCTACACTGAGAAGATTCCAACATATTACTTTCCCTTCCTGACGCCAACCCCTCACAGCTCTCCAAACATGTCAAACATTTTAATACCTCTGTGCTTTTGCAGATGCTATTCCACTTCTTGAATGAATGATGAAATCCATCAGTTCTTCCATATGTTATTTTGGCTTGAATCCCCCAAACCTTATGCTATCATATTTTACTTAATAAGCATGAACTCACTATACCATACCATTGGCTGTTTCTGTCAGGGGAAGCACACTGACTTAAACCGCCCACCCTGGCCAGGCACCAGAGTAACCATTTGCATTAGTTGTTTTACAACAGGAGGTCCTGCTAAGGAACACGGAACTAGTAAGCCACCACCAACCAGAAGAGTTTGGGAAAGGTCAAAAGGAGACACCACATATGCGACCACCTCCCAGAATCCTTCTGTCTGGCATCCATATTGGCTGAACAAGGCGTGCACCACCAGGAAGGACTCTGAGTCAGAATGATTGGCTAAAGACAACCTGGAAACTCATCCCATCACCATAAAACGCAAGACTGCAAGCCAAGTGGCAGAGCAGTTCTCCTGGGTTCCCTTACCCTACTGCTCTCCACCCAGGTGTCCTTTTCCAATAAATCTCCTGCTTTGTCAGCACATGCGTCTCCTCGGACAATTCATTTCCGAGTGTTAGACAAGAGCCCAGTTTTGGGCCCTGGAAGGGGTCCCCCTTCCTGCAACATTTCCACAACAACCATTCTCTCCTTCTTCTATCAACAATCAGTTCTTTTTCCTTTCTTGTGCTCGTGTAGCATGAGAGTTAGACCCAGTTTGGCTTATGTCCAATAGGTATTCCATCTCACTGAGTACAGGGAATAGACATAGGGATGGTGGTACAGAATCCAAACAGACCTAATGATATGTAAGGAGATATTTCCTAAGGATTTAAGGTGATGTGAAGCCTTGCATTCTGACAGCCAATTTTCTATCACAAATGGAGAGCCTGGAACCACTGCTGGGTCTACACAAAAAGCAGAGCAGACAAATTAGCATTAGAAATTAGCTGAGCTCTGGATCAAGCCTTACCTGAAGCTATTTTTTTAAAACTTCTAAATTTGTGTGTGCCAAAATCTTGATTAAGCAAAATTTCAGAAGGATTTTTTCAGCCCTTCAACCAAAAGATTTCTGACCAATAGAGTGACAAAAAATGCCAAACAGCTCAACAGCCAATATAGAAATCTGTGAGAAGCTAAATTATATTCTAAGTCAACTCCAAATTGCTCATGTATTCATCCACTCAAGAAATATCTGAACACTTATTATATGCCAGGTACTGTTCAAGGACATTGGAGGTTATAGCATAAACAACAATTTTTTTTTTAAAGCACAGATTTTAGTGTGGGGGGATATATAATAAACAATAACAATGATAACATGATAAAGTATATTGTATATTAGAAGATTGTTATGAGAAAAAAAAATAGGATCAGTTAAGGCAGATCAGGAAAGCCAAAGGTGGAAGGGGATTTCAACTTCAAATAATTAGTCAATATAGAAAGAAAAAAATATATATAAGAAAGAAGGCTGAGAACCAAAGAACAGATGCTTTTGAACTGCAGTGCTGGAGAATACTCTTGACAGTCTCCTGGACTGCAAGGAGATCAAACCAGACAATCCTAAAGGAAATCAGTCTTGAATATTCATTGGAAGGACTGATGTTGAAGCTGAAGCTCCAATAATCTGGCCACCTGATGCAAAGAGCTGACTCTCCAGAAAAGACTCTGATGCTGGGAAAGATTGAGGGCAGGAGGAGGAGATGGGAGCAACAGAGGATGAGATGGTAGGATGGCATTGTTGACTCAATGGATATGAGCAAACTCCAGGAGATAGTAAAGGACAGGGAAGCCTGATGTGCTGCAGTCCATGGAGTCCCAAAGAGTAGGACATGACTGAGTAACTGAACAACAAGTCAATATAGGCTTCACTGAAAGGACAATACTTGAATCAAGACTTGAGGAAGTGAAGACATTGGCTGTGCAGATATCAGCGAGAAGAGCAGTCCAGGCAGAAAAAACAGCAAGGGCTAGGGCCCTGGGGACGGGTGAATTCAAGTAGCAGCAAGAAGGCTGTGGAGCAGGGAGAAAGCAACAAAAGTGAACTCAGAGGGGAAACTGAAGTCCCACCATAAGGACCCGTACTCACTGAGCGAGATGGAGAGTCACTGAAGATTTTGAACAGAGGAGTGACATGATCAAACCTAAATTCTTACAAGAATCAGTCTGGCTACTGTATAGAGAAGAGATTTGGGGCTCAGAGGAAAAGGTGGAAGCAAGGTATTGTTGCAATGATGCCTGTAAAATAGTAGCTTGGATCAGCAGGGTAGCAGTAGAAGTGGTGAAAAAGAGATTGGGTTTCGAATAGATTTGAAAGAGCTAATAGGATTTCCTGATGCATTACATGTGGGATGTGAGTCAATGATGACCCCAAGGTTTCTGGTTTGAGAAACTTAGAAGAATACAGTGGCTATCAGCAGAGAAAGCTACAGGTAGAAATAGATTGTTCAGGAAATGATTGGCATCTCACAGTTTGAAGTCTGCGGTGTTTTACTGAACATAAAAGCAGGTCTTCTTTGGAGACCTGGAGAAGCTGGATATATGTCTGGAGTTCAGGAGAGAGGAATGAACTAAAGACCTGAACTTTGGAGTAGTCAGCATTTAAATAGTGTTTCAAGTCACAAAGTGAAATGAAATAATGAAGAGAGTAATTGTAGATAAGAAGAGAGGATTTAAGGTCTTAATTCATTAAATTAATCCACTCATTTAATACCCATGATAACCTTATAAATTCAGTAATTATTACTCTCCTCATATTATAGGAAATGAAGAAATCAAAGCTTAAAGGAGTTAAGATCACACAGCCACGTGGCCAAGAATACACTGTGTATAAACATGTATGCTGTCAAGCTGGGACTGAAACCCAGGAAGTCCAGCTCCAGAGTCTGTGCTCCTAACTATTACTCAATATTGCCACCTGTTCACAAACGGAATTGTTTAGTTGACTGATAGATGTTTAGGATTAGCGATAAAAACAGTGTACAGGACCTAAGAATGGCCAATAAGCTAAAATAATTAGGTTTTCTGCCCCTGGAGCTAGACTGGGCTACAAACACAGTGCCAAGACCAAAGGCAAGAGCTGAAGTTATTGTATCCAAACACAGGAAATTCTGTTTGCTCAGTGGTCCCCATTCTTAGTATATATCAGCTTCACTTGGATCCTGCTAAAAGATGCAGGTTTCTAGACGACCATGCTAGATGCTGATTTAATAGACACTGAACAGAGCCTGGGAATAGCATTTTGATATGTGTCTCAGGAAATTCTCAACACCTACTTAGGAAGCACTACCATAGGAAGTCTACTTTGGTTTACCTCTGTCCTTTAGCTTCCCCCCAAAAGGACCATTAGAATTGGACTTTAATTCAACTTAGCTCCACAAATGGGACTGGGGCAAAAGGAAGGTATCTGTATATAGCTAAGGACTACAGCTTAGCTTAGAGAAACAATTTGGATATTCTTCATAAAAATTGTTAGTCTTCTTTTGCTAACTAGCAAGCAACTCCCAGTTGTTGCTGTTGTTTAGTCATTCAGTCGTATATGACTCTTTGCAAACCCAATGACTATAGCCTGCCGGGCTCCTCCATCCATGCCATTTCCCAGGCAAGAATACTGGAGTGGGTTGCCATTTTCCTTCTCCAGGGGATCTTCCCAACCCAGGGATAAAACCTGAATTTCCTGCACTGGCAGGCAGTTTCTTTACCACTGAGCCCTGGGCAGCCCAAAGCAACTCCTCACTTGAACTAAAATTAATCTTCAGTTCAGTTCAGTCACTCAGTCGTGTCCGACTCTTGAAGACCCCATGAATTGCAGCACGTCAGGCCTCCCTGCCCATCACCAACTCCAGGAATTCACTCAAACTCATGTCCATCGAGTTGGTGATACCATCCAGCCATCTCATCCTCTGTCGTCCCCTTCTCCTCCTGCTCCCAATCCCTCCCAGCATCAGAGTCTTTTCCAATCAGTCAACTCTTTGCATGAGGTGGCCAAGGTACTGGAGTTTCAGCTTTCCAAAGAACACCCAGGGCTGATCTCCTTTAGAATGGACTGGTTGGAGCTCCTTGCAGTCCAAGGGACTCTCAAGAGTCTTCTCCAACACCACAGTTCAAAAGCATCAATTCTTCGGCACTTAGCTTTCTTCACAGTCCAACTCTCACATCCATACATGACCACTGGAAAAACCATAGCCTTGACTAGACAGACCTTTGTTGGCAAAGTAATGTCTCTGCTTTTCAATATGCTATCTAGGTTGGTCATAATTTTCCTTTCAAGGAGTAAGCGTCTTTTAATTTCATGGCTGCAGTCACCATCTGTAGTGATTTTGGAGCCCCAAAAAATAAAGTCTGACACTGTTTCCACTGTTTCCCCATCTATTTCCCATGAAGTGATGGGACCAGATGCCATGATCTTCGTTTTCTGAATCTTACTCTTTATTTATTTGTATTAGTAAATAAAATTGGTGCTTGAACTTTGCACAGCAAATGGTGGATTTTTACTAAATGTTCATTGAGAAGACAAGATAAGTGAGAAATTTATGTCCTACACTTGTTAGCAGCGACCTAAGTTTAGATGGATACCTTCACCCAGGGACAGTTACAATCAAAGCATTTAAGTTAAGCTAGTAAGTGACTATCCTTTATTTTAAAAATGCTAAAGCAGAGCTATAAGCAGAGTGGATTAGTGTGAATGTCCACTTTCTTTTTAGTTTTCATTAAATAGACAAGTACAGAGCTTCTTAGAAATGTACGTAATTCCAATAACTCAGCAGTTGAGTAAGCCCAGAAAAACATGAGGAAAATAGCTAATATTTGTTCCCAATTTGGTCAGACTCTAAAGGTAATTGCACAAATGATTTCCTCCAATACCAAATGCCATTGCCAAATGTTTGCACATCATATTGCTTTCTGTTTCTACTTAGGGTTTGGAAAACAGTCCTTACAAATTGTCTCTATTTTAGGGATGTGAATAATCACCATATTAATATAGTGGAGTTTAATTTTAATTTCAGATTTTTTTCAGAGCCACTGACTCATCCAATTTATTAGTTTCATTGGGAGGCTATGAAATGGATTTGAACTAATTTCTAAAGCAGGAAAATCAAGACAACTGACAGTAATTTCTGCCTCTATCTCCCCTCCATATTTTTGTATAAATGAAAACATGGAGGCAAGAAGGAATAATTTCTCATTCCTATCCAACTGTCCATCAACAATTCAATCTTTTAATCCTGTTGTATTAAACATTTGTATAGCAATATAGTATAGTGATGAAGATCATGGACTCTTAGTTTCATGGCCTTGAGTATTGATAAGAAACTGATATATTCTTCATCCATAAATATGGCTAGGGAAAATATCTATAAAGATTCTTAGGAAGATTAGATGGGACAGCATACATAAAATTCCTAGTGTAGTAGTGTCTGGCACACCATAAATGCTCTGCCATCATTGGTGATTATCATTTTTTATCAACACACATGCTCTGGGTATACACATGCACACAGGCGAGCCCTACTTTCAGCCACTTTGCATTTCAGTACTGCACGCAGCTGCCCAGTTCCTGCCTAATAAGCATTTCTGCTTCACCTCTCCCACTGCAGCCATTCCCTCGGTGGTTGTTGCTGCTGACTCAAATGGTGCTACACCATGGGATGAGAATACCCACACGAGAGTGGCCCTGCAGGGATCTGACATCTGAAGAGGGCTTCAAAATGCAGTGGCATCATCTTATGGAGAAATGAAAAAAAAAAAAAAAAGGCATCTCCATGATAGGTCCACATGTACTAGTTAAAGGAGGGCATTCAGGTGATCTGCTCCCATGCTTCCAAGTCTATATATATAACTGCCTGGCAGTCAAATGATTATAAAAGCATGGCGTGAGCAGAACTTGAAATTACCCACCTGCCTTCACCACGGGCAATGCAATTTTTATTAAGGAACAGATATGGGTGATGAGCAGATAAGAAAGCCACTTCCCTGGCATCTGACTGCCTTGGTAGCTGTGAATGGCAGATAATTCTTTTTCTTTCCATTTACACTCCTGGAAGGCTCCCTATGTGCCAAACACAAGCAGGGGGAAACAAGAAAATATGATCCCTGAAGTCAAAGTGACAGTAACCCACGGGAGACACTATTTCTCTAAAAAAAGAGCAGCAAAGGACCTGGCCCATAGCTGATGCTTAATTAAGATTTGCTGAAGAATGAGTAAATATACAATTTGGGCAGTCCCATGTACAAACAAGGGTAGAAAATAAAACGGACCAAGTTTAGCAAGTGCCTGTTGGTGGCTACCATTGCCAGAAGGCATTCTTTGTCTAAATCTGGCCAGAAAGCCCAAGCTTTGACTCGGACCATCGACTCTTGGTAAGTCCATATACCTGTGCTTACTGCCATTATTCAAGGTCTTCTCCTGGTCTCCTGAGGAGAAGACAGTGACTTGAAATGGAACCACTGGCAAGGGGAAGAATCAGTCTGATGTCGCCGGTCCACGTGTCCATACTGGAGGAAATCCCCCTTTCAAGGTGTAAGTAGGAAATCAGCTCAACTCTTCTGAAAATTTTGGGAGTTGATGTATTGTTAGCTCCTGACATCCTTGCTGTGTCCCAACAGCACGGGGATGATCCACCATGATCATGCAATAATAAGCACTGTCTATTACAGTCAACAGAATAAAGGGCTCTGATGTACATCCCCATGGGCTCTCATTTGTAATGTGAACACAATGATGCTTTAAAGGCTTTCAGGATGCTTATAACTTGATGCACCATCTGTGGATTCTTGTCATCACATAAAGCAAATAATTGCTATTTAAAATATCCATGCCACTATTGCTAATTTTTTCATTTCCACAAGCTACCCCACTAACCACCTCTGGGTATTTACACAGTTGATTTAATTATGCTGTAGCTTTGTGTGTACTGAACATTATATAGGGGGGATCCATGCATACTGAACTCGCTGCCCTGATGTTTAAAACCAGCCCTCTTTGCTTTGTTTCTTTTCTCTATTTTTAGCAGGAGGACAATAACCCCTGTCTTTCTGGCCCCTGGAGGGATTAATGGTCATAAGAGCTGTAAAGCTGAAAGATGCTGCCTCTGTGCTGAGTATGATACAACAAGATATATTTGTAACCACATGCTGAAAGAGAACTGTCTGCTGGGCATCTCCCACTACCAGCCTGTTCCTGTCATCAAATGGTATTTATCAAACACGCAGCAAATGTCTCGTGAGCTCTAAATTAATGGGGGGACTCCTGAGAACCTAATTTTAACACATTATCCCCCTCTTTGTTATCTGTATTTGTTTGCTTCAAAGCCTGACACTTTAATTGGCACTGCAGACTCCAACGCACAACTGCAATTTTCCTTTTGAAAGTTTAGAGCATTGCTGCCTGAAGATGCCTGGGTTGAGCCACTGGAGCTTACAGATTGGTAGGGAATCGCGCGGCCACAGGTGCCCGGAAATGCCATGGGTATGGAAGAAAACCGGAGCCTGTCTCAGGGCGGCTGCGAAAGGAACGCGCATGCCATTAATCTTCTCTCAGAGTCACCCTTCGTAACCACTCCCTTCCTGACGGGCATTTGTCTTATTTTTAGTTTCCGTCTCAAGAGCTTTCTGTTTTAACCCCCTGTGTCTTCAGGGGCTTGCCGAGTCCGGTTTTGATTCTCTAATTGGCTTTTACCCTTCAATCCTTTTTGATTCCCCCAGAACGATAACTGGCCCATGCCTTTCCTGTGTTATCCCAACTTTTTCCACTCTGTCACCTCATTTGACCTGTTTTTCATCTTCCAGTGAGACTTAACCTCCCTTTTCCCCAACATGTCATGGGGGAGATTTGTCAAGTCTCTCAAACCCTGGCTTCCCTGACCTTCCCCAGTGAAGTGCTTCCCAGGGGTAATTTATTCCTCTGATCCTCAAGTTCCACAATCCTTGGTTTGGATCTTCCCTATAACACGTTCTATGCCGATTCATATCCGTGAGTTTCTGATTGATAAAGATATGCCAGAGAATGGACTTCCCTGGTACAGAGGATAAAAATCCGCTTGCCAATGCAGGGGACATGGGTTTGATCCCTGATCTGGGAAGATGCCACATGCCAAGGGGCAACTGAGCCCATTCCCGACAACTACTGAGCCCACACCCTAGAGCCCACATGCTACGACTACTGAAGCCGTGCACCTAGAAGCCACTGCAGCAAGAAACCCACAGACCACAACTAGAGAATAGCCCCAGCTCGCCGCAGCTAGAGGAAGCCTGTGTGCAGCAAAGATGACCCAGTGCAACCAAAAATAAATAAATAAACAAAAATTATACATAAAACATACGCCAGAGGATCCACGTTCCCATGCCATACAACACTCCACAGAGTACTGCAGGGAGCAGGTGCTCAGGAGATATTCTGGGACAAATGGATGCCTTGTGGCTCAGCTGGAAAACAATCTGCCTGCAATGTGGGAGACCTGGGTTTGATCCCTGGGTTGGGAAGATCATCTGGAGAAGGGACAGGCTACTCACTCCAGTATTCTTGCCTGGGAAATCCCATGGACTGTATAGTCTATGCATGGGGTCACAAAGAGTCTGACAGGACTGAACAACTTTCCCTTTTTAAATTGTATCAGTATTGAAAAACAAAGTCCTACTAATGTTAAAATCAACACCTGCTGCTGCTGCCGCCGCCAAGTCTCTTCAGTCATGTCCAACTCTGTGCGACCCCAGAGACGGCAGCC
The DNA here is from genome assembly GCF_019923935.1 of Bubalus bubalis. Taxonomy (NCBI): domain Eukaryota; kingdom Metazoa; phylum Chordata; class Mammalia; order Artiodactyla; family Bovidae; genus Bubalus; species Bubalus bubalis. The sequence goes on along the minus strand of NC_059165.1, from coordinate 53,158,700 downwards.
CACCAAGGCTCCCCCGTCCCTGAGATTCTCCAGGCAAGTACACTGGAGTGGGTTGCCATTTCCTTCTCCAATGCATGAAAGTGAAAAGTGAAAGTGAAGTCGCTCAGTCGTGTCCGACTCTTTAGCAACCCCACGGACTGCAGCCCACCAGGCTCCTCCATCCATGGGATTTTCCAGGCGAGAGTACTGGAGTGGGGTGCATTGGCACAGCTAATCATGTATAAGTACTAAGAAAAACTACAAAAAGTAACAACAATCAGGATCTAAGATTCACTGAGCACTTACCAATGTGTCAGACACGTGGCTAGGTGCTTTGCTCAGGCTTTCCTCTTAGAACCCTCCCCATAACTTTATGAGGAAGGCATTAATATTCTAGACGGGGAAATGCAGCAGGACACAGAGTTCACTTTCTCTGGGGCAGACAGTGAGCTAACAACTGGCCAATCTGTGATTCAGGTTCAGGTCTGTTTGACTCCAGAGTTTGCTCTCTTTTCCACTTTATTGTATTGTCTTTTTTTTTCCTTGTGGGCCCATTTAGAAAGATCTATTAGGGTGAAAACCAGAGTGATTCTGCCTGAGACTTTATAAAACCTCGTATAGAAAAGGATAGGTGATGGACACACTGAACGCTCAGAGGTGACTTTTCAATTTCTGTAGGGAATGTCTGCTGATTTCTATTCATGGCAGATGGAAAAAAAGCCAAGGCTATAGACAGTTTATCTAACTCTCCAGTTCTTAGGTAGAATAAAAATTTCTTCACTTAACAAGGAGGGGGCCAAGCTAGATTCTCATATCAAATCTTGTTACTTGGCAATGACCATACTTTTCCTGGTCTTCGTCTTAGAGGTGACTTGCACCAGGCTAATTTAAATGTGAACACAGTGAAAATTTCAACCCAGAGAGAGTTTGAGAGAATGAGATTGGGGTGGTGGTGGTGGGGAGCTCTATTTACTTTTGGTTAAATGCCAGTACTGCAAGAGTCCAAGGTCAATAAAAGAAGTGTGAAACCAATTAGGGTTTCTCACCTTCTGGCTGCTTAAGGCTAGGCATATTGCATACCCGAAATACATGATTTTGCAAGGGAGCATTTCTGGGCTACAGTCATGCTGCAGAATGGCACGGTGCCAACCTAGCCTGGGACAACACATGTCTACTTTTCAGTCCTGGGTTAAAAGTGCTGTAACCCAAAAGAACAGAGGGGAACAAAAGAGATACAGCAAGAATGTGAATGAAGCATGAATCACAGAGATTACCATCAAAAGCTTAAAAGAAAAAAAAAAAAAAAACAACTCTGCCAAAGCTCTATAGCTCTCTGCTAATGACTATCACTGTAATTTCTGCATATTTTAACAGATGTTCTGTTTATAAAACTGCAAACGGATTTAGGGGTTATGAATAAAGCCAGGAGGCCCTGGAGATGTTTCTTTGTATGATTAACTGACCACAGGCCATTTGTTTTACAACAAAGATGCTCAATGATCCATGGTCCATGATTTATACCAGCCTATGTATACTAATGGCTGATGTCTCCATGGTACTTCTCATTAGCAGTTGAAGAGGGATTGGAGGAAAACAGATTATGGGAATAGCTCCCCATTGCCCAACATGCTAGTTCATTAGTGGGTGTGGAATCGATCCGAAAAAAAACTAAGATAATCATAAGCTGAAATTTGAATTATAAATTATAACAATTAAAGAATTCAGTTCAAAGATGAAAGAAAGAATATAGCTTTTCATAACCATACCTGTACACACCTTGGTAAACTGGGAATAAGAGGAAGTTTTGAATATTCTGAATAAGAGATAAATTACGTGAAAATTTCACTAACAATAAATATAATAATAGTGCTGACTTGATTATTTAACTGTGCATCAGCATTCTACTGGATGATTTACATAAACCATCTCGCTTTACAACTATATACTACAAGGAGCCCCACAAACCAAAACCAGGAAAACATCAAGGTTGAGGGCATCCCTAGCCACTGGCTACCTTTCACCTTTCTCAAGGCTCCTCTCTGGTGTTCTCTCCACCATGAATTTCTTTACTTACTCCTATTCACTGCTGTCATATTACTTCAAAACCCCAACTTGACTTCTTGGTTTCATTTCCTCTTAAACTTTCAAAGTTAAATACACCGGTGGTATGTTTTGGTCTAAATTCCCAAGAGAAGGGATCTGATAACCTCAACATTTATTTCTTTATTTATTTTTGCTATTAGGTCACATCAGAAGTCATAGCCAGCCTACTGATTGGTTGCTATGTTGTCAGTCTTTCTCTTCTAGTCCAATCAGCTGTGGTTGGACAAGATGTAGATGACACAGGGCACCTAGTAGAGCCCCTCTCTTAACTCTTGGAGTAGAGATTGGCACAGGGTCATCAGATGGTGGGGAAAGGCATGGGCCTTGGAGTTAACCTGTCTGCCTCTGCCTCTTACTAGCTTCAGGATCTCAGGCAGTCATGTTCCAAACCTGAGATTCAGTCACTCATCCATAAAATGGGAAATTTATAATTACCTATTTCATAAGGTTGTTATGAAAATGAAAGGATGTACAGGTGCTTAGCACAGTGCTTCCACATCTTATTAATGCTAGCTATTCTCATAATACTATTAATATATTTTACAAATAGCAAAGTATAATTGCAATAATAACTTCCTCCATGGTAAGCCCAAATTTGAAGATTAGTAAGTGCTTCAAGGGGCACCCACTTAACCACACTGGAGTGTGAGAGAGGAGCAGCTCAGTGTGTCTATCATTCAAATTAACTGGGTACTTTTGATTTTATTGTACACAGACAAAAGCTAGTCCTCAACTCATTCTAAATGATGAGATTCTTTGTCTAACAGAGGCCAGGGGCTGGGGGTGGGGTGCTCCTAGACCTTCCCAAATGACACCAAATGCCTAGTGGTTCTTAGGGCTTATAGAGTAACATCTGGCTCCAGGAACTCACCCCAAATTTCTCATCCCCAGTCTCATGCTCCTTTTTCAGTCCTATTGAGAGTACTGCTTCCCTAAACTGCTCTCTCTGGAATGTACCAGATCCTTCTGTTTGAAGTGTCGAGGTCAGCACCTAACATCTGGCATAGCTACTCCCAAAGTTGTTGGATAATTAAATTCTACCCAAGAACTCAACAGGGGGTGGTGGCAAATGAATACCTGAGGGCACTGCCTGGCTCTCCAAGTTTCATTTGAGTGCAAATTATCACTATCTGTATGTATTTGTGAGCACAAAAGAATTAGTAAGTGCTCCTGGAATATGATCTCTCTCTTGGTCCATCTGCTGCCAAAGTTCACATTAAGTACCAAATTCAAGGGAGGATAATGAGTTATGTGAAAATGAACTTGTGTTTGGAATTTCAATATCCCCAGGTGATGCAAATAGGCACAAATGAACTTGCCCGGAGAATTCCCAAGCTTTGGAACCTGAACATATGGTCCGAGTTATTTTGCCAGATGAGACGTGGGATTTCCCACAAGTAGGGTTTTGTTGGCAGCTTGGTAAACAATTGTCCCTCAGCTTGGATGCTCCAAATAATGGCAGGGGTGGGACAAGGAGGGATCAAGGTGTTTCTGCAAAGGACATTCTCATAAAAAAAGACACCAAATCTTCAAGCTATGCCCCAAGGCTCAGCACCATAACTTGAGTTATGCAAGAGATTGGAACCCAAAGGACTTCTAGGGAACTGGAAGGAATCCAATACTACTATTAGAATTAAGCCTCAGATAAATTTACTCCTGTCCTCACAACCAACATTAATAAGATGCTCCAGGAGTAAAACCAGAACCATAAGGAATGTTTATGCCATGAAAGGGAGGATACACGAACCTAGCTTATCGCTCCCTTTGTATGGTCCAAATGTTTACCCCATAGAGCACATGCCCAACACTGTCAATTCCTCTAAATGCTTTACAGCTATTATTACTTAGCCTGAGTTAGAGCATTTTTAAAGTATTTATTAGCAGACCAAATCCCCAGGCAATTTGTGATGCCAAATTTTCCTACACTGTGTATTTGTCAGTGCTGTGTACAACCCACCATTAGAACAACGCAAACCCAAGCAAAAGCCTTGTGCAGAAGAATGTTCCAAGACAGGGCTGGCTTTTTATCAGCCCCATTTGTTAACTTTAGCACAACTGAGACACTTTAAAAGATAAAGGTCATTAATATTTCAACACATCATTAAATTTAAATTCAGAACTGAGAACACTTATAAGTGAGAATCCAACCAGTTTTAATTAGGCATTTAATAAAAATTCTCTATGTGAAGAGAAATATTCACTGAATAGTAAGAGAAGAAAACCACAATGGAATAAATGTTTGAAAAATGTTATATTCTAGGTAAGTCATACAACTTGAGTCATCATGAACAGAGCTAGCAAATTAAGTTTCTCAAAACCCTGGGATATACATAGCTCCTGAAAATAAAAGGAAGGCTTAGCCTTGTCAGCCTGGGGTCATGGTAAGGAATATGAATGCCTATGTCTGGCACCCCTGTGTTGAAGCCTGCTACTTATAAACTATGCGATTTTTGGTTCAATACATAATTTTGTCAAGTGAACGACTGAATGAATGTTGCTTGGAAAGATAAGATCAGGTTCTGTTTAGAAGCAGCAAGAAGTCCCTTAGAAAGATTGGGATACAGGTAGGGCAGAGATTGGAGACTTTCTGAAATTGATTACATACTGAATAGTAAACTCTTCAAACTGGAAGAAAAGGGGGCCAACAGAGTGATGGCAAAGTGTGGGCTTATGGCCTTGACAACAAACAAAAGCTGCTTGCTTGAGGGAAAGCATACTGTTCAGTGGTGTACACTCCGTGCTGGGCTCTGGAGGAGGAACGAGGGAGGCAGCCTAGTGGGGGCTTTGTAACTAGACGTGAAAGGAATTCTAACATTGATTTGAAGAGGGGGCAACTTCTCCAGCTCCAAGAGTTGCTTTGGCCTTCAGGATAAAGCTAGTGGGTCCCAAGATGGTAACGTAAACAACAGCAATTCTCTTCCCTTAAGCTGTGGGGGTCGGATGTTATGGGCTGAGAAGAGATTAACTTTATTGCAAGGAGAGGGATTTAATTGCAGAGAGTGATTAGCCAAATGATTAGATCAATAGAATGCAGGTCAAACTGTGCTCAGAAAGATCCGCAGCTCTTATTAGATGGAAGGTTAAAGAGCGGGAAACCATTTGGGGACTCTTGAGTTATTTGAGCACGAGGTCACCTGGAGACTTTCCTGTAAGACTGCAGATGTACGCTTTACACAGCAAAGATGGCATGCTGGCTCAAGAACATTTGCCCCCACCCCTGGAACTGCAGAAAGCCAACAGAACAGCTGGGATCCTTGAGTGCTGATTTTTAAAGAGGGAAAAGAATCTCGCCTCGTCTAGTTCTTCATTCTCTAACTGCAGTAAAAAATCAATTGTTTTGAAAATGGAAAGCAGATCTTTCCCATTTATCCATGAAAATACTGGGGCAGAAGATGGAGTGGTGACATTATCTAATATACTTGTTTTTGCATAAGCTAAAGCCCTCCTATTCAATCAGATCGGTATTAGTATTAACCTTTAGAAAGAATTCATTGATAGCAATGGAACATGGTAAATCAGATATGTCTAAACGATGCCTCAGCCAAAAAAAAAGGATTGGTTTGAAAGTGGTATTTTATTTAAGGATACCTTACTATTTCACAAAGCATCCCAACAAATTGAGATTATGCATGAGGGGATGTGTCTCAGGGATATTTGCCAGCTCACCCAAGTTGGGAGCCCAAAACACATGGCTCCATCTGTGACCCAGACCTGATAGGCAGAGGCCACAAATCCATTCAATTATCAATAGCTCAACACATCTGAATTTCTAGTTCTTGACCTTTATCTCTTAGAATCCAAATCATATGATGGCAAAGACCTAGAAAACTGACCCTACCATGGGTGCCAAATCAGATAAAGAGATAATAGGGAGATAAAGGCCAAATCTTGCAGAATTCTCTAGGAGAACTTCAGGTGCCACTTCACTCTTCCTAACAACACAAGTGTGAAATGAGGTGGATGATAATGTGAACTGTGTATGCCATTGGACATACAGGAAAGCAGGGAGGTAAGTGGGCATGTGTACGCCTGGGCTGCGGGTACACACCCACCCACACGCCTTTATCTAAGGTCACTCAGAGTCAGTAACAATGATAATAACTGTTCTAAGTTGCAATCCCTGTCATCCAGGTGTGTTAAGAAACTGCAGTTCCTGCCTACCAAGGAAACATTTACTCTTTGGTGCTGACACTTTGGTGCTTTGTTTCCACCTTTCCCACTCAGAGCTGCCTTTCATTTTAGGCTCCCTTGGGATAAAATCTATGACTCCTGGAAATGGCTTGTGTACAGGCTTTAGACACACCACTCCTGCTCACGTGGTGGTAACTGCTCTAGAATCCTGTGTTTAGCGATGAAGAAAGAGAAAGAAGAGACTTGACCCTTTCTACGCCTTCATTTTTGCTGTGTGCTATCCTAAATGCCTTTTCATACTTTTCATACCATGGGGTTCTCCAGGCAAGACTACTAGAGTGGGTTGCCATTTCCTTCTCCAGGATCCTGATGCTGGGAAAGATGGAAGGAAAAAGCAGAAGAGGGTGGCAGAGGATGAGATGGTTACATGGTATCACGGACTCAGTAGACATGAATCTGAGCAAACTCTGGGAGATAGTGGAGGACAGGGAAGCCTGGCGTGCTGCAGTCCAAGCGGTTGCAAAGAGTCAGGTACAACTCAGCGACTAAACAACAACAAAAAAAAACATCCTAAATGCAGATGAGCCACTGAAGTGAAGTGAAGTGAAGTGTTAGTCGCTCAGTTGTACCCAACTCTTTGCGACCCCATGGACTTCAGCCCACCAGGCTCCTCTGTCCCTGGGATTTTCCAGGCAAGGGTACTGGAGTGGGTTGCCATTTCCTTCTCCAGGGGATCTTCTGGACCCAGAGATTGAACCTAGGTCTCTTGCACCACAGGCAGATTCTTTACCAGCTGAGCTATGAGGGAAGCCCAAGAGGGCTTAGAGATGAGCCACCAAGTCCCTGAAAAGACTTAGGGTGTCAGCCCTCATCACATCCAGCCTAGAGCCCCCTTACAACGGAGAATGCGGTGACAGAGGGGCACTGGTACAATGGAAGGAGCCCTGGGGTAAGAGCGGGGACATCTGAATGTTAGCTCCAGCTCAACTAGTAGTCACTAGCTGGAAGAGTGGGGGTAAGGAGTGGGAGTAATCTTCATCCTTTATTATCCTTGGCTGACAAGTGGAAAAGGAAGTATAAGACTGAAGGACATTTGCAAACTGCTGAGTATTATGTAATGCAAGAGACTTCAGCCGACCGGGGAAGGGCAGAAGAGCACTTGACACTGGAGCCGCCCACATGTTAGGAGAGTTTAGTCTTGGTTCTGCTGCTCACTGTCCTATGACCTTAAAACCTTCCCTTCTGGGTCTCCATTTCCTCATCAGGAATATAGGGTATTGGTCTTAAGTCCTGGACTCTAAGTGCTCCAATAATCTTAATACTTTATGTGTGTATTCAGGGCCAACAGCCTCTGCAACACCTGGGGGCCTGGGAGAAAGGTTGAACCTCTGTCCCCTCCCAGATCCATGGAATCAGACCTGTATCTAACAAGCCTCCCAGGTAATCTGCACATGAAAGCCTGACAATCACTGGTCCTCAGGATGCCATGGAGCTTGGTTATTCTATAATCTTACTATATATGGTCCAGTGCCTTGGCCTTTTACAGAACAGCCATCTCATGAGATGCTGCAGAACCTGCTATCAATGGCCAAGGAGACATGGCATATTTTGTTGTTTCTATATATACTTCTACACAGTTAAACAAGTCCAGTCATTTCTCCCAATTCCTCCCCTATCTCTTTGGTCACAAAGTTTGCCAACGCTGCTATCTACATCTGTGTTTAGGTACACAAAGATCATATTTCACATGAAAAGATACTAGACCAAGTTTGCTAAGATACAACTTGTACCAGTATTAGTGAAAAAGTTGGCTTAAAGCTCAACATTCAGAAAACGAAGATCATGGCATCTGGTCCTATCACTTCATGGGAGATAGATGGGGAAACAGTGGAAACAGTGTCAGACTTTATTTTTGGGGGCTCCAAAATCACTGCAGATGGTGATTGCAGCCATGAAATCAAAAGATGCTTACTCCTTGGAAGGAAAGTTATGACCAACCTAGACAGCATATTCAAAAGCAGAGACATTACTTTGCCAACAAAGGTCCGTCTAGTCAAGGCTATGATTTTTCCAGTGGTCATGTATGGATGTGAGAGTTGGACTGTGAAGAAAGCTGAGCGCTGAAGAATTGATGCTTTTGAACTGTGGTGTTGGAGAAGACTCTTGAGAGTCCCTTGGACTGCAAGGAGATCCAACCAGTCCATCCTAAAGGAGATCAGTCCTGGGTGTTCATTGGAAGGACTGATGCTGAAGCTGAAACTCCAATACTTTGGCCACCTCATGAGAAGAGTTGACTCATTGGAAAAGACCCTGATGCTGGGAGGGATTGGGGGCAGAAGGAGAAGGGGACGACAGAGGATGAGATGGCTGGATGGCATCACTGACTCGATGGACGTGAGTCTCAGTGAACTCCGGGAGTTGGTGAAGGACAGGGAGGCCTGGTGTACTGCAGTCCATGGGGTCACAAAGAGCTGGACACAACTGAGCAACTGAACTGAACTGACAGCACCTCTGGGGAGTAGCTTCTATTTTTATCCTTATTTTCCAGATGAGAAACATCAATCTTGGAGAAGTTGACTAGCATAGGATTATACAGCTGGAATTTAGTTGAACTTGGGATTTGAACCCAGATCTGTCTCATACCAGGGTGCACGTCTGTGATCACCATAGGACACGCCCTCCCCAGCTGCATGGTCATAACTCCTGTGGCACCTTTCCCTAGGTATCCCCACTCAACCTTTGTGTCCTGCACATCATTCTTGCTGCCTTTCTTTTAATTATACAGTATTTTAGAGCTGTGTTGTCTGATGTGGTCATTAGTAGCCACGCATGACTATTCAAGTTTAAATTAAAATCTCAGCTCCTCACTGCATTAGCAATATTTCACATGGGCAGTACACACACATGCCTAGTGGCTGCCATACTGGACAGCACAGAATTAGAGTATTCCCATCATTAGAGCAAGTTTTATTAGATAATATTGCTTGGAGAATCAAATTGCTGAATGTTACTACTCCATCACTGACCTTGCCCCTTACTCATTACTTCTGAGTCCTGAATGCTCTACTCTCAAATGTACACTCTTAGAAAACTCATCTCTGCATCCTTCCACTATGGGGTAAAAGGCTGCATGGGGAAGAACTGAGAGACCTTGTTTATCCAACAAGATGCAAGCCCTAAGACTTGACCCTGATTTCATGTTCAAAGACCACATCCACAAGAGGGGAAATCAGGCTTCAGTGTGCACTGCCAGCCTTGTAGCCTTGGCCTTTATGATTCATTGTGACAACGACTCGTTTCTATCAGGGGAACAAAAAGTCCAATCAGGCAGAGTTTTATTTCCTCCCTGAAATAAAATAGAATTGACTGGCTAAGGCATCTCCAGGGACATCCGCTGCTGGGCCTTAAATTATCCCATAACACTTCTAGTCAATCCCACTTCCGTGTTGGAGTTTGCAATCAACATTTATCTCTATGGGACAGACCATCCGTAGGTTCTAATGCCACTTTTATTATTACCTTGTAAATGTAAAATCCTCCAGGCAGAAATGCCAGCTGCTAACACAGGAGTGTGTATAAGTACCCACTTTTCCAGTGATAAATGTCCCGGAGCTGCAGCAAAAAAAATGTCAAAAATTTGCCTGCAAATTGTGTATGGATCCAAAGTTGAGGGGCTCTGGGACAGAGCTTTCCAGTGATCCCAATGATCTTCTCCTTCTCTGTGAGGTGTAAAACCATCCCCTGGGTTGCCAGTCTTTCTACTTTGAGGCAAATAATGGGAACAGAAAACAATCGTTTTCAAATGCTCCTGACCAGACACAGCACAACAGTCTCCCTGAAAGGTATGTATGAATACAAATAGCTATTATTTATTGAGAGCTCCACTTTCATTTTTCTAATTTAGCAAATGTTGATCAAATGCCTATCTTGTGTTGGACATGTGCTATGAATTGCTGAGTCCCTAACAGAACAGTCTAGTTTCACAAAGTTCTCAAGCTAGCAAGTGAACCAGACAAGTACTCTAGTAAGCACCCAAATAAATGTTTAATGATGAATTTTAACAATGGCTGGGAATGAAAGAAATATGGTAGTCAGGTAGAAATTTATATGGGAGGTGTGTTTAGATAGTGGTCAATGAAGACCCTCTCTGAGGAGGTGGCCTATCCCTGTTGGCTGAAAGGTGAGAGATGAAGCAGACAGCCAGTGTGGGCTGAGCTCAGTGAGACAGGCTGGAAGATGAGGCCATCCTGCAGAGGTGGCCCGACTGTGGGGCTGGACTTAAGAAATTAAGATTTTCTACTAAGAGCAAGGGGAAGTGATTGGTTGGCTTGAAGCAGCCCAATGACATGGACTTTTTGTTTTTCAACCATCATTCTGCTGAGCTGTGAAGAACAGTAACCATTCACATGAGTTATTTTATGACAGGAAGTCCTGGTAAGGAACACAGAACTATCAAGCCACTACCAACCAGAAGAATTTGGGGAAGGTCAAAAGGAGCCACATGTCCTATCACCTTCCAGAATCGTCCTCATTGGCATCCATCTTGGCTGAGCAATGCATGTGCCACCAGGAAGGACCCTGAGTCTGAATGACCAGGAAGAGACAACCCAGAGACTAATCCCATCACCATAAAAACCCAAGACTGCAACTCACATGGCTGAGCAGTTCTCCTGGGTTCCCTTACTCTCCTGCTCTCTACCCAGGTGCCTCTTCCCAACAAAATCTCTTGCTTTATCAGCATGTGTGTCTCCTTGGACAATTCATTTCTGAGTGTTAGACAAGGGGTTTCCCATCCTGAAACAAAAGTACTTGCTAGCTGACCTGTTTTGTGTTGGGAGGTAAGATGAAGGAAAAAATGAGGAATCAGAGATGACTCCCCAGGTGCAGGTTTGGGCAGCTGCTGAGTAGTGGTGCCTTTTGCCATCACTGGGTGGGGTGCTTTGCATTCATTATTTGCAAGCCTGATGATTCACCTTGCAAAACTTGTATTAACATTTCCCTTTACAAATTAGGAAATTCAGAGAGATTAAGAAACTCATCCAAAGTCACACAGTTTGTGAATGCTGAAGCCAGGATTTGCACCTTCAGCAAACTTCTGGGTGCTCTGGGTTTCCACTAGATTGTCATACTGACACAATTTCTCAGTTGCCAACTTGAAATCTCTATGACTCTTCTCTCTCTATTGGTCCATATTAAGTGCTCTCTTGGACTCATCTCTCTGCTCTAAACACTTCCTCTGCCTTGAAAACCTTGTCCCCTACCACCATCTCCATGTGGCTCCCCCTTAGCATTCTCTCCAATCTTAAACACGGCTTTCATTCTCCTGCAATTTGCTCCCTCAATGTACATTCAACTTTATAGCAATGACTTGTCTAATGATTTCCCAGTTAGACTTTAAGCCCTATGAATGCAGATACCTTCAATGACCATCACTGCCTTGCTAAGGCCTGGCACAATTACTGAAACAATGCAATAATAATTCTGTGAATATTTGCTAAATGAATTCCCAGTCACTTGGAGAAGGCAATGGCACCCCACTCCAGTACTCTTGCCTGGAAAATCCCACGGATGGAGGAGCCTGGTAGGCTGCAGTCCATGGGGTCACTGGGAGTCAGACATGACTGAACGACTTCACTCTCCCAGTCACTGGTGAAGGTGAGAGACATCTTGTCTATTTAACCCAAGAGATCAGGAGCCCAGATTCATGTTCTCTTCACATGCTGCAATAAACTGGGATTTAGGAGATCTGGGTGAACTTGAGGTTTTTATTACTATCTAGTTAGCTCTGTGATGCTTGCCAAGTCTCATTACCTATCATTTAGCATTCATTATTTCCAAACCTGATGATTAACTTTGCAGAAGGCTTTGCCTTTTAGCTCAAAACAAAGGAAATTAAAACCTGGCTCTCTGACCTCACTGAGTGAGCATAAAATCCAAACAGTTGTGAAAGGGCTTGAAAAGGTATAAAACTACCCAGGTGGCTCAGTGGCAAAGAATCTGCCTGCCAATGCAGGAGATGCAGGAGACTCGGATTCGATCCCTGGGTTGGGATGATTCCCCGGAGGAGGGCATGGCAACCTACTCCACTATTCTTGCTTGGAGAATCTCACAAAGGACTGATGGGATGACCCAGAGGTGAAAATCCTGGAGTCCAGCAGAATTGAGGAGCCCTGGTTCTAACACTTAGCTGTTTATGGTTGGGTAAGTTATCTTCTCTGAACTGAACTAATGAGAACAGCATTAATTTCACAGGGCTCTTCTGAGGTTAAATAAACTCTAGTATATTGCAGTTATTGCATGCACATGTGTATGTGTATGTAGTATATAGTAGCATGCACATGGAATACATATACCAATTCATATTCCATCCTGAGAATTGGGGAGTAGGGTTATATTATTCACAAATGGGAAATATGTCACTGCCAACCTCAGAAGCAGCTTCTTTAAGCACAGCTTCCTAGAACTTTGTATAAAGTAGGTTGTCACTCCAAGAATAAGATGCTTTTTTTGTTGAAGTCAGTGGCAGCCATACTTAAGGCAAGAATACACAGGTAGCTCTGTTCTGCAGGGACAAATCCAACCAAGCACTGGGAGATGCTAGAGTCCTCAGTGAGTTGAAATGAGTCAGAGAGGAAGATAATTTTTTAGCAGCAATATAGCATTGCCTTCCTGAAACTCCACCTTCTGATACACAATCAAAACCTTCCATTTTCCACTGCTCTGCTCTGCTGCTACTCTGGTTATTAGAAAATCTGCTGCCTGAATGTGTTTGGCTCTCCAACAGTGAACTAATCAAAAGATAAGGGGGCTTGTTTAACCAGCAGGAAGGATCAATGGTGGGACAAAGGGCACCTAGACAAATGGCAAGAAGAGCACAATCCAGGAATAAGCGGGACAGAGCGGAGAGAGTGAGATGGAAGAGTCCTGGCAAGATGGCAAGAGTTCAGACAGGACAGGAGTGGAAATGACAGAGAAGGGAGCCAATCATGACTAGAGGCAGGAGGAGAAGGCGATTCCAGAGCAGTGACCGAGGCAGGGCTCCAGCACCTGCTGAATATGGACTCTCTGACCCTTGGATTCCTCCATCTACAAAAGGGACTGCTCATTATCATGAGGATGAATGGACTACTGTACACAGGGTACTTACCACAGAGTCTAGTACAAAGTATGCACTCAGTGTGGTGGTGGTGATGGTTTTAGTCCCTAAGTCATATCCAACTCTTATGACCCCGTGGACTATAGCTCTGTCCAAGGGATTTCCCAGGCAAGAACACTGGAGTGGGTTGCCCATTCCTTCTCCAGAGGATCTTCCTGACTCAGGGATTGAACCCAGGTCTCCTGCACTGCAGGTGGATTCTTTACAGACTTAGCTGCCTGAGAAATCCATATGCATTCAACAGATGCTTTCAAATAGATTAAGGGCAACAAAATGGGGGTAAAAAAAAAAACAACAAAAACCCTCATGAAATAAATACCAAAGGAAAAGGAGAGAGCTAAGAACAACTCCGCATTCTTCTGTCCCTTTTTACATTTTTTAAACAATGTTAGTTTTCTGACTTAACAGTTTTTAAAAAAATCTCGCCTGCTTCCTCTCAAAGCTCCTCTACATGGAATCCAAGAATGATTCATCATCAAGGGAGAAAGGGGATAGAAAGCCAATGGTACTACTCCTCTCCCAGGACCAGGATCTCCTTCATCACAGCCCTGAGGGATGTGCCAGCTGCCTCTGCTTCCACCAACCTGCTGGGAGCAGGGGATGGGTGGTGCCTCCAAGAAGCTCCCTTACCTTCCTTGAGAACTTGGTTATAAATGCTCCTCTTTTTGGCAAGTCAAATACACCTTACTGTTAGTAGCAAACACAGGTCCAGATTAGACCTTCCAGAGTTGAATTCCCATATCTATTTTTTCCAATCTCCATTCATTTGACACCACCCTATTCCTGCAGAGCTCTTGAAGGCACAGAAGTTGTCAAGTTTATTTCTTCATCTAGCGTCTTACACACTAGCACACAGTAGATGCTCCATAGGGCTTCCCAGGTGGCTTAGCAGTAAAGAACCCGCCTGCCAGGGCAGGAGATGCAAAAGACATGGGTTCAATCCCTCAGTGGGGAAGATCCCCCAGAGAAGGAAATGGCAACCCACTCCAATATTCTTGCCTGGAAAATTACATGGATAGAGGAGCCTGGCAGGCTACGGTTCATGGGCTCGGACACACCAAGCAACTGAGCAGACAACAGAGATGTTCAGTAAGCATCTGAATGAATGAATGCCATTCACAGCATCAAAGGATTTGGACAACATCTACTAAGAGCTCATCAATTTAAAAGCTTTCGGGAGCCCAGGCAGGTAAAATAAAACAGGATTCCACGCATGTAAAATAAACTGGGGAGTGAATGTTTTGCCCAAAGACATTTGAATTCAAATTGTTTTAGAAGAGTCCATCAGCTCAAACCCATTTACTGCTGGATTGTAGCTCCTGCTACAGGACTGTGGGACTGAAATTCCCTTCCTCCAGCCATCAGAAATTTGAGTTTCCTCTGTTACTTCCTTTACAAATGCTAACTCACCCTGCTTCCAGCATCCCTAAGGATGGGGCAAGCAGGACCTTCAAAACTTAATCACTTGAAAATTCATTACCTTCCCCTGAAAGCTGTTTCCTGGCAATTTTTGTTAACTGTCCCTTTGAGGCTGGCAAAACATACTGACTTCTTTTTTCATTTGATTTCCCTGCAAATATTTGAATATATTTACCACCTCCTCCAAGTCCACAAAATCTTCTCCAGATTAAAGTTCTTTCGGCTGTTCCTTGTGTCAAGATTATGAAACTCCTGCCATCCTGTTCACTGCCCTGTGTCAATATTCCTCTTCAAAGTGTTGGTTCATGCAAGCATGCACAGTGTTATAATAATAGTGAAAAAGTTCAGAAAAGATCCGAATGTCCAACAAGAGGAAATTGGTAAAGCTTGGTACCTCTATAATGGATGGTTTATGTACCTATTAAAAGTCATGCTGATGAACAGGGAAAAGTGTTCATATTAAATGAGGAAGTCACATGAAAAAACATTGCATACCCTACTGATCCTAATTTTACTCCCCTATTTCATTTAAAATCCATTGGAGTAAGATTGCAAACTGGTATGAAAACTATTGTCCTGAAATTACAGCCATAAAAACACAGGTTACTATTTTTTTAAGTATTTTTTCAGAAATTAATTAAACATTTCAGATTGCAAATCCTTTGACATTGAGAAGTCCAAGGGGGCCTTGCCTTGATATAGGCCAATGTTTCAAAATCAGAGGCCTATATGGGAGCAGCATTTCTGAAATTTACATGGTTTAGTCCCTCCTTCTCCTTCCCCTAACTGGAATATAGTCAGATTGAAGGGTGAGGACTGCTCAGATTCGGAAAAAGAATTGGAAAAAGATTCTCAGGTGATTTTGATGCATACCACTGGCTAAGAATTAAACTAGACACTAGATTTCTGTTCATGCTGCCAAACACCATATCCCTTTTCTTGGCAGCCACAGCATTCTTTCGGCTAACTAAGACCCTGGAGGCTTGTTCTGATGAGCTGCTCTTAAAGACTACTCCCCTCCCTGTGTGCATGCAGGTGGCTTTATAGACTTCAGGGAAGATATTGGCATTGATCCCCATACGATTTGTGTTATTACTAGATTTGGCCCATCAATCTAGACTGTCAAGATCTTGCTGTTCTGGCTCCTCCTCCCAGCTGGGAGTCATCCTAAAATCTCAATCAGAATGACACTTGAGGTACTTGTCCTGCACAAGTCCTCTTTCCCAAGATAATCATTCCCAGTGTCATTAACCAGGAAGCCTAACACACATTTTTCTTCACCATCTGACCTGGACATCCTCTGACATAAGTACTGCTGTGTATCCTGGTCACCACTGAAGATAGAGGGCTGTCTTCCTTCCCCCTTTTTATTTGGATAATGAAATATGATTTGAAAAGGTCCTTTTTTGTTGCTTGAAAGTCTCCAACTAGAGTTTTTAATTACTCAAGTAATATTGGCTTATGGTAAAACATCTTGTAAACACTATAGGCATGCGTTCTCAGTAATGTCAAAAGATGTGCTGTATGCTTTCCCAATCACTTGGAAATTCTACCAGCTAATTAAAAGCATGTTGTTTAGTCACTCAGTCGTGTCTCTTTGTGACCCCATGGACTGTAGCCCACCAGACTCCTCTGTCCACAGAATCTTCCAGGCAAGAATACTGGAGTGGGTTGCCATTTCCTACTCCAGGGGATCTTCCCAAACCAGGGATTGAACCTGAGTTACCTGGGTCTCTTGCATTGGTAGTAGGCAGATTCTTTACCACTGCACCACCTGGGAAGCCCTTTAAACACCTTATGAAAACATGTAAATAAGAATCTCCCTCTATCCCCAAGTTCATTCCTACCAGGCAATCACTAACAATTTGGTGTATACTGAAAGCTCTGTGTGCACCTCTCTACGAAGTTTGATTTTATCTCTTTGACCAACAGTCAAATGTCTCTGTCACCCATTTCCTAATAATTACTTATTTTGGTATCAGTTTTAAAGGATTAATTCAGTTCATGGCTTTGGCCTCCAAAAACACCATCTAAAGTAACGCCATTCATAAACACGACAGGCAGAGTCAGTTAGGAATTTCAATATGCATATGATATTCAATAGATCGTTTTGAATGAATGAATGAATTGAATTCCAAGGATATCCATTTCTGCTAAAAAAAATCATGGAGATATTCATACTATTTCTAATTTAGTCTCTGTTCCTTCCACTTGGTTGATGGATTATTTTCTCCTCACCCTTATCTCATATTGAGAGATATCCAAAATTTATAAACCATTACATTTTTACTGAGAATATCTTAGAGAAGCATCAATATCAGCCCCATTGTTTCAAGGGAACTCACATATTTTGAACATCAACGATGTGCGGATATGACTCTCATGCACCTTATATTTCATTTTTTCAATGCCCCAATGAAATAGTTTCATTATTTCTACTTTATAAATGAGAGAAAGATCACAGAACAAGAAATGTCAAGAGTTTTCCATTGTTTAACAGGTAGTCAATGGAAAGGATGCTGGCCTGGAAATTGGGAGATGTGAGTCTTAGTCTATTTCATGTGAAATAGACTTGGGTGACCTTGAGCCAACATGTAATCTTCAAGTTCTGACTTCCTTGTAAATAAGGATAATATCTGAAGATGAATTAAGACCAGGCCTTCACAAGTTTCTGAATAGGAATAAAGCACAGCATGCTGTAAAGAGTGATTATTCCTCCTCTTCCCCCTAGCCCCAAGAACCAACAGATGGCCTTCTCTTCATTTGAAAATCAAACACTCCTACCAAGGTCAGTTATGCGTACAAATCAATGTAGGCTTTCTTCTCCTGCACAAAATCTCCAGCTGGAAATCAGCTCTAATTCTTTCTTTTGCTCAGGCCTTGCTCTGAATAATATATTTTAAAAATGAACTATTTTGGGTCCAAGAAATCTGTAAATCTGAGCTGATTCATCACTTTCACCATCAGGCTTTTGCTTTCCTGTTTCTTCTGCTTTGTCAGATAAAGACATTTTATCTCCACCAACAGTTTCTCAGTGGGCTATGTGGAGAGTTCTCCTTTTGTCACAATAAGATTCTCTGCAAAAGATTAAAAACATAAGGAAGGGCAGAGTCTTAAGAAATAAATCTAAAGTAAAGACAAGACTGGGTTGGGATGGGCATATACTGACAGAGACACAATTGCAGGAAAGCAGAAACTAAATCGATTGTAACACAACACCTGTCTTTGAACTTGGAGATTCCAATAGTGTCAACTGGCCATTGTCTCAACTAATAGAACAGGGAGACAAAAGATAATTCCAGAAAATGTACTAGTTAAAAACCAGCTCTAGTTAACTTTGGAATGCTTGTAACTCTCTCCCATAAGATTTACCTTTCTATGCTTTTCTCAGATAAATGTATATTAACTACTCATTGACTAGAGATATATTAACATGTCTTGTGTTACTCGAATGTTATTGACCAGAGTGTTTCAATATTCATTTACATAACAAATAGCCGGCCAAAGGCATTAGTTTCTGCAAAAATCCCCTCTTCAAAAAGTGTTAAAATGAGCTTACTTTGAGGAAATAAGGGACATATCAATGGTTCAATGGTAAAGAATCTGGCTGCAATGTAGAAGACACATTCCCTCAGGCAGGAAGATCCACTGGAGGAGGAAATGGCAACCCACTCCAGTATTCTTATATGAAAAATCCATGGACAGAGGAGCCTGGTGGGCTACAGTCCAAAGGGTTACGAAGAGTTGGACATGACTGAGCAACAGAGCACACAACAACACATCCTTAAAAATATGCTCAGTAGAATGCAACAGCTAGCCTAAGAATAAAAACAATTGCCATGGATGCTCATTTGTAGATGACTGTTTTCTGAGGGGGACATAAACTCCCTGAGAGAATCTCTGATGTTCAGTGGGAGTTTTAAATGCTATCTAAGAGAGAAATGCAATCACAAGAGTACACCAATATTATATGAGAAAGGCCATCCTGTGTAGGGACCTTTCCTCCCATAGCTCTTCCTCTAGGCCATACCTCTCTAAGCTTTGGACCTGATTTCCAAATCCACCCCTACACTGGTGTCTCCGTGTGGATGTCAGACTGCTCCAAACCAGAGAGTCCCAAATTTGTTCCCATCTCATCTTCCCTCCAAAACTCCTTCTACCTCCTCTTTCCTCATTTAATTTCCTAGGACTCCATCTACATACACCACTGCCAAACTAGAGTCTTGGGTCACTTTCTCAGCAATATCTTGACATAGAGAGAAGCCCTACTGATTCTGTCTTTAAAATAGTGCCCTAATAAGCCTACTCCTCCGTACTGTCTTAATTCTGGTCCACGCCATCTCTCACCTGGATTTGTGTACTAGCCTCCAAATAGGCCGCCCAATTTGTCATTCCCCTGCCTTGACAGTGGCATTTCCAGGCACATCCTGCCCTCCCATCAGCTCTAAGCACAGGCACACACACACACACTCCACAGACAAAAACCACACACAAATACACACTCTCAACACAAAAAAAAAAAAAAAAAAAATCCACAGACAACACACACACACATCCACAGATCCAACAGAATACATTATCAAGTCACACCAACCTGCCTCCCATTCCCTACTCCATATCTCTCTCCTATTTCAAGACCTCTGTTTGGGCTATTTTCCTCCTAAGATGTCCTTGCTTCACCATCATACCACTCATTAATGTCCCTGGAAGTTCTTACTTATCCTTCCACATCAAATTCAAAGCACCCCTCATCCATGAAATCAGCTGAACTTGTTCCCTCCCTATTCCAGGCTGTCAGATCCCAATGTACCAACAAGTTTTGTTAGCCTTGATTCCCTACCAGGCACTGGAGTCCTGAAATGAGCAGAATTTAACAGCACAACATGAGAGAAAGTAGAGGTGGGATAAAATCTCGGCCATCTCTTACTAGCTTGGGAAAGTGAACTCTCCAAATCCCAGTTTCTCACTTCAGAAACAGAGGTCATGGTTGGAATCAGAAGTAAATGAAAAAGTACATATTACCTAGCATGTAGGCAAGACGTAATGCAAAGACAACCATTATTATTAAAACTATTCAGATTCTCTGTACCCAACAAATGTTCAATTGCATGAATGGATTTAGTTTTCAGTTCCTTCAATTTTATAATAAGCGTATTGGGGGTGGGAGGAGAAGGGGATGACAGAGGATGAGATGGTTGGATGGCATCACCGACTCAATGGACATGGGTTTGGGTGAACTCTGGGAGTAGGTGATGGACAGGGAGGCCCGGTGTGCTGCGGTTCATGGGGTCGCAATGAGTCAGCCAGAACTGAATGACTGAACTAACTAACTAAGCATACTTTCAGACCAGAGCTCCCCAGGAGTTATGCAAGGTAAGCAAAAAGGTATTAATCTTCTCCTTTAATACCAATGGGGGAATATAGATTGAGAACATAAGTAACTTGGCTCAGGACACAGTAAATTAGTGGCCCTGCTGAGACAAGAACTCAGCTTTCAAACGTCCTATTACATGCAAAACAATGACTCACATTTAAGAAAACGAATCCATCTAAAAATAGCATAGCTATCTAATCATTTGCACTGTGCTGGATCCTTGTTAAAATATGCTTATTTTACAAGAAAAGAAATTAGTAAAATAACAAGTCAGTAAGATGCCAGAAAAAGGACTGGCTCCCCAATTTAGAGCAGAGCCTTGCAAATAAGAATGCAGATTTGAAAGAGCTCTTTTGGAAAGCATAAATCCAATAACGTCATCCCCTGCTTACTTTTAAGCCCTCCTCAAACTTTACAGTGCCTTCAGAATATAACCACCCTTTGTGTCATGGCCTCTAACCTGCTATGTGGTCTGTAACCTCCTACCATCCCTCTCACTCTATCCTTCCACTTATTCTTTATGTCCAAGCCCACTGGTCTCTGTTCTTTACACTCTCCAGCATCATTACTGCCTCCAATCATTTGCTGTTTTCTCTGAGAGTCCTCATTCCAGAGATTTCCCCCCTTTTGGTACCTTTTTGTTATTTTGGTCTTCAGTGTCTAGAACTTCCCTCTCTATTCCATTTAATGGTGGCTCCCGACTGCCCACGCTCTCTATTATAACATTTACTTGTTCTAGTCTCCTCCTATCATTTATCATCCTATAAATTCTTATTTGCTCTTTGGATCTTTTCCTTCATGAGACTATAATGTCCATGAAAACAGAGAAATACATTGTTGATCTCGCTCACTGCTCTACCTTTAGCACCTAGAATAGTTTCTGGGACATAGTAGGTATTCAGAAAATATTTGTGAAATGGATGAATGAATAAGCATCAGTAAAACACCAAGATAAATTGTTCTATGCATTAGCAATCTAGACTGATAGAATATCCTTGAACCTAAAAGCAATACAGTCCTCAAAATTAGAACTCATGGGAAGAAGTGAGGTAATACAGAACATCATTTTCACATCTTTGAGAACAAAGGACTCTTGTTTTTATTTATAACCAAGGAAATCTGAGTTTTTTGGCAAAGAGAACTATTTAGAGACACTCCTTCCATTTGAACCAAAAGGTCACACATGTTTCTTCTCCAGCTTGGAGCTCAGCCCCCTGGAGCTCTGGTTTCAATCTGGAGATTTTATCTGACAGTCTTCATGTCACTGCTTTTGGTGAACTTGCTCTGTTGCCAGAGAGTTAACTTAGAAGATATACCGCACAAAGAGAAAAATGTGCATCAAGAGGGGAAGAAGGGATCTTTAAAGTATAATAATTTAATTTCTATGATTAACTTTAAGATGATCTAGAAATTTCATTTGCAATGTCATAATGATCAATTTACTTTAAAATGAAAAATTCTGGAAACTGATTCAATTATCCATGACAAATACACATTCTTCTCAAGCAAAAGGATGAAGTAGTTCTTCTCTTTATCCTCCTGAATTTTTCTCCCAATAACATGAAACAGTAACAAGATCTGTAATTTAGCAGAGTAACTCTGTAAAACCTAGCAAAGCAGAAGTCCCTATTGTTTTGTTTCAGGTTAACTTTAGAGAGCAAAGTTGGAAAATGACTCAAACCAAATTTATATTGTAATGGCCCTTGCTAACAAGTAAGCAGGGGCATCCCAGGTGGCTCAGTGGTAAAGAATCTGCCTACCAATGTAGGAGATGTGGCTTTGATCCCTGGGTTGGGAAGATCCTCTGGAGAAGGAAAAGGCAACCCACTCCAGTACTCTTGCCTGGGAAATGCCATGGACAGAGGAGCCTTGTGCACTACATACAGTCCATGGGGTCACAAAAGAGTCAGACACAAGTTAGTGACTAAACAACAAGTAAGTAAGTACCATCTGAAAGGTTAGGGTTGGGAATCCATTTCTTTCTAGGTCTTCAGTGATTGATGTACATGCAAAGTGAATCCAGGCACAAACTGCAAGCTTTTTCTCAATGAATTTGATTTTCCTCTTCTTCATTTTTAAATAGCTGAGTCACAAATTCCTCTTTATCAGATACCACAGAAAATTACAAAAAGCAGGATTTTGATTGGATATATGTAATTATGTCAAATATGATAACTGAAAATTGAGAAGCTTACTGAATGTGAGGTTACTTCTATTACAAAAGGAACACAGAGTCAGTCTCCTCCTCCCTGCCCTCCCCCCAGCCTTAAAACTCAGATAAAGATTCATGACATGGAAAAAAATCACAGGAAGGTGTCAAAATTGGTGCCCCCAGCTCAGGCTGCCTCAGTTTATGTTCCTTACAACTATCTCTCTGGCCTTATGGTCAATGAAGGCAGATACCACTTGTATAGCAGCCCTGTTCTACTCTTCTTAATGTATGAGTCAGCCGTTTGACTCCCCAGGGCCAATTCTTCAATAGCTACAGGATTAGCATCTATAGATTTCCATTTGGCTTTTATCATCACAGAGGAGGGCTAGCCATACATTGAATAGTTGAGTTAGGGAGAAAGCATTGGGTAAAAGAGGGAGGAAGTGCATATACTAAAAAAGTAGATTTATGAAACTCAACTGTGATAGACTGGCAATTATTTAAATAGGCTTGAACAGACATAGAAAGAAGGTTGTATAAAGGCACTTCACAGTAATTAATTGAGCCTTTCCTAGTTCTAAATTGAAAAAAATACAAAAATCAATAATTTCAAATGTGTCATACTTATTGACACTAATGAAACCTCCTGAATAAGCATTTAATGCAACTCCACTGCTATTTTAAATTTATGTTCCTCACTGAGTGAACATTACAAGGTCAGGTCAGCTCCCCTGGGCTTCAGAGAGCTGATGCTATCAAACAGACAGGACTTTGTTCATGCTGTATATGGAACAACCCTTCAGAGAGTTGCTGTGCTGTCCATGGTGCTGAAAAAGCAGCTCTTTCCCCTTTGGTTCCTCAAGAGACACACATTCAGAAATGACACAGTATCTTAATAGTACTGTGACCCACATCTCCGTATTTACTTTGGGGGGGGGGGAGACTCTCCTCATACTCGAATTTCCTGGAAAGCTTTGATTACGCTATCTCACTAAAATCTCTCATTTTTACTCTTTGTACTTTCAGATATTAACTGTAATGAGATATATTAATTTGCATTTGCTTGCATTATTCTTTATAACTGTTCTATATCTCTAAATGGACTGTAAGCTCAAGAGTCATGAAAATACTCATGGACTTGTTGAAATATTTGGATTCCAATTTAGGCTCTACCACTTACTAGTTGGGTAATTTGGTTGACTGAGTTAAGTTCTTCTCTGTGCCTTAGTTTCCTTATGTGTAAAAAGAAACAAATACCACCCAATTACTAACATTTTAGGAGGGTCAAGTACAATATTATATTTTAAAGTGCTTTGAAAACTAATGAGCTATAAAATTGTAAGCATTTATTATACTGACTTTTTTAGCATCACATATTAAAATATTATTGACAGTGAAATATTCATTAACAGTGAAAGTTTTTGTTGGCTTTCTAATTCCCAACAGGCATGTGGAATTCACAACAATTAAAATAATTATTTTTAGATTTCATGCCTGAGGAGTCTACAGAGGCAAGTAGAGACCGACCAGAAGAAGGTAAACAACGCTGGAAATGGAACTGAATATTACTCAATGTTTTGAGTAAAGCATTTAAAAATTAGGATCATAATGCTTAGTCATCTCCAGGTTCATTATCTCTACCTTTCAGTACTTGTCATTCATTTAAACAATGCTCTAGTCAGCATGCTATGTATATATACATTATCTAATGAAACAGGGTCAGACTTTATTTTTTTGGACTCCAAAATCACTGCAGATGGTGATTGCAGCTGTGAAATTAAAATACGCTTACTCCTTCGAAGGAAAGTTATGACCAACCTAGACAGCATATTAAAAAGCAGAGACATTACTTTGCCAACAAAGGTCCGTCTAGTCAAGGCTACAGTTTTTCCAGTAGTCATGTATGGATATGAGAGTTGGACTGTGAAGAAAGCTGAGCGCTGAAGAATTGATGCTTTTGAACTGTGGTGTTGGATAAGACTCTTGAGAGTCCCTTGGACAGCAAGAAGATCCAACCAAGTCATCCTAAAGGAGATCAGTCCTGGGTGTTCATTGGAAGGACTGATGTTGAAGCTGAAACGCCAATACTTTGGCCACTTCATGTGAAGAGTTGACTCATTGGAAAAGACCCTAATGCTGGGAAGGATTAGGGGCAGGAGGAGAAGGGGACAACAGAGGATGAGATGGTTAGATGGCATCACTGACTCGATGGATGTGGGTTTGAGTGAACTCCGGGAGTTGGTGATGGACAGGGAGGTCTGGAGTGCTGTGATTCATGGGGTTGCAAAGAGTTGGACATGACTGAGCAACTGAACTGAACTGAATTTAATCTGAACACTCATTTTGAAATAAAAATAACTAATATAGGAGTGATTAAATAACCTGTCCAAAGCAAGAGAGTGGTATAGCCAAAGTTTGAAACCAGATTATTTTGAATCAAAAGCTTCCTTCTCTTCACCATCATGTCCATAGCCCTCTATATCTGAATGGGTTCTTGGACCTTGGTTAACCTAGAAGCTGGCCAAAATTCTTTTGGTTCCTTATGCGGGAGAAGAACTTCTGAGATCACATTATCTAGCACATTAGAGGTGATAATGAAAACAAGTCTTATTGGGAGTAGAGAGATAAAAGGAAATTTGCTGTAATCTTTGCCTTATGAGTTCTAATCCAAGGTGAATTCCCAAATCACATGATGCAACAAGTGAGAAGGGGAAGAGACTCCTGGAATTGCATGTGCACTGACGTACAAAGGACCAGTTCAGTACCTCTAAGCCACTTAGGAGTTATTTCACTGCAATAAAAAAGGGATTCAAATAAGGCATATTTGGTGTAATTTTTGTTTTTTTCTATTACAACTCAAAACTTAGCAACATTAACAATTACACTATTTAAAAATTGCATTTATTGTGCAATTCCATCTCCATCTAGATCCTTTCCATTCTTAAAGACCCAGATTATATTCTTTCTCTATGAATATTTACAGATGGCTTCCAGTCAAGGTAATTTAAACTTTCTCTTCATTCCTGTCACTTCTAACTATACCATACATTTCTCAACTAATCCTGTATTATCCTAGTATATATCTCCATTTTCCTACATAGATATTTAACATATATTAACAAATGATATATGATTATTAATACATTTATACCTTATTTCTTTAACATTACTAGAGACTGAGTCATAGGAGGTACTCAATAACTAGATGAACAAAAATTTGAGAGTTTCTACCATTGAAATTGATTGTTGATATCCTGCTTTCTCCCCATCCTCTCATGGTTCCTCATTAGATCCTTGAAGTCATGGCTATTTTTTTTTTTTTTTTTGTCATACTCAGTACTGTACCCCTTATGCTACACACATCATAGGGGATTATGTAATAGTTGGAATAAATGAAGGAAAGAATAAATGAGCCAACTGAATTGACAGAGATTATTACTCTACACTGAAAGCCCACACCCTCACCCCTACCCCAACAGCTATTGGTAGAAAATTTCAAATTTGGATTTGAATTAACTGTGGATTAACTGTGTTCCTAAATGAATTTATGTAATTTGACAGGAGAATCCCTTTCAAAGGACCATAGGAAATTTGTATTTGGAAATTCTGTCCTTACATATCCAAAAAGGTAGCATGGATTATAAAAACTTAAATGGAAATAAAAGGGAAAGGGCACTTAGAATATATTATTTTCTAAATGTTTCATATCAAGAAAATATTGAGAAATTATATTTCACCACAGAACTGAATAGGAATTTATATGGACCATTTTCAAGAGCATGCAAGCTGCCCTAAGTTGATAGATTTATGTATTTATTCAATAATATTTACTGTAAATACTGGAGACAGAGAAATGAACAAAACCAGTATGGTTCCACCTTCATAAAACCTACATTCTAACCTAATGAGAAAATTTCTCCCTTTCATTTATGCAGTAAGTATTGATAAAGATTGATAAAGAAGCATGGGTTTTCTTTTTCCTAGTCTCACTGCATCACTGATATTACTGTGTATAGAACAGATGACAAAAGCAGTTAATCTGATTTAATAAATGCTTTAATTCTCTTGGTAAATACTGGAGAAGCAAGGGGATCACAGAGAAAGAGGGTCCAGAAATAGATTTTAATCCCCTTTTCCATCTTCTTCCTATACTCTTAACCAGAAACACTAAGACAGTTCCTTTAGAGGGAGCAAACTCTGTCTTGCTTAGGGGGAAAACAGTTGGGAGTATCCATAGATATACTGCAGGGAGGCGGAACATGATTAGGGAGAGAGAGAAACAGTCAAAGACGCTTTTTTTCATGGTTATCCTGGCCCCTACAATGTACAGAGTACAAGATGGTTAAGAAGCAACCTCTCCTACGTGGACATGCGTATACTTCCGTGGAGTCTATGATTCTTTAGTTCCAAGAGTTTTACTCACACCCTTTTATTTGCTACGATGGAATTTCCTATTATATTAATGCAATATTTATTATAGTAATCCTATATTTCCCTCAAGTTAAATATTCAGTTCAGTCACTCAGTCATGTCCAATTCTGCGACCCCATGGACTGCAGCACACCAGGCTTCCCTGTCCATTACCAACTCTGGGAGCTTGCTCAAACTCATATCCATTGAGTTGGTGATGCCATCCAACTATCTCATCCTCTGTCGTCCCCTTCTCCTCCTGCCCTCAATCTTTTCCAGCATCAGGGTCTTTTCTAATGGAAGTTGGTCTTGTAAAGATGCCTTTGTGGTAAGTCACTTCAGTTGTGTCTGACTCTTTGTGACCCTATGGACTGTAGCCCACCAGGCTCTGCTGTTCATAGGATTCTCCAGGCAAGAATACTGGAGTAGGTTGCTATGCCCTCCTCCAGGGGATCTTCCCAACCTAGGAATCAAACTCAGGTCTCACACACTGCAGGCAGATTCTTTACCATCTAAGCCACCAGGGAAGCCCAAGTTAAATATTACTTTTCTCTAAAACAAGGGATTCTCTTGCAATTTTACATACAGAATTTCAGTTATTACTATCATCATAAAGGAGAAACTTATGTATCAAGGACCAAATCAATGATCAAATCCTCAAACCAGAATCAGGGCTTGGTATATGCCTTTAAAAATGCTCATTATTTATTGATAGCTTAATTGCATTAAGTGCCAAAGAATGTACCGCTTTCTTTGTAATGAGTTTTTATGGTCTTAGTCTTTAGAAGCTCTGATTCCATCTGTGACAGCAGACTGTTGTAGAATTCAGCTATTAATAGCTGCTGGTACACACTTACTCAGAGCTAAGAGGCCCAGGGCTGTAGAGACAGCCAGATGGAGATAATACCACAGGGTGACTGTATGGACAAAAAGATGATCTATTTTTTTCCAACACAAAACAGACAACACTAAAAACACGACACTTCTGTTTCATTGCAAGCCAAACTCTCTATGGAAAAAAAATTTTCCTTTGGAATTCTCAACTCTGGTTCTAAATTACATTTGATTTATCACTGTTTCTGTTGTTCACGTAACTCCTTACATAGGTTACAAAGTTAAAA
Organism: Bubalus bubalis; assembly: GCF_019923935.1. Lineage (NCBI taxonomy): Eukaryota > Metazoa > Chordata > Mammalia > Artiodactyla > Bovidae > Bubalus > Bubalus bubalis. The sequence continues at coordinate 53,130,855 of NC_059165.1, read as the reverse complement.
ACATCCAGAGGACTTAGTAAAATGAAATCCTGATACAGAAAATCAGGAATGAAACACTTTGGCAATTAATTAAGGAAAAAAATAAACTCTGATACTGGACAGTCTTAATCAGAAATATTTTCTCTGACACAGGGAAAAAGGGAAAACAAATGGATTGAATAACACATTAGACATTTCCTTATAGAAAGAAAACACTAAAGGAAAATAAGCCTGTTTAATGTGATTTAACATGATTATGGTCTCAGTTCATTATTATTCTGATGAGAGAAAGAAAAACATACTGCAAAACAAGAGTGACACAGCTAGCAAGTTTAACATCAGGTTATGCTTCTTTGGGGACTAAGTTTTATAATGCTAATTTTTTGTCTGTTTTAGAAATATATAATAACTTCTGATATTATAGGTGATAAATAGAAAACTATTTTTCAATACGTGATACAAGGAAAACTACTTTTTAATAAGTGATTCAGAACAAAACTGAATGACTAAAATATCTTGGTGGGGATACCTTTGTAAGGTCCACAAAATATGAGTTCTATTTTTTTTATGCATAGAAATATGAATGGGGATGAATGGGAATGCATGTATGCAATGTAAAACATCATCATTAAAAAATAGGCCAGGTATTATTTAGCATATCTTCTCATTTGGTCTACAACATGGGTAGAATCACATTGTGTGAAGCCAAGCACAGCTAAATGCAAGAGGTACAGCCTCAGCTAAGATGCTGGGGCTGAGATGGACACTCTCTGCTCTCACACATTAAGGAAATTCCAGGGAAGTCAGTGGATTGTGTGTTAAGTACCTGTAACCTATTTCATAGAGATATCATATAAAGAGTTCTGAAAATAAAGCAAATAAAACTGACCTAGACAAAAGAGGGAAAGGTGACAGGTTCAAACAGGTGGGTAAGGAATCCAGGATGTCTCAGGCTGTCCAAAGAATCCAGGTTCTAACCGATGAACTCACATTTATTCCTGTAACTGTCCTTACATTAGAGGGAAGTAGTAGTCCTAAATTATTACTATCTATTTTTATTACAGCAATTTGGTTAATAGTTTAGGCACTAAACTATTGACTATTTAGGAACACTAAACTACTAACTATTAATGACCAGAGTCATTTTCAATGAGTTCACAGTCTTTGTCTACATCTTACTAGTTATATAAAACTGGGCAGGTTCTTAACTTAAGCCTCTATTTTCTCAGCAACAAAACAGGTACAGTACGATCATGAGGATATACAAGATCTTCTGTGCAAAACATATAGTCTAGTGCCTGCTACACAGTCAATACTCAATAGATACTTCCTCTTCTTTTTCTTTCTTAAGATGATGCTGTTAAAGTGCTGCATTCAATATGCCAGCAAATTTGGAAAACTCAGCAGGGGCCACAGGACTGGAAAAGCTCAGCTTTCATTCCAGTCCCTAAGAAGGGCAATGCCAAAGAATGTTCAAACTACCACACAATTGCACTCATTTCACATGCTAGCAAATTAATGCTCGAAATCCTTCACACTAGGCTTCAACAGTAGGTGAACTAAGAACTTCCAGATGTACAAACTGGATTTAGAAAAGGCAGAGGAACCAGAGATCAAACTGATAACATCCATTGGATCATAGAAAAAGCTAGAGAATACCAGAAAAATATCTACTTCTGCTTCACTGACTATGCTAAAGCCTTTGACTGTGTAGATCACAACAAACTGTGGAAAATTCTTAAAGAGATGGGAATACCAGACCACCTGACCTGCCTCCTGAGAAACCTGTATGCAGGTCAAGAAGCAACAGTTAGAACCAGACATGGCACAATGGACTAGTTTAAAATTGGGAAAGGAGTATGTCAAGGCTATATATTGTCACCCTGCTTATTTAACTTAAATGCAGAGTATATCATGTGAAATGCCAGGCTGGATGAAGTACAAGTTGGAATCAAGATTTCTGGGAGAAATATCAATAACCTCAGATACACAGATGACACCACCCTTATGGCAGGAAGTGAAGAGGAATTAAAGGGCCTCTTAATGAAGGTAGAAAAGAGAGTAAAAAAGCTGGCTTAAAACTCAATGTTCAAAAAGCTAATAAGATCATGGTATATGGTCTCATCACTTCACAGCAAATAGATGGGGAAACAATGGAAACAGTGACAGACTTTATTTTCTTGGGCTCCAAAATCAGTCTGGATGGTGACTGCAGCCATGAAATTAAGACACTTGCTCCTTGGAAGAAAAGCTATGATAAAACTAGACTGTATTTAAAAGGAGAGATACCACTTTGCCTACAAAGGTCCATATAGTCAAAGCTATGGTTTTTCCAGTAGTCATGTATGGATGTGAGAGCTGGACAATAAAAAGGCTGAGCACCAAAAAACTGATGCCTTCGAACTGTGGTATAGGAGAAGACTCTTGAGAGTCCCTTGGACAGCAAGGAGATTAAGCCAGTCAATCCTAAAAGAAATCAACACAGAATATTCATTGGAAGGACTGATGCTTAAGCTGAAGCTCCAATTCTTCAGCCACCTGAAGTGAAAAGCCACCTCATTGGAAAAGACCCTGATGCTGGGAAAGACTGAAGGCGGGAGGAGAGGGGAATGATAGAGGATGAGATGTTTGGATGCCATCACTGACTCAGTGGACATGAGTTTGAGCAAACTCTGGGAGATAGTGAAGGACAGGGAAGCCTGCTGTGCTGCAGATCATGGGGTCGCAACAAGTTGGACACGAGTTAGTGACGGAAGAGCAACAACATGCACAGTGCTTCTTTCTTAAAGTTAGAAAGATCTGAGTTTGAATGCTGACTGGGAGTATTTGATCAATAGTCCTCAGTTTACTCAACTGTAAATATATAGCTAAATATAGAGTAAATGTAAATATAGAGCTAAATATAGCTCTAAATGTAAATATAGAGCTAATTGTGAGTAGCCTCCCATACTTTATAGGAATGTCACAACTAAATTAGATCATTTATGTCACACACTTAACACACTATCTGACACAGGCTATCTCCTGCCTGAAAATTAGCTATTATGAGTCCTTCATCATAAGTATATCTACTCAATAAGGCTGATGCAACACTTAAAAGCAATAATGTACATAAAGGACAAATGTGATGTCTGAATCTTAACAAACATTAGTTCACTCTTCTTCCAGCTTGGTTAGCCAGGCTGCATGTACCACATATTATAATTAACCAGTGGTCTCATCTGTTTACCAGCTTTAATATTTATTACCTCTAAGGTCATGAGGTGACTTGTTATCGTACTATCCTTTCATAAAGCAATTGAGGTGAATGCATCATATACTCTCTGCCAACTTGACAGGGGAGATAGATTCGTCCATATTGTCATACTTCTGTTAATACCAGAGGGCCAACGACTTAAAACATTTCTAGATACTTTCAGCAGATAACCCACAGGCTGCTTTTGCTTACTTTGTTTCTAGCATTCTCATTGCTGAATCTGCCACATTAGCTTCTTGCTTTCAAATGCTTTCAATGCCAATGTATCAAGCTCATCATCAAAAAGGACACCTTCTGCATGAGTTCGGCATGCAGCGCTTCAACTGGCACATTCCACAAAAGGATTTTTTTTACTTGCATTCCTAGGTGGCAAGGAGATTTTTGCTGTGCTTCTTTCCTTCTCATGGAAAATACTAACTAGCTAATAATTTCATTGTCATCTTTAAGCCTTTCACCAGTCATAGCAAGAGCATATGTAAGAGTTTGAATAAGCCAAGATCTTAGGCTGCCTTGAAACAAAACCTGTCTGTATCATCATACCGAGCTCCCTCTGGCTGTTTGGATGCTGGCAATGGAAATACGGTGTTTTCTACCCAGGCTCTGCCTTCAATGTGACAAGGCAGGGCATTCAACGGTTATGAAACCTTGATATCTTACTTACTGTGGGGATGACATGTTGAAACAGCTCTCCCATTCTCCAAGGCATTTTCACATTAAGCCCTGGTGACTGGGGAGTAATGAGATGGACCACTGAGTGGTCTGTCAGGCAAGCTGTGTGTCTGTCTCCGTCTCTCTGTCTCTGTCTCTCCCTCACCCTCTCTCTCTTCCCATCCTCCCCACAGCAGCACAGCTGACAACTTCAAACTTTTATTATTATCGATCCCCTCGTCTCTTAACAATCAATAGTCGACATCCAAAGAACCAAATAACATTCAAGGTGCAGAACTGTATTTATTTTTCACATAATACTGCAGGGAAATTAGAGATGACTCATTATGCGAGTCAGTTTATCTCTTTAAGGAATGACTGCCCTTTCTAGCCACATCCTAGAGTTTTAGCTAATGTGGCTCTAAAACAGACCTGGTGAAATGCTCTTACTACTTTTTGGTGACATTAATCTATTGTCTAATGATCTCCTTGGTAAAATATAATCTTATGATATTTAGAATTTTAAAAAAGGATACTTGTTAAACATGGTAAATTACTTGTCTTCTAATAAGAGGAGTAGCTAACATTTACTGAGGCTGTGCAATGCACGGGGCAAGGTCTTAAGTGTTTTACACAGATAATCCATTTTATTTGCATAATAACTCTATGGAGGTGAGTCCCATTGTTGTTATTCATGCTTTATACAGATGATGGCATTGACATTTTGACAGAATGGTGATTTGATTAAGATTACAGCTAATTAGTGGCAGAACTAGAATTAGGATTATTCTATCTGAATCAAGAGCTGAAAGTCTTCACCCTGCTTTACATACCTTTCTTGATGATTGGAATGATTTCAAACAGTTTCTGTTTCGGTTTAGCTATAAATATTTCACTTGTGTCAACCCACCTAACATCCTTGTTATCAGGTTTCATTTTCAATGCTCAGAGCTGTAAGTAATGCTGATTGCTTTCTCCAAATGAAAAATAATAAAGGTTTATGATTTTTCAGAAAGGTCAAGCTTTGTTTTATGTTTCAAAACTGGATTTCAAAAACCAGAATAAAAGATGATCTCAAAATATTTTAAGGACCTATTAACCCATTTATAGTTACAGTCTAGGGGGAAAATGTTCATGGCTAACAGTAATACAATTTAGCATTATATGATTTTTTCATATATTATGTTTGAGAAGAAAATAATACTAAAATATTCCTTCAAGAAATAAACTGTAGACTGTGAAAGGTGGCCAAGTCACAGAGAAATTGCAGAGACTGTCCAGAGCTTCTTGTCCACCATTTCAACACCAAGCCCACTTCAGCAACCTCACGACGGAGGTTCAGTGCTAGAAAAGACGTTCCTCCTTGGTTTGTCGGCTCTCCATTGTGAATGTGGAGTGGAATGACCACTGTTTCACATCCCTCCTTTTCCTCAAGTTTCCAAGACGTAGAGAACGAGAACGCTGTACAAAACCTTAGAACTCAGTGTATTTCAGCCTTCACAGTCTACACTCTTTAAACAGGCCCAGAAGTAGCCTCCTGGTATCTTCCACCATACCATGCTTCCTGCTTCTTCTCTACCTGAGGCTGCATGGTACAGATAACCAGTAGAAGATTCATCATTTGTGTTAAAGGGTGACAAGAATATCCCCTCCTCTTAAGGTTAACCAGAAACTGTTTTATTGTAAGGAAAACAGATGCTGCTAATTCTTCAAAGATACCCTGTATGTTATGATCATTACAGCCTAATGATCTGAGTTAGGGTCCCAGCTCCACCAGTGGTAAGTTGTGTGACTTTTGGTTAAGATACAAAACCTTCCTGAGCCTGGTAATAAGGTGATGATTACACCACCAATCTAATTGATATATAAATGCAATCATTCATATTTATTTTTCTGGGTGCCAAAATCACTGCAGATGGTGATTGCAGCCATGAAACTAAAAGATGCTTACTCCTTGGAAGGAAAATTATGACCAACCTAGACAGCATATTAAAAAGCAGAGACATTACTTTGTCAACAAAGGTCCATCTAGTCAAGGCTATGGTTTTTCCAGTGGTCATGTATGGATGTGAGAGTTAGACTGTGAAGAAAGCTGAGCGCTGAAGAATTGATGCTTTTTAATTGTGGTGTTGGAGAAGACTCTTGAGAGTCCCTTGGACTGCAAGGAGATCCAACCAGTCCATCCTAAAGGAGATCAGTCCTGGGTATTCATTGGAAGGACTGATCCTGAAGCTGAAACTCCAATACTCTGGCCACCTGATGGGAAGAGCTGACTCATTGGAAAGACCCTGGTGCTGGGAAAGATTGAGGGCAGGAGGAAAAGCGGATGACAGAGCATAAGATGGTTGGATGGCATCACTGACTCAATGGACATGGGTTTGGGTGGACTCCGGGAGTTGGTGATGGACAGGGAGGCCTGGTGTGCTGTGGTTCATGGGGTTGCAAAAAGTCGGACATGACTCAGTGACTGAACTGAACTGATTCATATTTAATACTCAACAATATGTCTAATACATAATAAACAGTATCTATTATTTTATCCTTATTAGTTTTCAAATTGTGGCAGAAAATTCACTATTAGGTCTACAAGTAATTCTGCCCAAAACTCTCTGCCCATTCAACTGCCAACAAACATACTGTAGTTGATATACCAGTTGATGAATTCTCAAATGCATGAAAAAAATTCCAACTCATTCCCCACCTTCATTGCACACACATCCCCCACTACCTGGAGTACAAACCCCTGTGAAATCTCTTACAATGTGTATTTTGGCCGTGGTTCACCACAAACTTCTTAAGGTTCTTCACTGGGGAATGTCTTTGATAATGTGATAAAAAAAAGTTCCAAACAGTATGGAAGTTCCTCAAAAAAATAAAAATAGAGTTGCCATATGATCCAGTAATCCCACTCCTGGGCATATAACAGAGAAAACTAATTCAAAAAGATACATGCATCCGTGTGTTCATAGCAGCACTATTCACAACAGCAATGCATGGAAACAACTTAAATGCCCATCATCAGATGAATGGATAAAGAAGACTAGGTACATATATGCAATGGAATATTACTTAGTCATAAAAAAGAATAAAATAATGTCATATGCAGCAATATGAATGGACCTAGAGATTATTATACTAAGTGAAGTCAGAAAGAAAGACAAACACCATACGATATCACGTTTACATGAAAGCTAAAATATGACACAAAGGAACTTATTTACAAAACAGACTCACAGACATAGAGACAGATTTTTGTGGTTGTCAAGGAGAAAGGGGTAGGGTAGGAACAGACTGGGAGTCTGGGATTAACAGATGTGAGCTATTATATAGACAATAGATCTTGAAAAACAAGGTCCTGCTGTATAGCACAGGGAACTATATTCAATATCCTGTGATAAACAGTGGAAAAGAACATGAAAAAGATGTATAACTGAATCATTTTGCTGTGCAGCAGAAATTAACACAGCATTGTAAATACACTATATTTCAAAAAAATACATTTTTTAAAACATAAAAAAGAAAGTCCCCTCTATGGCCATATGACAGCAATGCACGGGCAGGTCTCCTACACAAGGGTATTTTGTCAAGATTATTGTACTGGAAACCATGCAAGAATTGTGTTTATTTTCTGATTTCCTTGGCTTAAGGTACTGAGTCAGAATGAGATGACCCTGTTCCAAATTCCAGCTAACTGGACTCGAATCATATTTTGTATAGTTGAGCTGATTCTGTTTAGCTCCTGGAGGAAAGCTATTTGCTTACTTTCCTGAGATGAATCCTTAGTAACTGCTGTTCTCTCTACCTCTGGACCTCTCAGGGTAGAAGGTGTCTTACAGGTTCTGCGGTTTGCTAAATGAGTGGCAGCCGCGTATCTGTCATATGCAAAGCACAAACATTTATTTATGCAGTTTTGAGAACTGTTCCTTCTAGCGACAAGTCATTGCTCAAGGTCACAGAGCTAGCTGCAAACCCAGAGGTAGTCTGAGGACATATTGATCAGCCTTGTGCTCAGATCTTTACTGAATAATTGGTACAGTACACTCTTCATGAGATCAGCTGACTTTCTGACAATTTGCAGCCACTGAACTCATCTTCTACATAAAACACATTAAGAGTCTATGTTCCTCTGAAGCTCACAGGCTTCAGAATATAGCTCCTGCCCATGTATCCATCCATGCATCCGTTCATCCATCAACAAATATGTATTGAAGTCTGGATGTTAGGTGCTATGACAACAAATGGCAGTATCAATAATAATGGTAGTGTCCTAGAGGAGTTTATAATTTAGAAGTAAAAATAATCCATATGACCAATATGTTAGACAGTCAGATGGCAGATGGGAGAAGAAAACCGTGTGGCCACGAAGTGCCACAGTGAAGCACGAGGACAGCATGTTCAAAAGAAAGAAAATATGAGCCACATATGTGGTTTCAAATTTCCTAGTAAGTACACCAAAACTTAAAAAAAAAACAAAGAATATTATCTTTAATTTTATAATTTATATTTTATTTAACCAATGTATTAAAAATATAATTTTTACATGCAACCAAGTGGTCATGTATGGATGTGAGAGTTGGACTGTGAAGAAAGCTGAGCGCTGAAGAATTGATGCTTTTGAACTGTGGTGTTGGAGAAGACTCTTGAGAGTCCCTTGGGCTGCAAGGAGATCCAACCACTCCATTCTAAAGGAGATCAGTCCTCAGTGTTCTTTGGAAGGACTGATGCTAAAGCTGAAACTCCAATACTTTGGCCACCTCATGTGAAGAGCTGACTCATTGGAAAAGACTCTGATGCTGGGAGGGATTGGGGGCAGGAGGAGAAGGGGACGACAGAGGATGAGATGGCTGGATGACATCACCAACTCGATGGACATGAGTTTGGGTGAACTCCAGGAGTTGGTGATGGACAGGGAGGCCTGGCATGCTGCAATTCATGGGGTTACAAAGAGTCGGACGCAAATGAGCGACTGAACTGAACTGAATGTTAAAATGTTATTAATGTTATATACTGAACTAAGTCTTTGAAGTCTTATGTGTACTTGACACTTAGAAAGTGAAAGTGAACGTCGCTCAGTCGTGTCTGATTCTTTGTGAGTCCATGGAATTCTCCAGGCCAGCATATTGGAGTGGGTAGCCTTTCCCTTCTCCAGGGGATCTTCCCAACCCAGGGATCAAACCCAGGTTGCCCACCATTGCAAGGGGATTCTTTACCAGCTGAGTCACAAGGGAAGCCCTTGACACTTAAGAGCACATCTCAAATGAAATAACTACATTTCAAGTACACAGTAGCCACATGGGTGGTGACCTTTTTGGATAGCATACCTCTAGGAAATTCAAATGGCACCCCACTCCAGTACTTTGGCCTGGAAAATCCCATGGATGAAGGAGCCTCGTAGGCTGCAGTCCATGGGGTCGCTAAGAGTTGGACACGACTGAGCGACTTCACTTTCACTTTTCACTTTCATGCATTGGAGAAGGAAATGGCAACCCACTCCAGTGTTCTTGCCTGGAGAATCCCAGGGACGGGGGAGCCTGGTGGGCTGCCGTCTATGGGGTCGCACAGAGTCGGACACGACTGAAGCGACTTAGCAGTAGCAGCAGCAGCAGGAAATTCAAAAACAGGGAACAACTGCCTCCAGAATAGAGGAATCACAGATATTGACTAATGAGGAATCTGAGTATTTGAACTGAGTTCTGGGCTAAGTTTGCTCCCTAGTTCCAACTTGCAGTAAAAGAATGTCTAAGTATTTTATGAGCCCTTGGTGGTTCTATGTTTGTATCCCTAAAAGTGAGCCTAGCATATATCCATTCTGGTGTTAAAGTCTTTACCTGCTGAATAAAATACATGAAAGAAAAATAAAAACAGCTGTCTCCCACTTGCCAGAGCCATGTTGGTATTTTACATTAATTCTCTCTAACACAATGAATTTGCAAGGAGCCACATATATCTTCCATTTTATAGGAGAGGAAGCTAAAGCAGAGTAATTAAATGATTTTACAAGATCACAGAGCTAGGAAGAAGGGAGGGAGAGAGAGAGGAATGGGCAGATGGAACAGGAGGGAGACGATACAGGCAGGAAGATGGGGGTAGATTACAGCTTAAAGAGAGGGTGGGAACAGGACCTAAGATATGCAAAGCATCTGCCCTTTACCCCTTCCCTATAGTTTGTGCCTGTGTGTTTGTGCATGTGTTACATTAACACGTTTATGGCTAACATATACTAGCTTATTTAACAAATCTTAAACAAATCCTTATATACTATACTTTGGGCCACCACTGTCTCTCCTGATAAGATTTCCTTGAAATATTCAACAAAAACAAATTCCTAGCTTCCAAGGGCAAAGGGCATTTTGGGGAGTGAGAATTGAAGAAATCCTGGTCAGAAGAGGCATGAGAGGTTAACTCAGTCTTCCTCAGTCTGCCCTCTTATCACCTCTTTAAAGGGAATCTCTATCCTCCCAAGAGGAGAAGGGGGTGACAGAAGATGAGATGGTTGGATGGCATCACTGACTCAATGGACATGAGTTTGAGCAAACTCAGGGAAATGCTGAAGGACAGGGAAGCCTGGCATGCTGCAGTCCATGGCGTTGCAAACAGTCAGACATGACTTAGCAACTGAACAACATCCTCCCTGTAAAAGGACCATGTCCCCAGCCTGTCTCTTCCACTCCTTGATGGCTGAGTACCAGAAGACTGTTCCACACAGAGACCTCCAGTCTCCCTTCGTATAACTTCTAATTAGTTAGGAGCTAGCTCTTGTTGGGCTCTATACAAAACTCTTCTTCAGTCAGATTATCACTTGCCTCTTATTTTTGATGCTGGTAGGTATGGCAAGCATTATTTATGTAGCACTTGAATTAAAAGAAGCACAGATTCAGATTGAGTCCTAAAAAGCAGATGCACTTTCTAAAAAGTTAAAAATCATGTATTTGTATCGCTGGGAGGTAAGTGTAAGAATTAGAATTTGCCCCTATAAAACTTAATATCGGGGCTTCCTGGGTGGTCCAGTGTCTAGGACTCTGTGCTCCCAATGCAGGGGGCCTGGTCAGGGAACTGGACCCCATGTGCTGCAACTGAAGGTGCGGCTGTGTGCCACAAGTGAGACCTAGTGCAACCAAATAAATAAATCTATGAGATCAAATTGAAAAATAACTTAATATCAAGCACATCAAAACTACAGAGAGGTATCACACCTCCTATCAGTTAGAATAGCCATCTTCAAAAAAATCTACAAACAATAAATGCTAGAGAGAGTGTGGAGAAAAGGGAACCTTCCTATACTGTTAGGAATTGTAAATTGGTACAACCATTATGAAGAACAGTATGGAGATTTCTTACCAAACTAAATATATAACTACCAATTGATCTAACAATCTCAGTCCTGGGCATATATCTACAGAAAACCATAATTCGAAGAGATTCATGCATCCCAATGTTCACTATAGCACTATTTACAATAGCCAAGACATGGAAGCCGCCTAAATGTCCATCCACAGAGGCGTAGAGAATATGTGGTACATATACACAATGGAATATTACTCAGGCATAAAAAAGAAAGAAAGAATGCCATTTACAGCAACATGGATGGACACAGAGACTGGCATACTGGCTGAAGTTAGACAGAAAAAGACAAATGCTATATGATATTGCTTATATATGGAATCTAAACAAATGGTGCAAATGAACTGATTTACAAAACAGAAATAGACTTACAGATGTAGGCAACAAACATGGTTATCATGGGAGAAGCAGGGGAGGGATAGATTGGAATAGATAACTAATACTGGCTTCCCAGGTGACACTGGCAATAAAGTCCGCCCGCCAATGCAGGAGACATAAGACATGTGGGTTCGATTCCTGGGTTGGGAAGATCCCCTGGAGGAAGAAATGGCAACCCACTCCAGTACTCTTGCCTGGGAAATCCCATGGACAGAGGAGCCTGGTGGGCATACAGTCTATGGGGTCACAAAGAGTTGGAAACAACTGAGCAACTGACAGTTTCACACACGTAAAACATTCACTTTGCTGTACACCTGAAATGAACACAACCCTGTAAATCAATTATACCCCAATAAAATTAAAAAAAAACTTAATCTCTCTTTTTTTTAAACTATAGCTTAGGAAAAGACTTTTAAATCTGCTGACCACATGGAGTAGTCATCAGTGACTTGGAGAGCCAGAATTCTGTTAAAAATAAAATTGCAAAGCAGAACAATAAAACAAGATAAAGTTCTAACTTGCTGCTTTTTGGCTGTATCTGGATGGTGACTAGCCCACCCTACCCTGGGGGTAGGGAGGAGGAGACAGAGACTAAAATGCAAAGAGTGTTACCATTATGGCAACTTTATTTTTTCCAAATGTTTATTTTTGTTCCCTTAGGGTATCAGGAAGAGTTTGTTCTAACAGTTCTCAGTTCCTGGCTGAGTTGTTGCCAGGAAGTCAAGTTTATCTTTAGCATCATCTCTGGGCAAACAGCACAGAGGAAAATGATATTTGGGGCCAAATGTTGAAAACTCAAGTTTTATGTAGCTTGAGCAGAAAAAGCTAAGAGCAAAAATGAAAAGCTAATATCGTTGGTTCTGTGTTTTCTCTACAAGAAATTTTCCTTAGAGGAGAAACAGTAGTGGAAAGAAGATGGGCTTTAAGGACCAATAGCTTTGGGTTCAAATTCAGGCTTGGTCCACTGCTGCCCCATCAAGGACTTTTGGATAAATTTAATTCAACAAACATTTAGCTGAATGATACCTCTGTACCAGATACTTGGCTCTCACAGAACTTAGAGTCCAAGTAAATTAGTTACCTCTCTGAAACTCTTTTTACAACTAATAAAAGAAAATACATGCCTCTTTGTAGGGTTCTTTTGACAATTACATGAGATAACATATGTAACATTACACAGACCAGTGCTTAGGTAAAGTGACAAATCTTAGTTTGTTTTCTCTGTCTTTAGAATAACCAAAGTAATCTCTCATTCAGTCAACTGGAGGTTTAAAAGTACTGTTCTAAGGATTTAACTAAAAATAAAACCAACAGAGAGTTTCATAAAACCTAGACAGTCCGCAAATACCCCATGTTTTTTAGCAGGCCCACAACAACCAGAGTTCAAAGATCAGTCTCAGATTCTATCACTTCCAATAGTCCTACTTTGACTCCAACTTGGTTTTATGCAATAGCACTGAAACATATATATTACCATATGTAAAATAGCCAGCCAGTGGGGGTCTTCCGTGTGACACAGGAAACCCAAAGCCAGTGCTCTGTGGCAACCTAGAGGGGTGGGATGGGGTAAAGGACAAACGTATACCTATGGCTGACTCATGTTGATGTATGGGAGAAAGCATCACAATACTGTAATTATCCTCTAATGAAAAATAAAAAATAAATTGCCTTTTCAATCACCAGTATGGTATATGTAACATAAAAATCAGAGCTATAAATGATGCTGAAATATTAGAACTGCTCATTCAAAATTATTCACTGATTGTCTATAACATGTGAAACACTCTGATGAAACTAAAGTCATAAAAGAACCAGATGTGTCCCTGACCTGATGCATCAATCCCTTTAGAGGGAAAGATATAAAGTCTACCCTCAAGGAGGCTACAACCAGAAATAGAAACAAGGCAGATATGCATTAAATAATGGTGGCCAATATGCTATTTTATAAGCATTACGAATTAGAATCCCTGATACTGGGGTTCGGAAGAGATGACATAGTCAAGGAGACTTTGGGGGAAATATGGAATTTGAGCTGAGATTTTTAAAGATGAGAGAGGATTTTTCAAGGTCTTTTTTTTCTCCCTATAACATAAAAATCAAAACTCAAAGCAGAAGTTAGAGGCAGTAACACCTTCTCTATCAGAATGTGTGTAGTCCTCTCTCTGCTCTTTAATTATTCACTAGTACCAATTCTACTTGGGGTCCATCTCATCCAAAAGGCAGCATTAACTACGCCTGGGTAAAAGATACATGTAAAGTATCATTGCAGCATTTTTAAAAGAACTATTCTTTCCAACTGACTCTGACTCCTTTTCCCTCCCAAAAGGAAAAGAAAAGCCCAGGTTAAATGCACTGTTTGCATTTCCCAATTGTCCTACAACCAAGTACTGACTCTTATAAAGTCTGGCTCCTCGACTCTCAATTGGCAAATTCAGTTAAAATAATTTTTAAATGCAGACTTTTTTGTCCTGATGCTTAAAAATTATCCAGGTGTCAGCTATGAATAATGACCAAGTTGGGTCTTGATTTCATTATTTTTATTAGCTATTCAATGACACTTGGTAGTGTACTGAACATTATTCTTGGCGAAGTACATAAACCCAGTTATTTATGTACATAAACCTAGTTATTTATAAACCTAGGGGCTTGCAATCAAACTACTTTATCATAAGAGAGATTGTGAAACTGTCCCCCTGCCCTCAGAAGTACTGGAGTACACGAGATTAGGTTTTAAATAGTCCCAAGGGAAATGTGGTCCCAAGGAGCTCAGATTCTACTCTATCCATTCCTAAAAGGGTGGGGGTGGGGGGTTGGGGGGCACTTCGTAATGCACTATAAGACCAGAAAAGTCATTGGTGTTCTCTCACAAGAGCGGAAAAAGGTACAAGTTAAAAGATATAATCTCATTGTCCTTTTGGGCCACAACTAACCACGTGATTCTTACTTTCTCAAAGCCTCTGCATTCTTCTCTGATTTGGAAGTGGTTCTACTCGCTTCATCTATTTTACAGAATTATCATGACCATGAGATAACAATTTCAAAAGTATATTAAAATATTCCAAAATGTCCGGCCAATAAAACTCTGTCTTCTTCTCTGGTCTCCTTGGATCTTTGTTCCTCCTTCCCACACACTAACAAACTGTTGGCAGGAACGTCTCTTGTTGGACTTCAAATTCTTTAAACTCTACTTCCAGCGTCCCTATCATGATATCTCACCTGTAGAACTGAAATAGCTTCCTAAATGATCTACCTCCAACCTATTTTTTTCCCAACAATAGCCAGAGTGAGCCTAAGAGCACATACTTTATGTTGACCCAAGGATAAATGGGTCCTAAATCCTTAACCTAGCCTTCAGTTCCTGACATAATGCTAGCCCCACTTTACCTCTCCTCTTTCTCCCTCCTTAAGAGTCCACACCCCAGCCATTTTCAACCCTGTAAAGTTCTCTAAAGGTGCCCTGCTTCCTTTGGCTTCTGGACTTTTGTTCTTGCTGTTGTAGCCCGTATCCATCACCTTCCTTGTGTCAGTTCAACTCCTATCCTGTTCTCAGTTTAGAGTCGAGGAAAACCACTGTGTCTGGTGTGTAGGATTCAAAGCAAGGGCGTTCTCCTGGCCCCCAGCACCTTTTCCTTCCCACCCTCACCCTCACCCTCACCCTCACCCTCACCACCCTCATCACCACCACCACCACTAGAGGGTTTATGACATGGCAGGCATGTGCCAGGTACTCTCCATGTTTACTCTAGAGTCTTCACCATAAATCCTTGAGTTGACAGCAGCCGTAGAAACCTATATTTATCTAGTACAGTATGCCAAAACTGGTTCTAAGTATTTCACAGGTATTATCCCAGACCTCAGGACAATTCTCTGAGGTAGGTACTGTTATTATCCTACCGACTGATAAGGAACTAAAGCCCAGATAGATTGAGTAAATCATCTAGCTCTACAGCTGGGAGTTTGAGCTCCTGTAGTTTGACTTAGAAGTCTATTATTGATTCACGGAAGGTTTTATCATCATTTTATTTATTTATTTAAAATCTGTTACATGCTACAAATGTTGTAGTGGAGTTCTTTCTTTCTTTTTTTGACTAAGCAGCACAGAATGTGGGATCTTAGTTCCTTGACCAGGGATTGAACCTGCACTCCCTGCTGTGGAAGCGTGGAGTCTTAACCACTGGTCCACCAGGGAGGTCCCCATATCACCATTTTAGAGATGAGGAAATGAGATCAGATGGTCGAGTAAACTGTCTAAAATGGTCAAGTCAGGATTTGAAGGACCAGTAAGATGCCCCACTGTTTCTCCCCATCACTCTATACGTCCTCCTTCATCATACCGCATTACAACTGCCCGTCAGCTTAGTGGATTCCCTCACTAAACTACAAGCTTCTTTTTCTTTAATTTTTAAAAAGTTTTATATTGACAGAAAAATTAAACAAATAGCACAGAGAATTCCCATATACCTCTTGCAGAGTTTTCCCTATTATGAACATCTTATGTTAGTATAGGACATTTGTTATAATTAATACACCAGTATGGATATATTACTATTAACTCAAGTCCATAGCTTAATTCCTATTTTCCCAGTTTTTACCTAATGTCCTTTTTCTGGTCCAGGATCCCTTCTAGGATACTGTTACATTTAGCTGTCATGATTTCTTCGGCTCTTTTTGTGACAGTTTCTCAGACTTTCCTTGCCTTTGGTGACCTTCACAGTTTTGAGGAATATGATCGAGGATACTGTATATTGCCCCTCTACTGGAATTTGTCTCATGTTTTTCTCCTGACAGAAGATCACAGAGGTTAAGTGCCATTTTCATCACATCCTATTAACATAGTTTATGACTGTTTCAGCAGACTTTGATCACTAGCTGATTTAAAATTTGTCAGATTTCTCCTCTGTAAAGTTAGCTGCCTGTCCTCATTCCCCACCTTCCTAAACTTCACTCTGTAGAGAGAAGACTATGTGTGGTCCACACTTAAGAAATGGGGAATGATGCCCTTGAGTCTGAGTCATCTATATAATTTATTTGGCATTCTGCAGGGGAGATTTTTCTCTTCTCTTCCATTTGCTCATGTATTTAATTCTTTCTTTATATCAGTATGGATTCATGGACATTTATTTTATACTTTGCAATATAGTCCAATACTAGTCTATTTTTTCTATAATTATTCCACTTGAGCCATTGGGAACTCCTCCAGTTGGCTCCTGTTGACATATTCTCATCAATGTACGTTTTTTGTTTTTTTTTTTTTTTTTGTTTTTTGAGCACTTCCTTCCATTTTGGCACTAAGAGACTCTGACATCTCGTCTATTTCCTTTTCCAGTCCCTAAGTCAGATATTTCTCGAAGGATTCCTATTCCTTTTATTGGAGAATGGTTTCAGAAATCAAGATCTGGGTGCCAGCTGTGCCTCTTGCTACAGGGGTGTCATTTCTTTCAGGCTCTCCCCATTGACACAGAAAGAAATATAGGTAGGTATGCAAATCCATATATGTTCACATAATTATAACTATTTTCTTATGCAATCATGTGTATCTGTGCTCTCCTGTGCTTTGTCGTGTCTGACTCTTTGCAATCCCTTGGGCTGTAGCCCACTAGGCTCCTCTGTCCGTGGGATTCTCCAGGCAAGAATACTGGAGTGGGTTGCCATGCCCTCCTCCAGGGGATCTTATCAACCCAGGGATCAAATCCACATCTCCCACATTGCAGGCAGATTGTTTACCATCTGAGCCACCAGGGAAGCCCAAGAATACTAGAGTGGGTAGCCTATCCCTTCTCCAGGGGAATTTCCCAACCCAGGAATCGAACCAGGGTCTCCTGCATTGCAGGCAGATTCTTTACCAGCTGAGTTACATGGGAAGCCCCCACTTGTATCTATACAAAGTTAAATAGGAGTTCATTCTGATGTCTCCAACTCTAATTCATTACCACATGCATCACTCTAACCTTCTGCCCTTGCTCTTCTATAAATTCCAGGACAACAGTGGGCAATGACTACAAGCTTCTTAAAGGTAGTATTATTCTTTATTCACGGCTGTATCCCAAAAACAGTTGGCACCTATAACACACATGTTGACTGACTGCTGAGTTGACCCAATAATTTCAATTCTGGAAGTGACTACAGAGGAATTTGCAAATGTCACCAAATATGGATTTCAAAGACTAAACTCACAACAATTTATTAGGGCAACAGTACAAGAGGGTACACTAACAAAGGTCTGATTTAAGTGTGTTTATTCAACTCCGTGAAGGGAAAATGATAGTAATACATCTAAGCTACACAAAAAGGATTCAGACTTCCCTGAAAAGGATTCAAGTGGCATAAAATGGTTTGTTTCTCCACAGCAATTTACATATATTAAAAGAGATAATAGGCATAATCATTGTCAAAATAGAGCTTCCTCCCTGTATAATGTCTTAATATATGCTCGAAGTTCCTGACAAACAGGCACAAAGCCCCAGCGGATGAGACCCTAAGTGGGGGATGACTCTAATAGCAACAGCATAAAACCAATCTCACATTTCTGGGAAGGAAAATAAGACCTGAGAACAGCCTTTGAAGGTGAAGGGGAAAGTACAAAGGAAGGATGCTCAAGTGATACATCAGCTGAATGGGAAACCGGGTGCTAATGCGACACTCTGCATCCACGATGCTAATTTATATCTGGGTGAGCGTGTGCACTGACACAGAGGAGACTTGAAGAGGTCTATATTATACCTTGGGGGAGCTCATCTCCAATCTCTTGGAAGGGTACTTGCTTTATACTGGGGACTGCCTAACATGGGATACATTATGTAGATTCTGTGTCAGTTTCATATGACAAAATCACCTGTCTCTGTAAATCTATTCCAGATCGTTTCCATTCTGTCCCTTACAATGCAGCCAGAATGATCTTTTTGAAAAACAAATTTGGTCACAGCTCCCCATCTTCTCTACATTTTAACATTCTGCTTGACTCCTGGGATAAAAAACAATAAAGGCTTCATATGCCCTCAAGGTCCTGCAAGATCAGGCTTCCGTCCAATGCCCACCTTGCCACAGGGGGCCTCTTTGACTTCTTTGAATGCACATTCTTTTTGCTGCTACTACTGCACATGTTAATACATCTTTGTCTCTGCTCTTCAACACAGTTAACTCCTACTAAGGCTTTGGGATCTAGCCCATTCACCTCTTCACCTGAGATGCCTACCCTGTCCAGGTCACTCTCATAGCACCACAAACTCTTCCTCTGCAGTGCTTGTCACAGTTGTACATTTATCTTTGTTAGTCTGTTGCTAATGTATTTCATCAGATGGCCTTGTTACTCCACATTTCTGGCACCTAACCCCATGCCAGGCATACAAGTGCCTCCCAAAACATCTACTGAATAAATCAAGGGAAAAATGACCACACGATCCACCTATCTATTGCCAAGACTTTCCTGAACATTAAAGCTCCTCTTTGGATTCTGAAGGATATGTCATTTCACATCAGAAATGTGGTTGGTCACCCTTGTGATGAGTGTAAGAAATGTCACTGCTAGGCCAAAGATATAGGAAATTCCTTTTATCAAATATGTCATTAGTACACTGAAATAGGTATTATGTGGAAGTGAACATAAAAGGGATGTGAAAAATAATCTTATGCCAAAGAAGTCAGCTATGCTATTAGAAGTGCTAATGCTTTACTAGTACTAATTATTAAGATCATTGTTATCAAGTAATTTTGCTTTATTTCACAAAATCACAAATGCTACTACTAATTTTCAAGCTCTCATCATTGTGTCTGGATTTTATTCAACAAATATTTACTGAGCATACTCATTGTACGTCAGGCACTGTTTTAGATTCTAGGATAAATGCTGAGTGAGACACAAGTTCGCACCTTTGAGGGGAGGAGATTGATAGTCCTTTGGGATGAGTAAATTGCAAGTGAATGTGATTAGTTTTGATGAGCAAAGAAGTCATGTGCTATGGCCTAATGCTTACATCAGCACTATTCACAACAGCCAGGACATGGAAACAACCTAAACGGCCATCAACAGAGGAATGGATAAAAGAAGATGTAGTCCATATATACAATAGACTATTACTCAGCCACATAAAGGAGTGAAACTGGATCATTTGTAGAGACGTGGATGGACCTAGACAGTGTCATACTCAGTGAAGTAAGTCACGAACAGAAAAACAAATAACATATATTAATGGATATATGTGGAATCTAGAAAATGGTATAGATAATCTTTTTTGCAAAGCAGAAATAGAGACATAGAGAAAAAATGTATGGATACAAAGGGGAAAAGGGAGGTGGGATGAATTGGGACATTGGAATTTACACATATACACTATTGATACTATGTATAAAATCGAAAACTAATGAGAACATATCCTATAGCACAGGGAACTCTACTGAAAGCACTGTGGTGACCTGAATAGGAAGAAAATACAAAAGGAGGGGCTATACGTAAACGTATGACGGATTGATTTGCTGTATGGTAGAAACTAACACAGCATTGTAAAGCAACTATACTGCAATAAAAATTAATTTAAAAAGAAGTCATGTGCTATGGGAGTGCGATCATTCCCACTGTCTCAGCATGCTCTCAAGTGAGCCAGTGCCTCTCCAGGATAACCTGCATCATTGTTGCTCTGTGGTTGCATGTCAAGTGGAACAGTGTTTTCACCTGATTAAGGATGAAAGGATTTTACATTTTAATGTCATGGTCTCCCATAAGGATTTATATGTATTTACTTCCTTGGGTTAAATAAAAGACTAGGGAAGATACCAGGTCTATCTTTTCTAAGGAGTCATTCTAATCCCTTAAAATCTCTAGTGCCAATTTTGATGTACCCCCAAAAGATCAAAGTGCCTTGTTCTCAAAGATGCCTATCTCAACAGAGCATCTGTTTCATACCAAGAGAGTTTTCATTGAGGGGTTTTGGTGATAAGCACTGCAGGGAGTAGTTACTGTCACAGAAAATTTTAAAGATACCTACAGAGAGATTGTAAATTTTGCAAAGGTTGAGACAAGACTCTCTTAAAAATCATTACAAACCTTAAGGCTTAGGGCAGTGTTTGGAACATAACTGGCTCTCAATATTTATGCGTTACATGTTTGAACAAATAGTACTACTTCGAGAAAATCAGCTAGTAGAAGCTTGGGACAAGAGCAGAGCAAAAAAGAGAAAAATTACTACTGCAGGGGCTTGCTTAGCAAGAGGAAAAGTCACAGAGAGAGGG
This sequence comes from Bubalus bubalis, assembly GCF_019923935.1. Lineage (NCBI taxonomy): Eukaryota > Metazoa > Chordata > Mammalia > Artiodactyla > Bovidae > Bubalus > Bubalus bubalis. Next base: position 53,110,031 of record NC_059165.1, on the reverse strand, counting down.
CGCCAGAAGAGTACTGTCTTCATCCCATTTCACAAAGATGGTAGATCCAAGAGGGGCTGGAGCTGGAAGAATCTCAGCGACAGACAGTGGCATCCCGAGGTCCCACAGCTCCAGACTATGCTCCTGTCCACCGTTTCCAATGGAGAAGAACAATCAGCAGATTGATAAATTCTTCCATTTACACCCCTGAACAAATAAACTGCTGCTGCTGCTGCTAAGTCGCATCAGTCGTGTCCAACTCTGTGCGACCCCATAGACGGCAGCCCACCAGGCTCCCCCGTCCCTGGGATTCTCCAGGCAAGAACACTGGAGTGGGTTGCCATTTCCTTCTCCAATGCATGAAAGTGAAAAGTGAAAGGAAAGTCGCTCAGTCCTGTCCGACTCTTAGCGACCCCATGGACTGCAGCCCATCAGGCTGCCCCATCCATGGGATTTTACAGGCAAGAGCACTGGAATGGGGTGCCATTGCCTTCTCCTAACAAATAAACTAATTGCATCTTTAACCTAACAAATCATAGCTTGATTACAGGTCATTAGTGACCATTAATACATGAAACTGTTTGCATTTCACTAGTATATCTGAATTATAGCCTCACCTTTCACATTAGCTCAATCAAGCTTCCAAAAGAAACCCCCCCACCCCGCCCCCCATTGGGGCCTCAAGCAGGACTTAAACTAACAATTAGCCTCTGGAATTCAACTATGATGCAGAAGAATTCATTATTTTAGTTCACTGCAGATCTCCCTAGTGTAGATTACAACCAGCCATTCCCTTTAGAGTGGAGGTATGCTCTCTGTGCCCAAAGAGCTTACAACTGCCTCTCTCTGAACTTGCTCAATTCTTCCCAATGGTGGCTAATGCATTGGCCAGCAACATGGGCTGCTTCTGTGTCACTAGCGCAGACAATCCTAAGTTCACAACAACACAATGGCTGTCAGACACTGAAGTGACAGGAAGAGAGTCTATCTGGCAAAAAAGTAGAGGCAAGGTTGAGAATATATATGTATTCTCATAGGTATATGAGAATATGTGTGTATATGTATATGTTTATACACACATATTCTCATATATATATATATGGGTTTCCCTGGTGACTCAGCTGGTAAAGAATCCGTCTACAATGTGGGAGACCTGGCTTTGATCCCTGGGTTGTGAAGATCCCCTGGAGAAGGGAAAGGCTACCCACCCCAGTATTCTAGTATTCTGGCCTGGAGAATTCCATGGATTGTGTAGTCCATGGGGTCGCAAAGAGTCAGACATGACCAAGTGACTTTAAATATATATATATACATACACACACACATACACATGTGTGTGTGTGTGTGTGTGTGTGTGTGTGTTTATGTCAACCAGGTAGTCCAGAGATGTTTTTTTTTTAGAATACATTTGGGGCTCTGAATTATCCCTATGAGAAGCCGAGACCTTGAAAAGAACTGGAGAACTGCCAAGCCTCCCTTTCACTTTGTGCCAAGCAGTCATAGAGGCACATGGAGTGAGTAACAGAAATTAACGATCTCAGAAATGTTTGAGGACTTTCTAACAAAACAGTTGTCATCTGGGAGCAAATCCATGGTCCAGCTCGTCTAATGTTCAGTTGCTTCAAAAAATATCCCCTAGGGAATGCCACTTTTGACTACTAATGTGCTGAATCCATGGAATTAAAAGGGGCTGCTAACAAGACAAGTAACTGACGCCCACATATGGCTAAAACTATTTTTACTTTTTATTCTAGGTTAGCTACCAAGCTCAGGACTCATGCTCAGCTCAACATGTACAATGCAGCACAGAGTTCCATGCTGTTTAAAAATCTCTCTGAAATAAACTGCTGCACTCATTTCTATATCATCCCTGTGAAAAAGTTAGATTATGAACAACATAGTAATAGTAGAAAATGCAGACTCTAGAGTCAACTTCTGTTTTCAAATCCTGGCTTTTCCACTTACTAGCAGGATGACCTTAAGCAAGTCACATAGCTTTTCTAAACTTCATTTTTCTCACCTGTAAAACAGAGATAATAAGGATGCCTACCTTATCTAGGGAAGATCCCCTGGAGAAGGAAATGGCAACCCACTCCAGTATTCCTGCCTGGAAAATCCCATGGACTGAGGAGCCTGGAAGGCTACAGTCTATGGGGTCACAAAAAGTCAGACATGACTGAGCAACTTCACTTTCACTTTCACCTTATCTAGAGATTATAAAACTCAAGTTGGTAATTAATGTATAGAAATTCTTTAGTATGCTTAAACATGGCACATAATAAGTGCTCAGGAAATGTGAATGGCTATTGTTCACCTCCTTTTTCCTCCCCCTACCAATCAGGGCCACCATCTTTGCCACATCCATTATCACTACCACCTGCCCCCCCCACCCCCCAAACCCAGTACCCACAGGAAGATAAGGAAACTAAATCTCCAAGATGGACTTTTTTCTGAAGTCAACAAACTACTAAGTCAGGTAGGACTAACCCCTTTATCTTCTGACCCATACCATCATCCCCACGTGGAGCACTTCATCTCTCTTCCCTGCACCTTCCTCCTCCTCATCCATCAGGCCCCAGTTTAGCCATCTCCTCCTTCATGAGCCCTCCTCCATCATCTCACAGTGCCTTGTCTTCCCCCCATCACAGAACTTCTCAGACTACATAATAACCACCTGTTGTCCTGTCTGTGTCTCCCATGAGGACATGAGTTCCTTTAACAGAAGAGTCTAGGTGCATCTACTATACTTCTGCATCCCCAGTACAAAGCACAACACACAGTAAATGCTCAGTACATGCTGAGTAAAGGAAGGGACGAATGGCAGCCTCCCTTCATGCCAATCTGCTGCTACATCTTAAAGTCTTATTTCTCTTTGGAGCACAAAGAGAAATAAGGCAATCAAAGATTGCAACACATGACTTTAGGCCCTATACTGCTATTACATAATTTTAACCTGTCATTGAAAACTCAAGGCAATCTTAACCAAATTCTAACAGAGTCCATTTCTGAAGAAAGTAGCTTAACTTGTGAAAATAATGCCTTGCATGGCACTTACGTTATGTTAATACACACATACACATTCATTTCATACCTTATGCTTATTTTCGAACCTTAACCCCTTCGCATTTTGAAAGGGCACAGTCTTCTTACTTTGAAAGTGCTTTTCAGCAACATGTGGACTTGATGAGATATGGTAAAAAGCCAGTATTCATCCTTGCAATTTTCCCTCCAAACAAACACTTAATCTTTTCACTCTGAACCATGGCTTTCTCACTTGCAGCTTTAGTGCTCTTGGAAATTTTGAGTCTAACATGATACAGACCCAAAAACATGACCAAACAACCAAATACTTCAGTCCTTTCCTTCCCTCCTTCTCAGAGGAGGTAAAGAAGGCATAAAAGCTGGAAGCTTCGGGGAAATCTATTCAAAGTTCATCTAATCTTATCTCATTAAAGGACTATCACTGAGGAGAAACCAAATAAAACTCAGCCCTCCCTCCAATCAATACTGTATTAGAATGCACTGAAAACGTGATTTGGTTGGTAGGAATGATAAAAACGTACACTGAAATTACAATGAAATATGTGAATACTGGAGTGGGTTGCCATTTCCTTCTCCAGGGGATCTTCCCAACCCAGGGATCAAACCGGGGTCTCCTGCATTGCAGGCAGACGCTTTGTCCTCTGAGCCACCAGGGAAGCCCCATACTGAAATATACCTGTTATTCAAATAAGTCAGACAGAAAAGTGTAAATTTTTCTAGAGCAATGAAAGAGCTGAACTCTACCTCACATCACAAATACCCTCAAGGTATTATTTAAAAACAAACCCTGCCCTCTTATTATCTTATTTTAAGAAAACACATTAAGGAATTTAATTTGTATGGAGTTTATATCAATGTATAAAGCTAAGGTTGTTTAATTTCCTTAGGACACCAATGCCTGACACATCCTTATTTAAAGACTGATGGAGAATATGCATAAACATATATACATACACATAAATATACAACTTGCTTTCTTCTCCTACTAAGTCATTGACCACCTTTTCTGTTTCATTTCCCTATAACAAATATTTATTTGGAAACTCTTCTTTCCCCATTCTTTTTCTCAAAAGGGACTCTTCTGTCTTCCTCTTCACTCTGTCTCAGAGTTCTTACCTACATCTGTTACAAACTCCACTTCAAGGGAAAATCTCTGATGATTCTTTTTTCTTAAATAAAAATAGTTCTTTTGTACTAAATTTTACTTTCCAGGGCCCCCAAAATGCAGCCACATGTCAAGGCTATAAAGTTAAAGGGTCTCCCTCAACAGTTTCAAGAAACAAATAAAAACAAGCCAGCAAAAGTCCTCATGCTATGTCCTCCAAATCAGGTGGGACTATTTAGGGGTTATAATAAACGGGATTCCAAATATTTAATACAGGTTGGAAGATACTGTCTTTCCCACATAGTGATTTCTAGATCTGCTTTCTAATTTAAAATTACCCATTGAGTAAGATGCTTCATTCTTCATCATACACAAATTAAGAAGCCCACATTGTCTTTGTCTGCTGACCCCAACTCTCTTCTTCATCTGGTTCACTAGCCTACTTGACATACATCTCTAGCATCTCTAAAGCAGGGTCTATTCTTATCTAATCCCTTTCTGGTCATTTCTTGGCTAATAATTATTTGTCTTTGCCAGATACCAACACATCTCATCAAAACACATTCTTAGTTCTACTATAAAATAGTAAGTTCAACGATGCTTCCTATCTACACTTTGCTTTCTGAATGTGAATTAATGGATTTGAGTCCCACAGCACAACTTTTAAGCAATGGGAACTGTCTGACACTTCCATATGGCTCTTTTATTAAGAAGAGTAGGTATAAATAATAATACTAATACCTTTGTTTCCATAGGTGATTTCATCTGGATAATTCATGCTTCATTATTGTGCCACTATTCTCTGTCTTGGGTTCTCCCTTGGGGCCTGTGACAAACACGGGGTTCAGATCCAGACTCCAGGAGGCAGTGAAGCGACAGTGTTTGTTAACGTACACAGGTGCATTACAGACTCCCCAGGCCCCTTCTAGTCTCGTTCTGTGAGGTTGCTCTTGGCCTGTCAAAATCCAGGCTATTGAAGGGACACCACCAACACTACAAAACCTCTCTGGGCTTCAGCCTCCTTAACACGAAGCGCACTGCCTTTGGGTTTTGGGGAGGAGTGGTTATCAAAACGTTGCTGTGAACCACCAGCAACAGCACCTCCTGGGAAATCCTTAGAAAGCAAATGCTTAAAAAAAAAAAAAAAAAAAAAAAAGCAAATGCTTAGGCCCCATCCCAGACCTATTCCATTAGAAACTCTGGGGCGGGACGCCAGAAATTTGTGTTTAAGGAACACGTCAAGTGATTCTACTAACATAAGAGTAGAAAACAACAGTCATATGGCATCTAGGGAGTTTTGAGGAAGTTTGTGGTTAGGCGAGCTATCCTCATATAGTTAAAGAGGGATCATGTGCCCAGGACTAAGCTTTTGAGGTAAGGTTTCATACTGTGGGGCTAGGAGCAATGGTGAAAAAGACAGGCCACTCTGATACACAGAACAACTTATAAGTAGTTAGATGCGCTCAGAAACAGAAGTCATCTCACTGATGAGAGGAGGCACCCTTTCTCTTGAAGTGTTCAGAGTTATAAGATTATACTCTAGCAGAATCTATGAATCGGGCAAAATAAGAAGTACTAAAAATAAAGAAGGTTTTTTCAAAACTAACAAAATTAAATCTTAATAGAAAGCTTCAAGATGCCACTAATATAGAAAGAGGCTTATAATTAATCTATTATTAATTTTTTAGTATCTCAAAGCTATTACCTTTAAAAACTATCCTATTGATGGTATCTAAAGTAGATAATGGATTTTCATTTCTTAATGTTTTATCTCATATTTAGAAGAAACGAGCAGTTGGCTAAGTCTCTCATAAGATTCCATTTATTATTTTATGAGCTTATATTTATTATTTAAAAGAGACCAATCACCACTAGCCAGAACTGATACTAGATCAAAGGTTAAGGTTGGGTTATTAACCTGTTTCTGTTTTGTAATCAAAACAACCGTCATTTGACAGCAATGATTTTGCTTTAGGACAGTTAGGTAACTGAAGTAATATTAGTGAAAAGACAACCTAACGTGATCTAGTCTTTATTACATGCTACATATTTGGCACTGTCCTGAGCATATTATATACACTGTAACACATATTTAATACTCAGAGCAACCTTAAGAAGTTAAGCATTGTTAGCCTCATTCTTACTCCTTGGAAGGAAAGTTATGATCAACCTAGATAGTATATTTAAAAGCAGAGACATTAGTTTGCCAACAAAAGTCTGTCTAGTCAAGGCTATGGTTTTTCCAGTGGTCATGTATGGATGTGAGAGTTAGACTGGGAAGAAAGCTGAGTGCCAAAGAATTGATGCTTTTGAACTGTGGTGTTGGAGAAGACTCTTGAGAGTCCCTTGGACTGCAAAGAGATCCAACCAGTCCATCCTAAAGGAGATCAATCCTGGGTGTTCGTTGAAAGGATTGATGCTGAACCTGAAACTCCAATATCTTGGCCACCTCATGAGAAGAGTTGACTCATCCTGATGCTGGGAGGGATTGGGGGCAGGAGGAGAAGGGGACGACAGAGGTTGAGATGGCTGAATGGCATCACCCGACTCGATGGACATGAGTTTGGGTAAACTCCGGGAGTTGGTGATGGACAGGGAGGCCTGGCATGCTGCGATTCATGGGGTCACAAAGAGCTGGACACAACTGAGCGACTGAACTGAACTGAACTGAGAACTGAAGGAGGAGACACCTGGGCTGAGAGGGGTTCAATAACTTGCCCAAGGTCATAGAACTAGTGAGGGATGGAATCCAGAGACAAATTCAGTGTTTTTCAGAGTCAGGGCTCTTAATCCTTTGAGTATACTTTTTAGTATAATTCTGAACTCCAGGGACTTGGAGGGCAGAAAGAATGTTTGGCCCAGAGCAAATAACACTTAGGATCATTTAAGGCTTCTAGAAATACTAAAGACAGCCAAGCAACCATTTAATGAATGTTCAATCTATGTCAGGTACTGAACTAACCATTGTACAAATACTATCTCACTTGATCCTTAAACAGCCTTAGAAGGTGGTTACTCTTATTGTTGTGATTGCGTTGTTGTTGTTCAGTCTCCAAGTCATGTTCGACTCTTGGCAATCCCATGGATGGCAGCACCCCAGGCTCCCTTGTCCCTCACCATCTTGTGGAGTTTGCCCACATTCATGTTATGATTTTATGGGTACTTAGAGGATTTAACTATTGAGCCCAGCTTCTTAATAAAGAATACACTGCTCACAGAATTAAATGTAAAGGAAGCAAAATAGGTACTTAGCATGTAAAGACCACTCAGTAAATCTAACTTCCCTGCCCTTGGATTATGTTTCCAGGGGATAAGGATGGTTTCAGTAGTGATGAATTCATTGTCTTTCTTATCTATTTTCTTATTTGTCCCATATGGCAGCTATTTGTGAGTTAGATGTTTGAGTGCTATATTCAGACTTGAAATAGAACGAAATCCACTGACTGCGCCACATCTTTATAATCACCAAACTCTAACCTCTTTCACCACTGGCCAGGAGTGTGGCCCAAACCTGCCCATGTGGCAATAGTAACAATAAATAACCTTAGGAATGAGAAACCCCACAACCAAGACCAACAATCAAAGGGTAATATGCCACATTGCTCTACCCAAACAACCCCATGCTAAGGATGAAGGTGGCCAATGTCTTGCAAAATGAACACCCTTTCCCCAGATTGCAAGATTTCATCTACTTAAGAGTTCAATGAAGCTTGATTTATTTAAGTATTCTAATCTCACGGGAAAGAGCTCTGTTTTCGGAATCAGAATAGAATCTCTGGACCTCAGTCATGTCTCCACTACAAACCAGCCACACCATCATGGACAAGTTGATGAAATCCACTGGGTCTGTTTTCTCACTGAGAAGATGAGACAAAATAAAACCTGCTCTCCAAATTTGTGCCACATAGGTAAGAGTTGAGAAAATACTTTGCAGAAATATAAAATCCCATCAGAAATATAAGAGGGGGTTATTATTTCAGTAACTCCTTCCTTGCCTAAAATTTGGCCACTGACATAACAACCTGGTTAGCCAAGTTGGTTTACTGGAAGACTAGTTTGAAAGGTAGGAGGAAAGGGGACTGTTTAAAACTGATAATTAGTCTTGGTACACCAAGGACATCCATGGAACTATCTGCCCAGTTGTTTTGATGGTTAAAAGGGATTCATTTCCAATGGCCTCACTTCTCTATAAGCTTGGCAATTCCCTTGGCATTCAGTGAATGTCCCTATGAAATAGACTGAGAAACCTTTCTGTGCAAGCAAAAAGGATTAGCAGCGGGCCATTATGTCACTAAATAGGACAGAGACACTCTTGGTAGCTCCACAAATGGGGGCTTAATATGTTGTGCCAAAGACACCTTGAGATTCCTATTCAGGTTTCAAGGTGCCAAGTTCTTCACCTTTGCCATCTACGTCAAAAAGTAAAACTTAGCCTATATGCGGATTGGTTAGGGCAGCTGTGACAAGAGACAGGGAAAAGGGCATTTCTATGTAGGGAGAAAAAGAGAAATCTCATCTGGAGTTAAACCCGGAGAGATGAATAAAAGACAGTATTTAGTGCTATTGATTGCTTTTACATCTTGTTGAGAGGATTCAACTAAGGGATTCAAGAACAAAGAGATAAAAATCAAGGAAACAATGTCTTTGGTGCCTTCACATTCACCTTGGGCTATGGCTTCCCCTCAAGTTATTTGATGGATTAAGATGGCTTTATGATGTGACACCATCATCCTGCTTTTCCTATTATAGCACTTTTCTTAAAATATTTTGTGATTAACACAAAAAGGTCTACATTTTCCCTGGGCCTGTATTTGGAAGGTAAATTCATTTTTTTTTTTTTTTTTCCAAGTCACTAGTTGTTAAGCAATAAAGCTGATGGCTTGATTAGTTGCTCAAACTCTGGCTTATATCATCTTACCAAAGTTTACCCTCAATATACAAAAAATAGAGGTTATGGAGGTTGCTTAGATCATGGTCAATAACTGGGAAGGAAACCCAGGCTTCTCAGACACAAGACATGCCAAACTTTTCAAAGTCAAGGCCATCTCATTTTCCTGCTTCTGTCTGATAAAGCATACTTTTGCTCTGTCACTAATAGCCACTCTGCAATACACTACCCTTGACCAGCTGCCCCCAGGGGCCCCAATGGCCAGTAGGCCTGGTTGTCATGAAACTACTGATTAAAGATTTTAAGACTGGCATAGGCAAAACATGCCAGAAATTCCTTCAGGGTAATTAAAAGTATGTTCTGTGTCAATAAACACAGACGGTGAGATCCTTTCTGTACAGAGGCGCTAGCTCCAACCCACAGGATTTAAGACATTTTTTCTTCGATGACTTTTCCATCATTGCAATTGATTTTCACTGACTCCTCCAAGACCCTTCTCCAGGCCCCTTATGAAATGATAGGTTGAGCTCACAAGTATCGTCTTACCCTTACTGTTTAAGCCAAGACCCAAGACCAAAGGAGCTCTAAACCTAAGAGCCAAGCTCATTGCCAAAGCCCTTTCACTTGAACCTACAGGTAAGAGAACTTTAATGGAATTCTTGTTACAGAATTTGAGAGTGTCCACTTTTCACTACTCTTCAAACCGATTTTCATTTGAAGAGTTACAAATGGGACTTCCAAGAAAATAGGAAGAACTTGGGTGAATATTTAGTACATTGATAGCCAGAGACTTAGTCCTTGCACATAATAGACACTCCATGAATTATTTTTCACAATGACAGCTTTATAATTTTTAGTGTGTAAACAATGCATATAAGTATTGAAAATTGTCATACATTAGACAAGATAAATAGTAAAAATAAAAGTTCCATTAGACATAGATAACCATCATTGGTATTTTGATAACTATTCTGTTCACGGAACTCTCACAGTTCACACAGAAATTTGTATGGGAGGAATTACACTTATATACTTGTCCTATCATCAATGTGGTGAACTTTTTTAAATTGTCTTTTTTTTTTTTGCTCACTTCTCCCCTCCCCTTCATAATCAATATTAATAACACTTTATATACATTTTCATTTGGATGCTATCATATGCCAACTCATATGGTATGAATGACATTTCAGTTGCTCAATCAATACTTGCTGAATGGTTAAAGAGTAAAATGAACAAACACATTAACAAATGGATGGATGAACGAATAAATAATAAGCCGTGCTCTTAATGAGCTGGTACAATTTCCAAGTGACTGCAGAAACATACAGCACAACTTTTGACGTCAGCCCTATTATCTCAACCCTAGAAGAAGTAGGAGAAACCGGCTTCAACATGCTAACAGGGAGCCCCAAGTTCAAACTCCCGCATAAAGAATATGTTATTGGCTGCTGTCCTAACTATGGAGACATAATCAATTTATTCTCCAACTCAGATTCAGGGTAAAAGCCAGGCACTAAACACCTGTACACAAGCACTACACTGTCCTCTGTAACATAAACTAAAGGAGTAAAGATGTGACAACCGTGTTCTCAGAATTTCTTTTCAGTTGGGAAGACAAAATTCAGGACTGCCTCTTCCTGACAGGCTGTCTGGACTTGGACCTCAGTTTTCTCATTTATGAAATGGGGATAAGGCTATACATCTAAGACTGTTGTTATGATTAAGTCATTCAAATAATTCAGGGGAAATGTCATTGGAAAATGTGGGCTGGAGGCAGGTCACGTAGGTCCTGGGAAAGTGACTTAGAGGGACAGGGAAGCAGGAAGGGCTGGGGTGGTTGAGGACCCCACACAAGCCAGCCTGTGTGGCTTGAAGAGCCGTTAGGAGAGACTCAGGTAGACAAAGGGACAGGCAGGAAACAGGAAGACTTACAAGCACAGGAGAAAATGGTGAGCAGACTAATCTTCTTAAAGTTCAAACAAAAGGAGGAAGATGTGTTTTGCCTTTTCAGCATGTGCCAATGTCTAGATCAAGGCATCCATATGAGCTACTCAAAGGCAACCTGCTTGTCAAGTAACTGGAAAAAGGGGGAAAAAAAAAAAAAAAAAACCCTGGCCTGTGCAATGGGCTCAAATCCAAGTTTCTTAGTCTTATAGGAAAAATTCTGATCGGAAAATTTCCATCTCAAATTGTGCTGAGGAAGCTTAGGGACTGAGTAAGCATGTTGGCAGCAGCAGCCCAGTATGATAATCAGACACCTCTTGATTTTTCACTACAGTGCACAGAGTTCTTCAGGTCCTGGGGAGACCTTAGTAGGGTTTTGATCTCTGACCCTGCAACGGGTCAGGGAACCTATAAGGAAATACACTTTGTACCCAAAATGGAACTGTGCCCAAAACTTTCCTCTTACATCCTATGAAGTGACTAGAGGGTTCTAACTTCCAAAGCATAGTACGTTAGTTTCACCCAGGCTAATCTGACAGATCTGGAATGGGATCAGATATTAATCACTGCAAGAGACATCAGTTGGAGGCACTAAACTGTCCCAGTATCTCCTGTTAAGCTCAGGTTCCCAGGGCAGTTCTTCTCCCCTGTGTCATATCTTTTTCTTTTAAACTAGCACCATTGATGAATTCCTGGAAGCTTGTCCCCATGCATTTGCACTGCCCCAATCAACACTCTCACTCCATCCCACCTGTGCTGGCTTCACAGCCAGCAGAGAAAAGAAATGAAAGGTAGATTTTAATATTACCATCTCAAATCATCACTGAAACTTGATGCTTCTAGAAACTGTTTTAATACTTTTAGTCTTCTGAGGAAGCAGCTGGATTGCCTCCTAACCACACAAATCTTTACCCATTCAACTCACCTACTAACCACACAAATCTTTATCCATTCAACTGTCCATCTGTTCGTTCATCCAGCCACCCAGCCAGCCAGTCAGCCAGCCATGTATCTTTTAAAGTCTATTTATTAGACACTTAGGTCACAGACTGTGTCTCATTTTTTAATACTTCATAAAATTGTAAATAAAAAGTGAAAGAACTTTGTATTCTTACAACAATACCTCCAGATAGCTCAAAGGGAGAAAAAATGCCACAAATATTCAAGTCAAAAAGAACTGAGACTTCAGACTGACTCCAACTATAATCCCCAAAGGCTGGTGAAATACAGAAAGCCAATACAGGGCTGACTCTGGAACAACATGTAGTTTGAAGTACCCAGGTCCACTTAAACATGGGTATTTTTAAAATAGTAAAATACTTGAGTACCACACAGTCTGTGGCTGGCTGAATCTGGATGCAGACGAACTGGGAGTATGGAGGGATGACTATAAATTATACCTAATTAACCTCTGCATTGTTCAAGGGTTGTTAGAGGGGCCAAAATCACTCACCAAAAACGCAATCCCAGTGGTAATTTATACAATTTTTACTTTTCATTGCCATACCATCATTTTCCCAATTTGGGGATGTCTGGAAATCTTGAACCAATAATAGAGTCTAGTTTTCTCAGATTTATTGGGGTTCAAATTACATTTGACCACATATAGTATTAACAAGAAAAAGTTAACATAGCTTTCAGAAATATCAGATTTGAACCTCACAAGAGGCTAGTTCATTAAACAGCCATACTGGTTGTCATGGTGGGTCAATCACTCTTGGAAACTACCTTCTCACCAATTTGAGGAAAATTAACATTTCTGGGTCACCAGGTTCCACATACTTATCTACAACCGATGCCCTGGAACCAGGAAAGTCATTTGATTTAATATAGGTGGGCAACCAAATCCCCAGAGGACAAGCTACTCACCCATGTGTTTAATACCAGAGGCTGAGCACTGAGCTTGCTTTCCCACTAGGAAGGAAGAAAGCACCAGGCTTTTGGGGAGGATAAGGGCAACAGGTTCAAGTTAAAGCTCCATGATTCTGTCTTTATGACTTCTTTTTCTCCTGATTTTCATCCCATGTATGTTCTCTAGGATGAGCTTGAACACTTTGAAAATGTGTGACAAGGTGAAGCAGAGGAAAAACAGACTAGAAAAAGTGGGAAAGAGCCAAAGCAATTACAAAGGTGCTCCTTGGTACAGTATTTTAAGAAAGCAATTGATTAATATGATCTAGATACTTGTTTGTACCATTTAACCCAGCAATCTTGACGTAGACATTTGTCCTAAGACACTAACCGGAGAGATGATTTAGATACATCCAATCATTTATCACACAAATATTACATCAAACTACTGGAAATCATCTAAATGTTCAGCATTGGGTGATTGGCAAAATTATAGTTTAACTATGGGATGTTACAGAAGAATGCTCACAGTATTGTGTGTGGGACCAAAACAAAACAAAAACAGATATGATACATTTTTCATATAATTCCTTTATTCATCTATCCATCTCTCTCTCCTCTCTCTCTCACACACACACACAGCCTGGAAGAAAATACATCAAAAAATGTTTATATGATTATGTTTGAGGCTAGAGGTAAATTCGCCTTTCTTTTCTTACACTTTTCTTTATAGTCCCAGTTTCCATCAGTGAGCACATATTTTGTTCTCTCACAGCCTCTATTCTTTTCCTACATAGCATTTAACAAGATTTATATTCATGTTCTTACGTTTGTGTATAATGTGTATCTTTCCAATAGAACACAAGTTCTATGAGAACAGAGTCTGCATCAGGTTTTTGTTTTCTAATTACATACCTGGATTTTTTCTTTTTTTTTTTTAGCATGGTGCCTTATATATAATAAGCATGTTTAAAGTGACCACTGAGTGAGCAGTTACAGGGATACTACCCGGAAGACGTGGGATATATGCAGGTTCTAACGGACAGTCTGCTGTATCTACAGTCTCCAGCTCATTTGCTCAGGAATATAGTATTTTCCTTGCTTGCTTTTGCCTCCTAAGAACACACTCCACCCTCCATTAGGAATGCCTCCGCCACTGTTCTCCACCTGTCGGCATCCCACCAAGACCCCACCTTCCCCACTGAACCATTCCTGTTCAGGTGAGCATCTTGTAGCACTTACCAGTCACTCACTTGGAAGATCAACATTTTTAAAAACTTTATTGGGTTCCAAACAGTTTTTTGAACAGGAGTCAGCAAACTACAGTCCATGGGCCACTACCTGATTTTATAAATAGAATGCTAGAATGCAGCCATGCCCATATGCTGAAGTGACAGACTTGAGTCGACTATATGGTCAGGAAAGACTAAAATACTATCTGGCCCTTTACAGGACAAGCTACTGACCCTATTCTCAAGCATCTACATACTTGTGTGAAGTGGAGATAATCCCAGATTTGTATCCTATTAGGTTATTCTTAAGGAAATATGGGATCCAAAGTACATGTCCAAGAGCTTTGTGAAAAATAAATCATTATAACAGAACTAAATTTGTTCTTAAGAACATACATTTTTGGGTCAGACACATGTGCATTCAAAGTCCTGAGGCTGCTGGTTGATGCTAGGCAGCTTACACAACTTCTCTAAGTTTCATCATATATTCCCTCATTTGCTTAACAAACATGTAATGAGTGCTATTTGCCAGATGTTGGACTAGGAGATGGATAAGAGACAGTGGTGAATAAGACCTAAAAGTCTCACCTAATTCAGCCTTAACTGAATTAACCTTAATACAGCTGAGGATTGTTGTGAGGATTAAATGGTACACCCCCCCCTGCCCCCGACACACACACCCATTATCCTATGTATACACACCAACGTAGTACACAATATATACATATACACATAATATATAGTTCATCATATATAGTATAAACAGAGCTCTTAATTCCTGGTACACTGTGAGCACTCAGTATATGATGGCTCTTCCTCCTTATCATAATTACAACAGAAGCTCTTTTAATAGACCTCTAAGAAGATGACTCATCAGAAGAAAAAATGCTTTCAATTCCCTCTGTAAAATGTGTCTCCAGCATGTTCTACGTTCACAGCTAATTTATTAGGCTCATCTCTGGTCCACTGGCTCACTTCCACTTCTTTTGTTTGAGCTGCATGTCTACTGAAAGTCAGTTGTATTGGTTCCCAAATCCCTTGATGTCAGTTGTACTGGTTATTTAACTGAATATCATGGACAGTGAGGACTGTCTGACATGAAAACTAAGCTGAATGCTTTCAAAAGATGATCAAGAATTGTCAATTAAATGTGGGGAAGATAAAATATGAGGGACATTCGTGAAAACCTAGAAGGATCTGTACTTCAGATTGCTTCTCAAGGAAACCAAACTCAGACGTGGTCTTTGTCATTGTGGGTGTGGTTTGTGCCAGAAGAATATGTGCCCCAGTCAGCAGTCCCACCCATACTCAAAGATTAAGCCTTGATTCTTCAAGAAGCTTTTCATCAAAATTAGGCAATGCTGCTTAAAATAGGTGTATCAGGAACTATACATGATATTTAGTAATATCTATAAGAGAAAGAATCTGAAAAAGAATATATATCAGAACCACTTTACAACTGAAACTAACATGACATTGTAAATCAGCTAAACTTCAAATAAATAAATAAGTAAATATAATAGGTGTATCATTTTTATGATTCTCTGCCTTAACTTTTCCAATTTACCATCAACTACTGGTTCCAAATGCATGGAGAGGGATTCTTTTGTATGTATTCTGTGCTCACGTATAAACAATAACATGTTAGGGACTTCCCTGGTGGCTCCAGCGATAAAGAATCTACCTGCCAATGCAGGAGACACAGGTTCAATCCCTGATCTGGGAGGAAGCCACATACCACAGAGCAACTAAGCCCACATGTGCCACAACTACTGAGCCTGTGCCCTAGAGCCCGGGAACTGTAACTACTGAGCCCTCGTGTTACAACTACCGAAGCCTGTGTGCCCTAAAGCCTGTGCTCCGCAACAAGAGACGCCCACACACCATTAACTAGAGCGTATCCTCCACTCACCCAACAAGAGAAATCCTGAGCAGCAATTAAGACCCAGCACAACCAAAAATAGATAAATAAATAAAATGTTAAAAAAGATATCATGCTAATAGGGGGCATGTTGCCTCAGTCTGTGCCATATTATACAGGTAAGAAAAAATTCAGAGATGGAGGGTCTGTTCCAAGGCCTCAGAACTGGTGTTGCAGGAGGGGGGGTCTAGAGCCAGGCGGGCTCTGATTCCACTGTCTCAAGAGAGGCAAATGTAGTGCAGACTTGCCCAGTCTGGGTCCTTATATGATTAAGTACCTTTTGAGAAGGACAGAGCATCATCTGCTTAAATGGATGGAGAGGTGCTCGAGAGCAAGAATTTCTGTATCACCACACCCCCATCACCACCACCATAGCAGCTGGCAAGAAATGCGATACATAATTTTGAGGAATTTTCTTTCTTTCTTTATAACAGTAGAAGAAACTGGGGCTTCCTGGTTTCTGAGAGAACCAAGTTTGCTTGGGATTTACAACCTCCTCCATGGAGCACACAATAGCAAGGGAGACAGTCTATTGTGCCTGTCAGATCATGTCACTGAGAGCTCAGCCTCACCAACTGGCACTTGCTCTTGCCTGTCGGTGCGGCAAGATGAGCAGTGCCCTGCTCACCAGATGGTTATTTGTTCCACCAGCCACCTTTGCTGCATCCCTGATTCACTCCAGCCCAGGACGGTCTCCAGCATTCGTGCTGCAAGGCAGCTCCTGCCAATAACTTTGCCAAATGGCTCCTCTCAAAGTCATGGGCCGCCCAGACAGGCTGGCTCCTCCATCTGCAGCAGCTTTTGGCAAAGAGATGCTTCTCATTCTGTCTCCACTCTTGGCTGCACCACAGCCTTCTTGCCAGGAGGATGGTCTGACCCATCAGTGCATACATTTTAAGCCTATGTCTGTGTCTCCCAGGCTCACCCCCAAGCACAATGTCATAACACATAAAACAGAGCCAGGTGATCACAAATACAGGCATAGGGCACCACGGAAACTTAGAGCCAGAAAAATCCACGGATAGCTCGCCTTCCCTCCCCCATCTTCAACCTCATTTTAGTAGATTAGGAAATGGAAGCCAAGAGAATAAAAGTAACTAATTATGGTGGCAGGACTGAGAATAACATGCAGGTCTCCTCATGGGCATTCCAAACTACTGCCTAACAATAAAGACTGCATTGCCTTATCTTTCCTCTGTTCATTTTCAAATTCTTGATAAAAATTAGACCATTTGTATCGGTAGTCATTCAAAGGAGAATTTCTTTAGAATAATGAATAATTTTTTCCTGTATCAATATCATGCCTTTTTTTCAAAACATGTGTGTCCATGTACTACATTGACAGACCTGGAGGTGACTTCTGTTCTGCCACCCACTCTTGGGTGACCTTGGACAAGTAATCTCACTTTGTTTCAACTTTTCACTTAAACGGGTATAAGGACAGTATCAATGAGAAAGATACTTTACATCTCAAGTTTATTTGTGGCACAAAGCAGGTCCTCCATGACTGCTAGTCATCAACATTATCTTATCTGAACACTCAAATTCACAGTGGTTTCAGAATACACATACTATCCACATATACATACTGCTGCTGCTAAGTCTCTTCAGTCGTGTCCGACTCTGTGCAACCCCATAGACGGCAGCCCACCAGGCTCCCCCGTCCCTGGGATTCTCCAGGCAAGAACACTGGAGTGGGTTGCCATGTCCTTCCCCAATGCATGAAAGTGAAAAGTGAAAGTGAAGTCGCTCAGTCGTGTCCAACTCTTAGTGACCCCATGGACTGCAGCCTACCAGGCTCCTCCGTCCATGGGATTTTCCAGGCAAGAGTACTGGAGTGGGGTGTCATTGCCTTCTCCAGGAATGCCAGATATTTCTTATATTAAGAAGTTCAAGTTCATGAGGTTAAATGATTTATCCAAGGTCACTTAGAGAATAAATGAAGGACCAGAGATTCCTTCTTGCTATTTTGCTAAGAAATGAGAACCAATATCTTGGCTTTGAAAGATGATAAAATCAGGAAGGAGAACGTCCACAAGAACATATATATACACACACACATATATATGAATAATCTCTAGCATCTTCTGTAATATAAAAAACTGGAAGCAATTTTCCATCTGGCCACAAGGGAACTACTAAATAAACTATGGTATAGTCATACCGTGGTGCACTAGGCAGCCATTAAAAAGAGCAAGGCAGATGTAGGTGTCCTGACATAGAAAGGTCTTTCAGATACATCCCTGAATGGGAAAAAAACAAAGCATAAATAAAACAAACAGTATGCATTCAGTTACATGAAAAAACAGTCTTTCCCTCAATGTGTATCTGCACATGGATATTTAAATGTATGAACATGTATATGAAGTTGGCTATGAGGAAGCTCAGGACAAGGAAGTGGGTGGGTGCAGGGATGGATGGTGATTCACGCTTTGTTTTTATCTACTTCCATAATGCTTGAATCTTTTCAAGTAAGAAGGCATTTCTGCATTATTTGCTTTATGAATAAAGACATCAAGGCAGAGAGGAATGAACAACAACAGTACAGCTGTAGTGAACCAATGGTCCTCCTAACTTGGGTGTCCTTGGCCCCAATTTGACTTCTGCAAAGTTACATGAGCAAATGTTGTTCTCCTCAAGTTTCTTGTTCAGCTCTTCTCCTCTTTGGTAAAATACTTCCTGGTGATATTTTGTACTTAGGGGTCCAGGTTTTTCCTTTCAGACAACCTGGGAGCACTGAGCATTTTGCGGCAATATCCCCCATTAGAACCGTTTACAGCTTTTCCATACTCAGCACCCTTGTGCATCTGTTGAGGGTCACAGAGCTGAGTCCCCAGCATTAAGCAGAGGAGGTGACCTGCCATTCTGTGACTACTTCAGGTTCATGACTTAATGGATTCTCAGCACTGAAATCAGCTATGCATGATGGAGGAAAGGCTGTCAGTAACCCAGTGTCAAGTACACCCAGAACACATGGCTTCATAGGTATGATACTCTTCGGTACACTCCTTCTGGCAGACTTTATCTTTCTCATGTTAAAATCCTGCCTGCAGAGGCCCCTCCAGACCTTGGGACTCCATGCATCTTCTCGCCTCTTCATTTCTTCACATTTGCTGGACTCAATCAGGCTTCTCTTCTCTACAGCATAGAAATGACAGTCTGACTTACCCCTCTACATGCCCATCCTTTTCCATTACTCACAACGATCCTTTCTCGAAAGAAACCATTAATACTAATTAGTTGTCCATGGATTTCACACATTCACATCCTATCATCACCACTCCCCCCTCTTTCCATAGTGAACTTGGAACATAAGAATTCAAGGGTTCCTGGATTATTTACGACAAAACTCCTAGTGGTCTTGTAAAAAGAATCTGTGCTTCCAGTGGGATGGTTATGTCAGGATTGGTTTGTCAAGTCAGAGCTGATTTTTAGCTTTATTCCAGAGTTCTACTGGAAAGGCAACAGAAGGAAATTGGATGGTAGAAATGAAGTCTGGTGAAGCAAATTCATCTTTTTAATGGGAGATGGGTAGAGAACCACTGGAGTGTTACTCTGGCCAACACGAGTCCTTTGACACCCCACACTTCACTTCAATGCAAAAGGACATCAGCCATCATACAGCTGGCTCTGGTCCACTCCTTTCACTCCAGGCAACTACATGAGTTGCTATCAGCTCTGGAGAAGAGACGCCTGGATGGTTGAGTGGAAACTTCACTGTGAGTGTCCCAGGTGGAGGGACATGGAGAGGGCTATAAAAAGCCAGGTAAATTTCATAATTTGATTGCTCAATTTCATATTTTCTTTCTTTTCTTATTATACACATGTGTGAGTGTGCTCAGTTGTGTCCAACTCTTTGCGATGCCGAAGACTACAGCCCGCTGGGCTCCTCAGTCCATGGGATCTTCCAGGCAAGAATACTGGCTGCTGCTGCTGCTGCTAAGTCACTTCAGTCGTGTCCAACTCTGTGTGACCCCAGAAATGGCAGCCTACCAGGCTCCTCTGTCCCTGGGATTCTCCAGGCAAGAACACTGGAGTGGGTTGCCATTTCCTTCTCCAATGCATGAGAATGAAAAGTGAAAGTGAAGTCGCTCAGTCGTGTCCGACTCTTTGAGACCCCACGGACTACAGCCCACCAGGCTCCTCCGTCCATGGGATTTTATAGGGAAGAGTACTGGAGTGGGGTGCCATTTCCTTCTCCAGGGGATCTTCTTGACCCAGGGTTGAACCCACATCTCCTGCCTGCACTGGCAGGGTGACTCTTTATCACTGTGTCACCTGGGAAGCCCTTATTATAAATAGAGGAAAATAAACTTACAGGAGTAAGTTAGCTAAGGATTCTGGCATCAGCTAGGGGAATTCAGCTCCCTCCCTGTGGGAAAAAGAGGAAGGCCCAGACACATGCACTGCCTTACTGGGAAGAGATTGACCAGGTGAACTGAGTAGCACTGAATGGCCACCATGGGGGTATATGCAGAGTGTTGAACACAGCCAGCATTTTCCCCCTAAATTCCAGACAAGGGACAGCAGGGATGGGCAAAGAACTCTTGCCTAGATCCAGGCAATCACTGATTCCAATCTGCTTCTGCCACTTACAAGTATGCGATCTTATACCTAAGTTTCTTTGCTTCTCCAAACCTTGCAATTTCTTATCCTGAAAAATGCATCTAATGCAAGCATTCTCTCCGAGTTGCTGAAGGTGATGAAGTGAGTAAACACATGAGAAACATCTACGAAAATGACTGGAATACAGACAGAACTGAAGAAACCTTCATTCTCTTCCCTTGCCTAAGCATCTAAACTGGACCCTTAGTTTCTTCATAAATGCAAATGCTAGAATTTAGGAGTGTCAGTCTACAGCTGTGCTCTTTTCATTGAGCATTACCAGTATTTTGACAGGACTGGCCTAATATTATTCACCCCAGGTTTATTGGTACGTTTCTGACCAGCCCTCATAAAGGGCTTGGGATAGCCCCTGGAGACCTGAATGCTAATAATGAATACTTGCTAGTGATTTTCAATGCACTCTGGTTATTTTGTTTGTAGCGGAACATTTCCTATCCCCGGAAAGGTCATTTATAATACTGTAAGGCAGCTTCTTCCCACCTTCCATTTCAGATTTTTCTGAGAATAGCAGAGAACTCAAACATTCATCCATATGCATTGGAAATACTATTCTGATCTTGCATTTGCATAAAAATACCAAAGCAACTTAAGGAACTATTAATACAAGGCAGCTCTCCATCATGACACCACCTCTTTTTACTTTTCTGATGCCTTTTCATTAGCTTCTTATGAAAAGTCATTTTCATGTTTCTTCCTAGTTTTATTCATTATAGCTTCCTTCTTTTCTTGAGGGTGCATGGGATGGATGAGGAGAGAGGAGGAAGCAGGGGTCTTTACTTTCTTACTTTGATTCTTGTGCCCCTAAAAAGCTGTAACATTTCACAGATCACACAGAGCTCACGTTTGGAGACCCTCTGAACTCAACTCACCCAAGACTGGTCTCTTCTTATTCTATCACGTTTCTGAGAAATGGCCATACAGGGTTGTTTGAATGATTTAAGTGTGTGGTTAATTATGCTTATACCAAGATACTCTTTCCTGTTATAATTTCTTTATATGGAGCCAAGATCAGTTTCTTGGGCATGTTATTTTTTAGCCCTGATGATAAAGTAACTAGTTTCCTTGAAATTTTTCACCCATAGGGCTCAATATGCCCTGGAGGGCTCTTCTCCTAGGTATCTCAACTGTTCACATACTTTTAAGTGCCTTTAATATACCCACGACACCCTAAATTATGTATCTAGTCCAGATCTTTCTTCTGAGCTTCAGAACCAGATATTCAAAGCTTACTTGATAGTCTCAATATGAGGCTAGATGACTCACACACCTCATCAATTTCCAAAGTCTTTTTTCCAGTCTCAGTGAACAGCCCCATCATGCATCTATCCTCATGACAAGTCTTCCTTGACACCATCTCCATCATTTCTCCATCTCCACTTAGTCTATCACGCCAAGTCAGCCTGATCCATTCTTCTACAGTGTATCTCAAATTTACGGAATTCTCTCCATTGCTACTCGTGCTATCGTCCTGCAGAACAGCTATGGCCTCCTAATTATCTCCCCACTTTCACTCCTCTTCACTTCCTAGCAAGCCCTCTGGCCCCACCCTGCACAGCAGCAAGCCTGAGCTTTGAAAAAACTAACCTGATCATATTTCCCCCCTGATCAAAATCCTTTAATGGTTTTCGATCCATCTTTGGATAAGGTCCAAACTCCTTATGGTCAACAAGGTTCAACGTGACCTAATCCCTAAATACCTCTCCAGTTTCTTTTCTGTAACATTATGAACATTTTTGAACAGATAGCAAAGTTGAAAAAAAAAATTACAGTGGATATCCACTGACTGACCACCTGGATTCTACCATTAACATTTTATATTTGTTCTATCATCTGCTTGTCTATTTATCCATTCCTCTCCCCTAATATTAATCTTTGTTGGTTTGATCCATTCCAAAGTAAACTACAGGCTTCAGTCTCATTTTCAGCCCTCTTCCTCTTGTTCCCTACACTCAGTCCTCAGCATCTTCTCATTCTTTGAGTCTGTCAGACTGTTTTATATCTCTGCACTTGGGACCTACTGTCCGTTTTACCTGAAATGTCTTCAGCTCCTGTTCATTCCTGACTTATCCCTTGGTTTCAGCTTAAACTTTGTCTGAGCCAGTCCCTGAGCCTCAATCTAAATTATATTTACTTTTCTCCTTTACAAATCATCTCAAGGCTTTTCCTGTGCTTTTCTTGTGCATTTCCTGAATATCACTTATCACAATTGGAAGCTAGATAACCCTTTGGAAAATTGTTTAATGTCTACCTCTTCCACCAGATTTCAAGCTCCATGAGAACAGACACAACATACTGGAGTATGCAGGATCACTTCTGCAGAAAGTCAACTAATAGTTGTTGAAGGAATTAAAGTCAGAAAGCATCAACAGTTACATAATAACAATGATATCATATTAATATAATAACTATACATAGACTAAGTGCATTTGCTCTTCTTTTAAAAATATGTACAAGAAGTATGGGTTTTTAAAGGCCTCTAAGAGCTGCTGTCTATGGGGTCGCACAGAGTCGTACACAACTGAAGTGACTTAGCAGCAGCAAGGGAAGACAGAACTTGCTGCCAGAATATAACCAGCAAGTTATTTCTGTAACATAGTATGGAAAAACCCGAATGAACTTTTCAGCCAACCCAATACATTAAGGCAAATTGCTAAGAGGCTATCCATGGCTAGTGGATAAGCCAAGAGACTGTGGTAGGTTTTAGGGACGTCTCGCCTATTTCTACTTCCCTCAAGATCACTCCAAATCAACAACAATGCAAGGAAAAACATTGTGCTTGCAATACAAATGCAATTTAAGTTAAAATAACAACAGCTATAATTACTGAGGGCATCTATCAAGGTCTGGCTTTGTATTAGGCACTGTCTTGAGTGCTTTCCTGCATTGAAAGTGAAAGTGAAAGTCTCTAAGTTGCGCACGACTCTTTGCGACCCCATGGACTATAATTTTTTTTCCCCTGTGGCTTAGGTTCTGCTGTTATTCCCATTTTATGGCTAAGGAAATTGAGAAAAGAATAGTTAAACAACAAATTATCTGACTTCCCCTTCTAACCAGATTGCCATTCCTGTGAACTCCTCCTATGTAGAATATTTATTCTGCCCCATGAGAATAGAAGTATTAATCTAGAAAACTCTGATTGCGCTATTGGAGAGAGAGTTTTAGTTGGTTCTAACAAGTCAAAAAGATAAAAGCCAACCCTACTGATGCTTTTCCTCATGTATAACCCTATATGGACATTTTCAAATGATCCCTGCAAAGAATTTTCCCTCAGAAGGGAACACTATTTACATACAGAGATAAACCACTGTGATCTTCCTCATAACAGGAGCTAACAGTTAAAGAAAAATGAAGCTGTGCAGAATTTTCTAATAGATGAGCACGTCAGACAGTCTAGAGTCGGAAGACAAATTTTATCCTGACTGTGTGACCTTGACTAATTAGTGTCATCTCTGGGCCTCAGTTGCTCAGTTTTCTTATTAAAAATGGAAATCACAAGATCCACTTAACCAGGTGTGGACATATTGAAATGCTACTTACAATAAGCTCAGTACTTACAATGCTTGGAAAAGAGAGATGCTCAAAGATAGCAACTTTTAAAAAGGGAGAAAAAGGAAAAGGGAGGTGAAGGTGGTAACTTCATACTCAGAACAAAAGAAAAGTTATAAGAAATGTTTTAAATAAATGCACATCATGCATTCTTTTCCCACAGAGAGCGAGAGAGAAAGACACAGAAAAGCTTGGGAAAAGTGTCCTTTAGTATTTGCATTGCTCTTAGCTGGATGAACTTGCCTGCAGCTACCACTTATAATGCAAATTGAGCTTGGAGTCCTTCACACTAACTACACAGCAGAAACCTTTCAGCTTTAAATAGAATACTGCAGTGTGGAATGATCCGAGCAAAGGGAAGAAAAATTCAGACATAAATGCAAAGGAAATTTTGCAGGAAAAAAGAAAGCTGACATATCTGGGCAAGACAGGAAAATGCAGAAATATCAAAGAAAACAAAAGGAAAAGCAAAGTCTGTAGAAGGACCTAGAAACTAATTCCCCAGAAGGTGGGTTTCAGTTAAAAAAGGGGAAGAGAACTTTGGGGCAAGTCCCAAACGCAGAGGATTTTAACAAGGATTTTGATCTGGTGGTGTTCCTTCAAGGTGTACTAGCACTTTTGAGGTATTCATAAGAAGAGGAAGGATTCTCTTCTGATGAATAAAATGCAATTGGGAATTGCACTTGAAAAGACAACTTACATTGTCTAAGAACCATTTTTTTTTCTTTCCGGACTTTCACTGCTGCTGCTGCTGCTAAGTTGCGTCAGTCGTGTCCAACTCTGTGCGACCCTATAGACAGAGCCCATCAGGCTCCCATCAGGCTCCCCTGTCCCTGGGATCCTCCAGGCAAGAACTTACACCAAGCTCAGGTTAAAAAAAAAAACCATGAAAATGTACTGTGGTTTATTTAGTTTTGAATGTAGTGGCACAGGGGTTGGGGTGGGGAGAGTGATCCAAGGAGGTTGATTTGGGAAGATTTTAGAAAATTCTTTGCTATAAACTCTACCTCATTTTAGAATATATGAACCCAGATATTTTATCTGCAATCAGAGTCTACCAAAATGGCATCAAAGAGGAACAAAGATTAGGTCTATCTAAGGCCCTGAAAGCAATGAAGAATGCCATGTTTAACTCATTTCTTCATTTTACAGATGATACTCCTACACACATGACCTCAATTTTCCCATCTTCCTAGCTCAGTAAGTTTCCTTTGCTTGCACTTGGAGGCATAAGGCAATACAGAAGAAAACATGAAGGCAACCCTCTGTCTTTGTTGTCTCAAACAAACAAAAAAAAAAGTGTGCCCCCAAAGACAATGGACCCAAAACCAACTTCTCTTTGGATGCTATGCTCAGACCCAGAGCTGATCATATGCTACCTGGTGAATCAGTGACAAAGCACTAAGACCGGGGAAGAACATCTAACAATCATGTTGTCACCAGGCAAGTAAAAAGACTCAGTAAGCATGGTGCTTGATATAGGGCAGGGACAAGCTGAACATCTTAAAAGCTACCTCTAAGCTCCTGAAGGCCAGAGCTCATACAGCTCTGCTTGATTTGTCTAGAACCATGGACATATTAGGCGTGATGCTCTCCAATGATGATGATGAATAAAGCATATGTTTTCAAAAGCGCTGAACATTCTATCTGAAACTTTCAGGGATGTTTATAGAAGATGCCACCTTTACCCCTAAATTGTGTGTCTTTTTCTTTTCAGAACTTGAACTCTTTACCACCCCCATCCACATTTCTTTAGTAGTCTTGATGTGATTAAATGTGACAGAAATTTTAGCATCCAGGAATAGTAGGAATCCTCTGAAATGAACATGCCTTGCTACATGTTCCTAAAACCCTTTCACACACATTTTTTCACGTGGGTATTACAATGTGACGATGCAACACTGTACAGGAGTGCTTAAGGATAAAGGCTGACAGGTAGAAAATGAAAGCAAAAATGCAAAAGTTTTGGTATTTGGAAATGCCCCCACTCTCTATTCCCACACAAAAGGCAAATGAGATTCCACCTGCTGACTTTCCTTTCCTGCCTGTACCTCACTCAGGCTAATGTCAGAACAAGCTGGGGGAAACGGTGAGAGAGAGAGGGAGAGAGAGAGAGAGAGACACGACAATTTCACCTCTTGGCAAAGCTCAGCTTACTGAACCCTCTTGCTTTCTGCTGGCTGTTGATTCAGCAGAAACTACTGCTGCAGAATTCATAATGGTGATTTTTAAAGGCCCCACTGATCGCATTGCTGGCCCCACGTGTCAGACTCATTCACTCGCCGCCCCAACACTGTTTCCCGAGCCACCTTTTTATATCTTGCTAATACACTTCCAAGGGGAGAGAGGGTCGCCCTTTATGAACGGGCCTTTTGGGCTTTTGATTGTCTAAGCAGGTAACCCGGCCGGGGAGATTAACGGGCAGGAAATGAAACCATGCCCTCCCTAGCAGCCACTGAGAGACACATCATTCCGCTCAAGGAGAGGAGGACCCACGGTCCTCTTGGGCCCTCTTCTTTCTTACCTATCCCCCACTCCACCGACCCCTGCATATATATTCAGAGAGGGGTCATCTGCTTTTGGGAGCGGGAGTCATTTTTCCAGCCAGGAGCCCCACCCTGAAAAACCTCATCCCCGAGGGCCATTTTAACTCCCGTGGGCGCCGGGTCCACCTGCTGCTGAACACCCAGCTCGCCTCGCCGAGCCCGGATGGATGTGGGGCGCCCGGGCAGCTGCCCCTGCGGGCCGAGCCCCCGCCCCAGCCCCGGGGCCCGGAGGAGTCTGCGCCGCTACGCGCCCTGCCGCCCGTGGAGCTCAGCGATCCGCAACTTGCGCCCGGCCCCAGCGGCGGAATGCGGTGGGGCTGGCGTTACCTTCGGTCGCATAGCTGTGGTCGCGCAGGAAACTGTTGTTGATTTTGCGGGTATCAATGTCCTCCTCCATTGACAGCAGGCTTACTTGCGTGGGAACCAGAAGCCGGCAGACAAGTATCCATGTTCCCTCCCCGCAGCCAGTCTCACAGGAGAGGGGGGCAGGGGAGCCAGTGGGACTGCACCATGGTCCGAGCCTGAGGAGGAGACGGGGGAGGCGGAGAGAGAAAAAAAATAAAAACCCGGCAATGGAGCTGTCACCTCCTCCGCCCGGGATCTCCGAGGCTGCGGCGGCTCCTCCCGCGGTGCGCTCACTCCAGCTCCAATTCCCAGCGAGGATGCTGCGCCTGCCTCCGCCGCCTCCGCCTCTGGGGTGCCAAGATGCGCTGTGCCCCGAGGGGTCTGGTCCCGCCCGCCGCCCCGGGAGGCGCTCACAAGCGGGGCTGGGGAGATGCCCAACAGGTTCCCCTCATTGGCAGCCGCTCCGAAATGCAAAAAAGATCCCTCCTCCCCCCTGAGAGAGCGGGCAGCCGCGACAAAATGGTGCCTTTCTGGACCCGAGCTGCAGTGGCGAGATGGCAGGGGCAGGGTTCAGGCTGGCCCGGCCCGGAGGAGGGTGCTGGTCCCACGGGAGGGCTGCTCCGGCTGGCGGGGGCTCGGCAGCCGGCGGGGAGCTGGGCAGGGCGCTCGGCGGCCGGCGCCAGCGCACTCACCCTCACACCCACACGCGCGCACTAGCAGCTGCTGCTGCTGCTGCTGCTGCTGCAGGAGGCTGGAGGCGGCTGGTGCATTAAAGGCGAGGCTCCTCCCAACCGCGTCAGCAGCCCCAGGACTCTTTCCCCAGCAGCGGTGGTAGCCGAGGCAGAGGCTGCGGCTGCTCTCTGCTGCAGTGGGGCGCACGCAGCCGCCAACCCGCACCTGGGCAGCCAGCATCCAGCTCCGCAGGTTGACGTGAAAAGCCTAAACGCGCTTTTCCGACCTCCCTCCCCGCCTAGCGCCACGCAGCTCAGGGCGGCGTTTACTCCAGCACCCAGAGTCCCCTAGCTCACCGCCTTTCTTCAGACACCTGTGTTCCAGGATAGCAAAGATAAGGTTCCCTTGAGCAAACAGGAAGTCTACATCTCGGCCTCTTTTGCTCACCCTTCTATCAAGCATACGGTCTCTGGATGAAGGTCAAGGGTGAGGCCTGGGGTTCGAAGCCTCACCCAGAGAGCAGAGAATGCTCAGAGCCTAGCTTAAGCCCTTCTCTGCGTTAGGAATAAATGGGGGAATCAGAGGCCAGAACTTTTCTGCGGATCACACCTGACTTCTCCCTTTCAAAGAGAGTAAAAAATAACTTTTAACTGGGGGTGTCTAAGTCTATACTAGCAGAGGGAGGAAGAGGGTCGAATTATGAATCTAGTCAACATGCTCTGAAAAAGTCCATATTCCCTAACCCTTTGCACTCAGTTTTGGTCAAACTGCTCCAGCCCCTCGGGTGGGTTTTGCTTGCTAAGACACAGCATTGCAGGAACCGGAACCGCTGAATTTGCTCTCCCAGTGAAAGGTACCTTGGAGCCCTGTGCCCCCAGAGTGCCACTGTTTCCCAGGAGGAATTTCAAAAATCCAATGAATACCAAAAAGTGGCCTGTCTTCCTACTTCACCTAGGAAGAAAATACAGAAGTCTGCCCCGCCTCCAATTTTTCCTGAATTGCCAAATCGCAGATTTCATATTTGAAAGAAAATGAGATCATTACTCTTATGAAACAACAATCATTTCTGAAGCAACCCAAATCACTAGAAAGTCAATTTGGACAAGAAATGTCCCTGATTTCCTCTTGTAGAAGGTATTTATTTCAGTGAGCGTCACTGCAGGGGAGAGACATCAGCGAATGTTTTGCTCATTTAAGCTCCACAAGTTTAGCTGGATGAGCCCAGAGGGATCTGAGTTAATTATATACATACAATGCTTCGGCT
Source organism: Bubalus bubalis (assembly GCF_019923935.1). NCBI lineage: Eukaryota > Metazoa > Chordata > Mammalia > Artiodactyla > Bovidae > Bubalus > Bubalus bubalis. Next base: position 53,081,070 of record NC_059165.1, on the reverse strand, counting down.
AACACAATTTAGAAAGTATTTGAAGTTAAAAAAAAAAAATGGGAAAACAAGTCCTTAACTGAGGTTGGGAATTGCCATTAGACTTCCATGAAGAAAACATTCTTCTGGCAGGTAGAAAATGGCAAGGTCCTCATCTCCCGAAACCAACTGCTTATCTCTGGGAGAAGATAGAAGAAATATTCTTTGATATATAATATTCAGCTTACAAAAGATTCCATTTAATTCTCATCTGGTGATTAAGTCTTCCCTACTTCTTTGACTGTGTGTGCCTAATTCACATATGAAATTCCAGGAAGAGATGAAGACTGATGTACAAATTGATGTAATCCACTTCAGTGCCAGTTGCCATGGCTGCTTCTTTCATGCTATGAGTTGTATCCATCACCAAGACTCCAGTGGTCAGCTCATCTGTAGTTATTCAGTCCAGCTTCTCTTGCAGATTGGCATAAGGGGATAGGGGGAGGGGGAAGAGGGGAAAAGCTAAATTCATCTTAAATTGGTGAGAGAACATCTTGCTTTGAGTCGAAATGACCTTTAGTTGCCACTAGAGACCTTGGAGTAGTATTTGAGATGAAAAGTGAAAGTGTTAGTTGCTCAGTTGTGTCCGACTCTTTGTGACCACATGGACTGTAGCCTGCCAGGCTCCTCAGTTCATAGAATTCTTCAGGCAAGAATACTGGAGTGGGTAGCCATTCCCTTCTCCAGGGGATCTTCATGACCCAAAGGATTGAACCCAGGTCTCCCACACTGCAGGCAAATTATTTACTATCTGAGTCACCAGGGAAGCTATTCTTTCCCATATCTTCCCAGGAGGTGGGCTATATTGGAACAGAGTTACAAGATCAACCAGGAAGGCCCAGGTTTGTTAGCCAGGCTGTGCCTGAGAAATTTTCCACTGTAACCAATGGCAGAAGTGTCCCTGCCAGAGATCAAACCTCTGGGTTTACTAAATTTTTCCTTTCCTGTTTTCTGCAAAATTCCTTCTTGCATTTATTTTATTCAACAGTATAGACAAGTTTTTTCCTAAGACATAAGTTGTGGAGAGGCAAATTAGATGGCTATCCATTAAGTAGATTAAGAAGACTCCAAGATTTCTATTTTGTGAACCATTCTTTTCTACTATGGACAGTGGGGAACTAGCCCCTCCAACCAAAACCAAGAAAAATACACCTGTTGGCTTTGTTCTTTAACACAACAACGTGCAATAAAGGAGGTCAGGGAGTGAAGGAAGCCCTGTGCAAGCCAGTGGTTGTAAGAGAACTACACAGACCATTTCTCAGAAGACTCACTGACCTTCTTTCTGTTCCTCCAACATGTCAAGTTCTTTCTAAAACCTTCTGGCATTTGCCCATGCCATTCATTTCCTATTCCCCTTCCTTGTGTTCCTGGCATTCTTCAGCACTGAAGCTGACCTGTCCCTACTTTAGTGAGGCATTCCCTGTCCTCCCCATAGTCCCTTCCTTTGGAATTGTTTGTCTGTACATCTTTTTTTTTTTCATCTTGTTCATGGAACATTTGCATTTTGTAATAGTTGTTTACTTATAATTGTCAACCATTCCACTATATCTCTGCTATTAAGTGTCTAGCACTTCAGTTCAGTTCAGTCACTTAGTAGTGTCCGACTCTTTGCAACCCCATGAACCACAGCATGTCAGGCCTCCCTGTCCATCACCAACTCCCAGAGTCTACCCAAACCCATGTCCATCGAGTCGGTGATGCCATCCAACCATCTCATCCTCTGTCGTCCCCTTCTCCTCCTGCCCTCAATCTTTCCCAGCATCAAAGTCTTTTCAAATAAGTCAGTTCTTTGCATCAGGTGGCCAAAGTATTGGAGTTTCAGCTTCAGCATCAGTCCTTCCAATGAACACCCAGGACTGATCTCCTTTAGGATGGACTGGTTGGATCTCCTTGCAGTCCAAGGGACTCTCAAGAGTCTTCTCCAACACCACAGTTCAAAAGCATCAATTCTTTGGTGCTCAGTTTTCTTTAGCACTTAGTAGATGCTCAACTATATTTACTGAATGGAGATAGTGAAAGTGAAGTCGCTCAGTCGTGTCCGACTCTTTGTGACCCCATGGACTGTAGTCTACCAGGCTCCTCCATCCATGGGATTTTCCAGGCAAAAATACTGGAGTGGGTGGCCATTTCTAATGAATGAGTAAATTACTGAATTTGTTCAGTGATATTTAGGTTTTAAAGCTCTACTTTTTAAAATTCTTGGCCAACAATAAAATGTGTTGTGAGTAAATTTATAGATTGTAATGCCTATTCCTATTGGAAACAATTGTCCTACCCATTCCTGTATGCATATGCACTGAAAATGCTTACTGACCACTTAATATATGACAAGAATTTTTGTAGGTACTGTGATACAGTTAGAACAGAGTTCCTTTCTTTCACAGAACTGACATTCTATCATCTGATTTTAGAAATATGAGCTTTCTTAGAAATACAACAGTGCATTATAAATTAACAGACTAGAGTATAATATTAAGTGCCAAGCCTCTGCTGTTAAGCAAAACTGATTTTCTGCCATTTATTATTATGTCCTTGAGCAAAGTTGCAAGATTTCTCAACCTATGTTTTTTTAATCTATAAATTAGAAAGAAAAATACTACTACTTAATGGAGTTTCTGTGATGATTAAATGAGATAATACTTGGAAAGAATATACTGCTATGACTTGTTGAGTATTTACTATCATCATCATGGTCAATATTGAACAAATATTTAAGCACCTACCATGTCGGCCACTGGGATAGGTCTAGAGTTTCAGCAACATCAGTGCTGAAAATGTATTGTCCTCTCTGCTGTCATGGAACTTAATATCTAATTTACGGTTTATGGAAAGGGGGGCCACAGGCTGCAGAAGTGGCAGCAGAGAACAGTCTGAAAGGCTGACCAAATTCAGGCTTGTGCTGTACACAGAAAAGGCCAGTTACAGATACACAGCCCTCTTAAGTTACACAATGCATCATGACAGCACAGGAAAACATTTTGTTTTTCGTCATCTTTCATATGTTCCCCCCTCCCTCAACACTCTCACATACCCCCAGCCCAGTTAGGTTAGCATTGCCTACGTTGGAAACCCTTTGTAGGTCATGCTATCCAATTAGCACAATAAATATCTACAATTTCATTAAAATCTTTGACGTAAACCAGTCTAGAGATTCTTAATACAGGCTTCAGGTGTCAGATAGTCCTGGTTTTCTGTCTCAGCTCAGGCATTTATGAATTTCATGACCTTTGGCAAGTAATTCAACATCTCTGAGCCTTGGTATTTGCAACATTGAAAGAAAATAATAGGAACCACTTCATAGGGTTGTTGAGTGGCTTCAGAGACTGTGTAAGGAAAGTGCTTAATACAAGCTTGGCCCATAGCCAGGCCTCACTAAAATGTCCCTTTGGCCTTCTGGTAGTGGCTCATTGGGGTCTCTGTCTGCAGAGAATTGGAGAGATGCACTACCAGTCAGTCAGATGTATGGACACAAGTGACCTAGAAACCTGAGTTTAACCACCTAGCAATCTGTCTTAATGAGCCCTAGTCACCAGAAAGAGGAGATCCTTCAATTCAGTTCAGTTCAGTCGCTCAGTCATGTCCGGCTCTTTGCGACCCTTGCTGTCTTATAAAAAGCCCTTTATAAGCCAGGAAGTCCTGTGCAAAGGGAAGGAATTAGAATTATGCTTTCTTGATTTTCACATATGTAAGTGCAGGCGTAATCAAGTTTGTCTATCAGGGAATCCTGTGGAATCCCTCTCTAGATCACTGAGCCCCAAATGTACAACTGTTTCTCTGAGATGGTTTGCCACGACCGCCCAGAGGATGATCTCTTGAGTTTCTAGCAAGGTTTGCCATTCCTTTTTGTGCGTGTTACAGCATGTAATAAATACCACATGAGTGAGCCTTTAGCATCGGCATTTAACCTAGGAGAAGGAAACAAAACATCTTGTTCTCAAAATGTATTAATTCTAGATTCTGGATATACTTAATGGATTTCACTGAGTACCATGTTCCCTCAGTTATCAAAGGACAGAAACTTATGAAAATAAACAGTTGTATGCAGGAGCTGGGAGGTGCTGGCTGTTGAGAGCTGATTGTGTTGATGACACACATCTTTTTATCCAGCTCTGCTTCAAGTGACATCATGTTGGTAGCTTAAAATCTGAAATCTGCCATGGTGGGATATTTATATCACAGAAATTAAAAAAAAAAAGAGCTTATATAAATCAGTGCTTTGGCTTTGGGGCAGGGGTGGCAGAGAACTGATTTGTAAACATTTACTACTATAGCCAGTTGAAACACATGAATTGTTGATATATCTTTCTACTTACATGTGTTAATCTATACAAAGTTTCTTTCAGTTCCTCAACACTCAATCTCCCAAACTGTCAAATTTCAGAACATTTCACCATCTGATCAAATAACTCTTAAAAATCCTACCTTTACCATAAAGAATTTCCATATCCATCAGAGGAAACCTGATGCCTCTGTTTGAGCCCCTGTAGGCTGGTTATGAAATTGCCATGACGGATTTGTGAGTGATAGTCCCTGCAAAGTTCCTAGATCTGACGATGTAGGAAAGTGAGGTACGTGCTCACTCTCAATGAATAGTTATTTTCTGCTGTTTATGCTCTATTGTCACTTTATTTTTGCCTGTGTCTCACCTCAGTGCAAAACAAAAACATCCAGTGTGCCTAATTTCACTGATAGCACTTGTCTAGTTAGGATATTGAAGCAATGACAGAAAAGGTACAAAAATTCAAAAGTCCAGATCTGAGAGCCTTTTCTCATTCAGTCGTTTAAGAGTTAAACTTGGACTGTCTTGTAGGTTTGTATTTGCGTTATATTTGTTAGGTGCAAAGTAAGGATTTCTGAAACCAGTTTAGCAAACCTAAAGTGGTATATTGTCTAGTACCTGATGACATGTCTCAAAGAAATAGTTCAGGATCATTTAAACAAACAAACAAAAAATACACTGGGAAATATCTTCAAATTTCTTTAAAATGCACCAAGCAATAACACATTACGGAATTTATCCTAAGAAAATAATCATGGCTATAGGGCAAAAATTTAGCTATAAGGATATTTCTCAGAGCACTGTTTATAATCATGAAAAACTGAAAACAAGCCTAAGTGCCAACAATAAAATTGTCTAGGCAAATTATGGTGTGTATGTATAGTAGGAAATTATTGAGCCATTGATATAATATTAACACCTAATGTTTATTGAGCATGTATTATATACTAGGCGCTGTGCAAAGGGTTTCACTAGCATTATCTTATTTAATTCTAACAACTGCCCCTATAAGGTAAGGTATCTCCATTTAACTGTGGCTAGTATGGCACCCCACTCCAGTACTCTTGCCTGGAAAATCCCATGGATGGAGGAGCCTGGTGGGCTGCAGTCCATGGGGTTGTGAAGAGTCAGACACGACTGAGCAACTTCACTTTCACTTTTCATTTTCACACATTGGAGAAGGAAATGGCAAGCCACTCCAGTGTTCTTGCCTGGAGAATCTCAGGGAGGGGGGAGCCTGGTGGGCTGCCATCTATGGGGTCACACAGAGTCGGACACGACTGAAGTGACTTAGCAGCAGCAGTCAAGATAAATAACGTACCCAAAGTCAAACAAATAGGAGCCTGGCTGTGCGTGTGTGTTGGGTGGGTTGAGGTCACCACAGAAACTTGGAGGTCTTTTTCCAACCCACCCACCCCTGGAGGCTGATCTGTACCTCTTAAGAATGAATAGCCTCTCGGTTGAAAATCACTACTATTGTGTTGGTGAGGAGGTGGCAAAATTGGAACCCTCACACACTGTGGGATTGTATAATGGTGCAATCGCAAATAGTTTGGCAGTTCCTCAAAATGTTAAACAGAGTTACCATATGACCCAGCAATTTCACTTCTAGTTATACACTCAAGAGAATTGAAAACACATATTCATACCAAGACTTGTAGATGAGTATTCATAACAGCATTATTCATAATATCCCCAAATTGGAAACAACCCACATATTCACCAACTGATAAATGGATGAATAAAATGTGATACATTTATATAAATAATTACTATTTAGCTATGAAAAGTGATGAAGTACTAATACATGTTACAACATGGATGGGCCTTGAAGACATTATGCTAAATAAAAGAAGCCAGTCACAAAACACCACACACTGTGTGATTCCGTTTATGGGAGATGTTCAAAATGGGCAAATCCATAGGGACACAGTAGATTAGTTGCCAGGGTCTGGGATGGGGGAATAAGAGTGACTACTTGTGTGTTTGGGATTTCTTTTTTGAATAATGAAAATACTCTAAAATTACTTAAGGACAATAGCTGCACAACTTTGAATAGACTAAAAATTACTCATTGAATACTTTTAAAAGATGTTTCAAAAGGTACAAAGTTCCAGTTATAAGGTAAACTAGAGATGTAGAATAAAATATAATAAATATAATTAACACTGCTTTATTAAACAATCTACCTGCCAATGCAGGAGACGTAGGAGACACAAGAGACATGGGCTTGATCCCTGGGTCAGGAAGAGGAGGAGGAGAAAATGGCAACCTGCTCCAGTATTTTTACCTGGAAAATTCCATGGACAGAGGAGCCTGGCAGGCTACGGTCTGTGGGGTCGTAAAAAGTCAGACACAGCTGAGCACACAAACATGCACATGTTACATATGAAAGTTAAGAGGGTAAATCCTCATTACAAGGGAAAATGTTTTTCTATTGCTTTTTGTATCTATATGAGGTGAATGTTCACTAAACTTACTGTGATCATCATTTCATGATGTCAGTCAAATCATGCGGTACACCTGAAACTTATACAAGACTGTATGTCAATAAAACTAGAAGAGGAAAAAAAGTATTTCAACAAAACTGTTATTAAAGATTTAAAAAACTATTGCTCTCATAAACCATTATTACCTCTAGGAGTATGGTATATCCCTCAGGTTATTATTAGTGCAGAAAAATTTAAAAGTATATAATGACAAGGATAGATGTTCATGTCATGTTGTTTGAAAAAGTCAGAAAACAATGTATACTGACTGATCCCCTTTTTTGGCAAAAAAGTGTGTATCACAAAAGGAATACATGAAAATGCTTGAGAGTGGTTAAGTGTGGCTTTCTTTGTGGTTCATATTCTTGTCAAAGAAAATTTAGAACACAATCATTTTTAGAGTAAGACAATTTTAAAAATTTATAAGGCTATGAAATACTTTTTAGGATGAAACTTTGTATTGAAAAAAATAAAAAATCATTTTGTACACACCAGAAACAGAAAAGTGAGAGACACTGATGTAAATATATATACTACCAAATACATAGAACAGTTCTACCCAAAAGATATACAATACAAGCTACATTAATAATTGTAAATTTTCAAGTTGCCACACTAACAAGTGAAAAGAAGCAGATGAAATTAGTTTTAATAATGTTTAAAATTGGGGGAATATAATTTAATCCAATATACCAAAGACATTAGTTTCAGCATATATAGAATACAGAAAAATTAACAATATATTTACCCCCTTTTTATAAGTCTTTGAAACCTGGTGTGCATTTTACAACTGACAGCACCTCTCCAAAATACGCACATTTCTAGGCCTCAATAACCACACATTCCTAGTGGTCATAGCACAAGTATAGAGGAACTATTCCAAAAGTATTATTCCATTCACAAAATGAGTGTTTTTAAATTTATTTATTTTAATTGGAGAATAATTACCTTACAATATTGTGATGGCTTTTGCCATACATCAACATTAGCCGGCCGTAGGTATACATGTGTCCCTCCATCCGGAACCCCTTCTCCCACCTATCTCCCCACCCATCCCTCTGGGTTGTCACAGGGCCCTGGCCCTGGGTCCCCTGCTTTGTGCACTGAACTAGCACTGGTCATCCATTCAACATATGGTAATGTATATGTTTCAATGCTATTCTCTCAAATCATTCCACGCTCTCCTCCCACTGTCCAGAAGTCTGTTCTTTATGTCTATGTTTCCTTTACTGCCCTGTATGTAGGGTCATTGGTACCATCCTTCTATATTTCACATATATGTGTTAATATATAGTATATTTTATACTGTATATATCTTTATGACTTAATTCACTTTGTATAACAGGCTCTAGGTTCATCCACCGCATTACAACTGATTAAAATGCATTCCTTTTTATAGCTGAGTAGTAGTCCATTCTGTATATGTGCCACAACTTCCTTTTCCATTCATCTGCTGATGGGCATCTAAGTTGCTTCAGTGTCTTAGCTATTGTAAATAGTGCTTCAATGAACATTGGGGAACATGTGTTTCTTTCAATTCTGGTTTCCTTGGTGTGTATGCCCAGTAGTGGGATTGCTGGGTCATATGGTAGTTCTAGTCCCAGTTTTTTAAGGAATCTCCACACTGTTCTCCATAGCAACTGTACCAGTTTGCATTCCCACCAACAGTGTAAGGGTTCCCTTTTCTCCACACCCTCTCCAGCATTTATTGTTTGTAGACTCACAAAATGAGTTTTATCACATTATTTCAAAGGAAAAATTTTAATCTACCAAGGACTTGAACTAGACTGTGGGGAACTAAAACCAAACTAAGTAACTTTAAACTGATGAACCTCACAACTATTTAAAGTAATACAACTAAATATGAAAATATATATAGGGAATTTCCTCGTAGTCCTGTGGTTAGGACTCTCAGCTCTCACTGCCAAGGGCCCAGGTTTGATCCCTGGTCAGGGAACTGAAATCCCATAAGTTGAGTGGCTCAGCCAAAACTTTTTTAAAAAATAAAAGAAAAAATATATAGACACACCCACATATATACATGCTGTGCTGTGCTTAGTCGCTTAATTGTCTCTGACTTTTTGCAACCCCATATATACCCCTCTTTCTCTCTCTCTCTCTCTCTCTCTATATATATATATATGCTGCTGCTACTGCTAAGTCGCTTCAGTTGTGTCCGACTCTGTGTGACCCCATGGACTGCAGCCTACCAGGCTTCTTCATCCATGGGATTCTCCAGGCAAGAACACTGGAGTGGGTTACCATTTCCTTCTCCAATGCATGAAAGTGGAAAGTGAAAGTGAAGTTGCTCAGTCGTGTCTGACTCTTAGCGACCCAACAGACTGCAGCCTACCAGGCTCCTCCATCCATGGGATTTTCCAGGCAACAGTACTGGAGTGGGGTGCCATTGCCTTCTTCTTTCTTTCTCTCTTTCTTTCTTTCTCTCTCTCTCTCTCTCTCTATATATATATATATATGTAATAGTAAGTTGGAACCCAATCTGCATTTCCCCCTAAACCTAGTAAGCTGAATTAACAGAATGATAAAAGATCAAGATTTTAAAAGCACTAAAATGACATTATAAAACAATACATAACAAATAGCAAGAAAGATGTAATTCAGTCAGCATATAATTACCATCCAAATAGGCCAAATGTTTAGCTCAACACCTATGGCTTCAATGGCAGCCAGTAGAAGCAGCCACATAACCAGATGTTACTACTAAAAAAGGAATTTTCACAGCTAGGTATCTGGCCTCTATTATGGTCATTAAAGGTGGAGAAATGTAAAGGTGCAGTTATGGGAATCCAGCTGAGAATTTAAATTAGAGTCTTTTGGATTGGATCAGAGAGTGGAACTGTGTGGTCATGTGATGAGTGGCGTGATTTCTGAAGACTAACCTAACCCCATGGCCTTTAACACTTGCATGCAAACAGTTTTGTATGTATGGCTGTACACTTCTTCCTTCCTAAACACACTTTCTTCACTGATTCCTGGGTATCAGCCTTTCCCGATTCATCCTTGATGCACACTCCTCCGGGTCACTTACTGCTACTCCTCACTGCTTGCCTTGACCTCTCCAGGCACCCTCGAGTTCAAAGTTCTCAGATTTCTCTATCCACAGTCCCATCCAAGGTGACCTCATCCAGTCTCTTAGCTTGCCACTCACTCAACAGTAAAATCTCATAAATATCGAGCATGGACCTCTCCATTGACCCCCAGGCTAATAACACCAACAGCTGACCTGAATTTTCCCTGATATCTACCAGGCAGCCCAATCCCTAAATCCGCCCCCACCAGACCAGCTCCACCGCCTGTTCCTTGATTCCTCTTTCATTCCCCACATCCTTCCAGTCCATCAGCAAATCCTGCCAACTCTTAACTTCAAAATGCACCCAGCCTCCAGCCACTCCTCACCACCTCCATGGCTACTACCACGCTCCAGCTACCATCGCATCTCATCATGATGGTCTCAATAGACTCTAATGAGTGTGTGATCCCTACTTCCCCCTCCTACAGAATAGTTTCTGTGCAGCAGGCAGAATGGGCCTTTTAAATGCAAATCACTTTGTCACTTTTCTGCTCCAAGCTCTTTATTGGCTTCCTACACATTCAGGGTAAAACTTTCTTAAAATGCTGGAAAGGTTTGGCTCTTGCTGGAGCTTTATCCTTTTTCTTTTTTCACTTCTCACCTGCAGCTACCAGCTCTTGTCTCAACCCCACTTCCCTCTACCCCACACATAGACATAATTGTTTGCCACACACACCAGGAAGAGCAGCGCCACCTCAGGTCCTCTGCATTGGCTTGTTCTCACTGGATTGAGTGCCTTCCTTCCATCAGCAGCCTAGCTCAGAGCTTTACCTCACTTGGGTGTCATGCCAGAATGGAATTTTCTGAGATGCCTTTCTTGACTGCTCTGTATTAAATAAAATAGAAGCCATCCCTCCCAGCACTCCTTATTCCTGTATTGCTACCTGACAGTGTATTTATTTGGCTTTGGTTATTACATGAGAACATAACTTCTGGGGAGACCGAGATGTGTTTATTCCCTGCACTCTATCTGGCCCTAGAGCAGTGCCTGGCATATGCTGGTTACTCTTAGGTACCTTGAGAAATAATGAAACAGTCAATGTATGTTTGCTTAAAAATGGATCAAACTGTGTGTGGGGATATCAATAAACAATAAATCTAGGATTCTTGAATACTAAAGAATTTTTCCTTGCCCAAAGAGAGGTCTGGCTTTTGCCCTCGGCTTCTGGGAGATAATCTGTGTTGGATGTGATAATAGAGTCTTTGTCTCGAGTGGGAGATGCTCCCTCCAACAGCTCTCTGGTGGGGACTGACCACGGCAGAAAGACCATGTGATTTAGTGTGAGGAATTTGGGTCAAGCTGCAAAGTTCAAACAACATGGGCAATCAATGAATCATGTCTATTATATAATGGAGCTTCAATAAACACTCTGAACACCAGGCTTATGTAAGCTTTCTTGAGTATCAATACTTTATTCATATTGCTATACATCAATGCCAGGAGGGTAATGTGTCCTGAAAACAATGGAAACTGGAAGTTTGGGACCCTCCGCAACTGCCCTAATGTATCTCTTTCTTTGGCTGATTTTAATCTGTGTCCTTTCCATGTAATCAACTACAACTACAAATACAATAGCTTTCTGTGAGTTCTCTGAGACCTAGTGAATTATTGAAACTGAGGGTAGTTTTGGGAAACCCCTCAAATTTGCAGTTGATGTCAGAAGTGAGGACAGTCTTGGGAACTCTGCCCTTAAACTTTGCAAATTAGCCAACTCCTTATTTGCAGAACTCAGAATATAGTACAGTATATCCATTAGGACCCCAACTTTATAAAAATAAATTTGTGCATGTGCCAAAAAAATTAGGTAACTCCAGGTCATACCAAACACATGCTCAACAAGGTTCATGGTAAATAGTAGCTTAGGGAATTCCCAAGTGGTCCAGTAGTAAGAACTCCATGCTGTCACTGTGGAGAGTCTGGATTCAACTCCTAGTCTGGGAACTACACAGTCCCAAGTCAGGGAATTAAACCCCACAAGCCACATAGTCAAGAAGCAAACAAACAAAAGGTGGATGGGAGATCATTAGTTCCAGCCCGTAAGTTTGGTAATGAAGAAACTAAAGCCTACAGAAAAGAACAAACTTGCCTGGTTCACCTGGTTGGCAGACAAGGCGCACAGAACCGGGTTCCTGAATCCCACACATACCCTCCACAATGACTCCCCAGCTTCTGTTTCTGGAGACACTACTGTTTCTTAAGAGGCTAAATCGAAAGTTATTGGACAGTTAAGTCGATCTTATCTCCTCAATACTTTAAGGTCAATATTAAGGGGAGAAATTATGACTCTCTTTTAAAAGTCACAGGAATATAGAGAAAAGGGAACCCTCGTATGTTGGTGAAAACATAAACTGAAGCAGCCACTGTGGAAAACTGTGGGAATTCCTCAACAAAATTAAGAGGAGAACTATCATATGATTCAGCAATTCCACGCCTTGGTATTTATCCAAAGAAAATTTAAAAACAGTTAGAAAACAGGTACGTACCTCTATTTCCATTGCAGCGTTGTTTACAACAGCCAAGATATAGAAACAACCCAAGTGCCCATCAACAGATGAATGGATAAAGACATGGTACACACACACACACACACACACACATATAGTAGAATATTACCCAACCTTAAAAAGAATGACATCTTGCCATTTGTAACAATATAGATAGACCCAGAGGGTATCATCTTTAGTGAAATAAGTCTGACAGAGAAAGACAAATACCATATGATTTCACGCATACATGGAATCTAAAAAAAAAAAACAAAAAAACCCAAAGTAAATGAACAAATGTAACAAAAGAGAAAGAGGCTTATAGATTCAGAGAATAAGTAGTTAACAGAGGGGGGAGATGGGGGGAGGGAGGAAATAAATGAAAGAAAATAAAGAGGTACAAGCTTTAGTTGCAAGATAAATGAGTTGTAAGTATGGAATATACAGAGTGGAGAATATACTCAAAAAGTAATTTGTCACATTGTGTGGTGACAGATCATAACTAGACTTGTGATCATTTTGAAACGTATAGAAAAAATTACTATGTTGCATAACCTCAGGAAGTAACATAATGTTATAGGAACGATTATATTTCAAATACAAAAAAATCATACAAATAAACTTATAGAAAAAGATCAGATTTGTGGTTACCAGAGGTGAGGAGTAAGGGAGTTGGATGAAGGTAGTCAAAAAGAAACTCTCATTTATAATATAAATACGTACTGGAGATATAATGGCTTCCCCAGTGGCTCAGAGGTAAAGAATTCATCTGCAATGCAGGAGATGCAGGAGACGTGGGTTGGATCCCTGGGTTGGGATGATCCCTTGGAGGAGGGCATGGTAACCCACTCCAGTATTCTTGTTGGGAAAACCCCATGGACAGAGAAGCCTGGTGGGCTACGGTCCACTGGGTTGCAAAAAGTCAGACATCACTGAAGCCACTGAGCACACATGCATGCAGAGATACAATGAACAACGTGATCAATATAATTAACCCTGCTGTACATCACATAAGAAAGTAGTTAACAGAGTAAATCCCAAGAGTTCTCATTATGCAATTTTTTTCCTATTTCTTTAATTTGGCATCTATATGAGATGGTGGCTAATCACTAAACTCATTGAGAAAATCATTCCACAGTATGTTAAATCATTGTGCTATACATCTTAAACTTACATAGTGCTGTATGTCAATTATATCACAATAAAACTGGAAGGGAAAAAAGTCCCAGGGTCCAACCCTGGATATAATTGAAATAAGCAAGCTCCTTGCTTCTCTTTATCTTCTTCAGCTCCCATTTTCTCTCCCCTGAGATGCGTCATGGAAGAGCTACAGATGGACCTTATCACTGCCCACCCCCAACCCCAATCCAAGGCTGCAGATGTCAGGGAAGAAAGCCTTTCAACTCACTGAGTATCATCACTAATCGTCTTCTTCCTACACCACCACATTCTGCCTTATTCTCCTTCTTTGGAATGAAGTTTCTAAGTATAGGCACCTTTGGAAGCTATAGGACATATCACAGTAATCTTAGCTTATTACATGGGAAAACATTTTGATAAGTTCAAAGTGCTATGCAAATAAGGATAACACCCTGGCCATCACTATACTAGAAAGATAAATTATAAGAGCTGAATTCAAGCACTACTTGGACCTTGAACTTGGAAGCAAGTTTGAACGTATTTTAAAACTCAATAAATATTTATGGGTATCATACAGAATGAAAATATCAACAATTGTATTAAACATCCTTCAAACAGAGACCTCTGTAATTTCCATTTGGCTTCTATAGCACTACAAGGATAAACAAAGTATGATAATCAAAGTTTATGAATTAACATCTGAAAAGTAGCATAAGGCCCTGGGCAGTGACTTTAACATGTTGGGGGTCACAGGTCATTTCTGAGAATTTAATGAAGATTTTGAATTCTCTCCTCAGAAGAAATCATAGTTTAGAGCATTTCCTGCTTCCAACTGCTGATTCATTACATCTATTTCATGGACAGAAAAAGGAGGAAAAAAGACCTAGGAACAAAGACAGGCCCTAAGTTGAATGCAAGTTCAGAATTACACAGACACTACTCCCCACATATATGAATCACATAGATGTGATTCACGGATCGGTGGTGGTGGTTTAGTTGCTAAGTCATGTCCAACTCTCGCAGCCCCATGGACTGTAGTCTCCCAGGCTTCTCTGTCCATGGGATTCTCCAGGTAAGAATACTGGAATGGGTTACCATTTCCTTCTCCAGGGTATCTTCCCGATCCACAAATCACATATATCTTTATAGGGAGACTAATAATAGCTATCACACACATAGCACTTAATAGCAATGATGCAAGGCCAGATGGGAGACTCCTTTCTCAGATGTGTCAGTCAAGTATAAGAGGAGAAGGATTGAAGGTGGGGCTTTTGAGTTCCAGACAGCTTGAATTCAAATCCTGGTTCTGTTATTTCCTAGCACTCTAATGTTGGGCAACTTACTTAATTTCTCTGTTCTTGAATTTTATTTGCAAAATACCAATAATAGTATCTACTTCATAGGGTTGTTGTAAATATTAAATGAGTTCTTATATACAAAATATTTTAAAACAGTCCCTGGCACATAATGATGTTAAACAAAGCCAAACAATGCTAGCTGTTGTTAGGAGGCACTGCAGACTGTCATTATTACAAGCTCTGATGTCTACATTCACACCAGATTTATTCATTTTTCTGGTTCTCATTCTTGAATTGCTTTGCCAAATGTGCTTCTTGTTCCCAGAACCTCCTTTTTTAAAAGTTAACTCAAAGACATGGTTTCATTATAAGCAAATGTGAAACTGTTCATGTCAGTGGCTCATGATGGAGACATAGATTCATTCAACATCAATCATGTACTACCTGTCTGCTGTGTGATTAGCACCAGTCTTTTTAGGTGTTGGAAAGAGACTCACATCCAAGTTTCAGAGGTCAATGCTAAAATTTATGTGCCCATAAGAGACTAATCAAGTGTGGATTAACCACAATGTGAGAATTTAGAGGTATTCACCTGGGTGAGAATGGACTCAACATGTATGATGGACAAACGACACACTTGATTGAGCTCTGAAGCAGGCCTAGCTATATAATTTGTGAATCTTGATCCAACATAAAAGCACGGGGCCCTGTATTCAAGGAGTATAAGGAATTTCAAGACTAACAGCAGAGTTTTAATACATAGAAATGACATACACTGGACATGTCACTGCACCATGGGACTGGCCCTGCCTTGAAGGTTGGGAGGACTCATGGAGAGATGCCAGCCTTTAGCAGATGGACACTTCCTAGTCTATTGGCCATGTCATGCATATATCTACCTCTGTGTCCTCTCTTCCACTTTTTCCTCCTAACTAAAAATATTTTGCTTTTTTTTTTTTTAAAATTAGGAACATTCTAAATATTCATTAAATTCAGCTCAAGTCTTAGTTTAGAGGGCTTCCACAGTAGCTCAGTGGGTAAAGAATCCACCTGCAATGCAAGAGACACAGGAGACTCGATCCCTGTGGATTCAATCCCTGGGTTGGGAAGATTCCCTGGAGGAGGAAAAGGCAACCCACTCCAGTGTTCTTGCCTGAAAAATCCCATGGACAGAGAAGCCTGGTAGGCTACAGTTCAAAGAGTTGCAAAGAGTCAAAATGGCTGAATGACTAAGCATGTAAGATATAATGAAAAGAGTCCTGGACTTGAAATTAGAAGAGCTAGGATTAAGTCTCAAGATTGATGAAAGTGAAAGTGGAGAGTGAAAAAGTTGGCTTAAAGCTCAACATTCAGAAGACGAAGATCATGGCATCCGGTCCCACCATTTCATGGGAAATAGATGGGGAAACAGTGTCAGACTTTATTTTTTGGGGCTCCAAAATCACTGCAGATGGTGACTGCAGCCATGAAATTAAAAGATGCTTACTCCTTGGAAGGAAAGTTATGGCCAACCTAGATAGCATATTCAAAAGCAGTGACATTACTTTGCCAACAAAGGTTCGTCTAGTCAAGGCTATGGTTTTTCCAGTGGTCATGTATGGATGTGAGAGTTGGACTGTGAAGAAGGCTGAGCGCCGAAGAATTGATGCCTTTGAACTGTGGTGTTGGAGAAGACTCTTGAGAATCCCTTGGACTGCAAGGGGATCCAACCAGTCCATTCTGAAGATCAGTCCTGGGATTTCTTTGGAAGGAATGATGCTAAAGCTGAAACTCCAGTA
This sequence comes from Bubalus bubalis, assembly GCF_019923935.1. NCBI lineage: Eukaryota > Metazoa > Chordata > Mammalia > Artiodactyla > Bovidae > Bubalus > Bubalus bubalis. The sequence continues at coordinate 53,064,493 of NC_059165.1, read as the reverse complement.
CTTTGGCCACCTCGTGCGAAGAGTTGACTCATTGGAAAAGACTCTGATGCTGGGAGGGATTGGGGGCAGGAGGAGAAGGGGACGACAGAGGATGAGATGGCTTGATGGCATCACCAACTTGATGGACGTGAGTCTGAGTGAACTCTGGGAGTTGGTGATGGACAGGGAGGCCTGGCGTGCTGCGATTCATGGGGTCGCAAAGAGTCGGACACGACTGAGTGACTGAACTGAACTGAGGATTAAGTCTACTTTTCTCTGGCTCTATATATGTCACTTATATGCATTAAAGCTCTACTGTTAGTCTTGAAATTCCTTATACTCTTTGAATAGAAGGCCCCATGATTTTCTGTTGGATCAAGCCTCACAAATTATGTAGCCAGTTCTGCTTTAGAGCTTGATCAAGTATGTTATTTGTCCATCTTACATGCTGAGTCCATTCTTGCCCAGGTGAATAACTCTAAATTCTTACATCATGGTTAATCAATACTTCATTAGTCTCTTACAGGCACATACATTTTTAGCATTGACCTCTGCAACTGAAATGTGAATCCTATCCAGAACCTAAAAAGGCTAGTGCTAATCTCACAGCAGACAGGTAGTGTGTGATTTGAATCAAAGATCAAATTGCCAACATCTGTTGGATCATTGAAAAAGAAAGAGAATTCCAGAAAAACATCTATTTCTGCTTTCTTGAGTATGCCAAAGCCTTTGACTGTGTGGATCACAACACACTGTGAAAAATTCTTAAAGAAATGGGAATATCAGACCACCTGACCTGCCTCCTGAGAAATCTATGTGCAGGTCAAGAAGCAACAGTTAGAACTGAACACAGAACAATGGACTGGTTCCAAATCAGGAAAGGGGTACGTCAAGGCTGTATATTGTCACCCTGCTTATTTAACTTACATGCAGAGTACATCATGCAAAATCCCAGGCTGGCTGAAACTGGAAGCTGGAATCAAGATTGCCAGGAGAAATATCAATAAACTCAAATATGCAGATGATGCCACCCTTATGGCAGAAAGTAAAGAGGAACTTAAAAGTCAGCATTCAAAAAATGAAGATCATGGCACCTGGTCCCATCACTGCATGGGAAATAGATGGGGAAACAGCGGAAATAGCCTTTATTTTCTTGGGCTCCAAAATCACTGTGGATGATGACAGCCATGACATTAAAAGATGCTTGCTCCTTGGAAGAAAAGCTATGACTAACCTAGACAGCATATTAAAAAGCAGAGACATTACTTTGCCAACAAAGGTCTATCTAGTCAAATCTATGGTTTTTCCAGTAGTCATGTATGGATGTGAGAGTTGGCCCATAAAGAAAGCTGAGTGCCGAAGAATTGATGCTTTTGAACTATGGTGTTGGAGAAGACTCTTGAGAGTCCCTTGGACTGCAAGGAGATCCAACTAGTCCATCCTAAAGGAAATCAATCCTGAATATTCACCAGAAGGACTGATGCTGAAGCTCCAATACTTTGGCCATCTGATGAGAAGGGCTGACTCATTAGAAAAGACCCTGATGTTGGGAAAGACTGAAGGTAAGAGGAGAAGGGAACAACAGAGGATGAGATGGTTGGATGGTATCACTGACTCAATGGACATGGGTTTGGGTGAACTCCGGGAGTCGGTGATGGACAGGGAAGCCTGGCATGCTGCAGTCCCTGGGGTCGCAAAGAGTCAGACATGACTGAGAGACTGAACTGAATTGGAGGTCTGGGCAAGTCTCTTGACTTCTCTGATATTTAGCTGGGGTCACTGATTTTGAAAGTGATAGGATGAAGAAGGATCAAAAGCTATCAGAAATACACAAGATCCTTGAAATAGTGATTTCTCATATCTATAAAGTGCTTCATACTTTTTGATGAAGACTTTCCTTAGTGTCTACAAGCTATAAGCAGCATTTGCATTGAGTGTCCCAATATACGATGGCACCCCACTCCAGTACTTTCGCCTGGAAAATCTCATGGGCGGAGGAGCCTGGTAGGCTGCAGTCCTTGGGGTCGCTAAGAGTCGGACACGACTGAGCGACTTCACTTTCACTTTGCACTTTCATGCATTGGAGAAGGAAATGGCAACCCACTCCAGTGTTCTTGCCTGGAGAATCCCAGGGAAGACGGAGCCTGATGGGCTGCCGTGTCGGGTCACACAGAGTCGGACACAACTGAAGCAACTTAGCAGCAGCAGTCCCAATATATTATTAAAACACGCATGGACATGTGCATGCTACTGCATGTACAAGTCCCTTCCACTGCTGCCCCATCTTTGACATGTATAAATTTGAGGTCTTAGTCTTTCTTTCGAACTCTCAAGACCATCAAGCTTTCAGTACCCTCCCAATCCATCCTCCTCACTAAGTAAGCACGATCTTTATAACTGATAGATCTGGTCCTTTCTTGCCTGCTTTAAATCCTTGAGTGGTTTCCCATTGCCTGGAGCAGAGTTTTCTAAACTCAATGGTGTTTTCTGAGGTACCAGTCAATGTTCCAGGAAAAGACGTATGGAATTTGAAAAAAAATAAAATGATAGATCCTTTTGTTGGATTTGCAATGCCCATCAAAAAACTCAGAGATGCGAGGTGGGAGAGAGGTTCAACATGGAGCAGATATATGTAAACTTATGGCTGACTCACATTATATAGCAGAAAACCAACACAACATTGTAAAGAAATTATCCTCCAGTTAAAAAATTTTTTAAAAACCCACCACAGCAGCATATTAAACATAAAACTGTCAATAAGAGGTGAATTTACATAAAATACATAGATGAGAAAACAAAAATGATTTTACAAATACCTAATGTAGTACAAAATTAATATGAAAATTAATTCAAAAATGAAGCCTATACCTGAATTATGAAATGAATTTAATTGTCTTTTGAAAATATGGGGGAAAAAAGCTCTGAGAAATCTTGCAATAAAGTTTTGTTGTTGTTCAGTCACTAAGTCATGTCTGACTCTTTGCGACCCCATGGGCTGTAGCATGCCAGGCCTCCCTGTCCCTCCCTATCTCCCCCAGTTTGCCCAAGTTCATGTCCATTAAATCAGTGATGCTATATATGAACAGTATTAAAAAGGCAATAAAGTTAATTTTGTTTAAACCAGAATTTTCCATATTAATTTGAGCCTATTAACATTCTATAGGAAATTTATATTCTGCAGAAAAACTTCGGCAAACACTGGGGTAGATGACAGACTATTCAGCTTGGTTTATAGAGCTTTCAGAAGCCCTAGATTTCTAGCTCATTGTCTGCTGTCTCCTCCACAAGTCTTATGCTCCAGGAACAGTGGGCCATTTCTAAGTTTCTTGAAGAACTTTGAGCTCTGTGCCTGTTGTGATCTCTCCCAAGAATGTTTCCTGTCACCCATCCCTCCATTTATGCCGTGGGAATGCGTTACTCATCATTTCAGGCTTGGCCCAATAGCCCTGCCATGTCTTCACTGACATACTTGGTAACCACTTTGTCTCCTATTACCAGTGGCTAACTGCTTCTATGCAACTTTGTCCATAGAAACAATTGCTGCTGTTTATTGAACATCTCTGTGCTAGGGATTTAGTTCTTAGTGTAGTACAGGCAACCCTACAAGATGATTAAAATAATGTCTACTTTACAGATCAAGAAACACACAGATTAAGAAACTCTTTTTTCTGTGTTTTCTATCTTTTGAGTGGTGCCCACTGTCCACATAGCTGCCCAAAACAGAAAACCATCCTTAACCAAAGACATTTTTAACACCTTTCCTTCTACTGTACATCTAGTCAGATGCCAGGTCCTATAAACTTCCCCTTCCTAATGGCCACAAAGCCTGTCTCCATTTACTGATTCACTCTGCTACTAGTTTAACTTGGGCCATTATTTTCCCTCAGCAATGTCTAGGCAGTAGCTTCTTAGCCTATCATCCATGCTCCATGTTGACATGAATACGATCATTTTAAAGTACAGATGTGGTCATACCAATTCCCTGCTTAAATTTCTTGAGTGGCTCCCTGTGACTATCAGGGGGAAAAAATCCAAGATCCTCAACACAGCCTAAAGGACCCTTTAAGGACTGGTTACTGCCTGCTCCCCTTCATTTCATCCAATCAGACCTTCACAATCTACTCTGGAAGCCTCCATGAGTTCTCAAGGTTTCTTGCCTTGCCAAGCTTTCCTTTGCCTCTGAACCTGTGTACATATGTTTTCTTTGGCTTGAAATTCTCTTTCTTCTCATCCTCATCCTGGTAATTCATGGCCAAGATGAAAGCTTTCCCTCTGTGACCCCATAGCACTTGGGCATCCTTTTCTTTTTTCCTGTGACATCTTTGGGACCAGAGTCTGTGGATATATTCACTGTTGTATCCATACCTAACACTGTGCCTGCCACAGGATAATGACATTCATTTGTTGACTTCCTGAATGAATAAAGGGGTGAATGAAAGCCAAACTAGAAAGGCAGCTTGGGATATTACAAGAGAAGGAACTGAGAGCTTTATCACACACATCCACTTCTCTTTGTCCTCTAGGTCAAAATACATTGTCCTTTCAACTCCCTGCAAGCACACACTCAACTGTAGGGCCTTTGCATCTGCCTGGAATGCCCTTCCTCTTCCACCCAGAGTCTTCTTCCTTATCCTTCACTTTTCAGATTAACTATCCTTTCAGCAGGGAAAGATGCTTGTCAGTGCAAAGTCAGCCCCTCTTGATGTTACTCTTCCAGCTCTGGGCATCTTTCCTGTATCATTCTTATAAAAATGGAGCTCTATGTTTATGTCTGTGACTGTTCATTTACCAGTGGTTTCCTTCAGTAGACAGTAAACTCCAAAGGACAAAGTCATGTCTGTTTTTCATTCACTATTTGTAACCCTAGTGCCTAAAGTACAGTGCCTAAAGTAAATACATTTTGTTAAATACATGAATTAAAAACTCTGTCTCATCAGCAGTTAGTTGGCTCATTTCAGCACTGTGTATACAGTAGGGCTCAGTAAGTAAGAGTTGTTTATCAAATGAAAGATTAGAACTGATTTTCACTCCCAAGCTTGTAAATAGCTGTTAGCTAGTATGCTTGAATTAAATAAATTCATTCCTACAAATTTAGCAATATTTGCATATATCCATGCCACCTTGTAATAGGTTGATAGCTTTCCTTGAAATGAATATAAATATTATTACAAGAACCCCCATCTTCTTGGCTCTTGGACTTAACTGTATTAAGCAAATAAGGATCTGCAAAGTCTATCTCTACCACAGGATAGGACAATAGCTCTAATTCACAGATTACATAATGTGCCTATAATTGGGAGACATCAAAACCTGTCATGTCAGAGATTAGCCAGTGATTCTTCAATAAGTAATTATTAAAATGGCAAAACAAACAGTCTGGAGGAGTCATTACTGCTTGTCCATTCACTGGGGCTAAATGGTATTGACTAGATGGTGGCCTGACTCAGTTTTGTAATCCTCTGAAGGCTGAGTAAATAGAATAAATGTAGACGGAAAAAAAAAAAAAAAAAAACCCACAAAAACCAGAGGGACAGAGAGAAACATTAAAGAGAGTTAATCTGAAGGTGAGTAGGGTTACACAACCTTCATAGAGTCTATGAATAAGTACCTTTTTCCCCCTTACTTTAAAGAAGTTGGTAAGCAATGAGACTGTAAAAGCTGTTTACCTCAAAATCAAATCTGAAGCCATTTGATGAGTTTTTACCAAAACCAGGCACTGTCCTCATTTCTTTATGTACACATTATCTCTCTCATTCATGACCACCCCATGAAGGAGATAATATTAGTATCACTTATTGGTGAGGCAACTAGGCTCAGAGATGTTAATTACTTTAGAGCAAGTAGAATGGGGGCAGGCCTGGGGTTCAAATCCAGCTTGACTTGACTGTTAATCAACAGCTCCATCATAGTTCCACTTATATTTTCCTTTGGAAATTTCCATTCATGTAAATATTGATACATACAAACTGTTTGTAAAAAATATGAAGAGCTATTAATATAATCCCCATCATTCTTTGAAAAGAACACCTCAACAGTCACTGGAATAATTCTCTCAAAAAATCTGTTCAGTTTAAAGTGTCTTGTGAAACTTATGAAACTATAACGAAATCTTCGGGCTTTTTTGTTTAAAATTTTTAAAAATCCATTTCTGTGGGTTTTTTTTTTTTTGGTGATTCATTTTTCTATTACTCAGAACATTATACACCTACACATTAAATAAGACTGAATATTCCAAGATTTAAAGGCATTAGAGTGAGTTTTTCAGAAAGTTCTAAAAAAGCAAAACTGGACTTTCCTGATGGTGCAGTGGATAAGAATCTGCCTGTCAATACAGGGGACATGGATCGATCCCTGGTCCTGAAACAGTCTATATGCCATGGAGCAACTAAGCCTGCAAGCTTCAACTACTAAAGGCTATGTGCCTAGGGCCTGTGCTCTGCAACAAGAGAAGCCACTGCAATGAAAAGCCTGCACATAGCAACAGAGAGTAGCCACTACTTGTCACAACTAGAGAAAGCCCATGCAAAAGCAACATAGACCCAGCACAGCCAAAAATAATACATAAATAAAAAGCAAAACTTGAATTTGCATTGTGCCAGCAACTGTTTACTTAACACTTATATTGTACTTATATGGTTTTCACATTTTATTAAGTATTGTAAGCAATCTAGAGATAGTTTAAAGTATACAGGAATTTGAGTGTAGGTTATATGCAAATACTATGCCATTTTATATAAGGGATTTTAGGTATCCAAGGGGTGAGGGTGATGGGGATGGTCCTGGAACCAATTTCCCTTGGATACTGAGTGACAACTGTATATACTGTTCCTTAAAAAATAAGAAATATAATGGAATATTATTCAGCCTTAGAATGGAAATCATGCCATTTGCAACAACATGGATGAAACTAGGGGATACTTTTCTATAAGAAATAAGTCAGACACCAAAAAATATATACTGCATGATCTCACTTGTATGTGGAATCTAAAAAAAAAAATAAAATTGAACTCATAATAACAGAGTGTAAATAGTAGTCACCAGAAGCTGGAGAATCAGAGCAATGGCGAGAAATTGATCAAAGGGTAAGAGCTTTCAGTTATAAGATGAATTCATCCTGGAGACCCAATGTAGAACATAGAGGCTATAGTTAATAACAACATATTGTACATTTGAAATTTACTAAGAGAATACATATTAAGTGTTCTCACCATGCACAGTAGCTATGTGAGGTGATACATATGCTAAGTAGTTTGTGGCAATCATTTCACAATATACACATATATAAAAATATCAAACTGAGAGAGTAGCATTGACATATATACACCACCATATGTAAAACAGATGGGAGAGGGAGAGGGTGGGAAGATTTGGGAGAATGGCATTGAAACATGTAAAATATCATGTACGAAACAAGTTGCCAGTCCAGGTTCGATGCACGATACTGGATGCTTGGGGCTGGTGCACTGGGACGACCCAGAGGGATGGTATGGGGAGGGAGGAAGGTTCAGGATGAGGAACATATGTATGTGGCAGATTCATTTTGATGTTTGGCAAAACTAATACAATTATGTAAAGTTTAAAAATAAAATAAAATAAAAAAAAATAAAACAGATAGCTAGGAGGAAGCTGCTATGTAACAGAGGGAGCTCAGCTCAGCTGTCTGCAATGACCTAGAGGGGCCAGATGGGAGGAGTGAGAGGGAGTCTCAAGAGGGAAGGGATATATGCATACTTATAGCTGATTCATATTGTTGTACAGCAGAAACTAGCACAATATTGTAAAGCAAATATGCGATGTGTAAAAAATCACATCGCATATTAAATACATAGTTTTTGTCAATTATATCCTAATAAAGCTGAAGCTAAAAGGGACAAAAAATATAAAGACAGAAATTATTAAGAAATAATAGAATTATGAAATTATTCTATGAAACCCAACACCTAATAGAAGTACCACAAGGAGATAATTAGGATATCAAAAAGAAATAAATTATTAAGGAAATATTTGAAGAATATGTATCATCACTAAAGAATCAGAGAACCCATGTCTTCAGGATCGAAAGGAACAACTTGGTGTCCACATTGTCTTAGAAAGACCCACAGCTATGCAATCATTGTGAATTTTCAGAATATCAAGGATAAAGAGAAGTTCCTAAAAGTTCCCTGGAAGAAAACACAGGCCATCTATTTGGCAGTAACTTTAAGACTGTCACTGGAATTTACTCTTCAGCAACACTGGTTACTAAAAAACAATGAAACAATAACTTTGAAATTCCAAGACAGAAATATTTTCAAACAAAAATTCTATATTTTCAATGAAGTGGCTAAATAGCAAGAGAACCTAATGTTTATTTTGCTATGCTATTCTTTTGCTAGATGTTTTACTGGAAATATCAACATTTCTCTTAGAGAAGACTTATTTTCACCATTCAAAGATGAGAATTACTGATAGATCAACCCAATGAGTAAGTGGCAGAGTCAGAAAATGTACCTGAGTCAATCTGCCATTCTTCTTTTGGAGCGAATCACTGGGCCTCTGAACACACAAAGGCAGCTTACGAGCGGAAGGAGTTACAGTGTGGGGTCATCCACCACTGGGACCTGGGGTAAGGGGAAGGCTTTTGCCATTTGTAAAGGAGCACTATGTTCTTGTTCTATCTTGGCAACTTTTAAAGCTCAGTGTTCCACTTGACAACATGGGTAAATATGATTAAAGAGATTTCCTAAATTGAGGCACATCTAATTTAGAAGTCAAACATGATCAAGCAGCTCCCATTAAATGTCACCAGCTTATTGGTGCTAACTTAATATATCAGTACAAATAAATTCAAACTAAAGCACAGACTCCTCTACATTTTAATGCTCTCTTTTGATTTCAGCCTGTCTCCTGGATCCCATTTACTTATTCATGAAACAGATAGACCTTATATCTGAGGACTTTCCCTAGGTGCTGAGTCAACAAGGAAGAATGAAATAGAAAGTCTCTGTCCTCATGAAACATTCAGTCTATGAAAATAATGAACAGGATTCAGGGAAAGAAAAGAAAGAAGGGGTGGGAGACTTGGGGAGAATCCTCAGACAAGGGCTCTCAAGGAGGTTAACATTTAGTGAATTCAAAGGATGCAGCTATGTGAAAGGTGGGTGTGATGGCTGGAGCACTACAAGAAAGGGAACACAGTTCAAATATCCCGAAGTGAGGAACCAGCTCGGAGGGTTCAAGAAACTCCAATACTGGGCCAAAATAATGGAAAACAAGGATGGCCCAAGATGACACTGGAAAGGCACATAGAATCATTACGTATTAGGCTATCATAAGAAATTAGAATAAAACCTAAGGTGTAATGGAAAACTCTGAAGAAATTAAAGCACAGAAGGAACATGAATTGATATATGGTCCTGGGTTTTATCTACTTTAAGGACCTCATGCATTTTTCACAGGCATCTCAAAATCACAAGGCTCAGGAATCACCTTCCTTGCCCTCAAAAGCTCCACTTCCGCTTCTTCACCACGTCCTCACATCCTTTCAAATATTTACTGAGAATCAATTCTTTGTCAAAATACTTCCTTGGTCCCTGTACTAGTCAAATGGCAACATATCATTCTTTTCACATTTTCAATTTTCTCACCCCCAAAGCCAATCAGCAGCTAAATTTCTGACTTTATTGCAAACTGTTTCTCCAATTTTGCCTTGTTCAAGTTTTTATTACTGCTGATTTAATATTAATAGTTACAGCAACAGCACAATAATAACAACAACTACGACAAAAACTTACAATACAGACAGTGCTTACCATGGAATAGGCTTTGTTCTATGCTTTTTCTGTAAATCAACACATTTATTTTTCACAAAATTCTGAGAAGTCTGGCTCTGGATATACGATGGTACACGGTTTCTTTGGAGTGTTCTTAACTGGTTGCCATTTCTCTATCCTCTTTCCAATCCATCATACCCCTTTTAATGACAGATTGATTTCACCCACAAGAAACTCTCAACTAAAAGCCATCTATGGTTTCTATATACTTTCAGGACAATCACATCCCTTAACACTATCCACATGATTCAACTCCATACTGGTTCAACTCTATACTTGCCAGTTGACAGTCCATTTCTTCTCTACACATAATAAATATTTGCTACAATGAAGCAATATATTTGTAATGATCCTAAGGTAGTAATTCTCAAGTTGTGTTCTGAGCACCTCTAGGCATCTCTGAAGACCCTTGAAGGGATACACAGAACCAAACTACTTTCATATTAGTTAGATGTTTTTTGCCTTTTGACTCTTGTTTTCTCATGAGTATACAGTGGGGTTTTCCAGAGGCTATGGGATGTGTGCATTCACAACAGAAAACACAGAAGCAAATATGAGAATCTAGCTGTCTTCTACTGAGTCAGACAGATTAAAGAGTTACAAAAAATATAAAGCAATGCTACTCTTACTAATTTGCATGAAAATATTCATTTTTCACAAAACATATTATTGATGTTAACATGTAATAGGTTATTTTAAAAGAAATTAATGACTGTTTATAAAGTCTATGTTTTAATTTCTAATCCCAAGTAGCTCAAATGGTAAAGACCCTACCTGCAGTGCAGAAGACCTGGGTTGGGACAATCCCCTAGAGAAAGGCATGGCAACCCACTCCAGTGTTCTTGTCTGTAGAATTACGTGGATAGAGGAGCCTTAAGTTCAGTTCAGTAGCTCAGTTGTGTCTGACTCTTTGCAACCCCATGGACTGCAGCACACCAGTCTTCTCTGTCCATCATCAACTCCCAGAGCTTACCCAGACTCATGTCCATCAAATCGGGGATGCCATCCAACCATCTCATCCTCTGTTGTCCCCCTCTCCTCCTGCCTTCAGTCTTTCCCAGAATCAGGGTCTTTTCAAATGAGTCAGGTCTCCGCATCAGGTGGCCAAAGTATTGTAGTTTCAGCTTCAGCATCAGTCCTTCCAATGAATATTCAGTACTGATGTCCTTTAGGATGGACTAGTTGGATCTCCTTGCAGTCCAAGGGACTCTCAAGAGTCTTCTCCAATACCACAGTTCAAAAGCATTAATTCTTCATCACTCAGCTTTCTTTATGGGCCAGCTCTCACATCCATACATGACTACTGGAAAAACCATATCTTTGACTAGATGGATCTTTGCTGGCAAAGTAATACCTCTGCTTTTTAATATGCTGTCTAGGTTGGTCATAACTTTTCTTCCAAGGAGCAAGCATCTTTCAATTTCATGGCTGCAGTCACATCTGTAGTGATTTTGGAGGCCTCCAAAATAAAGTCTGTCACTGTTTCCATTGTTTCCCCATCTATTTCCCATGAAGTGATGGGACCGGATGCCATGATCTTAGTTTTCTGAATGTTGAGTTTTAAGCCAACTTTTTTACTCTCCTCTTTCACTTTCATCAAGAGGCTCTTTAATTCCTCTTCACTTTCTGCCATAAGGGTGGTGTCATCTGCATATCTGAGGTTATTGATATTTCTCCCAGCAATCTTGATTCCAGCTTGTGCTTTATTCAGCCCAGGGTTTCTCATGATGTACTCTGCATATAAGTTAAATAAGCAGGGTGACAATAACAGCCTTGATGTACTCCTTTCCTGATTTGGAACCAGTCTGTTGTTCCATGTCAAGTACTAACTGTTGCTTCCTGACCTGCATACAGATTTCTCAGGAAGCAGGTCAGGTGGTCTGGCATTCTCATCTCTTGAAGAATTTTCCACAATTTGTTGTGATCCACACAGTCAAAGGCTTTGGCGTAGTCAATAAAGCAGAAAGAGATGTTTTTTTTGGAACTCTCTTGCTTTTTCAATGATCCAGCGGATGTTGGCAATTTGACCTCTGGTTCCTCTGCCTTTTCTAAATTCAGCTTAAACATCTGGAAGTTCATGGTTCACATACTGTTGAAGCCTAGCTTGGAGAATTTTGAGCATTATTTTGCTAACATGTGAGATGAATGCAATTGTGTGGTAGTTTGAACATTCTTTGGCATTCCCTTTCTTTGAGATTGGAATGAAAACTGACCTTTTCCAGTCCCGTGGCCCCTGCTGAGTTTTCCAAATTTGCTGGCATATTGAGTGCATCCCTTTCACAGCATCATCTTCCAGGATTTGAAATAGCTCAACTGGAATTCCATTACCTCCACTAGCTTTGTTCGTAGTGATGCTTCCTAAGGCCCACTTGACTTTGCATTCCAAGATGTCTGGCTCTAGGTGAGTGATCACACCATCATGGTTATCTGGGTCATGAAGCTCTTCTTTTTGTGTAGTTCTGTGTATTCTTGCCACTTCTTAATATTTTCTGCTTCTGTTAGGTCCATACCATTTCTGTTCTTTATTGAGCCCATCTTTGCATGAAATGTTCCCGTGGTATCTCTAATTTTCTTGAAGAGATCTCTAGTCTTTCCCATTCTAGTGTTTTCTTCTATTTCTTTTACTGATCACTGAGGAAGGCTTTCCTATCTCTCCATGCTATTCTTTTGAACTCTACATTCAGATGAATATATCTTTCCATTTCTCCTTTGCCTTTCATTTCTCTTCTTTCTCAGCTATTTGTAAGGCCTCCTCAGACAACCATTTTGCCTTTTTGCATTTCTTCCCCTTGGGGATGGTCTTGATCCCTGTCTCCTGTACAATGTCACGAACCTCCGTCCATAGTTCTTCAGGCACTCTATCAGATCTAATCCCTTGAAGCTATGTGTCACTTTCACTGTATAATCATAAGGGATTTGATTTAGGTCATACCTGAATAGTCTAGTGGTTTTCCCTACTTTCTTCAATTTAAGTCTGAATTTGGCAATAAATGTTCATGATCTGAGCCACAGTCAGCTCCTGGTCTTGTTTTTGCTGACTGAATAGAGCTTCCATCTTTGGCTGCAAAGAGTATAATCTATCTGATTTTATTGACCACCTGGTGATTCCATGTGTAGTCTGGAGCCTGGCAGGCTACAGTTCATGGAGTCATAAACATTCGGACATGACTGAGCAACGAACACACTAAAGTAAATATAAACAGATATTCCATACATAAATCAAAGTTCTTTGGGTCCTCGATAATTTTTAAGGTGGTATAGAAGTCATCAAATAGTCTGGGAACCCCTGTTCTAATGGTTAAGAGTATATGCTTTAAAGTCAGATTGACCTGGAGTTTAAAATCCTGGAGATATATTTTCTGACCTCAGGAAAGGTTAAGTTGCATCAGAATTCTCAGTCTTCTCAATAGGAAAATCGGGATAATAATTACAAACTTTATAAGAAAGCGCTTGAGCCAGAGTTGGCAAACTGTACTCCCACAATAAATGGTAGATTCTGCCAATATCATGATCAATGTAACAATTACTTTTATTGTTATTTTTCAAATATGCTCTGGCTTCCTGTCTCTGAGTTATTAGTGATATTCTTGTCTATACATAGACTGTTCTCCCAGAGACTTCTACCCCCGACCCCACCGAAAGCCAACTGCAGTAGGGTAATATTTTGTAAAATTAAGAGGTAACTCTCAGTCTTTCTGAAACTTACCATTTGATCAGAAGAAGTAGCCTTCTTTGTACACACAATTTAGAAAGAAGATAAAACCAGAAAGACTAAAATGTTAATATTCTTTGCTAGTTTCTAATCGGATTTTTATAAAACTTATAGTAGGGACATTAACCTTAGAATCTGGTGCCTGAGATGAGAACAAAAAAGATTTTTGAAAATCAAAAGCTTGGCTTTAAATACTTAGCACCAATGCCTGGAAGACTGAAAACTTGGCATTAATTCTATGAGGAAGAAAAAAAGGGAAGGATTCAAATAGATTACATAAGGGCATTATTACTAAAGGCAACCAAAGTCTGACCAAGAGGCAGAAAGCAGAAAGATGAGAAGGGCAAGTCCAGTACTTGGATGTCCCGTGTCTTGGATAAGGCTCATTAAGCCCAGTCCTAGGACAGACAGATGAGTGATAGGAAATACAGACATGTTGTGGGAAATCTCAGACAACAGTGGGAACTTGTGCCTCAAGTTCTAAACTATGGCCCAGAGGGGCTGTGAGCTGCTGTGAGATGGAGAAAGCTCCCGTCTAATCAATGTGGTGCCCAGTGACAGATGTAACAACTGTTCACGTCAACCAGCTGACTGCATCTGCTCAGAATCTTGCAACCTCAGCATAGGGTAAAAGAGACGGCTAGTTCTTACAGGTCCCTGAGAGATAAGTAGAAATATTATGAACACACTGGTGGACCCAAGGTGCCAGGAGTGAAAATGCACACGTGGACAATGAACCAGGGGTCACTGCAAGGCCATGTCCAGCAGCAGCAAATATTAACATTAACACCAGGGACCAGATTAAAAAAATCATTCCCATGGTAAGACTGTGAGAAAATATAAACTAAACAAAACTGATAAAGAATGTGTATCTACCATATTGAAAACAAATCTTACGACTCAATAATATAAAGACAACCTGACAAAAATAGGGACAAAATATATGAAGTTGCTTCACCGAAGAAAATATACAAAAAGCAAGTAAGTGCAAGAAAATACATTCAACACTACTAGTCATTGGAGAAATGCAAATTAAAACCACAGTGAAAGCACTGCCCATCTACTAGAGTTGCTAAGACTAACCATATCATTGGTGTGTGTGTAGAGCAATCGGAACTCTCATACATAACTAGCTGGTGGGAATGCAAAATGCTGTTACTTTAGAAACTACTTAGTAGGTTCCTATAAAGTTAAACACACACCATTCCATATATTCCTAGATATTTATTTGGGAGAAGTAGAAACATATATTCATCCACACAGATATTTGTATTTTAATGTTCATAACACCTTAAAATTGTTATGAACATTAAAATACAAAGTCCCAAATTGGAACAACCCAAGTGTCCACCAAATGGTGAATACTGCTGTCATCTACGTCAATTAAAAGGACCTCACAACTGATAAATGCAACATAGGTGATGTCTCAAAATCAGTGCAGTAAGTGAAGTAAGTTGGAAACAAAATGTTAATGTTGTATTGATTCCACTAGTGTGACACTGTAGAAAAGGCAAAATCATGGTGACAAGATGTATTAGACCTGATGGGGGAGAAGTAAGTTACCCCTGGACCTAGAGCAAGATGAGTTCTACCTAGAAGTGGACGTTACAGGGATAAAGCCCAGAACAGAAGATCAGAAATGTGAGATACTTCTCAGCTGAGTCCCTGCGGACAGAGGATGGATAAGGGATGCTTTTCTGATAGAGAAGGGGGAAGGTGAAGGAGGGAGGGGTGTGTGTGAAACTGAATGTTCACATACTAGATCATCAGCACAAATCTCAAAGTCATTGGATTACACACTGGCAAAACAACAGCTGCCATTCGCTGAAGTAGAAGGTAAAATAAAGAAATAAATCTGCATTTTGGGGTAGCAGTGAGTTGGTGGACCGTTGTGGCAAGCCATCTTCGTGCCCTTTCCTGAAGACCCAGCTCAAGCAGGGCTTTCTCCTGGACCTAAGTCAACACGAGTATTCCCTGTACTAGTGTTGCCAAAGGCTGGCTTACATTCTCATCACAGAAATTTTCACACAGCAGATAAAGAACGCTTGTGGAGTTCGTGTCATTACAGAGGAGCCAAACTGACAAGAGCATCCATGTGTTGTCTGGTCCTCACGAAGCTGGAGAAGGTGCTGAGGGCAAGGTGGGTGAGAGCATTCTCTCACGGGCTGCAGAGTGGCAAACACTGGCTCCGTGACTGCCCAGTTCCCTTCTTTGGGAGGGCCCCTCCTCCCTGGCCCAAACTGAATGCTGGTCTGTCAAGACCCCTCTCAGCTCCTTCTGTCTCCCAAGTCACTTTCATCATTTATGCCTTTGAAATCCTGTACTACTTTATTACTTAGAACTGGTAAATTGTTTCCTGGTGTTTCACACGTGTTTACCCTACCTCTCCAACCTAATTGTGAGGTTCCTGGGAGCATATTTCACTCCCACAGTAGGTAGCACTTGGTTAGGCATTCAACCTGGCTGATCAGTGTTTGGCAGCACTGAATTCCCTAGGAGGAAAACTGCGTTTCCCCTTCCTTATAAACAATGACCTTAGAAATATGTGAAGCAGCACAGCAGGTACTATTTTATAAACAAGTTCAAAGTCAAGTTCTTGATATACCACTCTCACATTTCTCATCCAAAAATCAATCAATACGGTCCCTAAAACCACAGTATCAAGTGACACAAGGTACCTCAGGGCATCACAGCAAATTCACAGGGGTGCCGTGGCAGATTTGAGAGAGAAACATATATGTCAGACACCAGGAAAATTATTAGCTTGAGGTAGATCACAGTTTCAACATTAAATTGTGCTACCTGTCACATCTTTCCAAAGCTTGGTTTTTAGCAGCTGCTGTGATTAAATGCAAGTATGGTGGGGAAATGAATGTGTTAGGGCAAATGTGATTCCAAAGGCTCAAGAAACTGTGCTGCAATTAACAGATGCACACATCCCATTAGCAAGAAGCTGTGATTACTGAAAAGTTAAATAAAAAAATCGTTATTCATATATACATCTATTTTTTAAAATGCTACTAAATTCTTTGTACATAAATATGTATTAAGTTATTCTAACCTAATTACTTAATAAAGGAATTGTGGTATTTCTTTTGGCATCACTGAGACACAATCAGAGCTCTGTGAACTGAGAGAGTTTAGAGGACTCTTGCTCTGTAAGGTTCATATGATCATTCCTACGTTCTAGAGAAGAGGCTGATAACCTAGGGGATGGAGGAATTTGTCCAGGGACACAAACAAGTAAATGCTAGACCTGGGATTCAATGTCAGGTTCCCTTCGATGCAAAATGCATGCTCCTAACCTCCAAGGTTTACTTCAGGACCTTGAGATCAGTCCCTGGAGACAGTCACCAAAGAAAAAGCAGATGGAGAAGTATTGATAAAAGTGGGAGAAGA
Source organism: Bubalus bubalis (assembly GCF_019923935.1). NCBI lineage: Eukaryota > Metazoa > Chordata > Mammalia > Artiodactyla > Bovidae > Bubalus > Bubalus bubalis. The sequence continues at coordinate 53,047,591 of NC_059165.1, read as the reverse complement.
GTTCCCTTGGGGCTAAGAGAGGGCAGCGGGACATCACAGAAAGAAGCAGGGTCAGTGACCCCAGCTGTTTCTAACCACCAACTATTCCCACGGTAGAAATTTACACTGAGAGATTAAGTGACTTACTCAAGGTCCCATGGGGACCCCCTCCATCCATTCTCCTAGACTATGATTCCCTTCCCCCATTAAAGCCACAGGAAAGAGGGAGTAACAGTATTAGCTTGAGCACTTCTTGAATTTAGTTCATTAGTTTCTGGGTGTCCCTGGATTTTCATTCTAACCTCCATCTACTTCAAGGAAGGACAACATGACCCTTTTCTTATCCTGATGATCTGTGAGCGAGCATTTTCTTCACAATTATGCATGTATTATTATCCTCTTAAGAGGTCAGCAAAACCTTTCATTTTAAAATTTATTTGCATCCATAATCTTCCTGTTAGTTAGACAATCTGCATAATACCTTGGCATGAAATAGTTTAACCAGGCTTTCCAAAATATAGAAGGAAGCCTCCTTAATAATAGAAGGCATTAACTCTCTTAACCAGGGACCCATTTGCAGATTAAATTTGCCAAAAGGTCAGCCTGCAGCTGCCACTGTGTGGCAAGCCCCACGTGTCCTCCGTGTCACATACTGTGACATATCTTGAGAAGAGTCAGGGTCTTTTCCAGTCTGCTGATTCTCTGTTTCAATTAGAATAGATTTAAGAGTCCCCAAGCTCTGGTTTCTAGGTGGCCTTGCACAATATTATTAATAATTCAATCATACCTGTGCTGATAACAGATTACATTTCTACCACCGCCCGCCCCCACCCCCCGCCAACACACACACACAGAAAACAGATTAAGGACTACCTCATGGCTAATTTCTTTAGCAGTTTCCTATCTGATTGACATCCATTTATCTAATTGCAGAAAGAAGATTTAATTTTCAGTCTGTTGGCTTAAAATTAATGGGAAAAACCTGTTTACTTTTTAAATATTTGACTCATTCTTTCTCATCTCTCATATAATGTTGAGATAGTCCATTTCACGGCCTGAATCCTCTATTTTATCAGTTTTCTTCCTCTGAATTCATTGCCGCTCAGTCTGGCTATTTACAATTTGAAGTCTAATATGAAATTTAATCTTTCATCAAAAATAATTTCATTTTTATGGGAACCCAGCAATGAGAAGGGCAGCTGAGTGTTCATTTGAAATTCTTTTTTTTTTAATTAACTTTTTTCTTTTCATCTTTTAATTGTATTTGTATGAGAAGATGATTATTAACAGAACCTATTGTGGTAATACTATCCCAACACATGTAAATCAAACCATCATGCTGTACACCTTAAACTTATACAGTGATGTATGTCAATTACATCTGAATAAAACTGGGGGGAAAACCCACAAAATTTTACAGATAGAAAAGAATTTTAGGAATTCTCTAGCACTGGGTTCAAAACCTAGTTTGATCATTTACAAACAGGGAAATAATCCAGAACAAGTTGATTCAACCTAGTTTCTAGATAGAGTGGGACAAATGAGGCTCCCAGGGTGCAAAACTGAAGGAGGTATTTACTGTCAGACTTGTGACCCAACGACCCTGTCAGTAAGTACATCCTTCTGAACTTTTACATTGTAAGCTTGTAGCTCGCTTCACTCCAATGTTAGCCCTGAGCTTAAAACATCAAGTGCCTTATTTGCTAGCAGCAGTCCCCAGTCTTTTTGGCACCAGGGACCAGTTTCATGGAAGATAATTTTTCTGTGAACCAGGTTGGGGGGAAGAGTTTCAGGATGATTCAGGTACATTGCATTTATTATGTACTTTATTTCTATTATTATTATTATATCAGCTCCACCTCAGATCATCCAGCATTAGATCCTGGAGGCAGGGACCCCTGTGCTAAGAGGATGAAATGAAATAATTCACATAAAGCCCTTAGCATACTGCCTGGCACACAGCAAGCACTCAGTAAATGTTCAATGATGTTACTATTCAAAATATGTTGTTATTAATTAAATGTCATATGTGCCCCTTCCCAATTCATACACATTGAAACCCCAGCTCCCAGTGTGGTGGTATTAGGTGAGTTCATGAGAGTAGGCCTCCCATGGTGGAATTAGTGCCATAAGAGGAGAAAGAGATTGGTACTCACTCTATCCCACCGTGTGAGGATACAGTGAGACGGTGGCTGTCTGCAAGCCAGAAAGAGGGCTCTCGCCAGAACCCATCATGCCAGCTCCTGGTCTTAGACTTTTAGCCTCCAGAACTGTGAGAAATAACAGTTTAGCCCACCTAGCCTATTGTATTTTATTATGGCAACACAAGCTGATTAAAACAATTATGTTGTATCATGCAATCTGATTGTGTTACCTCCTGCCTTTCAATGGTTTCTTATGATCTTTTAAAAATAAAGTATAAAATCATTAACATGCCCCCACAGAGAAGTATGTTCTGGTCCCTATATTTCTTTCTAAAAGTATTTTCTAATACTCTTTCTGAAAATCTCTGCTGTTTAAACACATGGGTCTTCCTTTGGGCTCTTGAACGTATCATGCTTAATATCCCTCTGCCTACCATAGGACATTGGCATAGGCTGTTCCCTGTCAAAAATGCTTTTCCACCCCCCTTTCACACAGTTAACTCTGCTTCATCCTTCATATCACACTTCAGTCATTGTTTCCTTAGGGTCTAGATCAGCTCTGTCAGATACTTCTTTCACCTTTAAAATAAATCATAGTTGGTATTTATTTGTTTGATTATTGATTTGATTACTTAAAAAAATGTAAAGGCATTTTAATACCAAAATTATCTTAGGATAGGGGATAATCTCTAACATTTTAATTAATTTTTAATTGAAGGATTATTGCTTTACAATATTGTATTTATTTCTGCCATATATCTGCATGAATCAGCCATTAGGTATACATAGGTCCCCTCCCTCTTGAACCTCCTTCTCACCTCTTACCCCATCCTACCCCTCCATGTTTCTTCTCTCTCTCTTCTACTAGATGCTAAACTGCAAGAAGGCAGTGATCTTTATGCCTTGCTCAACAATTTATCCTCATCACAGTAACATAATCACTGGGTACACCATAAGTAACTGCTTAATGAATGATATAAAAATAATCTCTATTCCTGCCTTGGACATAGGTTCATCTGTACCATTTTTCTAGATTCCACATATATGTGTTAATATTTGATTTTATCTTTCTGACTTACTTCACTTTGTATGAAAAAGACTCTAGGTCCATCCACATCTCTTCAAATGACTCAATTTCATTCCTTTTTATGACTACATAATATAAACTGTGGAAAATTCTGAAAGATAGGAACACCAGACCACCTGACCTGCCTCTTGAGAAACCTATATGCAGGTCAGGAAGCAACAGTTAGAACAGGACATGGAACAACAGACTGGTTCCAAATAGGAAAAGGAGTACGTCAAGGCTGTATACTGTCACCCTGTTTATTTAACTTCTATGCAGAGTACATCATGAGAAACACTGGGCTGGAAGAAGCACAAGCTGGAATCAAGATTGCCGGGAGAAATATCAATAACTTCAGATATGCAGATGACACCACCCTTATGGCAGAAAATGAAGAAGAACTAAAGAGCCTCTTGATGAAGGTGAAAGAGGAACATGAAAAAGTTGGCTTAAAGCTCAACATTCAGAAAACTAAAATCATGGTGTCTGGTCCCATCACTTCATGGCAAATAGATGGGGAAACAGTGGAAACAGTAGCTGACTTTGTTTTTCTGGGCTCCAAAATCACTGCAGATGGTGATTGCAGCCATGAAATTAAAAGACGCTTACTCTTTGGAAGGAAAGTTATGATCAACCTAGATAGCATATTCAAAAGCAGAGACATTACTTTGCCAACAAAGGTCCATCTAGTGAAGGCTATGGTTTTTCCAGTGGTCATGTATGGATGTGAGAATTGGACTATAGAATAAGCTGAGTGCCAAAGAATTGATGCTTTTGAACTGTGGTGTTGGAAAAGACTCTTGAGAGTCCCTTGGACTGCAAGGAGATCCAACCAGTCCATCCTAAAGGAGATCAGTCCCGGGTGTTCATTGGAAGGACTGATGTTGAAACTGAATGTCCAATACTTTGGCCACCTGATGCGAAGATCTGACTCATTTGAAAAGACCCTGATGCTGGGAAAGACAGTGGGTGGGAGGAGAAGGGGACGACAGAGGATGAGATGGTTGGATGGCATCACCGACTCGATGGACATGGTTTTGGGTGAACTCCGGGAGTTGGTGATGGACAGGGAGGCATGGCGTGCTGTGGTTCATGGGGTCGCAAAGAGTCGGACACGACTGAGTGACTGAACTGAACTGAATATTCCACTACATATACATACCACATCTTTTTTATCTGTTGTTGGATATTTCGGTTGTTTCCATGTCCTGGCTATTGAAAATGAGCTGTAATGAATACTGAGGTACAGATGAACCTATTTTCAGGGCAGGAATAGAGATGCAGACATAGAGAATGAACATGTGGACACAGCGAGGAAATGGAGGGTAAGACGAATTAGGAGGTTAGGACTGACATATATACACTGCTGCTGCTGCTGCTGCTAAATCGCTTCAGTTGTGTCCAACTCTGTGCGACCCCATAGATGGCAGCCCAACAGGCTCCCCCGTCCCTGGGATTCTCCAGGCAAGAATACTGGAGTGGGTTGCCATTTCCGTCTCCAATGCATGAAAGTGAAAGTGAAGTCGCTCAGTCATGTCCAACTCTTAGCGACCCCATGGACTGTAGCCAACCAGGCTCCTCCATCCATGGGATTTTCCAGGCAAGAGTACTGGAGTGGGGTGCCATCGTCTTCTCCATATATACACTACCATGTATAAAATAGATAGCTAGTGGGAAGCTGCTGTACAGCACAGGGAGCTCAACTTGACGCTCTGTGATGATCTAGAGGGGTGAGAATAGGAGGGCGGTGGGAAGGAGATCCAAGAGGGAGGTGATATGTGTGTACATATAACTGACTCACTTCATAGTACAGCAGAAACTAATACAACATTGTAAAGCAATTATAATCCAAGAAAAAAAAATTAACAGATTAACCTTAAAAAGCAAAAACAAACCATCATATTGCAACTGCTCCATCTTTGACAGGGGTATCCTAAGCCAGGCACAGGGCAGGCACTACCTCACGTGGGAGACCACTGCCTTTTGTATCAACAGTTCTTCCTACTTATTTTTCCTCATAGAAGGGCAAATGACTCTTTTCTCTACATGGCCACACCTCCATCCTATTTTCTTCTACATGCAGCCACCTTCTTTGTATATTTCTTAGTTCATAAGTACTTGTTGAGAATGGGTAGCACATCAAGCTTGGCTGGGTTAACACAGTGAATAAAGGTACCCTCTCTGCACTTAGGTTCTCTCTGCACAGGGGGAGATGAATCAGGCATAGCATTCAGATTTAAGACATGTGTGCATGCTCACTTGTGCCTGACTTTGGGGCCCATGGACTGTAGCCCACCAGGACCCTTTGTCCATGGCATTCTCCAGGCAAGAATACTGGAGTGGCTTCCCTGGGTTGGATTTTCCCAACCCAGGGATCAAACCTGTGTATCCTACTGGTATGTTTAAATCCTATCTATATCCAAGAAGCAGAAGATATTAAGAAGAGATGGCAAGAATACACAGAAGAAGTGTACAAAAAAGATCTTCACGACCCAGATAATCACGATGGTGATCACTCACCTAGGGCCAGACATCCTGGAATGTGAAGTCAAGTGGGCCTTAGAAAGCATCACTATGAACAAAGCTAGTGGAAGTAATGGAATTCCAGTTGAGCTATTCCAAATCCTGAAAGATGACACTGTGAAAGTTCTGCACTCAATATGCCAGCAAATTTGGAAAACTCAGCAGTGGCCACAGGACTGGAAAAGGTCAGTTTTCATTCCAATCCCAAAGAAAGGCAATGCCAAAGAATGCTCAAACTACTGCACAATTGCACTCATCTCACACGCTACTAATGCTCAAAATTCTCCAAGCCAGGCTTCAGCAATATGTGAACGGTGAACTTCCAGATGTTCAAGCTGGTTTTAGAAAAGGCAGAGGAACCAGAGGTCAAATTGCCAACATCCACTGGATCATCGAAAAAGCAAGAGAATTCCAGAAAAACATCTATTTCTGCTTTATTGACTATGCCAAAACCTTTGACTGTGTGGATCACAATAAACTGGAAAATTCTGAAAGAGATGGGAATACCAGACCACCTGACCTGCCTCTTGAGAAATTTGTATGCAGGTCAGGAAGCAACAGTTAGAAATGGACATGGAACAACAGACTGGTTTCAAATAAGAAAAGGAGTATGTCAAGGCTGTTTATTGTCACCCTGCTTATTTAACTTATATGCAAAGTACATCATGAGAAACGCTGGACTGGAAGAAGCACAAGCTGGAATCAAGATTGCTGGGAGAAATATCAATCACCTCAGATATGCAGATGACACCACCCTTATGGCAGAAAGTGAAGAGGAACTAAAAAGACTCTTGATGAAGGTGAAAGAGGAGAGTGAAAAAGTTGGCTTAAAGCTCAACATTCAGAAAACTAAAATCATGGTGTCTGGTCCCATCACTTCATGGGAAATAGATGGGGAAACAGTGGAAACAGTGTCAGACTTTATTTTTTGGGGCTCCAAAATCACTGCAGATGGTGATTGCAGCCATGAAATTAAAAGACGCTTACTCCTTGGAAGGAAAGTTATGACCAACCTAGATAGCATATTCAAAAGCAGAGACGTTACTTTGCCAACAAAGGTCCGTCTAGTCAAGGATATGGTTTTTCCAGTGGTCATGTATGGATGTGAGAGTTGGACTGTGAAGAAAGCTGAGCGCCTAAGAATTGATACTTTTGAACTGTGGTGTTGGAGAAGACTCTTGAGAGTCCCTTGGACTGCAAGGAGATCCAGCCAGTCCATTCTGAAGGAGATCAGCCCTGGGATTTCTTTGGAAGGAATGATGCTAAAGCTGAAACTCCAGTACTTTGGCCACCTCATGTGAAGAGCTGACTCATTGGAAAAGACTGATGCTGGGAGGGATTGGGGGCAGGAGAAGGGGATGACAGAGGATGAGATGGCTGGATGGCATCACTGACTCAATAGACGTGGGTCTAGGTGGGCTCTGGGAGTTGGTGATGGACAGGGAGGCCTGGCGTGCTGCGATTCACGGGGTCGCAAAGAGTCGGACATGACTGAGCGACTGAACTGAACTTATATCCAAGAAACTTTCAAGCACTGTACAGGGAAGGTTGCTAAAACTGCCCTGTGCCCAGAATTGTAGTAGATATCTGCCTAGTGTTTCATTTCAGGCCATTATTGAAATGCAGTGGTCCTGAGGCAACTGTCTGCTCTGAGGGTAAGACGTTTAGAATTGGAAGCCAGACTAAGTTTATATTTGACTGGAAGTATCTATTTACTGTGATTTCAGAGCGTAGCGAGAGCCAAGTACTTAAAACAAAAACAATGCTACCTAAATGTTTTTTCTTGTTATTACTCAGGAGGATAGAGAAGGCAGAAGGGAAGAAGGACTGATGCTTTGGAAAAGACATTCTTCACAAAGAATACGTCGCATTTGGACTTCCCTGTGGTACAGTGAATGAGAGCCTGCCCGATGCAGGGCACATGGGTTCAATTCCTGGTCTGGGAAGATCCCACATGCAGCGGGGCAGCTGAGCCCATGGGCCACCAAATACTGAGGATCAGGTGCCCTAGAGTCTGAACTCAGCAACGAGAGAAGCCAGTGCAATGAGAGGTCCATGCAGCACACAACTAGAGAAAGGTGCACAGCAGTGAAGACCCAGCACAGTCAGCAAGTAAAATAAAAGAACATATTGTGTTTGAGCAAGAGAGGGGAAATCCCTAGGGCTTATTGTCTCTGATTTGAATGATTGGTCATTTTAGCCCCAGATTTCAAGCCAGCCCTACATCCACAGCAGAAACACTGAAGGAAGTTCTTAGCTTAGTTAGAATAGGAAAAAATAGAGGCCAGTATGTTTCCAAGGAGACTGAAACTCTTTCTCATCCAAGGCCTCTCTATTTTCTGAATTTCAAGGATTTCAAGGATTTTTCTAAATTTGTCACCTTAAAACAATCCCCTCAACCTTTCAAATCTCTAATTTACCTTTATCCAAAGACCCCACAGGGCATGGTCCATGAATTATATGATTATCTCTATTTGAAAAGATGGAACTCTATTGAGACATGGAGAATTGAGGAACCTGTTCATACTCTCCAGTAAATACAATAGATATAATTTCAAATACCACTCAGTACTTCATGGCAAATAGATGGGGAAAAAGTGGAAATAGTGACAGATTTTATTTTCTTGGGCCCCAAAAGTACTGTCGACAGGGACTACAGCCATGAAATTCAAAGACGCTTCCTCCTTGGAAGGAAAGCTATGACAAACCTAGACAGCAAATGTACAACTCTCTACCAGAAAAACAACCCAATCAAAAAGTGGAGAAAAGACCTAAACAGATAGTTCTCCAAAGAAGACATACAGATAGCTAACAAACACTTGAAAAAATGCTCAATGCCGTTCATTATTAGAGAAATGTAAATCAAAACTACAATGAGATATCACCTCACACCAGTCAGAATGGCCATCATCAAAAAGTCTACAAGCAATAAATACTGGAGAGGGTGTGGGGGGAAAAGGGAACCCTCTTGCACTGTTGGTGAGAATGTAAACTGATAGAGCCACTGTGGAAGATGGTATGGAGATTCCTTTAAAAACTGGGGAAAAAACACCATATGACCCAGCAATCCCACTATGAGGCATATACCCTGAGGAAACCAAAGCTGAAAAAAACACATGTACCCAAGTGTTCACTGCAACACTATTTACAATAGCTAGAACATGGAAGCAAAATAGCTGTGCATCAACAGATGAATGGATAAAGAAGCTGTGGTCCATATACACAATGGAATATTACTCAGCCATAAAAAGGAACATATTTGAGTCAGTTCTGATGAGGCAGATGAACCTAGAACCTATTATACAGAGTGAAGTAAGTCAGCAAGTCAGAAAGAGAAAGATAAATATCATATACTAATGCATATATATGGAATCTAGAAAGATGGTACCAAAGAATTTATTTGCAGGGCAGCAATGGAGAAACAGACATGGAGAACAGACTTATGGACATGGGGAAAGGGGAGGAGAGGGTGAAATGTATGGAGAAAGTAACATGGAAATTTACATTATCATATGTAAAATAGATAGCTAACAGGAATTTGCTGTATGTCTCAGCAAACTCAAACAGGGGCTCTGTATCAATCTAGATGGGTGGGATGGGGAGGGAGATGGGAGGGAGGTTCTAGAGGGAGCGGATATATTTATACAGATGGCTGATTGATGGTGAGGTTTGACAGAAAACAACAAAATTCTGTGAAGGAATTATCCTTCAATTAAAAATAAATTAAAAAAAAAAAGCAGAAACATCACTTTGCCAGCAAAGGTCCATATGGCCAAAGATATGATTTTCCTAGCAGTCTAGGAGTACAGATGTGAGATTGTACCATAGAGAAGGCTGAGCACCCAAGAACTGACGCTTTTGAATTATGGTAGCTGGAGAAGACTCTTGAGAGTCCCTTGGACAGCAAGGAGATTAAACCAGTCAATCCTGAAGGAAATCAACCCTGAATATTCATTGGAAGAACTGATGCTGAAGCTGAAGCTTCAATACTTCAGCCACTTGATGTGAAGAAACAACTCACTGGAAAAGACCCTGATGCTGGGAAAGATTGAAGGCAGGAGGAGAAGGGGATGACAAGAGGATGAAATGGTTTGATGGCATCACTGACTCAATGGACAGAAATTGAGCAAACTCTGGGGGACAGTGAAGGACAGGGAAGCCTGGTGTGTTGCAGTCCAAGGGATCACAAAGAGTCGGATATGACTTAGTGACTGAACAACCACCACGACCACTCAGTAATTCAAGCTCAAGGACTAAAAGGTAAACTCTTAAATCCTTTAATGAATTAGACTGTAAGAAGATATCCTTTAAAGCAATGAGACTATCGATAACCCATTTATTTCCTATGTTTTACTGAAATGGATCTAACTAGAGCTTTCCACTCTGTGTGTGTGTGTGTGTGTGTGTGTGTGTGTGTGTGTGTGTATGTATAATCTCTGGTAAGATTTTCAAATGGCCTCATCCAACTCCAAATATATGGGTTATGAAGAATCAGCAGAGAAAATGACATATGATGCAGAGCAGGTGGCTTTGAGAGGCAATATTAACTATGTATATATGAAATCACAACAAGTATAAATATTTAATTTCCAATGTTTGAGAGAGAAAAGAGGGTTTCTTTGCAAGTGGACTTCAATGCATATGTACATTAATTATAATTCATGACATGCCTCACACAAATCATTATTTCAGAAAATGATGCAATCATTTCAAACCAATATTGACACTTGGAATGTTACAATACTTTAAAAGATCGATTGCAGTATATTTTCTCTTTCCTCTAAAGAGGGCCTTCAGTCATGAGCAAGATGAAATGCTAAAGGAGCCATGTGGTTTGCATTCATCAAGCTTGTTGTAACCTGGACTCAGGGGAGACTGTCCACAGGGTCCTTTGGGAAGCAGTGGTGAGGGTAGTGGCAGTGTACACAGCTGTCCCACTGGACTGCATCCTGGCACCTCATCATTACCTGTATAAAGGTCATATCCCAAAGTTAATGATTTGTATCTTTTCCTGGCACCATTTCCCATATCTGGCAATCTCCATCTTTAGGATGTGTTCACAATAATCTCTAAATTTGAGCTCAGGATGCTATTGTTCTTCAGTCACTCAGTCATGTTCAACTCTTTGCGACCCCATGGACTGCAGTATGCCAGGCTTCCCTGTCCTTCACCATCCTAGAGTGTGCTCAAACTCATGTCCCTTGAGTCGATGATGCCATCCAATCTCATTCTCTGTCGTTTCCTTCTTGCCCTCAAACTCTCCCAGCATCCATGTCTTTTCTAATGAATCAGCACTTTGCATCAGGTGGCCTAATGATTGGAGCTTAGTCAGGGTTGATTTCCTTTAGGATTGACTAGTTTGATCTCCTTGCTGTTCAAGGGACTCTCAAGAGTCTTCTCTAGCACCACAGTTCAAAAGCACCAGTTCTTCAGTGCTCACTCTCCTTTATGATCCAACTCTCACATCTATACGTGACTACTGGAAAAACCATAGCTTTGACTATATGGACCTTTGTCAGCAAAGTGACAATCTACTAAATGAAGCACTTCAGATGTGGGAACAAACTGGGGTAAGACATCCAAATGGGGTCAGATGCTGTTGCAAACAAAAAATGTTGTTGGCCAGCTTGGCCCTGCTGCTGCTGCTGCTAAGTCGCTTCAGTCATGTCCGACTCTGTGGGAACCCATAGATGGCAGCCCTCTAGGCTCCTCTGTCCCTGGGATTCTCCAGGCAAGAACACTGGAGTGGGTTGCCATTTCCTTCTCCAATGCGTGAAAGTGAAAAGTGAAAGTGAAGTCGCTCAGTCGTGCCCGACTCTTAGCGACCCCGTGGACTGCAGCCTACCAGGCTCCTCCATCCATGGGATTTTCCAGGCAAGAGTACTGGAGTGGGGTGCCATTGCCTTCTCCGAGGTTGGCCCTAAGTTAAGGATGAAACACCAGTGGATAAAGACACTGGCGAAGAATAAAGATCATGTCCTTCCTGTTGAGTAAATAGTATAGGATTGGATTTTATGAACAAAGCCATTTTCTTTGGCTACATGATGGTGCTGAAAGCAGATCTGGTAGGCCAAATAGCAACTCCAGAGAGACCCAGTAGGAGCTGGCACATCTTGTGTGGTAGGATTTGGGACCTAATATTTAAAGGGCACTTATTAGCTCAAAAGCATCTTTCTAAATAGTCCACTGCTTGAGGCATTAGAATCAACAGTGAGTTCCACCAAGGCCATCTTCACCTGGATGTCCCAGTTAAAATGGACACGCTCCAGAGCTCAAATCCAACATGTCATTTTCTCTTCCCTCTTTTCCTATCCTCCATGTCTAATTTGTCAGCAAATCCTGTGGTTCTACTTTCTACAGAGCTCTCAAGCATGTCGTGATCGATACTCACTGCCACCCCTCTGGCCCAAGCCACCATCACCATCGCCTCCATGAGAAAACAACAGCCTTTTCACTAGTCTTCTTGCTCCCACTTTTGCCTCTGGTTTACTTGTCAAGGAGCTAGAGAAACACATTTACAAAACTAGAAATCAGACCATGCATGCCATTCTGCTTAAAATCCTCCAATGTCTTCTCCTTGTGCTGAGAATAAAATCCAGACTGCTGACCCTGGTATTCTATTGATATTCTTCCCACAGCCCTTTGCATGCCTACCTCTCTCATTCATTTATCTCCTCCCTATTTCACCCTATTAGTGCAAAGAAGGTATCCTACACACACACACACACGCGTGAGCGCATGCACTTTGCCTATCCCTCTCTCTTTTTTTTTTTTTTTATCCCTTTCTCTGTCACTATTTCTTCATAATAATTTCCACTATGTGAAATTTCAGGACCCTAGACATTAAGATCATATCATGAATCTGCCGTTCCTTTACCCTGAGTTGAGCTGTCATGTCCAGGTGCACACTTAGAGCAGGAATCCACTCCAATCACTACACTGCCTTAATGACTACTCATTGATGAACTGCTCTTTGTTCCCTGACAGTATACCATTTTGTATGGTCTGTACATAATGCCACACTCTGAGCCACCACATAGAAAAATCCACTGCTGTTGACTTCCTCCCCTCTGTCCCAATTATAGTGCTGCCTTCTCCGTGCGAATATTTTCAAACTATTAACTACAACAAAAACAAAGGAAACCTCCAGTAACCATAACACTGTTACTGCTCTCTCTCTTTTCATCCATTTTTGCAATGAAACTCTTCTAAGAAAACAGACACCTCCCTTTCCTTGAACACCTCTCGCCCTTTGAAGGGTGGTGGGGAAGTGAAAGGAAAGTGAGTCACTCAGTCATGTTCAACTCTTTGCAACCCCACAGACTATACAGTCCATGAAATTCTCCAGGCCAAAATACTGGAGTGGGTAGCCATTTCCTTCTCCAGGGGATCTTCCCAACCCAGGGATCTAACCCAGGTCTCCCGCATTGCAGGCACATTCTTTTCCAGCTGAGCCACCAGGGAAGCCCAAGAATACTGGAGTGGGTAGCCTATCCCTTCTCCAGTGGATCCTCCAAACCCAGGAATTGAACTGGGGTCTCCTGCATTGCAGCTGGATCCTTTACCAACTATGCTATCAGGGAATCTGCTTTTAAAGCTGGACTTGCAGACACAGGACTTTCACTTCAGGGTCAGTTACATTTTCCACTGAAACAAGTTTATTCACTTTGAACTGTTTCATACAACATCTGGCCCATAGTTGGCACTCAAATATCTGTTATAAACACCACAATATCCACAACCAAAAGATGCAAAGGGTTAATATTTTTAAAAGGTGTTTGAGTCATTTAAATTCTTTCCAACCTAGAAGAATTAAAAAGGAAACTCTAACCAGATGTTCCCTTTTTTTTTTTTTTTTGGACCACTCAGAGAACATTCTTTCTCTCTGGTCTCATCATATATGTGGCTAATCAGATGGTTACACTAGGCAGAGAATGACAGAGAAATAAAGCAAGTTGCTTCCCTGTGTTCTTTCTGTGTTCTGGTTGCTGTTATACCCACACAGCCCAAACCAATATCAGGCATGTGAATGGCACCTAAAACATGAATAAATGAATGAATGCACATAGTTAGTACCTGACAGAGCCAGTATTCTAAGCCAGATTCGCCTGATTATAAGCCCATGTTCCACAGCTAAACTGACTCCTTCATTTGCCTCAGTAACAGGGTTGCTGTTTTCTGTTGTCACTCTTTGATCCTTGCTGTGTGTTCTCCCAGAGGATATATGTAGTTTTTCTCACCAAGTGCTTGTAGGTGCCTCAGAGCAGGGTCATCCCTTGTACAACATTCCTCAGAGTCAAAACAAAATAAAACAAACTGTCCTGCACACTGATATCTATCAGATATTCTGCATGCAATTAAAAATGCATTTTACAGGTAAGGATTCTTATTTATAAAGAGGCTCAAAATTATTCCCAAGGACACACAATTCATGGCAGAGTTGCTTTCAGAACCTACTCCATGGGGTACCTTCACATTCTTTTATGAGCAGGAGGATTAGAAATAGATGACTAATTTATCTCCTGGTTCCCCATCCATATTCTAACACCACAGCGACTGCCAGCTTCAACCATCTCAATCCTTTAGCCCAATCTTCCTTCATATCTTTGATGTGGCAAGACCAGAGGGCAAGGAAAATAAACAGTCTAATGAACTTAGAGCTGTTAAGTTCTTCTTCCCTCACCTTTCACCAAGTCCTGTCATTATACTTGCTATCTGAAGACACAAAGCCTTCATTTAACAGCAAAGTGCCAAGCAGTGTGACGTCTCTTCAGTTAAAACAACACTTATTCATCTCAAGCACGTATGGATCCGTGTTGTTTTGCAACTGACCTGAGTTTTCCACAGGTGCTCTCTCATACTTCATGCGTGAGAATGCACCCTCTGCCTGCCCACCCACACCCCCTTGCCTTTTCTTGGAAAAATATAATCTGGTCCACCTGCATTTTTCTATTTGGACGGCAGCAAAGAAACCATATGAAAATGACAGAACTGCCAAAAAGAATGATGACTTCATTGCTTAAGAAGCATATGAATTCACCGAGGAGGGAGCAAGGCAGAGGAGCAGAGATACAGGACGAAGAGCAGACAAGAAGAGAATTTTGCCTTTGGGCTTCCCACCTCTTCTGGGTGTTGTTGAGAATGGTTTTACCTGCCCTTCAGAATTCACATGTTTGTCCATAACAGACAACTTTAAGCCTCTTTCTGTAGTATATGGCAGGACTTTTCCCTTTTAACTGCAGTTGGTAATAGTACGAGGAAGGGAGAAAGCAAAGAGGGTGATAACGAGGACAGCACCCACCATTTATTAAGAGGTGGCTTCATAGTAGCACTAGTCTAAGCCTTTGGGTAGATTACTTTTTACATTTATTTTATTGAAGTATTATTGATTTACAATGTTGTGTTAACTTCTGCTGTACAGCAAAGTGATTCAGTTATATATGCATGTGTGTGTGTGTGTGTATTTTTTCATAATCTTTTCCATTCTGGTTTATCACAGGATATTGAATATAGTTCCCTGTGCTATATTGAGTATATTGTTTGAGTCAGTCCTTAAAACTCCTTCACATGTCACTTCCATTTAAACCCCTGGAGGACTTCCCATCACCTTTAAATCAAGTCCATATGTCTTAACATAGTTTATGAGACCCTAAGACTCCATCAACTTTTGCCTCTCTCTCAGCCTCAGCTTGTACCACTCCGCACCTCACTTGAGTGGTCTGGTCTCATTGGCACTTAAACACTTGGTTTTTCCCATGTTTAGTGCCCTCTTTTGCCTATGAGCCTTTAAATATAGGGCCTCCCTGGTAGCTCAACTGGTAACGAATCCACCAGCAATGCAGAAGACCCCTGTGCAATTCCTGAGTCGGGGAGATCCACTGGAGAAGGGATAGGCTACCCACTCCAGTACTTTAAATCCACTGGAGAAAGGATAAGGCTACCCACTCCAGTGTTCTTGGGCTTCCCTGGTGGCTCAGCTGGAAAAGAATCCGCCTGCAATGTGGGAGACCTGGGTTCAATCCCTGGGTTGCGAAGATCCCCTGGAGAAGGGAAAGGCTACCCACTCCAGTATTCTGGCCTGGAGAATTCCATGGACTGTATAGTCCATAGGGTCACAAAGAGTCAGACATGACTGAGCTACTTTCACTTTCTTTAAATATGTTCCTTGCAAACACATTTCTTTCACTCTTCACTTGGCTAACTCCAACTTTCTCTCACATTTTAAATATCTTTTCTTGGAGGAGACTGTCTCTCATTCCAACTAAACTAGGTTGGGTTGTTTGTTCCATGATTCATTCTATTTCTTATTTCATAACTCTGTACCTGTAGTCCTAGTTATGGAGTCACTAGGACTACAGGTTTGGAGTTATAAAACAAGAAGTGACTAGTTACATATGTACCTTTCCTGCCAGATTTAAGGTTTGTGAAGGCTGGCAGGCACCTTTTTTTTTCTTTTTTTTCTTTTTAAGCTGCACTATGTGCCTTGCAGGATCTTAGTTCCCCAACCACGAATTGAACCCATGCCCCTGCAGTGGAAGCACAGAATCCTAACCACTAGACCACCAGGGAATCCCCAACCACAACTTCTTACTCACAGTATTTACCATTCAGCTGAATGCCTACCACATGAGCAGACCTTGAATATATGAAGGGAAATCAACTAGTATCTACATAATCTATATATGAGCATTTCCATTTCATAGGTGAGGAAACAGGTTAAGAGGGGTTAAATAACTTGCCAAAAGATACACAGTTGCCAACTGGAAAAGCTAAGGCTTGAGTCCAAGACTGATTCTCAAAAGCCCATGTCATGATCATTCTATAGCATTGTCTTTTCAAAATTTCCTCAGAAATTTAACAGAAAAAATAAAGACAATTATTATAAAATACTTCTCTTAGAAAAGAAATGGAGCAGAAAAAGCTGCTGGGATTCAGAGAGATGATCTTTCTTCCATCTGATTCCAGAGCTCCATGAGAAAGGCTAGATGAATTTTTCATCTTTTTGCACCCTGGGTATGAGGTGTGGTTTCTTCAAATGCTGCTTTTGTCTTTCAACTAGGTAGTGGCAGATAACAGGCAACCTATAACTTTTAGTCCTTCTCACAGATCAACATGAAAGAAGAGAAAGCGAGTGTCTCACATTCTGAGAAAGGTTGCCCAGGCAACACAGACAGAGCCCGAGCACCAGACCACCCAGCTGAGACACGCGGCAGCATCTACACCTTCTCCCACAATGATGCTCACTTCTGGGGGGCGGCAGTCAATCACGTTCATACACACTTTTAAGAGGGTGTTGCTTAAAGATTTACCTGCCCCAACTGGGCACAATTTATAAAGACATCTCCATGGACAGCCAACCAATATCTCCAGATTCTTACTATGTAGTTGGGTAAAAAGTCCAATGTTTAATCTGTAGATTCTATCAGAAGAGCAACTCAAAAGATGAAAAAAGCTGAGGTTTCAATTTTGTGGCTAGTAGTAAGAAAAAAACAGCCATTGAATTGAACATTGAGTTTCAAAGTTGGTAGACCAGTTTGTATATGGCGGCAGTCCTGACACAGCTCTACCACTTCATGCCTATGTGACCTCTGAGAAGCTCCTTGATATCTTCATCATGGATTTGTTCATCTATAAAATGGGCTTATAAACATAATTACTAGGTTTTTTTGTGAGGAGTAAATAAGAAAATGTGTGTAAAATTCTTAGCATAATGTGTGGCACTTAATCAAGGAAAGTTATAGTAATTATTAGGATTGATTTGATTTCCTAAAAAGGTAGTTGGACAAAAAGATGAGCTCCTTTGAGTCTCTTTGCTAAGTTAAGTCTTCTGCAAAAGCTAGTGGGCTTCTCGTGTGCTCTTGCAATAATCCGCAGCATGGGCTGTAAGCCCCTCATTGCACAGGCAGCCTACTCCTAGAAAGCCTCTGCCAGGCTCACTGCAGTGTGAGGCACATGGTGGGTGTTCATGAAGAGTTTGGGGAAGCTGTCAGCAACAGCACGTGGAGGTGGCTCAAAGCGCCACAGGCGTCTGCATCTTGACAGGAAATGGTACCCTCCTATGAGTCATTAAAAGACTTCTTCAGGAAGGGCAGGAACAACCCGCCACCTGACTGCTTTGTTCAGAAATACTTTCTGACTGGGTTACCCCAGAAGAGATGCTGTTCTTTGCTACATCACTGCATGACTGCCAGCCCACACTAAGAAATGGCTTTTCACGATCACTTGCTGGTATGTGTATGTGTATATATGCAGGGAAGAGGCTGGCCACAGGGCTGAGAACAAAGCACTGCAGAGCAGGACGAAACTTCTACCAATCTACTCCCACCCTCTGGCACACCATTGTGTCTGATAATGCTGCGCACATGAGCATGTGAGAGTGTGTATGTGAGTATGTGTGTGTGTGTGTGTGAGAGTGTATGTGTGTGTGTGTCAGGGGGGAGTGAATACATCGGCAATACTCATCTACTTTTGAAAAACAAGTCCAAATCTCGTTTAATTCTATTAGAAAATTATTCTTCAGGCATAACTTAGATTCTCTGAAAATGGTTCATACTCTGAACACCAAAAACCTCTTTGGAGAGAATTAAAAGGGAAAATGTGTAAATGAGCACTTTTCTAAATTAAACAGTTTCTGGCTGAGCAGACCAAATTAGCCTTTTCTCAGATGCAGAGTACAGTGCAATGTCTCTGGTCTTTGTTCTTGAATAAAAAATTCAAGAGAGGAAAACCATTCTATAATGAACAACCTCTAAATGCTAATCTTGCCAAATGAATACTTGTGACTCATTAATATTTGTAAGTCATCTAGTGTTTGCTATTTTGAAAAACAAACCCCATGCAGTACTAATTAAAAAAAGATATCATGTCTTATTAACGTTCATACGGTAATTACCAAAATCACAAATCCATCTGCTAAGTAGTCAGCAAACAAGACAAACGACTGTGCTCAGTTAAACAGATTATCAAATGCCTTTGGGAGTATAATCGAATAGCCTCAACTAAGCCATGAATCAAGCAGCTACTCCTTTAGCCATGAGGACGGACCACAACCATCCTGTTTCCATGTGAGGCAAAGCAGAGCTGGGGAAAGACATCTGGCAATTCACCCTCTCTGGAGAGAATGAACTCTTAGGCAAGTGTCAACATTACTCACGTAGCTTTCTCTTACAGCCTTTGTACTGACACTTTAGATTTGATTCCTTTAAGCGACATAAGAGAAAAGATCCCAAAGATGTTACCTAATGTTAAATGTGATCCCATTAGCTTCTGCATGGAAAAGGCCTATCAGAGAGGCTTCTTGGCTCCAAGTACAGAGGAGAAATTTCATCTTCCTGCAAACTTCTATGTCATTTGATCACTCTGTCTTTTCTGACATTCATTCAGTTCACATTTCATATCTCCTCTCCTGGACAGGCATCTAAAGAACAGAAACCATATCTTACTAGTCTTTTAAGTACAACAATATTTACTGGAAGACTGAGGCTGAAGCAGAAGCTCCAATACCTTGGCCAACTGATTCAGAGAGCTGACTCACTGGAAAAGACCCTGATGCTGGGGAAGACTGAGGGCAAGAGGAGAAGGGGGCAGTAGAGGATGAGATGGTTAGATAGCATCACTGACTCAATGGACATGAATCTGAGCAAACTCTGGGAGATAGTGAGGGACAGAGGAGCTTGGTGTGGTGCAGTCCATTGGGCAGCAAAGAGTTGGACATGATTTAGCCACCACCAACAACCACAAAGTACAACAAGAGCGACAACTACTTCTACTACTGATAGCAGTTGTGATTAATATGTCACTTGAGTGAGTGCTTTAACTTCTACTTAATTTTTGTCCTTTAATATTCACAATAACAGCCTGCAGTAAGTACTTCTTCACCTTACATGCATGAGGCAACTGAGGCTCAGAGAGGCTGAGTGACAGAGCTGGGATTCATTTCTAGGTCTGAAAGACTCCAAATCCTGTGTCCTGAAGCACTATGCTAAATTGTTTTTGTGCTAATATACAGCACCTAGGTCAGGGTCAAGTACACAGTAGACATGGATCTATGTCAATGGAATACATGAATATCTTACTATCAACTCATTCCTGCCTTCCCTTGGTAGTTAAGGTTAAATCTTTGCAGTTCTCACTTGTGTATTTTTCCCAGATGTGCATGGCATTAAGCATTATTATTAGTACTGGATATCCAAAAATGTCAACAAAAGCTCCCCTTACTTTTTTACATCAGAAAATAAACACCTCTCCAGGACTCTACCTCTCAGTTCAGTGTCTGTCAGGATGATATTCACAATGGGGTACCTTCGATGGCTTTTCATTTGTATTGGTGTTACTCACATGTTGGACTGCAAGCTAGATGGTAGGAGGCAGCCCAGTGTTCTCGGCACCTCCACCCAGCTCTCTTCATCACCCTGGGCTCTGTAGTCACGTGGCATCATGTCACCAGCTCAAGACCTGGGGGCCACTGACTTCACAATAGTCAATGTTTCCCATTGGTGGGGGCAGTGGACTTTCGGTGGTTTAACCCTCAGCACACAAAGCTGTTCCTCAAACCAGTAACAGCATTTCTACCATGTGGCCCATGTGTTTGGAGGAAGCACTCCCCAGTCAACCCTAGTGTGGAACTCTGATGGGTTTAAGCTAATTGGCACCCCTCACTGGTCTTGCCATGGTGATTAGGTCAAGACAGAAGACAGTTTAAGCCAGTGAGAAACAAGGAGATGTTTGCTGGAGCTATTGGAAACTGCTTCAATGGGCTCAGAGGGCTCCCAGGAAAGAAATTCTCTCTCTCCCTCTGCTCAACATTTATGTAAAAAGAGATTCCGGAGGTAGGCAAATCATCCTGGAGCTAGAAATTCAACCTCAGGACTAAGGAAGATACCATAGAGGATCAAGAAGAAAAATGGAAAGAAATTGTTTTTAATGACATAGCTGAACTACTTAATCAAGCCTTGCTCCAAAGCTTGGACTATTTCCACATTTTTCAGCTACATGGAAGTTTGAACTCTCTCTTCCTCTCTCATGACTAAATCTGTTCTGAGCTAGTTTTTTTCTGAATTGAAACAAAAAGATTCACATTGTATATGGGTAACCACTTTGTTTGTTTTATGCTTATCTTAAAATTCACTTACTTTTTTTTCAGGACAGCAAGTATGACGATGGTCTGAAGGACCATAGAAGACTGCAGCTTAACACAAACTGTAAACAGGCTGATTTTACCTGTCAAAGCCGGAGTAGGATCGGCTTGCATGATTGAGATCTATAATCTCATAGAGTGCCCTCAAATGTTTCTGCACTAGTGAACTGCATTCCAGTCAAGGCTTTCAATGGTAGTCATAAAGCCTAATTATGAAGACATGATGAGATCACTGCACAACTGGACCAAGAAGTAATGTCTACCCTAACAAGCAGATCCGTTCATTCCAGCATGATTCCACAAAGACGCTGCTTGCGTTTCATATACATTAAACATTTCCAAATGGCTTAGTAAATATCAGTTACTTAGAGAATGATGTTCCTTTCTGAGACCCCCATGCTGCCTTTGCACACAATTGCACTTGAAAATATAAAATCAGTGCAAATAAAGGAATTACAGGTTTTAATGCAAAGCCATCTGTAGCAAAGTGGAATCACAGCTGCCTCAGATTAATGTGACAGCCTGCATCTCATCTCTTAGATATCTAGTTGTAAAGAAGTCTCTCCCAAATGCAGGGGAATTTGGATATAAGGATGGAAAAGCGGAAGACAACAGAGAAGACCAACAGAAGGAGGAGGAAGTGAATCTCCAAAGAAGGTTTATCAGAAGAGTGAGAAAATAGGATATGGTAACCTCTTACTATTAGAGTCAGCTTCATGGGTGAGTAACTTGCAAACTCATGCAGGGCCCTTTACTCACAAAGGCCCTTTGGTAATCTATATAATAATCTGTTGTCTCCATCTTGGTATTTTTAACACTTTTTGAACAAGGGACCCCTGAATTTTCATTTCAACCTTAATTCACAAATTGGGTAGGCCATCCTGCTTGCTGTATTGATCTGATACTGTATTGATTTACTGGTCGATGTATCTTAAGTTTCCTTTACTAAAAAGCTGCCTGCAGATGCAGGAGATACAAGAGATGCAGATTCGATCCTTGGGTTCGGAAGATCTCCTTGAGAAGGAAACGGCAACCTACTACAGTATTTTTGCCTGGAAAATTCCATGGACAGAATTTCTGGTGGGCTACAGTCCATGGGGTCACAAAGAGTTGGACACAACTGAATAAACACACATTAAAATCACACAAGGGCAAAAAGAATAGAAATTTTGTCCAAGATCTGCCTGTGACTATCTATATGTCTATGGTTTTTGATTATCTGCTCCTCTTTGACTGCCTTGGTGTTGAACAAATATTTCAGTGTGGCATTGTAATTCTTACATTGGATTTACTACATTTGGGGGGGTTATTTTTTTAGTGGGATTGCAATATGCATTCTAATTTACCACAGCCTTCTTTATATTAATACTAATTTGATCCTGAAAAATACAGTTAACTTTTCTCCAATATCATTCCATTTCCTCTTATGTTGTGTTATATCTATTAAATCAATGTGTTATAAAGGCAACAATACAGCGTGGATACTGTTGTTTCATTCAATCTTATGTCTTTTAAAGAAGTTGGGGAAAGATGAGTAAAATATATCATGGAATCTTTTATACTAAACCACATACTTATTATGCTCTTTATTTTTCCTGTGGATTTAAGTTACTTTCTGATGTCTTTTCCTGAAGGACTTTGTTTCTTCAGTATATCTTACAAGACAGATCTGCTTAGCAACAAATTTATTCAGTCACTGTGTATCTGGGAATGTCTTTATTTTGCCTTCATTTTTGAAGAAGAATTTTGTCAACTATATTTGTTTGATGGCATCTTTTTGGATGCACTCTGCATATGTCATTCTATTGCCTTCTGGCCTCCAATTGTATTGGTGCTTGCCTATATGTGATGAGTGGTTGTTCTCTTGCTGCTTTCATGACTTTTTGTTGGTTTAGGCTACAACAAGTTGACTATGATATGGCAAGACGTGGATCTATCTGTATTTATCAATTGGGGCTTTTGTTGAACTCAGATGTGTAGAGTAACACTTTTAAAAAATCAAATTTGGAAGTTTATGGCCACTATTTGTTCAAATAATCTTTCTGTCTCCTCTTTCCTCCCTGTTAGATTTCCTGTTGGCAGATGTTGCTGCGCTTGATCTTTCAAGGTACAGGTTTCTGAAGCTCTGTATATTTAACTTCAGTCTTTTTTCTCTATTCTTCAGGTTGGGTAATTTCTATTGATTTGCAGTTCACTGATCTGCTCTCTCAAACCTGCTGTTGAGCCCCTTTAGTGAATTTTTACAGTTTTTGTACTCTTCAGCTACAGAATTTCCACTTGGTACTTTAAAAATATTTTCTGTATCCTTATTAAGAATCTCTACTTGTTCATCTATTGTTGCCACACTTTCCTTTAATTCTTTAAACATGGTTTCTTTTGGTTCTTTAAACATATTTGCAGTAATTGCTTTGAAGATTT
Source organism: Bubalus bubalis (assembly GCF_019923935.1). Taxonomy (NCBI): domain Eukaryota; kingdom Metazoa; phylum Chordata; class Mammalia; order Artiodactyla; family Bovidae; genus Bubalus; species Bubalus bubalis. Next base: position 53,024,325 of record NC_059165.1, on the reverse strand, counting down.
TGTCTGCCAATATCTGCTAACATTGAGAGAAAATTTCTATTAACACTTTTTTTCCTGAGTACAGACCACACTTTATTTGTTGGCATGTCCCATATTTTCTCTTAAAAGTAGAACATTCTGGATAATACATTACAGCTATTCTGAATTCTGGTACTTTTTCCCTCGGAGGTTGTTGTTGCTGCTTTTATTTGTCTAGTAACTTGCCTGAACTAAATCTGTGAAATATGTTTCCTCTGTGGTCACTAATGCCCCTGCTAGGTTCAGGCTGTTTTTGTTGTTGGTTTAAATATAGATGCCTCATTTTATTTTTAAACCTGGTTTGCAGAAGTTGCTTCTGTGTCTATAGAGCTTAGTGCTCAGCTAATGGTTGCACATCAACTGTGCTCAAACCCTAAAGGTGTCCATCCTTTGCTGTTATCTGTGGGTAGGGAAGCACACTTAAAGTCCAGGCTGTTTTCAAGCCTCTGTGGGTTTTAATTTCTGCTGGACTCTTTCGAGTCTTCTATGCTTGCACATTCAGGCCTAGGATTAACCAGAAGTGTGTGAAGGGCTTGTGCCATCTTCAGTATCCACAGTACACATCACAGCCTCAGCCAGGAATATGCTGTTCCTGCCCACAAGTACAACCTCAGGCTGGGGGAGCTTGTGATCTTCCCCACTGACCCACCCCTGAGATTATAATTTCTACGGACAGCTTTGCTGAGTGTGCATATTGCCCACCTTTCCAAATTGGGTGAGTCTCCTCAACTTTGGCAGAGAAGCTCCTGTTCATCATGGATTCTCTACTTTGGCAGAACCAACAAGCTGGGGTGAGGCTGATGAAAGAAGCCATAGGGTCAGAACTTCATAGATTTCTACTCTTTCCATGTGAAGTTCAGTGGTTTTTAACACATGGACACTTCTCAGATTGTTGTATGTCTTTGGTTGATTTCCAAAGCATTAAATGGTTGTATTTGTTAAATTTTCCAGCATTTTGATTGCTTTTTAGAGAGAGGATTTGCCCAGCTTCCTCACAGAACCACAGCCAAATGTCCAACTCTCCCTTGGGTTTTGACTTTGTACACTTGTGTCTTGAGTCCACAAATTATATAGATCATCCTGCTTATTACAGATTTTCTTTTTCTCTCTTCTTTTATGGATCCTGTTTCACACACTTAGGTCCAATAAATGCTAATGGCTCAAGAGCAATAAAATCTATCTTAAATATTTAAGATAATTTCAGCAATAAGTTATATACTGCTATTGCTATAAACCCCACAAACTGACTTGCAACATTCAGTAAACTCTCCAAACACCACTTGATCTATTCTTAGTCCCATGGTCTTTCCTTTAGGCAAAGACTGGCAGTTATCTGCTACTGCCTTATTTGCTGTCACTCAATGCTCCACAACTGCAGCAGACATCACTAATCAATTGCAATTTTCTTTCTCCCTAAGCCCAGACATGGCCTCAGAATCCTCCTCAAGCCGAACTCTAGGCAGAACTCTTCAAGCACTCAGATGGTTCAGGAGATGAGGTTGCTTAGTTGTAACTTTAAGTCCCCAAAGCTGAAGTTTGTAATTCTTCAGCTACCTGTTCTGCTTTCACTCACAAGGTAAGACTGGATTTGGTATCCTTTTCTATTTGGATCTCAGGCTTAGCTAGTTTGGTTCAGTTTTTCCTCTAGCTTCTGCACTTACTTTCTTGATCAAGATTTTTTTTTTTTTTTAGCTATTAGTTTTATTTTATTTTTTTTTAATTTTATTTTATTTTTAAACTTTACATAATTGTATTAGTTTTGCCAAATATCAAAATGTGATCAAGATTTTTTAAAACTTTTTATTTTATATTGGAGTATAATTGATTAACAGTGTGTTAAGATATCATGATTTTAAATCCAATCCACTTATTGGCCCTTCTCAAACTTATATTTTTAGACTAGATCTCTCCCAGACTCCAACACCTATACATCATCTCCACTTAGAAGACTTACAGACATCTCCAAGTGACCGTGCCAAAAACTCAACTTCAGATTTCCCACCTAAAATCACCTTCATCCTGCTAGGATTTGTCCATCTTGATTGACATTCAATTTATTCCCACAGATGCTCACAACAAAAATCTTAAGAGCCATCCTTGGTTCTTCTCATTCTTTCTCACACCATCAGGAAATCCTATTGGCTCTGCCTTCAAAAATAAATCAGAACACTCTGCCGCCTTACCTCTGGTACCGCTACCATCCTGGTCTGAGATACATCTCTCACAGGATTGTTGCAACTGACTTGACTACTTATAAATTTGACTTTTTATGTTCTATATCCAACATAGTGATCCAGAGTGACCCATGACCCTAGGTATTCTATATCCAACATAGTAGCCAGAAGGATGATCTTCAAAATTAAGGCTGATTGTGCCACTCTTCTGTCCAAAATATCTCAGTGACTCCCATTTCACTTAGGACAAAAAGCCTTTTAATGACTTACAAAGGTCTTCCCAACACAGGGATCAAACCTGGGTCTCCTGTACTATAGGCAGATTCTTTAACACCTGAGCCACCAGTAAATCACACACAGTATGAGCTTATATTCACTGATCTCATCTTTCATTATATAGCCTCTTACTCCTTTTGAGGCCTGCTGGCCTCCTTGATGCTTCTGGAAAACACTGTACTGGCTTTTTGAATACTTTGCATTTGCAGTTTCCTCTTTCCAAAATGCTTATACCTTGGATGTCCATGTGACATTCTCTCACCTCCAATGTTTAGCTCAAATGCTACCTCCTCAATGAAGCCCATCCCGATCACCATATTTCACACTGCAAACCTTTCCTTCCCATCCGCTGCTCCCTCACTCTTCCTTCTTGTCCTTCTTCCACATCCGTCTCACCTCTTTCTACATTCTTGTTTCTTTCCCTAGAGTTCTTTCCATCCACTGTGTGATAGAATTTACTTATTATCCTTATTGTTTATAATCTGTCTTTCCCCCTCTCTAGAATGTAATGCAAAAAGGGCAGGGTTTTTTGTTTTGTTCATTGATACATTATTTCACACTTTATAGATAAGTGCCTGGTACATAATAGGTATCTAAAAAATATGCGTTGAATGAATGAATCAGTGGTGGATCCACGGTTCTGATATAGATAGGTGTTCTTGAAGATAAGGACAGGAAGTGAGAACAGTTCTCCAAAAAACTCTAGGAGTAAAACAGTTAAAAGAAATGTCTAGAGAACTTGCATGAAAAGAAGAGTCAGTGATTAAAAAAATTAAACAGGATATTATAATCCTCATATCTTGGCAAGTCCTGGGATACATCAGCATATTAAAGGTTCTGAGAAATCTTGCAGGCAAAAAATGGGCTTAACTTTATTTATCTCTGGTTTCTTTCAGGATTACTTTATCTTGAATTTTCCATAGTGTGAAAAATTATGTGCCTAGGTGTAGGGTTTTTGGCATTTATCTTCCTTGTCATTCTCTAGGCTTCCTGGATTTGTGGTTTGGTGTCTGACACTAATTTGGGGAAGTTCTTAGTCATTATTGTTTCCAATAGTTCTTCTGTTCCTTTCTCTCTTTCCTCTTCTTTCATTATTTCCATCACACGTGTGTATGTTATACCTTTCATAATTGTTCCAAAATCCTTGAATATTCTGTTTTGTTTTTTTTTTCAGTCTTTGTTGTCTTTGCTTTTAACTGTCAAGGGTTCTATTAACTTGTCCTTTAGCACAGAGATCTTTCCATAGCTGTATCCAGTTTCCTAAGAAGACCATCAAAAACATTCTTAATTTCCATTATAGTGTTTATGTTTATCATTTCTTTTTGATTCTTTCTTAGAATTTCCATCTATCTACTTACATTGCCCATCTGTTCTTGCATGCTGTCTACTTTATCCATTATCACTCTTAGCATATTTATCATAGTTGTTCTAAATTCCGAGTCTGATCATTTCAACATCTCTGCCATATCTGGTTCTGGTGCTTGCTCCACTTATTCAATTTTTTTTTTTTTCGGCCTTTTACTACATCTTGCAATTTTTTTCTTGGTAGCTGGGCATAATGTACCAGGTGAAAGGAACTGCTATAAATGGACCTTTACTAATGTAATGGAAAGATGGGAGGAATGGGGACATATTTTAGTGTCCTATGACTAGGTCTCTATCTTTTAATCAGGCTATGCCTCTGGAGAAGGAAATGGCAAACCACTCCAGTGTTCTTGCCTGGAGAATCCCAGGGACTGGGGAGTCTGGTGGGCTGCCATCTATGGGGTCACACAGAGTCGGACATGACTAAAGTGACTTAGCAGCAGCCTCTGGACTGTGAACTTCATATGTTTTCCTCACTTTTTTATCTCCCCTTCACTGGGACAGAATAGCTAGAGTGGGCTGGGGTTGGGTGGAAACTTCTCCTCCCATGTGAAAAGTCAGAGTTGGGGGAATTGGGTATTTCCCTTCCTCCATGTCTGTTAGGCTCTGATAAAACCCCAGTATGTTAGGGTATGTTTAATAGTTCCTCCTGAGGTTAGGCCTTGTTAAAAAGAATAGAAGTTTCCTTTTCCCATTCTCCTGCTACAAGTGCAGGGAATTTTTCTCTGAAATTTACTGTGAGAACTTAGTTGACCTCTTGGAGGTAAATTTCACAAAATTGTGGGCTCTTCTGTGACAGGGTTCCCTTGGTGTTTTTAACTCTCAGAGCTATCCACACTGAACTTCCAGCAATTCATCCATTAAAGTTCAGATTTTTGTACCCTGGCATGCGTGCTTAGCCGCTCAGTTGTATCCAACTCTTTTTGACCCATTAGACTGTAGCCTGGTAGATTTCTCTGTCCATGGGATTTCCCAGGCAAGAATACCAGAGTGGATTGCCATTTCCTTCCCCAAGGAATCTTCCTGACCCGGGGATTGAACCCATGTTTCCTGTGACTCCTGTATTGGCAGGTGGATTCTTTACCACTGAGCCGCCTGGAGCCCCTTATACCCTGGCACTGGTTCTCAAAGCAGTTTCTCATAAGCCGAGATTCCTGGTATTTGTCTGTCTCTCCAATCTTAGGGACAGCAATTTTCCCTGTGCCCTCCCTTCTCTTACAGATCTAAGAAGAGTTGTTGATTTTTCAGTCTGTTCAGCTGTTTTTATTGCTATGGTGGAGTGGCAACTTCCAAGTGCTTTAATGTGAAACTAGAATTTTCAATAAAAACTTATGTTTTATTAGAATTAAGTTCAATAAAACTTTATTAGAATTAAGTTCAATAAAAAATTAATTTTATTTAGAATTGTCCAATAAAAACTTATTCTTTTTTGGACATAATCTCAAACTTCTAAAAAAGGTTTCTATATTACCATGCATAAGTAAAATGAATAGCAGTTATGAGTGTGGGCTCTGAAGACAGACACCTGAGTTTGTAGTTTGGCTTTGTCATTTATAAGAATTCTTTGTGTTTCTAAGCCATAGTTCTTTCATCTTTAAATGGGGATGGTAGCTGTATCACATTTTTGGGTGAAGATGAAATAAGATAATATGGTAGTGCCTAGAATAATAAGCCTTCCCATAAGTAAGATTGAGGGTAAGAGGAGAACAGGGTGACAGAGGATGAGATGACTGGATGGCCTCACTGATTCAATAGACATGAGTTTGAGCTAATTCACAGAGATAGTGAAGGACAGGGAACCCTGGCATGCTGCAGTTCACGGGGTCACAAAGAGTTGGACACTACTTAGCGACTGAACAGCAAGTTTTTAAACTAAACAACCATTTGAATGCCTGCATTCTGCCAGATATTATCTTAGATGCTGGAGATACAAAAGTAGAAATTGGCTCTTTTCCCTGTGGTACTGATGTTCTAGAGGAAAGAGACAGGAAAACTAGTGAATGAACATTTTCCAATAATGACGGGAGTATGAAGAAAGTAAAGCAGGGTAATGTGATGCAGAAGAATGGAGGGCTGCTTTAGGTGGGGTAGTCCATAAGCCTTTTCAGAAGAGGGGCAGCTTGCACTGAGAGTTGAACAGTTTAGGACCCAGTGCCAAGCCACCATTTTTCTGGAGGTAGCATCACAGCAGAGGGAATAACAAGGGCAGAGATGTAAAGGCAGACATGAGCTTGGCTTGGTCAGGATTAGATGAAACATCCATGTGGCTGATCATGGGGAGTATAGGAGAGAGACAGTGTCTCCGTTGCTTTAAATAGCACCAACACTTCTGGGCCTTTATTTGGGGGATGACCTCTCAACTTATAGTCCTTTCTGAGGGGAGGAGGGGAAGGAGAGTGGTTTTAGAGGGATTCTAACAATGACCCAGTGGTCTGGAGAGGAAGGGAGATGCAACTTTCATTCCTGGGATTCAGGAGGAATTGACCAGACTGTTTTGAATAGGTTTCCAGGTAAGGGCGGTGACCCGTGCTCTTCTCAACTACTCATTAAAAAGGGCAGTGGTGTTAAGGTGGATATGAATATAATCAACTCAGAGGATAAAAGAAAAGGAAATAGAAATTCAGGAGAAAAGGTCCATACCTGGGTCTTAACGACACTGTGTTCTCCCCTGACCCTAATGCTGTCATCCTTGTCAAAGCCTACACTCACTTCTCTCAGTTGACACGAGTCCAAAAATTCTCTTGTGTATTCTTTTTCCATCTGTCTCTTCTTGGAGGATGGAGACACATCTCCTGGGGCCAACTAAACATCGAGGAAAATGCTCAGCAAACACACACACTTACCCTGGAGAAGCTCAATTACTTACAATACCATAATTAAGTTCTTTTCCAGACATAAAACCCTATGCATATGGCCAGTGAAAATAAATTTTCACTGGCGTTCATTTGACCTTGTCAAACTAGCCTGAAAATTTTGTTCCTTTTGTGCCAAGGATAATTATTTTTAGTGCTCTTCTCAGTAACAATAGTTGAAAGGAGGAGAAAGTGATATCTCTGTAACTCAAACCAGAGCCTTGTGCAATAACACACGGGCAAGTGACAATGTGATGACATTGTTTTGTGTGGGCATGCCTTTGTTCCCCATCTTAATGCTTCTGAATGTAGAACGGACCTGGTTTTTATTCTTCTGCTCCACAATGGGAAAGCAAAGTGAGAGGATGGCTGACCTTGTAGCTTCAGATAAAATTTCTTAACAAGAATGCTTGCTCACAGCAGGCCTCCTTGGAAATATTCAAAAATACTCTCATACAGAGTGAAGTAAGTCAGAAGGAGAAAAACAAATATCGTATATCAATGCATATATGTGGAATCTGAAAAAGTTGGTGTAGATGATCTTATCTACAAAGAAAAAATAGAGCCACAGATGTAGAGAACAAACATATGGAAACCAAGGAGGAAAGGGGGGGTGGGATGAACTGGGAGATTAGGATTGACATGTATACATTATTGACACATATACATTATTGCCCAAAAGACGGCATCTGAAGAACTTCCCACTAGGGCCCTCGGGCCTGCCCTTTGTAGGCAGCTCGTTCCATCTGGACCCTGAGAAGGCCCACCTGATGCTTCAGCAGACTCTTGTATGATATCACAGATGCTGGAGTAGAAGGACATGCACTCATCTTCTCCTGCAAGAACTCCAAAGTTGCAACTTGCTACTGAACAACCATTGACAGGAGAATGCTGGATCCCACCAAAAAAAGATACACCACGTCCAAGGGCAAAGGAGAAGCCCCAACAAGATGGTAGGAGGGGCAAAATTGCATTTTGAATCAAACCCCATACCCGCCAGAGAAGCTCAGAGGGCTCACACAAAACATGATTGATACAATATATAAAATAGATAACCAGTGAGAACCTACTATATATCACAGGGAACTCTTCTCGAGGCTCTGTGGTGGCTTACATGGGAAGCAAATACAAAAAGGAGGGCATGTATGGATATGCACAGCTGGCTCACTTTGCTGTGCAGCAGAAACCAACACAAATTGTAAAGCAACTATACTCCAGTGAAAGTTAAAAAAAAATACTGTCTATCATTTATTCTTTCTAAAGCAGCATTTTCTTGACTGATCTCAGCCCAGTCAGGGGTACCATATGGCACCAATTCAAAGATTCAGGGGTTGTTGGCCTTACAGGGATTTACCCAGATGTCATCTTCCTCCGTTTTCAGGTTCTTGGCTTTTGAGGCATCTCATTATTCTTAGTAGCTCTAGTAGGGGGTAGGCTTAGGGGAGAAAGTTGAGGCCACTTTTAGCTCCTCATTAGCAGGTTTGGGAAAAGCCTGGGTGGATGGTAGAAAGAAACTGTCCAAGGTGTGAGGTTTAAGAATTCTCTGTAGGTTTTCATTCTTCCCACCTTAGCTTGTTTTATCATGAATAACTGAAATTTGACTATAAACGAGAAGCAGGTCTTAATCATCTTAATGACTAGTAAAAAAGTTACTTCTTTAAATCATTAATGTAATCTATCATCTAGAAGAGAATTTGTGTGTGTGTGTTTACGCCTGTGCGTATGCATTTATTCATAGGTGTGCATACGCGTGTGCATTCTTTGTTTTCCACGAGGTGTCAATGGATTCATCTCAATTCTTTTCTACAACCTGAGCAGGTCATTAACGCAATCCAGTGTAATTCCTGCCATTCTTCACAAGGCATCAGCAGAGTTCCAAACTCTTTGGACCTTCCTTTGTGTGTCTGTACTCAGTTGTTTGGACTAGCTCAACCCATTCATTCAGGAACTAGTCACACCATGTCCTTCCATTTCTGTTTTTCTTATATTATTTCACAATCATCTCCAGGAAATCAGGATTCTCAAATTCAAATCCTTTTGTGTTTTAGAGCTTATCAGTTGATCAGTCTGCCTCTCAATGTTCCATCCTGGTTTTACGGGATCAGTTCAATTATCTAAGATGTCAAATCTTTGGACAATAGATGCTAGGAAGAGACTGAAAAGAAGAGAAGTCCAGGGATTTTGCTGGCGGTCCAGTGGCTCAGAATCTGTGCTCTCAATGCAGGGGGCTCTTATCCAATCCCTGGTCAAGGAACTAGATTCCACATGCAGCAACTAAGAGTTGCATGCCGTAACTAAAGATCCTGCATGTCACAGCTAAAAGGATCCTGTGTGCTGCAACTAAGACCCAGCATGGCCAAATAAACAAATAAATATTTTTCAAAAAGTCTAGAGGTCTAGCTGGTTACATCCTTTCCTCCCATCTGAGATCTTCTTTAGGAGCATCACATTCATGCTTATGATAAAGAAGATCACAGAGCAGTGAGAAAAGGAAAACCAACCACCCAGTACATGCCAAGAGATACTTCCTGCTGAAGTGCATGAGAGTCACTTGAGGAGGGGGCCAGGCAGAGAAAGCTAAATCCACCAGAGATATTACCACTGTGAAGGTTTGAAAATGACCTTGAGAATCTGGAAGGACAGCTTAGGAAATGGTGCTTCCTTACCTGTAACAGCATTAAGCATGTTAAAATGCCCATGTGTGAATTATATTGTGTGCTGTTTTAATTAAAGCTAATTGTATTCTACCTTGGAATTATAACACATTCAGTTTGTTCTTTGAAAAATTCTGATTAAAAAAAAACATCCTTCCACAGCTCAGATTTCAAGTAAAAGGGATTGGAAGGTAATCTCATGTGTTTCCAATTGGATGAATTGTTTGCTTGTAAAGTTACTTCCTAAGATTTTTTTTTTCAATTAACATATTAGATCCTTGAGGAGTACTCTGGATGAATGCCCGAGTCGCTCTTTGGTTAAGTAGACGAGCACAAAGACTCTGTTCTGGGAACCCAATCGTCTGATTAGTGAGCAGGTCAAACCTCACCTTAATTATTTCTCTTAAATCAAAAGGCTTTTTATGATTATTTGAGAGGATTTTTTTTTTTTTCATTTTCTATCAGATAAGCACGTTGGCTGTGGTGCCTTTTTCTTGGGGGAAAATGAAAGGAAAACCCCTTATTATCAACTGCAGTAGTGATGGTATTAGTGGTTGCTTTGTTTTGTTCTGAAATTTCTACTTCAAGCAGATTTCCAAGCATCCAAATACGAGCAAAATGAAACACATGTAAACTAGGAGCGTGTGGCTTATTGTGAAAAACAGAACCCATGAGGAATTAGAAGAAGTAACCTTTCACAAGTGAGGTGGGAAAAGAGTGTGTACGTGGGGAGGGGGGTGACCAGGGGTGATTTGGGGCCTCAAACAAGGTTGTACACCTACAGCTTGCCTGGGTTTCACTGTAGCTCAACTTTTAAAACCAAATATTTGAAACTTGGATCTTATTTCATCAAAGCTGAAAGAGAAATTGGAGAAGGGAACTTTTTTTTTTTTAGGAGTCAGAGGTGTTGTTCAGGTGAACCACCTCACTAACTGGTAATGTTCGTAAACAGGCAGGGCTGGCCTGGATATGGAATGATGGAAACGCAGGACTTGTCTTTGGTGTAGAAAAACAGATGGGAAGTCATCACTTCCCTACCGCAATGCATTCCCACTCTACCAGCTACCATCAATTCGTTCATGCTTTTATTCTTTTGTTCTACTAGTATGTATTGAACTCCACTAGATGCAGAGACGGTGCAACATAAGCCAGACAGACTCACACCCATTCCTGTGCCCCATCTCTCTCTCAAAGTTGCTCAGTCGTGTCCAACTCTGTGACCCCATGAACTCTGTCCATGGAGTTCTCCAGGCAAGAACACTGGAGTGGGTAGCCTCTCCCTTCTCCAGGGGATCTTCCTGACCCAGGGATCAAACCTTGGTCTGCCACACTGAGGCACAGTCTTTACCATCTGAGCCACCAGGGAAGCCCAGTTCTTGTGCTTCTTGCAGTCTAATGAAGGATGTGAACGATTACACCAGACATAACTGCACCGTATGAGTCATGCTAACATGGGTGAAGGGCAGGTAGCTTTGGCAGCACTTAGGGGCTGACCCAACAATATCTGAGGATGATGCTTAACTGTCAGGAAATAAATTCTCTGAGGAAGTGGCATTTCAGCTGAGGCACCAAAGTGTGAGCCAGGTAAAGAAGGATTGAAAAAAAAGGGGAAGGAGAGGAGGGGAAAAAATAGTACGTTGGAGGAACTAAGAGAAGTCTGGTATGCATTAGATGTAAAATCAGGAAGAGGAGGGTAGAAAACCTGGTTAGAAGACTAAGCAGATCTTAGAGTCATGAGGATTGAGTCCTGACTTCTGAGGTCTGCACAGGCTTAGGATCAGATAGAGCTGGGCTGGATCCACAGTGCTGACCTTTCCCAGCACCTCGGATGAGTTACGTCCCTTCTAAGCCTTCTCATCCATTTAATAGGGATATAATACCTACTTCATAGGACTTCTTGGAAAATTAAGTGACGGAACATGTCTCTATCTGGCAGGTGACAGTAGTCAATAAATGAGAGCTCCATCTGTTTGCTTTATGATGGTCAAGTACAATGGCACTTCTTCAAGGAATAATCTCTCAGAGAAAGTAAGCACTATTATCATCATCTTAGGCATCAGCGAGGCTAGATGTGCTGACATTTTGGCGTGGGGTAACTTCTTGATATGACTCAGTTACTTATTCTTTATAAAAAGTTAGTCTTTAGTTCCAAGAGAGCAACGCTTTCCCAAAATAAGCATGAAGTCCGTTGACTGAACATCACTGTAGGTATTGTGTCCACCCACGATAACACTCATTGTCCTGATCATTCCTGCTATTTAATAAGATCCTCAGACTACCATCACACCCCCTGCTGAGTGGACACAGGAAGTAAATGAAATAAACCTAATGACCGCATTCAAGTATTCCTAATACATGAAATGGCTTCTTTTCATTATCACTTTAAGATTCCTGGTAAGTAGGGAAAAAAATAAGACAAGCCAGACAGTTATTATTATGAGTGGTTTCTAAAAGAAAGATGGGTCTATTGAGATTCTTACAGCCCTATCCATTGCTTTTCACATCACTAGGCTCAAACAAACAAAACCTCTCTCAATAGACTGATAGATAGTAGGAAGGCACTCGCTGACCAAGCAAAAAAAAAAGCTCTTTTGAGCCGAAAAGAAAAGGCTATTATCTCATTTCTTTTAGCCCCTACAGCTGTGGGCTTGGTGTTTCTGTAGAAGCACTGTAAACCACTAGTATTGAGAATTTACTCCATGCCAGGTAACTGGGACCATGGAGATAAAGGACATGTACTTCTTGTTCTCGTAAAGGTCATTGGTCGGCCAAGGGAAATAGATAGCCAGTAAGTTAATGCTTTTTTCAATGTCTTCCAATGGTCAGTACCTATGCTAAAGGCTTCATAGGTTTTGTTAGCGTTGACCCTCTGAACAACCCTTTGAAACAGGCAATATCGACTTCAATTTGCAGGGAAGATAGAGATTTAAGAGTGGTTCCTAGTAACTTGCCCCCAGATGGCTAGGTTACATGGTCAGAGCCGGCATTGAGCGGAAGTCATCTTACCTCAAGACTCTTGCTTTTGAATGCCAGGTTACACCACTCCCCCATTCCTTATAGTGTCTAAGTGGGTTACTATGATGTGTGGTGCAGAGTGTATAAGTGCTGTGAAAGCAACACTGGCAGAAGGCAGGGAGAGGGGAAGAAAGAGATGCTGCCAGAGTAATGTCCCCAGGGAGGTGGTCTCTGCAAGGAGTTCTGAGGGCTGAGCAGGTGTGGCCAGGTCAGATTGTGAGGAAAGAGGAAACCCTGTGAGTGAGACCCAGCAGCATTTCCATCTTCAGGAAGAGGATGGTTCCAAGGAAATGCTCAGAAGAGCTCTTTTGTTATCTGCATCCATAAAGTCAGCACATGGAAGAGATGCCCTAAAATTCATGTCTCTTTGGCTTCTGTGTAGCTCATGTTTTTATTTATTTATATCCTGTCTCATTCCACAAAGGTTTGGAGGTAAAATCCATTATATGGTTTTTATGCAGTGACCTTCCTAATTAAGTTTTTCTCAGCACTGTCATGTTCGTCTTTGTATTCCCTGAGCCATATGCACAGCGACTTGAATGAAAGTTGAATGGAATTTACATACTTTGAGCACACTCTAAGTAGTTAGCAAGGGCAACTGGTCCCAGAAGCTTGGTGGGTGGCAAGAAAGCTGGCCCAAAACTTAAAATTGCTTAGAATGAATACCGTATTTCACTGAATCTAAGATGCCACTGACGCATGGCTATGCTGTCACTTTTGTGCCACTAAGAAAAAAAACCCCACTGCAACATAAACTATAATACCATGTTGAGTCACTATTGCAAGATGCAATCTGATTTCAGATATGCTTAAATATGAAAAAAAGTGTGCCTTTAAAGAGAAGATAATATGGTGATCATACTGCGCCCATCCACTTCAAAATTCAGAAATTCTAAAAATGAATGAAACTTTTCTACTTTTCTGGGTGACACTTTGTCTAACAAGTCAAACCCTAAAGATTCTGGAAACACTTTTAACTTAGCAATTGTATCTCTAGGAATTGATCAAAGGAAATAAACATAGCAGTTTATAAGGATGTTATCAAAGAATTACTTACAGTCACAAGAAATGAAGAAATAATCTAAAATCTTCATTTATACATGATGTGATATGTGATATTACATGTATATGTGATATTAGTGCTACATAACATTAAAATATAAGAAATATTTTATATTTTATTATAAATATTTATTATTTTATTTTAAATATTTATTATAAATAGTTTATATAAATAATGGAAAACATGAACTCTTCACTATATATATATCTACATAAAACATATATTTGATGTTAGAATTCTATAATAGATTAAAGTGACAGAGAATATATTTAAATGGTGAAACATCTTTCTAATACATTAAGTTTAAAAAAATCAGGTAATTTGTATTACTTGTTTAAAACAAAATTATTGCTGTAAAAGTACATTTACATTTCGTATTTTCATAGGAATAAAGTCTTGAATGACACATGTCAAAATGTTTACAGGGGTTGTTTGGCTGATCTTTTCTTTTCTCTATCTTCTAATTGCTCAAAAACTGGAAAACCAAACATTACTCCGGCAGACTTTTAAGTAGATACATGGATGTGGATAACGGAACATTAACCACCTTGACATAGAAACTTCATTTTCTACTGAGTAGGCTCCTGAATCTTTCTCATTTCCTAAATGAGCCTGGCTGGGCTAGTTCCAATTGAAGCCCTGGTTAAGAGGCTCTTTGATTCCCAGTCAGAAATACAACTTCCTCACCTGGGGTTTTCCCCTCAAAAGCTGACACCTAAGATGAGAAAATTAATACTGTAGACCGCAACTCTGCAAGGGGTCTGGGAACACCAACTTTGCCATGTCATTGGCAAAGTATGAGACCCTGAGCTGGAGCAAGGCAAGTTCTTGGTCCTACAAATGGGAAGGGAGGGTAAAGATCAGAAGTCAAGATGAGGCCTCAATTTTTACCATGGGCAAAATGGAAAATCCTTTGGTTCTGTCTCTTAAGTACTACACCTGCTACAAACTCACAATTTTTTTTTTTTTTTTTTGCAAGTCACTTGTAATTTTTTGCAGATGAGGTCATTGTTTGATGGATAAAGCCTTGGTGGCTTATACCCCACTTTATGGATGAAGTGCTATACTGGACTCCATCTATTTCTGTAGTGACCTAGTCGTCTCCAAGTAAACAAGAGATGCTTTTTAATGGCCAATCATAGAATTTCTGCTTGAAAAGGCAAGTCTGTAGCTATGAATTCTACTTGTATATTTTTTTCCCCAAACCTCAGGAGTTGCCTTTGATATACTGTTTCAATATAGCTTTATATTTATTTATAGCTTGCTTTAAAAATAAGCTGTTCTTTATGCTTTCAAACATTATATATCTAACTCTTCCTTAATTTAAAGCTCAGTTCATATAAAAGTTTTATTTTGTGATCAATTTTTATTTGTTTATAGGCTTGGGTTTGTCATTTCACTTGTCAGCTCTGCAAGTTTTGCTTCATATGTAATACATCTCTCTATCAATCATCTATATTTCTTTTGTATACTGTTGGACAAAAGAATACAACAAAGATTTCAAGTAACATGGAAGCGTATGTCAAGGGAAGAGGGGACAGTGTTGGGGTAACGTTGGGGTATTCTAGAAGGCATTTGCTATTTATCTTCCTTGCATCACTTTATTCTTCTTCTGGATAACAGTACCCTCACTTCTCTGGGGAAACTTACTGTTTCTACACTAACTTGTCTTAATAGTCTGGCCAATCACAGCACCTTTTCCTCCTGGCTGCTGATCTAGACCTGGCTGACCAGAATACCTCTTCTACCTGGCCAGGATAACAGACTCAGGTATGGGCACTCTACCCAAGCCCAACAGCCAGAGAACTTCTCTGGGATTATGTATGGATACTGAAGGAGGAGAATTTCTCTCTTCGTTTTCATCTTGGATTTTAAGCCATCGGAACCCAAGTCCCAGAGCTAAATCTTACCTGTTCTGGCCATGTGTAGCCCACTAGGAGGAGGGAAAACAATGCCACCTCCCAAGGAGAACTGGAGCTAAAGGGAGCAGAGTGATGGACAGGCGCATTTAATGATGAGTCATTACACACAGAATGGCACTCTACAACCTTAATTTTCCAACAGAACTCCTTTCCTGTTTTAAGATATGCCTGTTGGAACTGGGTTTCTATCATTTAAAACGGCGCAAGTTCTTGACTGATACTTGGTCTTTCCCCTACCTTCCAAATCTTTTGAAATACACATACATGGTCTTTATGTACATAGAATTGGCTGTACTCAGCTGATTAATATAAGAGCACACTGATAGGTATAGTTTTATTTCAATAGCATTGGAACAGTTAACTCTAAAAATATTGAGTGACTTCAGTGTTATATTTTCCAGAAGCTGTAATCTTACCATAGAGCTATGCCTTGTCTCTTAGTTCGTTTGCCCTTGTGTTCGGACTTTAGTCCCAAATTGGAGCATTTATTCACTCCTGATGCGATTAAACCCTCCACTTTACTTTGCCAGAGACCCATCATGGACAGGAGGCACGTTTCTTAGAGCTGTGTCTTCTTGGTTCTTAAGATTATCCAAGGGCACTTAGACAATGGTTAGGAGGCTACATAAGATGCAGTAAGATTTTACAGACATCCAGGCTGACTTTAGAAGGCAGCTGGAAAACAGGACACTCATCCTCCCACCCTCTCCTCTCCCAAACAAATGCCATATGTCTGTTCACAGTGCATTCTGGCTCACTGCTATGTGGTTGACCTTCGATACTGAAAAGATGCCAGAACACTTGGGACCCATTTTCCCTTTAGCTCATTGTTACTGTCATGTTTAATATGGCTGAGGAAAGAAATGAAAATTATGATACACAAGCCTGTAATCCTTCGAAGATCTCTCTCCATCAGTGAGAGAGCTCTCTACATGCTTCATGATGTTTATCCTGGCTCACAGAAGAAGGAGCCTTTGAGAAGCTTTGGAAAACCATGCTTCTGTTACCTGGGATGTGTTCAGAACCACCTCAGCATGTGTGTCATCTGTGTAACGTCAAAGAAGTAGCCATTTTCACTTCTTTTTTCTAAGTACTGTGAATTCAATTCCAGATTAGTATACTGGATGCAGAACTGTTAATAGTGGGGTTTGCTCTTCCATGTGTGACATGATGAACCAGTGTATCTTCTTACTACATCTGTAGAGGAAATGGAATTTCCCCTAAAGCAGAGGAAAGGAGTATAAGCATGCTACTATAGAAGCTCATCAAACCACACGGGATGAAACTCGAAGAAGAAGAAAGGAACAGAGAAGAACTATTAAAAAAAAAAAAAAAAAAAACAGAAAACAAGTAACCTTGGTGGGAGATGGGGCTGGATGGAGATGAAGGGGCTGGAGCTGGATCCCCAGGCTAGGCTAGGGCAGGTATGAGGCAGGGTTTCCCCCTCTGCTCCAGTGCCTTCTGTTGCGGGGCGGGGGGTGTTGTGTGTGGGCAGTCCCAAGTTGATGGAGCAGAAGCTCCAAGGGTGGGGTCTGAGCTGACTGTTCCCTTTAAGTGTGTGCTCTCCCAACATCAGCACCCTTGCCCCAGAGGGGAACAGTGCTGGAACAAGAAGGACCTGTGCAGGCTCTCAGCTCATGATGGGGAATGGGCTGCGGTGGGCCAGCCATGGACAGAGGTTTTGGCTGCCTCTGAGGCACTGCCTATTCTAGGACCAGCTATGGCAGCCCCTGCTACATCTGTGTCTCCTTTGTTGCTCATGGCCAATCACTTTCCACAGCCTCTGCCGACCCTGTCCTGCTGTGGAGCCATGCAACGTGGGCTCTCTGTGTGTTTTGTGCTGCAGGCTGTAGTGGTCCTGCTGCTGTGAGCTATCAGGACCACATCCGATACACTGCCTGCTTAATGGTAGGCAGTAATGGTCACCCTACTGCACTCAGGTACTACTCCAGCTGAGTCATTTCTGCAGCCCATGGCTGAGCTCTCTCCTGGGTTGTGGCTGGTTGAGCTCTCGTGCAGAAATGCAAGGTAATGTTAAGAGTGGGCTGGAAAATTTGCTCAGTTTAGGCTGGGCATACACTGGGGTATTCGTGGGAAACTGGGTGGCCATTGGAGTAGTCCTCAGTTTGCCCTGGCTGCCATGTCTCTGGAGTAAGCCAGTACTTGCAGACTCCTCATGAGTCCAGGCTTTCCATAACTTTCTTGTTAGTCACAGTGGCCCTCCAACCAGCCAAGGGGGCTCACCCGACCTGTGTTGAACTCCAGGACCAGGGTGCCCTATATGTGGCCTCCCTGTGGCTGAGACGGAAATGAATCCGCCTGCAATGCAGGAGACCTGGGTTCGATCCCTGAATTGGGACGACGCCTGGAAGAGGGCATAGCAACCCACTCCAGTATTCTTGCCTGGAGATTCCCCGTGGTCAGAGGAGCCTGGCAGGGCTCTAGTCCATGGGGTCGCAGAGAGTCAGACCTGACTGAGCACAGCATATGTGGCTTGAACTGCCTACCCCCAAGGATGGATGTCTACTCATGTAATCTCCCTTTTCCTCTGAGTCCACTCCCAAGGGCACAGGTTTTGATGTGATCACTTACTTCTCTTCTGTTCCTATCTGATTCCTTTAAGATGTGGACCTTTCTTACAGCCTTGGTTGCACAGGAGAAATTTGCCGGGTTCCAGTTAGCTATCAATGAGAATTCCACATGTGAATGTATTTTTGATGTGTTCATGGGGGGATGTGAGTTCCATGTCCTCCTAACCCTACTATCTTGATCAATTCCACCCTATATGTTTTCTTTCTTTAGCATCAGAAATGAGTTAAGCTGAAGGACAGCAGCAGTTAAAGATGTCAGCCGTTTCATGCAAATTACAATAAATGATGCTATGATATACCTTTCCTCTCTCCTCTCCCACTCCCCCCGTCCCACACATCTCTCTCATTCCACTTGTACAACTATCTCTCTAGGATCAATCCTTATAAATACAAATGTATTTATTCATATTACTAAATTATCCTCCTGAAAGGATATACCAACTTTTACTTTCACCAATAGTACATAAGAGTTCTAATTTTTCCCATTTCCTTTGCCCTATTGATAAGTATAAATGAGATACATGAGTTTAAACTTTAAATTTATGAATATTTATAAATATGTTCTCCTTTCCAGAATTCTAAACCACAATTCTTCTTTATTCTCAGGTATCAAATATGAATCTATATTTTCTCTATTGTTTTCATAATTTGATATTTTAATATTTAAACTTTGACCATTCAGGTCATGTGTGTGTGTATAAGTGTTTATGGTAACATTGCCATGCAGAGATTTCAAAAGAGTAGAGTTTCATTTCTTTGCTTTGATATTTAATTTACTCTAAATATTTGTATTTTCAGTGCAGTTGCTCAGTCATGTCCGACTCTTTGCAACTCCATGGACTGCACCACACCAGGCCTCTCTGTCCATCACCAGCTCCCGGGGCTTGCTCAAACTCATGTCCATCGAGTTGGTGATACCATCCAACCATCTCATCCTCTGTCGTCCCCTTCTCCTGCCGCCTTCAATTGTTCCCAGCATCAGGGTCTTTACAAATGAGTCAGTTCTTCATATCAGGTGGCCAAAGTATTGGAGTTTCAGCTTCAGCATCAGTCCTTTTAATGAATATTCTGGAATCATTTCCTTGAGGATTGACTGGTTGGATCTCATTGCAGTCCAAGGGACTCTCAAGAGTCTTCTCCCACACCACAGTTCAAAAGCATCAGCTCTTCGCCACTCAGCTTTACTTATGGTCCAACTCTCACATCCATACATGACTACTGGAAAAACCATAGCCTTGACTAGACAGACCTTTGTTGGGAAAGTAATGTCTCTGCTTTTTAATATGCTGTCTAGGTTTGTCATAGCTTTTCTTCCAAGGAGATGGCGTCTTTTAATTTCATGGCTGCAATCACCATCTGCAGTGATTTTGGAGCCCCCAAAATAAAGTCTGTCACTGTTTCCACTGTTTCCCCATCTATTTGCCATGAAGTGAAGGGACCGGGTGCCATGATCTCAGTTTTCTGAATGTTGAGCTTTAAGCCAGCTATTTTCACTCTCCTCTTTCACTTTCATCAAGAGGATCTTTAATTCTTTTTCTCTGTCATAAGAGTGGTGTCATCTGCATATCTGAGGCTATTGATGTTTCTCCCAGTAATCTTGATTCCAGCTTGTGCTTCATCCAGCCCAGCATTTCTCATGATGTACTCTGCATATAAGTTAAATAAGCAGGGTGACAATATACAGCCTTGATGTTCTCCTTTCCCGATTTGGAACCAGTCTGTTGTTCCATGTCCAGTTCTAACTGTTGCTTCTTAACCTGCATACAGATTTCTCAGGAGGCAGGTAAGGTGGTCTGGTATTCCCATCTCTCTCAGAATTTTCACAGTTTGTTGTGATCCCTACAGTCAAAGGCTTTGGCATAGACAATAAAACAGAAGTAGATATATTTCTGAAAGTCTCTTGCTTTTTCAATGATCCAGCAGATGTTGGCAATTTGATCTCTGGTTCCTCTGCCTTTTCTAAATCCAGCTTGAACATCTGGAAGTTCACGGTTCACATATTGTTGAAGCCTGGCTTGGAGAATTTTTAGCATTACTTTACTAGTGTGTGAGATGAGTGCAATTGTGCAGTAGTTTGAGCAATCTTTGGCATTGCCTTTCTTTGGGATTGGAATGAAAACTGACCTTTTCCTGTCCTGTGGCCACTGCTGAGTTTTCCAAATTTGCTGGCATATTGAGTGCAGCACTTCACAGCATCATCTTTTAGGATTTTGAAATAGCTCAACTGGAATTCCATCACCTCCACTAGCTTTGTTCATAGTGATGCTTCCTAAGGCCCACTTGACTTTGCATTCCAGGATGTCTGGCTCTAAGTGAGTGATCACACCATCATGGTTATCTGGGTCATGAAGATCTTTTTTTTATAGTTCTTCTGTGTATTTTGGGGAATGTGAATGGGGAAATACAGTACGCTTCCTGTTCCCCTTCCCGAAGGAATCAGATTTATTTAGTTAGAACCTATATTAATTCATAGAAAAAAAGGCATTTTCAAGAAGCAATTATGAACATGATATGGAACACAGAGTAATAAGCAGTATTTTTAGCTTTAATATCATGGATAATTAAATTTCTCAGTACTCTTGCTATAACTACTCGCTTTCTCTCCTACTCAAAATAGCTCATGAAACTGTAAGAATATAAAATTATAGAGTTAATCTTTAACTCATTCTAATTTGTTCTAAATTACAATATCGGCAAAATCAAGTCTTTTTAATTATCACAACTAGTGACGATTACTTGCAAATCATCTCCCAAACTCTGTGTAACAAGCTCGAGTTTCAGACTCGTGGTTCAGAGAGGCACTGTAAATTTTTGGTGGCAAAACAGCTAAAACTAGGGGGATGTTTGTTTTTTCCCAAAGAAAATCTGTAGGGACCCATATGAGAGCTCCCAAATCAAGCTTATCAAAACAATGTTTTTAAATAAAATGAAGACAATCTCCCTGGACCTCTCTTCCTCTGGACACTCACATGGATTCACTATTAAAGAATACTTGCTCTCAAAATACAGGTCTTGGGGATTCCCTGGTGGCTCAATGGTAAAGAATCTGCCTGCCAATGCAAGAGACACAGGTTTGATCCCTGGTCGTGGAAAATTCCACATGCCTCAGAGTAACTAAGCCGGTGTGCCCAACTACTGAGCCTGAACGCCACAAGGCCTGAGCCCAAGTGCTGCATCTCCTGAAGCCTGTCCACCTAGAGCCTGTGCTCTGCAACGAGAGAGTAGCCACCCACTTGCCACAACTAGAGAAAGGCCCACGCAGCAGTGAAGGCCCAGCACGGCCAAAAATAAACGAATAAGAATTTTAAAAAATACGTGATTCTTCACACTGGTCTTTTACTGTTAACTTTCCATTGGGTTAGCTGGTGATTCTGTCTGTTCTCTTGGCATCTACAACACGTGTTCAAGAAGAGGCAGTCCCAGTGCCTCATCTCGGGTGGATGGCATTTCATGTCAGTGACTTGCTCCTTAGCTGTTGAGATCAGCCTCATGTCTTTAAGTGAGTAAATGAATACAAATTGAAGTTTTAATCTCAGACTGTAACATCAGTGGTACTTTCATCACAAGCAGTTTCATAATGGTCTTATTACTGTTCTTTAGTGCAACACACTGAGATGTTTAAATTGCCGAATTGCTACTACATATATTCTTTGAGAAGAGGTATCCAGGTAACCATGGCAATGGTGTCTCCAGGCAGGATGGGAGTGGGAGTGGGGTGGGAAACTATTTCATTAATTGAAGGGAAGGAATTGAAAAGAGATTTTCAAGCTGTAGATCAGAGCAGAGAGAGAGAGAGAGAGAGAGAGAGAAAGGTAGATGTTACAATCTTATTTTCTTTTCATTATTAAATTACACAATCCAGAGAAACTCAAATTATTTGAAAGGTTTAAAGAAACCATAACATTAAATAAAGCTGGATTCTTAGCCTTCCCACATTATTACAGCAATTGACCTGCACTAGATTTCATTTGGTTGAGTTTTTATATAGTTGACTGAAACTCAATGCATCTCCTGAAAAAGCAGAATTGTGTCCTGTGATTTAAGGCAAAAAAAAAAAAAAAAAAAAAAAAGGAAGAACATTCACATAAGCGAGAAGCCTGAGTAGGCGGTAGAAGAGCTCTATTTATTCCAAGCTGATAGCCTGAATAAGCTGATTTTATCAGTAAAAGTTATTTCAAACCTTACTTCCCTTCCCTTTTCCCCACCACCCCCCCACCTTTGGCAGTCAACATTAAAAAAAATTATTTAGAGGGTAAAGAAATACTTTGAAGAAAAGGGGGCATTTGAATGAGGAGGAGAAAAACCAAATGTCTGCTATGGGTTCTCAGAGGAGCCTACTATTTTGCTTTCATTTAAAAGGTTCTGCAAATTGGCGATTAGATGAGTTTCTGTCATTTAACCACATGTGCCTTTGTGTAACTTGCTGCTTCAACTCTCTGACAGAAATGTTCTAACAGGCAACTTAGGATTTATAAAAACCCAATTACCCAGATAGACAGCCTGACTTCTAATGTATGTCGGCTACAGTTTGTAGAGTTTCTTTTCAAATTAGGTCAACATATGGCACCTTAGTGACCCATGCTGAATCTCTCCATCTCCTGATGAATGCCCACTCTCGTGTTGTCTGCATGCTGTATTGTCTGATTAATTCAGTAGGAAAAACAGCCAGAAAACCTCAGATGCAACTACCACCAACAGGGAAAGGGGGACATGCTATATTCTTGGGATCCTTTTCTCAGATGGTCAATCTACTTTTTATCACTGGGAAAGGCCATGCAGGAAATCTTATTTACAGAATTAGGGAAAGCAATCGAAAACTGGGTGGCTAATTATTAACCAAATGGATTTCATTTCAAAACAAACATTTCTTTTCTGCCAAACAGATTTCTATCTTGGAAAGCAGCTAATTCCCCAGAATTAGGCCAGAATTCATGGCCTGAATTATAATAGCGGTTTAGGTACATCTAAGCCCAATGTATCGATTACCTTGCTCTCCGCTGCAACCCAGAGGCCTTCAGTTCTAAGCAGCTGAAGCGTGCTGCTGGAGCAGCAGCTGCTGCTGCTGCTTTTAAGGACTGTGTTTCCAGGATGCACCCACTAGAAGAGTGATGGGAAACAAAAGTAGCAACTTATTTTTCCTGAAAGTTCACAGGACAGTAGGGCAGGCATTTTCAGCCTTGTCATCACGGATAACATGGTATCATATGATGCCCACATGAGTCTAATTTTTGAAGGCAGAAAATTATCATGTGAGGCAATCTAATTTGAAAATAGTGCTGATAGTAAGGAGGAAGAAATATTTCTAATAATGAGTTGAGGGCTAGACAGGGCAATAACATACCTATGTCAGATCTTTTGAATGACAAGGTATTACTATGGGACCCTGTCTCATGGCCAGTAGATCATCAGCTGTTAGCAACGCTTACCATCCAAAAGACAAATGTTGGGATAGTGCAGTGAATGAAGGGTGACCAGAAGGCTGAGTGGGATTTCTTACATTTGGGCTGTTGATTCTAATCCATTATGTATTTTTTGAACCAATTCAGTCATTATTCATGAGGATTCTATAAATTCTATAATTTATAAATATCTATAAATTCTATAATTCATCTAAACCCTCTTTAACCTCATGTTCCATTTCCTGTAGCCGCTTAAGCAACAGCTTTACACAAAAGAGTAGAGAATTAGCTAGTAATTAGTATACCACAACTCCCCCAGTGCAAACTTAAGCATTCAAGTTGTAGGTGGTACCAGATGTAGAGACAAGTCTATCCACTCCTTCAAAAGTGGCTCTACTATATATAAAATAGATAATCAACCAGGACTTACTGTAGAGCATGGGGCACTTTACTCACTATTCTGAAATAACCTTTATAGAAAAAGAATCTGAAATATAATAGATATATGTATATGTATAATAATCACTTTGCAGTAAACCTCAAACTAACACAATATTATACATCAACTCTACTCCAATATAAAATTAAAAAAAAATTAAAGTAGCTCTGAATTATTTTGCTTGGAGGCTATTAGAACACCAGCAAGAACTCACAAGCTAAGTGATGCTTGAATTTATAGTAATCAGTCCATCCCTCCTGAGTACTGGGTGTATTCCTCCCTTCTGGGTGTAAATCAGTATATCCCACTGAAAGATGTCCCTTCAAAAGACAGTGTAATGAATGGTATTATATTTCTGATCCCCAAGTCTGATGCTCAGTCCCAGCATCTTAGATGACTGTGAGTCTATTAGTGTGAGCTAGAACTGTACGTGTTGAGTATTTTTATTATCTGAAATCACACTTGAACTGCTAGGCTAAGAGATTACAATTTGTCACTGAATGTGAATGTATGGAGAACTGTATGTAGAGTTTGTAAAACCTTTTCTGTGTCTGATTTGCATTGCAAATAGGGAAGTTAACCAGAGGTCTTGAGGAAATAGCATAAATAAAACATGGCTTCACTACTGTAAGCGCTCAATTCATGCCAGAGGAGGCCCGGCCATTACAGAAGGATTGTTTGCATCTAAACAATTCCTGTCACAAGCACCTCCCCTTGGAAGCAGCTGCCAATAGGATGGGGACTGGGTGGGTGGCTGGGGGTGGGGTGGTCTATTTAGGCAACTTTGGCAAACACTCAGCAAACGGAGCCTGAGAGGCTTTTTCTTGAAATCCAAAGCATGGTTAGTGAGCCTGCCTCTTGTTCTGTGTTGAACATGCTCACAACTGAAGGAGAGTCAGAAACTTGCTTTTCAACTCAGTGTGAGCTGCAAAGAACAACACAGAGCTCTCTGCATGGCTGGTGACCAGACAAACCTCAGCACTTGAGAGTAAGAAAAATATTCCATAATATGATGCAAATAAGCCTCAGTAAGTTTACAGACAACATTTAAGGCCTCTAGGAAATTGAGCTTCGACTCTAGTGGACATTTGGTATATTTTCACCAGGCATTCATTCCCTCTTCTTGTGGCCACTATAACCAGTTCTGCTTTGGGGTATGGCTTGTCTCTACCCTCTTCCCGTGTGCTCTGTGACTTCTTTGTGACTTCCACAGGCAGAGCATGTGACTAAAGCTAAGCCAGTCTGTGCTTTCCACCCTCTGGTGACTGGGTCAAGGACGGCAGGGGCCAGCATGTGACTCAAATCTGGTCCATCAGGGTCAATGACATTGATTTCTGTGGGTTTTCTGCAACTGTTGGAGATGTGGACAACAACAAAAGAGAGTGGAAACACTCTATCAGTTGCTGAGCTTGGTGTTTGGAGCATGAGATGACTGAGTCTTTGAGCTGTAGTCAGAGAATGGAGCCAACAGCCAGAAGCCCAAGAGAGACACTGGATGCCTCGCATATGGTATCAAGTCTTAGTCCCGAATGCCCAAGGTCAGCTCTATCTGGACTCTGTTCAATGAGGCAATACAGTCTCTTGGCACTTAACTCAGTTTGGGTCAGACTTTCTATAGGAGGTCAAAGGCTATACACACCTCTCCCGTCTTTATCTCCCACCGCTGAACCTTTGCACGTCACCACCTATCATTTCCTTCTTTAGAAACACTGTGGGTGCACTAAACCTCTCCACATGCACCACATGTTCTCATGAGGCCACACCTTTGGCCAGATTCTACTAATCATCTTTCATGGTTCAACCCAAATTTATTCTCGCAATGAGATCTTTAAGCACAGTTTTCCCCCACTACCTTTAAAGGCAACATTGACAACTTCCTGAATGATGTTCTCATAACCATTTTCTCTAACTCTGTAAAATTTTAACACTTTATTAGAATATTTTGGAGACTGTTTGTCTCTCCCATAAAGCTTTCAGTTCCTTAAGATCAGGGACAGAGCTCTATTGATCATTCAGAGCAGGCATTGTCAGGCTCAGAGGCTGTCTTTGGATCCATACTGCCTGAATTCAAACATTGGCTCAGTCACTTCCTAGGGTATGTGACTTAAGTGCATTACCTACTGCCTCTGTGCCAGTTTCCCCATCTGTAAAATTAGGGGTACTATTAATACCTATATCATAGGCTACAGTGAGGATTAAATGAGTTAATCAGTGTGAAGTACTTAGTAAAACTATCTGGAACATGATACATTTTCAATAAACAGTGTATTATGTTGTATTTCTAGTATTTAATAATTATTTATTGTTATATTTCTGGTGTCTAATAATATCTGGCATAAAATAGATACTCAAAAATATAAATATAACGATGAGAAGAAGGCTTATACTTGGTAGAAAAGGGTAAGAAGTACTTAATCCTTAAACCTTTATCTTCTTAAATTCATATCTCACTATGAGAAATCATGAGACTTTAAAGAAAATTTGGCAGTTTTGAAATTTGCTCATATTCATTCATTTGGCACAAAAACATCTATTGAGAGAAAATTATGCTAGGTTCTAGGAATCAAAACTGATTAAGATAACATCCTTGCCTTCAAGGAGCTCATGACTTAGTAGATGAACTCTGAAAGGTAAATAACTAATTATAATTGAGTTAATGTGTGATAAGACAAGTATATATACAAACTACGGAAATAGGAGCGATGCTTCTTGACATGACTGCACATAAGGATCATCTAAAGAGTCTACTAAAAACACAGTATCTCGAGCTTTATTCCTAGAACTTTTGAGACACCAGGTCTGGCGTCATGTATCTGCATTTTTGACAGATCTCCATGAGTGATTCCTGGAACAGAAGAAAGGAAGGTAACATTTGCCTGGATAGGTCAAGGAAGGCTGCATGGCAGAGGTGGTGCGTGTGCTGGGTTCTTACAGATGATTAGGAGTCTGCTAGCCTTTGACACAAGCAGGACAACTGTGCGTCAAGAACAGCTTTCCTGGTGTCACTGTCAAAGACAGACCTCAGAGCCTGACTATCGTTCCACTGGTCCCAAATATGTTATAATTATTATTATTATTATTTTTTACTTTGAGCCCAGTGGT
This sequence comes from Bubalus bubalis, assembly GCF_019923935.1. NCBI lineage: Eukaryota > Metazoa > Chordata > Mammalia > Artiodactyla > Bovidae > Bubalus > Bubalus bubalis. The sequence goes on along the minus strand of NC_059165.1, from coordinate 52,997,455 downwards.
CTCAAGTTGCTTACACAGTAAAACATACAACCTCATGTAGAGATAACATTGATCGTCTACATTTGAGATTTTTCATGACTGTGAGGTCCAGGTGAATGGCCATTCTATCCAAGGTCTCCATTCACCAGAATGACAGTCCTTCAAAATTACTTATTTACTTCTGGAGATAAACCTCAGATTTAAATACCACACTATTTTTGAGACTTTGGGACTCAACTGTCTAATTTTAAAAGCCCCCTGGTGACTTAATACAGCTGGTTCACCCGAGTGTTGGAGCATCACTGCAATTTACTATATTTAGTGCTTTTCTAATTCAAAAGCTCTGTAGATAAAATCCTGTCTACCTGAATAAGCTGAAAATATTATCATGATTTTTATTATCTTTCCATGGAGGGAAGAGAACAACTCTCTCTTCTTTTACTGTCTTTTTATTTTTCTTTTGCATGGCTATATTTTCTATAATCATCATTTATAATAAACCAGATAAATGACAGCATAAAGTGATTGTGGTGACTTTTTTCCTCCAGCCATTTACCCATTCATTCGACTGGTAACATCATCTCTTCTCTACCACTGCCAATGATCTCAGTGAAACTCAGTCAAGGTGCCTTGCTTGTGATCCAAGCTAATTAGGTTTTCTCGCTTAAGACTTCAGACCTTGAGCTGAGCAATGCAAGGACAGGAAACAATAAGGTTGTGACTGATCCATTCTGAATAGCTTCCAGATGAGACAGTCAATTAGATACCTAGACAGCCTGAGCTGCCCCGGTTCCTGCCCTTTCTCAGCTAGACTTTCAATTGGCTGAGCTACTCAACTCATGTTTTGCCAACAATTTCCCATTTTGCAAAAGCTAGCCAGAGTTGGTTTCTGTTGCTTGCAGCTAAAGAGCTCTATAAGGTACAATGTTACAAGCAGTCTGTGATGTCTAGACTGGTGGTAGATTATGACCAAGGTGAGGGGAGAGTGTGAAAGGGTGAGAGTAAGTGACAAATTTTAGCTGTTATGTATGTGAGTCACAATCTTTTGAAAATGGCCAACCTGGCTGGTTATTCACTTGCCATGAAGTTAACAAATGAATAGGAACTAGAAGATAAAAAGTGAGAGGGTAGAGGCCTAGTATCACGGTCAGTCTGGGGGGACAGTCACAAAGATTAAAAAACTCATATTAGAGCTTAAATGAAATCTACAAAAAACAATAAACACTATTTGGAAGCCCTGGCTTTATAAGAAAAAGCCAAATAACTGGTATCAAGTTGCATACTTTCCCACTAATCAAAACAGATCACTGAGTTATAATTTATAAAATATAATAAATGCTCATAGATCCACATCTGAATAAAACTGCTGATAAGGAATAAATCTGCCATGTGGCTTCTGATAAAGTATTTACAGCCTTCATTTGCATGACCTATAGCTGTTGCATTAAAAATACATATATGGACATTTACATCAATGTGAAAATTATACTTGCAATTTATGATAGGTACGAAATATGATATTTCAAATCACTTGCAAAACTGTTACTAAGGCATTCTGGGTATAGTTCTATCCAGGGAGCAGTGGAAGTAGCTAGCTGCAAGCATGGAGCTCAATCGAGTTTCCACTTGTTCCCATGGAATAAGCATTTTCCTTTGAACTGAAGGGGAACATGACATCATTTACATGAGGGAAAGGCAAAAATGAATTCAGAAGTGTTAATAGAGAACTCTTGGGTGGCTCAGCTGGTAAAGAACCCTCCTGCAATGCGGGAGACCTGGGTTCGATCCCTGGAGGTAAACTTCCCTGGAGGGAAGATCCCCTAGAGAAGGGAAAGACTACCCACTCTAGTACTCTGGCCTGGAGAATTCCATGGACTGTATATAGTTCACGGAGTGAAATGAGTCAGACATGACTGAGCGACTTTCACTTTAGAAGTATTTGCCATTTAAATCACAAAGTGTTATAAAATGATACAAAACTGAATTTGATGAATTGCCAGAAGGAAATAAACTCCACCTAGCACAAGAGTAATTCTGGCACAATGGTCACCCTTTATGGAGCGCTGAACCTGTATTAAACATTGCACTGAGCCCTTCAGTAAACACTATCTTTATTAACTTTACAATATTCCTATGCAGTAGTTTTAATTTCCATTTAACTCTTAAAAACAGGGTTAAATGGCAACAGTTTCTGAAGGTGTGTCCAATGAAAAACTCTTAGGGAAGAATGCATATATCTAAAGATAAATGTGGATATTTTAACAAGACTTTGAAAGATAGAGAAAAGATAGAGATGTATTAAAAGAGACCTGCAGAATATCTTCTAAACAGTGTCTAGTTTGGTCAGCTACTAAGGAAGAACTGAGGTCTCTGGTATTTCACATTGGGGTGTGAATACTCTGCTAATTGGAATTGCTGAGGTTGACTGAAGATATGTACATGCAGCTTTCTTTTCCCTATAAGCACATGTTACATCAGCATGTCCTGAAGATGAAAAGATTACATAGCAACCTAAATGTCCATCAACAGAAGAAATGATAAAGAAGATGTAGTACATATATACAATGAGATATTACTTGGCCATAAAAGAGAATGAAATAATGCCATTTACAGCAACATGAATGTACCTAAAGATTGTCATACTGAGTGAAGTAAGTCCAATGTCATATGATATCACTTATATGTAGAATCTAAAAAAAAAATCCTACAAACAAACTTACCTACAAAACAGAGTTACAGATGTAGAAAACAAACGTGGTTACTAGGGGGTAAGAGTGGGGAGGAATAAGTTGGGAGACTGGGACTGACACACAATAGTGTGTATATAAAATAAAAATAGGTAACTGATAAGGATGTACGGTATAGCATAGGGAACTTTACTTAATACTCTATTAAGCACCTATATGGGAAAAGAACCTAGAAAAGAGTGGATATATGTATATACGTATAACAGACTCGGATCTTCACCTGAAACTAACACAACATTGTAAATAAACCAGACTCCAATAAAAATTCTTTAAAAAAAAGATAACATAGTTTGATTTTACTTAGAGAAATTTTTGTTTTTCAACTTGAGGAACTAAATAGGGACAATTTCTCTCCCCCTTCTGAATACCTCACTCCTTCTAGAAGGTTATTTTTCTGGGTCTCAATTCTCCAGCAGCCCCAAGTGTTTAAGGACACTTCAGTAAAAATATTGCCCTGCTAATGTGAAATAATCCAGGTTGATAAGATGCCTGAACCAGATTTTAAGACAGTACATCTGTTGGACCTCTGGAAAACTTATGAAATGAAAAACAGACCAGATTAGCAGAGAAGCACACTTGCCCAGTGCCTACATGTGTCTACATGTTGAGGGTGTGGTGGTGATAGAACTACTGAGCATCTCCTTCACTCAGCTCTGACCCAACAAGCCCTATGATCTGATCAGTGAAAGAAACCAAGTACGCTGCCGCAGCGCAGTGGTTGCCAAGACTTACTGACCCTCAGAATAAGAAATAGCAAGCATTTCTTCAATTGCTTTCTATATTCCAACAACCATGACAGATACCTTATCCTTCCAACAGTCCTGCCAAATAGATATCACTTCCCTGTTTTGTTGATGAGATAACAGACCCAGTCAGGTTGGATCCTTTGCCTGTTAACACATCTTGTTGTAAGTCGTATCCAACCCTTTGCAACCCCATGGGGTGTAGCCCACCAGGCCTGTCCATGGGATTTCCCAGGCAAGAATACTGGAGCAGGTTGCCATTTTCTTCTCCAGGGTATCTTCCCGACCTGGGGATTGAACCCATGACTCCTGCATTGGGAGGTGGATTCTTTACTACTTAGCCACCAGGAAAGCTGTTAATGCATCTAGTGAAAGGAAAAAGCATAATTTAAATCTCAGCAGTCTTCCCCAAGACCCCACTCCAGTATTCTTGCCTGGAAAATCCCATGGACGGAGGAGCCTGGTAGGCTGCAGTCCATGGGGTCACTAAGAGTGGGACACAACTGAGCGACTTCACTTTCACTTTTTACTTTCATGCCTTGGAGAAGGAAATGGCAACACTCTCCAGTGTTCTTGCCTGGAGAATCCCAGGGACAGGGGATCCTGGTGGGCTGCCATCTATGGGGTCGCACAGAGTCGGACACAACTGAAGCGACTTAGCAGCAGCAGCAGCAGCAGCAGCAGTCTTCCCCAAGAGCTCACATTCTCACTTGTCACATTAAAATATATTAGGGTTGGAGACTAGGAATGGGAATAATGAAAAGTCCCCTCAGGTAATTCTTATGCATCCAGCTTAATGCTAGTTTAAGAATCCACTGGTAAAGTGTCTTTAATGTGCATAAAAATTGTTTAGGAATCTTGTTACATGGCAGAGGCTGATTCAGTAGGCCTGGATTTGGGCCTGAGGGTCTGCATTCCTGACAAGAGCCAGGTGGTACCTGTGGCACTGGTCCTTGGATCACTTTTTGAGTAGCAAGTCACTAGAGCACAGCACTCAGGGGCAGAGAGTTTTAAATTGTTCCCTAATAATGTCATGAGTTCTTTTGTCCTCAGATCAATTGTAAACGCCTTAAGTATCTTATAGAGTATCTCCATCCCCTTTCAGTGCTAGACCTGTGGAAATAAAGCCATTCGACAAATGCTTAAGTAATTCTTGAGAAAAATTAAAAATCTCAGGACAAGATGAATTGGAACAAAGGAGTTTGCTTTCACAGTGCAGGGGCCCTGATTTACTTCCACACATAAGTAGTTATGGAATCAGTCCCTGACTCTGATTTCTTGTTAGGGGAGAATCGACAGTAGTCACTTTTCTAGGGAGTTGTGGAAAAATGGGTTCTCCATCAAGAAAGTTGTTAGGCTACAGAACAAAGGCAAATGACATGCGCTCTTCGGGATCTGCAAAAAGATTTAAGTAACTTAAAAAAAAAACAATTATATGGTACTGAAGTTCCATATATTTACTGTTCAAATTTTTTGTGTGTTAAAATTTCATCTCCTATACACTCTATTCACATGGAAAAACTTCTGCCTGAATTCTTGCAGTCTCCATTTTCCCATCTGATCTACAGCTATGCGGGGCTGTCATCGCAGAAAACTAATTGCCCTGGTCACTCCCCAAAGAACTTGCTCATGATTTTATCGACCTTTATTTGACCAAAGATTAGTCTTTTGATCTTGGAAAGAAAAATATGTCCAACTCAGTCAGCAAGTTTTTAAAATAACCCAGTATATGGTCATCATGATTATTTTTTTAAAATAACTACTTCAAACTCAGCTCTCCATTCCTCTCATTAACTCCATCCATGCCAAACACACACACACAAACCAGTTCACAGATGCAAGAGTTAATCTATTTCAAGAAGACAATATAGACATATATGTATATATCATAGTGTTTCTAACATACTATGGGACTCAAAAACATTCTTTAATGGGAAAACATGAATAGTCAAGATTTTCTTCAAGTGAAACACAATACCTGATATCTCGTTGTCCAAATATGTGCCATGCTCTCTAGAGAAGTGAGTTTCAAAGCTGATAGGACTTCATTAAGTCATAGAATACTGTAGAGCAATGAAAGTGCATATAAAAAAGAAGTAATACTAAATGTATCAACCTGAGGAGATTCCCAAAAATAAAAATACTGGGTAAAAAAAAAATCAAATTTGCAAAAAAATTTGATAGGACTTAAGCTGCCCTGTGGATGGTGACTGTAACTCTGAAATTAAAAGTTGCTTGCTCCATGGAAGAAAATCTATGACAAACCTAGACAGCATATTAAAAAGCAGAGACATTACTTTGCTGACAAAGGTCCATACAGTCAAAGCTACAATTTTCCCAGTAGTCATGTATGGATATGAGAGTTGGACCATAAAGAAGGCTGAGCACCAAAGAATTGATGCTTTTGAACTGTGGTGCTGGAGAAGACTCTTGAGAGTCCTTTGGCAGCAAGGAGATAAAACCAGTCAATCCTAAAGAAAATCAGTCCTGAATATTCATTGGAAGGACTGATGCTGAAGCTCCAATACTTTGGCCACTTGATGTGAAGAGGCGACTCATTGGAAAAGACCCTGATGGTGGGAAAAATTAAGGGCTGGAGGAGAAGAGGGCAACAGAGGATGAGATGGTTGGATGGCATCATTAACTCAATGAACTTGAGTCTGAGCAAACTCTGGGAGATAGTGAAGGACAGGGAATCCTGGCACGCTGCAATCCATGGGGTCACACAGAGTTGGACACAATTGAGTGAATGAACAACAACAAACCTGCCCCAGATAAGTCTTATTTGGAAATGCAGTTTTCTAGATTCTATGCCCAGCAATTGTGATTCAGGAGATGAGGAGTCAGGCTCAGGAATCTGCCTTTCCACAAGTATCTCAGGGGTCCTATCTCTAGAAGCCCAGAGTTTAGAATGGGAGTCAGTCATATAAACAAATCATTGCAACGCAGCTGATAAATTCAAGGAGTGAGGAGAGGGAGAGAAAGGACTGTACTTACTGCAGAGTAGGGAAGAGTGTTAGGGATGGCTTTCTCACGGTGTGTGTTTAAGTTGAGTCTTGAGAGAGAAGTAAAAGTTCAGCAGAGGCTGGTTAATGGGAAGCAGACAGACACATCTTCAGAAGCATGATTGTTGAAGATAAAGTTGGGGTCAATGAGAGAAGGCAGAGGCAGTTGGCACATGACATCATGTAGGTTACATGCTGATCACCCTTGGGGGCATCAATCACATTATAGCCATCATGTCCTTATTGCAATGATTTTCTGACATGTGTCAACAAAGTATCTTGAAGAAAGAGTGCCTGTTTCTAATTTGGACAAAGACTAGTGGGCTGGTGGTTGGGCTAGAGGAAGAGAAATGCAAGGACTGTACTCCATGTTCACTAGTTGTCAGTCTCATAGACGTACACATCTCTTGATAAGGAACACAAGGAATGCTGAAGAAAGACTGCAGTTACACCCCGCTGTGTTGACTGCTCGGAGAAAGGGTCAAATAATTGGAGAAGAAGTTGACCTGGGGAATGAGCAAACATCTTATTCATTGTCTGTCTTTCTCCAAATGGTGCCAAGATATTAATCAAATAACCAATATTAAAGAGTGCTTCAGACATAAGACCAAGCTGCCACCATTAGCCACAGATCTCCTGATGACCTCAGTCGTTCAAACTCCAGACACCATCTACCCAGAGCACAGCTTTCATTTCCCAAGAGAACCCTCACTTTTCACTGTCTCTCACCCTTAGCTGGGTCTTTGCCAGTCCTTCACTCTGTTCAATTGAGCCTTCATGTTCATTTCAAAGACTTTAGCCTCAGAGAGATGTTTTTATTTCAGTTTTGAAAGTAACATCACCTAGTTGATCTTCCTACATGGGTACTTTCCGGGGGTGTCATATTTTCCATCTAAGGAGCGATAAGGAATCTACAGGTGCAATGTTAGCCAGCTTACTTCTGTAACCATCCTTACAATTTCATTATTATGACTAGTTAAAATAACATTTATTCATCACTTGCCATTTGCACCCCCCCATTGTCCTAAATCTTTATACTCGTGATTTTCTTTTAAGAAGAAGTCTGTGATATAGCTATTATTAAACCCCATTTAGAAGAGAACACTATGGTTCAGAGAGGTTAAGTAACTTCTCCTGAATCACAGTTAATTAAAGGCAGAACCAGGATACAAACATAGCATTGTCTGCCTCCAGAGGCCACAGTATTAATCAGCATGGGATACTGCCCTGTCCCTTTGTCTCAAACAAGGCGCTACATCACTATCAGCTTGATACCTAACCTTTTGTGAGCTAGTTCAACATACTAGCTTATTTCAACCTCACAACAACCTTCTGTGGTGGGTTCTATTGTCCTCGTTTTAGAGATCAGAAAACCACGACATGGAGAAATTTAACCATACACCCAAGATCATCCAGTTAATAAGTGGTTGGAGGTGAGATCAAATTATTCAAAACAGCAGATGATATCTACTTAAAATGGCCCCAATTTTGTATTTTGTTCTTACATAGTAGTCTTAATCTAATTATATCGAACATTAGTAAGATGTTTTATCAGTTAGAAAAATATACTGAGTTATCTAGGTTTGTGTTTTAGTTCAGAGGGAAAGTACCATAAGAATCTAGAAATTTTAAGTGTCAGATCTTTGCTTCCAAATATAATCACTGGAAACTAAATTTTGCAATACATGGACAAAACTTGCCTACCTAACATGTCTTATTGGCATTCATTTATTCATTCCATTGTTCAGTGATTTACATATGGTCACTGGATTCCTGTAGCTTCTGGGACTGGAGAATCAAAGTGGACTGAGCCATGATCCCTGACTTTGAGAAGCTTCCAGTTTGGTGGAAGAGACACAAAAGGAAACCAGTGATTATAGTAATGATCTATTCAAGTACTGCTCCTGCTAAGTCACCTCAGTCATGTCTGACTCTGTGTGACCCCAGAGATAGCAGCCTACCAGGCTCCCCCATTCCTGGGATTCTCCAGGCAAGAACACTGGAGTGGGTTGCCATTTCCTTCTCCAATGCATGAAAGTGAAAAGTGAAAGTGAAGTCGCTCAGTCGTGTCCAACTCTTAGCGACCCCATGGACTGTAGCCCACCAAGGCTCCTCCACCCATGGGACTTTTCAGGCAAGAGTACTACTGGAGTGGGGTGCCATTGCCTTCTCCAAGTACGGTGTATCAAATGCTTTGACAGGTTTGGGAACTCCACGAGGACAGGATCTCTGCTTCATTCTGCTTTGTCTCCACCCAGTCCCTAACCCAGTGCCCGAAGGAAGGTGAGAACACAAAAACTTATGAGTGCATGTGTGAATGAATAGACAGTATGGAGGAGGCGAGGCAGAGAGTGGGGGACAGGGTCTGAATCAGCCAAGGATTGGGGCACAGAAGACAATGGAAAGATCCTTGAAGGTGGTTATTAAAAACTGAAGAATTTGCAGACGTGAGCCAGGTAAGGAGGGGCATGGGGAGAATGGAAATGGAGGAACAGAAACATGCATGAGAGCAACGTGAGTTGCGATGCCAATGACAGGCCTCTGAAAGCCTTTTTAGATTTGTCTGGGACACATAGAAATGTGAATCAGCTGACATACAGAAGACAAGGAAGACTAGATGCAGAGGGGTGCCCACAGTGAGAGACAGAGCTCAGGGCATCTTCAGGAGCCAGATCACGGCTCTTAAGCTAAGGATTGTCAACCCGACTCCAAAAGCTGCAGAGAGGTCATCGATAGGGTTTAAGCAGGGAAACATCATGAACCATTTTAGTTGATTGGAAAAGTTGTGACCCCTCTTCCCTAACCCTTTATAGGTATGGATTTGTTAGATAATGTTGCAAACAGTTGTGTTAAGATTTATCAATAGTGGTCATCCTATTTCTAGCTCAGTTCTAGACCGACTGTCTGTAAGTCCCTCTCCTAAGCTCCTCCTTTGCCTCCCTTGGCCCTAGCGAGACCAGCCAGGATGAACCAAGGCCCCTGCTCCTAAGGGTGTTCCATCCATCTGATCTATTATCTCACCCTACACCTGTAGCAGCACTGGGAAAAAAGACAAACCCATGCTCTGGTGAATGAAAATCCCTCAGAATCTCAACAGGGCAGAAGAGAGAGGAATAGCAATTAGAATGAAAAGCCACCAGACCCCAATGTAAAAGGACCAGGCTGTACAGACGAACCTAAACAAATTAGATTCAGAGCTCAGTTCAACATTCAAGCAGAGCATCAGCCCTAAATCCCAGGTGATAGGTTTTCACACATTTGAGGAAGATTAGCTTTCAATTTCTTAAGCTAGAAACAACAGGTTTTATTTCTAGCCTGTTGAAGCTGCAAGTCTTTCCTTGCTGTATGTGATTCCGTCTGTACTATACCCCAGCCTCCATGCTTTTTTCTGGTTTCTGGCTTTTTGATATTTTCTGACTGTAAAAGCAAGTTATATTTGGCAAAACTAATACAATTATGTAAAGTTTAAAAATAAAATAAAATTTAAAAAAAAGCAAAAAAAAAAAGCAAGTTATGCTCATTGTAAAAATTTACACAATACAGAAAAAATAATTTAAGCAAAAATTATTCTTCATTCCACCAACCAGGTCAACCAGGCACAACATTCTTAACTCTTGTCCCAACTTTTGTCCTCAAATGTACAGAAAGCTATTGTTATTACTGTTTTGCTATTATTGTTGTCTTTTAAAGAAATATTAGTCGGCTAATTTGCTTTCTTCTATGTAGTATTCTGTAGCTATGCTTTACATTGTGATTTCTAAAGCCTGAAGAATATTCCATTCTGTGGATATACCATAATTTTATCAATCTCCTCTTCATAGACATTAGAATTATTCATAACAACCAGAAAGTTTACGAAAAAGGCAGGCTGTGATGAACACCCATGTAGCTAAATTTTCTTACATTTCTGCGATTATTTACTTAAAATTCAAGAAGTGTAACTGTGAAACCAAATAGTATGCACATTTAAATCTTGCTGCATGTGCTGCATACCACCTAACTGCCCTCTCAAAGCATGGTATCAATGTGGCATCTTCCTTGGCTGTCCAGGGGTTAAGACTTGGTACTTCCACGACAGGGGGCAGGTCTGATCCCTGGTTGGGGAGATAACATCCTGCATGCCACGTGGCACAGTCAAAAAATAAAAACAATAAAGCATGGTATTGTCTTCAAAACATTCCTATTTTTAAACAATTGACCAAAAGTGCCCATTGTACACCATCTTTACCTGCTTTAGGTATTATCATTTGTTCTAACTTTTGCTTGACAGGTGGAAATCAACATCACCTGATTTCAATTTTTTGGTTAGTGGTGCGCTTGAACACCTTTTCCCGTGATTACTAGGCATTTGTTCTTTTATGAATTGGATTTTCATGTCTTCTGCTGATACTCCTGTTTGATGATGCTTTTTCTATTATATTAAGAATATTAGGGAGGCTCAAGAGGGACGAGATATACACACACATGTCTGATTCATGTTGTATGGCAGAAACAAACACGACACTGTAAAGCAACTATCTTCAAATTAGAAATAAAAAAGAATATTAACCCACTAAAAATTTATTTTATAGACAGGAAATTATAATTGGGTCCAGTTACCTACAGAGACTTTCCACCCTACCCTCTGATAGGCAGATAATACCTCTAGGTGTGTCCCTAGAGCACTGACTGTATTATGAAGTCATCATCTAAGGTATTTCAGAAAGAAGCCTGGCAAAGCTTATTCAGCTAGTCTGGGATTCATGTGCTTAAACAGCCATCTCTGTGCTTGAAGGAGAAAGGAAAGAGTCAATCACCTCACTCCCAAGCCCCACTCCCATTCCAGGTCTTTTTGAACTTGTTCTATAAATCTGTGCATGTGGGGGCCTTTCTTTACATTCCTGTGCTCTGAATTTCAGGAGCACTAGAGGTGTGAAGAGCATTATGCTTATATTTTGGGTCAGTCCAGGGTCCAACACTTCTCCAAAATCCTCACTCTGCTTCCAATGCTTCTGTTTGTTTTTTAGGTGAGGAAGAGGAGGATCTAGCACAGAGAGACAGAGAGGGATGGGCAGAGGGAGGGAAAGGAGGGAGGGAGAAAGGCCCAATCAGAAATACCATTTCAGAATTACAAGTATAACCTGTCCTGACTCTGATCACGCTCATTACACAGATAGTAAGGAATCTGCCAGAAGCCACACAACTAAATAGTGGCAGAGCTGGGATTGGAACTCAGGCCTCTCTGAGTGCAAATTCTGTGTGTGTGTGTGTGTGTGTGTGTGTGTGTGTACAATGCCTCGTAAATCACCACGTCTGTTCACTCTGGTTTACAAGTAAGTGATTCAAGGCCCAGGGGACTATGCCACTGGCCTGTGGCCCTCAGACTTCCTTGGCAAAGCTGATGGAGCACACAGGCCTCTGACCAGCAGGCCACAGCTGGTTCCCTTCACTGTGCTGACTCATCTTTGAGAAGGTGATGCAATTTAATGAGAAAACATTAAATGTGTACAGATTGGACTGGGGCTGTTCTGTTATTTCAGAACATGTTGGATAAAGTGAGCTAAACCCCAGGCTCTGTGCAGAGCTCCCTACCAAGGGGTATTTCCTGGGAGTCTTTCTAAAACCCTCTGTGGTAGTTATAACCTGGTATCAGTTACATTCAAATAAAAGTCAGCATAAACAATTGCTGTGTGTGAGTTGCTGTCTTTATGGAGGTTCAGTGGGGTTAAACTTGGGCTGATATCACATGTGAAAATGTCTCCCAGATGCTGTGCTCGAGTCCCTCCTCAGTGCCACAGGAAGCAGGGATCTGTGCAGTGGGGAGTGGGGTGTTCCTTCTCTCCCCTGCTCCTACCTACTCCCTGCTCACCTCTCACAGGCTCACTGCCTCCTCTGCCAGGTTAGTTCTCCACTCACACTTGGATTTTCTTATTCTTTAACTATGCAGTCAGCTGAGAAAACCCGGTTAGTCGAAGCTCCATTTTTTTTCCCCCCTCCAAGTGGCTTAAACCAATTGTTTTGCACAAATTTGGTACCCTCCATTTTTTTCTCCATCTTTTCCCATAGGTAATACTACTATCCCAATTTTTCCATAATGCCATTATCCCCCTTGTAAAGAGTCTGAAGGTCAATGAAGGAATTTGCCTGAAGTCACACCACTGACACATCACACAGCCTGAGTTCAAATCCATTTATAAGGATTTGAATCTAGGCCTGATTCTGTTATCAGCTAGTTGAGTGATAATAGTCCCCAAATTTCAGCTCTAATGACCCTAGCTCCCTAACTGTTTAACTCAAAGTTTACTATCTTTGCTAACTTCCAAAATAGTGAATAAAGACTTATACTCCAAAGAAAGAAGACTGAAAAACTGCTTGAGCTTTTGGATCTCATTTGGAAGTTTTCACAAAGATGGAGGTTTCACTACGATGGATAATTGCCCTTTTTTGAGACAAAGAATGAGCTGGTTGGATGGCATCACTGACTCAATGGACATGAATTTGAGTAAATTCTGGGAGTTGGTGATGGATAGGGAGACCTGGCATGCTGCAAAGAGTTGGACATGACTGAACGACTGAACTGAACTGAGGCTGCGTCTCCTCTGATGAGACCTGATCTCCTCTAGGCAGGTGAGCCTTCCAAAGGTTGATTCTAAGCTAGTTGTACATGGGACTCCAAGACAATGTTGTTTTGTCCATACCTCTGTGAAGCAGTTCCTAAGTGTGCTTCCAAAACATGCATTCTAGGAGACACTCCTAAACATGGGGTTCCATGACTAAATACTTCAGGGAACGGAGATAAATTCATTATTTCCCATTTATGTTCTATTAAACAGTGTTGTGTGAGCTTGTATTAGATGTGGTAGTGAAAAAACAAGTTGAGATCAAATATTTTTGGCTCAGCAAACTGAATATTCTGATTCCCTCTTGGAGATTCCTGGTAAATGTTAATACATGAAAGATTCTGACAAGTCCTGTTAAAATTTATTTTTTTTAATTTGATGCTTCTCAGATATATTTGATCTTAGGGCCTTTTTTCATCATGCAGCTCACAAAGACCCACTCTGGACAGGCTTCTGGTGTGAATTTCAGTTTGAAATTGTGCTTTAAAGGGAGTTAGTGGAGGGATCCCTTTGGAGAATCTAGGCCTGATTCTGTTATCAGCTAGTTGAGTGACTGTGACTCACTCCTTTCTGGGCCTTAGTTTCTCTATCTGTAAAATAAGTTTTGTACCAGATTGTCTTTAACTCCCTTCCAGTTCCAACATATTATCACCTAAACACATGGAATTTGTGAGTCCACAAACCAAAATATCATGATAAACTATGTATTTATATCTCCTTAATCTCATTCAGTCACCCAGAGACAAAATGATAATGATCTTTTTCAAGCTATAGAAATCTTAAATATATAAATATTAATTTGCCTCCATCTGCTAGTAGATTGCAGAAAGTAATGGAATTACATGATCATTTACTTTTCTAGAGCTTTGAGGCTTTTGCTGATCAGCCAGTTTTCAGGACAATGAGAAAGTCCCTAGAATGTCCAGAGAGGTCCTAGTGAAGCTCTGTATGACCTTGAGCAGCAACTTTACCTCTCTGTGATTTACATTCTTCATCTTAGAAGTAAAATTGCCTTTCACTCTAAGATATTTTGTGAGGACTATCAGTCATAGTAAAACCAAACCAAACCAAACCTGTGTTCTCTGGATATTTGTCTGCCACTGCCCCAAGTTCAAAAGTGTTTCTAATCCCACTCCCTTCACTCCAGCTCCCAGCCATTCCTAGGTGGGCGCTACATAAATCCTCCATTTGATAGTATTAATGCTAGTATGTATGGCTGGGGCTTCCTAAGTAGCTCAGTGGTAAAGAATCTGCCTGCCAGTGCAGGAGACATGGGCTTGATTCCTGGATTGGGAAGATCCCCTGGAGAAGGGAATGGCAACCCATTCCAGTACTCTTGCCTGAAAATTCCATGGACAGGGGAGCCTGGCAGGCTACAGCCCATGGAGTTGTAAAGAATCGGACAGGACTGAACAACTAAACAACATGATATGGATGAGAATATGACACCTTAACATGGGAGACAATTTGTTTTGTTCTAACGATACTTATCTTAGTAATAATCATTATTTTTAAAATACAGAGCAAGATAGTGCGATGGGTAATAGTGAGACTTTGACATCAGACAAACCTGGGTTTGAACCCACCACTGTCATGTACTAGCTGAGTATCCCAAGGCAGGCTGCTAGTCTCTGGTCCTCAGATTCTTCATGTATAAAGTAGGAATAATTTCACTCACTATAAAGCTGGTGCAACAATGCAACATCGTAATTTTTGTAAAGCTCTTGGAACAGCACCTGGGCGTGTGCGAGCTCAGTTATATCATTTAAAAACATTATCTGCTTATTTCACCCATAAAAGAAAAAAGGAGAGCCAGAAGAAAACTGTCACAGTACCAAGACCAGGAATCCTGCACAGCCATAGAAAGGATAACTGTAATTAGTGCTCATAGCAAATGTTCATTAGGCAGCCTCCAATATTCATGCAGGCCAGAGGCCCTCTTTAAATAATGCTGTGGTCGTTCATTATTGAACACTGCCACCTGGTGGATGGACAGGCCACATGCAGGCAAGGAAATCAGCAGAGGTTACGTCAGGTCACCTGGTCACCTAAGGAAGACACTCTTCTGTCCACGTCATCCACACTGGTTCCAGCTTTGTAATTTAGAGCTCTGGATATGGAGCGATACGGGGATCCCTGCTTTTGTAGACTCCCCTTTATCTTCACGCAGTTGTCAAACTGACACAAAGACATGAAACTGTCTTATTTTGCTAAGGCTAGCGTTGGTCATGTGACCTGAGCCAAAGCGCAGCCTCCTCTGACACCTTGGACTAAAGTAACCCCACCCCCATCACTCATCTTACTCTTTTGTTTTCTATTTATTTCTGTTTCCCACCCCCACTTTTCTCCCCCACAACTTTGTTGTGGAAGTCTCCTGGATACAAGGCTGTATTCCTTCATTTATCCTTCATACCAAACACACAGAGACTGGCACAAAAGCGGTGCTCAGAAATTTTGTTGTCTATAGAATAGCAGAATAAAAAAAAATAGCAATAATAAAGCTAATAGTCACAGTATTCCTGCTTATGGATATACATCTTTATTTGCCAGGCACAGATCAAAGCTCTGCACATAGATGGTCTCATTAAATCTATACAATCACCTTGCCGGGGGGGTGAGTTCATGTCACCACTCACGTGGAATCAGAAATTTCTAGGGCCTACAAGTGATTTTCTCAGTTCAATAATCATAGCATCAGTAATCATAACATCTCTTTGACCAGCATTATAATATTGTATCTTATTTAATCCTCTCTCCTTTGTAAACTGTACTATCATTTTACCCATTTTACAGATTTGAAAGCTGAGTCTTACAGAAACAAAGTCATTTCCCCAAAGTTACTCAGGTCCCATTTAAAACCCAGATCTTGTCTAATTCTCAACGTTCTGCTCTTTTCACTGCAACACACTGCCTTCTGTTAAATATATGGATAAACAGGGCTTTTAATTTTGTCCTGGAAAGCCAGATCTGAGTTTTGGTTAAATGATGGAAAAAAGCCTTGCTGCCAAACTAAATCTCAAGCTTGCTTTTCCTGTAGCCAGGTCTTTATTCATCCAAAGATATTCCTTGCATCTCCATTTCAAATATAATGACTAGATGAGATTTATTGAGATTTTATTATGGGTCAGGCAGGATTCAAATGATCTAATCCTTAAACAATCCTGCAAAATAGGGTTACAGTGATATTATTCCCATTTTACAAATGAGGAAATTGAGGTGCAGAGAGGTTAAATAACCTCCCTATTGTTACCCAGGTTCTAAGCCAGAACCCTGTCTTGAACCTAGGATCCACTCCTCTGCACCAGCGGTCTTTCTAGGGGGCCCATCCTGCTGCATTCACTCTGCTGCAGAGAACCTTAGGACATCTCCCTCAGTAGAGCACTACCTGGAATGCTTCAGCTCAGAAATTATGCTCAAGTCCTAATAGACCTAGGGGTGGGGCCCTGGTGTAGTACGGGGCGGGGGCCAGGGGGAGGGGGACAGGCCAGGGCACCCTGCAGCTCTCTTCCTCTTCCTGTTTCCAGACCTAGCCTACAGTTACTCTTCAATTAGTTTCCATCTGTAGGAGCAGCAATTCCCTAGGGGTACACAGGCCAAAAAGAGAGACCGACTCAGCCAAAATCCAAAAATATCTTCACTGCAGCAAGCAAACAAACGATGGAGAGAAGGAAAATTTCCCCTGCAAGCCCTGGATATGTCTCAAAGACAGCCCACTCAGCTTATGTAAGTGGCCTTCACCACTAAGGAATGCAACCAAGGCCCGAATCTAGGACAACTCTGCCAATTACACGCTAATGAAAAGGTATTAGGGGGCACACCCACGGGCACTTTGGGAAACCTGAGCCTCAGCTTATTGAATTGTCGATCCTGGTTCACCAGACCAGGGCAAAGAGATTCAGGCAACACCCCAAGGATAGTGCCAAGACGGTCCATGGCTGTCAAGTCAGGCACCTTGAACCTTTCCTCCAAAGCAACAGATAGTCAGAAGGCTCAGGGAAATTGTAGGCCTCCTGATGTTTGTTCATTCATCTTTTTTATATATTCATACATTTTCAATAAATGTTTACTAAGCATCAAGTCAGTGTCTGTGTAACTAAGCAGGACCCTACAGGGCCTTCCTATAACAGAAACAGCCCCTGCCCACCCCCCAACCCACTGGTGTCTTTCACCTGTCTTTTGTCTATAGACAAAATGTAGGCAAACAATAAATTTAATTAGAGAAGTGAGACAATGCAGAAGCAAAGGAAAGCATCCAAATAGGACAAAATAATAACAGTTTAGTCATTAAGTCAAGTCAAGGATCTTTAATTTCTCTTCAAGGGCTATAGATAATCTTCTGAGCCATGTCTGTGAGCTGAAACCCCCACCAGGTGGAAGAAGCTAACTATATGCTATTCACAGACATGTAGACCCCAGAAGATTGATGATGTTGACTCCTGATTACCTCATCACCAACTGATCAGAAAAATGTCCGTGAGCTGCTCACACATCCCACAACCCCTCTTCCTCACCTTGTCCTTGAAAACCTTTCCCTGAAGGCCTTTTAAGCACTAGCTGTCCGGACTCCTTGCTTGGCACCCAGCAATAAATATTGCACTTTCCTTCACCACAACCCAGTGTCAGGAGATTGGCGTTACTGCATGTGGGGGAGAGCAGAACCAAGTGTGGTTTGGTAACAGTGCTGGGAACATCAGAGGGAGGTGGACATAGTGGTGAGTCTAGACAATCAACAGAACTAATAATTCAAGTTCTGGTTTGTAGCCCTTGCCACTTTCATGTGAAAATAAGTCCAAATTAGAATATTCTCTAACCCCTATACAAAAATAAACTCAAAATGGATTAAAGACCTAAATGTAAGACCAGATACTATAGAACTCTTAGGGGAAAATACGGGCAGAATACTCTGACATAATTCAGGGCGATATCTTTTTTAATCTACCTTCTAGAGTAATAAAAATAAAAATGAAAACAAATGGGACCTAATTAAACTTAAAGGCTTTTGCACAGCAAAGGAAAGCATAAACAGAATGGAAAAGAACAACCTGTAGAATGGGAGAAATATTTGCAAACCAAGGGACTGACAGCAAATTAATCTGCAAAATAAACAAATGGCTCATGCAGCTCTATAGACAAACTAAAAAACCTCAATCAAGAAATGGGCAGGTTTTAAATAGACATTTCTCCAAAGAAGACATACAGATAGCCAAAGAGCACATGGAAGAATGCTTGACATCCCTAATTGTTAGAGAAATGTGAATCAAAACTACAATGAGGTAATGTTGTTGTTTAGTCTCTAAGTTGTATCTGACTCTTTTGTGAACCCATGGACAGTAGCCCGCCAGACTCCTCTGTCCATGGGATTTCCCAGGCAAGAATACTAGTGGGTTACCTCACACCAATCAGAACAGCCACCATCAAAACGACTAGGAACAAATGCTGAAGAGGGTGTGGAGAAAAGGGAATCCTCTTTCACTCTTGGTGGGAATACATGCCCATTAGTACAGCCACTATGGAGAACAGCTTGGAGGTTTCTTAAAAAACAAAGTACAGCTTCCATATGATCCCACAATCCTACTCCTGGGCATATATCCAGAGAAAACCATGATTTGAAAAGCATCACACACCCTAATATTCACTGCAGCATTATTTACAATAATCAACACACAGAAGCAACCTAGATGTTCACTGACAGAGAATGGATAAAGAAGATGTGGTACATATATACAATGGAATATTACTCAGCCATTAAAATGAATGAAATAATGTAGACTGTCATACTAAGTGAAATAAATCAGACACAGAAGGATACATATCATATGATAGCACTTATATGCAGAGCCTAAAAAAATGATACAAATGAACTTATCTGCAAAATAGAAACAGATTCACCAAACTCATTTATTAGAGAATGAACCTTATGGTTATCAGGGGGAAAGGATGGGGCTGGCCAAGGATACACTGGGAGTTTGGGATTGACATAATACACAGTGCTATATTTAAAACAGATAACCAACAAGGATCTACTGTGTAACACAGAGAACTCTACTCAATATTCTGTAATAACCTAAATGGGAAAAGAATTTGAAAAAGAATAGATATGTATGTATAACTGAATTACTTTGCTGTACACCTGTACATTTTGAATTATTTGTGTGGTATAGCACAGCAAACTCTGCTAAATAGTCTGTAATAACCTAGAAAGGGAAAAACCTGAAAAAGAATAGATGTAATGTACATAACTAAATCAGTTTGCTATATACCTGAAACTAACATGATATTGTAAATCAACTATACTCCAATGTAAAATTTTTTAAAAATACTGCTCTAACAGACTCACGGAGAGCAAAGTAGTGATTACCAGTTGGGGGGAATGGAATTTAGGAGTGAGGGAGTGGAAGGTACAAATTTTTAGATGTATGAAAGACTCAAGAATGTATCATACAATATGGAAATATAGCCAATATTTTGCAATAGCTTTAAATGGAAAGTAACCTTTTAAAAACTGTATTAAAATAAAATTAGGAAAAAAAGAAGTGACAAGGTGAGTTGAGGAAAAACAAGCAAAGATAGCAAAATACTTTATGAGAAGTACAGGTACGGTAGGAGCATCTGGAAGGCAAAACCAGTTGAGAATTGGGTTTGGGAGATGCTTTCTGAGACAAAGTCATCTAATCTGAGGCCTAATGGAAAGCAAGCATTAGCTGTGCAAAGAGTGGGTTCCAGTTAGAGGAAGCAACCTGTGCAAAGGTCTTGAGTGAAACCAGACAACAGATCCCTTTAGAAATATACAGTAGTTCATTATGGCTGGCATCAAGTGTCAGTGACATGAAATAAGATTGGGGGAAAGAATGAATATAGAGACAGGATGTATAACCATATAAAAAGAGCTTGTTCTAAGATTAGTGGGAACTCACTGACAGCTTACATAGACTCTTGAGAGTCCCTTGGACAGCAAGGAGGTCAAACCAGTCAATCCTAAAGGAAATCAACCCTGAATATAATTGGAAGGACTGATGCTGAAGCTGAAGCTCCAATACCCTGGCCATCTGATGCGAAGAACTGACTCACTGGAAAAGACCCTGATGCTGGAGGGCAGGAGGAGGAGGGAACAGAGGGTGAGATAGTTGGATAACACCACCAACTCAATGGACATGAGTTTGAGCAAACTCCAAGAGATAGTGAAGGACAGGGAAGCCCGGCATGTTGTAGTTCATGGTGTCGCAAAGAGTTGGACACAACTTAGTGACTGAATGACAACAGCATAGACAAGGATACCTTGATTAGATTTCTCATTGGGAAGATCATTCTGCCTGAAGCGTGGGAAAGAGATAGGATGGAGGGAAGCCCAAAAGATGCTGCCACAATCTAAGAGAGAGGTGAAGGTTGCCTACATGGCAATGGGGATGGAGAAGAAGTTTGTACCTGTTGGACAAAGTGATTAACTGCTTCTGTGTGTGTGTGTGACATGGTGGTTGGGGTGTTGTCAAGCAAAGTGAAGTCAAGAATGAGGTGTCTCACCAGAGCAAACCAGGAGATGACTGGAATTAGAAGAAAATGAAGGGAAAGCAGATCGTTGGCTTGAGTGCTAATGAGTTCAGTTTTAGATAGGTTGTACGTGTGTGATGTCCAAGAGGGGATATCCAGAAAGCCTGAGGCCTGAAGCTCAGGACACAGGTCTGGGCTGAAAAATAAATCTGGGAGTCATCAGCAAACAGATTATAACCAACACCCTGTGTGTGGAGATGATCCAGGGACAAGTCAGCATAACTAGAGTTGATAAGTCATTTACTCTGCCAGCACCCACTGTATCCACATCCACTCTTAATCATTACAACCACTCTCTTAGGTATCATCCCCATTTTGTGGATGAAAAAACCAAGGCCAGGAGTGGTTGTCCAGTAAGAAGCAGAGTCCAGATTCACAACAGGTCCGTCTGCATCACAGCCTACACCCTGAACTGTAACACAGCTGGTTCTGTGTCAAAACAGACTAAGGAGAGAAGAGAAGGATGACAAGCTGGGGAAATCACCATGTAAGTGACAGGAGGAGGAAATTTCAAAGGAGACTGTTAGGTAGGGCGTGGAGATGGGGGGCTTATCACTAACAACGTCAACTTCTTAAAAACGTTCTCACCACAAACAAGGTGACTGAAGTCGCCCCTTTAAAATTTAGGCTTTCACTGCATTTACTAACATACTTTTCTGATCATAAAAGTAATGCTTTATCCTTGTAGAAGGTTTAGAAAATACAAAGGATACAGAGAAGAAAATAAAAATCGCCCCTATTCTACTACCTAGCAATAATTGCTGGAACTGTTCAGCACACATTCCTTCATACAGTTTCTACACATATAAAAACAAATGGATAGTTCTTGAAAATATTTTTAACATTTTGAAGGCATGTTTTATTGTTTCTAACATGCACATTGAAAATTGTATATTTATTGCTTCTAAAGATGTACATCTTGAAATCAGGATTTCTCTTATAATCAGTGGGGTTTTAGGTTTTACAGGTAAATGGCAGCTTTTTGTTCTTAGCTGTACTTGCGAGAATGCTGAATTTTCCAATTGATGGCATCTTAGATAGGGGAAATATGGTAGGTAATATACCTACATCTTTCAAAATTCAAAATATACTAAAAAGTGTCCAGGTGTCCAGGAAGAGATCTCTTTCAGTTCTGGCTACTCCAGTATTCTTTTCTGGAAGCAGGTGTTTTCTAGTTCCCTGTCTACTCTTTGAGATTTTTTTTTAATGTACATAGGGAACATTTCATGCAAAGACGGACTCAATAAAGGACAGAAATGGTATGGACCTAACAGAAGCAGAAGATATTAAGAAGAGGTGACAAGAATACACAGAACTATACAAAAAAGATCCTCATGACCCAGATAATCACGATGGTGTGATCACTCACCTAGAGCCAGACATCCTGGAATGGGAAGTCAGGTGGGCCTTAGGAAGCATCACTATGAACAAAGCTAGTGGAGGTGATGGAATTCCAGTTGAGCTATTTCAAATCCTGAAAGATGATGCTGTGAAAGTGCTGCACTCAATATGCCAGCAAATTTGGAAAATGCAGCAATGGTCACAGGACTGGAAAAGGTCGATTTTCATTCCAATCCCAAAGAAAGGCAATGCCAAAGAATTCTCAAACTACAGCACAATTGCACTCATCTCACATGCTAGTAAAGTAATGCTTAAAATTCTCCAAGCCAGGCTTCAACAATACGTGAACCGTGAACTTCCAGATGTTCAAGCTGGTTTTGAAAAGGCAGAGGAACCAGAGATCAAATTGCCAACATCCATAGGGTAATTGAAAAAGCAAAAGAGTTCCAGAAAAACATCTACTTTTGCTTTATTGACTATGCCAAAGCCTTTGACTGTGTGGATCACAACAAACTGTGGGAAATTCTTCAAGAGATGGGAATACCAGACCACCTGACCTGCCTCTTGAGAAATCTGTATGCAGGTCAGGAAGCAACAGTTAGAACCGTACATGGAATGACAGACGGGTTCCAAATAGGAAAAGGAGTACGTCACGGCTGTATATTGTCACCCTGCTTATCTAACTTATATGCAGAGTACATCATGAGAAACGCTGGGCTGGAGGAAGCACAAGCTGGAATCAAGATTGCCGGGAGAAATATCAATCACCTCAGATATGCAGATGATGCCACCCTTATGGCAGAAAGTGAAGAGGAACTGAAGATCCTCTTGATGAAAGTGCGAGAGGAGAGTGGAAAAGTTGGCTTAAAGCTCAACATTCAGAAGACTGGGGCCGCAGGAGTTGGACATGCCTAAAGTAACAGTGCACACACATACTGCTGTTAGTAAAACTCAAGGTTTTATTTGGATTTCACCACTTTTTCTACTGAAGTCCCTTTTCCCCATAATTCCATCCAGGAGGACATATTGCATTAGGCATCATGCCTCTCTCTTCTGATCTCTGACAGTGACTCAATCTTACCTCGTTTTTCTTCATGACTTTGACAATTTCGAGGAACTAGTTGGTATTTTGTAGACTATCCCTTAATTCAGGTTTGTCTGATATTTTTTCTTAGAGGATTTTTTCTTATAGGTTAATAATCCTTTTTTACTAATAGGATAATAATCTTACATCTAGTTTTGGTATTGTCTGTCAGATCTCTGCACTATAATGTTACTTTGTTTTTTCCATACTCTAGTCTTTGGATTTGAGTCACTAAGTCAAGTCCAAACATAAGAGAGAAACCTTAGTGAAATTGTAGTTATCATTTGCCTTATGAGAGTGAGCATCTGTTCATGTGTAAGAACCTACCTGTGTTTTCTGAAACTATGTTATTATTTTGCCCAGTTTTCTGTGGAGTTCTTTTTGACATCAATTTATATGAGAAATGAGCACTTTTTCTGTAATGCAAAGTAAACATTTTCTCCCAGTTCACCATTTCTTATAGTTTTTGTTGTGTTTACTGCAATAGGGACTTGGATCATTTCTATCGTCTGTTTATTTGGACTATTTAATACAAATTAGATAGATTAAGCCTGAAGTTCTGTCAGAAGGGGAAGTGAGAGGGGTGCAGCTTTGTGACTGTCATCTGGGGGTAAAAGTCCAGCTTTGTCACTTGCCTACATCGACAGCTGAGAGGGGAGACTCGAGGAGTAGGGGCGGGAAGGGGAGGTTCTGACTCCTTAGCAGGCCTCGCTAATACCTCCCTGGATGACAGGTGTAGGAATTCTTTGTTACTGCTTTCCTTCAGTGATGTCAGTTTGGGGTGGAGGGAGGGTCTGGCCTTGTTTCTGGTGGGTGGTGGTGGAAGTCCCGACTCTTTGCTGGGCATCCTATGAGACACTTCTAGTCAGGGAGGAGGAGGGATGTTTCATCACTGCCAGGGAGAGGTGGACTCCCAGGTGCCTCATGGGGGCCTCACTGGTCCTATAGTGCCAGGGGGCTCATTACCACCTGGTGAGATGAAAGTTCTGGATTCCCATTTGGACTTCTCTGACCTCACCTGCATGGAGATGTTGTACTTCTTCCTTACAGACTCTTAAAGGTGGGAGTCTAGGCTCTCATTCAACCTTTGCTGGCATGTGTTCTATGATAGATGATGTTACTTCGTGGTAAGGCCACAAAAACCTATGGTAGCTCTGCCTATACTGAACTCTTCAATTTTCTCTTCTTATGATGGAATATCTAATAAGGATTACATGGAGAGCGGGATTTAGTACCGGAGCTGAATTCTAAGTTGCCACTGTCTCATCCTGAGCAGCAGTTTAGCTTCTCCGAGCCTCAGTGTCCTGATTTGCAAAATGGTGATAACAACAATTACATTATAGCACTATTTGGAGTCTTTAGGTTGGTAATAAAGGTGCAATTTCTAGTTCCTAGCAGGGTTAAAAAATGACCCCTACTCTCGTCACTGTTCCCATCAATGTCTTTGTCAACTCTCATTGTCACTTTAACTGAAAATATCCACAGTTTTAGGTGAATGTGAGACACATAGAAACCAAATTCTGGCTCCCTCTGTGAGAACGCTGGAATGGTTTGTAGCCAATTTCTATGGATTCGAGAGAGTTACGATTTAAGCCAGAAGGCAGGAACAGGCCCCAGAGCTGTGTGTGACCTGCAGGAAATTACCTCTCATTAATGCACTGTGTTTTCCCTCTGGGTATGGACCCACTTCAGGAATAACTAGTGCCGATTTGGGGTTCTTGAGGTCAAGATAGGCAATCAGAAAATCTTTTTCCAGACATTTAACTCTTCCTCTGCTGTGCCCCAGCTCCTTAGATGGGCATGGAACAAGGCACAACACAGTTCAAGCAGGTTCTTCATGCACCTTGCATCCCTGGAGCCATGCAACAACCTGGTGAGGGAGGAAGGGCATTTTTCAGAGGAGGCAGGGCGGGGCGGCGGGGGGGACAAGGGTGAAGGCTCAGGGAAATAATAACTTGCTTAATAAACCAAATAAGCAGCTGAGACAGGAGCCACCTAGTTAGTAAGGACCATCTTAGTTTGGGTTCCTCTGGAAGCTGACCCCGAGCCAAGGATCTGATTGTGAGTGGTTTAATTGGGAGGGGAGCCCAGGAAACATCAGGAAGGGAGTGAGAAGGGAAGGGAAGGCAGCCAATAAAGAATGCTTTTTCAAGCAGTTTAGTGCTGAGGTCACCGGAGTGCAATCCCGCTGTAGGGCGTACCCCTCAGAGCTCTCCCACCTGAGAAGCAAGAGAACTGCTGTAGTATTTATCCCTTGACCCTCACAGTCCTTGGCGGCGGCTGCTCCTGGGGGCGTTCATTGCTTGACATCTGTAGCTCTCTTTTAGCAGGGCCTCCTCTGCCCATACATCAGGTGTGGATGCTTGGCAGGCAGGCAAGCACACACAGCAATGTTGAATGGTAAGGCTATGTGTAGGGCATTTCCTTCAAGACGTTACATACCCAGCACTGTACCAACTGCAAGAGATGCAGTAATGGTCAAGACAGACATAATGCTTGTTCTTGTGGATTTCATTACTTAGTGGGAAAGATCAACAAGTAAATATATAATTTAATAAATAGTTAATAGATAATTTAGTAACTAGACACCCACACAATACAAAGTCATAAGGGCTGTGTTGATGGATGTTGTGATGCTTGGGAACATATAGGAGGGGCCTCCATTTCAAGATTAGGAGGACCAGGGGAGAATTCCCAGAGGCAATGATGTCTCAGTGATTTAAGTTACCATACTCTCTTATGTCTGAGGTTTCCACAATCCTGTTCCCTCTGCACAGAACCTATTATCTGTCTCCTGCTGGCTTCTCCTACACACTCTTCCCATCCCCACTTATGTGTCACTTCTTCAGACAGGCCTTTCTGAATCTTCACACTAGGTTCTACTTCTCATCAGTATGCTTCCATGGTGATCAGTATTGTATTATCTCTAAATAGGAGGAATGAATGCCTTTTATGTTATTGAATCCCCAGTACTTGGCCCTGTTTTTAACACATAGTAATGTCATCATTATCCATGGAATTAAGGAATAGATGATCCTCCATAGAAAAAGCCACATACTCTGCTAAGGCTGGGACCGCAAGGAAGCAAGCATTGTAAGTGTGGATATAATGAGTGATGGGTTCAGTACTCTGAAAAAGGATTTTTTAAGGCAGAATGTGTTGAATTCAGAGATAATGCAGGCACTTCTCAGTTTGCTGAGGCAAATGGTGGCCCTCTGCCAAGAAGTGGAAAGGAAATAAAGGATGTCTCTGGTGTCCACCCACCTGCCTTTCCACAAGTTCAACTGCCCATTTCCTGAGTAGCTACTACATGTCCAGGATCATCTTCTGGGGACTCAGAGAAAAATACTAATGCAGTGTCCATTCTAGTGAGCAAGACTGTGAGCTCCACAAGACTGGAAGAGAAAGCACACTCAAGATGATAGATATAAGGTCAGACTAGGGAGATGTTGGGATCATGAGCATAACCCAGGATAGGCAGGGGCACCAGAGGGCAAGATTCCCTCCTCTGGAGTTTTGAGACACAGCACGAATAATCTGTTATTGTTGGATGGAGAGAACAATCCTATGCTCATAAAGTCAGCAGTATTGTTTGTGAAATATACGTCGTGTTTCAGTCTGCTCTGGAGACCCGATTCAAATCTCAGCCTGTCATCATGATAAAAATGAAAACCCATAAGGACAATTTTGGTTAAGTGTTGAGCAGGAGTCATCAAAATCCTGGGAACAGGGTAAACAAACTCTCCTACTTTCAGCTATTTTCAGGACCTAGGATAGTAGGATAGTAGGATTTCTTAAGGAAATCCTCACACTGGATAGAGTTCAGCTAGGCCCATGAGAGATTTGCAAACAAAAATGCTACCAGATCATCGTAGAGGGAGAAAGCGAAGTCACTCAGTCGTGTCTGACTCTTTGCGACCCCATGGACTGTAGCCTACCAGGCTCCTCCCTCCATGGGATTCTCCAGGCAAAAATACTGGAGTGGGTTGCCATTTCCTTCTCCAGGGGACCTTCCCGACCCAGGGATTGAACCCAGGTCTCCCGCATTCCAGGCAGATGCTTTAACCACTGAGCCACCAGGGAAGCCAGATCTAATTGGTAGACTGGGGAAACCTTCTCAGAGGAGAGTTTGAGCATGACCTTAAATGAGGAGGAGCATTTGGGCTGTAGGAAGACACAGTTGCAGGAATTAACTTAAGCACAAACAGAGTGTGGAAGTATAGAGTATGTTCAGGGAGCTCTAGGTCATATAGTGTGACTGGGACAGAGTTTACATGAAGAGTATGTATGGACACCAGAGTGAAAATGAGATTGAGTTCAGAGAATGCAACAACTTGAGTGCTATACTAAGAAAATGGATTGATACCTGTTGGCTTCAGGAAGCTACTGAAGACCCCCCAAGTGGTAGCAAGGTTTGCTCGAAGAGAGCTCTGGTGACTGTATAGAAGGGTGATTTCAGGACTAGAATAAAGATGAATTAGGAGGCTCAGTGTTGGCTTAAAACTTGACATTCAAAAAGCTAATGGCATCTGGTCCCATCACTTCATGGCAAATAGATGGTGGAAACGTGGAAACACTGACAGATTTTCTTTTCTAGGGCTCCAAAATCACTGCAGATGGTGGCTGCAGCCATTAAATTAAAAGACAATTGCTTCTTGGAAGGAAAGCTGTGACAAAACTAGACAGTGGAAAAGCACTTTTTCACTTTGTGAAAAAGGTCTGTCTAGTCAAAGCTATGGTTTTTCCAGTAATCATGTACAGATGTGAGAGTTGGACCATAAAGAAAGCTGAGCACTGAAGAACTGATGCTTTCAAATTGTGGTACTGGAGAAGACTCTGGAGAGTCCCTTGGACACCAAGGAGGTCAAACAAGTCAATCCTAAAGGAAATCAACTGTGGATAGTCATTGGAAGGACTGATGCTGAAGATGACGCTCCAATACTTTGGCCACCTGATGCCAAGAATCGACTTATTGGAAAAGACCCTGATGCTGGGAATGATTGAAGGCAAAAGGAGAAGACAACAGAGGATGAGATGGTTGGATGGCATCACTGATGCAATGGATGTGAGGAGTTTGAGCAAACTCTAGGAGAGAGTGAAGGACAGGGAAGCCTGGCATGCTGCAGTCCATGGGGTCACAGAGAGTCAGACATGACTTAGCAATTGAACAGCAATGACAGAGGAGGCTCTAGGGACACAGAGGGCCTGGACTCAAGCAGTAGGAGAGGTAATGAAAAGGAGGAGACTGCTGGTAAGACATTGTAACTCATGAGGATGTTGAAAACCAAGTCCACGTTGACCCACGTTTCCAGTTTGGGGCCAGTATGATGGTATCATTAAGAGAGAGGAAACTCAGGTAAGCTGCATTCTCCACCCCACCCCACTTCCTCCTCCCCTCACTCTACTTTCCCAGAAGCCTTCATGCTCCTAGATCCTCCTAGGTCCCCCAACTTGCTCCCCATCCAAGCCTGCCCTCTTTTGGCAGAAACAACTCCCACCCCACCCCCCACCCCAGCCTGGCTTTCCACAGCCTGGCTTTGGGACTTTAGGAAAAATAACCTCTTTGAACTTCCACTTCACCTTTTAAAATTGGAAGTCTGAAACCCAGGATTGAATCCACCTCCAAAGCTCTACATTTTTCCAATTTACATCCTCCACCAGGACCAAACATACGCAGGGGTTAAGCTTTCAGGGCATCTTCATGGTCTTGCTAGATATTGGTAGTTACGCAAGGCACAGGGCCTCACCAAGAAACTCAGTACTAATAGCAGGATTTCAAGCAGCAGCCAGAGAGGCAGATCTGGAAAGGAAGGAGTGAACTTGTTTCCAGAGGCGCTTTTCTGATTCTCAGATCCTTTCCTGGAGCTACTCCCTATTCTGGTTCCTGGTGAAAGCACTTGTGTTGACCAGCAGCACCGCAGATGACTCAGCAAAGTGAGGGCATCAACCACCGTCTGCTCAAGGCATCCAGCTCTGCAGATGTGCCGTGGGGCATAAGACTGAGCAAGCTGGACACCAGCACACAGGTGGCCTTGCACCTGGGCTTCACACACCCTGATCTCTCCATTTCCAGGACCCTTTTGAATTAAAACGAGGCTCTCCTTGGGTAGATCCTGGAGCTGGAGTACCAGCATGCATGCATGTTAAGTGGCTTCAGTGATGCCCAACTCTCTGCGACCTCGTGGACTGTAGCCTGCCAGGCTCCTCTGTTCGTGGGATTCTCCAGGCAAGAATACTGGAGTGGGTTGCCATGCCCTCTTCCAGGGGATCTTTCTGACCAAGGATCGAACTCAGGTCTCTTAAGTCTCCTGCATTGTCAGACAGGTCCTTTGCCACTAGCGCCACCTGGGAAGCCCAGGAGCACCAGCTTCACCTAGAAGCTCATTAGAAATGCCAATTCTTGGGCTCTTCCCAACCTACAGAACAGAAACTGTGGGGTGGGCCCAGCTAGCCTTGATGTGACAAGCCTGCAGGAGATTCTGGCACCTGCCAATGTTGGAGAACAGATGAATTGAAAGATGGAGAGAAAGAAGAAAAAGGCATCACTATGCCTTGCTGCATTATTGTGAGCTAAAGGCAGACCCAGTAATATACGGTGGTAAAAATTTAGAATGGCTGGAATTTAATTTTTGTGAATTAAGTAGACGCTTTAGCAAAACCTAGCAACATCTCTATGGACAAAGAAAGAAATTACCCAGGAGGCTTAAGTCTAAAAAATTCAGGTAATTAAGGCAAGTAAGTGCTGAGTTTTTATTTCCATCATCTAAATGTGTGGGTTTCAAGACCTACTCTTTTTCTTTTTTAAAAGCTCTATAACCTTTTATTTAAATGCAATCTAAATACAAACCCCAAATATAAAAAGATAATTGGGTTGTACTCTAGGGAAGGGGGGAGGGATACAGATCTCTGTCTCCTGCCACGGCCTCCCAGCCACGCCCCTGTTCCTCCCCTCTTCCCTTGGCCCTCAGGGCTCCAGGCAAGGCCCATTACTGCAGAAAATAGGTTTAATTCCCCCTTCTTATTGCATACCCGATTCAAAGGCCTCAGGGAAATTCTATCATATTCCTAGGACAGGCATTTTAATTAATACAAAAAGAAAATTTGTTTTTGTTGTGATTCTGTTTTTCCCTAAAGACCCAGGACAGAGAAAGGGGAGGGGATCTTCATGGCAGAGAGGCCCTTACAGGATCGAGGTGAGTGACACGAAAATGCAAGTGTTCGCGTTGCCTTTGCACTTTGCATCTCTGACACTGAGCCACCTGTCTAGGGATGTGTTCTCGGTAAACACCAGGCATTGAACCCAGCAATCTGGGCAGCCTGTTAAACTGCCAACTGAGGAAGTGGGAGTGACTCAGCCTTTATGCCTATCACTGTGCTTTGCTTAGGCAGCTGCACTGGCCTAGGCCAGGTTTGTTTGTTTTTTTTTTCCCTGAAAATAAAAGCCCACCTGGATTTGCCTGCCCATTTGCAGCCTTCTAGAAAACCAGAAACCTGAATGCAGCAGCTGTTCAGTCTCCTCATAACTACGTGTGAGTCAAGACTTCTTGTCACAGAAATGTCAGCCAGATGGGCTTGTGGGCACCTTCTAGCACAGTGGTTTGGGAACTATTTTTTCTTTTAGAATGAAACTTTGTCTTCAAAATAAATGTTACCCAGAAATAGATAAAAAGAGAGTTCATTCCAGTTGCTCCTTCTGTCTTTCCCATTCTCTACCCCCATCACCCTCTGACCCTGAAAGACACAACAAAACCTAGTTAGAAGCCCCCTGACACTTTGCAGAAAAAGACTGATGTCAAGAAGTCAAAGGCCTTTTCACAGGTAACAGGGCTTGAAAGGATCAGAACCTAGATTAAAAATTAGTCTCTGGTTCTGAGACCTTGCCTATGCAATTCATTGAGCCCATGAAATGACTCATTGTGGGCTGCCATAGTTGCTAGGTGCTCACCCATTCATTCTATAAGCAAATATTTATTGAGCACCTGATGTGTTCCCAGGACTACCTAGCTGCTGTGGACTCAGCGGTACACCAAAGAAGACGAGGTCCCTGTCCTCACAAATTCTATTGCAGGGTAAATATGTGATTCAAATGGCCACATGAATAAACATAAAATTGCAACTGTTATTTATGTTATGAATAAGAAGCAGCGGGTGCTCTAAGAACTGATGACAGGGCTTGTCCCAGGTGAATTTCAGCCCCCCTCTCCTGTTCTTTAGGGAAAACCATAATTACAAAAATTATGACAGGAGGATTTTCCCTCCTCAGAGAAATCAAGATGGTTTCCCTGACATGTAAAACCACAGTTGAAATCTAAATGTTCAGTGGTTCACAAGGCAAATAAGATGGGAAAGAGCATTCCTGGCAGAGGGAACAGCATGTAGCAAGAGTATGGCAAACTTCTAGGCAAGAATGGATGAGGTGGGCTGGCTGAGCGCCCCCAGGACTGTGGCAGATGAGTTCAGAAGGCTCTCTTATCCTGAGAGCAAGGAAAGGCCATGAGAAATTTTAAAGTTGGGGAGCGAGCAACTTATGCAGTCAGACTATTGTTTTAAAATGATTTTTGTGCTTCCAGGGTGAAGCACAGATTGAAGAAGTGCCTGAGGGCAGGCAGAAAGTACTCTTCGGAGGGCAGAGACGATGATGGCTTGTTCCAGAATGATGGCGACTGGGACGGAGAAGTGGATGAACTGAGGAGCAAGAAGTGCATTAATGTGGA
Source organism: Bubalus bubalis (assembly GCF_019923935.1). NCBI lineage: Eukaryota > Metazoa > Chordata > Mammalia > Artiodactyla > Bovidae > Bubalus > Bubalus bubalis. Next base: position 52,965,698 of record NC_059165.1, on the reverse strand, counting down.
CAGGATTCTGGAGTGGAGGTGTGTAGCGGATGACGACAAGGAAGATGGTGAGGATGATGTCCACTGTGTGACTAGTGAACAGACAGTAAACATCATCTTAGACCAGACTTGGCTCCTCTCACATTTGCCAACCCAGTGGTTCTCAAGCCTGGATGTACATTACAGTCACGTAGAAAAAAATGCTAGTAGTCAAGCCCTATCCCCAGACATTCTGGCTGACTTGGTTGAGTGAGGTCTGAGGTATTTTCCCAAGCTCCTAGGCTGCTTCTAATTTGCCACCATGGTTAACAACCACTACTCTAAACCATCTCCCAGAGGGCCTTACGTGGCTCCTTTTCTATCTGATTCTGTGTCGTCATCAACAGAGAATGCTATGATCTTCAGCTGCAAATTGATTTGTCTACTAAAAAGAAACATACAGAAATCCTGGCAAATAAGATAGAACAGATTAAGAAGTGACCAACCATACCCAATCAAGGGAAGGGGGAAGTGACACAGTAGGCTAGAAAGGGCCCTAAACTTGAGAAGTCACAAGCTCTGCCTCTAACAGGCAACTTTCTCCAACCTGTCCAATGAAGCCATTGGAATAGACCAGTGGTTCTCAAACTTGAACTCGCATCAGCGTCATCTGGGGGCCTGGTTCAAACATGGATTGCTGTTCCTGCACTCAAGAGTGTGTGACTGAATAGGCCTAGGGTGGCACCTGGGGATGTGAATTACTAACATCCTCCCAGGTGATACTCATACTGCTTCAGGAGCCGGGCTGAGATGCCATTAACAGAGAAAGAACTCCAGAAGGATCCATTGTTTATTGTGGACAGAGATCCTATCTTTATTTAAATTTTGATATTTTATTCATATGTTTTTGCATTATTTTGATTTTTAAAAAAATATTTTATTAAAATATAATTCATTTGATTACTGAGTGTTTTTGAAGCCCTATGACATTTTGGACCTAAAGGTGAATTCACTTGACTCTAATCCCACCAGTCCAAGGGCCACTGGCAGATAATCACTGAGCTCTATGACTTCAAAGACCCTTCTAGCTCTAACATTTCCTTAAACAGAGAGGCAAGAGGGGTGGTGCTAAAGAGAAGGCATTCTGGAGCCAAGCTGCTATGTTCAAGTGCTCTGCCATTTACAAGCTGTGTAACGTTAGGGAAATTGCTAAACCTCTCTGGGCCTTTGTTTTTCCTTAGGCATGAAATCACGATAATAATACTGATCATATAGGTTTATAGTAACTGACTGAGGTAACACACATAAAGCAGAGTGTGGGCTGAATACTGTAAGCTGTCAGTGTCATCAGCAAATACCTCTTGTTTCTGTCATCTCTGAAGCTTCCCTTCTGATTAGGTTTACCCTGACTTCTTTGAGACCTGAGAATAAACCTTCCCCACCCCCTCCCCCAAGGCTTCATATAGTTTATCAAAACATATAACTTGTTCATGATTTTCCACTTTGTCCCTTGTGGATTTGCATTACCTTTATTCCAAAGATGCAGTGTGTAAGGTTAGAAACATGAAATGCAGCATCTTAAATGAAAGTCTTTAGAAAGAGCAAGACAAATCTTTTGGACTGATAATCATTATTTTAGTTCAGTTCAGTCACTCAGTCATGTCCAACTCTTTGTGACCCATGAATCACAGCACACCAGGCCTCCCTGTCCATCACCAACTCCCGGAGTTCACTCAAACCCATGTCCATCGAGTCAGTGATGCCATCCAGCCATCTCATCCTCTGTCGTCCCCTTCTCCTCCTGCCCCCAATCCCTCCCAGCATCAGAGTCTTTTCCAATGAGTCAACTCTTCACATGAGGTGGCCAAAGTACTGGAGTTTCAGCTTTAGCATCATTCCTTCCAAAGAAATCCCAGGGCTGGTCTCCTTTAGGGTGGACTGGTTGGATCTCCTTGCAGTCCAAGGGACTCTCAAGAGTCTTCTCCAACACCACAGTTCAAAGGCATCAATTCTTCGGCACTCAGCTTTCTTCACAGTCCAACTCTCATATCCATACATGACCCCTGGAAAAACCATAGCCTTGACTAGATGGACCTTTGTTGGCAAAGAAATGTCTCTGCTTTTCAATATGCTATCTAGGTTGGTCATAACTTTCCTTCCAAGGAGTAAGCGTCTGTTAATTTAATGGGTGCAATCACCATCTGCAGTGATTTTGGAGCCCCCCAAAAATAAAGTCTGACACTGTTTCCACTGTTTCCCCATCTATTTCCCATGAAGTGATGGGACCAGATGCCATGATCTTTGTTTTCTGAATGTTGAACTTTAAACCAACTTTTTCACTCTCCTCTTTCACTTTCATCAAGAGGCTTTTTAGTTCCTCTTCACTTTCTGCCATAAGGGTGGTGTCATTTGCATATCTGAGGTGATTGATATTTCTCCCAGCAATCTTGATTCCAGCTTGTGCTTCTTCCAGCCCAGTGTTTCTCATGATGTTTCTCTGCATATAAGTTAAATCAGCAGGGTGACAATATATAGCCTTGACGTACTCCTTTTCCTATTTGGAACCAGTGTGTTGTTCCATGTCCAGTTCTAACTGTTTCTTCCTGACCTGCATATAGGTTTCTCAAGAGGCAGGTCAGGTGGTCTGGTATTCCCATCTCTTGAAGAATTTTCCAGTTTATTGTGACCCACACAGTCAAAGGCTTTGGCATAGTCAACAAAGCAGAAATAGATGTTTTTCTGGAACTCTCTTGCTTTTTCGATGATCCAGTGGATGTTGGCAATTTGATTTCTGGTTCCTCTGCCTTTTCTAAAACCAGCTTGAACATCTGGAAGTTCACGGTTCATGTACTGCTGAAGCCTGGCTTGGAGAATTTTGAGCATTACTTTACTGCCAGTGAACATCAATACACAGACATTACTATGCCAACAAAGGTCTGTATAGTCAAAGCTATGGTTTTTTCAGTAGTCATGCATGGATATGAGAGTTGGACCATAAAGAAGGCTGAGCTCTGAAGAATTGATGCTTTTGAACTGTAGTATTGGAGAAGGCTCTTGAGAATCTCTTGGACTGCAAGGAGACCAAACCAGTCAATCCTAAAGGAAATATTCATTGGAAGGACTGATGCTGAAGCTCCAATACTTTGGTCACTTGACGTGAAGAGTTGACTCGTTGGAAAAGACCCTGATGCTGGGAATGACTGAAGGCAGGAGAAGAAAGGGACGACAGAGGATGAGATGGACATCCTCTCGTCATTGACTCAATGGACATGAGTTTGAGCAAGCTCCGGGAGATGGTGAAGGACAGGGAAGCCTGGTGTGCTGCAGTCCATGGGGTCTCAAAGAGTTGGACACAACTGAGTGACTGAACAATAAAAAATAAATAAATAAAATAAATGGCTGGTACTTCCCAGAGAGTCCAAGAATCCACCCATTCATGTTTTGCGACACAAATATTTGTAGAGAAAGGAGACTATCATTGGCTCCCAAGATGGAAATCACAGTTTTTGTAAATGCAGTAAATACCTGTTGAATTCTGTAATACATCAAGTTTCCCAATGTACAGATTTGGGGGCAGTACTCTTGTTTCTTTAGAGAGCCTAGGGAAGTGAAAGGAGAGGTTTTCTGAGGAGGAAACTCAGGCTCCTCTGCATCTATTCAGATACCTTTATGCTGGAGTCTCTACTGTCTTTTCAGCCTCAGGCCTGTTGTGACTGACGATTTTTCCTCACCAAATAGGAGTTTCTACTGTTTGTTAACATCCTGTGTAAACTAACTCCCTTCCTAAACTCATCTGCCTGGAATGGCCTCTCCTCTCATATCAAAATCATATCCATCCTTAAAGAAAATGTGGCATACAAGCACACACTCACACACAATGGAATACTACTCAGCCATAAAAGGACTAAATGTTGCCATTTGCAGCAATATGGATGAACTTGGAGGGCATTATGCTAGTGAAATCAGTCAGGCAGAGAAAGACAAATACTGTATGATTTCACTTATCTGTGAAATCTGAAACATAACAAACTAGTGAATGTAACACAGCAGCAGCAAACTCACAGCTATGGAGAACAAACTAGTGGTTACCACTGGGGACAGGGAAGCAAAGAGGGGCAATGCAGAGGTAAGGGATTAAAAGGTACAGACTATTGAGTGTAAGACGGGGTCAAGGTCGTACTATACAACATGCACAATATAGCCAATACTCTGTAATAACTATAAATGGAAAGTAATATTTAAAAATTGTACAAAAATAAAAACTAAAAAAAGAAAATCATATCCAGCCCTTGAGATCAGACTCAATGTCACCTATGCCAGGGCCCTGTGATTTGTTACTGTCATCCCATCCAAGCACACCTCGGAAATCTCAGGGGTTTTCCACTCTGTCCCACTATCCTCCATAAGCTGTTTATCCTCTATGGGGGGCAATCTATTCTAGTCTCTGTTCAGCTGGTTGTCAAAGTTGCTTTGGTTGACTGTCAAGCTTTAACCAACAACCAAAATAACAGAACCCTAATTTCTATTCAGGGAATTGAACTTGACTTTTTTTTTTTTTTTTTTTTGCCACTCAATTCTCAAGGTAAACAGTATTCATGAATCAGAACGTAAGGGGATGTGTTCTTTTCTCACGCTGTTTGGGCCTCGTTATTGTTCTATGCTTCCACATACAATCTCCCTGAAATAAGATACATTGTAAGAACGATCCTATAAAACCTATTGCTATGTTAATGTCAGAAAATTTTTATAAAAAACCTGCAGTGTGCCTTATTACTGGGGAAATTGTCTGCCTGGTTGAGGACCAGGAAAAAAATGTACTTTTAAGCAACTGGTGAGCTTTAATCTTGTTGATAGCAATGAGTCCTGTCCTGTTTTCTCTTTTTCCCTGGTTAGGAGAAAACTCCAAGTGAACATTTTATAGAATGTTTTGATGTGCATTCTTGTTATATTGATACTATTTCTGGCTTCACGTTATTTTTCTAACTTTGCTCTTTAGTCTTACCTTTTTAACTTTTTGCTTATCAGTCATTTATGTATTTTTTTGCTTATGTACTCCTTTAAAACACTTTGAATTCTTTTATAAAAGAGGTTAAGAGAGATTCCTAATTAATATTTCCTTGAAGGTAGATATATCTTATTTGCTTTGAATTTCCAATACTTAACTTGGACCTTAGAAAGTTTATATGTGTTTTGAAAGGGAAAGAAGGGGACTTCTCTGGTGATCTACTAAGACTTCATGCTCCCAATGTAGGGGGTCTGGGTTTGATCCGTGATCAGGCAGTTAGAGTCTACATGCCGCAGCTAAGGCCAGTGCAGTCAAATTTCTTTTCTATTTATTTTTAATTCTTATTGGCATATAATTGGTTTATAATGGTGTGTTACTTTCCACTGTACAGCACAGCGAATCATTTATACATACATATAAATTTCTTTTTTAAAAGAAAAGGGAAAGAGGAAGAATAATAAGGGGGAAGGAAAATCTAAAGTTGGTGGTAGAAGTTTCTATATCCTACTCAGACATATAGTTGAATAGTGGAAAAAACTCAAATTTTTAGGACATGCAAGCTGCACCAAATATTTTAGAAAATCTGAACTTCTAAAGGTACTGCTCTACGTGGTTCCAACCAGTTTTAATATCATATAGATCATTTTTATAGGTTATATCCAGATATTTGGCATATATAGACATAGCTATCAATTTACCAACTATCCCAAGTACGAAATTATTATTAAAGCAATTATTCCTTAACTTTCTGAAGCTTGTTTATGTACTTTTTTGATTCAAGATATTTTACCTGGGGGTAATTTAATGCATTTTTAGTGCAACTATGGGCATCCTCATACAGAAATGTTGTCAGTAGAAAATGAGATGAGAAAGCACTTTATAACGTCTCAATCAAAAGCAGTATGCTATGTATTTCTTCATAAGCACACACTTTGTAGGGATATCATTTATTTGTCAAAAGGAAATTCCAATTTTGTGGCCTAAAATGAAAGGGCTAAACACATAGCGTATAAAAAGTATATCTATACCCACAAAAACCCCGCAAGACAAACAGATTCAGGAGTCATTGCTGAGAACAGAGACTATTGGAGTCATTCTCGGTGCCTTTCTAACTCACGCCACGTGTAATTGGTCAGCACATCTGCGACCACCCTCCAGCTCCACAGCAGGCACCATCCTTCACGCTGGAATAACCTCCCGGCTCAGTCCCCACCTATGGCTCTTGTCCATACAGAGATTCTCCACCAAGGACCAGAATTCTCCTTTACAAACCAAGTCTGACCAGGCCACACCCTGACTCAGCATCCTTCAGTGCCTTCCATTTCACTCACAGAAAAAGCTGAAGTCCTCGCAGCGCTCCTTACCCACGTAACCTCTCAGCATACTCTGCCTACCACTGTCCCCTCCCCAGTCCGCCCCAGCCCCTTGGCCTCTTCATTGTCTTTAGTAAAAGGTGGAAGATCTATATAATCTGAGGAGAAACCAGAGCATCCTTTGCTGTACTTTAAATATGAATGATCGCCATGCTCACAGCCTCGAATACTCTTACTCAAATTTCCACAGGCTCATTTTCTCACCTGCTTTATGCTTTTGCCCATATGTCACCTTCTCACTAAGCCCTTTACACCATCCTACACGAAAGTGTAAATGCCCTCTTGTTCCTATCCAGGAGCTTCCTCTCTTCTTCCCCTGCTTAGTTTTCGTCCATAACATTTATCACCTTCTAACAGACACATGTCTTGTAAATATATATGTATATATTATTATACATATAATATGTATTACATATATAAAATAAAATGTATCATCTCATAACAGAGACACACAGTGTGTGTGTATATAATATAGAATACTATATATATATGTGTGTGTGTGTGTGTGCATGTGTGTGTGTATGTGCTCAGTTGTGTCCAGCTCTTTGCGACCCCGTGGACTATAGTCCACCAGGCTCCTCCATCCATGGAATATTCCAGGCAAAAATACTAGAGTGGGTTGCCATTCTCTTCTCCAGGGGATCTTCCTGACCCAGGGATTGAACCCATGTCTCTTGCATCTTCTGCACTGGAAGGCAGATTCTTTACCACTACCACCAGGGAAGCCCACATATAATATAAATAATTAACAAAGCAGTTATGTATATATATGAGTTCATATGAATGTGTGTGTGTGTTGTTTACTTGTTAATCATCTGTCTCCTACAGTGAGAAGACTTCCGTGAGAGCAGGGATTTTGGTTTGGTTCACTAATGTTGCCCCTGCACAGAAAACAGTTTCTTTTCTCTCATCAATTTCATAGGCTTTGGTGGGATTAATCTTCATATATCATTGCCCTGTTCTAAAATTCTCGGTTTTCTGCGACTCTAGAAGAAAATTCATATGACTCAGTAAGATAGAATGATCTACAAATATTTCAATTTGTATTCTAGTTTCCACCCCCACCTCCTTCATCCAAACCAATCTCCCTTGCTTTACATTATGTATTCCTGGTGGCTCAGCGGTAGAGAATCTGCCTGCAACACAGGAGACCTGGGTTCGATCCCTGGGTCGGGAAGATTCCCCTGGAAGGGGGCACAGCAATCCACTCCAGTATCTTTGCCTGGAAAATTCCATGGACAGAAGAGCCTGGCAGGCTACAGTCCACACAGCTGCAAAGAGCTGGCCATGACTGAAGCGACTGAGCACACGTGCTACACAGTATCTACCTCCATGCCTGTATTGAAGCTATATGCCCTGGCTGGAGTGTCCTTTCCTTGACTCTCTGAAGGTCTAAGTTTTAATCACATTTCAACATGAGTGGCCTAGATCAAATGCCACCTCCTCCATGGAGCCTTCTCTGATCCCTCCAGCAGGAAGCCATCTGGTTCGCTTTTCTCTGAGTCTTACTGTTAGCTGACTCATCTTCATAACATACCATAGTATTGCAGAGAATACAGCACAGGGTTAAGGGTTTTGATTTCCCAGGTGGCTCTAGTGGTAAAGAACCCACGAATCTAAGAGTGTGACCTTGAGTGTATTACTAATTCTCTAAGTCTTGGTTCCCTGATAATGAGGATGGTAGGTTACTTACAATATGACTATGAAGTTAAACAAGATAATAGACATAAGTCTGATCTCAATAAACGTTAGCTATTACACTATTATCACCAATATCATTTCTTCCTTGATATATGTTATTTTCCTGCTAAGCTGTAAGCTTTTTGAAATTAGATAAATATCAAATTTACTTCTATATATATCTAGGTACACAGTAAATTTTTACTGAGTAAATTGGAGAATTAAGACCAAGAGTTTTTCCTCTAAGTTAAAGATACTTGCTAAAAGGATAAGAGCTTTTTTTTTTTTTTTTTTTTTTTGGCAATCATCTTCTACAAGTAAATCCATTCCTATCTGACTTTTAGTTCTCAGATATTGTTAGCATAGAATATGAAAACTGCTAACATTAGGTTTTTTTAATTCTGTTTCCAAGTGTACAAGAGGAATTCATTATGTATGAAAATATCAACCTAAATCATTATAAAATAGTCCCAAGAAAATGTTAGGTCAGGAAAGAAAGTCAAGGAACAAAACTAAAGTTCAACAAGACACAGTCCCTGTCAGTGAGGAGAGAGCACTATATACAGATTCCCTGGAGAGTCAATACACACAGTAAGTGATTGAATGGAAGCAAGCCCAGGGTGTTATGGGAACATCAGAGCATATTCAGCCCTACGTGTTGCTTGGGAAATATTTCCTAGAGGAGGTGATATCTGAGCTAAACTATTTGAGACGAGTGAAAATCAGTCAAAAGAACAAGAGCAGAACAGGCATTTTATCCAGGCAAAAGACATGGCATAAGCGAAGGCAAGAAGATTTGAAACAGCATGATACATGCTGGATATTACAAGCATTGTGGTGTGACTGCAGCTTCTGTTCCAGAGCAAAGAACATGAAAATATGAATTTGGAGAGAGAGTTGTAGGCAAGTCATAGAATATCCTAAGTGCAATTCTGCAGGGAAAGGGGAGACCTGAAGAATTTTACATGGAGTAGGATATGATCATATTTCTGTTTTATAGATTCCTCTGGCTATGTGTAGCAGATAGACCAGAGGAACACCAGAATCAAAGCAACAAACAAACAAATAGCAACAATACAAAAGCAGGTCTGGAGACTATTGAACAGCTCCACGCTATAAAAATGAAATGCTAACCAGGGAAATACGGTTAAGAGGTGGAGAGATGAAATCAAGAACTGTAGGCATGATCTGTGGTGACCTAAATGGGAAGGAAATCCAGAAATGAGGGAGTATATGTATATATGTATGGCTGATTCACTTTGCTGGAATAGAAACTAACACAACATTGTAAAGCTACTATATTCCAATAAAAATTAATTAAAAAAAAGAACTAACGGCAACAAAATCAATAGGATTTGGTAATGAACTAGATGGGAGAAAAGAGGAACTTAGGGTTCTGTTTGGATGACTGTGCAGAAGGGAATTCCAATCACCAAGAAAGGATTTTGATGAGAAGAAGTGGAGGAGGGGCTGGGCACATGGGAAGATGATGACAAGTTAGTTTCCATTCAAACTGGAACATCAGTACTCAGAGTCCTCAACAGGGAAGGAATCTGAGCTGAAGATAAGGTTTCACTGTCATCAGGATCAGTTCAGTTCAGTTCATTTCAGTAGTGTCCAATTCTTTGTGACCCCATGGACTGCAGCACACCAGGCTTCCCTGTCCATCACCAATTCCTGGAGCTTGCTCAAACTCATGTCCATTGAGTCAATGATGCTATCCAACCATCTCATCCATATCAGGATACAGGGTGGTTAAACATGAGAGTGTAGAAACTCACTCAAGTGTAGAGTTTATGTAGAGACCAGAATCCTGGTAAACACAGCAGATAAAGCAGAGAAGGAGGAGGCCACAGGGGAAGTAAATTAGGAAAACATCGAGAAAAATAAGAGGAGAATCAAATGAAAATAAATTGCTAATGTCAAAGGAGTAGAGGTTTTAAGGAAGGGGGGATGGATCAACAGTGTCCAACACAGCTTCCATGCAAAATAAGATAAGGACTGAAAGGTTTCTTAGATTTGGCAGAGGCATTTTATATTAGATTTGGAGCAAGGAGAAAAACAAGAAAAGGTTAAGCCTGCTGCTTGGAAAAGATGATGTAATGTTAATGGATGACAGTGAGAGGAGAAGCATCTAGCATTTCCATTGCTTATCTATCCTATCAAGGGGAACGATCTTCAAACTGGAAAGGTAGCACCAATGTCTTTAAGAGGGAATTAAAGCCCAGGATGAATTAGAACATAGTCAAAACAAAACCGTGTTACTTTTCATGTGAGGAAGTCTTCCAGGCCTGAAAGAATTATAATCTAGGACACACACACACACATGCACACACACAGACACCTTGCAGTTATTTCAGAACTTCTGTTGGAAAACTTTCAGCATCATAAATACAAATGTCAAAGATGCTGAAAACTGGAGACTGACAGAAAAAGGAGCTCAGAAAAATTGTGTCAAATATATAAAGTACTACCACATAGAATAAAAGAGTATACTGATTTTTGTGTGACTCCAAAAAAGCAGAACTCAAAGTGTGTAAGCTGTAGACATTAAGATTTCAGCTAATTAACTAGGACTTCTATCATTTAGTAACATGAGCCACTTAGAAAAGCACTATATTGCTGCCTTAGAAGTGTCTGAGCCGAGGTTGATGGCCACCTGTCAGGATGGATAGTTGGACTCAGTTTCGAAGTCCCAATATCTGGTGCTCCTGCCTTAAGTCCCCTTTAAGACATCATTTATCACTTCCTATTAAAATGAGAAACTAAAATAAATTATGTTTTTTATCCCTGGATTATATTATCCCTAAAGACCCTTCTAAATAGAAAATCTCATGTATCTAGATTCTAGAAACTACAGTAAATATAGTTCCTAGAGTAAATGTTGAAAAGATAATAAAAAAAGAAAGAGCTTAGTTAACTAAATTATTTGGGACCAGCAGTACAGGAATCTATGTCATATTAGGCTGGGCTTCTCATGGGACCTTTTGCAGGGGAACCAAGGTCCAGGATGAATTAAGCAGCATTCAATGCTGACACAGAGAAGGCAATGGCACCCCACTCCAGTACTCTTGCCTGGAAAATCCCATGGACGGGGGAGCCTCGTAGGCTGCAGTCCATGGGGTCGCTGGGAGTTGGACACGACTAAGAAACTTCACTTTCACTTTTCACTTTCATGCATTGGAGAAGGAAATGGCAACCCACTCCAGTATTCTTGCCTGGAGAATCCCAGGGATGGGGGAGCCTGGTGGGCTACTATCTATGGGGTCGCACAGAGTCAGACACGACTGAGGCGACTTAGCAGCAGCAGCAATGCTGACTTTAGACTATCAAATTTATAAACAATATTTAACAATGTCCTCTCCATGCCAAACACAAAGTTAGGGACAGCTACTGTGCAGAAAATGTGTCAAGACAGACACTAGGCACAATTAGAACAGAAGGTGATGATGTTATCAAAGACTTCTTGCCATCTCCCTCTTGGCCAGTTAAAATGAACAGGAATGATCAAAGGCATTAGCATTGAGCTCTTGCTTTGTATAGTTCAGCCTACAAATCAAATCCTACTCTCTGTTTATTACTGCAAGACCATAATTCACCGAGAAAGGTTCAGAGAGGTTAGTATTTATGACTACCCGAAGTGTTTCATTTGCAAGAATTATAAATGGAAAATCTGGCACATAGTTAGAAATGTAGATCTTCTGATACATAAATTTGCCCCATTGATTTTTATGTATTTCTTAAACTGTGCACTGCTGCTTTCAATATTGTTTTGGAACAGATTGACCATAAATATTTAAATAACTGCTGTTCAACAATCAAAGCTATTCACAACAGTAGCTGTTTAAAAATACAAATGTGATCTGCTGAGGTCAAGGAAAGCAAGTTAAGTAAAAAAGATTCAATGTAAATTATTTGTTGATACTGTTAGTAGTCAAAATAAGAGAAAGTTCATAAGGTAATGCTTGTAGTATATTAGGTGCTCAATAAATATTTTTAGAATGAGATATATGCATAAAGGTATCTATGACTAGCATGGGGGTGGGAGAGAAGGAAGATTTCTAGCTTTCACAGTGAATAAAATGATGTAACTATGAAAACATAGAGAAGTGAGAGCTAATGCAAGCTAAGTATTTTTACTTTGCTTTTTAATATCCATTAGTCTGAAAGGCTATAATTTGAAATCGCAGAGTGTTTTAAATATAGGCTATATCACCGAAATACAGCAAAGTGGCCCATGCCTTAACAACTAGTCATAGAAATGTTCTCATATGTGACCTGAATACCTAGCCTTTCCACTGTCCAATGTAAAAGATGTTAATCACTTAGTCATTGTTTTACATATGTCCTAGATAATCCTTCCTCCAATTCCCAGGCTAAGTTCAATTATCCTGTATGACAGCCATGGGAGTGCTCTGTTCGGATCTTCCTTCAGGGACTATGTGCTATGAGGAGTGTTGTTAACCGAATCTTCCAGCTGCCACCCTTTCAGGAGTCACCAAAGCATCAACGTCAAGGCTATAGTCTCCCTAGGATGTTCCAAAGCAACGAAATGAATGATGCATGGGTATTAGAACTGTCCATTCCTGACCATCTTTGCTCTGCTGCTGCTAAGTTGCTTCAGTTGTGTCCGACTCTGTGCCACCCCATAGACGGCAGCCCACCAGGCTCCCCCATCCCTGGGATTCTCCAGGCAAGAATACTAGAGTGGGTTGCCATTTCCTTCTCCAATGCATGAAAGTGAAAAGTGAAAGTGAAGTCGCTCAGTCGTGTCCAACTCTTCACGACCCCATGGACTGCAGCCTACCAGGCTCCTCCATCCATGGGATTTTCCAGGCAAGAGTACTGGAGTGGGATGCCGTTGCCTTCTCTAGGGCTTCCATTAATTTGGCCAAGGGTTTTTCAGAGCTGCATAACTATAAAAGACTTCTTTTCTCATTTTATAATTTTTTAAAAAAATGACTTACTTGACCAAATATCTAACTTATTAAACAAAATAGAGTAACAATGAATTGTGTTTCATCGTATGTACATATATTGTATATATGTACACATATTTCCTATGTGGAAATAGTAGCATAAAGATCACAAATGCAAAGGAATAATGCTATATATATTATACATTTATTATAGTCTAGTATAATACTCAGACTGTTATAAATTAGATTTATACTACAAATTCTAGAGCAACCACAAAAAAACCCAAAAGAGGTATAGATAATAAATCAACAGAGGGGATAACATGCTAAAAGTAATTAAAACAAATGAAGATAGAAAAAAGGAAACCTATAGGCTGTGAGAAAATATTTGCAAATCATGTATCTGATAAATGACTTGTAACTAGGATAAAGAACTCAAAATTCAATTGTAGGAAAACAAACGACCTAATGAAAAATAGGCAAAAGATGTTAACAGGTACTTCAAAGAAGAAATACAGATAAAAAATAAGAACACGAACATGCAAAATTGTCCAGCTTCATTAGTTACTGCACGCATGCTCAATTGTGTCCGACTCTTTGTGACCCCACAGACTGTAGCCTGTCAGGCTCCTCTGTCCATGGGTTTCTCCAAGAAAGATTACTGGAGTGGGTTGCCATTTCCTCCTCCAGGGGATCTTCCCCACTCAGGGATCAAACTTGCATCTCCTGTGTCAGCAGGTGGATTCTTTACCACTGAGCCAACTGGGAAGCCCCTCATTAGGTATTCAGTTCAGTTCAGTTCAGTCGCTCAGTTGTGTCCGACTCTTTGCGACCCCATGAATCGCAGCACGCCAGGCCTCCCTGTCCATCAACTCCCGGAGTTCACTCAGACTCACGTCCATCAAGTCAGTGATGCCATCCAGCCATCTCATCCTCTGTCGTCCCCTTCTCCTCCTGCCCCCAAATCCCTCCCAGCATCACAGTCTTTTCCAATGAGTCAACTCTTTGCATGAGGTGGCCAAAGTACTGGAGTTTCAGCTTTAGCATCAGTCCTCCCTAAGAACACCCAGGACCATCTCCTTTAGAATGGACTAGGTATTAGAGAAATGCAAATTAAATTCACGATAGATACCACTATACATCTATTAGAATGGCTAAAATTAAAAAGATTGGCCATTAAAAAATGGCCAGTAAGCACACTTTCACCATTTCCCCATTAAGTATGGACTTTGGTATAAGATTTTTGTAGTACCCTTCATCACGTTAAAATGCTCTCTTCCACATAGAGTTGCTAAGAGATTTTATTATATATACAGTATAGATTTTTAAAATTCAGTCTGAGAACCTTTGCTTTTTAGGAGATTTTAGTCCATTTATAATTACTGTAATTAATTGAACACATGTTTATTTTTATTTTACTTGCCCCACTTGTTTTATATTTTTCTCCCCTCCTTTTTTGCCTTCTTTTGGATATGTTTTTTTAACTTTAAAATTTTCTATTCTCTCAGTTGGTTACTTTTGGATTATTTTATTCTTTTAAAATAGTGGTTACACTAGAGATTATATTTACCTAATAATTATTAGAATATATGTAATTTATGCTAACACTTTTACTATTCTTTCCCCAAACCTAAAGCCTTAAACATTTTGAATACCTTACTCTATTCATCTCTCCCTTCTGCCTTAATGTCATTTTCACCTGTATTTTAAACTACACATAAAGCTATCATTTTTAATTTTTCATCAATAGTCAATACTTCTCACTGATTTTCATTCATTTCTGAATTTTAAAATGCATGTCTGCCTGGCTTTCACTTGTCTATGTCCCATGCTGCCCATCATGTCCCTGAGGAGCAACCACTTACATTCCCTCCAGACACAAGTGTACTCCATCCTAAGGAAAAATGTCTACTCTGCAGCTATCATTGGAGCCCCACTCTCATGAGGACAAAAATGAAAAAGAGTGGAATATGATCCCACTGCCATAAGAGAAGCTGGTTTAATGAAAAGAGTCTCCCATTTGGGCTGCCACTTTAAAGACTTTGAAGATGTGAGTTTTACACCAGTTCCCAAAGATGATCTCTATAACAGCCTGACAGTGTCTCCTGGTTGGGCCTTGCCAACCTGGAACTAGCAGAGGTGGTTAATAGAGCAGTGTCAGGTAGCTACACCTGTACAACAGTGGGAGGGACCACAGCTTGACAATTGGTATCACTAGTGGTCATGCCTAGCTCTGCCCAGATTTTTGTGTGACCTGGGTTGATGCCCATGTATTTTTCATTAAAACACACACACACACACACACACACACGTCTGCTTGTAATAAATACATCCCAGATTTTATTTACTTGAAAGCATCTTTATTCTGCCTTTATATTTGAAGGATATTTTCAGAGGATATAGAATTCTAGCTGTTGTTTAATCACTAAGTCTTGTCTGACTCTTTTGCAAACCTATGGACTATAGTGTGCCAGGCTGCTCTGTCCATGGGATTTTCCAGGCAAGAATACTGGAGTGGGTTGCCATTTCCTCCTCCAGGGGATCTTCCTGACCCAGGGATCGAACTCGCATCTCCTGCATCGGCAGGAGGATTCTTTATTGCAGAGCCACCAAGGAAGCCCTAGAATTCTAGAGTAGCAGCATTTTCTTTCAGTATTTTTAAAACTGTCATGCCATTGTCTTGTGGCTGTCATAATTTTTATTGAAAACTCAGCTGTGCAATTGCTTAATGGTAACATGATTTTGTCCCTGTTTTTAAGATTTCCTTTGTTTTTAATTTTTAGCAGTAATACTATGATAGATCTAATGATGATTTTATTTATCTCAAGTGGCATTTACAATTCTTTAATTGTAGCCCAGTGATTTTCATCACTTTTAGAAAAATTTCAGCAAGTCTTCTCAAGTATTGATTTTGCTTGTTACCTCTCTTCATCTTTTCCTTGGACTTTTAATATAAAGTTAGACCTATTTACTATGTTCTGTGTAACTTTTAGGCTCTTTTCTTATTTCTATTTTTTACTCTATTGTTTCAGTCTGGATATATTTTATCGACCTGCTTTCCTGGTCAGTAATCTTCTCTACTGCAGCTCTTAAATACACTGATTGAGTTCTTAATTTGAGTTGTTGAACTTTTTAATTTTCTTAGCTTAAGACTTTCATATATTGCTATGACATGGCCCCAGAATTTACCTTTCTTCTCCCTGGTACCTCCCAACCTCCACCAAGCTATCTTCCTGGTTATCCTGTGGCATCTGCCTGCTGTTTCAAGAAGTGCGACATTGACTAGATTCTGTAGAGCTGTAGTGTTCTGAGAAGCTTTCTCTTGTTGTTTGTGTTCCCCTAGAAAAGAACCCATTATGTTGCCTGGTTGAAGTAATTAACTATTGTTTGTACATCAGATACCTCTCTGCCAGCCTTGGAGAGCATCACTGATTCAAAAGCTTATGAGCTTAAAAGAAGGAAGATCAGATTGATGTCAGTTTCCACAATGCAAGGCCTTGTCTTTCCTCTAACAGCAAAACAATTACTCATCTACATTTGGGCCAGATGAATTCTGATTAAGTGTGTACCACCCTACATTAATGAGAAACAGGGTCTCAATGCTGGGCCCTACCCAAATCCCATTATATGTGTTAAATAAGTCATCATTATCTGAAATTCCCTGAGGATAAAAGGCTACTGGAGGAAGATGGGGGAGAAGGTTCAGCATATATGGTTCTAATGCCACAGTCTCTTGATTTTACTGCTGTAAGTCTGGATGCTCCAATCTGTGTTGGTTCATATGTACCCTATAAATACTGGAGAATTCCAAGAGCTTGGTCTTGGGCCTCCTCCTATTCTCTTTTTTATTTTAATGATAACCCAGGCCCATGGCTTTAAATACCACCTCTACTTCTAACTGTTCTCATCCTGATATTCTAGACACAGACATCTAATAATGACCTATTTGATGTCCCTGAGAGATGTTTAATACATAAAGTGAAAAGTGAAAGTTAGTCACACAGTCGTGTCTGACTCTTTGTGATCCCATGGACTGTAGTCCACCAGGCTCCTCCATTCATGGAATTCTCCAGGCAAGAGTGCTGGAGTGGGTTGCCATTTCCTTCTCCAGGGGATCTTCCCGACCCAGGGATCAAACCCAGGTCTCCTTCATTGCAGGTGGATTCTTTACCAACTGAGCTATTAGGGAAGCTGTTTAATACATAACTCAAAGTCAATTTGCTTGAAAAAACTGTTTACACAGGCCCTCCTTAACAAATATTCTAATATAGGAACCCACCAACTACTAACATGCCATTCTGCTCTTATTTTTATCAGTAGGGACCAAAGGTGTCTGATTTTTCATTATTTATAATTTATACTCTATTTCATACCATTAGAATATAACTTCCATTAGAACAGAAGTATGTCTTTTTTGCTTCCTACTGTTTGACCAGTACCTATAACTTATTCCAGAACACAGTAAAGGAAACTGATTATTTGTGGAACAAATGTGAGAAGACTGAACTTTCTTTTCTGAGATGACTTTTGGCTGGAGTCGAGTTGGGAGGGATATGGATGGTTTGAGGTCTCATCCTCGTTCTTTGTAAAATGTAATCCTACATACAATGTCAGCCTTCATTATGGGGATGTCACTCACATCCCTCTATTGACCCTACACTTCCTTGTCCAATCCATTAACAATCCTATTGATTCTGCCTCCAAAATAAGTTACCCAAAACCATTCTCCATCACCTCTGCTGCCTCCTTGTCCAAGCCTCTCCTCTTTTTCCCATCAACACTGATAGACTTCCTCTATTCTCTGCATGCTAGCAAAGTAATGCTCAAAATTCTCCAAGCCAGGCTTCAACAGTATGAGAATCATGAACTTTCAGATATTCCAGCTGGATTTAGAAAAGGCAGAGGAACCAGAGATCAAATTGCCAACATCTGGTGGATCATCGAAAAAGCGAGCGAGTTCCATAAAATCATCTACTTCTGCTTTATTGACCACGCCAAAGACTTTGACTGTGTGGATCATCACAAAGTGTGGAAAATTCTGAAAGAGATGGGAATACCAGACCACCTGACCTGATTCCTGGGAAATCAGTATGCAGGTCAAGAAGCAACATTAGAACTGGATATGGAACAACAGACGGGTTCCAAATCGGGAAAGGAGTACATCAAGGCTGCGTATTGTCACCCTGTTTATTTAACTTTAAGCAGAGTACATCATGAGAAATGCTGGGCTGGAAGAAGCAGAAGCTGGAATCAAGATTGCCGGGAGAAATATCAATAACCTCAGATATGCAGATGACACCACCCTTATGGCAGAAAGTGAAGAAGAGTCTCTTGATGAAAGTGAAAGAGGAGAGTGAAAAAGCTGGCTTAAAGCTCAACATTCAGAAAACTAAGATCATGGCATCCAGTCCCATCACTTCATGGCAAATAGATGGGGAAACAATGGAAACAGTGAGAGACTATTTTTGGGGGCTCCAAAATCACAGCAGATAGTGACTGCAGCCATTAAATTAAAAGACACTTGCTCCTTGGAAGAAAAGATATGACCAACCTAGACAGCCTACTAAAAAGCAGAGACATTACATTGCCAACATAGGTCCATCTAGTCAAAGCTATGGTTTTTCTAGTAGTTATGTATGGATGTGAGAGTTGGACTATAAAGATAGTTGAGCACCAAAGAATTGATGCTTTTGAACTGTGGTGTTGGAGAAGACTCTTGAGAGTCCCTTGGACTGCAAGGAGATCCAACCAGTCAATCCTAATGGAAATCAACCCTGAATATTCATTGGAAGGACTGATGCTGAAGCTGAAACTATAATACTTTGGCCACCTGATGCAAAGAACTGACCCCTTGGAAAAGACTGATGCTGGCAAAGATTGAAAGCGATCACTGACTCAATGGACATGCGTTTGAGTAAGCTCCTGGAGTTGGTGATGGACAGGGAAACCTAACGTGCTGCAGTCCATGGGGTCACAAAGAATCAGACATGACTGAGCGACTGAACTGAACTGATTCTCTACACAGAAGCCAAAGTGGCATTTAGAAAAACATAAAATACTATGTCCCTGTCCTGATTTAGACCACTCAAGCTTCCTACTACAATTAAAAATAAAACCAACTTGCTAACTGAGCTCTGGCCATATTGCCCTGCTTCCTTTTATGTTAACAAAGCAAGCTCATTGATGCCTGAGGTCCCTTTTACCCTTTGTCTGGAGGATCCTGTTACCTAGTCTTTGTGTTACTGATTACCTCACACCCTTCAAGTCTGGAGCTTCCCTGACCATCCCATCTATGGACACATAATTTTTCATTATGACATTGTCATGTATTATTTTCTTCACAGTTCTTTTAACCAACTGAAGTTATCTTATTTATTGATGTGTTTTCTTTTGATTATCTTACTCCCTACCATCTCCCCAGCATCTAAAAACAATATGACACACAATAGATACTCACTACTTTTTGTGGAATACACAGATGGATGAATGTAATGAAGGGAGAAGCTGTCTCTCACACCATTGTTGCTCTACAGTTGTTTTTTTGTTCACTTGTTGTTTTTTTTGCACCCCCACCCCCCAAACAGTGTGGCTTGTGGGATGTTAGTTCCCCAACCAGGAGCTGAATCTGGGCTCCGGCAGTGAAAGCACGAAACCCTAACCACTGACCTGCCAGGTAATTCCCACCATTGTTGCTCGTTTATTCTTTCTTTACTTAAAAAGAAAAAAATAGAATAAGCTTCAGTTCAGTTCAGTAGCTCAGTCGTGTCCAATTCTTTGCGACGCAATTAATTGCAGCACGCCAGGCCTCCCTGGCCATCACCAACTCCCGAATAAGCTTAGAATCCATAATTTTCCCCTGCCCATATTCTTTCCTTATGGAACTAAAATGATTTAACATTTATTAGTCTCAATCCCCTGGAGAAGGAAATGGCGACCCACTCCAGTTTTCTTGCCTGGAGAATCCGCATGGATGGAGGAACCTGGCAGGCTACAGTTCATGGGGTTGCAAAGAGTCAGACACAACTAAGCGACTTTACTTTCACTTTTCAGTCTCTTATTCATGCCAGACAATATGGTCAATTATCTCATTTATTTATTACACCAGTCCTCCGCATTAGATCCTGTTACACAGTCCATACTTTATAACTCTGAAGTTTGTGATATTTCACTTATTTTCTCAAGGCCACAAAGCTAACTAATATTCCATTTGACTTTCTCAAGTGAACCTCAGAACTGAGCAATCACGTAGGATGAGGAGGAATTTGCATCACTTTGACTTGCCCCACCCAAGAATCCTTTCGGTTATCAGTGATAGTAGGATAGAGAGAGAAATTTGTATCATGGCGACCAAAGAAAATTTTGACAGCAAACTCGGAACTCAGCTAATTTAGCATTTTCCCCAGAAGGAAAGACAAACCAAAGTCAGATCACTGACTGTGAATTTTTTCCTGTTCTATTAGAACAACTGTCTAATTAGTGGACTCTCAAGGTTTTGAGTTCAAGAAAATCGGAAAGGCTGACTTTGCTCAGTCAATTAATCTTGGGGCTTAGCTTGGCCAATTCATTCTGTTACCCAGAAGCAAAACTATATGCAACATAGAAATGCATTTAAATACCACCAAGAAGTGTACGGTTTGAAGTAGAAGAGACTATGAAGAAAAATAGTTGAGGAAAATCTTAGGACGATAGGAGACCACATGGACCCAGAGCCTGTCTCTATGCAACTGCAAATGTCTTGGTGAAAACTAATGGAAAAGGAGAGTTTAGATGTCTAGATAATTGAATAAAATTTTAATTAATTTTCTATCTGGTTATTTGGCATGACAAAGGTAGAATTGTGTTAAAGCACTTGGAACGTGATTTTTTTTTTTTTTTAATTAAATAGAAAATTTATTTTATTTTATTTTAAAAAAATTTTATTTTATTTTTAAACTTTACAATATAGTATTGGTTTTGCCAAATATCGAAATGAATCCACCACAGGTATACATGTGTTCCCCATCCTGAACCCTTCTCCCTCCTCCCTCCCCATACCATGCCTCTGGGGAACGTGATTTTTTTTAAATTGTTTTTAAAAATTGTTTTAAAAAAGTATTTTTTAAAATGGCTGCTTCTATTCAACAAACTTTCTTAGAATTTTAATTTTCTATGTTAACATCTTGAGGTATAAAATGTGATTATCTTTTTGTATATGGATAATCAGCCTTGATGTGAAATCCATTAAATATAGTCACACAATCATACTCTTAGGAAGGTTGTTTTTCAAATCATTGACATTTCAGTGGTGGCTTCCTTTGTGTCTAGATCAGCCAGTGGTGGGGGTGCAAAATATTAAAGAGATACTTAGCAAATATTAAGCAAATTAAATGTGTCTGGAATTTTGCTCAGCACTTTCTGTGAATTAGCCTATTTAACTTTATATTAAGCCTTTGAGAAAGATACTGTTATAAACATAGCTTTACAGATGAGCAAGCTATATGTTAGTGAGGTTAGCATACAGAAGGGTCATGTGAACCCAGACAATCTAACCTGAGAGTCCAAACATACTTACATGCAACTCTTCAAGGAATCTCCAGCTTTTTGGGGGGAAAATATAATCGTATGAATGAAACAGTTAAATCACAACAAAGGAAGCTGTGGGATAAATGGTCTATGGATGAGGCAAAACCACAGGCTCACCACAGTGTTAATAGCAGATGAGAGTAAGGTTGGGATAACAGAGACACACTACTGTATGTATGGTAGATAACCAACAGGACTTACTGTAGAGCACAAGGAACTCTACTCAATACTTTGTGATAACCTAAGAGGGAAAAGAACCTGAAAAAGAATATATATATTCATGTATATGTATGTACACACACACACATATATATATACATATGGTGACTCACACGGTAAAGAATATGCCTGCCTTGCAGGAGGATTCAATCCCTGGGTTGGGAAGATCCCCTGGAGGAGGGCATAGCAACCCGCTCCAGTATTCTTGCTTGGAGAATCCCATGGACAGAGGAGCCTGGCAGGCTACAGTCCATGAAGTCACAAAGAGTTGGACACAACTGAGCAACTAAGTACACACACACACACACACATACAATATATACATACATTTATATATACATACATATATAGAGAGATATATAACTGAAACACTGGGCTATACACCTGAAACTAACATGACATGGTAAGTCAAACTATACTTCAATAAAAAGAAAAAAAGCAGAAAAGACTCAAGACAGAGTGACTCCTGACATCATGATCTAAGGAAAACTGAGCTCCAAGTCAGTAACTTGGGGATAGAAAGTAAGTAGGATGGGGTCTCACTCTTGACTTGGAGATTATATATACAGACTTGGATTCTCTGCCAACAAACAGCAAATTCTCTGAGGTTTCCTTGTGCAATATTTGCCTTTGCCTCCTTGCTAAAAGAAAGTTTTCCTCTGCATGAAACAGTTTGTCTTACCAACAGGCAGCTGGCAAATCGAGGGTGTGATATTACATGCTGTAAAGAGGTATTCAGACTGGCAAATGCTTATGCTCTTGTGCCACTTTGAATTTTATTTCTAGTTCCTCAGGATGGGTTTTTGGTGCTGATGAGCATTTCATATTGGGTGGCGTATGTTTGCACGTGTGTGTAGGGTGAGAGAGGAACTGTGGTGTGCCATGGGGAAATGTACACGTGTCCCATCTGGAGACAGCCCTGAAAACAACCAGTCCCCCAGGAGCGATGTGAAGAGGGATGAGTCAGGCCAAGAATAGCATTTCCTGACTTCCCACTCACTGGCACATTGCTAGAAGGTTTTATTTTCTTCTGTAGGTTCTAATCTTCAGTTTCATATGAAAAGATGATATTGCCAAATCCGGTGATAAGATGCTTTTTATAATAACTAGTTTGATTAATTACAAGACTCTAATCTCCTGAGGGCAGGGACCATGTTTTTTCTATTCACCATGGTGTACCAACATCCTGGCATGAAGTCAGGCCCTAATAAGTATTTGTTGCATGAATAAATGAATAATAAATGAATGTAATATTTTGTATTTATTGGATCAGATCCTCCCTGTGAATCATTGCTCTCCTGGGTCACTGAGAAGCTGGCAGCTCTGACTACATGAAATACATTGGATGTTTTTAGAAGCAAGGGTCCTCAACCCATTAGCAACCCTAGTACTTTTTCTAGGGGTATGTAGATATCAGTTTAGTCAACAAGCTGTTACTGAGCTCTACTGTTGTAACATTGTTAGAGGACTAGGGATGGTACACTGAAAAGGCAAACAAGGCTTAGTTCTCTTAGAGGTTCTCGTACATTAAGCATAATAATAAAACCATGGATAATTGACTGGTGGTAATAAATGCTATGAAAATGCAGGGAAATGAGAAAAAGAATTATGGACAAATACTATTGATATATAGTATTCCCAACTATCTCCCCTGAGGAAAACATGGTCCAGGACCTAGAATGAACTTAATGAGGTGGTCATGAGGTCCACCTCTAGGAAATTACACTAAAAACTATTTAAGAATATCAATGATGCCCAAGTCTTTTTTCTCTAATTTTTAAGATTAAGTTTTAACTTTGAGATAGTTGTAGATTTATACACAGTTGGAAGAAGCAGACTCACAAATATAAAAAACAAACTAATGATTACCAAAGATGGGGAGAGAGATGGGAGGAGGGGTAATTAAATTGTGCTGTGCTTAGTTGCTCAGTCATGTCCGACTTTTTGCAATCCCATGGGTTGTAGGTATCCTAACAGGCTCCTCCTTCCATGGGGATTCTCCAGGCAAGAATACTGGAGTGGGTTGCCATGCCCTCCTCCAGGGGACCTGCCCAACCCAGGGATTGAACCCAGGTCTCCTGCATTGCAGGGAGATTCTTTACCATCTGAGTGAAATTAGGGGTATGGAATTAGGAAACACAAACTACTATGTATAAAATTCTTCCCAGGTGGCTCAGTGGTAAAGAATCTGCCTGCCAATGCAGGAGATGCATGTTCAATCCCTGGATCAGGAAGATACCCTGGAGGAGGAACCCATGGCAACCCACCCCAGTACTCTTGCCTGAACAATTCCATGGACAGAGGACCCTGGCAGCCTATAGTCTGTGGGGTTGCGAAGAGTCGGACACGACTTAGCAACTTAACAACAACATGTATAAAATAGATAAGCAACAAGGATGTGTTGTATAAATATAGCTGTTATCTTGTAACAACTTTTTTTCATCATTTAATAGCTAATTATTTTCATAAACATGAGGTATTTCAAAGAACCATAAGATGAAGCACTAAATATATACATTTTGAAGAAATTAAACATAGAGCTTTGCATTTATCCAGTTCCATAATGGTGTCCAAGTCTTGAAGATTTGGGGAAATTATTTTCCTCTTGATTGTTCAGAAATCTATTCAATGAGAGATCGGTAGGATAAAAAGAATAGCAAAAGTGATCAAGAAAATGCACTCCTAGAGAAAAGAATGGAGGGTTTACCATAGCTAACATACTTTGAGCACTTGTCCTGTGTTGGTAAGTACTGTATGTTTATTACCTTAATTTATTATCAAAAGATTCCCATGCAACAGGCACTCTTATCACCTTTTGATGGCAAACAAGGCACAGAAAGATTAAGTAAGCTTCCAGAAGTCTTTAGCTAGTGGATGGAAAAATCTAGCGGTGGAACCAGGCAGTCTGACTCTAAGGGTAAATTAAGTTACTCCATTGTAGAATTTAAGCACAGTGTCTCTAGAATCCAGGGTTTTTAAACTGCTAGTATACTCTGCTTCTTTGAAGTGTATAATGAATATATGAGAAGATTATGTTTAAACAAAGCTATCAAGTCTACTACAAAAGAATACAATATTCCAGCAAGACTGCCAATTTATTTCAGCCTTCCGGTCTTTGTATTTGTAGGTACCTCTACCTCCAAAGCTCTTCCCTGGGCTCCTTGCATGGCTGGCTCCTTCTTATCAGACAGGCCTCAGCCCAAACATATTTCTTCCTGTCCACCCTATGCCTAGCAGGCCACCATTCCTGAGTCACTCGCTATTCTATTTATCCTGTTTTTAATTTCTTCTCAGCCCTGATGACTATTGGAAAGTTCCTGGATATTGATGTCTACTTGAGGTCATCTTTTTCCCCAACCAGAATGTAAGCACCACAAGGTTAGGGGTAGCAGCTGCTTTGCTTCCTTCCTTAAATTTCCTTAGAGACGGAACCCGGCCTGGTCCCTCACAGAGGCTTTAAAAACATATGATGAATTTATGCTCTCCCTGGGACCTGCAGCCTCAGCTCCCAGAGGGCATTCCTTTTATGGAAGAGCATGCTACTGACAACACCTGCCCACCATTCTGTGTACCAGGTGGGAAAGGAGAGGTGTTTTCAGAGACCTGAGAAATACTGTCCAATAAGCACCCAAAAGGAGCTGTGAATGCTCTGAAGGCTGCCAAGGCCACCAGGTATGAAACTTATTTGCCAGAAGACCAATTTGGAGGGTATTTCTATAGTTAGATAATATGCAAGGTCATCACTTTAAATGTTACCTGAATCTCCTTATTTTAGTCTTGTTTTGGCTCCTTTCTTACTTGAGATCAAATGGTTGTGATGGTTTATCACCTGTCTCCTCTAGAGAACTTAAGTCCATGAGAGCAGGAATCTAACTATCTTTATACTCCTAGATGTTCAATGTCTAGGGCTTCTCCAGTGGCTCCAGTGGTGAAAGATCTGCCTGCCAATGCAGGAGCCACAGGAGATTCGGGTTCAGTCCCTGGGTTGGGAAGAGCCCCTGGAGGAGGAAAAGACAACGCACTCCAGTACTCTTGCCTGGGAAATCCCATTGTCAGAGGAGCCTGATGTCCATGGAGTCACAAAGAATCAGACATGACTGAATGACTGAAAACACACACATTCAGTGTCTAGAACCATGCCAAGCAAATTGTAGGTGCACAAGAAACATTTAATACAAGGACCAATAAATGAGCCAACACTTGGTTGTGTCTGTAGAGAAAGGCAGGTGGAATACCACAATGAAGCCAATGTTTACTGAGTCCCTGCTAAGTCCCAGGCACTGTTCC
The DNA here is from genome assembly GCF_019923935.1 of Bubalus bubalis. NCBI lineage: Eukaryota > Metazoa > Chordata > Mammalia > Artiodactyla > Bovidae > Bubalus > Bubalus bubalis. The sequence continues at coordinate 52,939,695 of NC_059165.1, read as the reverse complement.
TGGAATGTATCTTACTTCAGTTATTTACCTGTTAAGTTAGAAGCTTTGGGAGCCCACCTTTTCAGTTCAGTTACTCAGTCGTATCCAACTCGTTGCAACCCCATGGACTGCAGCACACCAGGCTTTCCTGTCCATCACCAACTCCTGGAGTTTACTCAAACTCATGTCCATTGAGTCAGTGATGCTATCCAACCATCTCATCCTCTGTCATCGCCTTCTCCTCCCACCTTCAATGTTTCCCAGCATCAGGGTCTTTTCAAATGAGTCAGCTCTTCGCATCAGGTGGCCAAAGTATTGGAGTTTCAGCTTTAGCATCAGTCCTTCCAATGAACACTCAGGACTGATCTCCTTTAGGATGGACTGGTTGGATCTCCTTGCAGTCCAAGGGACTCTCAAGAGTCTTCTCCAACATCACAGTTCAAAAGCATCAATTCCTCAATGCTCAGCTTTCTTTATAGTCCAACTTGCACATCCAAACATGACTACTGGAAAAACCATAGTCTTGACTAGATGGGCCTTTGTTGGCAAAGTAATGTCTCTGCTTTCTAATATGTTATCTAGGTTGGTCATAACTTTCCTTCCAAGGAGTAAGCATCTGTTTATTTCATGGCTGCAGTCACCATCTGGAGTGATTTTGGAGCACCCCCCCCAAAAAAAAAAGTCTGTCACTGTTTCCACTGTTTCCCCATCTGTTTGCCATGAACTGATGGGACCGGATGCCATGATGTTAATTTTCTGAATGTTGCACTTTAAGCCAACTTTTTCACTCTCCTCTTTCACTTTCATCCAGAGGCTCTTTAGTTCTTCTTCACTTTCTGCCATAAGGATGGTGTCATCTGCATATCTGAGGTTATTGGTATTTCTCCCGGCAATCTTGATTCCAGCCTGTGCTTCCTCCAGCCCAGCGTTTCTCATGATGTACTCTGCATATAAGTTAAATAAGCAGGGTGACAATATACAGCCTTGACATACTCCTTTTCCTATTTGGAACCAGTCTGTTCTGTGTTGCTAACTGTTGCTTCCTAACCTGCATACAGATTTCTCAAGAGGCAGGTCAGGTGGTCTGGTATTCCCATCTCTTGAAGAATTTTCCACAGTTTGTTGTGATCCACATAGTCAACCTTTTAAGGAGTTAAATATACAGAGTGGAAGATGCCTTTCTTCTTTCACATATCAAAACCACATCTGGCTAGGGAAGTGGTTATTTAAATGAAGGTTGGGTATCCCTGGATCTTCAGACTTTAATCAGTTCACTGAGGTCACTGCACCAATATCTGATGTGTGCATGTGCTCCATCATGTCCAACCCTCCGTGATCCCAAGGACTGCAGTCTGCCAGGCTCCTCTGCCCATGGAATTTTCCAGGCAAGAATACTTGAGCGGGTTGCCATTTCTTGCTCCAGGGAATATTCCTGACTCAGGGACGGAAACTGAACTCTTGCGTCTTCTGCATTGACCTGTGGATTCTTTACAACTGTGCCACTGGGAAGCCTATATCTGATAGTGCTGTATCAAAAAAAAAAAAATAATTTTGTGTGATGCCCAGAGCATGTCTGAGGATCAATAGAAATTTATAACTAAAGCCTTGGCCAGTGCTTCACCCAGAGGATCGTTTCCATTTATCATCTCACTTTGACTTGATCTGAATTGGAGCCAAAAATACAATTTCCAAACAGAAGACTGGAAATGAGTGCAAATGAAGTGAATTTGAAGGAGGCTGTTCCCAGCATGCACAGCAAGCTTCACATCAGGCAGTTAGACAGGGAAGAGAAAAATGCAGGTTGGCACAGTGGCATGTCTGAGATTGGAGCAGGAGATGTTGGAGCAGAATTTGGGCAATATCTGACTGCCCCAAAGCCCCAGCCCTGAGCTCTACACCATCAAGTTCAGCCCATCGCTTAGCGGCACTGGAGAGGTGTGATTATGGAGAAACTGGTGTTCCATACTCTGGTCCAAGACACGTTATTAGGTACACAAAGCAGGGAAGATAGCACTTACAAGAAAATTCCCGAAAGTTTAATACCAGATAATAGTCTTTTCAGCTGATTCTGTGTGTATATAGGGCCAATTTCAAAGAAAAATAAGCTTCCTTTTATTTAAAAAAACCTGTAAAATAATAATATCATTACATATACCTCACTCAGTTATTTAAAATTGCCTCAAAACTGGTTCTCTCTTGAGGGCTTATCAGGACCCAAGCCTGCTGTGGGAAAGGAAGGAAAGTCTTTACAGGGTACCCTGGAGGGCTTTCCCTGCCTCTCTTCCACACAGAGTCTCTACTCAGGCCAGCCTATCATCCTAAGGTATCCACAGGATTGTCAGGAACTGTCAAATCAATAACAAAGGAGTACTGAGGCCGAAACACTGCAGTGAAACCATGGGCTGGCTTTCAGCCCCAGCTGTGGGAATCTGCCTGCAATGCAGGAAACCTGGGTTCGATCCCTGGGTTTGGAAGATCTCCTGGAGAAGGGAAAGGCTACTCACTTCAGTATTCTGGCCTGGAGAATTCCGTGGATCATATAGTCCAAGAGGTCGCAAAGAGTTAGACACGACTGAGCGACTTTCTCTCTTCTCCCTGTGATACTAATTGTTGTTGCTGTTTAGTTGCTAAATCATGTCCAACTCTTTACAACCCCATGGACTATAGCCTGCCAGGCTCCTCTGTCCATGGGATCTCCCAGGCCAGGATACTGGAATGGGTTGCTGTTTCCTACTCCAAGGGATCTTCCCGACCCAGGGACCAAACCCACATCTCTTGCATTGGCAGGCAGATTCTTTACTGCTGAGCCACCTGGGAAGCCCCAGACACTAATTAGCTGTGTGCTCTTGGATGGTTCACTTCATCTCTCTGCATGGTGGAGGGCGGGGCTCTGAACATGGTTGCCTTGTCTCTTCCAGCTCTGGCTATGCATCCAGTTTGATGCAAATTGTCCAAACCAAGGTGATGCCCTGCCCCACTCACAGGCTGCAGCAGCCATTCAGAAAAAATACTCTGTGTTCAGGTAGGGGAGGAAATGATTGTTAACCCTTTGCTTCTAAGTTCATCCAAGTGCACCCATCTTTGGCAGGTCTGCAATCATGCCATCTCCCAAGTGAGATTTAGAATCAGGGTGTTAACAAATGGGTTCACCTAACCCCCTTCTCTTGAGCAATACTGCTCTCTGACGCTGTCTCTACAGTTTCCACATCTTGGGCTAGATATGGAGGGAGGGAGGAAGGAAACCATGCAACATTTAGCCGTGTTGCTTTTATTTTCTTTCCTCTCTGTTAACCTAGGACAGTGCCTCTTGAATTACTGCACTTGGGGTTCCTTCCTCAACAGATGCTAGAGTGGAGCTTAAAAATGGAAGTTCTTGTGCTCCACTCTGGCTTCACTGATTCAGAATTTCAGCAGAGAGTGTGGGAGCCCCCAAATCTGCATTTTAAACCAAGCACTCTAATCTTATGTGGGCTAGCCTTTGGGGACCACTGTCCTAGAAGAAGAAAGGCAAACATAACACAGGTCACTCCACTTGCCTACTCTTGCTGCCAGCCATGAAGATTCATCATGTTTTTCCACCAACATTTATCTCACCTGCTATGTGCTAAGTATGGGCTTCTCAGGTGACTTAGTGCTAAAGAATCCACCTGCCAGTGCAGGAAACTGGGTTGGGAAGATCCCCTGGAGAAGGAAACAGCAACCCACTTCAGTATTCTTGGCTGGAGAATTCCATGGACAGAGGAGCCTGGTGGGCTACAGTCCATGAGGTCACAAAAAGCTGGACCTGACTTAGTGACTGAGCACAAAAACACGTTCTATGTGCCAGGTACAGTGGGCAGCAAAGGCTCAAAGTACCCGCTCTCTCATAGAGTTTATGGTCTAGCGAGGGGAAACAATGATAAACAAATGCAAACATCTAACATGTGAAGCAGTGAGAAAATACATGATGTAAAACCAAGGTTAAGTGCTAGGGAGGTGTGTCCTTTCAGAGAAGGTAGGCAGGAAGGCCTATTTGAAGGATGAGATCTGTACAAAGCCTTAAAAGAAGTGAGAGAAAGGATTGTAGGGTTGGGAGAACATTCCAGTAAGAGGGAATGACGATCTTTAACTTGTAGAGGGGAATGCAAAGCATTTTTGTGCACATGTAGAATTGTCTTGATGGTTCTAAGAAATAGATTTCAGCGTGACTTAAAGATGGAGGCATGGTCAGCACTGTCCTGAAGTTGAATGGCCTACTTGGGCGGAAAGCTAGCTCTTAACCACTATCTTACCAGGAATTTTGTGAGGTGGTTCACGGACACTGCAAAGGTGCCTGAATCAGAGGTCATCTCCCAAATGAAAATTCTATAACGTTTTTCTGTGGGATGGAAACAGGTGGCCTAAAGGGAGCATGGGTTGGATTTGCTTTCCTTTCTCAGTAGTTTTTTTTTTTTTTTTTGGGTGGGGGGGGGTGGCGTCTATCTAACTTGTGTTGCCTTTAGTCAGGGCTGGAACATACTGTACACACAACATGTTGCCAGTATCATGTATTTCTGGTAATTGCTACCTGCTTGGCTCCTGCAGGATGTTTTGGCCTCCCATTGCATGCTTAGACATGCTATCTGGGTTACAGGTCTATGAGAGGATGAGTTTATAATTAAGGTAGGACATGGCTTCCTAACCTTTGCTCCTAAAAGAGTGACCTTTGGCCAGCAGTCCCCTGAGAGGGCCACCTTGCTGTTTATAAATAAAGATACACAGCTGAGCATATGTACCATTCTCTCCAGAGGCTTGGATGTAGCAGCTATTTCTTGTCGAACAAACAAGATATGACGACATTTTTAATGGTTTTATCCTAAGACAGCCTTTCTCTCTAAATATTGTGCTTTGCAAGTGCTGTATCTGGAAGAGTGAACACACTCTTATTTTTCAATGCTCATAGTGTTTACTGCCTCTTCAAAACACAGCCTGGTGTGTTCCTGCCATTGCTCATCTAGAATAACAATTTCCTTGTCTGAATGTCAAGACAATAGCCAGGTTTCTGTGTTTGTAAGACTGTTTTAATAATACACAAACGCACCTTTAGGAATTTGGGGAGTACAAAGAACTATCTATCAATACAAGTCTACTACACTGCAACAATAAGGACTGCTTCTAGGAAAGCAACCACACATCTGAGCGGCCAACTTTTTAAAATATGTCCAGACCCTCTTAGCCTCTCTACTCTATTGTCACAGCAGTCAGAAGAGTCTTTTATGCTACACATACGGTCAGGCTTCCTTCCCCAAGTTCATATACTTTCATAATTTCCAGTTGGTCTTTGGATCAAGACCAGTTCCATCAGCCACACCACAGAGACACATAGGGTCATAGCATCCATAGCCTTAATCTCCTCCGAACTCCTTCTTGGCCTCTGTGCTCCAGCCTCACTGGCCTTCCTTCAGGACCTCACGTTCACCATGACCCTCTGGTGACAAGATCTTTCATGGAAGATTCTCTCTCTTATCCTGCCTCCTTAAGTTTTACTCATTCGCCAGATCTCAGCTCTGACACTTCTCCAAGGAAAGCATCCTGATCACCCTGTGCATTACAACCCCCTCTGAGGCCTTGTCCTGACTCCATGTCCTCTGCACTGCAGCGTTTGCCACAATTTATGTTCATCTGATTCGTTTTTCTTCCAACAGGGTTTGAGCCATATCTATTTTTACCACCAGGGAACCCACTGCCTAGCCAATATTTGACATTAAGAATGGAGATGTTCTTTGTATTTTTAAAATAAGTGAATAAATACATTAATAACTTCTCTTGCAAGAAGGTTCCCTGACTAATGAATTTGCTCCAAACATATTCAAGTTAAGTGACATTCCCATGTATATGATTCAGATAGGGCTTTCATGCACATCTTTGAATTATTTTGCCTCCTCTTTGCTTTTCTTACTGACTGGGCTGTTATAGACACTTGCAAAGGCAAAGCCCTTGGCCATCTCAGCCTATCTCTCCTCCCAGCTCAGTCTGCCAGTGAAGAAACAATGACTCAGAAAACTAATGGGCCAGACTCTAATAACGATGATTTCACCACTGTTGATTTCTCTATTAGATTTCTAAAATTGAGTCAAAATGTAGGCACTGCCTTGAGGCACAACTACCAGAGACAAATAATGAATTCAGAAACACAATTCAGAACAACACTGACCAATGTATATTACAGGCAAGCACCAGGAAAGGTGATGGAGGTTGAAAGAATCAAAGAAAGAAAAAAAATGGAAGTTCTTTGATGGGAGTGGGATGAAATGCAAGGAATTCAGGATCTGCAACCAGACTCACTGGTGAGACCTGGACAAACATTCCATCACAGCAAGTGCAGAGACAGTATATTAAGCAGTGACCAGGCACATGCCGTTCAATGTCTTTAGCCTTATAATAAATATGAAAAGGAGGCATCATTTACTTCCATTTCACAGTAGAAAAAACAGACACTCAGAGGATACATAACTTGAAGTCATGTTTGGAACTCTGGTTTATCATATTCCAAAGCCAAAGTCTTTCCAACTAAATATTGGGTTGGCCAGAAAGTCCGTTTGAATTTTTCTGTAAGCTGTCATGGAAAAACCTGAACACAAACTTTTTGGTCAACCCAGTATTTCATCTCATCGGTCCTCCATCAGTATCTTCACCTGCAAAGTGTGGATACCATCAGGCAGGATTATCTCCAGGTGATAGTAATACATGCAGAGTACCTGGAGCCTTATTGGCTTCTACTTAAACATTTTTTTCTGTCCTTCCTGTTTCTTACCCGCTGTTGAATTCCTTATGGATTTTTATTAGAAATTCCTGAAATAGGGTTACCACTCCCAGAAAGATGATTTAATAGTCAAAGATTCAAGACAAGTACTTCACAAAGCACCCCTCAATTTCACACCAATACCACCAAGTTTTACTGATGCTATATCATTGTTTGACGAGGCACAGGAGGATTAGCCGTTTTCCCGCGACACCAATGTCAGAAGAGAACTTGAACCCAGTCCAGACTGCTGGGCCGGAATATTTTCCACCACCACATCATGTCAAAATGCACAGGGCAGGAGTTGATTTCCAGGCGCTTCCCTAATATGAATCACATTAATAAAAACAACAGCTAACTCTCCATTTGCACCTGGAAACACACTACTCGCTTTGTATGAATGATCACATTTGCTGAACAAATGCACATTTGGTATGTGAATCATTTTTATCCCCCTTTTGATAGATAACAAAACTTGAGTGATTTTCTCTATATTAGGTAGATAGTTTAGCCAGTACTTGAATAAAACATCAGGAAGCAAATTCATAGCTACTGTGAAGCAGACAAATGCACAATAGAGGTTCACTGAATGTTTAAGAGGACAACACTGACCTTGAATCTTTTCAGGACAGGCACTTCTCTGCCAGACATCTTGACCAAAAGCAACCTCTTGTCAGCAGCAGGATTTTAGTCTGTCATTTCAAAGGGATCCACAACTGATCAATCCCTTTCTCCCAGAGCTCTTTCCTGGAGCTCTGAAGATATTCGTCAGTCATGGCTGCTGCTTATCACAGACTCAGCTTCTAGCCTCTGATTACTCCTAAGATTCACCTGAGGGATCTTAAAAAACCAGGATTCCTGGGGCCAATTTCCATGGAGAATGGGGCGGAGACAGCCCTGTGCCCTTCCACAGCTGATTCTCATACACGGCCAGGGTTAAAACATACTGTTAGAGCTGAGTGCCCGTGCCTTTCTCCTGGTGGACCCTAGTTTCTTAAAAGAGGAATGAATCTTTTCTATTTTTTCAGTTTCCATGTGCTGAGAACAATGCCTGAATATTGTAGGCAGTAGTAGGGAGCAGCTAAGAGCCTGGATGCTGGAGTCAAGCACTTTGGATGTGAACCCTCATCTACCACATATTAGCTGTGTGGTTTTTGAGTAAGTACTACTATACAATTCAATGCCTCGTTCCCTTATCTGTAAAGTGATAACATTCATCAATACTTGTGATGTTTTTGTGAGATTTATGGGAGGAAGTAACTATAAGTATTTAATGCAAGGTCTGGCACATAACACACCCACAATCAATGCTAGCTATGCAGATAGGCAAAAAATTCAATCAACATGGAACCTTAATGGCTCTATGTAACAGCCGTGGTAAACACAGTGGGGATACAAAAAAATAATAAGTCCAAGTCCCTGAATGTTCACAGGCCTTATGCTAGGGGTGTTATCAATAATTTTTTTCACCTTCATGATAATACTTTGACATATTATTAGAAAAGGAAATATATCAGGTAAGTAACTGAAGGTCACAGCAAGTAATTATCAATCTGAGATTGGAACTCAGGTTCATCTGGCTTCAGATCTCACTTTTTCTACTTAATCACTAAAATTTCATATAAATGGTGATTCATATTCATTCAATCAATAAGCATCTTTGCCATGCTTGCTATGTGCTAGAAACTGTTCTAAGTACTGGAGACATAGAAACGAACAAAACAGAGAACGTCTCTGCTTTCATGTAGTTTATATTCTAGAGCACAGAAAGACTGGTGACAAATAAATAAATGAATGGATATATAACATGTCAGGTCAAGGTAAGTGCCATGGAGGAAAAATAAAGCAGGGTACAAGTAACTGAGGGAATATGTATTTGTGTATATGTGTGTGTGAGAGAATTTTTTTTTTCCATTTGGCTATATTGTAATCTTATTTTTCTTTTTTTTTATTGAAGTACAGTTGATGCACAAACGTTACAGGTAGACAATATAGTGATTCACAACTTTTAAAGATTATACTCCATTTGTAGCTATTATAAAATATTGGGCTTCCCTAGTGGTTCAGACAGTAAAGACTCTGCCTGCAATGTGGGAGACCTGGGTTTGATCCCTGGGTTGGGAAGATACCCTGGAGGACAGTATGGCAACCCACTCACATATTATTGCCTGGAAAATTCCCATGGACAGAGGAGCATGGTGGGCTACATCCATGGTGTTGCTAAGATTTGGACACAACTGAGCGACTAAGCACAGCACGGTGTATTGTACAATATATCCTTGTAGCTTATTTTATACATAATAGCTTGTACCTCTTAATCTTATACCCCTATCTTGCCCCTGCCCTCTTTCCTCTCCCCACTGATAATCACTAGTTTGTTCTCTATACCTGTGAGTCTGTTTCTTTTATATTTTCACTACTTGGTTGTATTTTTTTTTTTTGGATTCTACGTATGTCCTGATATCATACAATATTTATCTTTCTCTGTCTGACTTATTTCACTTAGCATAATACCCTCCAAGTTCATTCATGTTGTTGCAAATAACAAGATTTCACTCCTTTTTATGGCTGAGTAGTATTCAATTGTGTATATACGTACCACATCTTTATCCACTGATCTGTTGATGGATGCTTAGATTTATTCCATATCTTGGCAACTGTAAATAATGCTGCTATTAACGTGTCCGACTCTTTGTGACTCCATGGACGGGAGCCAATCAGGCTCCTCTGTCCATGGAATTCTCCAGGCAAGAAGAGTGGAATGGGTTGCCATGTCCTTCTCCCAGGGATCTTCCTAACCCAGGGATTGAACCCAGATCTCTCACATTGCAGGCAGATTCTTTACCATTTGAGCTACCCAGGAAGTCCCTATTTTAGACAGGAAGGCCAATAAATGCTTCTGATAAAGAAACATTTGGGTGATGGACATAATAAGATGTGTTCGGATTCTGGGTAAGTTTTAGGAGTTTAAGTCCGAGGATTTATTGTAGAATTAGAAGGATATGAGACAGAAGGAAATAAAAGACAATTTCAAAGTGCTTGACTTGAGTAACTAGAAGAACGAAACTCTTATTTAGTGAGCTGAAGAAAAATGCTGGACAAAGAGGTTTTTCTTGAGAGGAAATCAGGAGTTCTGTTTTGAGATCTCTGTTGTGCATCTGAGTGGAAATACTAGGTAGGCAGATAGATATACAAATCTGTATTTTAGGGAGAAGTTGGAGCTAGAAATATAAACTGAATAGAAGAGATTTCAGACCATGAGATCACCTAGGAGCAAGTATAGATTAAGAAGAAGACTGAGCCCTGGGCACCAATATTTATAGGTCGGGAAGATGATGAGGAACTAGCTGGGGAGTCAGAGAAGGACTAGCCAGTGAGGGAGAGGGAAACAGAGAGAAAGTGTGGCCTTGAGGCCAAGACAAGAAACTCTCTCAAGAAGGAAGCAGCGACTGCGTGGGCCAAAACTAGTGCGAGCTGCAGCAGAGGATGACAGGATTCATGAATGAGAGGGTCACTGGTGACCCTCACGAGAGCTGTTTCGGTGGCGGGATGGAAAGAGCAAACTGGAGGGAAAGACACGGTGACCATGTGGAGGACCCTTTCAAGGCTTTTTTTTTTTTTTTCTGGAAAGAGGAGTGGGGAATGAGGCAGCAGCTGAGGGGGATACAGGATCAGGAGATGATTACTTTAAGTGAGATGATTTACAGCATGTCTGTGGACTGCTCCATGGGATCCTGTAGAGAGGAAAGACTTGGTGAGAGCAGAGGGAGAGGGGCTGAGTGCAGGAGTGAGGGGCTTGAGTGGGGGTCAGGGGTGGGATTCACACAGGGGAGGACCGGCTGTAGATGAAAGCAGGGACCGTTCATCTGCTGCACGTAAAAATGGAAAACAAACTTGAAATGCAAAGCAGAGTCAAACAATGTAAGGTTTTGTCTCACTTAATCCTTATAATAACCCCTTCACGTGGTGGAATATTATTTCTGTGTTACAGAGAATCACAATGTGCACTTGGGAAAGATTTTCAATGTAGTTACGTGTTTGTAACAATGAGAAAATGAGTAGTCGGGGAACGCTGTAGGTGGAAGCAGATTTGATGTGGACCCAAAGAGTGGGTTGGTTCTAAATACATGAAAGGGGCTGAGACAAGAATTCCAAATACATGTAAGAATTCTATAAACATGTAAAAAGGCACAAAACAGAGCAAAATCCTTTCTTGGCAGGTACTTTGGAACTGAACTGCGTGGATTCTAATCCTAGCTCTTGCACTTAATAGCTGTGTGACCTTGGACAAGATACCTAACTTCTCTGTGCTCTGGTTTCCCCATGTTTAACACACAGGGATAGTAACTGTACCTACTTCATAGGATTGTTGTGAGGAATACATACAGGTAACTGTACCTACATCCATATACACACACAGTGGAACTGTGCCTAGAAAGTAGAGAACACTGCTTGGTTTACTTCTAAAAGTAAAGAGTTTGAAAAAAATGTGTATTTTTCCTGTGCGTGTGTGTGTGTGTGTGTGTGTGTGTGTGTGTACTTCCAGCAGTCCTGCTTTTGGGTATCATTGGAAGATATTCTGCTGCAAGAACTTTGCAGAACAGGGAGCTCAGCTCGGTGCTCTGTAATGGCCTAGAGTGGTGGGATGCGGGGATGGGTGGGATGTCCAAGAGTGAGGGGATATATGCATACATACAGCTGATTCACCTCATTGTATAGCAGAAACTAACATAACATTGGAAAGCAAGTATACTCCAATTTTTAAAAAGTCAAAAAGAGAAAAGAACCTTCCTCATCTTGAAAGAGCATTATTAAAAGAAGACAGATAAGTTTATTCACTCACTCTGTCATTCAGTCCTTCATTCTGGAAGGATTTCTTGAGCATCTACTGAGTCCAGCTCTGTACTGACCAGGTTGCAGAGACCAAGGACAATTAGGGCAGGGTTCCTGTGCCCAAGCTGCTCCTGGCCACCAGGAGATAGATGCAGACTTGGACTGTTTCAATATAGCCTGAAGGCTATTCTCATACAGATCTTCAGGAGGAAATACGCAATGTAAGGGGCAAGAGCGCTGAGTTTTTGTTTTGTCTTGTTCAACAGTAATTTATTAACTACCAGCCTTCAAGGATCAAACTGCCTAGAGAAAGAGACCAAAGAGTCACCAGACCCACACAATCCCATGTGATATATGGCTGCTGCTGCTGCTGCTAAGTCGCTTCAGTCGTGTCTGACTCTGTGCAACCCCACAAACCGCAGCCCACCAGGCTCCCCCGTCCCTGGGATTCTCCAGGCAAGAACACTGGAGTGGGTTGCCATTTCCTTCTCCTACTAGGGTTTTATTACTATTATTTAAACTTTTTATTTTGGATTGAAGTATAGCCAAATAGCTTGCCTGGTGGCTCAGATTGTAAAGAATTTGCCTGCCAATGCGGGAGAACTGGGTTTGATCCTTGGGTCAGGAAGATCCCCTGGAGAAGGGAATGGTAACCCACTCCAATATTCTTGCCTGGAGAATTCCATGGAATGAGGAGCCTGCTAGGCTACAGTTCGTGGGGTCACAAAGAATCGGACACAACTGAGCAACTGATCCTTTCATAATCGATTAACAATGTTGTGACAGCTTCAGGTACTCAGCAGTGACTCAACCATACATATACCTATATCCATTGCCCTGCTCCCCACAAACTCCCTTCCCATTCAGGCTGCCACATAACATTGAGCAGAGTTCCCTGAAGAGCACCAAGTCTTGATTCAGATTGTTTGGACCTGAGTCTTGGCTCTGCCACTTTCCTAACTAAGGCTCTGGGCAAGGTGGTGAGCGTCAGTGTCCTTATCTGTAAAATGGAGATGATGGCGTCTGACACAAGAGGTTGTGTGAGGGGCCAATGCAATTATACAGCCATGGCCCCCAGCACACAGCCAAAGATCCACAGGCTTTGTGGTGCTATGGCCGTTTCTCTCTCATTTCCTCTTCTCGTTGTTATTGTGGTTTATGTGACTCATAAAAACACTTCTGTCTTCAGACTTGTTGAGGAAGTCTTCCTAGAAAGATATGACTCAAACCGAGTTTTAAAGGATGGATGGGGTTTGCAGCATGAAATGATGACCAGGCAACTCAGGGAAAGGATACCGTCTCTGGCTCAGCATATCACCCTTTGGATAAAGAAAGCATCTGCATCGAATTTGTAAGATAATCCAAATAAAAGCTCTTCATGTCAGGTACCAAATCAGGTCCATTGGAGAATATTAGGCAAGGTTCCTCATACCTTCCTGGCTCTCTCATTCTGTGGTTCTCCTAGGCCCCTCTGTCCCATCTGGAATGATTTCCTTTTGATTGTGATTGGAATTTTGTTCCTCTGCTCCTGAAGCCATCCTGCTGTATGAATCCTTCCCTATTGGCAGGAGGGAGTTATGTGCTCACTTGATGGATTCACAGAGAAGGGAATGCCATCCAGTTGCCTTCTCAAAACCCTACCTGTACTCTTGTATCAGCACTATTTAGTTGTCCTTTTTTTCTGGATGTGTCTTCTTATTTCAAGTTACAGTATTACTAGAATATGGTAATAAAAGCTGATCCCTCAAATACGGCCACCAACAACTCCCCAATCCAGCAATGCTGGAAGCTCCCCAATCCAGCATTCACATAAAAGGTAATGTTTTGCAGAATATTGTCCACATGTTTTTAAGATTTACCTGTACAACAGTAGGAGAAGGCAATGGCACCCCACTCCAGTACTCTTGCCTGGAAAATCCCATGGATGGAGGAGCCTGGTGGGCTACAGTCCATGGGGTTGCTAAGAGTCGGATACGACTGAGCGACTTCACTTTCACTTTTCACTTTCATGCATTGGAGAAGGAAATGGCAACCCACTCCAGTGTTCTTGCCTGGAGAATCCCAGGGACGGGGGAGCTTGGTGGGCTGCCGTGTATGGGGTCGCACAGAGTTGGACACGACTGAAGTGACTTAGCAGTACAACAGTATTGGTATTTGTAATCTTCTTCAATAAAAATTGAGTACCTATTATGTACTTGGTATTGTTCTAGTGATGAGGTTAAAACAGAGCAGAATTACATAAGAGTCTTGCTCTTGACGCTTTCAATCCAGTAAGAAACAGATACTAACAAATCAGTTGTATCAGTCTATTCATAATGGTAAGCTAGGATAGGTGCTCTGAAGGAAAGAAACCCAGTTCTTTAAGAGCTATGATCAGAGACTTCTCTGGCGGTCCAGTGGCTAAGACTCCGCACTCCCAATGCAGGGGGCCTGGGTACAGTCCCTGGTCAGGGAACTAGATCCCGCACACTGTAACTAAGAGTTTGCCTACCACAACAGAGATCCCACATGCTGCCACTAACACCCAGCAGAGCCAAATAAGTAAATACATTCTTTAAAAAAGAGCGAAGATCAGCTGAGGGTCAAGGATGGCTTCTCAGCTTCAGTTGAGAATCGACAGCTTGAATTAAAGAATGGGGCAGAGGGGAGAGAGAACCATCCCCCAAATCTGTGGTCAGAGGGAGAATATGGAGACAGACAGCTTATGGCTGGAGAGCCGACAAGAAGGCATGTTTGGGGTCACTCAGGAAAGTCAGGCAGGAGTCAGAATATGCAGGACCTAAAGGCCTGGGGAGGTCATCGACAGGTTAAGTGCAAGTGTGTCTGTGTTTGAGGTGGTGGGGTGGAATCATGTTTCAAAAAAGAATTTTGACTGCAATATATGGACCAACTCTCTATATGATGGATGAAGAAACAGACTTGAGGGATGAGAATGAGAAAGTGAAGGAAAAAGGAACTAATATTTATTGACTACATATTATAGATTTACCCTATCTACAATGTGTTGCTATATATAATGTGTTTAGGTAATGCCTTGGATGCAGTAAACAGAAGTCCAGGCTGGTTACCATTATCATCACACTGTGTATGGCATTCTGAATGTATTTCTTTGCATGTTTTACAAACGAGGGAACTTAGGATAAGAGAAAGCCCTTCCTGGGGCCTCAGTGGTAAAGAACCTGCCTGCCAACACAGGAGATGCAGGCTTGATCCCTGGGTCGGGAAGATCCCCTGGAGAAGGAAATGGCAACCCACTCCAGTATTGTTGCCTGGGAAATCCCATGGACAGAGAAGCTTGGCAGGCTGCAGTCCATGGGGTTGCAAAAGAGCCAGACATGTCTTAGCAACTAAACAACAGGCTAAGAGAGGTAAAGGAACTACCCAACATCATCCAGTTGGCAAGTGGTAGAGCTAGGATTCAGTGCCTGGGATATTCCTATGTTGAGAGAACAAAGTCAAGGCAAAGCTGGGAGGATGATACTAGTCGTCTCAGTAGGATGGTTCCATCCCTGAAGCAGCCCAGGAATTGTTAATGCTCTTAACGTTGTTCTAGAATTACTCTTAAGGGGATTGTCTGGACCGTGTGGATTTATTTGACTTTCACAGGGATAGACACAAGTTAATCATTACTGTCTTTTTCAATTAAATAAATGTTCCCAGTCATAATAGACTATAGAGTAACAGGATTGCTAACAATGTAGAAACATAAACTCAGATTCATTCTGACATCTTTTTCTCCTCAAACTCTAAATAAGTGTAACAAGTTTCTAGTGACACTATGATGCTTTGGGGGAAACCACTTTATTGCTTAAGAGAGTATAACAGAGACTTGAATATCTAAGATGGCAC
The DNA here is from genome assembly GCF_019923935.1 of Bubalus bubalis. NCBI lineage: Eukaryota > Metazoa > Chordata > Mammalia > Artiodactyla > Bovidae > Bubalus > Bubalus bubalis. Next base: position 52,924,274 of record NC_059165.1, on the reverse strand, counting down.
ATAGGGTGTAGGACTAAAAAATGGAGGGCATTTATAATGTAGTAAGTTTTATGAAGAACTTTAATTATCACACTTAATTTTTAACATCCTGGTAGCTGTTGTTGTTTAGTCGCTAAGTTGTGTCCAACTCTTGCAACCCTGGGGACTACAGCCTGCCAGGCTCCTCTGTCCATGGGATTGCTAAGATGAGAATATTGGAGCGGGTTGCCATTTCTTTCTCCAGGGGATCTTACCAATCCAGGGATTGAACCCATGTCTCCTGAATTGGCAGGTGGATTCTTTACCACTGATCTACCTGGCAAGTCCAATATCCTGGAAGTGGGTCTCTTTATTTCCATTCTAGAGATGAAACTGGGCATAAAGCAATTAAGGGACTTGGCTTTGGCCTCTTGATATTTAACTCCTGCCTTTTCTACTCTGCCCCAGAGCCTTATCCATGATTTTAATGTTTGGCAGAGGCTATTCCCTTTGACCATCATCTTTAATAGGTTTACAAGAAATTTATAGTCTTTCTCCCCACCCCCACACACACACTTAAATCTGATGATAGCTGGTGATTCAGAGATTGTTTGCTTTGACATGAATAAAATGAGGTTTCCATTTGGATGGAATTAATCAGTTAAATTTGATACAAAAAACAGTTCAAGAAAGTTCTCATGGTGGTGGTGGTCTGTCTGCCCAAGGTACGGTCTTTAGTCTGATTCATAAACAAAACAGCAACTGAATAGACAAAGTGTTGGAGTTCTCAAAGTTTAAGCTGGGAGGAGAGGCAGGGCACCAATCAGAAATCACTGAGGCAGCTTCCTATATGAGTTTAAGTCTTCTGTGTTTGGAAAGTTCCCCTCATGGAGATTTCTATCCACGCTACTCTTTGTCTATCCCTAGTATATATAGGGACTTGCTACCTTTCTATGAGGGAAGAAAGACTTCTTAGTGAGCCATCTCCTTTAGCCACCAATAACATTTTAAAGTAAATATCCAAATTAAAACCAAAAATCTATGAATTATCAATGCCTATGGAAAATACTACCCTCAATTTCAGTTCCAAACTTCTACTCCCATTTCCTGAGAATACTGATTAAAAAGCATCTTTATGGTATATAATACACACTTCTCTTATTTTAAATACACAGCCCCTAGTCCAAGGCTCTTCCTGTGAGGATGAGAAACGAGGATGGGTTTTCAGAACAGGCTGCTCACCAGCTCACTTCCAGAAGAGTGTGTCTAGACCTGAGGCAGAGTTGTTCCTCACCAACCTTAACCCTCTATCAAGGACTGCTTGTAGGACAACACCTACAGCTGAAAACAGCTGAAAACACTGACTTTTCTTGAAATTGCTCTTTTCCTAGGATGTATCAGATCAAAAGAAACAGGCAAATCACACAGAGAAGATGCAAGACCAGCTACTGACTCTAGAAATGTTGAAAGCTGCAGTGCTTAGTTGACGGGAATGGCCAGTATGTTTACAAGGCATTGCACACGTGCATGTAGAAAGTCCCCCTCACGTAGGCATAGCACGCTAGGTTAGAGGGTGCAGAGAAGGTCCCCCAAAGGACCAGGAACTGTTTGTACAAGACTCAGCTCACCCTTGCCTTAAGGCATCAACTTAGGACCCCACAGACCACATTGCCAGCAAGCACTGAAACTCGGCTGTGATCTTCCTGCCCTGACCCCAAGTACAGACTCTGAGCAAATCAACCCAACAACCAACCGATGCTCCACCGTCATACAGTAATAAGCCCATTCTATTTTGCTAATTGCTTTCTTGGGCATACACCAAGTTATTAAAAGGACAGTGACAAAACAAGAGAGCTTGAATAAATGTATGTGGCGGCACCTACAGCAATTTGTTTTCCCCTTAACGTTAGTTCCAGTTACTTGTTTGCATGTGAAAGAGAACAAGGAGAATTGGCAAAACATTTCTAAATTATTTTCTACTCAGCTGCATCAGTGCTGAGACCACCTTTGCAATTGTTATCCTGCTCTTCAGAAAAGACTTTCCTCATAGAAAACAGACTGATTTTAGAAGCAGATCTGAGTCTGTGAGGTAGACGCTCTTGCCAGGCACGAGAGTCTTCTAGGAGCTGCAGAAGGCAGTCTCGGTAGAGCCTGTGGGAAGTCAGACACCAGCCCACTTTTTCCCACCCACCCAGACACTCTCCCTCTCTGGTCTGTACCTTCCGTGTGGCAGCTGGAAGAGAGGATGGTGTTCGGAGGTCTGAAGATGTAAGGCAGGTAACGAGAGAAGCATTTCATCTTCCAAAAAAGAAGGCAAAAGAAAAAAAATCTAAATAAAAAAACAGTCTCCTGAATCCATCAGGATTCTCTCGGCCTTTAAAGCTGGCTACATCACCCACATGTTTATGGAGGCTCTCTCCCCGTGTTGCAGAGCTGGGGAGCCTGAGGAATAACTGAAGCTGGGTCCCATGTTGCCATCAGCGCCAGGGAGCACTGCCTTACATTTCTGCATGCAGCTCAAACTCAGAAGCCCCTAAGCAAGCCACGATATAGCCTCTTCATTGGCTGCAGCTCCTCCAAGCAGGATTTGCTGAGTAAGTCAGTCTTGCCTGTAAACACACGCTGAAATGCCCTGCCTGAAATCTCTCTCTTTTCCCGTGTGGTCAGTTTCTCTTAGCAAGAGAAATCCAGCAGGATATGGGAGGCGTGAGGATAAGTGACCATCTCTTATTTAGCTGAAAGATCAGATGAAACAAAGACAGCATAGTGTTCCGCCCTGGAGAGAGATGACTGTTAAAAGGAACCACCCGTAAAGCCATGGGTCTCAGGAATATTAAAGTACATTGCAATGAAATGGGTCTCTGTCCTTGCTTAATCTAGATTGAGTTCTAGTTTTTTTAATACGAAACCCAGACAATAGGACCATTTATCATTTAGGTGAAGCCAAAAGCTGGGTTGAGTAGTTGGTGACAGAGGGCTAACACAGACAGATTCTGTGCTCCACTACGGCTGTTTTTTCCTGCCAGCACTCACGCCAGGCAGTAACTTGGTTCTGAGTTATTTGCTGTACAAATTTAAAGCCACAACACAAGAATAGAGGCTAAACCCAGGGGAAATGGCCTTTCACCAACCCGTGTGCTCTGATGGCATATGAAAATCTGGAACGAGAAAGTTGATGCAAGGATTACACAACTTTACCAAAACTCTCACTGAGATTGCAGAGACAGAGAGAGAATATTAAAGGAAAGGAACAATTGCCAAATACAAATGATTTAGATTTGGGAGTTGGTTTGGTTACGACCCAGGAAATAGTAATAATTTTGGAAATCTTACTGCTGGAAGGTAAGCACAAGACATCATCAGTTTGGGATTTATAAGTTCCGTCAAATACACTATTGAGTAGGATTAAGAGAAACAGGGGAATATTTTCTGTGCTGAATTCAGAGGCACAGGAAATGATTTAAATGGCCCATAAAGGAAAACCAGTATTCCCCTGAGTGAAAATTTTAAAAATAAGATTTAATATAAAAGTTTGCCTTGAAATCTGATAGGATAATTTTTGAGCCTTTATGGGCTCTCCTCTGTATGAAAATACTTAATTTAGCATTGGAGAAATGTGCTGGTCTGCCCACAAGAGCAAAGACTTAGAGCTGTAAGTAATTACAGAGTCAGTGCAGGCCAGGACGTAAGTTCGCTCTTCCACCAACATGCTCTCCCCCTGGTTTCTGGACCACTGCAACATGATGACAAACTACTGCTGGGGATGGAACATTAACTCTTTGATAATCATGTTATCCATCACTTCTTAGACCTAGAGACCTGGCAAGGTTGGGCCATCCCAAATAAGGTGCTGTTTAGACAATGCCTAAATGGTATGGATTAGTTGTGTAGATAATCTCAAACCCACAACAGATGAGCAAATCTGAAGGTGTCTTCCTGATAAATACAGAACATCTAATCCCTGATCAGTAATGAGTCAAATGGAAGGAGGCTTTGGGACCAACCTGACCTGAGTTTGAATCCCAGTGCAATCACTTATTGGCTGGGAAGATATAAACACAGCTTTAACACTTGTTAGCCTCAGTTTTTGCGTCTATAAAATGGGAACAACAAGGTTTTCCTCCCACTTTCTTGAATGAAAGGAGATGATAAGCATGTGATGCACCCTGTTTATTATAGACACTTGCCAAACTGTCACTGCCAAGGCTGTTCTTACTGTTCTCGCCAGCTTTCTCTGAGCTCCTACGGCCACACACACTGTTAGAGTAATGAAAGAGTGGGTGTGGTTAAGAGAGTGGTGCTGCCATTACACCACTTGGGTTTAAGCCAGTCTTTTATATTGACTTACTATGTGATCCTGGGCAACATACTTAACATCTCTAAGACTCTTGAGAGTCTCTTAGATGGCAAGGAGATCCAACCAGTCAATCCTGATGGAAATTAACCCTGAATATTCATTGGAAGGACTGATACTGAAGCTGAAGCTCCAGTACTTTGGCCACCTGATGTGAAGAGCTGACTCATTGGAATGGACCCTGTTGCTGGGAAAGATTAAGGGCAGGAGGAGAAGGGGGTGACACAGGATGAGATGGTTGGATGGCATCATTGACTCAATGGACATGAGTTTGAGCAAACTGTGGGAGATAGAGAGGGACAGGGAAGCCTGGTGTACTGTAGTCCATGGAGTCACAAGGAGTCAGACACGACTGAGCAACTAAACAACAACAATAGCAAGTCTCATTACAGAGCTAATAAGGATAGTAATAGAATAATAATAGAATGTTACAGGATAGCATGAGGGCTAAATAGGAAGGCTTATAGAAGGGTTAAACACAGTGCCTAGAATTTTGTAAGTGCTTCATAAGTTTAATTGCTATTGTCTATAACAGTAATATCAGCCCTTAATCACAGTATCTTATGGCATTTACTTACCTATCTTATCTAAACAATGAAACTGTAAACTTCTCAGGGGAGATATCAATGTCTAATTCATCTTTGTACTCTTAGTGCCTCACCCATTGCCTGAATGAAGTAGGTACTCAATCAGTATTAGTTGAATGAATAAGCTAATGAATGAGTGAATGATCCACATATATGGGAGAAAGCTTCTGAAAGATATTTTATAATTTTTGTGGAGTTCCCTCCACAAATGAAGTGAATTTGAGTCCATCATAAAGCTGGAATATATTATTTAAGAAAAGAGATTATGGAATGCATGAAGAGACATGCTTCAACTTTGCATATTTCAGTCTTAGGTATACACAGTAGGCATTTAGTAAATACCTTCAGAGTCACTGGTAGACCTTCAATAAGTACTTCCTGGGTGAAAAAATACTCACTGACGGTGCTGCCCATAATTATCCTTAAAGAACTAAGTAAAGAATGAACATTCACTGGACACAAGGCGCTCGCAACCAGTCAGTACCTCATAACCTCAGCTATAAATGTCTTCTCCAGTCCCAGTTTAAAATGACTGATTTAGTGCCAGGCCTATGGACCCTACCTACCCATCTGCAGAATGGGCAAGGAACAGGAAAACCAGATTTGAAATTTCCTCGGATAGGTGATTCCCAGGTGAGTGGTTTGTACTGCACTGTTCGAACTACTCAATGTGCTTTTGTGTCTTTCTTTCTTTGATTCTCTGAACAACTCCATTTTATGGAAGAAAAAACAGGCTGAGAGGATATAATAATTTATCCAAAGACAAACAGACCCTGATCCCATGCCCCGCCAAACCAGGAGATCCAGTGTTTCTGCATCACAATCACTTGATGGTCTTGTGAAGATCACAGTAGCTCTCAAGCCTATTGATTCAGACTCTCTAAGGATAGGCAAGGAGTATTTAGCAGTCCATGTGATTCTTAAAATTTGAGAACCTCTGGAGTAAGGTATTTCATTTCATGCTTTGACTTGAAGGGTCAGGGTAACAGCGCAAGTTTTTCAAACATCATTCTCATAAATTATTTGTCATATCACTTTTGCCCAACAATTAGTTCTACTCGACTTTATATCAGCCATCAGACTGAGTGATGGGGATACAGGATATAAGACATCATCCTTGCTCTAATGGAGTATGTTTTCCAGAAAAAAGAACTAATAAACTATCATATACAGCATATAGAGGTGACAGCAGGTAGAGGTTCTGAAAAGTTTATTTGGGATTATGGAGCCCCAAAGGTCAATGTTAAAGATCCATGCTTTTCTTCAAGGTCATTCAGGATCACCCAGGCCACTCAAGTTCACCCAGAATCTCCCAGGGTCACCTCACATCACTCAAGATCACCCAGTGCCACCTAGAGTCACCTAGAGCCACATATGTTTATCCAGGGTCATCCAAGGCCACCCAGTGCCAGGCAGTTTTGGTCAACCTACCATGTTGATCTTTACATTCTGAGTGTCTAGTCCACTGGCAAAGGACAGACTGGCTTCCATCTCTGATATTTTGTCCAAGTGTGGTCAGCAACCTAGTATGAGGAATGATGATAATATGGTATTTTCCCATAAAGAGGTCCATAATTTGCATTAGGTATTATTTATGAAAGGTTCCCATTAAAAGGAAATGATCTTACTGGAAACCCAGAAAATAAAGAGTTAGCAGTCATTTATTCCATAAGTTCAACTAGACTCTGATGTGCCTCATGTCATCACAGATCAGAGCACAGCTGCCAGGAGAGGATGGAATCTTTCTATGGCAAAGGGAGGCTCCAAGGCAGTGGCAGAGGTGCCTGAAGGGAGGGCCCATGAGCAGAGAGAAAGGGAAATGAGAAGCCTAGGAGGAGGGAAAGATAAAGGTGACCCATTTTAGGTGCCATGTGAGAAGAGCCTGGAGTCTGGCCCAGGGACAACAAATGCCCCAGATGACTTCCAAATGCCAGGTTCCGACATCAAATGGCCAAAAAAAAAAAAAAAAAGTAATTAATTGGGAGACTGTTGAGTGCTGTACTATGGATCAGGCTGTTCCAAGCTCGCTTTAAACTGAACTCATGGGAGCTCAACAAGCAACTTTGTCCTGCAAAGTCCCATCTGGAAATTTTGCCTTGGGGTCAGTGGAGCTCAGGGTCTCTAAGCAATCTATTCCCATCAGTGCCAGTTCTGTCGCCTTCTCTCACTGAAGCCCAACTCCTATGGGAAAGCTACCCTGATCAGTCTCTTTTAGCATGTTTTTACAACCTCCTTTGGGAAAGTTGCATTATCATGGTCTTTCATTTTGCTAAGAAAATTAAATTCTGGGCAGGGCTAGGTAAGAGAGGAAATTAGCTTATTTAAGATCAGTCAGGCTAAGTTTGCCCAGGTTTTTACTCTCAAGTCAAAGCAGAACAAATTCCTATTCATTCATCAAGTCCTTAAACATCACATCAGAGAGAGGTTTCTTAATGCCTCAGACAGGGTTAAGTCCATTTGCTACTGGCTCTCAAATACCATCCTCCCCTTTAAAAACACACATGTATTACTGATCCTATTTGTCCAGCATCTATATATGCCAGGCATTGTACATGGTGCTAAGAAGTCAGTAGACAGATAAAAATACCTGCTTTCTTCTTTGGGTATCATCATTGCTCCTAACATAAAGAGCTATGGTGAGGATTAAATGAGGTAACTCATGAAAGTGCTTAGAATTCTACCTGGTCCAAAGTAAAAGCTATTCAACTACTTCTATAATTGCTATGAAGTGTCTATCTCCCTTGCCAGGCTCTAAGTGAGAGGAGGGTAGGACTTTGATTTTTCTTTGCTGAATCCTGACTATGAAGTTCACTGCCTGGCCCATAATAGGAATTCAAGAAATATGTGCAGGACTGAATTGAGTTGAACCAAACATGGGGAATTCTGACATAACTGCCATCATCCTCCCTACTCTCTCCAGTCAGTGCCTGAATTTTATAACCTGGTACATTCTGATCTGCAAGGCAGAGGAACCTCTTTTTGGTTAGTTCATTCATCCACTGATACAAGGTAATATTTTTAGCAGCTATTAAATTCTAGGCACACCTCTAAATGTTGAAGATGCAGCAGTGAATAATGTATTAAGGTTTAGCTCATTGAGTTTATATTTTCGAAGGAGAAAGACAATAAACAAGTAAACATTATATCAACAGGGTTATTTCAGACGGTGAAAAGAAGAATAGTGATCCAGCAATTCCACTTCTAGGTATTTATCCAAAGAAAATGAAACCGCTAACTCAAAAAGACATACACACCCCCATGTTCACTGCAGCACTATTTACAATAGCCGAGATGTCGAGACAACATAAGTGTCCACTGGCAGATGAGTGGATAAAGAAGATGTGTTTTGTAAATACACACACTCACACACACATGCACACATATACACACATACACACACACTCAATGGAATATTATTCATCGCTAAAAAGAAGGATATCGTGCCATTTGTGACTACTTGCATGGAACTTGATAGCATTACGCTAAGTGAACTAAGTCATACAGGAAAAGATAAGGACCATGGTCTCACTTATATGTGGAATCTAAAAAACACCAGCAAAAAATCCCCACTCCCAGAGGCAGGGTGAGGCAAAATGAGTTGAAAGAGATCAAAAGCACAGAATTCTAGTTAAAAAATAAGTAAGTCATAAAGAAGCAAAGTATGGTGACTATAGTTAATAAAACTATTGCATATTTGAAAGTAACTAAGAGAGCAGAGTTCCGAAGAATAGCAAAGAGAGATAAGAAAGCCTTCCTCAGTGATCAGCGCAAAGCAATAGAGGAAAACAATAGAATGGGAAAGACTAGAGATCTCTTCAAGAAACTTAGAAATACTAAGGGAACATTTCATGCAAAGATGGGCTCAATAAAGGACAGAAATGGTATGGATCTAACAGAAGCAGAAGATATTAAGAAGAGGTGGCAAGAATACACAGAAGAAATATACAAAAAAAATCCTTACGACTCAGATAATCATGATGGTGTGATCACTCACCTAGAGCCAGACATCCTGGAATGTGAAGTCAAGTGGGCCTTAGGAAGCATCACTACGAACAAAGCTAGTGGAGGCGATGGAATTCCAGTTGAGCTATTTCAAATCCTGAAAGATGATGCTGTGAAAGTGCTGCACTCAATATGCCAGCAAATTTGGAAAACCAGCAGTGGCCACAGGACTGGAAAACGTCCGTTTTCATTCCAGTCCCAAAAAAAGGCAACACCAAAGAATGCTCAAACTACTGCACAATTACACTCATCTCACACGCTAGTAAAGTAATGCTCAAAATTCTCCAAACCAGGCTTCAACAATACGTGAACCATGAACTTCCAAATGTTCAAGCTGGATTTAGGAAAGGCAGAGGAACCAGAGATCAAATTCCAACATCTGTTGGATCATCAAAAAGCCAAGATAGTTCCAGAAAAACATCTATTTCTGCTTTATTGACTATGCCAAAGCCTTTGACTTCGTGGATCACCACAAACTGTGGAAAATTCTTCAAGAGATGGGAATACCAGACCACCTGACCTGCCTCTTGAGAAATCTGTATGCAGGTCAGGAACCAACGGTTAGAATTGGACATGGAACAACAGACTTGTTCCAAATAGGAAAAGGAGTACGTCAAGGCTGTATATTGTCACCCTGCTTATTTAACTTATATGCAGAGTACATCATGAGAAACACTGGGCTGGAGGAAGCACGAGCTGGAATCAAGATTCCCGGTAGAAATATCATAATCTCAGATATGCTGATGACACCACCCTTATGGCAGAAAGTGAAGAGGAACTAAAAAGCCTCTTGATGAAAGTGAAAGAGGTGAGTGAAAAAGTTGGCTTAAAGCTCAACATTCAGAAAACTAAGGTTATGGCATCTGGTTCCATCACTTCATGGCAAATAGATGGGGAAACAGTGGAAACAGTGGCTGACTTTATTTTTGGGGGTTCCAAAATCACTGCAGATGGTGATTGCAGCCATGAAATTAAGACGCTTACTCCTTGAAAGAAAAGTTATGACCAACCTAGACAGCATATTCAAAAGCAGAGACATTATTTTGCTAACAGAGGTCCGTCTGGTCAAAGCTATGGTTTTTCGAGGAGTCATGTACAGATGTGAGAGTTGGACTATAAAGAAAGCTGAGCGCCAAAGGATTGATGCTTTTGAACTGTGGTGTTGGAGAAAACTCTTGAGAGTCTCTTGGACTGCATGGATATCCAACAAGTCCATCCTAAAGGAAATCAGTCCTGAATATTCATTGAAAAGACTGATGTTGAAACTGAGACTCCAATACTTTGGCCACCTGTTGTGAAGAGCTGACTCATTTGAAAAGTCCCTGATGCTGGGAAAGATTGAGGGCAGGAGGAAAAGGGGACAACAGAGGATGAGATGGTTGGATGGCATCACCAACTCAATGAACATACGTTTGAGCAGACTCCAGGAGTTGGTGACAGACAGGGAAGCCTGGCGTGCTACAGTTCATGGGGTTGCAAAGAGCTGGACACAACTGAGCGACTGAACTGAACTGAACAGAAGTATTAATACATACACCTACATTTAATGTTATTTGCCAATTATACTTCATTTTTTAAAATGCAGACTGTGTAAAATAAATTGGGGGATACAGTAGAGTGGCTGATTTGCTTGAATGGTCATGGAAGGCTTCTCTGAGGAGGTGACATTTTCAGCCGAGACTGAAAGACAAGGTGCTGGCCAAGAAGGGTTTTGGTCCTCTCTTCCCCTCTGAAGCCTCCAGTTTACCTTCAGAGCAATTTGTTCTTCTAATTTAATGGTTGAAGTATTTGATTTAAGAAACAAAATCAACTATATGACAATTAAAATAAATAAATAAAAATACAATATATGCTCCAAAAAATAGAGTAATAAATTATATAGTGTTTGACTCACTGCATTACTATAAGTTTGGTGGGGACACAGGGTGTGCTCTCTCCATCATTGTGGCATCCCCCCCAGACCTAGCTGAGAAGTCAGTGGAGAGCTGATCCACTTTTCTGATTGGCAGTCTGGATCGTTTGCTGAGCCAGCTGTCTTGGCAAATGACTAAAGCAAGTGAGAGGTGGGCAACCACAGATAAGACTAAAGAGGATTCCGGAGATGGAGGACGGGCTCAATTTAGAGCAGCTGCTAGCGTGCAGCAAAGAGAGAGACGAAATGTAGTCAGTTAGAACAGAAGATTTTGGCTCTCATTGAAAAGACTGTAGAATGAAAAGCATAATAAAACCAAGCACATTTCCCACTAAATTTTTTATTTTAATTCTTACAGTACCTACAAAAATAGATAAGTAACTTCTCCCAATTTATCAAGAGACATTGGAGCAAGTAGCCAGCTTGTTTATTTCTTACCTCCCTACTCAACTTTACACTCTGTGCCTTATCCATCACCCCCACCCCACCACCACCATAGTCCTTGGCATTGTTTGGGGGTCATTGATGGATAGGTGCATGAAATAAAGATATATAAAGATATGTGCTCTCTCTCGATTGCTCGCACACACGCACTCTCTCTATATATATATATACACACACACATATGCACATATGCATGTGTGTTCAGCCACTCCGTTGTGTCCGATTCTTTTGTGATCTCATGGACTGTAGCCCACCAGGCTCCTCTGTCCATGGAATTTCCCAGGCAAGAATACTGGAGAGGATTGCCATGACTGTCATCTCCTCCTCTAGGGGATCTTCCTAACCCAGGGATCCAACCCACATCTCCTGCACTGCAGGAGGATTCTTTACCACTAAGCCACCAGGAAAGCCCATATATAAATTCTAAACCACAGAAACATGACTTGATTTTAATAGATGAGGATAAGAATCGTAATTACAAAACCACCAAATCTGAGTTCTTACTAGGTTCAGCCACTCTGCTAACCACTATACCTAGAAGATCTCATTCAATCTTAAAAATTACAATAAAGTAAATGTTTTTATCTGTTTACACACGAGGAAATTTGCACAGAGATGCTAAGCAATTTGCCAAGTACAAGCAGGTAGAAGAATTAAGATTCCAGTGCAGACTTTTCACTCCTACCCCCATGCTGTGTTGGTGCCATGCTGCTACCTGGACTCTATGATCTTGACATTTCTCTCCTGTGTGGTCTGATGTAGGACAGAACACCTAGAATCAGACTAAACTTCTGTGTCTGCTTATTTGGAACTTGTGAACATTTGATCAGGGCTAGTCAAGTTTACTCGGAGAAGGCAACGGCACCCCACTCCAGTACTCTTGCCTGGAAAATCCCATGGACAGAGGAGCCTGGTGGGCTGCAGTGCACGGGGTCATGAAGAGTCAGACATGACTGAGCGACTTCACTTTCACTTTTCACTTTCATGCACTGGAGAAGGAAATGGCAACCCACTCCAGTGTTCTTGCCTGGAGAATCCCAGGGATGGCGGAGCCTGGTGGGCTGCTGTCCATGGGGTCGCATGGAGTTGGACATGACTGAAGTGACTTAACAGCAGCAACAGCAGTAGTCAAGTTTACTTCTGACCTATTTAAAAGAAAGGGTTCGCTAATGACTAGCATGATCATGTCGGGGCATCTAACCAAATCTGTGCATCTACCTATCACTGACCCCAGAGAGCCAATATGCACCGAAGGTTTACTATTTCTAAGACATAGTGCCAAAGACTGTAGAAGTGTGTGCGTGCTAAGCTGCATGAGTCATGTTAGACTCTGTGACCCCATGGAATGTGCCTGCCAGGCTGTCTGTGGGATTCTCCAGGCAAGAATACTAGAGTGGGTAGCTATTTCCTTCTCCAGGGCGTCTTCCTGATCCAGGGATTGAACCCAAGTCTCTTATGTCTCCTGCACTGGCAGGCAAAGTGGGGGGATGAATAAGAAACAGAGCATAAAGATATGAAAAATACAAATATATTAAAAATTACAGAAAGGCCACAATACAGTAACAGGTAAAGTGCAAAAGAGTCAGACATGACTGAAGCGACTTAGCAGCAGCAGCAGCAGGAAACTCTGATACCTAATTGGGACATGGAGTCAGATTCCAAGAAGACTTCCTGGAGGTAGTGGCATTTGAGATAGCCTTTAAAGGAAGGGGAGAAGCTGAATCTGTAAAGATGTGAGTGGTAAGAACATTCTGATAGGCAGCAATAATTAGAGCAATAGTTTGAAGACAGGAACCTCAGGAATTATAGAGGAATAATGAGTGCTTCTGTCTATTAGTCATTCTATTGTAAGACATTTCTTAATGCTACTTTATGAACATGAAAATAATAATATCACAGTAAAAATTTTAATATATATTCACAACTCAAATTCACTCTTTCCCCTATTTACTGTAAATCAATGGAATTATAAATTGTGCTTTAAATCTATAAAGATTCCAGCTTCTAAGCTGGGTCTGTGAACTCACTGGCTTGCATTCGGAAACAGTGGGCTTCAACCTCCTTTATCCAAGCTGGATAAAGAACAACCCAGTTATTCAGTCTGTGTAATGTCTTAAAGCCTTTGTAAGAAGAAAGCATTCCAGTGTAAATCCAGGATGCGTTTCCAGTTCCTCAAAAGGAATTGCCTTGTCTGCTTTTCTCCTGTGCAGTTCTGGGCTTTAATTAAACTATGAACAGTAGGAAAAGGAATAATATGCTAAGATAACAACAACATATTTCATAAGGATTTCTCTGACGACAGTGTCCATTCTGGCCGCACGCCCCAGTACTCAGCAGCCCTATTTCCCTTTGGTCAGATGAGAACATTAGAGGATTTTAAGGCAACATGAACCTGGTGGTGAGACAGTTTTCTGACCTTTAGGCCACCCTTTGCAAGAAAAGGCATTTGAGTGATCAGGCTTAATGCTTTCTCTGGGAAACACTTTTAATTCAAGTTTTCCCTTGACTCTGAAAGGCCATAATAGTAAATCTTTCAGGCGGTAACAGGGGAGAAAATGTTCCACTTGTTGCTCTTGAGGCACGGACCAAGACTTGTTCATTCAGCCAAGACTTCCCCAGAGAGTCCTCACTGCACATGCAGCCCAAGAGGAGCTCTGTTTGGCCTGCGGAGTATTTTAGATTTTAATGCAAACTTCATGACTTTAAATGGGCTTTTCACCCACAAGTCTGTCTGCATCTGTGGAGATTTACACTTTTCTGTTCCTCTCTGTTTCTGCTTAGAAGCTTTGCAGGGCTCCTCAGCTTCAGCACTATTGTCATTTGGGGCTGGATAATTCTTTGTTGGTGGAGGCAGAGAGGGTGGGGGTGCAGGGCCTGAAGGATGGGGGAGGAAGTCTGTGCTGTGCGTTGTAGGTTTAGTAGCACCCGCTACCTACTAGATGCCAGTATCGAGCCTTCCCCAACTTTTTGATTGTTGTGACAATTAAAAAAAAAATTATTTTCAGATACTGCTGAATATCCCCATGAAGGGCAACCCCCTCTCCCAAATCCACCCCCACAATGAGAATCACTGCTTTATAGCAATATGGTTTCAGAGACCAGGTCTGGGGTAATGGTCTCCTTAATAGTACATCAGGCAGCATAATGTGGGTAAGTAATACATTGATTAGAAATAAAGAGAATTGAGCTCTATCTGTACTTCTTCATGTCTCAGTCTTCACCTCACTTTCACACAGATCTGGTGTATAAATCCTATTAAAAAATATTCATGAATTTTTTTCACTGTTTCAAAATATATGGTTGATGCCATTTGGTCTAACATGGGTCTTTAGGTAGCCATTGATACTGGCACATTGAAAAATGGAATCTCTATTCTGCGATGAATTATTCAAGTTTGAAGGAATCCCATCTACCAATTTGACTCACAGGGCATTGAACTAGTAATAAGAAACCTCACTCTTGCCACTAGGATGAATTTTCTTTTCTTTTTTTTTTTTCTTTAGGATGAATTTTCTTAGCCTCCTCTGTCTTATTGGACTTTGCCAATTTCATGCATGCATTTATTCAATAATATTTTTTCAGTACCACTGTGTGCCAGGCCCTGTGCTAGGCATTAGGGCTGTTTATATAACTTGTACAGGTAGTAGACACAGTATGCTGCTGCTGCTGCTGCTAAGTTGCTCAGTCATGTCCGACTCTGTGTGACCCCATAGACAGCAGCCCACCAGGCTCCCCCGTCCCTGGGATTCTCCAGGCAAGAACACTGGAGTGGGTTGCCATTTCCTTCTCCAATGCATGAAAGTGATAAGTGAAAGTGAAGTCAGACATAGTACACGTGGCTGTGTCTCCACAGAGGTTATGATCTAGTAGAGGAAACATGAAAGGAGTAAGAAAATTATAAAGCATTTGGGAAGTGCTATGACATAAAACAGGCTTCCCCGCTGGCTCAGTGGGAAAGAATCTGCCTGTCAATGCAGGAGACACAGGAGATGCGAGTTCCATCCCTGAGCCGGGAAGAATCCCTGGAGGAGGAAATGGTAACCCATTCCAATATTCTGGCCTGGAGAATCCCATGGACAGAGGAGCCTGGTGGGCTACAGTCCATGGGGTCTCAAAGAGTCTGACACGACTGAGTGACTGAGCACACACACGCATTCAGGACCTCCTAGAAGGGCCATCAAGCTGAGAGTTCAGGGTTAGGAAAGGCTTACTGGGAAAAGTAAAATCAGGGGGAGATCTGAATGATACTTAGGGGTGCACCAGGGAAAAAGAAGATGAACAACATTTTTGGCAAAGAGGATAGCATGCGTGGCATGCTGGAGGTGAGGGGATATGCAGCATGCAGGACATGAGGAAAAACAATGAGTGAGGCTGGAAGTATTCTGAGAACAGTGGAGCCCACTGAAGGACTTAGGGAGTCAAGTGACATGCGTGCACACAAGACATGTTCAATACTACTGCAAGTACAGGGTGAAGAACAGATTGGAGGTGGTCAAGACAAGGAGGACGGAGAAAACCAAGGAGGGTGCTTCAGTATCGAGAGAAGGAAAGATGGTACCCAAACTGGGATTGCGGCAATGGGGGGGAGAGATCAAGAGATTTCAGAGACTGTAGCTGAGCTATTTTGAAGGAAGGATGACACAGGACCGAGACTACACAAGCAAGTGTGTTTTCAGGGAAGTCAGGAAGACAGAGTCTTAGAGGACTCTAAAGTGTGGGTGGGCTTTTGGAGGAAGTGGAGTTGACTAAGGCCACTGCTGATCATAACCAAAAAAATGAAAGAACATTTATGGGGCTCCTGCTGAGTGCAGGTCCCTGAGCTAACAAATAATAAGCATTATCTCATTTAAGTTTGGCAACATCCCTGGGATACAGGATGTATTATTCTTAGTAAGTGCTCAAGGACACATAACTGAAAATGATGAAGCCAAGATTCAGACTCAGCCTCCTGACTCCAGTGCCTACTGTCTGAACCACCACACATGAGCATTATTAATTCACTTAAATTGTTCTCTTCTAGGTTTAAATCATAGGTCTTCTGGTCACTAACAAGTTCTAGAGGAATCACTGCCTCACTTAAACTCTTTGAATCTCAGTTTCTTCAGCCAAAATCTGGGTATTAGAAATACCTCCTTCACAGAATTGGTTGCGTGCATGCATGCGTGCTAAGTTGCTTCAGTCATTCCGACTCTTTGTGACCCTATGGACCCATCAGGCTCCTTTGTCCATGGGATTCTCCAGGCAAGAATACTGGAGTGGGTTGTCATGCCTTTCTCCAGGTATAATGATTAAATTAGCCTTAATAATGACAGAGCAAGCATTTATTGATGCTGACTATATTCCATGCTGTATTATGAATACTTTATATGTACTATCTGGTTTCATCTTCACAAGGTCCCTTGAAGTAGTTTCTTTGTCTCTATATCGTAGACGAGGAAACAGAGGCAAAGATAGATTAAATGCGTACTCCGAGCTAAGTAACTGGGATGCAAACATTCTCGTGCATTTCTGAAGCCTGTGTTCTTCACTGCTGTGGCAAGCTGCGTCTACTAAAAAGTCAAATCTTAGAAAGTACTTGACAGGCCAAGAGCCTAGTATCTGGGAAACTGCTGTTGCTTGGTGCCGGATACAATTTCTAATCAACTTAAAATTTATCACATTTCTGATAAGTACTGTTTCAGGTAGACAAAATAGACATGGCCCCTGTCTTATGCCTTTGTTAGGTTTCTGGAAAGTCACTTCTAGTCAGCTGTTTTTCCATTGGCAGGCCACTGCTGTCCAGATGAAGTTGGGACATGTCAGTGTTTTATGTGGAAGGTTCAGAGGAGGCTGAGGGACCCGGGCTTCATCAGAAGCTAAACCCAGAGTGCTGAGCCAAACTTCTGATGTGATTAATCTGTCACCCCAAAGACCCCACAAAGACCCTTGGAGGGGCTGTTGCCCTCCTTCTTCCCATCTTTATGCACCTTTGTGAGGCAAGGAGCCAGTATTCCAGTGTCTAGGTGAAAGAAAACAACTGGCTCACAGAGGAGTCAAACATTTATCTCACAGACGTTTGGTGGCCAGATGTCAGGGACCACAGATTCATGGCATTTTTTAACTGGAAAGGAGATTAGAGGGCTAATCTAACCCCACAGTGTGACAGGGGAACGTGAGTGGTGGACACATTCAGGGGTAACTTGGAGATGGAAACTTGTAGCTTTGTTTATGTTTTGTTTTCTTTCTGCACCCCAGCTCCCCCATCTATACAGTGTGGAGATAAGACGTGACTGTCAACCTCCCTTCATACTACAGTATGGTATGAATCAAAGTGTTCAAATCACAGTTACCTATTTGCTCACAGACATGCTACTGCTAAGTCACGTCAGTCGTGTCTGACTCTGTGTGACCCCATAGTCGGCAGCCCACCAGGCTCCCCCGTCCCTGGGATTCTCCAGGCAAGAACACTGGAGTGGGTTGCCGTTTCCTTCTCCAGTGCATGAAAGTGGAAAGTGAAAGGGAAGTCACTCAGTCGTGTCCGACTCCTAGCGACCCCATGGACTGCAGCCCACCAGGCTCCTATGTCCATGGGATTTTCCAGGCAAGAGTACTGGAGTGGGGTGCCATTGCCTTTTCTGGCTCACAGACATAATATGGACAAGAAATACCTTGATTAGGAGTAATGAGTATTACAGCTTCCCTGGTGGCTCAGATGGTAAAGAATCCACCTGCAATGCAGGAGACCTGGGTTTGATCCCCGGGCTGGAAAGATCTGCTGGAGGAAGGCATAGCAACCCCCTCCAGTATTCTTGTCTGGAGAATCCCCATGGACGGAGGAGCCTGGCAGGCTACAATCCATGGGGTGGTGAAGAGTCGGCCACCACTGAGTGACTAAGCACAGCACAGCACAATGAGCATTAACGAATTGCTCATGTTTGTTGATAATATGGAGGCAATTGGCTATCTACAATTGCCTTCCCACTGTTATGGCATTATGTAGGTAGAAACTGAGTCCAGAATCTTCTATAGACCTTTATTGCTCTTCCCAAAGATAAGGCTTGTGTTTGCACCCATGTGTAAGTAATCCTTTTAGTAAACACATGAGACTGATAAACATTTTAAATTCATGTTGAGAAAAATGTATCAAATTTACCAAATTTAAATATTAAAGAAATAATTATCTGGATGGTGGGATGACAGGTTATTTTTATTTTTGTATAATCTGTGCTCTCTCATTAGCATAATGGCTAACATTTACTTAGTAATTACTTGGTGTCAGGTTCTGTGCTGTACATGGTTGATTTACTGCTCATGACAAGTCTATAAAGGAGAAAACTACTTACCCGCCCCCCTCCTCATTTTACTGAGGAGAAAAGTAAAGTTCAGTCAAAAAAGCTTATATAAATTATTTAAAGGGACATAGATTGTGGTGCCACTGGGATTCAAATCCAGGCTATCTGTTTAGAGTTCCTGATTTTAACTCTGATAAATCCATTCTTCCCAATTCCTCAAGTCTGTATTAGGGATACTGAGTATCATTTTATTTGAAAAGAAATGCAACTTTTGAGTTGGCCAAAAAGGTTACAACTGAGTTGTGCTAGTGACATCATTGTGTTTCCTTGAGTTTTTCTGTGAGATCTAATGGAAAAACCCAAATGAACTTTTTGGCCAACCCAATATTTAAAATCCCAACAGTACGTGAACTATGAACTTCCAGATGTTCAAGATGGATTTAGAAAAGGCAGAGGAACCAGAGATCAAATTGCCAACATCCATTGGATCATCAAAAAAGCAAGAAAATTCCCAAAAAACATCTACTTCTGCTTTATTGACTATGCCAAAGCCTTTGACTGTGTGGATCACAACAAACTGTGGAAATTCTGAAAGAGATGGGCATATCAGACTACGTGACCTGCCTCTTGAGAAATCTGTATGCAGGTCAGGAAGCAACAGTTAGAACCAGACATGGAACAACAGACTGGTTCCAAATCGGGAAAGAAGTACATCAAGGCTGTATATTGTCACCCTGCTTATTTAACTTATATGCAGAGTACATCATATGAAATGCCAGGCTAGATGAAGCACAAACTGGAATCAAGGCTGCGGGGACAAATATAAATAACTTCAGATATGCAGATGACATCACCCTTATGGCAGAAAGTGAAGAACTACAGAGCCTCTTGATGAAAGTGAAAGAGAAGAGTGAAAAAGTTGACTTAAGACTCAACATTCAGAAAACTAAGATTATGGCATCCCATTGCTTCATGGCAAATAGATGGGGAAACAATGGAAACAGTGAGAGACTTTATTTTTTGGGGCTCCAAAATCACTGCAGATGGTGACTGCAGCCATGAAAGTTAAAGGTGCTTGCTCCTTGGAAGAAAAGTTATGACCAACCTAGGCAGCATATTAAAAAGCAGAGACATTACTTTGTCAACAAAGGTCCATCTAGTCAAAGCTGTGGTTTTTCCAGTAGTCATGTATGGATATGAGAGTTGGATTATAAAGAAAGCTGAGTGCCAAAGAATTGATGCTTTTGAACTGTGGTGTTGGAGAAGACTCTTGAGAGTCCCTTGGACTGCAAGATTAAATCAGTCAATCCTAAAGGAAATCAGTCCTGGATATTCATCAGAAAGACTGATGCTAAAGCTGAAACTCCCATACTTTGGCCACCTGATGTAAAGAACTGACTCACTGCAAAAGACCCTGATGCTGGGAAAGATTGAAGGCCCGAGGAAAAGGGGATGACAGAAGATGAGATGGTTGGATGGCATCACCGACTCGATGGACATGAGTTTGAGCTGGTGAGCTGCAGTCAGTCCATGGAGTCACAAAGAGTCGGACATGACTAAGCAACTGAACTGAATTGAATATTTAAAAAGTTAAAACTGATTGGTATTTTGCTGTTGCTGTTTGTTTTTTCTTTATTTGCATGGGGAAGATAGAGTTTGTGAATTACTTTTTCAGTTTTAGCTTCATGAATTGGTTTAAGGTGCTATTAAATAAAAATATTTTGTAAAGACAGCTTATCTTTAGCAAGTTGTAAATTACTTATTGAAATACATTCTCTCTCAGATACATCCCATGAGAAGCTGCACTTTACATCAATCATAGACTAATAAAAAGGAAGAATGTAAATTCTCACGCATGTGTGAATAGTAAGTTGTAGAAAATTATCATCCATTTTCCTTAGAAAATGGGCACTTGGTATCAATATTTGGAAATCATTACTGCTTGAATACTGTTTGCATAGAACTGTCATCACTGAAATTGCCTGATATATTTGATGAATGGTGTAGAGTAGGCTCACATCAAGAACTGACTTCTGCCATAATGTGGGGAAAGGTTGTTTTAAATCGTGATCAGAACAATCACTCCTGAAAAACAAGTAATCATGATTCTTAAAGAAAGAGCTGACAAAAGTTTGGAAATGCCCAGCATGGTAAAGAGTAAAATTAAAAAAAAAAAAATAGATCCCTCCATTCCCTGAGCTATATATAAACAAAGGACGCCTCAGTTCTGTGGACTCCCCAATTAAAGCGATCTCAACAATGCCTTGAAAGTCAAATTCTAGGCACTGACTAAAATTAAATTTTACTAGTTCCTACTGTGGTCCTCGGCAAGGAGACCACAGTGAGCTCCAGATCACAGGTAACATTGAAGTCTGAGAGGTGAGTATGAAGACCTCTGGGTTGAATGCAAAACAGAACAAGCATGTGACAAAAAAGTCTGTGTTTAGAGACGAGATTTAACTTTCTCAATACAACTTTAGGGAAAGTTACATTACTGAAGTTCTCCATTGGGGTGAAATGCCCTAGGCTTTTTTGGAAGGTCAAATGACCAATTCTCCATGTTATTACTAGTTCTGAAAACATCAGGGTACTCCCATACTTAAAAACCTCCAATGGCTGTAATATCCAGAAAAGGACACAAAGTAGTTGCCATGGATTTCAAGGCCTCGCCTGAACCTGGGGCTGCTTCCTTTGTGACCTCATCCTTCCCCTACCCACCACTCCCATCATTCTGGTCTTCCTTCTGGTCATGCTAAGTTTGCTTCTGCCTCAGGATCTTTGCACTTACTGTTCCCTGTGTCAAAATAGTAGTCCAACACATCTTTTGAACCTGGCTTCTGCTCATTATTTGGATCTCACCTCTTTAAAAAACGCCTCACAGAACAACCATGTGAGGTAGTGTTCCCCTTCACCTCATGCAACCACAACCCCAGTATCACGGTTTATATTCTTTATAGCTTGTCACCATCTGAAATTACCTTGTGCTTCCAAAAGCTTGCTTTATTCATTGTCTTTCTCACTCACTACAATGAAAGCTCCATAACACAAAAGACCTTGGTTATTTCAAGTACTGTTCTATTTTCAACAGCTAGCACTCAATATTTACCAAACAAGTAGTTGAGTGAAATTCAATATTCTTACCCCTAATCATACTGTTATAAAGGTACCTTCACTCTTCTTCTTCTTCTTTTTTAAAAGAAACTCTACCTAATAAATTAAAAATAAACACTGAAGAAAAAGCCATAATGCTTCCTTAAAACCTTGAGCACAAAACCAGGTACCACTCCACAGTGTCCATGTGCTTAATTATTTATTATCAGCTTTTAAATTCCATTGACAAATAACACAGGGAATAAGCTGGCATGATGCTGAGCCTGCTTAATTAATAACACAAGAAGAAAACAAAAGGCAAGTTATCGTCTCGTTCATCCAGATACCAGCTTTAAGGAAGTCAGCCCATGGAAGCTTGGCCTTTGGATTTACTGAAGCCCAAAGTGTCTAAACTCCAGGAGTTGGTGATGGACAGGGAGGCCTGGTGTGCTGCAATCCATGGGGTCGCAAAGAGTGGGACATGACTGAGCGACTGAACTGAACTGAATGTTCTACAAAGAACTAGCCAATGAACTTCTACCCTTTCCCAGTGGTGACACTGGTAGTAAAGAACCCGCCTGTCAATGCAGGAGCCGTAAGAGACACGGGTTTGATCCCCGGGTCAGGAAGATCCCCTGGAGGAGGGCATGGCAACCCAATCCAGTATTCTTGCCTGGAGAATCCCATGGACAGAGGATTCTTGCCAGCTATAGTCCATGGCATTGCAGAGTCAGACACGACTGAAGTGACTTAGCATGCATTCAGCAATAGAATTCGTCTGCCTCTGCTTCCTGTAGTTGACATGGTTCCTGCTGGAAAGCCCAGATTTTATCATAGTATATTCTACTTGGAGATGATCATGCTGTTTCAAGTTCCTGTGCAAGCCTGATCTGCATAGGGCAGCTAGGCTAATCCCATTCTCCTTGTTATTGTTGGTTTAGAAGTGGGTATATGACTCAGATTAAGGCCAAAGGGCCATCATAAGAAATTGTTAGGGACACTGCAAAAGAATTGTAAAAAAAAAAAAAAGAAAAAAACCCACAGCAATGTCTTTACACCAGAATTTGTTGTGTCTGAATGACTACAGTTGTCTTGGGACAAAGCTGACATTCCAAGGGCAGCAAAGCAGGGAGATGGAGAGAATCTGAGTCCTGCATGCTGTACTCCAGCCAAGGAATTAATCAACTCTGGGGGACACCTGACTCAGGGCTTATTTTGTGAAAAACTAACTTATGACACTGACCTAAGCTCAACTGTGCTCTTTGCTTCTGACCTTGGCACCTTGCTATTTATTATTGACCTGCTATTTAAATGATCATTTTGTGACTAGTAGTTCTCTATCTCATTCAAGCAGAAGTTCAGGTCTTTAAAGTGGTCTCTAAGGCCTCTACTTGTACCTGCTTTTCCTTATCTCTGTCTCCACCTCCCACAACTTCTCCCTTTGGTCACTCAACGCCAGCCCCACTACTCTAAACACTTTGACTATGTGGATCACAACACACTGTGGAAAATTCTTCAAGATATGGGAATACCAGACCAGCTGACCTGCCTTTTGAGAAATCTGTATGCAGGTCAAGAAGCAACAGTTAGAACTGGACATGGAACAACAAACTGCTTCCAAATCGGGAAAGCGGTACATCAAGGCTGTATATTGTCACTCTGCTTATTTAACTAATATGCAGAGTACATCATGTGAAATTCTTGGGCTGGATGAAGCACAAGCTGGAAACAAGATTGCCAGGAGAAATATCAATAACCTCAGATATGCAGATGACACCACCCTTATGGTAGAAAGTGAAGAGGCACTAAAGAGCCTCTTGATGAAAATGAAAGAGGAGACTGAAAAAGCTGGCTTAACACTCAACATTCAGAAACCTAAGATGGCATCTGGTCCCATCACTTAATGCAAACAGATGGGGAAAAAAATGGAAACAGTGTCAGGGTTTATTTTCTTGGACTCCAAAATCACTGCCAATGGTGACTGCAGCCATGAAATTAAAAGACACTTGTTCCTTGGAAGAAAAGTTATGACCAACCTAGACAGCATATTAAAAAAGCAGAGATATCACTTTGCTGACAAAGATCCATATAGTCAAAGCTATGGTTTTTCCAATAGTCATGTACCAATGTGAGAGTTGGACCATAAAGTCTAAACTCTGAAGAATTGATGCTTTCGACTTGTGGAGGCTGGAGAAGACTCTTGAGAGTCCCTGGGACTGCAAGGCGATCCAACCAGTGCATCTTAAGGGAAACCAACCCTGAATATTCATTGGAAGAACTGATGCTGAAGCTGAAACTCCAATACTTTGGCCACCTGATGCGAAGAACTGATTTATTGGAAAAGACCCTGATGCTGGGAAAGAGTGAAAGCAGGATGAGAAGATCGCGAAAGAGGATGAGATGGTTGGATAGCGTCAATGGATACTCAATGGACATTAGTTTGAGCAAACTCTGGGAAATGGGAAGGACAGGGAAGCCTGGCATGCTACTGTCCATGGGATTGCAAAGAGTTGGACACGACTGAATGACTGAACAACAACAAAGCCTCATGTCTAGTCCTTGAACATACCAGATGAGTTTTTGCCCCAGGGCATTTATACTGACCGTTACCTCTGTCTGGAACTTGCTTCTGCAGACATCCTCATGACTTGCTCTCTCACCTTCTTCATCTCATTGTCAAAATGTTACCTTTTGCATGACTTCTTGATCATCCTATTTAAAAGTGAACACCCACATCCTTAGACCCTCCATTGTTTTACTTTCCACAATTGCCCTTATAACTTTACAGCTTATATTCCACTTACTTTATCCACTGTATATCCCTTCTGCTACTGAATCTCCAAGGCCTAGAATGCCTACAACTCAGAAGGTACTGAGTAGGTATATTGGAACTAAAGAGGAGGTAATAACTCTTTCACTGTTCCATAAGTTTTGAGATGAATTTTCCTGTTGCAGGAAAAAGCATCTTGAGGGAAGAATTTCCCTTGAGCTGCCATGTGACCAGTGCCCTGAATTCTCAAGACTGTCAACCATGTTTTAAATTCACAGTTAGCATGTATACCTGTGACGGATTCCTTTTGATATTTGGCAAAACTAATACAATTATGTAAAGTTTAAAAATAAAATAAAATTAAAAAAAATAAATAAATAAATTCACAGTTAGCACTTTGAGAACACAGTGCTCCCAACCCTAAAGCTGCTATCAATCTACATTGAGTATACTGGGCAATCTATATTGCTCAATCTATATTGAGCAGAGGAAAAATCGCTGGTATGGGATGCAAAAGTTTGCTTTCTGGTCTCTATGAGACCATGGGCAATTTAAAATTTATTTCTATCTGTCTTAATCTTTTCATCTCTATGAGGAATAATCTATCTACTATCAATAATATCTACACTATCTCTTTTATCTCTGTAATGTGAGATTCTAAAACCTACTCTAGTTATCACCCATAGGGGTTTTAAGAAATAAATAACTCATACATGTTAAAAGCAGAAAAGTGCTATGCATATAAATGATGAGTTGTTTCAAATGAGCTATTTCATTCTCCTGTAAACATTCATTACTGTTGTATTAATGGTAACCATGAATTTTTTTTTTTTTTTTTTGCTTTGTTGATATTTATTACTTGCTGAAGGCCCTGTTCATTAGGTAGTCACTGAGCTCCTTCTTGGTACCAGGCTATTTTCCAGGGAT
Source organism: Bubalus bubalis (assembly GCF_019923935.1). Taxonomy (NCBI): domain Eukaryota; kingdom Metazoa; phylum Chordata; class Mammalia; order Artiodactyla; family Bovidae; genus Bubalus; species Bubalus bubalis. The sequence goes on along the minus strand of NC_059165.1, from coordinate 52,898,959 downwards.
GCACTATCACCATGGTTAAGAGCACAAACTCTGAGGTCAGAAAGCTGTGCTACTGGAGTAGGTTATTAAACTTTTTGTTGTTGTTTAGTTGCTAAGTTGTGCCCAACTCGAACTCTTTGCAACCCTATGGACTGTAACCCACCAGGCTCCTCTGTCCATGCGATTTCCCAGGCAAGAATACTGGAGTGGGTTGCCATTTCCTTCTCCAAGGGATCTTCCTGACCTAGGGATCGAATCTGAGTCTCCCGCCATGGCACGTGGATTCTTTACCACTTAGCCACCAGGGAAGCTCCAGATCATTAAATTTTCAGAGTCTCAATTTTCTTCACTCTAAGATGAGATTAAGTTGCCTTGTATCTTACTGTTGTGGCAAAAATTAAATGAGATAGTATATTAAAAGTTATTATAGAACCTGGCCTAGTAAAGTCTGATTAAATAGAACTATCATTATTATTACTCTACTGGGGCCAAGTATTGTGCAATACTTTTCAAGATCTTGTTAACAAAGCTTCAGGGGTTGGCGGTAAGGAATGGGCTGAGACTCCATGGACTGTAGCTGTCCAGGCTCCTCTGACAATGGAATTCTCCAGGAAAGAATACTGGAATGGGTAGCCATTCACTTCTCCAGGTGATCTTCCTGACCCAGGGATTGAACCTGGGTCTCCTGCATTGCAGGCAGATCCTTCACTGTCTGAGCCACTAGGAAAGCCTCTTAGTTAAAACTTAAATAAAACTTGGGTCTATGTGTTTAAAAAGCCTGGCTAATTCCTATTCCTTTCTTTGATCTAAGATTGGCTGGCAGTTACCATAGCAACCCTCCCCTGCCACCCTCTGCCACTCCACCGTAGGTTGAGCTAGGCGGCTTACTATTTCTCTAGTTCATTACATACTCACCCGGGTTGCAATTGACAACCACTTTTGCTATCCCTCAGTAGACTGTAAATGGCTCACAGGAGGGGAGCAATGGTGTCTTGTTCCCTCAGTTGGTACCCGACACATGGTGTTCAGTTCAGTTCAGTCGCTCAGTTATGTCTGACTCTTTGCAACTCCATGGACTGCAGCACGCCAGGCCTCCCTGTCCATCATCAACTCCTGGAGGTTACTCAAACTCATGTCCATGGAGTCTGTGATGCCATCCAACCATCTCATCCTCTGTCATCCCCTTCTCCTCCCACCTTCAATCTTTCCCAGCATCAGGGTCTTTTCAAATGGGTCGGTTCTTCGCATCAGGTGGCCAAAGTATTGGAGTTTCAGCTTCAATATCAGTCCTTCCAATGAATATTCAGGACTGATTTCCTTTAGGATGGACTGACTGGATCTCCCTGCAGTCCAAGGGACTCTCAAGAGTCTTCTCCAACATCACCCTTATGGTAGAAAGAGAAGAACTAAAGAGCCTCTTGATGAAAGTGAAAGAGGAGAGTGAGAAAGTCGGCTTAAAACTCAACATTCAGAAAACTGAGATCATGGCATCTGGTCACATCACTTCATGGCAAATAGATGGGGAAACAGGGGAAACAGTGACAGACTTTATTTTGGGGGGCTCCAAAATCACTGCAGATGGTGACTGCAGCCATGAAATTAAAAAATGCTTGCTCCTTGGAGGAAAAATTATGACCAACCTAGGCAGCATGTTAAAAAGCAGAGACATTACTTTGCCAACAAAGGTCCGTCTAGTCAAGGCTATGGTTTTTCCAGTGGTCATGGATGGATGTGAGAGTTGGACTGTAAAGAAAGCCGAGTGCTGAAAAATTGATGCTTTTGAACTGTGGTGTTGGAGAAGACATATAGTGGGTTCTCCATAAATATTTGCTGAGGAAACACATTCAAAGTGACTGACATCTGGGCAGGGGTAAAATGGACAGCCATGGAGCTTTTTCTCTTTCTTGGCTCAGAAAGGTTTCATTACCTAATGTTTACAGAGACAACACGATGTCTGACCTCAGTGCTGTGCGCAGCATCTGCTTCCCTTCCCCCACAGAGCCTTGCAAGCTTCCTGCGAGCCCATTTCTCACCAAGGTGCCCTCAGAGCATGGCAAACCCACAGCTCTCTTGCAACAAGACATCCTCCATCAGAGTGGAGAAAAATGCTTTCATCTCATGTCAACTTGTTCACTATCAGACCAATTTTGCTTCCAGCGGATTGGAGCCCAGTACAAAGTACAATTGTGTAGGAAATCTCTTTGTAGATGACTGGATGCAGAGAGGAGATTCCGGGCTTCCTTTTGACTCACAGAGGAGAGGTTCTTACTTCCTTCAGTGCCTGAGGCAGAGAACTGGGCTGCACAGTAACCTTGTATTTATTGGCACTCTGACTTCCTTTATTTTTTTTTTTTTTTTTTTTGCATCTTTATTTATTTATTTATTTATTTTTTAATTTTATTTTATTTTTAAACTTTACATAACTGTATTAGATTTGCCAAATATCAAAATGAATCCACCACAGGTATACATGTGTTTCCCATCCTGAACCCTCCTCCCTCCTTGACTTCCTTTAAAAAGCATTCAAAATACGCTCACATATGCTATCTGCTCTGCTCTCACAATAGCCCCCTGATGTCAGGAAAGAACAAATAGAATTTCTCAGTGTGTCTCTTGTATAATTTAGTGTTAGTCATTCAGTTGTGTCTGACTCTGCAACCCCATGGACTGTAGCCCGCCAGGCTCCTCTGTCCGTGGGATTTCTCAGTCAATAATACTGGAGTGGGTAGCCATTCCCTTCTCCAGGGGATCTTCCTTGAGACAGGGATTGAACCTGGGTCTCCTGCATTGCAAGCAGATTCTTTACCATCTGAGCCACCAGAAAAGACCTATGGTAAAGTTATTTGGGATGCCTGTGAAATTTGCTAGGTTTTTAATGTCATCTCAGACACTCTGAACCAGAATCGGTAAGGGTAGGACCTTGAAATATGCATTTTAACACCATTCTCAGGTGATTTACATGGTCTTCCCATATGGCTCAGTGGTAAAGAATCTGCTTGCTGATGCAGGAGATGCGAGTTCGATCCCTGGGTCAAGATCCTTGGGAGGAGGAAATGGAAATCCACTCCAGAATTCTTGCCTGAAGAATCCCATGCACAGAGGATCCTGGCGGGCTACAGTCCATGGGCTCACAGAGTCAGACATGACTGAGCATGAAAGCACACACGCACGTCAGGTGATTCATATGCACAATAATGTTTGAAAATCACTCAGTGACCTAAGGTCACTAACTGGGTGGCTTCACCCAGCCTAAAGTTAAAGATAACTGACTTCAAATTACAGCTTGATTCATAACCTTATATTGGTTGCTTGAAGTTGTTGAACCAGAAAGCGTCTGTCCAAAAACAAGAGTTCTCCTTCCCCAAAGCAGGGGTTTTATCACAGCTGCCACTGCACCCTACATCCAGAAGTGGGAGGAGCGAGGCCAGAAAGGCTCTATTTTATATCATTTAGGCTAAGATCTGTGAGATAACGTAACGATCACCCTGTGCCATTTATGTGGCATAAACATTTAAGAAAGGTTATCTGTCAATTACAGACTTCTTTCCATAAAACAAGAGGGTCGCAGTCTTTACACTGCTTTGAGATAACCCAATCAGTCTTTTTCTTTCTGGGTGACAGCAGAGAGTCACGATGACTGAAGGGAACCTGAAAAATCATTCCTAGGATCCCCACATTTCTCAAACATCAAAGCAAAGATCTGACATTCTTGCGAAGGTTCTGGGTAGAAGAATCTTGTTTCCTAGAAAAGTCCTCGCTATCATCAAATTTTAATTTAGGGTATATCACATACATCGGTAGCCAAATTGATATTTTTCTCTCATTAGGCAACTAACACGCTAGTAAAGTAATGCTCAAAATTCTCCAAGCCAGGCTTCAGCAATATGTGAACCGTGAACTTTCAGATGTTCAAACTGGTTTTAGGAAAGGCAGAGGAACCAGAGATCAAATTGCCAACATCTGCTGGATCATCAAAAAAGCAAGAGAGGAAAAAAAAAAAAAAAGCAAGAGAGTTTCAGAAAAACAACTATTTCTGCTTTATGGACTATGCCAAAGCCTTTGACTGTGTGGATCACAATAAACTGTGGAAAGTTCTGAAAGAGATGGGAATACCAGACCACCTGACCTGCCTCTTGAGAAACCTGTATGCAGGTCAGGGAGCAACAGTTAGAACTGGACATGGAAGAACAGACTGGTTCCAAATAGGAAAAGGAGTACGTCAAGGCTGTATATTGTCACCCTGCTTATTTAACCTATATGTAGAGTACATCGTGAGAAACGCTGGGCTGGAAGAAGCACAAGCTGGAATCAAGATTGCCAGGAGAAATATCAATAACCTCAGATATGCAGATGACACCATCCTTATGGCAGAAAGTGAAGAGGAACTAACAAGCCTCTTGATGAAAGTGAAAGAGGAGAGTGAAAAAGTTGGCTTAAAGCTCAAAATTCAGAAAACTAAGATCATGGCATCCGGTCCTGTCACTTCATGGCAAATAGATGGGGAAACAGTGGAAACAGTGGCTAACTTTATTTTTCTGGGCTCTAAAATCACTATAGATGGTGACTGCAGCTATGAAATTAAAATATGCTTACTCCTTGGAAGGAAAGTTATGACCAACCTAGACAGCATATTAAAAAGCAGAGACATTACTTTGCCAGCAAAGGTCTGTCTAGTCAAGACTATGGTTTTTCCAGTAGTCATGTATGGATGTGAGAGTTGAACTATAAAGAAAGCTGAGCACTGAAGAATTGATGCTTTTGAACTGTGGTGTTGGAGAAGACTCTTGAGAGTCCCTTGGACTGCAAGGAGATCCAACCAGTCCATCCTAAAGGAGATCAGTCCTTGGTGTTCATTGGACGGACTGATGCTAAAACTGAAACTCCAATACTTTGGCCACCTGATGCGAAGAGCTGACTCATTTGAAAAGACCCTGATGCTGGGAAAGATTGAGGGCAGGAGGAGAAGGGGACAACAGAAGATGAGATGGTTGGATGGCATCACCGACTCAATGGACATGAATTTGGCTAAACTCCAGGAGTTGGTGATGGACAGGGAGGCCTGGCGTGCTGCAGTTCATGGGGTTGCAAAGAGTCAGACACAAGTGAGCGACTGAACTGAACTGAAGGCAACTGAATCAATAGACTGCCTCATCCTTCCCTCTACGACTTGTCTTCTTTGGAAGGGGCAGGAAAGGAAATTATTGCCATGCAGAAAATCAGAACACCACGTTTATTTCTTGTGAATAAGATGAAATGACCTATACTGACAGGTGTTAAAAAACTGTAGAATGAGGAACAAATAAAAAGAATTCTAGAATTGTAGTGGCAGAAAGAAAACAGTTATATATGACAGCTAAGAAAAAAACCAAGAAATCCCACCAGATATTTCTGACTTCTCATGCACAGACTCATACACAAAATCTCAAGGAATTGTCTCATGTCCAGTGTAGCCAACTTTCAGCATGTAAAGTGTTCCTAGGATGATGTAGTATAAAACTGCATGAGATTAAATCAGGTATTATTAACATATGAAATGCGCATCCTAGGCAAGTCAAACACAAGACTTGCACATGGGGAATCAGAAACTCTGAATCTTCCAAGATCTAAAGTAAGTGAACAACACTCAGATAGCAACCACCAGCAAGAGGGAAAGCTTCAGGCCACAGACAAGTTGTTGGGTGACTGCATGTCAAATGATCTGTATGACATACATGGTATCATCTGGAGCCTATTAAACAGAGTGAAGTAAGCCAGAAAGAAAAACACCGATACAGTATACTAACGCATATATATGGAATTTAGAAAGATGGTAACAATAACCCTGTGTACGAGACAGCAAAAGAGACACTGATGTATAGAACAGTCTTATGGACTCTGAGAGAGAGGGAGAGGATGGGAAGATTTGGGAGAATGGCATTGAAACATGTAAAATATCATGTATGAAACGAGTTGCCAGTCCAGGTTCGATGCATGATACTGGATGCTTGGGGCTGGTGCACTGGGACGACCCAGAGGGATGGAATGGGGAGGGAGGAGAGAGGAGGGTTCAGGATGGGGAACACATGTATACCTGTGGCGGATTCATTTTGATATTTGGCAAAACTAATACAATTATGTTAAGTTTAAAAATAAAATAAAATTAAAAATAAATTAAAAAAAAAAAAGGTTCCAAATACTATCTAGTTGCTGATGCCACCCTGCTTCCCAGCTCCATCTCCCATTCTCTCTCCAAAGAGCCACATTCACATACAATTTCCTTCTTAGTATCTACCCTGAGTATCTTACAACCATTTCACACTTATGCTCAAAAGGAGGCTCTTGATATCTCTCCAGAAAGGAGTTTAGGACATGCAACCTCAAAGCATGCTACTCTGATATATTAATTACTGATTATTTTGAGCTGAAGTCATTTGAAAAACAGCACATGTAGGAAGAGGCTTTCTCTGAATTCTCTTTATCTACCTTAAGACAGAGTCTCCAAAAGGAACTCATAGTCATGTTATAAGTCCCCTCCCTGGGAATCTTGTCAACCAGGGAAGATTGATTTATCACAGATGGACTTATTACAGGAGAGAAGATTAGGGGACACCACTGTACAGAAACTTTGTCATAAACTCTCATCTCTTCCATCTTTTCTTCTAAGAAATCATTCATCTTTCCTAAAAATTATTCATTCTCCTCTAAGAGGCCTACATCCTTTCCCCTCCCCCTGTTAATAAAGATGGTATTTGTTGTTCAGTCGCTAAGTTGTGTCTGACTCTTTGCGACCCCATGGACTGCAGTATGCCAGGCTCCTCTGTCCTTCACTATTAAGATGGTATATAAACCAAGATCTTTCATGGATCTGATGTGGCGAAGGGGCTTGCATAACTCAATGAAGCTATAAGCCACGCCGTACAGGGCTACCCATGATGGGTCATAGTGGTCACATTGTGACAAAACGTGGTCCACTGGAGGAGGGAATGGCAAACCACTCCAGTATTCTTGCCACGAGAACCCCATGAACAGTATGATAAGGCAATAAGATAGTAGGTAAACTCTCAAATCTCACTGCTTTTTTAGTATTCACTTTTTTACCTGGGTTGCCTCCATGCACATAGTCAAGGTTCATGTATCTGCATGTTTTCTTCTGTTGATCTGCCTGTTGCTAGTTTATTTCACAGATGCATGAACATTAGAGAGGGTGGGAACCCCCAAACATGCTTCATTTCCACATTTCTCACAGTCTCAATAACTTGTGCCCACAAACCATCCAATTGCTCAAGGCCAAAACCTGGGAGTTCTCTTAATTCCCTACATTACCTCTCCCTTAAAATCCACTTTCTTACCCCAGAATATATACTGAGTCTCTTCCTTTCTCATCATCTACAACTTTTCCCTGCTAATAAAGCCACATTGCCTCTCATCAGAATTCTGATAAGAACTATTTCAATAGTAACCTCAAATATAAGAGATTTCAGTCTCTTGTATTCAAAGCACTTTAGTCTTTAGTCAAAGCACTTTGTCTTTAGCTCACCTTGCCCTTATCATATTTGTTGCTGTAACACCTTATTCTCCTGTACCAATGCCTGATTCCCCTTAAATGGTGCATTCATTGAAAGCTTGGACTATATTTATCTTTATAACACTTTCACTTTCTGGGGTAGTGCCTTAGGTCTAATGCTGCTGCTGCTGAGTCGCTTCAGCCGTGTCCGACTCTGTGCGACCCCATAGACAGCAGCCCACCAGGCTCCCCCATCCCTGGGATTCTCCAGGCAAGAACACTGGGGTGGGTTGCCATTTCCTTCTCCAATGCATGAAAGTGAAAAGTGAAAGTGAAGCTGCTCAGTCGTGTCCGGCTTGCAGCGACCCCGAGGACTGCAGCCCACCAGGCTCCTCCATCCATGGGATTTTCCAGGCAAGAGTACTGGAGTGGGTTGCCATTGCCTTCTCCAATAGGTCTAATGAGTGCTCACTAAATTTATTGTTGGATTTATAGTTCAGTTCAGTCACTCAGTCATGTCCAACTCTTTGTGACCCCATGGACTGGCACGCCAGGCTTCCCTGTCCATCACCAACTCCCGGAGCCTACTCAAACTTCTGTCCATCTAGTTGGTGATGCCATCCAACCATCTCATCCTCTGTCGTCCCCTTCTCCTCCCACCTTCAATCTTTCCCAGCATCAGGGTCTTTTCCAATGAGTCGGTTCTTTGCATCAGGTGGCCAAAGTATCAATAATCTAATATCCTACTAAATAATTTGGAATGTGAAAAAAATCTAGCCTACTAGTTGATACTCATGATATACATTTAATTAAATCAGCAGTAACAGTGCCAAGCTGAGCCATATTGATCTTGGAAAAATGAATTAGTAATACTGATCCTTTCTTTATTAAACATTTTGATATTTTGTTCATCATGGATTCTTCTCAGTAATTTTGGTTTTTAAAAAATATTGAATTAAAATATTTATCTGTATTTTTGTCACTTCACCTAGTCTCAGCCCTGCCTTTATAATACAGTAGTAGCAGGTAATGTGATCTGAGCACCTTAACACCTAACAACCTAGATTTCATAGTCACCTAGCCCTCACACCATCCTAATTGATACCTATATTATTATCTTCATTTTGTAGACAAGGGAACTTAAGCACAGGGACATTAAGTGACTTGGCCAAGATTACCAGCTAGAAAGCAGTAAAAATGGAACAGAAAAGTCATTCATAGAAATAAGTAAAGTGGGAGGGAAATATTATATGATATTATTTATATGTGGAATCTAAAAATTATACAAATGAATCTATGTACAAAATAGATACAAACTAGCATTCATAAAATAGATAAACAACACAGATTTACTGTATAGTACATTATATTCAATATCTCATAACAACCTATTATATTCAATATCTTGTAACAACCTATAATGGAAACATAATCTGAAGAAAAGTATATAACACTGAATCACTTTCTGTGATTAGTTTAAGTACACCTTAAACTAATACAATATTCTAAGTCAATGATACCTCAGTTTTTTAAAAAAGGAAATTCATTAAGCAAAAATAAAAAAGCTGAATAATTTTTATTGACTTTGAACAGTGCAGAAAACCAACTTGGATAGAGCAGTCCAATTGTAAAGAACCTAATTTTTAAGAACCTTGATTTTTATTAATTGAAGGTCACTCATTAATTCACTCAACAACTATTCAACTGCCATTGAGGTAGTATTAGTTGGACATGTTAGGGTCCAATCTGATTCTCCTCTTAAAGAGAAATTCTCCATTTTTCCACCACTTTAGAGTGATTTTTTTTTTCTAAGCAAAAGTTAAGAGTGATTGTCATTCTGACTCTGACTCTATGACTCAATTAACAGTTAGTTCAAGTGAGCTACAGTACTTACTTATGAGCAGCAGATATTTAAACCCATCTTCTGTTCACCTGCCATGATGATTATAAGGGCATATGTGAAAAATGCCAATTCCTGTGCCTTATTCCAACCTATTATGTGACAATCTCTGTGTTCACAACAATGTTTAAAGAGCTGGGTTTGGGGTCCTCTAGACTGCGTTGATGGAAAAGGCAATGGCATCCCAACTCCAGTACTCTTGCCTGGAAAATCCCATGGATGGAGAAGGCTGGTAGGCTGCAATCCATGGGGTTGCTAAGAGTCAGACATGACTGAGTGATTTAACTTTCACTTTTCACTTTCATGCATTGGAGAAGGAAATGTCAACCCACTCCAGTGTTCTTGCCTGGAGAATCCCAGGGACGGGGAGCCTGGTGGGCTGCCATCCATGGGGTCACACAGAGTCGGACACGACTGAAGTGACTTAGCAGCAGCAGACTGCGTTGAAACCCAGCTCACCTGTTGATTAGCTAGGGAGCCTTTGGCAAAAAACATTATTAATTATTTATTTGTTTACCTTTAATATCCCAAAGAAAGGCAATGCCAAAGAATGCTCAAACTACCGCACAATTGCACTCATCTCACACGCTAGTAAAGTAATGTTCAAAATTCTCCAAGCCAGGCTTCAGCAGTACGTGAACTGTGAACTTCCAGATGTTCAAGCTGGTTTCAGAAAAGGTAAAGGAACCAGAGATCAAATTGCCAACATCTACTGGATCATCGAAAAAGCAAGAGAGTTCCAGAAAAACATCTATTTCTGCTTTATTGACTATGCCAAAGCCTTTGACTGTGTGAATCACAATAAACTGTGGAAAATTCTGAAAGAGATGGGAATACCAGACCACCTGACGTGTCTCTTGAGAAACCTATATGCAGGTCAGGAAGCAACAGTTAGAACTGGACATGAAACAACAGACTGGTTCCAAACAGGCAAAGGAGTATGTCAAGGCTGTATATTGTCACCCTGCTTATTTAACTTATATGCAGAGTACATCATGAGAAACACTGGGCTGGAAGAAGCACAAGCTGGACTCAAGGTTGCCGGGAGAAATATCAATCACCTCAGATATGCAGATGACACCACCCTTATGGCAGAAAGTGAAGAGGAACTAAAAAGCCTCTTCATGAAAGTGAAAGAGGAGAGTGAAAAAGTTGGCTTAAAGCTCAATATTCAGAAAACTAAGATCATGGCATCTGGTCCCATCACTTCATGGCAAATAGATGGGGAAACAGTGGAAACAGTATCAGACTTTATTTTTCTGGGCTCCAAAATTACAACAGATGGTGATTGCAGCCATGAAATTAAAAGACGCTTACTCCTTGGAAGGAAAGTTATGACTAACCTAGATAGCATATTCAAAAGCAGAGACATTACTATGCCAGCAAAGGTCAATCTAGTCAAGGCTATGGTTTTTCCAGTGGTCATGTATGGATGTGAGAGTTGGACTGTGAAGAAAGCTGAGTGCCAAAGAATTGATGCTTTTGAACTGTGGTGTTGAAGAAGACTCTTGAGAGTCCCTTGGACTGCAAGGAGATCCAACCAGTCCATCCTAAAGGAGATCAGTCCTGGGTGTTCATTGGAAGGACTGATGCTGAAGCTGAAACTCCGATATTTTGGGGACACCATGTGAGGAGTTGACTCATTGGAAAAGACCCTGGTGCTGGGAGGGACTGGAGGCAGAAGAAGGGGACGACAGAGGATGAGATGGCTGGATGGCATTATGGACATGAGTTTGAGTGAACTCTGGGAGTTGGTGATGGACAGGGAGGTCTGGCATGCTGCAATTCATGGGGTTGCAAAGAGTCAGACATGACTGAGCGACTGAACTGAACTGAATATCTTTATAAGTTAAGTGGGAATAAAAACACCTACCACTTATAAGGTTTTGGTGAGGGTTAAAATTAGAATGGCACCCCACTCCAGTACTCTTGCCTGGAAAATCCCATGGATGGAGGAGCCTGGTAGGCTGCAGTCCATGGGGTCACTAAAAGTCAGACACGACTGAGCGACTTCCCTTTCACTTTTCACTTTCATACATTGGAGAAGGAAATGACAACCCACTCCAGTGTTCTTGCCCAGAGAGTCCCTGGGACGGGGTAGCCTGGTGGGCTGCCGTCTATGGGGTCAGGTAGAGTCGGACATGACTGAAGCGACTTAGCAAAAAAAAAAAAAAAAAGAAATTAGAATGAAGATCTAATTATAATATTTGTAATAATTGCTTACAAATATTGAGTACTCACAAAGTGCAAAGCAGTGTGCAAATGCTATACCTACATTCTTATTCATTTGTTTTAAGCACTTATTAGAGTAATACTACATATGAGCTCATTAAAATACATTGCATCACCCTGGTTATCTAACCCCTAAGTCAGTATCTCCAAGACCTGGAAGTTTCTCTTGTTTAAAAAGCACATATGATTTGGAATCAAAACCAAGATTTAAAACAACTGATTATTTCGAGGTTTGGCAGAGCTAATACAATATTGTAAAGTTTAAAAATAAAATAAAATTTAAAAAAAAAGAAAGAAAAAAAAATTGATTAACTTGAACTTCACTTTTCTTAAGATTCATAAGGTTTGGGAATAAGGCATTTTTTCCCTTCCTTTTTACCTAGCGCTTAGGTCAGTGCTGCTCTATAGAAGACACAAATATTTTTGATAAATTGGCCTACTAAAACCTGCTCTGTCTACTTCATAAGGGCTTTGTAAGAATTGTTTGTAAAGCTTCATTTGATTGTGCGTTGGAAAAATAGCAAATGCTATAGAAAACTATAATTCTATAGATTTAGTCATAAATTTATCTTAGAGTGCTTTTTCTTACTCTTTACTCATAAACTGCTCGGTTTTAAGATATCTGCCATTAATTATGTTGTGCTTCTAGAAATGAATTACAGAAAGATTGCAGATAAAATACATCCTCCAAATTACTCAAAATAATTTTTATTTAACCAATTTTTACTCAGAATTAAAATGCTATAGAATGACCCAAAAGTTTCCGTGCATTTATGCATGTTAGTTTCCATATTCAGGTTCAACTCTGTCAACTATTCACATCCTCACTCATTGATACTAGTTTTAGACCTGTCTTATACCACCCCTGGTATCTGTATCTACCATCCATGCAGTATAGTCTGCTTCAGGCAACCCTTACTGCCTTCTGCCATGCCAGGTAAACCTTGATTTAAAACACCCAGAAGTGCCATTCTAGTTCCTTCCAATTGTCTATTACTAAACTGTTTTGAAACACAGACATCTTATGGGAAAGTCTTAAAGGTCTCCAAGCTCAGGCTTATAAGGGAGGAAAGTGAAGAGAATTAAATGCAAGTTCTTCAGGAGGAGGAAAAGGAATGCATTATCCCAGGTAAAGAACCTGGAATAGGATAATCTCCTGAGAGCCAGAAAGGAAATTATACGCTGAAATTGGGAATCAATGTACCCACAGTGTGTATTCAAGTCAGATTTGAATTCCTCTTTCTTCCCATGTGTTTCAGGTACAGTGGCAAGTCATCTTCAACGTGGAAAGGAAGGATGAGATGAACGTCTGACCGCTCTGAAATGTTTGCTTTGATTATCCTATAGAACTCTCAGCCCATCCTAAAACAAGACTTGCCTGGTTTAGCCTGTCTCTCTGCCAACCAATTTCACTGAAAGTTTGTTTCAGCGCTGCCTCATTAGTGGGAATAAAATAAGCTTCAACAGAAAAAAAAAGGAGGTGGGGTAGAAAGAGATGATTAAATCCATTTCTAGCTCAGAATGCTATTCTGGGATGTGTGGGGACTTACATTCATGGACACAGAGATGAACATTTCAGATCTGGAACCAACTCAAACCCCAAGGAGGCAAGGAAAAGGGGGAGCAGGAGCTTTCTCCTACCTTCTGTGGCTCCAATCTCCACAGTGCCTTTCAGCTGGCTGAAGCACCATAGTGTGTCCTGGGTGAGTGCCCCAAGTCCTGAAAGCAATACAAGGAGACACTTGGGGTTAGGTGAGGGCCCCCAGTTGTCCTGAAGAGACCACCAAGGAAAGAAACACAGAGTGTAATCTATGCGCTTCTAAAAGAAGACTTGCACACCAGGTATCATCTTGGGGAGAGGAGAACCTCGTGGTTCCTAGAAGGATGCCCGGTCTGCAAGTATGGCGTCCTGCAGCAAATCACAGCTCTGGCTCCTCCATCTGACTGTGCCAGGACCAGTCTGAGCTGGAGCAACCCGAGCTGTCCCTTCTCGGCCCCTGGCAGTGTCCTGGAGCAGTTACAGCCGGCCTGCGGCCACACCCTGGGTGACTGCCCCTTTTCATGGGAACGCTAAGGCTGGCCATTGTTTCCCCCCTGATGGTGGAAGGAGAAAGAGGCATTTTGTCAGAGGGGAGAGAGGAAAAGAAAGGCAACTTTTTTTTTTTTTTTTTTTAAACTGGTCTCACAGCTTGCATGGCTGAATGGCCAGTAAGGGGTCAGATACTCAGAGAACTCCCATCTCTCTTGTTCCCTTCTTGACTGCTTGCCAAAGTTGGAGCTGACTGGAGAGTAGAAGAAAGTGAAACAGGGTTGGTGATGGGGGTGGGGGGTGGCTAACACAGGGCTAGGGATTCAGTTCTGACGAATGTGGTGCCTGTTTTGGTCGGTTGGGATTTCTGTTTCAAATTCGAATTGGACCTTTGATAGGGTTAGATTTTCTGACTTACTATGAATTCCAATTCCCCAAAATATATGTATCCAATATTAATGCATATACTTATATATATATTTGTACACACACACACACACACATATTCAAGTCAAAATGGCCCTTTTCAGAACATTTTTGGATGGCAGCAGTGGCAGAATACTTATCAACAGCACGGATGTTCCTTTCAATTCCACTAGGTTTTACAATTAAGGGGAATATTGCATCATCAAATTTTGGGAGAGTCTATCAATTTAAGAATGATTACATTAGCAGAAAAAAAAATCAAATATTGAAACCAAATTGACCTTTTGAAAACACACAGAGAGCTAAGCAGCCAGCCTCATCACCCATGACAGACTTTTCCTGGACTCCTACATGGAAACCCTCGCTCGCGTCATCAGTTAGGAGTGGCGCTGTTGCCCATCTGCTTCTCTCACTGTTACTGATGGCACACTCGATGGAAGCCGCACAGGGTCATCACGCAGAGGATACACTCTGCAGTCAGCTGGGGTTTGTAGTTTGGCTCTGACCTGACACAAGTCCCCAGACATGATGAATCTGTGTTTTCCATTTTAAAAATGACATTAATAATACAGTATCCATCTCTTAGAGTTGTCCATTTTGAAGGCACTTAGCACAGTCAAGCAACTTAATAAAGAATAGTATAATCGGTGAAGGACCTAAAATGTTCACTAGTTAATAAAAAGAAACAAGAACTTAAGCTGAGCAAATTTCAGTTAGTAGCTATGAAGTACACTCTGCGCTAAACACTTTAAATGCATTAGCCCATTCTCACATCTCCTCTCACTGCAAGGAGGGTACTACTAGAACCCCACTTTACAGGTGAAGAACCTGAGACCCAGGAAGTTTTCAGAACTCATCTGAGACCATGCCTAGGACGTGGCTGAGCTGGGATTTCCACTCTGGCTGTCTGAATTCCAGTATTCCCTCTTTGCCAAAGTCATCCTACCCATGAAATCCCAATATTCCCAGTGTGTCCAGGTCAACCTGCCCATCTAATAGAGTCCTCAGTGGCACCCCACTCCAGCACTCTTGCCTGGAAAATCCCATGGGCGGAGGAGCCTGTTGGGTTACAGTCCCTGGGGTCGCTAAAAGTTGGACACGACTGAGCGACTTCACTTTCACTTTTCACTTTCATGCATTGGAGAAGGAAATGGCAACCCACTCCAGTGTTCTTGCCTGGAGAATCCCAGGGACGGGGGAGCCTCGTGGGCTACTGTCTATGGGGTCGCACAGAGTTGGACACAACTGAAGTGACTTAGCAGCAGCAGGCCCAGACAGGCTACACAGTTTGAATTAAAGTCCCATTTAGAAAGCTGAGCTAGAATACAGTTCCAGATATCAGTAATGAAAATACGGGTCCCTCCTCTAAGACTACACAGGGCTATAATTTCTCTATAAAATTAGCTTCTGGGAGAGAATACAAAAGGCATTTCACAGCATTTATTAGTGTATAGAGAGGCCACAACCCACAGGCCTATTGCTGATCCTTTTTTATACTTCTGGGGCTTCCCTGGTAGCTCAGCTGGTTAAGAATCCATCTGCAACATGGATTTCTAGCTTGTGTGTCTAACTCTGGCCTTGGATTTCAATGTTAGGCTTTCTTTGATAAGTTTCTACTCTTCCTTTGCAAGTCGTGCTAGTCCTCTCCAAACTGCCGATTCTACTGTTGGGTCTGGACTGCTTCTGTCTCTTAGGGAATACCAGTTACAGATAAAGCTCTTCCTGATGTTTGTCCTGGTGCAAGTCCTATACCAGTGAGTCTAACTCCATATTTAGACTCTAAGCGTAGACTCTGCATCTATTATCACACACAAAAAAGTGCTTTAAAATAAGCAGACATATATAACTCTGAAACACACACACACAGAGGCAGATTTAAATATGGGCCTTTCCATTTGCAGCAACATGGATGAACCTAGAGATTACCATCCTAAGTGAAGTAAGTCAGATGAGAAAGACTATTAAATGATATCACTTATATGTATAATCTAAAATATGATACAAATGAACCTATCTATTCAGAGAACAGATTGGTAGTTGCCAAGGTAGCGGCGGTAGGGGGAGGGATAGATAGGGAGCTTGGGAATAACAGAAACAGACCACTATATATAGGATGAATAAACAACAAGCTTCAACTGTGTAGCACTGAGAACTGTATTTAATAACCTGTTAAACCATAATGGAAAAAATAAGAAAAAGAATGTACATATATATATGTGTATATGTAACTGAATCACTTTGCTATACAGCAGAAATCAACATATTATACTTCAACAATTTTTTTAAAAAATATGGGCCTTTGTATGAGTATTCATTTTCCTTCATGAAAATTTAGCTTTAGATAGAAGCTTGCTTTATTGTCAATCAACTTATTTCACACGTGAAAAGACCAAGTCATAGAGAATTCCTAATTTGCTGAGAGTTACAGAGCAAGGGATCATGTGACAAATGTCAGTGACATTTCCAACCATCACCCACAAATATGGTTGCCTAGGCCCATGAGCTCTGTTGATTAGTATGAGAGGTCAAAGCAGCCAATGTTACTGCCAGTTTTCTCATCCAAGGAAGTCTTCAGACCCAGTTTCCGTCTTCCACTAAGATCATTGCCCAGTGACGGCATTAGTGATGTAAAGAAAGTTTGGATCATGTGCTCTCTATCCTAAAAGAGCTAGACAGCAGCTAAAAACACAAATGCCTTGATCAATTCGGATGGGAAAGGCTGGCTAGCTGTCAGATGCTCAGCAGAGTTGATACATGACCTGAGTCAGTGATCACCTCAGAAATGGCAGGGATGGTGGGACCTGTACAAAGTGGGCAGCAGCTACTCAGTACCAGCTAATCGCTGCCATGGAGGATTTAAGCCCAGTGTTCCTGGACTGCCTGGATTTTAATTTTCAGAAGAAGCGGGAAATCTGGATTATTATGCATAAACTCAAAATTTTTAAATGTAGTCAATCAATTCAAATCTGAACACTGTGTTTCTGACCTAACACAGGGCAAACACATCACATCTATGCATTAAGTATGATCTCTATGTCACCAATTTGCAAACCTCGGGCTAGAATATCTGAACTGAATGTCACCTTAGATAGTACCTAGTCCGATTCTTTCCATTTGACAGATTAGGAAGCAAGACCCCAAGAGGGGAGAGGACTCACAATACAGTAAAGGTACTGTTGCAGACCTAGTACTCTAAGACGACAGTTTTATTTCTGATACCAGATTTTTCTTTTACCACCAGGCTCCCTCTCATGGTGATGATTTAGTAAGATACCTGTCTGGTTTAGTGAATGTTCTTAGGGAAGTATATTAATTTCTAAAGTGCATGGGCTGGGAGAAAGAAGTTGACATAGATGAGAAAGGAAAATGTGTTTCTCTTAAACTGTCCACGTTGAGCCTTTCCCTGAACCTTGGTACCAAATGGCACTCCAGTTGCTATGGTAATGTTGTCAATAAGCCATTCTCTACCAGATCACATAGCTACACATCCCAGAAGATGCTTATTCCTCTCTTCTCACAACTATGGCTCAGGAAGTTCTGAGTATCACTTACTGGAAGGCCAGGAGGAGAGCCCACAGATGGCATGCACCCGTCTTCTTTCTAGGTTCATGTAAGAGCTGATTTCTGAATTTGATCAGCCCTTGGAGAGCATGTGGTTCAATTGCCTCATTAAAATCAGAGGACCCTGGGGCCCAGAGGGGACAGCCAGTGAGTTCACAGCAGAGTTGGAGCCAGAAGCCAGTGCTCCTCTGCCCGGCACTGGCTCTCTTCTTGCACTGCCCCAGCGGGGCCCTTTCGGAGTTGGGGGTCAGCCTTTGTGCTGCCTCTTCTGTGCCAACTTGGCTGCGGGAATACAATGAACAGAGGGTGTGACATGCAGCCAATAAAGCTCCTTGTTGATTGGGAGACTGCTGTAAAGAGTTATTTTCAGGGGCTTGGCATCAGCAGCATGCTTCTTTCTGTAGAAAGAGACAGAGACAAGAGAAGGACTTGATTCTTGCCCAGAAAAATTTTCTTTGAGAAGAATCTATTTTGCAGTTGGCTATGAGACAGCTGTAGATGTATATTCAATGACATAGAAAGAGCCTACAATTGTGTGATTCTGAGTGTGTTGTCATGAGGAGACCATGATGACTTAAAAAAGGCTCTCAGTGTGAATGTATGTCTTGCTAACACAACAGCTACAACTTAGTATAAAAACTTTTCTATCTAGGATGCTGGATCTCCAAGAGGAGAGACTGCCACATCAGACAGAGTTAAAAATAAAAAAGAATGTATATTTGTGTATTACTGAGTCATTTGCTGTACAGTAGAAATTAACATAACATTGTAAATCATCTATATTTTAAATTTTAAAAAAGTATATTATACTATAGTTTTATATTTATACTATAATTTTAAAAAGAAGACTCTAGGCTTAGATTAATAGAAGACAGGCTTTTATTTTTATTTAAAACTTGCTACCTTAACATCTTACATATTGCTCCATTTTAGCAATTGCCGCTGTGTTTAGTAAAAATAGGTCATTTCTACATACCAAACTTGCCAGCGAGCTCATGAAGAACAGGAACATATGAACAAGAACAGCGAAGGTATTAACAAATATTATCATATTTTTATTTTTTAATTTAAAATTCTTTACTTATTTATATTTATTTGGCTATACTGAGTCATAATTGCAGCATGTGGGATCTAATTCCCGGCATGCATGTGTGCAGTCTCAGTCATGTCTGACTCTTTGCAACCCCATGGGCTGTAGCCCTCCAGGCTCCTCTGTCTATAGGGTTTTTTCAGGCAAGAATACTGGAATGGATTGTTGTTTCCTCCTCCAGGGGATCTTCCTGACTCAGGGATTAAATCCAAGTCTCCTGCATTAGCAGGAGGATTCTTTACCACTACACCACCTGGGAAGCCCTTAATTCCAAGAACAGGGATCAAACAAGGCCCCCTGCATTGGGAGTGCAGAGTCTTAGCCACAGGACCACCAGGGAAGTCTCAATATGTTAGATTTAGATTTTTTAAGTCAAACTTTCCTTTGCATTGAATTTAAGCAACCATTGGTGATATCACACTGAAATCATTATTGGATTGATTTCATTGGGTTTAATTCACTGCAAAGGCAAAAAGATACGGCACTGAAAGATGAACTCCCCAGGTCACTAGGTGCCCAATATGCTACTGGAGAAGAGCAGAGAAATAGCTCCAGAAGGAATGAAGAGGCTGAGCCAAAGTGGAAACACCCAGTTGTGGATGTATCTGGTGGTGAAAGTAAAGTCCGATGCTGTAAAGAACAATATCGCATAGGAACCTAGAATGTTAGATCCGTGAATCAAGGTAAATTGGAAGTGGTCAAACAGGAGATGGCAAGAGTGAACATCAACATTTTAGAAATCAATGAACTAAAATGGACCAGAATGGGTGAAAGTGAAAGTGAAGTTGCTCAGTCATGTCCGACTCTTTGCAACCCCATAGACTGTAGCCTACCAGGCTCCTCTGTCCATGGGATTTTCCAGGCAATAGTACTGGAGTGGATTGCCATTTCCTTCTCCAGGGGATCTTCCCAACCCAGGGCTTGAACCCAGGTCTCCCACATTATCGACAGACCATCTGAGCTACAACATCACCAATGGTGAATTTAATTCAAATAAGCATTATATCTACTGTCATGGGCCAGAATCTATTAGAAGAAATGGAGTAACCCTCATAGTCAACAGGAGTCTGAAATACAGTACTTGGGTGCAATCTCAAAATGACAGAATGATCTCTGCTTGTTTCCAAGGCAAACCATTCAATATCACAGTGATCCAAGTCTATGCCCCAATCACTAATGCCAAAGAAGCTGAAGTTGAACAGTTCTATGAAGACTTATAAGACCTTCTAGAACTAACACCAAAAGAAGATGTCCTTTTTATCATAGGGGACTGGAATGCAAAAGAAGGAAGTCAAGAGATAGCTGGAGTAACAGGCAAATTTGACCTTGGAGTACAGAACGAAGCAGGGCAAAGTCTAATAGAGTTTTGCCACAAGAATGCACTGGTCATAACAAACACCCTCTTCCAACGACACAAGAGAAGACTCTACACATGGACACCACCAGATGGCCAATACTGAAATCAGATTGATTACATTCTCTGAAGCTGAAGATGGAGAAGCTCTATACAGTCAGCAAAAACAAGATTGGGAGCTGACTGTGGCTCAGATCATGAACTCCTTATCCCAAATTCAGACTTAAATTGAAGAAAGTAGGGAAAATCATTAGGCCATTGAGGTAAGGCCATTGAAGCCTTACGATTATACAGTGGAAGTGACAAATAGATTCTGGGGATTAGATCTGACACAGTGCCTGAAGAATTATGGATGGAGGTTTATAATACTGTACAGAAGGCAGTGATCAAAATCATCCCCAAGAAAAAGAAATTTGAAAATGCAAAATGGTTGTCTGAGGAGGCCTTACAAATAGCTGAGAAAAGAAGAGAAGTAAAAGCAAAAGATAAAAAGAAAGATATACCCATCTGAATGCAGAGTACCAAAGAATAGCAAGGAGAGATGAGAAAGCCTTCCTAAGTGAACAATGCAGAGAAATATAGGAAGAAAATAGATTGGGAAAGACTAGAGATATCTTCAAGAAAATTAGAGAGATATCTTCAAGAAAATTAGAGAGATAAAAGGGAGCATTTCATCCAAAGATGGGCACAATAAAGGACAGAAACAGTATAGACCTAACAGAAGCAGAAGAAGTTAAGAAGAGGTAACAAGAATACACAGAAGAACGCAATGGACTCATGTCCATTGAGTCGGTGATGCCATCCAACCATCTTGTTCTTGGCTTTCCCCTTCTCCTCCTGCCTTCATCTTTCCCAGCATCAGGGTCTTTTCCAATGAGTTGGCTCTTTGCATCAGGTGGCCAAAGTATTGGAGCCTCAGCCTCAGCATCAGTCCCACCTATGAACATTCAGGATTAATTTCCTTTAGGATTGACTGGTTTGATCTCCTTGAAGTCCAAGGGACTCTCAAGAGTCTTTTCTAACACCACAGTTCAAAAGCATCAATTCTGTGGCACTCAGCTTTCTTTATGGTCCAGCTAATGATACAGATAACTATGATGGTATGATCCCTCACCTAGAGCCAGACATCTTGGGAGTGTGAAGTCAAGTGGGCCTTAGGAAGCATCACTACAAACAAAGCTAGTGGAGGTGATGGAATTCCAGCTGAGCTATTTCAAATCCTAAAAGATAATGCTGTGAAAGTGCTGCACTCAATATGCCAGCAAATTTGGAAAACTCAGCAGTGGCCACAGGACTGGAAAAGGTCAGTTTTCATTCCAATCCCAAAGAAGGGCAATGCCAAAGAATGTTCAAACTACTAAATAACTGCACTCATCTCACATGCTAGCAAAGTAATGCTCAAAATTCTCCAAGCCATGCTTCAACAGTACATGAACCGAGAACTTCTGAAGGACCGATGCTGAGGTTGAAGCTCCAATGCTTTTGCCACCTGATGCGAAGAACTGACTCCATAAAAAAGACCCTGATGCTGGGAAAGATTGAAAGCAGGAAGAGAAAGGGATGACAGAGGATGAGATTGTTGGATGGCATCACAAACTTGATGGACATGAGTTTGAGCAAGCTCTGAGAGTTGGTGATGGACAGGGAAGCCTGGCATTCTGCAGTCCATGGGATCACAAAGAGCAACAAACAACTGAGTGACTGAACTGAACTGATGTGGATCACAACAAAATGTGGAAAATTCTTAAAGAGATGGAAATACCAAACCATCTTACCTCCCTCCTGAGAAACCTGTATGCACGTCAAGAAGCAATAGTTAGAACAAGACATGGAACAATGAACTGGTTCTAAACTGGGAAAGGAGTACACTAAGACTGTATATTGTTACCCTGTTTATTTAACTTTTATGCAGAATACATCATGTGAAGTGCCAGGCTGGATGAAGCACAAGATGAAATCAAGATTGCCAGGAAAAATCAATAACCTCAGATATGCAGGTGACACCACCCTATGGCAGAAAGCAAAGAAGAAACTAAAGAGCCTCTTGATGAAGGTGGAAGACAAGAGTGATAAAGCTGGCTTAAAACTTAACATTCAGAAAATGAAGATCATGGCATCTGGTCCCATCAAATCATAGCAAACAGATGGGGAAACAATGGAAATAGTGAAAGACTTTATTTTCTTGGGTTCCAAAATCTCTCTGGATGGTGACTGCAGCCATGAAGTTAAAAGATGCTTGCTCCTTGATAAGAAAACCTATGACAAACCTAGACAGCATATTTTAAAGCAGAGACATTACTTTGCTGATAAAGGTCTGTATAGTCAAAGCTATAGTTTTTCAAGTTGTCATGTATGGATGTGTGAGTTGGACCGTAAAGAAAGCTGAGTGCCACAGAATTGATGCTTTTGAACTGTGGTGTTAGAAAAGACTCTTGAGAGTCCCTTGGACTTCAAGGAGATCAAACCAGTCAATCCTAAAGGAAATCAATCCTGAATATTCATCGGTGGGACTGATGCTGAGACTGAGGCTCCAATACTTTGGCCACCTGATACAAAGAGCTGACTCATTGGAAAAGACCCTGATGCTGGGAAAGATGAAGGCAGGAGGAGAAGGGGAAAGCCAAGAACAAGATGGTTGGATGGCATCACCGACTCAATGGACAATAGTTTGAATAAGCTCTGGGAGATGGTGAGGACAGGGAAGTCTGGTTTGCTGCAGTCCGTGGGGTCTCAGAGAGTCGGACATGACTGAGAGACTGAACATCAACTATTCACTGCAGGAGTTTAATCAACAAGCAAATTGTTAATTGGCTAAACTGACTTTCAAACCATCTGATGGGAGGAAGGACAAGAGGATGAGAGATAGTGGCTATATTGAGCATTAAGAAAGAAGAATCCAGAAGAACTCAAGATGACTGGATGTATGAGTGAGGAAGGGATGGGGGGACAAAATCTGGGGCTGTGGGTGAGACAGTGGAGCTGCTCATTTTTATTTTTATTCTACATCCTAAGAATTTATTTGCTGAACAAAAGAAAAAATTTTTATACTTTCCAAGAAGTAATAACACAGCAATGTGCCTGACTGGAAATCTCACTCCAGTTTACTAATCAAAGGAAATGGAGGTGCCTAAGAACTTTAAAAAGATGGATGTAAATATTCGTGTGTTAGATATTGAGAAAATGATAAGACAGCTATTCTTCCCCTAATGCATCCTAGCATCTCATTTGGGAATAGGATTAAAAAGTACCATATATCAAAGCATTCATTTTCTCAAAGTTTTCCCTATACACAATGATTATTTTGTAATGATTTTCTATTATTTATCATAAGGCCTTAATAGATGGTTATTGTAGTCCTTTATATTCTTTAAAAAAGCTTTTGGAGGTAAACTTGACATTTATTCAACTGGACATATGTAGAGTATACAATTTGATAAGTTTTGACATGTATTGAAATATACTACCATTTTCAACCTAGATAGCATATTAAAAAGCAGAGACATTACTTTGCCAACAAAGGTCCGTCTAGTCAAAGCTGTGGTTTTTCCAGTGGTCATGTATGGATGTCAGAGTTGGACTATAAAGAAAGCTGAGCATGGAAGAATTGATGCTTTTGGACTGTGGTGTTGGAAAAGACTCTTGAGAGTCCCTTGGACTGCAAGGAATTCCAACCAGTCCATCCTAAAGGAGATCAGTCCTGGGTGTTCATTGGAAGGACTGATGCTGAAGCTGAAACTCCAATACTTTGGCCACCTTATGCGAAGAGTTGACTCATTGGAAAAGACCCTGATGCTGGGAGGGATTGGGGGCAGGAGGAGAAGGGGAAGACTGAGGATGAGATGGCTGGATGGCATCACTGACTTGATGAACATGAGTTTGAGTGACCTCCGGGAGTTGGTGATGGACAGGGAGGCCTGGCGTGCTGCGATTCATGTAGTCGCAAAGAGTTGGACGTGACTGAGCAACTGAACTGAACTGAACCACTTTCAAACATCACTCAAATCAATATAATATATACAGCCAACACCCTCAGAATATTTCTCCTGCTCCTTTATAATCATTCTTTCCAGCTCTTGCTCACCACCTCCCCACCTTCCTCAACCTCCCATCTCAGGCACCTCTGATCAGTTCACTGTTACTATTCATTCATGTGTATCCTCTATAATTTTATATAAATGAAAGTCTATTATATGTACTTTTCTTCTTTTGATTTCCTTCACTCAGGAAATTAAGATTAATCCACATCTTTGTGTTAAGAGTTCATACCTTTGTATTGTTGACTACAATTGCATAATATGGATAGAGAACAGTTTGCTGACCCATTACCTGAATTTGAGCTGTTTCCAATTTTTTGTTATTACAAGTAAAGCTGTTAGAAACATTCATGTATAGGTATTTGCATATGCTTTTATTTCTCTTGGGTAAATACCTAGGAATGGAATAGTTGAGTATTACAGGTATGTGTAACTGTTTTTAATAATAAGAAATGCCAATCTAAATTGATTTTTTTTTCTGAAGTGATCATTATCACCAACAGATCTGAGAATTTCAGTTAACCCACATCCACACCAGCCCACTGTATAGGCAGATATTTTAGCCGTTCTACTGGAAATCTAGTAGCTTATTGTGTATTAAATGTTCACTTTCCTAAATAAGTATCTTTTCTGGTGCTTATTTGCTATGTATATGTCTAATTTTTCTTGCCTTGCTCAATTGGCTAAAACCTCCTATAAAAATTTTAACAGAAGCAGTGAAATTAGGTATGCTTGTCTTATTTCTAAACTGAAAGGGGAAGCCTTTAAGTTTTTCACCATTAACTATAATATTAATTGTAGATTTTTTACAGATTGATTTACCTGTTTACCAGGTTTGCTAAGAGTTTTTATCAGGGATATTAGATTTTGTGAAATATTTTTTCTTCATCTATTGTGATATTCTTTTCCTTTTAATGTTTTATTATGTGGTGAATTACACAGATTTTTCATGTTAAAGTAAGCTTGCATTTG
This sequence comes from Bubalus bubalis, assembly GCF_019923935.1. Classification (NCBI taxonomy): domain Eukaryota; kingdom Metazoa; phylum Chordata; class Mammalia; order Artiodactyla; family Bovidae; genus Bubalus; species Bubalus bubalis. Next base: position 52,873,899 of record NC_059165.1, on the reverse strand, counting down.
GTCATGGTGCACTATATCTCTGTATATTGTTGGATTTTAATCACTAAAATTTTGTTTATAGTTTTTGCAATCATACACATGAGAGAAATTGGTATCAAAGACTGCTAACCTCACAGAATAAGTTGGGAATTACCCCTCTTCAATTTTCTGGAAGAGTTTGTGTGTAATTGGTACTATTTCTTCCTTAAGTGTGTGGAGGAGCCTGGTGGGCTGCCATCTATGGGGTCGCACAGAGTTGGACACGACTGAAGCAACTTAGCAGCAGCAGCAGCAGCATTCACCAGCTAGGTCATCTGGCCTGGAAGAAAGGAAGGAAAAAAGGAAGGTAGAAATCTATTAAGCTATGTTTATGTTCCATAAGTCTTTGCCCTCAAGTATCTTCAGAATTTTTTTTGCCTTTTATGTTTCCATCCAGTGAAAACATTCATTTGCCTTAAGAAGTTCCTAGCTTCCCACCATGGTATCCCATCATCCCTGTGGCCTCAAGTGTGTTTATCCATACCACTCCCTCAGATCATGTTTCCTGCAAAAGGTAGTGTTAACCAGAGAAACCAATATCATCAATAACTAATAGCACTATAAGAGATTCTTTGAAAAGTTCTTACAAGATTCCTGAGAGTAGAAATATAAGTCACCATAGAAGACCATTTCTAGACACAATGAATATTTTTTTTGTCATATCAGATAGATGATCAGAATCTTTGTTCATGTGAAATTAACTTTGAAATTTTATACATAAACAAAACAATTTTATGATATAGTTCTGGCTTCTAATAAGGTTATTGTTTCCATATCAAACCCAAGCTCCTGCAGCATACTCTATGTCCTCAGATGGTTATTCTGTCTTCCATATTGTCCCTTTACTTTGTACTTTTGGGCAAATGATGTGTCAGAAACTCCTGGCTGCCTAATGTATTATCCATCCTTTCTTTATATCCTACTAACAGATTCTTGATTTTGTTCATTACTATCCACTGTCTTCTTTAAACAAATAAAAATGCTTGGAATCATAGACTCTTTTGCAGCTAGGAATGGTCATGTGACTCACATCTGCTCCTCCTAGGAGTATCTGGAATCATCTTTTGTCTTGTGATACAGATGCCACTTTTCCTCCATATCCCATTGTTCCCCCTTTGTGCTTTCTGACATAATATGTGGTGACAGGAGCTATCACAGTCTCCTGGTATTCCAAAGAAAAAGAACCACAGAGACCTTGACCCTGATATATTTAAGCCACTGAACCAACACAGCAATGGCCTACCAGGGCAGAAAAAATGTCCAACTTAATATGTTGAAGCCACTCTTTATTCAGTTACAGCTGAATCCAGTCCCCAGTACACAAATGGAGAAAGAGGATGTTATCTTTGCATAATTATACAATCATTTTTAATTCTTCCACAAGAAAAAACAGCCATTTTTAGATTTTAAGAGGCACATCATTTCAGAACAATACATTTTACCCATCTTCTGGCTCACTGCATTCAACCTTTAGCCAAAATGTCAAGTATCAAAGTACAGATAGTATTACATTATAATTCTTTATTTACATCTGTTTAAATTATTTAAGGGCAGGACCTATGTCTTATTTATCCTTTCACCTTTAGAACCTAAAACATCTCTTGGCACTTATTAAAAGGTCAGGAAATAAGTGTTTAATTTATTTAGACTAGCAGGAGAAGAAGCTCTTTAAACCTAGGGTGGAAGTTGTTGCCACAGGATAAAAACCAGTGCTCAGATACATGATAAGACAGGCAAGCAGAAAGGAGTCAGGATATAGGGCCAGCTCTCTGTCACTAAACCAGTGTCTCAGTCTTTTCATACAGACAACATTGTGCATCTCTACAAGGATGAAAATGCCTTCAGCATCCGGGGGCGGTGGGGGGGGCTTGGCAGGGAAACGTGCAAAAAATGAAGCCCTGATAGATGCTTTAGCAAATACTCCTGTATGTTCAGCATTTTCTGCCTGTAATTACTTTTCACCAAAGACAGCAATCATATTAAAAAAAAAAAAATTGCTCTCCTAGTTGCTTCACTTAAAATGGATGGTGACTTTATAAAGCACAAGTGGCAAAAAGCCAAACAACAACCTGCTTATTGAATCTTATTTTCTCCTGTGCAGATTACTCACTCATTAGTTTGCCTGGAACTGAGAAGTGTGGTTTTCTCTGGCCCATGGGGTCTGAAACCAACAGGAACCAGCACCAGCTCAAAATCAGTTTCTTCTCAGGCCTGCCCATGAAGGTTAGATAAGTTATTAATGCATGAAACACCCAACTCCTGAGTCATTCACAACTGAAGTTTCCTAAGTGTGAGGAGGTTGTACTTCTGCCTAAAGCCTTGCAAGATCATTTTTGGAATGGGTATTGTTGTGATAGATGCAACTCAGTGGGAATGGGCAATTTTGACATTGTAAATTACCTTGTAATTTTATATACTGGAGGCCATTCTTTCAAATCCACAGGCCTATAATCCCAAGAAAGGTCATTCTTAGTGTGGAGTCTGGAGTATTTTGAAAAAAAAAATAGGAAAGGCAGGGTTGAAAAGCCCATTTGTCCAGCAAGTTGGGGGAATAAATTTATAACAAGGATTTTTTAAATGAAGGTTGAATTTGCAACCATTCATTTGAACAGGCATGCCTAGACCACCTGATAAATAATACATTTGCATTGTGCTTATGAAATATGCAAATGGAGTCCAATTTGCAAATAAATGCCTTGAAGAATTCTTTTAAAACTTCAGAGGTTACCTAATCCTAGTAGTTGCCCTATTCGTATTTGTGAGGTTTTTGTTTTATTTTGTGACAGCTGCCATAAATTCAATTAAACTGTATGGCAAATGAAGTTTTGGTGGTAGCTGTTTTTTTTTCCTCCTGAAGGAAGAAAATGATCAAGAGGTTGGCAAGATGGGAAGCAATGAGCACATTTGCAAACAGGGAAATCAAACAATGCCGCATCAAAATAGGAAGGAAGGAAATCCAGCCAGCTAAGCAGGTACAGCCAGATTTGGTACCCTCGTCCTTCACTCCCTTTATCCACAGGCTTTTTTTGCTTGGGGGGAGAAAAAAAAGTATAAGCAATTAGGATCTGCAAAGTTAGAAGCTAAAATAATTCACTGACAGCAAACAGAAACAGAAAGCAAATCTCAGAATGTGCAGGCACGAAAAATACTGCAAGGGATGCTCATTCAAAATGTGTTTCAGGCCATTTGGAGAGGCGTGACTGAGAACACTGCCTAAGTCAAGTTCATTAATGCCTCCTCCACGAGGTTTTACTTTCTATCATATAAAAAAAATTATCTAAATGTTTAATTTTCTGAGTTTCCACAGGACTCAAATTCTTAATTCTCTTATTCTAAGACTTGTAGCTCAGTCAGTAAATAATCTGCCTGCAATGCAGGAGACCCAGGTTTGATTCCTGAGTCAGGAAGATCCCCTGGAGAAGGAAATGGCAACCCACTCCAGTATTCTTGCCTGGAGAATCCCATGGACAGAGAAGCCTGACAGGCTGCAGTCCATGGGGTCACAAGAGCCGGACACGACTTAGTGACTAAACCACCACCACCACCATGAAATATTTTAAAAAATATAATAAAATGTGTTCCAGGATCACGGAGGAGCCCCTGACAGCCACTGATAGTAGGTAACCACGTCAACACGGGCTCCTTGCAAACTGAAGCTACAAACCGTCACTGATATATGTAACAGCCGTAAACCTAGCGTAATAGAACATGCATGCGGAAATACATGAATAAGGTACTGAAAACCTCTTACAAATTAGATGCTCTCTCTAACTATTATATGTTGAGGTTTTGTTCTATGCTGGGTACCAAGAGAAGCAGGACTCAAAGGGTCCTCACAACAGCCCCATAAATGAAATTATTACAAGCAAAGACATGAAAGCACAGAGAGGTGAAGGTTTGCCAAGAGCATGTGGCTAAGAAAGACAAACCTGGATTCAGAAGTCAGGCCTCCCTGCTCATCACACCTCCATCAGGTGTCTCTGTTGTAAAAGGCAGATGGAATTTCTGTGACCTAAATTCTTGCCTTACAGGTATGAGGGAAGCTTGCTGGTTAAAAGGAACCTCAAAGAGGAACCTCAAGGTACTTTTGGTAAATGGAGCATCCATTAGTAATGGTCAATTAGTAAATTCAGACTTTTCTTAAAACTCTACATGCATGCTAAGTACAAAAGGTGATAGTCAAGAAGGGCATAAAAGAGGAAATGCTGTGGTTTGCTTTTGGATGATCTAAATTTTCTCCCTTCCATGCTTCTTTTAGGTCACACAGTTCTCTCACATGGGAAGAACTCATTGGCTGGAGCCCAGGATGTGAGACGGAGGGTCTCCTGAAATAATCAGGTGCTTAGAGTCCCCAGATGACTAGACACACGTGGCTTACCTGCTGAACTAACCCACTGGACTATACTCAGGACCATCAGCATTAGGGAGAGGAGCTATTGAGGGAAATGCAGCTCTGAGGGGCATGAGCTAGTCAACCTCTTGCAGTTGTGTGTGAAAAAATGATGTCTGATTCATAAACAGTAGGAAGGACACAGAATGGCGGGAGAGATGAAGTGAGCTGGATGTTACTGGAATTGGGCCACTTTCCCAAGCTTTATGGCTAGTGGGTTACTGTTTCTCATTACATCATTTATTTATCCAATAAACTGTTCAACAAATATTTATTGAAGGTCATCTATGTCCAGGGTTGTGGGGATATGGAAAATAAGGTTGCTGTTCTCATGAAACTTTGGGAAGAGATGGGAAGACAGACAATAAAAAAAAAAAAATCAGTCAATCCTAAAGGGACTCAACCCTGAATACTCATTGGAAGGACTGATGCTGAAGCTGAAGCTTCAGTACTTTGGCCACCTGATGCAAATAGCCAACTCATTGGAAAAGACCTTGATGCTGGGAAAGATTGAAAGCAAAAGGAGAAGAAGGCAGCAGAGGATGAGATGTGTGGATGTCATCACCAATTCAATGGACAAGAATTTGGGCAAACTCCAGGAGATAGTGAAGGACAGGGAGGCCTGGCATGCTGCAGTCCATGGGGTCACAAAGAGTCAAATGTGACTTAGCAACTGAACAACAACAAGTTCTATGAAGCACAAAGAAGCTGGTTAAAGGGCATACAAATCTACACGGGGCATTAGTTTACATAAGAAGGTCAGATAAGTCCCTTGAACAAAGTGACATTTGAACAGACCAAAATGAGTAAGTGAACCAGATAGCAAGAAGAAGTCACTCCAGGGAGAGAGAACAGCCTTTGCAAAATCCCTAGAGTTAGTAAGTGCTTTGTGTTCTGGGAACACTATGGAAACTAGTGTGGCTGCCGAAGGGGAAGGAGGGGAGCAGAAGGTAACAGGGACAAAGAGGGTGTGGCAGCAGGCAGACCATTAGGGCTGAACACTTAGGACACTACAAGAACTTTACCTTAGACCCTAAACAAAAAAATTACTGGAGCACCTGGCTGTGGTACAGAAAGAAACAAGAGTAAAAACAAATTTAAAAAAAGAAGAATTCTGTTAGGAGGCTAATGGAATAACCAAGCAAGAAATAGACTAGAATGGTAGCAGTGGAGGTATTGAGGAGTGTCAAATGTTGGATATGCAAGAAAGACAGATGTGAAGGGTGATGCCAAGATGAACTTGGCCCAAATGACTGGGAAAATGGAGTCATCGTGAGCTGAGATGGGGGGAGCAGGCTAGGAGGTGCTGTGTCTATGTTATCCTCAGATGCCCATTACATATTAAGTAGGCATTACATACCATCACCTTCCTTCACTATGTCTCCTTACTCTGTGCCAAAGCTACCTTATTTAATGTGATGTGTGAACTGGACTGGACTTCCTAGGTGATGCTAGTGGTAAACAACCCACCTGCCAATACAGGACACATAAGTGAGGTAGGTTCGATCCCTGGGTGGGGAAGATCCCCTGGAGAAGGGAATGGCTACCCACTCCAGGCTTCCCTGGTAGCTCAGGCAGTAAAGAATCTGCCAACAATGCAGGAGACCTGGGTTCAGTTGCTGGGTAGGGAAGATTCCCTGGAGAAGGGAATGGCAACCCACTCCAGTATTCTTGCCTGGAGAACCCATGGAAAGAGGAGCCTAATGGGGTACAGTCCATGGGGTCACAAAGAGTCGGATACAACTGAAGCAACTTAACACGCACACACACATGAAGTGGACTGACATCCATCATCTTCCGTGGAGTGCAGTCCCCTGAAAGCAGTGACCAGGTCTAACTCTCTCCACTGTACACCTAGCACAGTTCCTGGCTTGTAGTCGGCACTCAGTTACTAGTGAATGAGTGAATGAAAAAAATGCAAAGGAGTGATTACTCCTAATGACTCCTGTGGAAGGAACTGGGCCAACTGAAATCTGCTTCCATAGCCTGCCTGGACCAGGTCAGAGAGCAGAGCCACATCAGTGGAATGACCCACACAGAGGCCACTGGAGTTGGCATCTTCTCTTTCCCTTTAATTCAGGTCATACCTCCAATTTAATTCAAGGATATTAAATGCTGATGTTATTTTAGAATTACAAAATTTACCTGCCTCCTGAGAAATCTATATGCAGGTCAAGAAGCAACAGTTAGAACCTGACATGGAAAAATGGACTGGTTTCAAATTGGGAAAGGAATACATCAGAGCTGTATACTGTCACCCTGCTTATTTGACTTATATGCAGAGTACATCATGCGAAATGCCAGGCTGGATGAAACATAAGCTGGAATCAAGATTGCTGGGAGAAATATCAATAACCTCAGATATGCAGATGACACCACACTTATGGCAGAAAGAGAAGAGGAACTAAAAAGCCTCTTGATGAAAGTGAAAGAGGAGAGTGAAAAAGTTGGCTTAAAACTCAACATTCAGAAAACTAAGATCATGGCATCTGGTCCCATTACTTCATGGCAAATAGATGGGGAAACAGTGAGAGACTTTATATTTTGGGGCTTCGAAATCACTGCAGATGGTGACTGCAGCCATGAAATTAAAAGACACTTGCTCCTTGGAAGAAAAGCCATGACCAACCCAGACAGCATATTAAAAAGAAGAGACATTACCTTGCCAACAAAAGTCTGTCTAGTCAAAGCTTGGTTTTTCCAGTAGTCAAGTATGGATGTGAGAGTTGAACTATAAAAAAAGCTGAGCTCCAAAGAATTGATGCTTTTGAACTGTGGTGTAGGAGAAGACTCTTGAGAGTCCCTTGGACTGCAAGGAGATCCAACCAGTCAATCCTAAAAGAAATCAGCCCTGAATATTCATTGGAAGGACTGATGCTGAAGCTGAAACTCCAATACTTTGTCCATCTGATATGAAGAACTGACTCATTTAAAAAGACCCTGATGCTGGGAAAGATTGAAGGTAGGAGGAGAAGGGGACAACAGAGGATAAGATGGTTGGATTGCATCCCTGACTCTATGGACGTGAGTTTGAGCAAGCTTCAGGAGTTGGTGATGGACGGGGAAGCCTGGTGTGCTGCAGTCTATGGGGTCGCAAAGAGTCAGACATGACTGAGAGACTGAACTGACAAAGAAAATGTATTTATTGCTTATATGTGGAATCTAAGAATACAAATGAACTTAGAAATAGATTCATAGACATACAAAAGCAAACATATAGTGACCAAAGAGAAAAGAGGGGCAAGAGATAAATTATGAGTTAAGGATTAACAGATACCAACTAGTATATATGAAACAGATAAAGAACAAGGTCCTACTGTATAGCAAAGGGGACTATTCAGTTGCTAAGTCATGTTGGCCTCTTTGCAACCCCCATGGAGTGTATATAGCCCACCAGGCTCCTCTGTCCATGGAATTTCCATGCAAGAATTCTCCAGGCAAGAATGCTAGAGTGGGTTGCCATTTCTTTCTCCAGAGTATCTCCCCAACCCAGGGATTGAACCTGCCTCTCCTGTATTGGACTTCCCTGGTGGCTCAGACAGTAAAGTGTCTGTCTACAATGTGGGAGACCCGGGTTCAAGCCCTGGGTCAGGAAGATCCCCTGGAGAAGGAAATGGCAACCCACTCCAGTACTATTGCCTGGAAAATCCCATGGACAGAGGAGCCTGGTAGGCTACAGTCTATGGGGTTGCAAAGAGTCGGACACGACTGAGCGACTTCACTTTCACTTTCTGCTGTATTGGCAGGGGGATGCTTTACCATTGAGGCACCAGGGAAGCCCATATATTTATACACACACATACATATACATATACGGGGCTTCCCTTGTAGCTCAGTCAGTAAAGAATCTGCCTGCAATGCAGGAGACCTGTGTTTGATCCCTGGGTTGGGAAGATCCCCTGGAGAAGGAAATGGCAACCCACTCCAGTATTCTTGACTGGAGAATCCCATGGATAGAGGAGTCTGGCAGGTTACAGTCCATGGAGTCACAAGAGTTGGACATGACTTAGTGACTAAACCACCACCACCACATATACATACATATAACTGAATCACATTGCTATATGCCTAAAACAGCTAACTTTCAATAAAAAATGGCTATCATGAGAAAAACTACAAAGAATAAATGCTTGAGGGGATGTGGAGAAAAGGGAACCCTACTGCACTGCTGGTAGGAATGTAATTTGTTTTAGCCACTATAGAGAACAGTATGGAGATTCCTTAACAAACTAGAAATAAAACTACCATATGACCCAGCAAAGAGTAGGACATGATTTAGCAACTGAACAACACCACCATCACCAGCAATCCCACCACTGGGCATATACCCTGAGAAAACCACAATTCAAAAAGACACATGTACCCCAATGTTCACTGCAGCACTGTTTACAATAGCCAGGACATGGAAGCAGCCTAGATGTCCATCAGCAGAAGAACAGATAAAGACGTTCTGGTACCTATATACAATGGAATGTTGTTGTTGTTGTTGTTTAGTTGCTAAATTGTATATGACTCTTTGCAACCCCATGGACTGTAGCCCGTCAGGCTCCTCTGTCCATGAGATTTCCCCGGCAAGAATACTAGAGTGGGTTGTCATTTCCTCCTTCAGACAATCTTCCTGAACCAGGGATTGAACCCACATCTCCTGCATTGGAAGGCAGATTCTTTACCACTGAGTCAACAGGGATGCCCACAATAGAATATTCCTTAGCCATAAAAAGGAACAAATTTGAAACAGTTGTAGTGAAATGGATGAACCTAGAGCCTATTATACAAAGTGAAATAAGTCAGAAAGAGAAAAACAAATACTGTGTATTAATACATATATATGGAATCTAGAAAAATAGTACTGATGAACCTATTTATAGAAAAGAAATGGAGATGCAGATGTAGAGAACAGACTGGTTGTCACAGTTGGGGAAGGAAGGGTAGGACAAATTGAGAAAGTAGCACTGACGTATATACACTATCTTGTGTAAAATAGATAACCAGCGGGAAGCTGATATATAACACAGGGGGCCCAGCCTGGTGCTGTGTGACAACCTCAATGGGTAGAATGGGGTGGGAATGGGAGGCTCAAGAAGGAAAGCATATATACATATATAAAATTATGACTTGCGTTGATATATGGCAGAGACCACCACAACATTGTAAAACAATTATCCTCCAAGAATAAAAATTGCTTAAAAAGACATTATATATATATATATATATATATATATATATATGTATTCACAAAATAAATATTGTTGATCTATTTTCTTGATTATAAATGGCAATATGGCTGTCTAATTTTAAGTTTTCCATCCATGGTAATTGGAAATTTTATTCTAGGATTCCTCTGTGGTCTTACTCAACCCACCAGAACATCCTACTCATACAATCTGTACCTCCAACATCACTCTGAAATTCTTATCCTCATATTACCTTTATCTTCAGATAGAATGCCATAGCCTACACTTTAGTATCAGAAAGACCCTACAATCCACTCCTCAAGGCATAAGCAGATCTTTGTGCTTAAAATTCCACTACTAAGAGGCATTTCTTTGCACTGACATTTCCTTTCAGGGATCTTCAATAAGAAACATCAAGAAATGAAGTCATTATTTTTTATTGATATTTTATCAGCGTAGAATGATCTCTTTGTGATTCACTGCACCCCACAGGGGATGGGTCACATAAGAGCATTTAAGATAGAAATTTGGAGAGACCTTACCATATTTGCAATTGGCAGCTCAGCCAATATAAGATTCAGGTATTAGGCACCAAAGAGTGTGAGTGCTGGTGTTTTAAAAAGCCTCCATTCTACTAGACAGACGCAAAAGCACAGGATCAAAGCCATACTTATGGTGGATACATTGGTCAACCATTGTCCAAGCTTTATCTTGAACAATGAAAAAAATGGTTCCTCAGTCAAACAGATTAGAGATATTCTGCTTATCATTTCCCAGTCTTGGATGTTTACAGTGGACATTAGCAAGGCAGATGTTGGGAGAAGTGTTAAATTTTATAAATCTTTTTAACCTTCTTTAACATAGCATTTTTGCAAGCATACGTTAATTTGTTGTTCAATGTCTTGAGAAATAGCATATTCTGTTTATAAGAGAAAGAGCTCATTTGCTTTACCTGGAAGTTGATTGTAAGAAAAAAGGGAGGCTGTCTAATATACTGAAAAGCACAGTCTTTTACTGGGTTCAGAGACTCTGATTTAAATCCTTCACTAACCTATTTATTGACTTCGTGCCCTCAGTTGAGTTACTTAACCTCTCTGTGCCTTTGTAAATTGAAAATCTAATCTGTTTTTACTTCTAAGCATTTTCTTTTTTTCTTTTTAATTTATCTTAAAATTTTTTGTTAGAGACTAGTTGATTTACAGTGTTAGTTTCAGGTGTATGACATAGTGATGCAGTTGTACATGTACATATATTCATTTTTTTTCAGGATTCCTTTCCTATATTGGTTATTACAGAATATCTAGGCATTTTATTTCTAATGCATGTAAAATATCTTGATGCAAAATAAAGAGTACCTAGGCTTTTATAATGGAGAAGGCAATGGCACCCCACTCCAGCACTCTTGCCTGGAAAATCCCATGGACAGAGAAGCCTGCTGGGCTGCAGTCCATGGGGTTGCAAAGAGTCGGACATGACTGAGCAACTTCCCTTTCACTTTTCACTTTCCTGTATTGGAGAAGGAAATGGCAACCCATTCCAGTGTTCTTGCCTGGAGAATCCCAGGGACGGTAGAGCCTGGTGGGCTGCCGTCTATGGGGTCGCAGAGTCAGACACGACTGAAGCGACTTAGCAGCAGCAGCAGCAGCAGGCTTTTATAATCTTATTTTTGTCCTCTACAGAACTCTACTTCCATCTCTGGTTAGCACCTCTGGGTTACAGCAGCCAGGAGCAGTGGGTAAGAGCAAGGGTTCTCTATTAAAACTCAGTTCAGATCCTGACTCTGCTATTGACTAGCTGTGTGTTCTTGTGCAAGTTACTTGACCTCTCTGGGCCTCAGCTTATTTGTGAAACAGAGCTGTTGGAAGGATCAAAATAATACAGTTTAGTTTATACTCTACATAGAGTGTCCAGCCAAGGGCCCAGCTCAGAGTAAAGGGTACAGTAAAAAGCTGTTACAAGGGTTCTGGTTGTTATTTCCTGTCTCTGCACTTTTCATCTCTGGCTTAGCTATGATTTCTCTCCTTAACCCCACTGCTAAGAGCGCGCCTTCCTGGTAGTTGACACTCCTGACAATGGGGTCTTCCAAATAGTACCCCCACCCCCCTTCCCAAAATCTAGCTTCCTCCCTGGGGCAACTGGTGCTTATAATTTACTTCCAGATCCCTGGCCCAGCTGCAGGGAAGGAGAACAGACAATGATTTCTCTTCCCACAGCCTCCCACGCATTAGCTTTCCCTGCATGTCTGACGTTTGACTTCTAACTCCCCTCGGGCTGCGACTACTCAGACAAAGTGAAGTGGACAGATGGAACAATTATTTGGAAAGCTCAGCCAATGGAAAACAAAACAAAAAGACAAGCGAAGAAAACCCTACACTGAGCCTTGCGGTTGAGGGAAAAGAGTTTATTGGTTTAAATTATTCTTATTGCCTGCTGGCAGCGATTGCATTTTCCAGATAATTGCTCAGTGCTCCCATTAGTTTTCCCATGCAGAGAAATGATACCTTCTTAGATATTGGCACTACAGGTAGCCTTCCCCAGCAGGAAGAGATGTGTTTGGGCAAAGAGCCTCTATACAGCAAATTTTAGTTAGCTGACTCCAGTCAGTTCACTGGTTTCCATGATAACCAAGAGGTGTTGCAGGAGTGGGGGGAAAAGAGTCTCTGGATGTGATAAGAAATAACACTTCAAAATGAAGCATACTTTTAAAATCACGTATTTGAAAAATTTCTGAAAAAACACTAGTTCATGTTTTACAGATATTGAGCCAAACTACCTGTGTTGAATTCCAGGCTCTGCCATGCATGTGTGACTTAGTATAAATTACTTTGTCTCTGAGTCCCAGTTTCCTGGTCTCCCTGCTGAAAATGACAGCTCACTCATAGAGTGATGAGGATCAGAGTCATGTACAAAGAGATTATCATACCAAGGGAAGTCAGACAGAGAAAAACAAATATGATATGTGATCACTTATACATGGAGTCTGAAAAAATGATACAAATGAATTTATACACAAACAGAAATAAACTCAAAGGCATAGAAAACAAATTTATGGTTACCAAAAGGAAAAGGGTAGGGGTGAGGGTGGATACATTGGGAATTGGGGATTAACATATGCACACTGTGTGCATATGTTAATCCCCAATTCCCAATGTATTCACCCTCACATTCAGAAAACGAAGATCATGGCATCCGGTCCCACCACTTCATGGGAAATAGATGGGGAAACAGTGGAAACAGTATCAGACTTTATTTTTCTGGGCTCCAAAATCACTGCAGATAGTGACTGCAGCCATGAAATTAAAAGACGCTTACTACTTGGAAGGAAAGTTATGACCAACCTAGATAGCATATTCAAAAGCAGAGACATTACTTTGCCAACAAAGGTTCGTCTAGTCAAGGCTATGGTTTTTCCTGTGGTCATGTATGGATATGAGAGTTGGACTGTGAAGAAGGCTGAGCGCCGAAGAATTGATGCTTTTGAACTGTGGTGTTGGAGAAGACTCTTGAGAGTCCCTTGGACTGCAAGGAGATCCAACCAGTCCATTCTGAAGGAGATCAGCCCTGGGATTTCTTTGGAAGGAATGATGCTAAAGCTGAAACTCCAGTACTTTGGCCACCTCGTGCGAAGAGTTGACTCATTGGAGAAGACGCTGATGCTGGGAGGGATTGGGGGCAGGAGGAGAAGGGGATGACAGAGGATGAGATGGCTGGATGGCATCACCGACTCGATGGACGTGAGTCTGAGTGAACTCCGGGAGTTGGTGATGGACAGGGAGGCCTGGCGTGCTGCGATTCACGGGGTCACAAAGAGTCGGACACGACTGAGCGACTGATCTGATCTGATCTGATATATAAAATAAACAACAAGGACCTACTACCTAGCAAAAGGAACTATACTCAATATTGCATAATGACCTATAAAAGAATCTAGAAAAGAATATATATATATGTGTGTGTATATATGTATATATATATATATATATATACATATATACACACACACACACACACACACACACGTATCAGTTCAGTTCAGTCACTTAGTTGTGTCTGACTCTTTGCGACCTCATGGATTGCAGGACACCAGGCTTCCTTGTCCATCACCAACTCCCAGAGCTTGTTCAAACTCATGTCCATCGAGTTGGTGATGCCATCCAACCATCTCATCATATGTATTTTATGTACATATATATATATATATAACAACTGAATCACTTTGCTTTACACCTGAAATATTTAATGCAACTACACTTTAATTAAAAAAAAAAAAGGGTGATGTATATATAGGACTTAGCCTGGTGCCTGCTACATAGTAAATTCCCAATAAATTATGATTTATTATGTTATCATAAAGGTATATAATAAATGACTGTTATTAATGAATTATTAACAAATTGACCTGTTTCTGGTTATAAAAGCTAAAGAAGGAAAGGCCCCAACTCCAGATGATGGCAGCTCAGGGCCTCTCATTCTGTGGGTTTTGAGCTTTTATTTTTCTGGCTCAATCCACAGATTTCTTTAATTTCAAAATCTGTGGTGCACATTTGTGCTTACTGAGAAGTACACCTCTACATCTTTAAATACAGCTACATACAAGAGACTGTCACAGGGTGGTTGGGACACGTTACACAAAATATAGTAATCTAGTTCCATTCCTGCCCAACAGGATGTGTAGGTAGCTGGGGAGGCCACACACCCCCATCAGACCTTGACAGTGGAAACAGACAGCTGTCTGGGCGGGAGAGCAGGGAGCCCACTCTGCCCTTTCTTTCCTGGATGTCATCCTGCCTGAGTTCAGGGGGATATAATGTACAACTCAAGGTCATGCCAATTGTGCTTCAGATTTTCTGCTCTTCTAGAACAGAAGTCAAAGCAAAGTTGGAAAGCGCATAGTCTAAGATTTTCTCATCTGTGTGATGGGGTCAGCCAAAGAGGTCAAAGACCTTTCCTGAATGATAATAAAAAATATTAATAACTTCCACATATTGAGTGCTTAATATATCAGGCACCATGCTGGATGTTTTACAGGAATTATCTTATTTAATTCCTACACTCATCCTCTCAGAGGAGACTCATTAATAAGCTGTCAGGATTCTCCAGAGAAATTGAACCGAAAGGATGTACAGAGATGTAGATAAGAGGAGATTTATTGTAGGAATTGTTTCATGTGGTTATGGAGGCTGAGAAGTCCCACAATCTGCTGTTTGCAAGGGTGAAACTCAGGAAAGGTGGTGGTGTAATTCAATCAGAAGTTTGAGAATCAAGGGGCCCATTGGGTAAGTAACAGTGTGCATCTGAACACCCAAGGACCGGGGGCGTTGATGTCTGAGGGTAGATGAAGTTGGATGTCTCAGTTCAAGCAGATAAAGCAAACTGGCCCCTCCTCTGCCTTTTCATTCTTCCCCAGGAAGAGAAATTTCCAGTACAAGCCATGGCAGCTTTAAAAATTTCCAAGAAATACTGCACTCCATGTCATAGACTTTACGCTCTCCCTACTTGGAGACAGATAAAAACCCTTACTAATCAAGCTGAAAATCTGGTTTCTCAACAGGGAATGCCTTGGGATCCTGAAAATATTATTGTCACTATGCTTGCTTTGCTTGCTTCTGCTTCCCCCGCTCAGGCTGACTTGATTGATCACACTTATTGGGATTATATACCTAACTCCCCTTTTATTGTAGGTTGTAGAATGGACAGATATAAGACCAATCATATCCACCAATGATTCAATACATATGCCCCCTCCTTGGAGCTTGGAGGGGCCCTCTCATCCTGAGGAAGAAAGAAAACTAATTAACATTTCTCTAGGCTATGAAATCCTTCCTTTATGCATGGACCCAACAAAATTATGCATTAATGTTAGTCAACAAACGTGGGCTTTTGTCCTGCCTCCAAAAAAGAACTTCCTCACATTGCTTAAACTGTTTACTGCCTTGTCCTTTTATGAAAACCATATCAATACTACCAAAACTCTAGGAAAAGGACAAAAGTTAAAATGTAAGGGGTTTACTTATAAAGACTTTAAATATAGTCCTATTTATTGAGATAGATGTCAAGCTAAATCAGAAAATTTGATGTTTATGGCTAATCACACCTTTGTTGATTGGGGACCCCATGGTATCTGGTTATCTAACTGCTCAGATGATATTAACAGTACTATATGTGATTATGTTACTCAAGAAGATTACCAACAGTTCAATGAAACACTTCCATGAAAAGGACTTCTTGGCTGCCTTGACAGTGAAATGACACCTTCTCGCCCTCAAATCGTCCTCAATAAACAAATTGGGCCTAAACCGTGGGACATCTGAAAACTAGCTGCAAGCACCAAAGAACTTGGAACTTGGACTGGACATTTCACAGGGACCAATTGTAGTCATAATAATTTTTTTTTCATTACAATCAATCATATTTCATACACGCTTGTGTTCCCCTTCCTTTTGTTATAGCTATAGGGAGTTTACAATTCAATAAGACTTTACGTTCTGTAACTTGTATAAATTGCAAATTATATACTTGTCTTAATGCTTCTGTTTCCTTAAGAAAAGAATCCCTTTTGATTCTTCAATCTCGACATAGTCTGTGGTTACCAATAAATCTCCAGTGGCCCTG
The DNA here is from genome assembly GCF_019923935.1 of Bubalus bubalis. Taxonomy (NCBI): domain Eukaryota; kingdom Metazoa; phylum Chordata; class Mammalia; order Artiodactyla; family Bovidae; genus Bubalus; species Bubalus bubalis. The sequence continues at coordinate 52,857,705 of NC_059165.1, read as the reverse complement.
GGAAGAAGGTCCCATGGCTGGACTTGCTTCCTGGTTACTTACTAAACTGCTCGGGTGATGTAACCGATTCACTGGATGGCTGATTCTTGACATTTTGGGATTAATAGCTATTTGCACCACTGCTGCCGTCACTGGTGTTGCTTTACAAACCTCAATTCAAACACATAATTTTATCCAAAATTGGACTAAAGATGCTCATACTACGTGAGCCACTCAGGCTCAGATAGATGAGGATATTCAAGATGAAATACAGGAACTAAAAACAGCCATCAAATGGGTTGGAGATCAATTAATAGATGTACAAAAACAAGTGATACTAAAATGAGATTGGAATTCTACTCAATTTTGTGTTACTCCTGTTCAATTCAATCATAGTGCCTACAACTGGGAACAAATCAAATTTCATTTACAAAACATACATGATAATGCCTCTCTGAAATTATTACAGAAAGAAATCTTTGAAACCTCTTCTAAAAGTTTGCCCTCTTCCACTAATTTGGAAACTTTAGCTAAACAACTAGCTGATCAATTATCTGGGCTAGACCCAAGCAGATGGTTTCAGAACATTACTCATAACATCAGGTCTGGAACTATGACTTTGGTGATTGTCTTGACAATTATATTTGTTGTTTACCATTGCCTTCATACAAAAATTGTTAAAACTGAATAAACTCAAATGATCAGGACCCTTTTTACAAATATAATAAATAAGGGGGAATTGTCAGGGAACGTTTAACAGGAGGATTCCTGTGTGCTGTTTTTTGTCTCTCGTAAATCCTCTGTTCCTTATCAGTTCCTGGTAACGAGTGGAGTGGCATGCTGCTCCCAGGACTGAGGTCATGAGATAAAACACATGCATGGATTTCCTTCAGTAAACATTCTCCTTGCAACAAAACTGCTTAGTCATAACCCTCTTTCTTGAGATATGGATTGTCTTCTGACCTTATGACCATTGTTAATTCCTTGTTTCCTTGATAACTGTTGCTGTACATCTGGTTTTCTGATCTTTATCATTGTCAAAAGAAATTCCTTGTATAACAGCCTATATATACTCACAGAAAGATCATTAAATCACCCTTGCTCCACCAGAGACTTGGGTTCCCGTGTGTTTCTCTCTCTCTCTCTCTCTCTCTCTCTCTCTCTCTCTCTCTCTCTCTGTCTCTCCCACTCCGACTAATTCTCTGGAGCATGGAAACCCGCCGAACTCACTCTCCTGCCCTGGCTTTCAAGACCTCATCGAGAGAACGCCCTGGGCCTTTGTGAGCGATGCAAGCCCTCTTCTAGGGTTTTATTGGTTCTCTGCGTAAACCAGGGAATACTAGCTTCTTTCTCTCTTTCACTTTCTTATCGTCGACTCTGGACCACCAGGTTCCAGTCCATTAAAGGACCACAACAGCCCACCACATTGGGCAGGGTGATCTTCCTCACACAGTCCACTGGTTCAAATGGACTCTCTTTCAGAGCCACCCTCATAGATACTCAGAAATAATGTTTACCAGAAATCCAGGCAACCCCTTAGCCCAGCCAAGTTGACTCATAAAATTGTCATGTAAGCCCACTCTGCAGATGAGGAAGCAGGCACAGAGAGGTTAAGTGACCTGACCAAATTACACAACTACTAGCTGATAGTCTTCTGATTCCAAAACCAGAAACCTTAATGGACTGCTCTGTTATTTTCTGCAAGAGTTCATTTCAATCTGGGGAAAAAGCAGAAGTACCTGTTTTCCTGCAAAATACTTTGGTCTTGATGACATCTCTACATGACAGCTTGTATTGAAACCCAGACTTGAATCCCAGGTCTGTCCTGAATAAGAGTGACGAAGATAATTGATACTGATTCAACAGAAATAATAACAGCCACTATAATTTAGTGGACAAATACTATATGTCAGCTATGAGTCTCTTGAAGTTCTTGAAAATTAACATAACAATCTCTCATAGAAACCACAGCTCTGGTGTCTAACTTCGCATTTACCAGCTGTGGGATTTTCAATAAGGCATTTATTCTCACTTTAAAAATAAAGTTTTCTATGAAAAATAATGTACAGTGAACATTTACAAAGTACTCAGAAGGTGGCAGGCCCTAATATGTATTAGCAGTACTTTTGTTCCATTTCTACAAGATGAAGAAACTAAGTCTTACAGAGAAATGGATGAACAGCCTGAGGCCATAAGCCTGGCAGAATCTGTACTCTGGGTCAGCTTCCCTCCAAAGCCTGACAATGCTTTCTACCTGATCAGTGACTGTCATAACTGGTCACATATCAGAAGCAACTGGGTAACTTGTTTACACTCTAGGGTCTTTGTCCCCATCCCCAGACTGGGCTGTTGCAGGGCCAGATTGGCACTGCTCCAGCCCATGCATCGCCTCATTCCCCAGGTCCCCTTTCCACCCTCCTGTGGGAGGGAACACATCTGTCCTCAGTGACTGCAGAGAACCCTCCTATCTTAGTTAACCTGGACTGCCATAACAAAATACCATAGACTGAGCAGCTTAAGGTACAGGAATGTACACTCCATAATTCTGGAGGCTAGAAGTCCAAGATCAAGAGGCCACCATGGTTGGATTCTGGTGAGAGCCCTTTTCCTGGCTTGTATATGGCCACTTTCTGGTTGTGTCTTCTTGTGATGGGGAGAATGTGAAAGCTCTCTGGTATCTCTTCTTACAAGGGCACTAATCCAATCACAAGGGCCTCACCTTTATGACCTTCTCAAAACCTAACTACCTTTCAAAGGCCCCATCTCCAAATACATCACACTGGGGGTTAGGCTTCAACAGATGAAATTGGATGGGAGGGCAGCGAATCATCATTCAGTCTACAGCACCTTCCTGATTGGTTTAAGATATTGGCCCTTTCTATTCTACTTCATCAGCAATAGTCTTTTAAAAGAATTAAATGATACTGGCTGAGCACTTGTTTGCTGGGCATGGTACCCAAAGGACTATTTATTTATTTATTCATTATTTATACTTGGTCTGCTTTCAAAAAAAAAATATGATGCCTTCTGGAAATTTAAGACTGTCACAGGAAACACTGACAAGGACACATCATTCCACAGGCTATGAAAAACAGGGCCATCTTCCCAGTGAGTGTTCACGCTGCTCCAGTTGTTCTAATTGTTCACACAACTGTGGTACCTGCCCCCGAGGTTCTAGCTTTCATTCCTCAGTCTCTCTCTCTTCCCTACCCTCCCAGATTTTGTTGCTGGGGACACAACTGAGTCATCAGTTGGCTTTGGCCTTCAGGTACTTAAGCAGAAGCAAAAAGGCAGCATCTTTGTCTTAAGTGATGAGCTGAAAGATTCACATCTCCATGCTCTTGCAATTAAAAACATAATGATGATGATAGCAACTGATTTTCATTAATGACTTACTATGTGCTAAGCATGATTTCATTTAGTCCTCACGGCAACCCTAAGCAATAGGTACTGGTATCCCCCATTCTGAAGAAATGGAAACTGAGGCTTAGGGAAGCTAAGTATGTTGCTTAAGGTCATCCCAAGCCCATAAATTGGGAAGCCAAACAGATTTCCTACCTCAGCTTCTGCTCAGAGTATTTGGATCTCCTGAAATGTTCTCTTCCATTGAATTCTCTTCTGTTGAACACCTTGTATTTGAAACAGGGTGTCTCATTGGCTAAGTTTTCCCCATCCTGGAGGTGGTGCAAATATACAAGAGGTAAACAGGGTATGTCAGTCAACATGAAAACCCTACCATCCTCAATCTACATTGAAACAGATCCCCAGACCAAGGTCTCAGTGCTGTGCTGTGCTGTGCTAAGTCACCAATTGTGTCCAACTCTTTGCAACCTCAGGGAGTGTAGACTACCAGGCTCCTCTGTCCATGGGATTCTCCAGGCAAGAATACTGCCATTTTCTCCTCCAGGCAAGGTCTCATTACTGATAGGATTAAGGCTGGTTTCAAGAGACAGCCACTGAGAAGGCTGGGCAATCACAAATTCAATTTATTAATAATAAACTCTCTCTGATTTTCCTTGTCACATGCTAGAACTGACTAAACTCAGAACTTAAAAAACACATTGAAATCAGAAAAGCTCAATAAGCAGGAGATCTAAAATAAAGTCCAAAAGATGGAAGTCAATTATATTATATAAACATGGTTTAGCAAGAGATTTTTCTAAACACCACTTCCCTGCTCAGTGTTTACTTACCAGGTAAAAAGCATAAAGTAAGCCTTCAGATTTAGAGGGGAAAAAAAATGAACTGTTTCTCTGGCATTTGTACCCGAACTTAATTTACATAAAAAATTCTCATGTAGTATTAAATGCATATAGTAAGATGAAGGAATTAAGGCTGAAAATATAAACCCATTCCCCAAAGAGGATGTCCCAGCTTGTCACTAGCATATTTCCATCTGCAGGACTTACTGCCAGTGGCCCCAGGACTGTGACTGGTGGCTGGTCTAGTAGCTGCTTCAGATGTGCATTTAGAAGGCATTTCAGCTAGTATGAAGTTGAGGCCTGAAATATTCTATGCATCTTTATCAGTATCAATACAAATCCTGGACATTCACTCTTTAGGATTAGAAATGGGAATGAATAACTAGTAGTTAAATACACAAGTTCTGTGATTAGATAGATGTGGACTTAAATTTGGGCTCTGTAACCTTGACTATAAGTCTTGGTTCCATATATAGAATAAAGGTAATGATGATAGCCTCATCCTAGGTTTTTTGTGGGGCTTCCTTGGTGGCTCAGATGGTAAAGAATCCACCTGCAATGCAGGAGACCTGGGTTCGATCCCTGGGTTGGGAAGATCCCCTGGAGAAGGGAATGGCAACCCACTCCAGTATTCTGGCCTGGAGAATTCCATGGACAGAAAAGCCTGGCAGGCCACAATCCATGGGGTTGCCGAGTCGGACACAACCGAGCGACTTTCACTCACTCACTCAGGTTTGTTTGAGGATTATGTAAGGAAACACACACACACACACACACACATCATGTAGCAAAGCAACAATATAGTGAAAAACTGAATAAGAACTAGTACTATTATTTCTACCACCACTATCACCATATTACTACTACCATTATTAGTACTACTATTACCATTACTTTGCCAACAAAAATCCATATAGCTAAAGCTATGGTTTTTCCAGTAGTCATGTATGGATGTGAGAGTTGGACCATAAAGAAGGTTGAGCACCAAAGAAATGATGCTTTTGAACTGTGGTGTTGGAGAAGACTCTTGAGAGTCTCTTGGACTGCAAGGAGATCCAACCAATCCATCCTAAAGGAAATCAGTCCTGAGCATTCATTGGAAGGACTAATGCTGAAGCTGAAACTCCAATACTTTTGCCACCTGAAATGAACTGACTCTGATGCTGGGAAAGATAGAAGGTGGGAGAAGAAGGGGATAACAGAGGATGAGACGGTTGGATGGCATCATCAACTTGATGGACATGAATTTGAGCAAGCTCAAGGAGATGATGATGGACAGGGAAGCCTGGTGTGCTACAGCCCATGGGGTCAGAAAGAGTCGGACATGACTTAGCGACTTCTCTTCTCTTCACTTCTCTGAAACAGCCGTCATTGTGTTCTCAAATTCTTTCTTCATTGTAAGACTTATCTCCTCACCTAATACAGTGTTTAGTACCATAAGCATGGTAGGCATTCCAAAAATACTAATATATGAAAATGATATTGAATAAACCAAGATTCTGTATTAAAGGTATTTAATTGTTCATGTAGCCCAGAGTCCAGAGTCAGGTCAAGTACAGTTGGATCCAGGGGCTCAAAAGACACCACCAGTCCAGTCTCTCTGGACCTCTCAGATCTGCTTCCATCTGTACTGTTTCCTTGGAGGCTTATCCACAGTGCTGGGAGTGCCATGCTCACACCCTCACAGTAGCAAGCCCAAAGGAATATAGCCTGCCTTTCTCCAGCCACACCTATGTACATCCCAGGAGATGGGACTGCATTGGACCAGCTTCGGTTACATGTATACCTTGGAGCTTCAGATATGTAGTTTGCCCCATCCAAGCACCTAAGCCAATGGAATAGAAGAAAAAGTTTCCCCAAAAGAAATTTTAGAATAAGAGGAATGAGCTTTGGATGGGGAGAAGCCTTTATAAAGATCTCACTTGTCTTTTGTAACTACCTTAGTTTTAAACACAGTAAAAAGCCATAGTAGCTATTCAAAATAAGTTTTAAGATTGATGGATTTTTATGCATTAGGCTTCCAACCTAAATCCTAATCTGCTTTTCCTTCTGCTTGTGGATACTTTGTGGCCAGATTCTAAAAATGTGGAAACGTTTCACTCAAAATCAACATCCTTACAATGTTTAGATTAATTCAGAGGTGGCAGGTGTCTCCTTAGAACATTACCCCTTTCTCTCATGCCCTGGGCAGAAGTAATCCTTCTGTCCCCTGAACTTCATTTTGACTTAGCTCACACATCTGCTATGGCACTTGCCATATGTTTTCTCTGTTCTTATGCATATTAGTCAAGAATCTGTTTAAATGCTAGCAATCCTCTCCACAAAAAGCCTCAGAAAGGGAAAAAAAATTTGACTCTTGGCTCACAAACCTGAACAATTTAGGGATAGTTCTTTCATAGAAATCATTTGATTCAAGATTCATATAATGTCACTAGGATGGGATTTTACTTTGTTTCTTGACCTCATCTTTAATATTTACTGCATTCTCAGTCCCACTGCTTGCAATATGGCTGCCACAGCTCCAGTCTCTGTCTCTTGTTTACTTCTAATGGAAAGAGAAAGAAGTTCTTTCTTAAAACTCCCACGATAATGCCATTGCTTCTCATGGGCATTAAATGGGGCTTATGCCTATTACTGAATCAATCACTGCCTGAAGCAAACTGGTTTAGATCTAGGTCATATGTTCCATGCCTTGGCTCGGTGCTAAGTAGAAACCAAGTCTAACAATGGGGGAGGAATCATTTTCAAAGCAATGTTCAATTTGGAATCAGAAGGAAACTGTTTACAGGAGCCATGTGACACCTGGATTTTCCTTTAGATTATGTATTTATTCATTCTCTTGGCCATAATGCCCAGTACAGTGAATGACAGAGTGATTAACAATTATTTACTAGAGGCAGGGAGGAAGAAAGATGGGATAAACCACTGATTAGACGTTTCTAACATATTCACAGTGTTTTGGACAATACTGTCTTTCTTGGGAACGCATGTTTGACATGGGACTTGAAATGTGGGAATACAGTTATTCATCAGTTTGATTAGCTCCAGCTTGTGCCAACTAAAAGCTTTTCATAAGCATTAGCTGTTTACTCCCTTATTTGAAATATTTCTTGGTAATGAAGTGAAAGTTGCTCAGTCGTGTCCAACTCTTTGGAACCCTATGGGCAGTATAGTCCATGGAATTCTCCAGGCCAGAATACTGGAGTGGGTAGCCTTTCCCTTCTCCAGGGGAGCTTCCCAACCCAGGGATCGAACCAAGATCTCTCACATTGCAGGCGGATTCTTTACCAGCTAAGCCACAAGGGAAGCCTATTTCTTGGTAATAACACTAGAGAAAAAAAAAATAATTCATGTCTTAATGAGGCTTAATTCTTACCTTTCATTCCCTGAAACTTCGTATTGTGCTCTGGAGTCATTTGACGGAACTACTGCCACTTACAAAACTGGTTGGAAAACTGATTTAGCAGAATCTGCCTTGATGAAGTAGTTTACCTCACTTTTTGAGCAACTCTTCACTTTTGGCCCCTGGAGAAGGAAATGGCAACCCACTTCAGTACTCTTGCCTGGAAAATGCCATGGATGGAGGAACCTGGTAGGCTACAGTCCATGGGGTCGCAAAGAGTCGGACACAACTGAACGACTTCACTTTTCACTTTTGGCCCAGTGAGGGTTCAATAATAATGATTTCTTTGCAAAGGGGTCAATTACAGGATGAAAATAGAAACTAAAGCAGTTTCAGTGTTGCTTCCTCAAAGTAGATTCCATTGGTACAAGATGGGGCCATGTCCTTTTTTCACCTTCTGTCAATGACCAGCCAATCTGAGTGTGAACATGGAAATTGGATATTTCCAATTCAGATTCACAAATTCAGAATCATAGATTTTCTTGTGCCCCTGTTGAAGCCACTTAATTCTCTTGGCCCTTCCCCACACTGCTCATCTCTTCCATGAGCTAGAAAGGAGAGATGAGTTTCAGTTCAGTTCAGTCACTCAGTTGTATCTGACCCCATGGACTGCAACATGCTAGGCTTTCCTGTCCATCACCAACTCCCAGAGCTTCCTCAAATTCATATCCATTGAGTCAGTGATGCCATCCAACCATCTCATCCTCTGTCATCCCCTTCTCCTCCCACCTTCAATCTTCTCCAGCCTTAGTGTCTTTTCAAATGAGTCAGTTCTTCATAACAGGTGGCTAAAGTATTAGAGTTTCACCTTCAGCATCAGTATATCCAATGAATATTCAGGACTGATTTCCTTTAGGATGGACTGGTTGGATCTCCTTGCAGTCCAAGGGACTCTCAAGAGTTCTCCAACACCACAGTTCAAAAGCATCAATTCTTCAGTGCTCAGCTTCCTTTATACTCCAATTCTCACATCCATACATGACTACTGGAAAAACCATAGCTTTGACTAGACGAACCTTTGTCAGCAAAGTAATGTCTCTGTTTTTTAATATGCTGTCTAAGTTGGTCGTGACTTTTCTTCCAAGGAGCAAGTGTCTTTTAATTTCATGGCTGCAGTCACCATCTTCAGTGGTTTTGGAGCCCCCCAAAATAAAGTCTCTCACTGTTTCCACTATTTCCCCATCTACTTGCCATGAAGTGATGGGACCAGATCCTATGATCTTAGTTTTCTGAATGTTGAGCTTTAAGCCAACTTTTCACTCTTTCACTTTTATCCAGAGGCTCTTTAGTTCTTCTTCACTTTCTGCCATTAGGGTGGTATCATCTGCATATCTGAGGTGATTGATATTTCTCCCAGCAATCTTGATTCCAGCTTGTGCTTCATCCAGCCTGGCATTTTCCATGATGTACTCTGCATATAAGTTAAATAAGCAGGGTGATAATATACAGGCTTGATGTACTCCTTTTCCTATTTGGAAATAGTCTGTTGTTCCATGTCCAGTTCTAACTGTTGCTTCCTGACCTGCATACAGATTTCTCAGGAGTCAGGTAAGATGGTCTGGTATTCCCATCTCTTTAAGAATTTTCCAGTTTGTTGTGATCCACACAGTCAAAGCCTTGCCTAGTCAATAAACAGAAGTAGATGTTTTTCTGGAACTCTCTTGCTTTTTCGATCATCCAACAGATGTTGGCAATTTGATCCCTGGTTCCTCAGCCTTTTCTAAATCCAGTTTAAACATCTGGAAGTTCACAGCTCATGTACTGTTGAAGCCTGGCTTGGAGAATTTTGAGCATTACTTTGCTAGCATGTGCTGCTGCTGCTGTTAAGTTGCATCAGTCATGTCCGACTCTGTGTGACCCCATAGACGGCAGCCCACCAGGCTCCCATGTCCCTGGGATTCTCCAGGCAAGAACACTGGAGTGGGTTGCCATTTCCTTCTCCAGTGCATGAAAGTGAAAAGTGAAAGTGAAGTGGCTCAGTCATGTCCGACTCTTAGTGACCCCATGGACTAGCATGTGAGATGAATGCAATTGTGCAGTAGTTCGAGCATTTTTGGCATTGCCTTTCTCTGAGACTGGAATGAAAACTGACCTTTTCCAGTCCTGTGGCCACTGCTGAGTTTTTCAAATATGCTTGCATATTGAGTGCAGCACTTTCACAGCATCCTCTTTTAAGATTTGAAATAGTTTAACTGGAATTCCATCACCTCCACTAGCTTTGTTCATAGTGATGCTTCCTAAGGCCCACTTACCTTCGCATTCCAGAGTATCTGGCTCTAGGTGAGTGAGCACACCATCGTGGTTATCTGCATGATAAAGATCTTTTTTGTATAGTTCTTCTGTGTATTCTTGCTCCCTCTTCTTAATATCTTCTGCTTCTGTAGGTCCATACCGTGTCTGTCCTTCCTTGCGCACATCTTTGCATGAAATGTTCCCTTGGTATCTCTAATTTTCTTGAAGAGATCTCTAGTCTTTCCCATTCTATTGTTTTCCTCTATTTCTTTGCATTATCACTGAGGAAGCCTTTCTTATCTCTCCTTGCTATTCTTTGGAACTCTGCACTCAAATGGGTATATCTTCCCTTTTCTCCTTTGCCTTTAGCTTCTGTTCTTTTCTCAGTTATTTGTAAGGCCTCCTCTGACAACCATTTTGCCTTCCTTTTTCTTGGAGATGGTCTTGATCACTGCCTCTGGTACAATGTCGGGAACCTCTGTCCATAGTTCTTCAGGTGCTCTATCAGATCTAATCCCTTGAATCTATTTGCCACTTCCACTGTATAATCATAAGGGATTTTATTTAGGTCATACCTGAATGGCCTAGTGGTTTTCCCTATTTTCTTCAATTTAAGTCTGAATTTGGCAATAAGGAGTTCATGATCTGAGCCACAGTCAGCTTCCGGTCTTGTTTTTGCTGATTATATAGAGCTTCTCCATCTTTGGCTGCAAAGAATATAATCAATCTGATTCAGTATTGACCATCTGGTGATGTCCATGTATAGAGTCTTCTGTTGTGTTGTTGGAAGAGGGTGTTTGCTATGCCGTGCATTCTCTTGGCAAAACTCTATTAGCCTTTGCCCTGCTTCATTCTGTACTCCAAGGCCAAATTGCCTATTACTCCAGGTATTTCTTGACTTCCTACTTTTGCATTCCAGTCCCCTATAATGAAAAGAACATCTTTTTTGGGTATTGGTTCTAGAAGGTCTTGTAGGTCTTCAGCTTCTTCAGCATTACTGGTTGGGGCATAGACTTGGATTACTGTGATATTGAATGGTTTGACTTGGAAATGAACACAGGTCATTCTCTTGTTTTTGAGATTGCATCCAAGTACTGCATTTCAGAGTCTTTTGCTGACTATGATGGCTACTCCATTTCTTCTAAGGGATTCTTGCCCACAGTAGTAGATATAATGGTCACCTGAGTTAAATTCACCTATTCTAGTCCATTTTAGTTCATTGATTCCTAAAAAGTTGATGTTCACTCTTGCTGTTTCCTGTTTGACCACTTCCTATTTACCTTGATTTATGGACCTAACATTCCAGGTTCCTATGCAATATTGTTATTTACAGCATTAGATTACCTCCATCACCAGTCACATCCACAACTGGGTGATGTTTTTGCTTTGGCTCCATCTCTTCATTTTTTCTGCAGTTATTTCTCTACTGTTCTCCAGTAGCATATTGGGCACCTACTGACCCAGGGAGTTCATCTTCAGTGTCTTACCTTTTTGCCTTTTCATACTGTTCATGGGGTTCTCAAAGCAAGAATACTGAAGTGGTTTGTCATTCCTTTCTCCAGTGGACCATGTTTTGTCAGAACTCTCCACCATGACTGTCTTGGGTGGCCCTACATGGCATGGCTGATGGTTTCATTGAATTAGACAAGGCTGTGGTCCCTGTGATCAGTTTGATTAGTTTTCTGTGACTGGTTTTCATTCTGCCTGCCCACTGATGGATAAAGATAAGAGGCTTATGGAAGCTTCCTGATGGGAGAGACTGACTGAAGGGGATTCTGGGTCTTGTTCTGATGGGCAGGGCCACCTTCAGTAAATCTTTAATCCAATTTTCTACTGATGGGTAGGGCTGTGTTCCCTCCCTGTTGTTTGACCTGAGGCCAAACTCTGGTGGTGGTAATGAAGATAATGGCAACCTCCTTCAAAAGGGCCCAAGCTCCACTTAATGCCCCCAACCCTGCAGCAGCCACCACCAGCCCACACCTCTGCTGGAGACTCCTGGACACTCACAGGCAAGATGGGCTTAGGAGTCTTCAATGAGGATTAATAAATAAATATCTGTAAATTCCTTCAAAGGCAGAATTCTCATGAGTTCAACTTTATTCCCCCCCTAAAGAGAAACTAATGGCCTGTGTTCAGTGTACCGTATACTTTTCAGTACGTATATAAATTAGAATTATCTTGAATGAATTCTATCTAATTCATGAAGTTGGAAGTGAGGAGAAGGCATATTACAGAAGATTCAACAAAGATGTGCTTCAGAATGAAATAATACTGGTAGGTAAAATATTCTGTAAGTACGATAAAAACTCAACTACAGAAACTCAGCCATGGGAACATCAAACTTTTGGGCATTTTTATTTCAAGGTAACTATCAAATTATTATCAGTTACTAAATGGATTGGTGATAGGGTCCCAGGTAAAGAGAATGACCTATCTATTTTATTTGGTTACAAAAGAGAAACAGGTGGCAACCTGGGAGAATGAAATATGGCAGAAAAAGACCCAGAGAAAGTTACTGGCTGTTGATTCATTTTTTAGCTTAATTCCATTAGATGTAGGTCATCACTCTGTGCTAAAATATTGTATGCCAATACAGTTTTTGGCAAGATTCAAACTTTGTAATCAATATTAAGGGGCAGAAGCTTGGCCCAAACAACTGAAGCTAATTTTCAAGAGATCTGGTTTATTTCTGGCTTGAGGTAGAGAATTTAGGAAAGGTACATGTGTACCATGAGATGTCCATCAAAAGAGAAGTTTGAAGATGTAGTAAGAAACAAGTATTTTAAAAAGTGTTAGGTTGTGACATATATATATATATACATACATATATGTATGTGTGTGTTTGTGTGAATTACTTTGTTGCACACTTGAAACAAAACATTGTAAATTAAACTTCAATTTTTAAAAAACCTGTATAAATGATCACAGTAGTTTTATTTGTAAAAGCCCAAAGCTAGATACAATGCCAGTGTCTTCCAATGACTCAACATGCAAACAAACAGTGGGACATTCACATCATGGAATACTTCAGTTCAGATGCTTAGTCGTGTCGAACTCTGCGACCCCATGGACTGTAGCACATCAGGCTTCACTGCCCATCACCAACTCCCAGAGTTACCCAAATTCATGTCCATTGAGTCGCTGATGCCATCCAACCATCTCAACCTCTGTTGTCCCCTTCTCCTCCTGCCCTCAATCTTTCCCAGCATCAGGGTCTTTTCCAACGAGTCAGCTCTGCATCAGGTGACCAAAGTATTGGAGTTTCAGTTTTAGCATCAGTCCTTCCAATGAACACCCAGGACTGATTTTCTTTAGGATGGACTGGTTGGATCTCCTTGCAGTCCAAGGGACTCTCAAGAGTCTACTCCAACACCACAGTTCAAAAGCATCAATTCTTCGGCTCTCAGCTTTATTTATAGTCCAACTCTCACATCCATACATGACTAATGGAAAAACCATAGCCTTGACTAGACGGACCGTTGTTGACAAAGTAATGTGTCTGCTTTTTAATATGCTGTCTAGGTTGGTCATACTTTTCTTCCAAGGAGTAAGCGTCTTTTAATTTCATGACTGCAGTCACCATCTGTAGTGATTTTGGAGCCCAGAAAAATAAAGTCTGACACTGTTTCCACTGTGTCTCCATCTATTTGCCATGAACTGATGGGACTGGATGCCATGAACTTTGTTTTCTGAATGTTGAGCTTTAAACCAACTTTTTCGCTCTCCTCTTTCACTTTCATTAAGAGGCTCTTTAGTTCTTCTTCACTTTCTTCCATAGGGTGTGTTATCTGCGTATCTGAGGCTATTGATATTTCTCCCAGTAATCTTGATTTCAGCTTGTGCTTCTTCCAGCCCAGTGTTTCTCATGATGTACTCTGCATAGAAGTTAAATAAGCAGGGTGACAATATACAGTCTTGATGTACTCCTTTTCCTATTTGGAACCAGTCTGTTGTTCCATGTCCAGTTCTAACTGTTGCTTCCTGACCTGCATATAGATTTCTCAAGAGACAGGTCAGGTAGTCTGGTATTCCTATCTAAGAATTTTCCACAGTTTATTGTGGTCCACACAGCCAAAGGCTTTGTCATAGTCAATAAAGCAGAAATGGATGTTTTTCTGGAACTCTCTTGCTTTTTTGATGATCCAGTGAATGTTGGCAATTTGATCTCTGGTTCCTCTACCTTTTCTAAAACCAGCTTGAACATCTGGAAGTTCATGGTTCATGTATTGCTGAAGCCTGGCTTGGAGAATTTGGAGAATTACTTTACTAGTGTGTGAGATGAGTGCAATTGCGTGGTAGTTTGAGCATTCTTTGGCATTGCCTTTCTTTGGGATTGGAATGAAAACTGACCTTTTCCAGTCCTGTGGCCACTGCTGAGTTTTCCAAATTTGCTGGCATATTGAGTGCCGCACTTTCACTGCATCCTCTTTTAGGATTTGAAATAGCTCAGCTGGAATCCTATCACCTCCAGTAGCTTTGTTTGTAGTGATGCTTCCTAAGGCCCACTTGACTTCACATTCCAGAATGTCTGGCTCTAGGTGAGTGATCACACCATCATGATTATCTTGGTCATGAAGATCATTTTTGTATAGTTCTCCCTTGTATTCTTGCCACCTCTTCTTAATATCTTCTGCTTCTGTTAGGTCTGTACCATTTCTGCCCTTTATTGAGCCCACCTTTGCATGAAATATTCCCTTGGCATCTCTAATTTTCTTCAACAGATCTCTAGTCTTTCCCATTCTATTGTTTTCCTCTATTTCTTCACACTGATCACTGAGGAAGGCTTTCATGGAATACTGCTGCTGCTGCTAAGTCGCTTCAGTCGTGTCCGACTCTGTGAGACCCCACAGACGGCAGCCCACCAGCCTTCCCTGTCCCTGGGATTCTCCAGGCAAGAGCACTGGAGTGGGTTGCCATTTCCTTCTCCAATGAATGAAAGTGAAAAGTGAAAGTCAAGTCGCTCAGTCGTGTCCAACTCTTCGTGACCCCGTGGACTGCAGCCTACCAGGCTCCTCCATCCATGGGATTTTCCAGGCAAGAGTACTGGAGTGGGGTGCTACTTAGCACCAAAAAGGAAGAACTATTTATATGTGCAAAACTTGGATGAACCACAAGAAAATTATGTTGAGTAATAAAAACCAATCTTAAAAGACTACATATTGTATATATTTACAGAACATTCTTGAAATGATAAGATTATATAGAGATGGAAAACACAGCAGAGATTGCCAGGAAAAGTGGGGCAAAGAGGTGTGTGTTCCTACAAAAGGGTGGCATGAAGGGCTTTTGTGATATAACTGCTCATAACCTTGACCTGGGTGGTGGTTACATGAAAGTAAACATGTTATAAATTGCACAGAACTAAATACACACACACATGCATATAAAACCTGAATAAGATCAGGGGATTGCATCAATATCAATTTCTCAGTTGTGATATTGGACTACAGGTGTGCAAGATATGGCCCTTGGGGGAACTGAGTGAAGGATGTACAGGATCTTGCTGTATTATTTCTTATAACTGCACATGAGTCTGCAGTTATCTTAAAATGAACAATTAAAACAAAGCAAATCTGGCATAAGCATTTTACCATGTAAATATAGATAGGAAAACTGTCTGTAAACATAATTTTAATGCCTTTATAATATCCTGTTATAGAAACATTATTTGTCTTGCCAGTTCTTGAATAGTATGAGATATTTAACATAGAGCTGTATAAACATGAACTTATTACAAATAAGAATGCAAAGAAGATCATTGCACATGAAACTATCCCATTTCAGGGTATTTCCTTAGAAAAATATTTCATAAAGTGAGTGCTGTAGGATAGTAACAGTTGTAATACAAATGTTCTTTGGTTAAATATATTTGGGAAGTAGCTTTGTTCATTCTGGGTATTCTCATAGTCTTTTAATAGACAAAAGTACATTGAGAATCACCCAAAGGCATCAATATGATCAATGTTTCCTCAAAAAAAGCATTTTCTCTTGAAAAATGTGTAATAGATTAAATATATGACTGTCAATTCTTTGACTTTATACCCATCACTGGGTGGGCTCTATGACTGCCTTGATTAGTAGAATTCAGTGGAAATGCTATACCAGTTTCTGAGCACAAACTTTTAAGAAATCAGCACATTCCACTTTCTTTCTCTCAGAAGACTCCATTTAGGAGAACCCAGCAGCCATGTAAGAGGCCTGAATACCCTGTAACTGCCCTGGTGCCAGAGCTAGCCAAAGGAGAGACTGTGTGAAAAGAGGGAGATGTTTAGCCAGCCCCAGCTCTTCCTGTAAGCCCAACTCAGGCATTAGATATGAGAACAACGCCATCTTGGAAATTTTAACCCCAACAGAAGCAAGGGGAGTAAAACCAAGGAACCAAGCCAACAGTCAGAATCAAGAGTCTGGATATATGCTACCACTGAAGCCTTCTGAAACAATTCAAGAAATCTGAGAAACCTAGCTAAAGCCACTGTAAAGCAAAAATAAGCCATTCCCTCTGTACTCTGCCCAAATTCCCAAATCATAACATCATTAGCACAATAAAATGGTTCTTTATAACACTAAATATAGGCTTGTTGGTTACACAACAATAGCTAACCATTATATCTCTCTGTTTCATTTTTTTTAAGGACAGTGATGAATGGTATTTAAAATCAATTGGCTTTAGAATCGGGGTACCAAAACTCTGTGTAAGTTACTAATGATGTGACCTTGGGAAATTAAACTCTTGAACACTGAGTTTTCTTATTGGTATACTTACTTTATTGAGTTGGAAGACTGAAATGAGATTATGCTTGTAAAGTGCTGAGTCCCATGCCTAGCAGGCAGTAAGTGCCAAGCAATAATTACTTCACCCTTTTACTCCAACCCAGGCTCTGTGGCACAGAAGAGGAATTACTGCCTTAAAGAGCATGTACATTTTTACTTTCTTAATAAAGATGATTAAACTGCTTTCCAGAAAGTATGCACCAGTTTACACTCATCTGTAGGGTGTGAAAGTTGAAAAAACTTGTTATTCAAGAGCAAGGCTTGACAAACTTTTCCTGTACTGAGCCAGACAGTAACTATTCAGGCTTTGTGGGCTATGTGATTCTGTTATAACTACTGAACTCTGCTGTTTAAATGTGAAAGCAGCCACAGATGATTTATAAATAAATGGACATGGTTGTTTGCAATAAAGCTTTATTTATAAAAAACTGAGGTGGGCTGGATTTGGTCTGAAGGATGGTGCTTGCCAAGCTCTTTTCTAGAGAAGGAAACCAGAAGGTTTCTACCCTGGGAATGTACGCATAAAAGTGTTGACAAACTCACAAATGTGTCAAGAAACTCTGTGGGCCCTTCTCTATCAAAACACACTGGCTACTTTTCTAGGCATGTGTGTGAACACCCAGGGCAGGGGGGCCTCAATTTTGCCATATTACTTCCTGCAAAATTAGCTACATCAGCTGCTTCTTTCTATAAATTTTAATCAGTAATGATCTATGCACCATGCATACATACCCTAGTACTTGGTTAAGCTTGCAATTAGGGAAGTCAGCTTTTTTTTCTTGAAGAAAAAGTGATTTGGTTTCTTTTTTAAGCACCAAGTAGATATGCAAAGTTAACTAAAGCAACAAGCATAATCACTAAATATAGAAAGTAGGCTTTGATAGAAAAAGGCCTGGGTTAGCAAAGAAAAGGCCTGAGTTCTGCATCCGGTTTTAGCTTAACTAGCTGTGTGACTATGGGGAAGTCACACATCTGGGTCTCTGTGTGTTATCCATTTATAAAGTGGGACTAGAAATTGCTTCCTTGGTTGCCTTATAACATTTTTAAAAATGGCCACATTTAATTTATAAATCTCATATGTTACTGTTGTTAACTATTTGTGAGTCATCTACCCAATGGAACTCCTTGGGGATAGAAGCAATGTCTTATGCATTTTTAAAAACCCATTTCATGGCACAGAGCTTAGTATACCAAGCAAGCAATAAATGTTTGCAAAATGAATAACTAAATGGATGGATGAGTGCAAGAATTTGTAAACATCCCAATGAATAAGAACAGATATTAAAATGAGGTTTATTATCAAGAAGCCAATCAATAACTTTTGAAAAGATATTTGTGAGTGAAGTATTATTTACCCCAGGAATTTCAGAATCCCTAGGATATGAAAAGACTTGGTGTCTCAGGTGAGTCCACCCTATATCTAGCCACCAATCAACTTCTGTTCTGAGAGTATACATTAGGTACCAATCTTGGCCCTATTTTTAAACTAAAAATGACTGCTTTTTTCCAAAAGCCATGTATAGTAAAAAATTATAATTTGTAGACTTTGAAGTAGAAATAAGAGAAAATTTTAACTGTTTTTTTAATGTTACAATCAAAAGTAATATTATTTCTTTATGAAGCCTAAAGTGAAATGAAAATGGATGGATGGATTAAATAAGCACTTGCAATGTTAATTCAGTACAATTGATACCTTAAGGCAATATCATTTAAAGGAGAAGAATCATTAGCTTCTTTACACAGTAATGAATTCTTCTTCACTGGTCAAGTTGGCCATCCTCAAATGAAACCTCATTTTAATATATGCTCTTACTCATTGGGATGCTTACAAATTCTTACATTCATCCATCCATTTATTCATTTTGAAAACATTTAATGACTGCTTAGTGTGCTAAGCACTGTGCTAAGAAATGGGAAGTTTAAAATTCATAACCTTAGAAAGCTTTGGAATTCTCCACTTGAAAAATCCATGGGACTGAGGTACCGGCTGCCATGATATCTTACATTCAGTCTGATGAACTGATTAACAGCTTGCAAAGAAGTGTTCCTCCTGAATGATCTTTTACCAGGAAAAATCTCCGTAGATATGATTGTTGAATAATGAATGTACTTGAAGGACTGGATGCTAATTTGCATAAGCAAATGCTTTCCTTGGAGATCCTAAGTGAGGAGATTGCATTCGCTCCCCTCCATCAGGGCTGCCTATGGTCATACTGAACTTACCTCAGGAGCAGATAGCCAAGAGCTCAAACAAAGGATGGCTAGAGATGGCTGCTCATCAAAAGGCCTGTTTCACCTAAGAAAATGCAGAGAGGAACCTTTTTCCTTTCTCAACAACTCTACAGTGATCCAGGAAAGAGGATTTGCATAGAACTTTGCTATATCCTTATCCGCACACTTAACACAATTCTGAGTTGAGGTAGCCCAACTCTTTCCCTCTTCCAGAAGAGATTCCTCATAGGATTGAATTGGTAGTGCCCTTTTGGTGTGTAAGAATACACCAAGGTCTTCAGGACAGAGAATGAAGGAAATCTGAAATAAATAAATCCCTCATTTATCAGAATTTACATAATTCTGATAATAGGCTGTATTTTACTTTTTTTACCCAGACATATTTGACTTTCACCAAGCCTAAGATACAGTTAGTGTGTATGTTATTATCCCTAACTGAAAGAAGGGCAGACAGAGGAGGTGAGGTGACTTGAAGGAGCTATTCAGTATGAAATATTCTACTACAGCCTATAATTCCTGAAGTAAAAATGTACTGAGTGGCTTTAGGAGATAAAACAGAAGACATTTATTGTCAGTTTATAGCAGAGCTTGCAGGGTCACATGCAGTCAGTACTCTCTACTCCTGGCTCAGAGTTAACATCTCCAGTTTATACTGTAAAAACTAAGCCATGGACAAACACAGGGAGTGCTATCACGAGATTTCAAACACAGCTTTGTTTCCCAATAATATAACAATTTTCAAACAGAAGAGTTGAAAGAATTTTATAGTAAACACCCACATCCACCCGTACAACACGAACACTGCACTACATTTGCTTTAACTTATCTAACCTCCAACTATTCATCCCTCCATCTCATTTTAAACACATTTTAAAGTACATAGCTGACATCAGAACACTTCTTCCTAAATACTTTAGTATGCATATCTTTAGCTACAATTCAGTATGTGTTCGCTGATTTTTCTTTTGAAGCAAATTTTACATGCAATAAAATGCAAAGATCTTAACTGTGCCTTTGCTTGAATTTTGACAAAACCATACACCTTTATAACCTGGATTCCTATCAAGATAACATGACCTTCACCCCAAAATACTTTCCCTTGCCCTTCTCCATCAGCAGCCACTTCCACCTCCCAACCAGAAGTGACCATTATTCTGATTTTCTCCACCTTAGACTAGCACTGTCCAGTCTAGAATTTTCTATACACAGAATTATACAGTATGTACTCTTATATAAGCCTCATTCTATGCAACATAGTGTATCTGAGGGTCATCTGTGCTGTTGCAGATATCATTGGTTTTTAATTGCTATATGGTATTCCACTGTATGAGTTATATAAGTTTATTTTTTCTCCAACTGACTAACCACAGGGTGTTTCCAGTTTAGGTAATTAAGTTCAAGGCTGTGAGAACTTCTAGCACAAGACTTTTATGCATTTCTGTTTTCATCCCCTAGAGGAACATGTTTAACTACATAAGAGGCCATGCAACATTTCTAAAGTCATAGTGCCATTTGACTTATTTGTTTTTAATTGAAACATAGTTGATTCACAATATTGTGTTAGGTTCAGGTGTACAGCAAAGTAACTCAGTTATATATAACTTTTCACAGATTCTTTTCCTTTACAAGATTATAAGCTATTGAATATAGTTTCTGTGCTATTTGCTATGCTATGCTATGCTAAGTCACTTCAGTCGTGTCCGACTCTATGTGACCCCATAGACGGCAGCCCACTACGCTCCCCCGTCCCTGGGATTCTCCAGGCAAGAACACTGGAGTCGGTTGCCATTTCCTTCTCCAATGCATGAAAAGTGAAAAGTGAAAGTTAAGTCGCTCAGTCATGCCGACTCTTAGCGACCCCATGGATTGCAGCCTAACGGGCTTCTCCGTCCATGGGATTTTCCAGGCAAGAGTACTGGAGTGGGGTGCCATTGCCTTCTCCCCGTGTTATATAGTAAATCCTTATTGCTTATCTATTTTATATATAGTACTTTGTATATGTTAATCCCATGCTGCTAACTTATCCCTCCCCCATTTCCTCTCCCCTTTACCAAAAGTTCTTCTGCTGAGTCTGTTTCTGCTTTGTGTATAGATTCATTTGCATTATTTTTTATAGTCCACATATAAGTGATACCATATAATATTTGTCTTTCTCTATTTTACTTTACCAAGTATAATATTCTCTAGGTCCATCTATGGTGCTGCAAATAGCAATATTTAATTGCTTGATGGCAGGGTAATATTCCATTGTGTGTACATATATATTTATACACACATACACACATCTTAAATTAGCTGTTTGTTGATAAATATTTCAGTTGTTTCCATGTCCTGGCTATCATAAATAGTGCTACTATGAAAACTGGGGTATGTAAATCTTTTCAAATTAGAGTTTTCATTTTTTCTGGGTATGTACCCAAGACTGGAATTGTAGGATTGCAGGATCATATGGAAGCTCTATTTCTAGTTTTTTAAGGGATCTCCATACTGTTTTCCACAGTGGCTGCAGCAATTTACATTCCCATCAACAGTGTAGGAGGGCTGCCTTCTTTTAACAACCTCTCCAGCATTTATTGTTTGTAGACTTTTTGATGATGGCCATTCTCATGGGTGTGAGATAAAACCTCATGGTTTTGATTTGCATTTCTTTAATGATTAGCAGTTTTGATTTGCATTTCTTTAATGATTAGCAGTGTTAAGCATCTTTCCATGTGCCCATGGGCCATCTGTATGTCTTCTTTGGAGAAATATCTATTTAGGTTTTCTACCCTTTTATTGATTTGATTATTTGGTTTTTTAAATACTGAGTTGTATGACTTATTTGGGAGAGGGCAATGGCACCCTACTCCAGTACTCTTGCCTGGAAAATTCCATGGATGGAGGAGCCTGGAAGGCTGCAGTCCATGTGGTCGCTGAGGGTCGGACACAACTGAGTGACTTCACTTTCACTTTTCACTTTCATGCATTGGAGAAGGAAATGGCAACCCACTCCAGTGTTCTTGCCTGGAGAATCCCAGGGACGGCAGAGCCTGGTGGGCTGCTGTCTATGGGGTCGCACGGAGTCGGACACGACTGAAGAAACTCAGCAATAGCAATGACTTATTTGTTTGTTTTAGGTATTAATCCCCTGTCACTTGAATCATTTGCAAATATTTCCTCTCATTCTGAAGGTTGTCTTTTCTGTTTTGGTGATGGTTCTCTCTGCTGTGCAAAAGCTTTTACATTTGATTAGGCCTCATTTGTTTATTTTTGCATTTATTTCTTTTGCTTTGGGAGATGATTTAAGAAAATGTTGCTATGGTTTATGTTCGAGAATGATTTACCTATGTTCTTTTCTAGGAGTTTTGTGGTGCCATGTCTTGTATTTAGGTCTTTGAAACATTTTACTTTTATAGTTTTAATATGGTCTGAGGGAGGGCTCTACTTTCTTTGATTTATGCGCAGTTGTACCGTTTTCCCAAAACCACTTGCTGAAGGGTCTGTATCTTCTCCATGCATATTTCTGCCTTCTTTGTTATAGACTGACTGTGGGTGTGTGGGTTTATTTCTGGGCTCTCTATTCTGTTCTATTAAACTATATGTCTGTTTTAGGGCCAATACCATGCTGTTTTGATTACTGTAGCTCTATAGTATATAGCTCATGCAATCTTTAAAAGAATATTTAATGTAGATGGTATCATTCTCATTTTGCAGAAGAGGAAATTAAGTTTACAGACGTAAAGTCACTTGTCCAGGTAAGTGATAGAGTTATGATCCAAATATTCATTGCCATCATGCCACAGTGCCTCCCCCCATATCTCTAAACCCACTCAGCTGTTTTTGTTTCCTTGAGCAGCCCATGCCCTCTCAGACTTTTGCACAAAAACATACCCTCTTTCCTGAAACACTTTCTCTAACTTTACTTAGTTTACTCTTACTCGTCATTTGAAAGTCAGCTCAAATGACACATCCTCCAGAAGACTTTCCTATTTTTCCCCTTTTACAGGTTGGATTATGGCTCCTCTTGAGTCCTGTCAATGTGCCTTCGTTATGGTTTTACTTTCACATCGCACTGTAATCATTGCCCTGTGTTCCTGGCCTCTGGTCCTGTTGCTTCCTTGAGGATGGACACCTTATTTATTCCCTGCCCAGCCCCCCGCCACCACCCTGCAGCTTTCCAGAGCTGTGCTGTCTACTATGACAGCCACTGGCCACATTTATCTACTGATCATTTGAAACATGACTAGTCAGAATTAAGATGTGCTGTAAAATACATTGAATTTTAAAGACTTAGATGAATAATAAGAATATAAAATACCTCATTAACAGTTTTTAATATGAAATATATATCAAAATGATAAGATCATAAGATTTGGGGGAATTCCTTGGTGGTCCAATTGTTAAGACTCCATCTTCCAGTGCAGGGGACGCAGGTTGGATCCCTGGTCAGGAAACTAAAATCCCGTATGCCACAGGGCAAATAAGTCCATGTGCCATGCAACCACTGCATCCGTGTGCTCTGGAACCCACACACCACAACGTGAGAGAAGACTGCTCAGCAACACATCCATGGTCTCACATGCCGCACCCCACACAGCCAAATAAAAAAATATTCTTTTAAATGGTAAGATTTTGGATCTACTGGTTTAAAATATATGATTAAAACTATTCATGTCTGCTTCTTCCTCTTTTTTAAATGTGATTACTAGATAATTTAAAGTGACATGTATTTCTTTTGGATAGTAGTGCTCCAGGATTCTGTCACAAAGTTCTAAGTAAGCCTCTGAAACCAGTTAAAAGATTTGAAGGAGTACTACAGGAGCCTCTTTACTGGGATGCTTTTGCTGATTTTCTCTGTTAACTTTGGACAGTCCTCTAACGGAGATGAGAGAGATGAACTGGCTTGCATTTCCATGTGTGCTTGTACTGCAGCTTGGGATACTGACAGGCAGTTGGTTGGGTTAACTGAAAGATGTTCCACTAGCTGTGTTACCATGGGTTAAGGTACTAAGCTCTCTGTGCTTCATTTTCTCAAGGACACAATGAGGATGATTGTGAAGTCTACTTTATAGAAATGTTGAAGGGATGTAATGAGTTAATTTCCTGAGTCATTTCACAGAACAAACACTGCCTGATGCGGGATGAACACTCAGCACACTTCAGCTTTATTACTCATGCCATAGCTGCATGGTTCTTGGAGGGAAATGTGGCGAGAACACCTCCTTCAGTGATCTGTCTCATTCTCCGGAAGGCCAGAGTAGAGATTTACTGTCTCTGTGTCCTTGGCAGTTAGAAGCTTCTCAGTGGCAAGCTGCGGGGACAACGGCAAGGTCTTAGGAGGCCAGGCCATCCTCCGGCTGCATAACAATCTGGCAACACTTCCTGTCAGCTCTGGGCCTTCACACACACAGTCTCCCTTCCTCAGGGCACTGGGAGCCGAGCATCTGGAGAGCAGCAAACTTAATTAACTTGAAGCAAGGGGAGCTCAGAGGAAGAAATAATGGTCTTAACTTCCAAACTTCCTAATTAAAATGCAGAAGGCACTGGAGGTCACACATATAATTCAGAAATCTCATTTAGGGACTATGCCTTCAGTAGAGTTTCCACAATGTGACTCTGCAACACTGATCCTTGACCCATAAACCAAGACAAAGGGAAGGGAGCTAAATTTGGCTCCATGTGTGTTTAATGCATCTTCAAACCCACCAGGGAACCCCCTCTCTCTTTGATCTCATGTAACATGGCCTGGGCTTGCAAATTAAATGCCTTTCCATTCAGATCTATAAGGAGCTTTTCCAAGATCAAATCTGTCTTCATACTTGAGTGTTCCAGGGGACTGATGGGGTTGTAATGATATTTTCTGGCACTCATTGCTAGCTGAGATTCCTGAAGGCAGTCCCCAGGCAGGTCACAGAGTAGAACAATTGGGTATTTTTAGCCTTTCTACATTCCTAGAGATTTTCAGTTTTGAATGCAACTTCGGCACAGAAAAGGTCCAGCCAACACAGGCAAAAAGCTGTGCTATTCTTGGAAAGAACATGATTTCAAAATCAGGGGGACCTGGTATAAAATACCAGCCCTATCCCTGACCAGCTGTGTAACCACAGAAGACACTTTTTAAGCCTTAGTTTTCTCAGCTGTCAAATGGATGCACTAATAACAACCTCACAGAGTGTGTATGAGGAATAAATGAGATAATGTATATAACTCTTCTAGCATGCCCCAGGCACAGTAGTAGAGGCTCAAACATGGTAGCTCTTGTCCTCTGTTTGTTGCTAACAATAACAATAATAAACCAGCATGATCCTACAAAGAATCACAACTTCTACAAATAATCATAGTAAGCTTGGAATTTTTAGAGCTCTGCCCAACTAGTACTAAGACCTCATTATTGAGTATTGAGATGAGTTCTTTTATTTATTCAGTTTTTCAGCTACAAACTCTGTATTTATACATTTATCAAGCCTCTTTTGAATACATAAAACTGTACCAGCCTCTAGACAAAGGGAAGAGAGGCTTTTCCAGGGCTGACTTGATGGAACTTAAAATCCTGTTGCTGCTGACATGCTTTCAATATTTCACAAATATTCTGAGCCATTAAAATTTTATAGTTGAGGCACAAATACTCACTTTGTTTAATTTTGAAATGCACAAAATGAAATGTAAAAAAATTCCAGTCCTCACTCTTTAAAAATTTCCTATTATATAACTAATAAGGAAAATAGAGATGAGAGAATTTTCACATCATTTAATTCTATTCACAGTGGAAACAAATTTAGTCTGAGTGAAGCTGAACATTAATACAGAAGTGCTTCAGCCAAGAAGGATTTAACTGCTGAAAAGGGGTAGTTACATGATGTATATTTGGGGCATTTAAAACTACCTAAACAATGACATTTGCCTAGATTTAATGGTTTTCATTTTACTTTTTTCTTAGGTTATATCTGTAAAGACAAAGAAGGTGTGAGAACATTCAATAATCTGAATTTCTGCTCCATATAAATTTTTTCATGATTATGATAAAAATTATGATGATTACAATAACAGTTAAAACATGAGTAGTTCTATGATGCAAGCTCTCTGAGTCTCCACAGCAAGCTTACTAGCTAAAGAAGTGTCAAAACCAAATGAGTAGAGAGTGATGGGGCAAGGTATGGTAGGATTTTATCCTGTTACATAGAATACGTGTGCTTTGCTTCTTCAAAGTGTCTACAAAAGAGAGAGAGAAATAAAAAATAGATCTATCATTTTCAGCTTCCAAAATATGTAGAGGCTTAGTAAATGTTAGTTGTTATGAAGATTCTCTTACATGTTGGAGTCAGCAATTCCTTGCCAGAATTATATATTTAGTACAGAGACTGGATTTTAACAAATGTTCAACCAGACATTGATTATTTTTATTGTTGTTATTTGAAGACACTTAACTAGTGATTTTATATTATTATTGTTACTATTACCACTATCATAATTTTATTATTTGGTAGGGTGATACCAAATACAATGGATTACTTAGGCTATGTAGGCAAAAGGGGCTATTATGCCCATCTTACAGATAAAGAAACTGAGGCTCAGATAAGTTAAATAACTCACTCAGGATTCACACATGTAGGAAAACTGGATTCATTTTTACCTGCCTGCAAAACATAACCCTAAGCTACTGGTTCAGAGTGAAGCGACCTTAGACTCCACCCTTACAACCTCTGTGGATTCTTAGGAAGATTACACACATATAGGTCGTGACCCTCCGATAAACTGGAAGAAATAAAGAATTTTGAGATATCATTCTTCTTCTTATAGTAGTCTCATATTTAGCCTATATTTCACTAATATAACTTGGGCTTCTCATGAAATAACTTAAGAATTAATGCAATTTCCTTGTACTAGATATTCATTCTATTGGAAAAACTAAACTCCAGAAACAGAGTGGAATAGAAACTCAGTGAATAAGCTGACTCACAAGGCATGAACAGCGTGAAGAGGCCTTGCCTTAAGGTGCCAGGCTGCCTTGTTGTTCTTGTTGCCCGCCTCCAAGGAGAAATCTGGGGGGTGGCAGTGCCCTTTAATGACCAAGAAAGAAGATGATGTACATATATACAATGGAATACTACTCAGCCATAAAGAAGAACAAAATACTGCCATTTGTAGCAACGTGGATGGACCTAGAGAGCATCTTACTAAGTGAAGTAAGTCAGACAGAGAAAGACAAATATCTATGATATCACTTATATGTGGAATCTAAAAAAAAAATGATTAAAATGAATTTATATGAGCTTAAATACAAAAAAGAAATAAACTCAGAAGCACAGAAAACAAACTTATGGTTACCAAAGAGGAAGAGAGGGGGAGGGATAAATTAGGAATTTGGGATTAACAGATAACACACTGCTGCTGCTGCTGCTGCTGCTAAGTCACTTCAGTTGTGTCCGACTCTGTGTGACCCCATAGACGGCAGCCCACCAGGCTCCCCCATCCCTGGGATTCTCCAGGCAAGAACACTGGAATGGGTTGCCATTTCCTTCTCCAATGCATGAAAGTGAAAAGTGAAAGTGAAGTCACTCAGTCGTATCCAACTCCTCCATGGACCAGGCTCCTCCGTCCATGGGATTTTCCAGGCAGGAGTACTGGAGTGGGGTGCCATTGCCTTCTCCAACAGATAACACACTACAACATACAAAATAGATAAATGACAAGGACCTATTGCATCATGCAGGGAACTAAACTCAATATCTTGTAATAACCTATTATGGAAAAGAACCTGCAAAAAAAAATCTGAGTAACTTTGTTGTACACCTGAAACACAACATTGTAAATCAATGATGCATTTCAATAAAAATTTAAGAAAAAAGAACATGGGCTCTGGAGTTCGGTAGATCTGAGTTCCAGTCCCAGGCTTGACACATACTGAGCATACAGTCTTGGACTGTATGGGTTTAAGCTCTTGGGCCTCCATTTCCTTATCTGTAAAATGGGGCTACTATTGCTAAGCCACTTCAGTCGTGTCCGACTCTGTGCGACCCCATAGACAGCAGCCCACCAGGCTTCGCCGTCCCTGGGATTCTCCAGGCAAGAATAGTGGAGTGGGTTGCCACTTCCTTCTCCAATGCATGAAAGTGAAAAGTGAAAGTGAAGTCGCTCAGTCGTGTCCAACTCTTAGCGACCCCATGGACTGCAGCCCACCAGGCTCCTCCATCCATGGGATTTTCCAGGCAAGAGTACTGGAGTGGGGTGCCATTTCCTTCTCCGAAAATGGGGCTAATGGTGTTTATCTCACAGGAGTCTAAGAGGATTAAATGAGTCAATGCAAGTAAGCCGCTGGCCACTATGCCTGGGTCAGGGAAAGCACCCAGTAGTGTTAACTGTTACTGAGAGAAATGTCCCTCACATAGGAATGGTTTCAACTGGGATATCTAAACACATACACCTACTAAATAAACATTAAGAGCTAAGAATTAAAATTGAAGGAGTAAAATGGCCCATGTGGATTTATTTTTTCTGTTTGCTCTATGTTTTGCTAAAGGACTTCGAAGATGCCCCGGGAGGGGTGACACAGAGGACTTGATACCTGCACTGGGGAAGCTCAATAATTTCAATGGCAGGAGCATTTCCCAGGCCCAGAATCGCCCCTTGCCATGGCAATTGGCGCCGGCAACCTCACAGAGCCTCTGGCTGTCTAGCAATTTTCTAATATATGGCATCAGGCCAGAGCAAGGGATGCAACTGAAAATAGCAAAGGGGAAGAAGGCCCAAGAGGCTGTGGAGTCACCCCTAAGGCTGAGCAAGTTTTCAGGAATTTTATTTGCTGTGCCCCTGGCGTCTTTTCTCTTGTTAATAAGCTGCATAGCAAAAACAATGCCATCAGCAAAATGCAGAGGGAAGTAAGCCCAGTGTAAAATAGTGATTCCATTCTTCTCCTAAAGATGCCTGATCCTCTACAGACATGGCATCCCATATTCTTTTGAGATTGGGAGTTGACAGGTAACTTCAGAGGGAAGGAAAAAAAAAAGAACTTGCTCAGTCTGTAAGATTATACTTAGGGAATAAGCCTGGAGTAGAAGTGAGACCTTGGGCTGAGGATACAGTTTGGCTATAATATCAAAACAGGATGCTCCCAAGTCCCTTTGAGGCACAAGATAGATGGGTTCAGGCCATCTATCTTCCATGCAGACAGAAACTCCATAAAAGCAGGATGATGGACAAGGCTGGGCCTTGCCCAGATAAGAGATAAAATATCAAATATTCCTCATTCTCAAAGTTAAGGAGACCTCCCTGACTACACATGTGCAGAAAGGCTCCTTGGAGGTCAGAAAGGGAGGGGGCATCATCCCATAGTAAATAATGTCAACTACCCATAGGCCTCTTCACTAGAGTCCATCTTGGCTAAGAGATGCATGTGCACACATGGGAGGTCCCTAAGATATACCTAATACAGACAAGAACCATGCAAAGCAAGATGATTTGCCAAAGGAAACCCAGAAGAAATGCCCCATAAAAGTGATTCAAATTACCACAGGGCATGACTCTCTCTGAGCCCACCCATGGGTCTATCCACACATACTGTACTCATTTTTTCTTCCTAAAAAACACTTTACTTATTTACAAATCTCCACCTCTGCGGGAATTCTTTTTCTGCAAAGCTGAAGAGCCAAGGCCTTGTCACTGACTGTTGGTCTAGTGGCTAGGATTCACTCCATTTACCACTATGACCAGACCTAAACCTCTGGCCAGGAACTGAAATCCTGCTTCTAGCTGCTGCAGGCAGAGGCCACCCGAGATCGCTTTCACCTCTGAACTGCTAGCCCCAGTGTCTCCCCCTTTGAGATGAAGGAGTTTCAAAGAGAAGCTGAGCCCTATGGAATCAGGAACCACTGAATCTTTAGTACCCAAAGTGGTGCCTGACACACAGAATATGTTGATAAATCAGATTCTGTTGCTGTTAAAGCACAAGATTTAATGTATTCCTTTGCCTTTAACGGATCCTTTAATGTTATCCATTCTATGAGCCTATTGAAAAGGATATGATTCTGAGACCAGCCAAGTGATTCTTTAAAGAAAATAATGACCCATCCCCAAAGTCAGGCTGGTACTGCTTGCAAAGACTCTGGTAAAGACATCCAGCCCAGAGCTGAGTAAATCCTCAGAATCAAGGGTTGTGAGGAAGACCCCTAGTTGTGAAAAGAAGAGAAGTAAAAGGCAAAGGAGAAAAGGAAAGATATACCCCTTTGAGTGCAGAGTTCCAAAGAATAGCAAGGAGAGATAGGAAAGGGTTCCTCAGTGATCAGTGCAAAGAAATAGAGGAAAACAAGAGAACGGGAAAGACTAGAGCTCTCTTCAAGAAAATTAGAGATACCAAGGGAACATTTCATGCAAAGATGGACTCAATAAAGGACAGAAATGGTAGGGACCTAACAGAAGCAGAAGATATTAAGAAGAGGTGGCAAGAATACACAGAAGAACTGTACAAAAAAAATCTTCATGACCCAGATAATCACAACAGTCTGATCACTTACCTAGAGCCAGACATCCCGGAATGTGAAGTCAAGTGGGCCTTAGGAAGCATCACTACGAACAAAGCTAGTGGACGTGATATAATTACAGTTGAGCTATTTCAAATCCTAAATGATGATACTGTGAAAGTGCTGCACTCAATATGCCAGCAAATTTGGAAAGCTCAGCAATGGTCACAGGACTAGAAAAGGTCAGTTTTCATTCCAATCCCAAAGAAAGGCAATGCCAAAGAATGCTCAAACTACTGCACAATTGCACTCATCTCACACGCTAGTAAAGTAATGCTCAAAATTCTCCAAGCCAGGCTTCAACAATACGTGAACCGTGAACTTCCAGACATTCAAGCTGGTTTTAGAAAAGGCAGAGGAACCAGAGATCAAATTGCCACATCTGCTGAATCATCAAAAAAGCAAGAGAGTTCCAGAAAAACATCTATTTCTGCTTTATTGACTATGCCAAAGCCTTTGGCTGTGTGGACCACAATAAACTGTGGAAAATTCTTCAAGAGATGGGAATGCCAGACCACCTGACCTGCCTCTTGAGAGATCTGTATGCAGGTCAGGAAGCAATAGCTAGAACTGGACATGGAACAACAGACTGGTTCTAAATAGGAAAAGGAGTACGTCAAGGCTGTATATGTGCAGATTACATCATGAGAAACGCTGGGCTGGATGAGGCACAAGCCGGGATCAAGATTGCCAGGAGAAATATCAATAACCTCAGATATGCAGATGACACCACCCTTATGGCAAAAAGCGAAGAACTAAAGAGCCTCTTGATAAAAACGAAAGAGGAGAGTGAAAAAGTTGGCTTAAAGCTCAAAATCCAGAAAACTGAAATCATGGCATCTGGTCCCATCACTTTGTGGCAAATAGATGGTGAAACAGTGGAAACAGTGAGAGACTTTACTTTTGGGGGCTCCAAAATCACTGGAGATGGTGACTGCAGCCATGAAATTAAAAGATGGTTGCTCCTAAAAAAAAAAAAAAAAAAAAAAAAAAAAAAGATGGTTGCTCCTTGGAAGAAAAGTTATGACCAACCCAGACAGCATATTAAAAAGCAGAGACATTACTTTGTCAACAACGGTCCGTCTAGTCAAGGCTATGATTTTTCCAGTAGTCATGTATGGATGTGAGAGTTGGACTGTAAAGACAGATGAGTGCTGAAAAATTGACGCTTTTGAACTGTGGTGTTGGAGAAGACTCTTGAGAGTCCCTTGGACTGCAATGAGATCTAACCAGTCCATCCTAAAGGAAATCAGTCATGAATACTCATTGGAAGGACTGATGCCGAAGCTGAAACTCCAATACTTTGGCCACCTAATGCGAAGAACTGACCCATTGGAAAAGACCCTGATGCTGGGAAAGATCAAAGGCAGGAGGAGAAGGAGATGGATGGTTGACAGAGGATGAGATGGTTGGATGGCATCACCAACTCAATGGACATGAGTTTGAGTAAAGTCTGGAAGCTGATGATGGACAGGGAAGCCTGATATGCTGCAGTCCATGGTGTCTCAAAGAGTTGGACACGACTGAGTGACTGAACTGAACTGAACTGAGGGGCCACTGATGTAGGTCTTCCTTACTAAACCACTAGCCAGCATTTCCCCTGAATGAAGAGGCAGAGGTATCTGGAGAAGGCCCAACTCTTGGGTCACAGCAGTACCACTGGTCTAGCCCTCCACAGTGCAGAGAGCACCTGTCAGCCACTGTCTGATGTAGTTCTCACAGGGCCAAGTCGGGAAGGGAGGTGGTGGCTTAGCCAATGGAGAATGGGGACACTGAAATTCATACAAGGTATCCACTTGCCCAGAGTTATTTCGCTGGTAAGTAGAATGAACCTGGGACTTTTCACTCCAAGGTGTGAGCTATGAGAACCATTCAGCAGTGAGAGGCTGTACAATTGCCATCTGTTCCTAAACTATGCCTAAAGATCATATGTCCTAAGCAGGACGATATTAGTGACAACCAGCACTTATCGCCACTCGTATTACCAGCTCACTGTATCCAAAAAAAGTCGGACACAACTGAGCATGCACGTGCTATCTAGCCCTCTTCTGCTGTCAGCAAACCTGAACAAGCCCACGTCTGCCAGCATCTGTCATTCCAGGTCTGTGGCTGCTGACACCTCAGGGATAGTTTCCCTTTTCCCCTTTGGGACCACGCATCAAGTTCCTCTTCTCTGTTTCCTGCAGCTGTGCTCTTTCATCCTGCCAAGAGCTTTCTCACTGATGAAGGCAGGGCTGACAGCAGAGTCACCTGGTAGTTTTCAAGCCTCTTATATCCCCTCTCCCTTTGCAAGATGATTAGATGACAAAGGGTGGGTGGGGAGGAGTCAGGGCCATCAGAACCTCCAGGGTATTCAAAGCCACCTAAGGCTGGTAGCTCACACAGTAAAGAATCTACCTGCAATGCGGGAGACCCCAGTTTGATCCCTGGGTTGGGAAGATACCCTGGAGAAGGGAATGACAACCCACTTCAGTATTTTTGCCTACAAAATTTCATGGACAGACTATCAGGTTGCAAAGAGTCAGACACAACTGAGCCACTAACACTTTCACTTCACTTCAAAGCTTTCAAGAGCCTGCCCTATACCAAATAGGGGATTCACTCAATCAGAACTGAGCACCTGTTCTGTGCTGGGTGCCAACCTGGTTGTTCAATATAAATTAATTTTTAAAATACCACTGATCATCTGTAAATCTCAAAACCTCTAATAAGCCTGATGAGCATGAATCATAATAGTCATGCCAATGAAAATATGGGCACTTGCCATCTGCCTCTACAAGGATTAAGTCACTAGCCACTGATTTCCACACACCCAGATTTTAGGGAGGAGATCAGGAATGAGGCACTCTGTGCTCAGGGAAAAACCAGAAGAACAAGTCTTTAGATATGAGATATTTTCAGGAGACGATGTTATGAGCTCAATTCCTACATCTCCTCATATCTAGAAAAGCACTAACATTATTAGTGACATCTGCTTCTCGTGACTAGTAGCAAGCTTCTGCCAAAATGTATGTTTGACTGCACATGCCCTCCTTCACTAAAATCATGTGTAACACTGACCTTTCCGTTACCTCTTGGAGCAGTTCCTCAGAGTTATCTGAGGTGCTGTCTCTCAGACTGTGTCCTCACTTTGCCCCAAATCAAGTTTAACTCACAACTCTCAGGATGTGCTTTTTTTTTTTTTCTCTCAGTAGACAGTCACAAAAAAGCAGTACTAATTGAGAACTTCAGTTCTGTTGCTCCGTCCTGTCTGACTCTTTGAGACTCCATGGACTGCAGCATGCCAGGCTTCCCTGTCCTTTACCAACTCCCAGAGTTTGCTCAAACTCATGTCCACTGGGCTGGTGATGCCATCTAACCATCTCATCCTCTGTCGTCCCCTTCTCCTCCTGCCTTCAATCTTTCCCAGCATCAGGGTCTTTTCAAATGAGTCCGTTCTTCTCAACAGGTGGCCAAAGTACTGGAGTTTCAGCTTCAACACTGAGAACTTTCTACTGTTCTAAACACATCACATTTAGTAACTTATTTGATCCTCACAAGTACCCATGAGATGGGTGCTATTACTATTCCTACATTACAGATCATGAAGGGGATGCCCAGAGAGGTTCAAAAACTGAGTCAAACACACACAAGTGGTAACTGATAGAGCTTGGCTAACATAGGTAACTAAAACTTTGCCTCAACCTCAGTCATTATAACTTGTTCACCCTCCTTACAACAAGCCTATGTGAGATGAGCAGCAGTTTTCCTTCTACAGTGGATCATCCATATTTAGTTTTTACAATTTCACTTCTAATGGTTTAGGAAGCAAACCACACATTTTTTATAGTGTATGATCTTTTGCAGCAAAGCAATTTTTCATCAAATATTCAATGAAATAAGGGCCTTTTCCAATGCCTACGTTTGCACAAAACCATACCTAATCCATTTTAAAGGTGATTCCATTTTGCTTAACAATAAGAAACTGAAAGTTTAAGTGATTTGCTCAGGTCCCATTGCTGGCAAGTGGCAGACCCAGTCTGTGTTCTTTCTACCAAACCACACTTACAAACAGACCTGCAGGAAAGCTGCTTATCTTTTAAGATATTTCTAATGCTAATGGAAAACCTACTGATTATGACTCTTTGGGAAAGATAATCCTCAACTCTCAACAGCCTCAGTATGTGTTTCACAGTCATTTGACTAACTGTGAAAAATTGTGAAAGCCTTGTTTTGGTTCCCCATGCAAATACTGACAAAAGAAGTGTGTATTTGTGAGTGAAAAGGGAGACTTAAGATCTCTGTGGGGAAGGTTTGGATGTCTGGAGTAGAACCTTCCAAGTGCGGTGGAGAAAATCTACATCTGTACAGTAATATCCTTGCAAAGAAGAAATTTTAAATATTTTGTATGAGTAGGTTTCAGAACAAGTTACTGAGGAAGCTTAAGAAACTTCAGAGATGTTCCCATCTGCTGAGAGAGAGATAATGATTGGAAATACTCATAACCCACTCTTTGGGTACCTTGACTAAAGATGGAATTTTTGAATGGATAAGCTTTTCTTCTGGGCTATGACTGACACTCAGAATAAAGACGTACCTGTGAAATTGTGACAGTGGGAAAACATAGAAAAAATCTTTCTATATTCTTTGTTGAGGTCACAAATCCTTTTGAGAATATAATGATGTTTGTGGATCCCTTCTTCAGAAAAATGCTAATTTTATGATCCATAAGTTCAAAGACCCCCTGAAACCCAGTAAAAGCTATGGTTTTTCCAGGAGTCATATACGGATGTGAGAGTTGGACCGTAAAGAAGGTTGAGCACTGAAGAATTGATGTTTTTGAATTGTGGTGCTGGAGAAGACTCTTGAGAGTCCCTTGGACTACAAGGAGATTCAACCAGTCAATCCTAAAGGAAATCAACCCTGAATATAAATTGGAAGGACTGATGCTGAAGCTAAGGCTCCAATACTTTGGCCACCTGATGCGAAGAGCTGACTCATTAGAAAAGACCCTGATGCTGGGAAAGATTGAAGGCGGGAGGAGAAGGGGACAACAGAGGATGAGATGATTGGATGGCATCACCGACTCAATGGACGTGAATCCGAGCAAACTCCTGGAGATAGTGAAGGACAGATAAGCCTGGCGTGCTGCAGTCCATGGGTGGCAAAGAGTTAGACACAACTAAGCAACTGAACAACCACCACCCAGTAATGGACTCCCAAATGTCTATGAATTCCAAGTCTAAAGACTTTAGTCTAATTTATCTCTAAATTCAATTTCAGGTAAAAATGTTCTGTTATTTTCAACAATCACAAAGTTTTAAATTTCATATATGCCAAACCAGCCCCCCATTCCTGTTCTACTCTCAAGTGACTTAGCAGCTTATTTTGGAATTCTAAATATCTGTAGAATAAAAGATGTGTATCCAGGACCAACAAAGAGCCTAGACACTTCAGAAGTTCCCTTAAATATTTAAGTTTGTGAAAGGTTAACCCTTTGAGTGAGACAAGATGCTCTACCAGGCTCAGAGAAGGTATAGGATTACTAACCTAGGAACTTCTAGGGGTAAGTGACTCCTTGATGCCAACTGATTGTTGCTGGGAGAACATAACCGACTACTGTCTTCTAACACTGTTCAAACCCTGGATTTTGATGATCTCTATTACAGAAGCAGTTATCTGTATTCTTCATTCAGTCAACTAATGTTGTTTGAAAAATTACTATTTGCAAATAATAGGGAAATACAATGATGATTCATGTAATCACTTTTTCTTTAAACATACTACAAAGAGTTATTTTTTTATTTGCCTCATTTTTTTTAATGTCTTCCAATTTTTTTTAAGTGTTTGTTTATTTTGGCTGTGCTGCATCTTCATTGCTACGTGAAGGCTTTGTCTAGTTGTGGCAAGCAGGGGCTACTCTCCAGTTCATTATGGAGGCTTTTCACTGCAGTGGTTTCTCTTGTTGTGGACCATGGGCTCTAGATATGTGGGCTTCAGTAGTTGCAGCACAAGGGCTCAGGAGTTGTCGCGCATAGGCTTATTCATCCTGAGACATGTAGAATCTTAGTTTTCAGACCAGGGATTGAACCTATGTCCCCTGCACTGGCAGGTGGATTCTTAAACACTGGACCACCAGGGATGTCCCTTTATTTACCTTATTGGTAATTCCAAAATCACACAGGTCTTTGTACCATTTTGCTGACTATTGTTTCTCATTCTTTTCCATGCTATTTCCATGTGTATTGCATGTGGGTACATTTATGTGCGTGTGCCTGCTTCTGAATTCAGATTCCTTGCAAATTCACTTCAAGCAATTTTGGAGAGCTTGACTCAAGGCTTCATTCCTTAGAGAAAAACTGCAGTTCTTCTTGTAACCACCTGGGGATACTAACAATTTGGGACTACCATAATCAAATTTTCCTCTGGAAGAATTTCATATCCTATAGGC
The DNA here is from genome assembly GCF_019923935.1 of Bubalus bubalis. Classification (NCBI taxonomy): domain Eukaryota; kingdom Metazoa; phylum Chordata; class Mammalia; order Artiodactyla; family Bovidae; genus Bubalus; species Bubalus bubalis. The sequence continues at coordinate 52,820,964 of NC_059165.1, read as the reverse complement.
ACTGTGATTCGGTTGCAAAACCACACAAGGATGAACTTACAGTTATGAAGTCTCAAGGAAATGTTCATGTATTCTAGTTTTCCTACCATTCAGTGTTTTTCGATCCTGAGCACTAGGTTCATTTCTTGTTTCCTCTTAGTTTGAAGCTGTGGCCCTTTAGGGATCCCGGGAGTGGAGATCTCATATCAAGGTCCCACTTTGGAAGAGTTGTACGCTCCAGCACCTGCCCCTCATGCAGCCTTCATAATGGAAGCTCAGAGTCACCGTTTATCTGGAGAGACCTTCTAGGCAGACTCATTTTTTTTTTAATTTTATTTTATTTTTAAACTTTACATAATTGTATTAGTTTTGCCAAATATCAAAATGAATCCACCACAGGTATATATGTGTTCCCCTTCCTGAACCCTTCTCCCTCCCCATACCATCCATTTTTAACTTCATGATTCCTCCTGATGTATGGTCTGTAGTTCACTTGCAATTACTCCAGAGGAGGAAGTGCTATATTGCACATTTGCATGTGTGCATACATGTTCAACAGAATGGGAAAGACTAGGGATCTCTTCAAGAAAATCAAAGATACCAAAGGAACATTTCATGCAAAGATGGGCTCGATAAAGGACAGAAATGGTAGGGACCTAACAGAAGCAGAAGATATTAAGAAGAGATGGCAAGAATACACAGAAGAACTGCACAAAAAAGATCTTCATGACCCAGATAATCACGATGGTGTGATCACTCACCTAGATCCAGACATCCTGGAATGTGAAGTCAAGTGGGCCTTAGAAAGCATCACTACGAACAAAGCTAGTGGAGGTGATGGAATTCCAGTTGAGCTATTTCAAATCCTGAAAGATGATGCTGTGAAAGTGCTGCGCTCAATATGCCAGCAAATTTGGAAAACTCAGCAGTGGCCACAGGACTGGAAAAGGTCAGTTTTCATTCCAATCCCAAAGAAAGGCAATGCCAAAGAATGCTCAAACTACCACACAATTGCACTCATCTCACACGCTAGTAAAGTAATGCTCAAAATTCTCCAAGCCAGGCTTCAGCAATATGTGAACTGTGAACTTCCTGATGTTCAAGCTGGTTTTAGAACAGGCAGAGGAACCAGAGATCAAATTGTTAACATCCACTGGATCATGGAAAAAGCAAAAGAGTTCCAGAAAAATATCTCTTTCTGCTTTATTGACTATGCCAAAGCCTTTGACTGTGTGGATCACAATAAACTGTGGGAAATTCTGAAAGAGATGGGAATACCAGACCACCTGATCTGCCTCTTGAGAAATTTGTATGCAGGTCAGGAAGCAAGAGTTAGAATTGGACATGGAACAACAGACCAGTTCCAAATAGGAAAAGGAGTACGTCAAGGCTGTATATTGTCACCCTGCTGATTTAACTTATATTCAGAGTACATCATGAGAAACGCTGGACTGGAAGAAACACAAGCTGGAATCAAGATTGCTGGGAGAAATATCAATAACCTCAGATATGCAGATGACACCACCCTTATGGCAGAAAGTGAAGAGGAACTCAAAAGCCTCTTGATGAAAGAGAAAGAGGAGAGTGAAAAAGTTGGCTTAAAGCTCAACATTCAGAAAACAAAGATCATGGCATCTGATCCCATCACTTCATGGGAAATGGATGGGGAAACAGTGGAAACAGTGTCAGACTTTATTTTTCTGGGCTCCAAAATCACTACAGATGGTGACTGCAGCCATGAAATTAAAGGACGCTTACTCCTTGGAAGGAAAGTTATGACCAACCTAGATAGCATATTCAAAAGCAGAGACATTACTTTGCCAACAAAGGTCCGTCTAGTCAAGGCTATGGTTTTTCCGGTGGTCATGTATGGATGTGAGAGTTGGACTGTGAAGAAAGCTGAGTGCCGAAGAATTGATGCTTTTGAACTGTGGTGTTGGAGAAGACTCTTGAGAGTCCCTTGGACTGCAAGGAGATCCAACCAGTCCATTCTGAAGGAGATCAGCCCTGGGATTTCTTTGGAAGGAATGATGCTAAAGCTGAAACTCCAGTACTTTGGCCACCTCATGTGAAGAGTTGACTCATTGGAGAAGACTCTGATGCTGGGAGGGATTGGGGGTTAGAGGAGAAGGGGACGACAGAGGATGAGATGGCTGGATGGCATCACGGACTCGATGGACATGAGTCTGAGTGAACTCCGGGAGTTTGTGATGGACAGGGAGGCCTGGCATGCTGCGATTCATGGGGTCGCAAAGAGTTGGACATGACTGAGCGACTGATCTGATCTGATCTGATACATGTTCATCTGCATCTTGAGAATGGTTACATCTCATTTTTAAAATCCTCATCTTAAAATCATAATACAGAACTGACTTCCACAAGCACTTTAATTATTATCATAATGGATACAAGAACAAGGCTACTCAAATGTATGATTTTTTACCAGGATCCTCAGCATCCCCAAGCAGCTTGTTAGAAATGCAAATTCTTCAGTTCCATTCTAGACCTACTGTATCAGGTTCAGGAATTTGGGTTTTAACAAGGTCTCCAGTGAAATGAGGAAAGTCATGACAGGCAGAGAACAAGTTTGAGCAAAGACCAAGATGAAAGAGATGATGGTACGTAGGAATAATAAGTCATTCAGTTTGGCAGGAGCTTCTCTTTGGCAGGGCTACACCACCAAGCCAAAATCACTGATGAGTTTAACATTTAATTACATTCTTTTTCAGTCTCATCCTGTTCTATAAGAAAGTGGAAAGTAATGGAGACAGGACAGTCTTGGGGGTGAACCAATAAATTATTTTCTGAGACCCTTGGAAACAACATAGAACACTGCCATGTAACTTGCAAGAAGAGTGAAGAGGATCCACAGAGGCTGGTGTTAGCCAAGACTGGAATCCTACAGAAGTGTTTTACAGATCTGCACTGGCAAGGGAAATGCATTTCCACATTTCCAATCAGAATGCAATGGGCAAGGACTGCCAAGTGCATAGATGCAGATGTTAAGTTATTCTCATGGACAAAGCACCTGAGAACTTCAGTGATTTATTAAAACAACGTGCATTTGAACTGTGCACTGTTGCATTTGAACATCATTTAACTGGAATTCATTGTTAATAGAGATTTACTTCAGGACTAAACAATAAAATTTCTAGTTATCCATTGCCTTGCAGAGTTGCTATCATTGTCTTTATTGAATTACATGGTATGGCTATTGGAATGGTAATATGATGGTACAAATATTGCCACTGAGGGTTTTTAGAAATAGGTGGAGGACAAAGAGGCATTAGAGTTTGTGTCAATGACTTTATTCCTTGAAGACAAAATGTCATCAATTTCCCCCAAGAAGTGCTATTCTGACACTCTCAACATATGACATTAAAGAAAAACATTTCAACAGTTAAAAGAGGACTTTCCTGGAAGAAGAATGGGGCATGGGAAGCCTCTTCAGAGCTGCCAACAAATGACTTGCTGATTAATGCCTCCTCGATATGTGCATGTAAATTAACCGCATTTGCTTCTCTGAAGAATGTGGACAACAGACACCTAATTTGTGAAGATTAAAGAAAAATGGGCTTAGAGTATCCCACAAAATTTCCAGCATATCATAGGTGCACAATAAATGGAAATTTTGTTCTTATTGATGAACCAAAGTTGCTCAACTAGGAGCCAGACTCAGATGACAACCGTCTATTGCTTTTGTTTGCCCACTGCCTAATCCTCCTCCTGCTGCTAATTTCACAGTATAAATGAACAGATTCGCAATTGACATTTACCCACTATCCAAATCCACCACCATTTCCAAGTCATTGATTACAGCTGTACTAAAAAAGTGGGCCTTAGAAAGCATCACTATGAACAAAGCTAGTGGAGGTGATGGAATTCCAGTTGAGCTATTTCAAATCCTGAAAGATGATGCTGTGAAAGTGCTGCGCTCAATATGCCAGCAAATTTGGAAAACTCAGCAGTGGCCACAGGACTGGAAAAGGTCAGTTTTCATTCCAATCCCAAAGAAAGGCAATGCCAAAGAATGCTCAAACTACCGCACAATTGCACTCATCTCACACGCTAGTAAAGTAATGCTCAAAATTCTCCAAGCCAGGCTTCAGCAATATGTGAACTGTGAACTTCCTGATGTTCAAGCTGGTTTTAGAACAGGCAGAGGAACCAGAGATCAAATTGCCAACATCCGCTGGATCATGGAAAAAGTAAGAGTTCCAGAAAAACATCTCTTTCTGCTTTATTGGCTATGACAAAGCCTTTGACTGTGTGGATCACAATAAACTGTGGGAAATTCTTAGAGAGGTAGGAATACCAGACCACCTGACCTGCCTCTTGAGAAACCTGTATGCAGGTCAGGAAGCAACAGTTAGAACTGGACATGGAACAACAGACCGGTTCCAAATAGGAAAGGAGTACGTCAAGGCTGTATATTGTCACCCTGCTTATTTAACTTATATGCAGATTACATCATAAACGCTGGGCTGGAAGAAGTACAAGCTGGAATCAAGATTGCCAGGAGAAATATCAATAACCTCAGATATGCAGATGACACCACCCTTATGGCAGAAAGTGAAGAGGAACTCAAAAGCCTCTTGATGAAAGTGAAAGAGGAGAGTGAAAAAGTTGGCTTAAAGCTCAACATTCAGAAAATTAAGATCATGGCATCTGGTCCCATCACTTCATGGGAAACGGATGGGGAAACAGTGGAAACAATGTCAGACTTGATTTTGGGGGGCTCCAAAATCATTGCAGATGGTGATTGCAGCCATGAAATTAAAAGAATCTTACTCCTTGGAAGGGAAGTTATGACCAACCTAGATAGCATACTCAAAAGCAGAGACATTACTTTCCCAAGAAAGGTCCGTCTAGTCAAGGCTATGGTTTTTCCAGTGGTCATATATGGATGTGAGAGTTGGACTGTGAAGAAAGCTGAGCGCCGAAGAATTGATGCTTTTCAACTGTGGTGTTGGAGAAGACTCTTGAGAGTCCCTTGGACTGCAACCAGTCCATTCTAAAGGAGATCAGTCCTGGGTGTTCTTTGGAAGGACTGATGCTAAAGCTGAAACTCCAGTACTTTGGCCACCTCATGCAAAGAGTTAACTCATTGGAAAAGACTCTGATGCTGTGAGGGATTAGGGGCAGGAGGAGAAGGGGACGACAGAGGATGAGTGGCTAGATGGCATCACAGACTCGATGGACATGAGTTTGGCTGAACTCTGGGAGTTGGTGATGGACAAGGAGGCCTGGAGTGCTGCTATTCACAGGGTCACAAAGAGTCAGACACAACTGAGCAACTGAACTGAACTGAAAGAACAATTGATATTCAATGCATGCATGCTCATATATACACACATCGTATGAAAGTATGTACAGATGCCAACACAAACTTTTGGAATAATGATTCCTTCCCAGTGATACTATTTTGGGAGAATATCAGGCAGGTCCTTGTCCTTCCACTGCAGGTAAAGTGAAAGTCGCTCTGTTGTGTCCGACTCTTTGCACCCGCATGGACCATACAGTCCATGGAATTCTCCAGGCCAGAATACTGGAGTGGGTAGCCTTTCCCTTCTCCAGGGGATTTTCCCAACCCAGGGATTGAACCTAGGTCTCCCGCATTGCAGGTGGATTCTTTACCAGAGGCCTTAAAGACCTAGCATGGGCCAATCTGATGCTTACTGGCTAGACAGTAAGCATAGTCCTGAAAATAGCCTGGGAATAGAAAGCATATCAGTATGTCACAAAACATCTGTCACTTTCATCCCTTCCAAGACAGGTTCTTGAGCTTTCTCTTCAATTGTTTGAGTTTTCCATTGGTTTCTGTTGCCTGAAAACAAACAACCCTAACTGATGGAATGCATCTTCAATATCATTTTTCCTAATTCCCCTATTTTAGAGATGAAGAAACTCATGCCCAGAGATTGAAAGAGTCCTTTTCTATGTTCTTCTTTTTATTTTAGGTCATAGTGACAGAGCTGGCACCCAAGCCTTAATGGACCTTGCTTCAGTGTTTTTTCATTATTTATTATTCCTGTTATCCCTAACCCTGGCTAGAGTCCTATTTTTCAGATAATATATGGGTAGTGAAAGATGTTCTATCTAAACAGCCCCTAAGTTAGCATCCAATGCCAGCAGCTTGGTCCTATTCTAGCCACAGATATAACTGGGCTAGGGGTAGAGATGCCCTGACAAATTAGCTGATGCCTCATGCCAGGCTCTGGGTGAAAAAGCATGAGACAAAAGAAATATGACTAACTACATTTTTTTTAACAAAATGGAGGACTTGGAGTTCTTGGCTTTTTGGCCTGAAAATTACCCTGGATGAGCAGAAATTTTCATTCAATGAGGACACAGAAAACAAATTTACAGATACCAAGGGGGAAAGGTGGGGGGGGGGGGGGGTAGGGAGGTGGGAGGAATTAGGAGATTGGGATTGACATGTATATGCTATTGATATGATATACAAAATAGATAACTAATGAAAACCTACTGTAGAGCACAAGGAACTCTGCTCAATGTTCTGTGGTGACCTAAATGGGAAGGAAATTCAAAAAATGGAGGATATATATACACACACACATATATATATATACACACATATATGTGTGTGTGTGTGTGTGTGTGTGTGTGTGTGTATATATATATATATAGTGGATTCTCCTTGCTGTACAGTAAAAACTAACACATTGTAATGCAACTATACTCCAATAAAAATTAATTAAAAAAAACGAGTCATCACCTTTAGGTCTCACCTGTCTCTCTTTCCCTTCTTCCCTTTTTCCTTCTTCCCACCCTCTCTCCTCCTTCCCTCCATCAATAATCATTGATTATGATTTGTTTCCCTTATCATCTATACTCTTTTGAATATTTCACAGCTTTTAAGCAAATTATTGAAGGATGGACAGGAGAGGGAAAAACTGAGCAAATCAGTATGTAATGCTTTTCTTAAGGATCTACCTTTAAGATGGAAATGACTGCACAGTGAACTTATATCAAGGTTTGATGACTTCTCCAAAATCACTGCAGATGGTGACTGTAGTCATGAAATTAAAAGATGCTTACTCCTTGGAAAGAAAGTTATGACCAACCTAGACAGCATATTCAAGAGCAGAGACATTACTTTGTCAACAAAGGTCTATCTAGTCAAGGCTGTGGTTTGTTCAGTAGTCATATATGGATGTGAGAGTTGGACTATAAAGAAAACTGAGCACCGAAGAATTGATGCTTTTGAACTGTGCTGTTGGAGAAGACTCTTGAGAGTCCTGTGGACTGCAAGGAGATCCAACCAGTCCCTCCTAAAGGAAATCAGTCCTGACCGTTCATTGGAAGGACTGATGCTGAAGCTGAAACTCCAATACTTGGCCACCTGATGCAAAGACCTGACTCACTGGAAAAAGACCCTGATGCTGGTAAAGATTGAAGGTGGGAGGAGAAGGGGACAACAGAGGCTGAGATGGTTGGATGGCATCACCGACTCAATGGACATGAGTTTGAGTAAACTCCAGGAGTTGGTGATGGACAGGGAGGCCTGGCATGCTGCAGTCCATGGGGTCGCAAAGAGTTGGACATGACTGAGCAACTGAACTGAACTGACTGAGGAACCAAAGATCAAATTGCCAACATCTGTTGGATGATTGAAAAAGCGAGAGAGTTCCAGAAAAAATCTACTTCTGCTTTATTGACTATGCCAAAGCCTTTGTGTGGATCACAACAAACTGTGGAAAATTCTGAAAGAGATGGGAATACCAGACCACCTGACTGTCCTCCTGAGACATCTGTATGCAGGTCAAGAAGCAACAGTTAGAACTGGACATGGAACAACAGACTGGTTCCAAATCAGGAAAGGAGTATGTCAAGGTTCTATATTGTCACCCTGCTTATTTAACTTATATATAGAGTACATCATGAGAAATATTGGACTGGATGAAGCACAAGCTGGAATCAAGATGGCTGGGAGAAATACCAATAACCTCAGATATGCAGATGACACCACACTTATAGCAGAAAGCAAAGAAGAAATAAAGAGCCTCTTGGGGAAAGTAAGAGAGGAGAGTGAAAAAGTTGGCTTAAAACTCAACATTCAGAAAACTTAGATCATGGCAGCTGGTCCCATCACTTCATGGCAAATAGATGGGGAAACAATGGAAACAGGGAGAGACTTTATTTTTGTGGGCTCCAAAATCACTGAAGATGGTTACTTCAGCCATGGAATTAAAAGACACTTGCTCCTTGGAAGAAAAGTTATGACTAACCTAGACAGCATATTAAAAAGCAGAGCCATTACTTTGACAATGAAGGTCCAGCTAGTCAAAGCGATGGTTTTTCCAGTAGTCTTGTATGGATATGAGAACTGGACTATAAATAAAGCTGAGCACTGAAGACCTGATACTTTTAACTGTGGTGTTGGAGAAGACTCTTTAGAGTCCTGGAGATCCAACCAGTCCATCCTAAAGGAAATAAGTCCTGAATATTTGTTGGAAGGACTGATGTTGAAGTTGAAACTCCAATACTTTGGCCACCTGATGCAAAGACCTGATTCATGAAAAAGACCCTGATGCTGGGAAAGATTGAAGGTGGGAGGAGAAGGGGACAGGCATCACCGACTCAACAGACATGAGTTTGAGTAAGCTCTGGGAGTTGGTGATGGACTAGCATGCTGCAGTCTATGGGGCTGCAAAGAGTTGGACACGACTGAGCGACTGAAATGACTCAACTGAACAAACTTGTATAAATGGTCATCACAGGTGAAATGACATAGGGCACTACAGCAGTTAACACCTAGACTCTAGGCTCAGAGAGCAGAACACACTAGCAAATGGCTCTGCCACCACTGTATGCAGGCCTGTGGAAAAGCAACACACCCTAAGGCTTCCATTTCTCCATCTGCAAAATGTAGTCTAAAAAAATAGTATTGACCATGATGGATGACCAAGCTGGTCATCTAATACAGCTTTTATTTCAAACCTCTTTGTCCCTTGCTCATGTCAACTACAAATTGGCACTTGCCACGGGCACTTGCCATCTAGCTCTACAAGGATTCGATTATGTGCTGCTGCACCTGCTAATTTTCAGTAACCCCCTGAAAGGAGATCAGGGTGGAGATCAGGAATGAGGCACTCTGTGCTCAAGCAGCGGGGAAATCTGGCAGGACAGATCTTCAGATAGTATATTTTCAGGAACTGGTTTATGAGCCTAATTCTTGTATCTCCTTATATCTAAAATAAAGATTAAAATCTTTCATAGTGATGACTGTTCCTTGTGATTAGCAGAAAGTGTCATGAGACTAGCAGAAACCTTCTGGAAAAATTTATGTCTGATTGCATATACTCCCCCTTCACCAAAATCTTATATATACTGACCTGCCCCCCTCTTTCTTAGAGCAGTTTCTCGGAGCTATCCAAGGTGCTGTCTCTCAGGCTGCAGTCTTCATTTTGCCCCAAATAAAACTTAACTCTCATGTTGTACATTTTTTAAATCAACACCCACACCTACGTGAGGTGTGTGTGCGCTAAGTCCTTTTAGTCATGTCTGACTCTTTGAAACCCTATGAACTGAAGCCCACTAGGCTCCTCTATCCATGGGATTCTCCAGGCAAGAATACTGGAGTTGGATTGACATGCCCTCCTCCAGGGAATCTTCCCAACCCAGGGATCGAACCCGCATCTCTTATGTCTCCCACATTGGCAAGTGGGTTTTTACCATGAGCACCACCTGGGAAGCCCTATGTGAGGTGGGAAGCTTAAACAGTTACTTTTGTAGCTACTCTTGCTGCTAGGATTTACCAGGGGATATAAAGTTAGATTTCTCACCATTTAAGTAAATGTGGAAATCTGCTGGAGAATTCTGGATAAACTCTGCCCTCCAAACAATTTTATAACTGCCCCCCTCCCTCCTCTTTCCTTGCTTTAGATAATAATGTGATGCCAGGAGCTGTGAAGAAAACTTGCAGGGTAAGGTGTCGAGTGATGGAGCAGAGGGTTGCTGATGTAGTTAGCGGTCAAGGAAGGAGTCTCTGATAAGATAGCACATGAGTAGATTCTTGAAAGAACTGAGAGAGTAAGCCATTTGGATAGAGAGGGAAAGATGTTCTAAGCAAGGAGCAGCAAGCGCAAAGGTCCTGAGGCAGAGGTAATACAGTAAATCCCCTACATATGAACCTTCAAGTTGTGAATGTTTAAAGATGCAAACGTACGTTCCATCAGCACCAGGTGTGAGTGAAATTGAAGTTTGCCCTCCACCACCTATTGCTGACTACTCTTCAGGTCTCCCACCTCTCCACCCTTCTCCAGTCAGTAACTCTTCTTGCCTGTTCACTGGATGCCAGCCCCCATATCCCAGGACTGTACTACTGTACTTTTCAAGGGACCATACTGTAAAACTAAAAATGTTTTCTTTTTGTGCTTGTTTTTTATGTATTATTTGTGTGAGAGTATTATAAACCTATTACAGTGTTATATAACCCATTGTGTTAACTAGGCACCTAGGCTAACTGTTGGACTTACGAACACATTGGACTTAACAAATGTGCTCCTGAAACACAACTCATTCATATGTAGGGAACTTACTGTAGGGACTTCCTCTGTTTCTGTTCCTGAAAAAAGAACAAGGAAGAGATCAGGGTGGCTGAGGAAGTGAAGAGGGCTTGGAGATGAAATCATAAAGGTCACCAAGGGCCAGGTCACATAGGCCTTGTATTCTGTGGAAAGGAATTTACTGTGTGAGATGAGGAGCCTTCAGAAGGTTGCCCAACTGAACCAAAAATAATGGCCACTAGACATTCTTCTCTGTCTGAGACACTTGGGATCTCAACATCCTCGTGTGATTTTCATTGCCTCCCCTCTATAGCATAAGCCTCTCTACATCAGGGAATTTAGGTTTGTGTGTAAGAGTGTGGCTACAGAGATAAACTGGTATAGAAACAGATAGTATAGTCCATATAGTCAAAGCTATGGTTTTTCCAGTAGTCATGTACAGATGTGAGAGCTGGACTATAAAGAAGGCTGAGTGCTGAAAAATGGATGCTTTCGAATTGTGGTGTTGCAGAAGACTCTTGAGAGTTCCTTGGACTGCAAGGAGATCAAACCAGTCAATCCTAAAGGAAATCAACCTTGAATATTCATTGGAAGGACTAATCCTGAAGCTGAAGCTCCAATCCTTTGGCCACCTGATGCAAAGAGCCGAATCATTGGAAAAGACCCTGATGCTGGGAAAGATTGAGGGCAGGAGGAAAAAGGGATGACAGAGGATGAGATGGTTGGATGGCATCACTGACTCAATGAACATGCATTTGAGCAAACTCCAGGAGATAGTCAAGGACAGAGGAGCCTGACACGCTGCAGTCCACGAGGTTGCAGAGTCAGACATGACTTAGTGACTAAAGAACAACAACAGCAAGCATATACTGAGTCACATCCACTGTTGGGCCTCACACAGTACCAGGCACCTGGTAAACGTGATAAATATTTGATTTATTGTTTATCTGAGTCTATTAAATGATAATCAGAGAATCTCTACTGTTACAGAATAGTTCTTGATCCAGGACCATGCATGTGACATGACAATGTGCCAGGGTCACTGCATATGTTATACATGCTGCAGCATACTTCCTGTGTTCTGACCCTGGCCTCTTGCCTGCCTAGAGCCCTGGCCTATCTCAGAACATCACTGCTTTCCTTACTAATACATACATGCACACGCGCACACACACACTCCTGATTTAAAAAGCTTAGTAATGAATTTTTATTTAACTGAAGGTATCACACAGAACAGAGGACAGCATGACACCCTATTCCACACAACAAAATTTAAACTAACTCCACCATTAAGCACGTCAGTCTTCTCTTCAAATTTTCTCCACACACCCTCCCTGCTGCTCCATCTCTCCTCATGTCCAACTCCTTGCAGCCTCTAAAATGGCCCTTTTGTTTTGCCCCAGCAATCCATATCTTCCTCTTATTAACAGATTTCATACTCCACTCGCCAAAGGAAAAAGCCCCAAAGTTAATCTATATAATTGTCTTTATAAGTCACACTTGACTCTGGCCCACTCACAGTGCCCGTGCAAGGCTAGCCTCATTATCCACCAGAAGTTCAGAGAACTTTGATAGCATCTCAGGTTGCTATCAAAGTGGCAAAGCTGGGATCTGAACATCCATCCTTCTTGCACTCAGGCCCATCCTCTGTGTGTTGGAAGTGCCTCACCAGGTGGCCTCCCACACAGATGGGCAAGGACATGGTTTCATTTAGTGAGGTAGCCCTGGAGCTCCAGAGCAGAGATGCTCCCATGGCACCAGCCACCAGGGAAACCATGGCTTTCTAGTCCGGAGTCTGATGACTTGTCAGACCTTGGGTCAGTCATTTCTCCTCCACATTTTCCATTTATAACAAGTGAACCTGGCAGAAGCATTTGAGATTAACTACTAAATAGTTAAGAAGTCAACTTTTTTGAACAACAAAATCAAAGTCTGGGTCTTAAAACCCTTTGGGGGTTGACTCAAAATCTGATCCCTATATTGAAAAGGAGCTTTTTCTCTTTCTTCCCATTTCCTTCCTAACTTCCATTGCTCGGCTCTCTTGAATATATACATTTTCTCTTAAGGCTTTCAGAGCGCTATGCAATAACTGTCAAGGCACGTGAAGCACATGAGTGGTCTAAGTGTGAAGTCATTAGTGAGTTACACAGCTGTCATTACAAATGAGTCGCCTATAGGAGCACATTCACACACATGAATGACATCATCTCACCAAGACTGAAATCATAGTAGAATAACCAACAGAGGGGATCAAAGTTAGACTCTCAACCACTAATTGCAAAGTTTGTGAATGAAAGAAGACTCTAGAAAAAAATAAACAGTTCATCCGGCTTCAGTGGATATCAATGAAATGGAAGCAAAAATTGGGGGGTAGGGGGATAAACTTGCCTCCCTGGAGTATTTATTGCATCTTGAACTCTTTCAAGAACTTGGCTTATCATTAAACATTAATTTCCCTTGAAACTGCAGCTTTCACTTCTTGGAGCTTTAGCAATTAAGGGCAGTTTTGGCTGGGCAGCTCTGACTTCCCAGCATGAATCTGTGAGCTCTGTGGCCTTTGCTCCACAGTTTTTATAAGACTTCTTAGTTTTCTGGGAAAGACAGGATAAATCCTGCCCTAATGTAATAACCTGGGTCAGACATGAAAACAGAATCATAGTAATAAACAGACTGCAATTTTTGGAGAGGAAGCTACAGCTATTGATTCACCCTCCCTTTTATCCCTACCTTCAAAGCATGCTTTTTGTTTCTGAACCATCTGAACCATCACTGAAAGTGTGGCAACAATTGATACTTTCACCTCTGAGGACTTAACTCACAAAAGGGCTACACAATGTCTTGGAAATCTGGTTTCATTCATCCTGGTCCCCTCTCCCAGGAAGGGATGCAATGTCACACCTGAAGGTGCAGGAACAGAAAAGCGGCTTCACTGAAGTCACAGAGTGCATCACTGCTCTGAGAAGAGAGGTATGATCCCAGGACCCAGGCTATTTTGTTTACTCACTCCGTGCCTGGCAACCTCCATGCTCATCGGCCATTCTGATTTTCTGATAAAAACACATTGTGGGTCTTTTGAGATGATGTGTTCTTTGAGGCTCTGAAAGATTCTGAACCCAGGACAGATGGAATCATTGTTCTTCAGGGAGCAACTGTCTTTGCAATAGTTAAGGCTGGGCTGATTCTTGATTACCCACATTAAATGGAGGAGAGCAGAGAAGAAAAGCACAAGTTAATCACAAAGTCATTAATTGTGCACAATGATTTGTCTCCAAGGATGTTCACTGTCACATTTTCACAAGGAAAACGGGTCTTTTCTCTCAAGAGATTTCCCAACTAGATAGAATAAAACATTCATGATGAAAGACAGGCAGTTTTTGTTCTTTTTTTGTTTTTTTACAAAATGTAAAGCTGCCAAGTATTTCTTTTTTTTTTTTAATTTATTTTATTTTTTAAACTTTACATAACTGTATTAGTTTTGCCAAATATCAAAATGAATCCGCCACAGGTATACATGTGTTCCCCATCCTGAACCCTCCTCCCTCCTCCCTCCCCATACCATCCCTCTGGGTCATCCTAGTGCACCAGCCCCAAGCATCCAGTATCATGCATCGAACTTGGACTGGCAACTTGTTTCATACATGGTATTTTACATGTTTCAATGCCATTCTCCCAAATCTTCCCATCCTCTCCCTCTCCCACAGAGTCCATAAGACTGTTCTATACATCAGTGTCTCTTTTGCTGTCCCGTACACAGGGTTATTGTTACCATCTTTCTAAATTCCATATATATGCGTTAGTATACTGTATTGGTGTTTTTCTTTCTAGCTTATTTCACTCTGTATAATAGGCTCCAGTTTCATCCACCTCATTAGAACTGATTCAAATGTATTCTTTTTAATGGCTGAGTAATACTCCATTGTGTATATGTACCACTGCTTTCTTATCCATTCATCTGCTGATGGACATCTAGGTTGCTTCCATGTCCTGGCTATTATAAACAGTGCTGTGATGAACATTGGGGTACACGTGTCTCTTTCCCTTCTGGTTTCCTCAGTGTGTATGCCCAGCAGTGGGATTGCTGGATCATAAGGCAGTTCTATTTCCAGTTTTTTAAGGAACTCTCCACACTGTTCTCCATAGTGGTTGTACTAGTTTGCATTCCCACCAACAGTGTAAGAGGGTTCCCTTTTCTCCACACCCTCTCCAGCATTTATTACTTGTAGTCTTTCGGATCGCAGCCATTCTGACTGGTGTGAAATGGTACCTCATAGTGGTTTTGATTTGCATTTCTCTGATAATGAGTGATGTTGAGCATCTTTTCATGTGTTTGTTAGCCATCTGTATGTCTTCTTTGGAGAAATGTCTATTTAGTTCTTTGGCCCATTTTTTGATTGGGTCATTTATTTTTCTGGAGTTGAGCTGTGCTATTATCTTCTCCCATTCTGAAGGCTGTCTTTTCACCTTGCTTATAGTTTCCTTTGATGTGCAGAAGCTTTTAAGGTTAATTAGGTCCCATTTGTTTATTTTTGCTTTTATTTCCAATATTCTGGGAGGGGGGTCATAGAGGATCCTGCTGTGATGTATGTCAGAGAGTGTTTTGCCTATGTTCTCCTCTAGGAGTTTTATAGTTTCTGGTCTTACATTTAGATCTTTAATCCATTTTGAGTTTATTTTTGTGTATGGTGTTAGAAAGTGTTCTAGTTTCATTCTTTTACAAGTGGTTGACCAGATTTCCCAGCACCACTTGTTAAAGAGATTGTCTTTAATCCATTGTATGTTCTTGCCTCCTTTGTCAAAGGTGTCCATATGTGCGTGGATTTATCTCTGGGCTTTCTATTTTGTTCCATTGCTCTATATTTCTGTCTTTGTGCCAGTACCATACTGTCTTGATAACTGTGGCTTTGTAGTAGAGCCTGAAGTCAGGTAGGTTGATTCCTCCAGTTCCATTCTTCTTTCTCAAGATCGCTTTGGCTATTCGAGGTTTTTTGTATTTCCATACAAATTGTGAAATTATTTGTTCTAGCTCTGTGAAGAATGCTGTTGGTAGCTTGATAGGGATTGCATTGAATATATAGATTGCTTTGGGTAGTATACTCATTTTCACTATATTGATTCTTCCAATCCATGAACATGGTATATTTCTCCATCTGTTAGTGTCCTCTTTGATTTCTTTCACCAGTGTTTTATAGTTTTCTATATATAGGTCTTTAGTTTCTTTAGGTAGATACATTCCTAAGTATTTTATTCTTTCCGTTGCAATGGTGAATGGAATTGTTTCCTTAATTTCTCTTTCTGTTTTCTCATTATTAGTGTATAGGAATGCAAGGGATTTCTGGGTGTTGATTTTATATCCTGCAACTTTACTATAGTCATTGATTAGTTCTAGTAATTTTCTGGTGGAGTCTTTAGGGTTTTCTATGTAGAGGATCATGTCATCTGCAAACAGTGAGAGCTTTACTTCTTCTTTTCCAATTTGGATTCCTTTTATTTCTTTTTCTGTTCTGATTGCTGTGGCCAAAACTATGTTGAATAGTAATGGTGAAAGTGGGCACCCTTGTCTTGTTCCTGACTTTAGAGGAAATGCTTTCAATTTTTCACCATTGAGAATAATGTTTGCTGTGGGTTTGTCATATATAGCTTTTATTATGTTGAGGTATGTTCCTTCTATTCCTGCTTTCTGGAGAGTTTTGATCATAAATGGATGTTGAATTTTGTCAAAGGCTTTCTCTGCATCTATTGAGATAATCATATGGGCTGCCAAGTATTTCTTACTGCAAAAGAATACCAGAGAAAGAAGAAAGATAAAAGCTGATGAAAGATGATGCTGTTGTAATTTGGAAGCTTAAGGAAGGATGAGCCTTTGTGAACAGTGTGACTGAAGGGTAAGGTCACACAACATGCTGAGTCCAGGGAGAGGCAGGGCTCAGGCTCACCCTGGAATATCTGAGAGGCTACATCATGGGCACCACAGGCCTGGAGAGTGGGCAAGGATGTATACCAAACTTACAGTGGGACCTGAAAAGAATAACGCCAAGGTATTGAGAATATACGGAGAAGGCAATGGCACCCCACTCCAGTACTCTTGCCTGGAAAATCCCATGGACGGAGGAGCCTAGTAGGCTGCAGTCCATGGGGTCGCTAAGAGTCAGACACGACTGAGCAACTTCACTTTCACTTTTCACTTTCATGCATTGGAGAAGGAAATGGCAACCCACTCCAGTGTTCTTGCCTGGAGAATCCCAAGGACGGCGAAGCCTGGTGGGCTGCCATCTATGGGGTCGCACAGAGTCGGACACGACTGAAGCGACTTAGCAGCAGCAGCAGCATTGAGAATATAAGAGACTCTTTCACTCATCAGATAGGATATATCAGACTGCACAGACCACAGCAAAGCATTTAGAAATCCTACTGGTGGGCAGGAGGGAGCTGATCAAAGAGGCTGGCTTTTAAGATGAAGCCTTTGCAATGAGTAGCCGGATCATATCAGACATATCATATTCAGAGCCTTGATTTCTAATAACTGCTATGAGGATGAAATGAGTTAATACAGAAGAAGGCTTTAACAAAGCTACTGGCATGTGATAAGCCCTTAAACCTGTTCACAAATATTATTGTTGTTGTTACTGATACTATTGCCATCTTATTTCAAAAAGTAATTTTCCCATTCCTTAAGCATGAGCTACACATAATGACTTCTAGAGAGTTTGGTATGCAAAAGGGAGAAATTAATCATCTTTCAGTGTAGAACTTTATAAACATTATCTCAGCCCAGCGATCAAGGTCAACATCCACTGTGATAAGTCATGTTCATCATATGGACCCTTGATGTGATTTCATGAAATGGCTCTGTAGTATTCTGTGACCTCTGTGGTATTCTTCCAAAATATCCATAACTCCAGTCTAACCAGCCAGACAACCCCTCAGAGAGAGGGCCATCCTGTAAAATACCAGACCAGTACTCCTCAAAATTGTCTCCAAAAACTAGGAAAGTCTAAGAAATAGTCCAGAGGAGCCTAAGGAGATGTGACAATTGAGTATAATATGTATCCTGAATGGGATCCTGGGGCAGACAGTTAGGGACATGAGGGGGAAATGATGAAATCCAAATAAAGTATGATGTTTAGTCAGTAACAGTGTATCAATATGGGTTCATAAGTTTTGGCCCAGGTACTATGCTAAAGCAAAATGCTCAATGCTAAAGCAAGATGTTACCAGTAGGGAAAACTGAGTGAAAGGTGTACAGAAACTCTCTGTACTGTCTTGGCATCTATTCTGTAAACTCTTCTTAAAAAAAAAAAGTTTATTTACCAACAGGCACATGAAAAGATGCTCAGCATTGCTAATGGTCAGGGAAATGCAAATCAAAACCACAGTGAGATATCACCTCACTTCTGTCAGAATGGCCATCATCAGAAAGACCAATTACAGATGTTGGTGAGGATGTGGAGAAAAGGGAACCCTACTACACTGTTGGTGCGAATGTAAATTTAAGCAGCCACTATGGAAACGAGTACAGAGGTTTCTCAAAAGCCTGAAAACAGAACTACCATGTGACCCAGCAATTTCACTTCTGGCTATATAGATCTGAAAGAAAATCAAAACCAGTAACTTGAAAAGATACATGCACCTCAGTGTTCATAGCAGCATTATTTACCACTGCCAAGGTACGCAAGCAACCTAAGTGTCCATCCCAGGTGAATGCATAAAGAAGGTATGGTTCATACACACAACGGAATACTATTCAGTCATAAAAAGGATATATTTTTCCTATTTGCAGCAACATGGATGGACTTGGAGGCCATTGTGCTAAGTGAAATAAATCAGACAGAGAAAAACAAATACTATATGATACCACTTATATGTGGAACCTAAAAAATACAATAAATTAGTGAATTAAAAAAAAGCAGCAGCTCACAGATACAGAGAACAAACTAGTGGTTACCAGGAGGAGGAGGGAGGGGGATGGGCAATATTGGGGTAAGGAGAAAAAAGGGTTCTTATGGGATTATACGGAATCATATGTGTGAAACTTTTGAAAATTGTAAAGCACTATAGAATTCAAAAATAAAGTTACCCAAATGTTGCAAAATAAAAAAGAAAAACTGGGTTAAAAATAAAGTTTATTTAATAAATAAACAAAAGAGGCAGGTATGAAGCATACGAAGGATGTTTCAAATGGCTCTTCACACATTAGAAGGGAGAAGGGGCAGAGAGCAGACTTCACAACCTCTGTGATCCAACACGGATCTAACGTGGGATCATTTTCCCACTGAGCAGCCCACAGGCCCACTTCACTGACCTAACTCTATTTTCTCAGTGGGTTCCATCCTCCTTGTCCTGCTGTGAAGTCCTGCCCCCTGAACGTCTTTCCCTGACAATAGGTTTTCCTCTCCTAGCTACTGTGAACACAATTCACCTCTACAACTCACATCTTTTCATTTTAAATGTTTGGCAGGGAAGCAGAAAGCGGATAATCAACACAATCAGTGGGGGATTTTTACACAGGCTTACTCTAAAGCTTGATTCTCTTTCTGAGACAGTAACGTATAAAGGTGACCCAATATTTACTAAGTACATATTCAAAGCCAAACATCAGTCTAAACACTTTATAAAGTGATTCCACATAGTCGTCACACATAGGCTACAAACAAGGTACTATCAGTATCCCCATTTCACAGGTGAGAAAAAGGGAGCACAGACAATTTCAGTGACTTCTGCAAGGTCACACATTGACCTGTAACCAGCTAGTTGTATCCAGGGCCCAGTAAAAATGAAATTTAGCAAATGGCCCTCACCCACTACACAGAAAGTTGGACATAAAATTCAGTGAGCATAGAATGATGGGTCTCCAGTCAGTTGCCCATTTACCTCCAATGATGAATCTTAACTTAGGCCCTTCCAGACAAATCAGGAGGCAGTTGCTTCAAAAAGTAAAACACATCCACACTGATTAGTCTTTTTAATCCATTAATTTACAACAAATATTTCTGACCTCTATCCTATCTCTGAATCTTAGGGACCAAATAGGCTATTTCTATCTTTCACTTCAAGCCTTGGGCTTGACTCCAAACTGAAATAGGACTGGGGATGGGCTGCAATTAATTTCTGCTTTCAAAACACCAGCTAACACAATATTGCAAATCAACTATACTTCAGTTAAAAAACTAAAAAGTTGAAAATTTAATGAATTGATTTTCAGACTTTGTCAAACTCTCCCTAGTTTTATTACATTGCCTAATTTTTGGCCATGTAATAAACCCATCTGAATCTGGTAACACTCAGTCTGGTAAGTCAGTCTTATTCCACAGGTGATATATTTACTTGAGGCTTACTCCAAAATAAAAAGTCATTACCAATATCTAACAAGTCACTAACCATAATTAACCATAACTAATAACCTCAGATATGCAGATGACACCACCCTTATTGCAGAAAGTGAAGAGGAACTAAAAAGCCTCTTGATGAAAGTGAAAGAGGAGAGTGAAAAAGTTGGCTTAAAGCTCAACATTCAGAAAACTAAGATCATGGCATCTGGCCCCATCACTTCATGGCAAATAGATGGGGAAACAGTGTCAGACTTTATTTTGGGGGGCTCCCAAATCACTGCAGATGGTGACTGTAGCCATGAAATTAAAAGACGCTTACTCCTTGGAAGGAAAGTTATGACCAACCTAGATAGCATATTCAAAAGCAAAGACATTACTTTGCCAACAAAGGTCCGTCTAGTCAAGGCTATGGTTTTTCCAGTAGTCATGTATGGATGTGAGAGTTGGACTGTGAAGAAAGCTGAGCGCTGAAGAATTGATGCTTTTGAACTGTGGTGTTGGAGAAGACTCTTGAGAGTCCCATGGACTGCAAGGAGACCCAACCAGTCCATTCTAAAGATCAGTCCTGGGTGTTCTTTGGAAGGAATGATGCTAAAGCTGAAACTCCAGTACTTTGGCCACCTCATGTGAAGAGTTGACTCACTGGAAAATACTCTGATGCTGGGAGGGATTAGGGGCAGGAGGAAAAGGGGATGACAGAGGATGAGCTGGCTGGATGGCATCACGGACTTGATGGACGTGAGTCTGCGTAAACTCCGGGAGTTGATGATGGACAGGGAGGCCTGGCGTGCTGCAATTCATGGGGTCGCAAAGAGTCGGACATGACTGAGTGACTGAACTGAACTGAACCATAACTCGGAGAAGGCAATGGCACCCCACTCCAGTACTCTTGCCTGGACAATCCCATGCACAGAAGAGCCTGGTAGGCTGCTGTCCATGGGGTCGCTAAGAGTCAGACACAACTGAGCGACTTCACTTTCACTTTTCACTTTCATGCATTGGAGAAGGAAATGGCAACCCACTCCAGTGTTCTTGCCTGGAGAATCCCAGGGACAGGGGCGCCTGGCGGGCTGCTGTCAATGGGGTCTCACAGAGTCGGACACGACTGAAGCAACTTAGCAGCAGCAGCAGCAACAACCATAACTAGCCTTAACCATCACTAGATTTTTTGAACATCTCCTAAGTAGACTGAGTGAGTGCTTTACAAAACATATCATATTTGATACTAATAATGATGGTTAACTATGGCCTTATTCTTCCATTTTAGAGTTGGAGAAAACAGGCTTAGAGAAGTTAAGGCACTTGCATGAAGTCAAACAGGATGTAGGTAAAGGAGTGAATATTTGAGCACAAATTCACTGGATCCAAAACTCAAAGACCTTGTGCTAATCTACAAGCACCCTCCCCACTGTGACCTTTCCCTGACTCATGACCTCACCATCATATTTGAAACTTCCCAGCTTCATTCAGAACTTCTTCCTTCCCTCCTTGAGATGCCCTGTCCTTTGCAGCATTCTCTCCAGCCCAGGGTGTCAACTTTCTCCTCTGATAAAAGCCACCATGTAAAGTGAAGGCCAGAAGGAGGCTGTTGTGGCTGCTGCTGCCACTGCCCCCAGGTCACACCTGTGCATCTTACCTGGCAACTCTGAGAAAAACCCACCTGAGGTCCTTTGACAGCTGAACAAGCTGTCAAACCTCTGTAAGCCTTGAGTATTTTTTCTACAAATGAATGTTGGCTGTTCTGTCTACTCAACATCCATGAAATACACACGGATCATTTTAGCAGAAGTTTCCCTATCCTAATTGCATTTATCAATAAAAGCTTACAGAGGGGAATGGGAAATTCTGTAGGCATAAGCAGCAGGTGTGTAGATTCCACATAACAAGTACATAGCCAAGCACATTCAGGCTGTTATTTTTTGACACTCACAGCAAACTTGATGGTAAAAAGTATTACTGATGAGATTGTGGCCCCAAGATAGTAAAGGACTTGGACAATATAACATGACTAAAGAAGCACCTATTCCTTAAATATGGACAAAATAGATTAAAATGTCTTTAAAATTGTAATGAATGAGACCCAGAAATTTCAACTGAATGCATGAATGGGTTTCTGAAGTGGTATACTATCAGATCTCCTTCAGATCATAAATTCCTTCCAAAAGCTAAGAACCAAACATTACACTAGACATGTACCAAAAATTGCATGTTATTCTCCTGAATCGCATAAATAGCTTTCAATATAAAATGACAGCATTTGATCACCTCCTACTACTTAGAGATCTAGGAATCACATTGCACTGGGAGCTCCTGTAGCATAAAATGTAATTTGTACCTTGTTCTTCCCCTGGCACCTGATGTGGCGCCTGAACTGAATCCAGTAGAAACAAACTGAATCAAATGGAATCTTCTTGGGCACGGGGAAAGGTAACACCATCATTAACATTTCAGCCACTCTACATTGCAAACACAAGATCCAATGTAGAGGATCCATGCGACTGACCTCTGAGGTGGAGGATGCTAATATTACTGATGTTATTATTAATATCAGAATCCATACAATAAAAACAAAATTATATTCTTGGAAGCCATGAGTTATTAAGATTCATAGGAATGAAGAAACAGATCACAACACTAACGGCTAAAATTAGCCAAAGAATCATGAAAAGTATTTTTTGTGCACCATTTTTCTTTTCCTCCCTACTCTAGGTCCTAAGGAGATAATATTTTCTGGTTAAGGGCACTATACTGGGCAGATCTCTTGAGGTTTATGCTATTATTATCTACATATTAGTGAAGTCGCTCAGTCGTGTCCGACTCTTTGCGACCCCATGGACTGTAGCCTACCAGTCTCCTCAGTCCATGGAATTTTCCAGGCAAGAGTACTGGAGTGGGTTGCCATTTCCATATTATAGATGAAGAAAACGAGTCTTTGAGATGTGCAACAACTTGCCTAAGTTCATACACCTAATGAATTACAGATCTGGAATGTGAATTCATGTCAAGTTCTAGTGTAGAGCCTGAACTTTAACCATCATGCTACCCAGCCTCCCCTTCGGGTGTGAAGCCCAGCTCAAGGGAGATGGACTGAGCCAAGGGCACCCCCATCCCTCTCACCCAGCAGCAAAGAAAAGTATGAGAACCAGTACCCACCACTCAGCTTGCTTCCTCTCTTCCTCTGATGCTCTTACAAGAAAGTTCAAAACCTCTTTATATCTGCCTTAAAACCAAATTGATCTAATTTTCTTCCACATTTTTCTTCTTAACAAGGCCTTTGCTCCCACTCAATCACTCCCTTACTATTTGCCTTTCTCCTCCTCCTGAGTACCTATTGAAAAGTCACACCCTTTTGGTCTTTAGTACAAATCAATAGTCCATCTTGGAGAATAGATTTCCTCTCCCTTGAGGCTTCTGTGTCTATAATCTGCTTCGGAAATCGGAATGCAGAGAGGCTGGGACGAGAGTTGCTTTACCTCCCGTGAACACTGTTAAGTCAGCCATGGAAGCCTGAATGCTACAAATGCACTGCAGGGTTTGTTTGGTGGTGAGACAGACCCGGCAAGGGGCCCCAAATAAATCATTAATAAGATCACCTTCCTTGTGATGGGCTGAAAAACAAACAACCCCACTTTCATTGTTTGTTTCCTAGGAATGCAACGCGCATAGCAGCCTGAACACAGGAAGTGGCCTGTTGAACTGAAGGAGCAGCGATCTTAAAGCCTAAAGATCTGGCTGGCTCCATTTCTTATGAGGTACACAACCTTGGGCAGGTCACTTAACTTCCCTGAGTCTCAACGTCCTCAGACATAAAACAGAGCTAACATTCTTTCTTTAATGGTACACAATCCATGTGACTATAAGTCAGAAATCTACAAGTCATCCTTGTTTCTTCTTTTTCCCCCCCAAGACCCCATCTATTTCTGAATTCTGTTGATTTCATATCTTAAGTACCTCCCAAATCTCCCTGTCTCCATTTCCACCAGCTACATTAGTTCAGACATTAGGATATCCTCACTAGACTAATACCAGGTCCTTCTAACCAAACCCTCTGTTCCTAGTTCAGCACCATCATCAATCCTTTCTTGTATAGCAGCTGGTTATTGTGCTAAACTGCGCATCTCATCATGCTGATCCTGAGTAAAAGTATTAAATGACTCTCCATCACTTAGGAATAAAATGCAAACTTGCCAGACTATGATACAAAGCCCTCCATGACCTTGATCTTACATACTTTAAGAGTTAGGTATCTTCAGATGCAAGTGACAGAATCACCTCTCCAATAGGCCTACCCACAGAGGAGAACTTACTCACTTAAGAAACTAAAAAAGCATGGGGCAGATCAGGTACAACAGGGTCTAAAGGTTGGAACAGTCTCATTAAAAAGCTGTTTCTCGTCATCCTTTGGTTTGCTGTTCTCATAGTGACTTTTTTCTTGTTTAGGCTCTTCCCACTCAATAACAAGGTTACCCCCAGAAGTTTTCAGGGTTGCCTAGTCCTTATTTAGTAAGTCCCTGGAAAGAGAACATCTTCTCACTAATTTTAACAAGTCACATGGCAAAGCCACAATAGTCTGCCATGGATGGATCCCAAACCCTTAACTAGACACTGTGACTAGGAGGGAAATGGTGACAAGAGAACGTCATCCAAGAGGTCTGGCTGGCACAATCCTGCCTGAAATCCATGACTGAACAGTAGAGTTATCCACAGAAATCAGACTGCTATCACCAAAATAGCAGTCTGCTAGTTCTGCTAACCTGGCAGAAACAATACCTATTTTATTGTCCTCACCCATAAGAATGTCTCTCCCACTCTAGGCTCTAAAATTTAGTGGCTTAAAATTATTTTATTTTATTCATGATTTTCTGGAGGTCATTAATTCAGAAAGAGCTTACTTCCTGCTTGGGGTCTCCCTTGTGGATGCAGTGAGATGTAGGCTGGGGCTGTAGACATCTGAGGACTCGCCTGGGTTGGATGTCCAAGAGAGCTCCTTCACAAGGTGACTGTAGTGCTGCCTGATGGGAGCTCAGCTGGACTATCAACTGATGCCTACACATGGCTTCCTCAGCACGGAAGTCCTCCTCCAAGGGGATGCGCATCTTACATGGTAACCCAGGGCTTGGTACCTTGGCAGTACAGCAAAAAGGGGGAAGCCACATCACCTTTTCTGACCTAGCCTCAGAAGCCAGGCCATGTCACTTTCCTGGGTTCTATTGATTACAAGGCTTCCCAGATCCAAGAGGAAGGGACATGGACCACATCTCGGTATAAAAGGAATATCAGGGACTTCACTGGTGGTCCAGTGGTTAAGACTCCCTGCTTCCAATGCAGGGGGTGTGGGTTTGATCCCTAGTTGGGGAACTAAGATCCCACATGCTGTGCAGTAGGCCAAAAATAAATTAATAGATAAAACATAAATTTTAAAAAAGAAAAAAAATGAGAATATTCTGAATAGAAAAAAAATGTTTAAAAAGAGGAATATGAAATAACTTGTAGCCACAATCATTTTCTATTGTTTTATGAACACATTCCTATCATTTCAACAATTTTTGCCTTTCTGGATGCATTTCTCTCTGTCTAGAATATCCTTTACATCTTGTTTGTCTTTCTACCAAACTCCCCTCTCCCAAAGCATACCGTCACTGCAAAGCTTCTACTTTCCCCTCTCCTTTGAGAGAGGGCAATATGCTGAGGACAGAACCCCTATAATAAAGCTTTTTTTTCCTGATGTGTTGTAACTCTTTACCTCTGTCTCTATCAATAGCCTTTGCTCCTTGAAGGCGGGGACAAAATTCTTATTTGCCTCTATGCTTCACATACTATGTCTCATAGGGCTTCAGGACATGTTTGCCAAATGACAGAATTAGATTATAGAGCCAGAGAGCTTTTCAAATGTTAAAGTGCTATTCAAACAAAGGTTGTCATTATTTACAAGATAAGTGAACCTTTTATTGAGGAAAATATAATAGCTTCTAGTGATAGTTTTCTGCCTGACAAATTCTAAATGGGTAACCCATTTAACTGTTAAAAAAAAAATTATTAAAAAAAAATGTTTTTTTCTTTCTTTCTCCAGCTTAAGTACTAGTGACATCTAGTTGCTTGTCCTTTATTATTTGGATCACTGTTCTCCAGATTTTACCAACAAGTCACCTTTCCTGGGACCTGTTTAACCAGGCCAACCCTTCTCTATGTCACCTTCATATCATCTAATTTTCCTGACCCAGTACTTATTTTCTTTAAGTAGTCTTCTATTTATTCAGTATATATTTTCTAAGTACCTAAGGGCCTATATGCAGGTCAGGAAGCAATAGTTAGAACTGGACATGGAACAACAGACTGGTTCCAAATAGGAAAAGGAATATGTCAAGGCTGTATATTGTTACCCTGCTTATTTAACTTATATGCAGAGTACATCATGAGAAACACTGGGCTGGAAGAAGCACAAGCTGGAATCAAGACTGCTGGGAGAAATATCAATAACCTCAGATATGCAGATGACACCACCCTTATGGCAGAAAGTGAAGAGGAACTAATAAGCCTCTTGATGAAAGTGAAAGAGGAGAGTGAAAAAGTTGGCTTAAAGCTCAACATTCAGAAAATGAAGATCATGGCATCTGGTCCCATCACTTCATGGGAAATAGATGGGGAAACAGTGAAACAGTGTCAGACTTTATTTTGGGGGGCTCCAAAATCACTGCAGATGGTGATTGCAGCCATGCAATTAAAAGAAGCTTACTCCTTGGAAGGAAAGTTATGACCAACCTAGACAGCATAGTCAAAAGCAGAGACATTACTTTGCCAACAAACGTCCATCTAGTCAAGGCTATGGTTTTTCCAGTGGTCATGTATGGATGTGAGAGTTGGACTGTGAAGAAAGCTGAGCATTGAAGAATTGATGCTTTTGAACTGTGGTGTTGGAGAAGACTCTTGAGAGTCCCTTGGACTGCAAGGAGATACAACCAGTCCATCCTAAAGGAGATCAGTCCTCAGTGTTCATTGGAAGGACTGATGCTGAAGCTGAAACTCCAATACTTTGGCCGTCTCATGCAAAGAGTTGACTCATTTGAAAAGACCCTGATGCTGGGAGGGATTGGGGGCACGAGGGGAAGGGGACAACAGAGGATGAGATGGCTGGATGGCATCACTGACTCAATGGACATGAGTTTGGGTGAACTCTGGGAGTTAGTGATGGACAGGGAGGCCTGGTGTGCTGCGATTCATGGGGTCGCAAAGAGTCGGACATGACTGAGGGACTGAACTGAACTGAAGGGCCTACTATGTATGAAGCATTATGATGGACTCCAGGGATTCAATGAAAAACAAGTTAGAATTCCTCCAACAAGAACCTACCTCAGTGCCTGGTGGAGAAAGAAAATGTCAACAGAAAGTGGTGGATGTTAAGCCAGAGGCCTCCAGAGAGGAGTATGGGGTAGGTATTTAATTCTGTCTGGGGTAGATAAGAAAGACTCTAGGAGGAAACAGCAATGCATCTACAAAAGGGGGTAATAGACTCATAAAAAAAGCAACATCCCAGTGAGCGAGAACTCCCAGGGCCGAAGTACAAAGATAGGAAAGATGTGTGGAAGACTAACTAGTAGTTTCACATTCTGGCTATAAATTATGAGACAGAAAATGGCAGATTTCTGAAGTTTCTAGCTAACACAGTTGTGAACACTGTATTGAATTTCAAGCACTAGAGTCTCTGGAAATCTTGGACTAACTGAGAATCTAGTAATTATCCAAAGAGTTCAGGAAACAACTGTAGAAGATCAAACTCAGGAATTTAAAAATTTTTATGGAGTCTTTTATCCAAGCCAAGTGGAATTTACTGCTAAAAAAAAAAAAATCTAGTCCAAGCTGCACATTTTACCACTTGGGAGACTGAGAACAATTTATTCACTGATTCTCAAGACCATGGAATCACTCAAGACTACATGATATTTCTGCCTATCTCAGAAAGCTGCTGGGAAAAACATAATGATGGTATGAGCAGAGATCCTTTTGTGGACAGTGGTTACTTTTAATTAGCTAACTCTCTTTGCCATTGTTAATCCCAAAGAAAGGCAATGCCAAAAAATGTTCAAACTACAGCACAATTGCATTCATCTCACATACTAGCAAAGTAATGCTCAAAATTCTCCAAGCCAGGCTTCAATAATACGTGAACCGTGAACTTTCAGATGTTCAAGCTGGATTTAGAAAAGGCAGAGGAACCAGAAATCAAATTGCCAACATCCACTGGATCATCGAAAAAGCAAGAGAGTTTCAGAAAAACTTCTACTTCTGCTTTATTGACTATGCCAAACCCTTTGACTGTGTGGATCACAACAAACTGTGGAAAATTCTTCAAGAGATGGGAATACTAGGCCACCTGACCTGTCTCCTGAGACACCTGTATGCAAGTCAAGAAGCAACAGATAGAACCGGACATGAAACAACAGACTAGTTCCAAATCAGGAAAGGAGTATGTCAAGGCTGTTTATTGTCACCCTGCTTATTTAACTTATATGCAGAGTACATCATGAGAAATGCTGTACTGGATGAAGCACAAGCTGGAATCAAGATTGCCGGGAGAAATACCAATAACCTCAGATATGCAGATGATACCACCCTTATTGAAGAAAGCGAACAACTAAAGAGCCTCTTGATGAAAGTGAAAGAAGAGAGTGAAAAAGCTGGCTTAAAACTCAACATTCAGAAAACTAAGATCATGGCATCTAGTCCCATTCATGGCAAACAGATGGGGAAACAGTGGAAACAGCGAGAAACTTTATTTTTGTGGGCTCCAAAATCACTTCAGATGGTGACTGCAGCCATGAAATTAAAAGATGCTTGCTCCTTGGAAGAAATGAGTTGGAAGAAAAGTTATGACCAACCTAGACAGCATATTAAAAAGCAGAGACATTGCTTTGTGAACAAAGGTCCGTCTAGTCAAAGCTATGGTTTTTCCAGTAGTCACGTATGGATGTGAGAGTTGGACTATAAAAAAGCTGAGCGCCGAAAAATTGAGACTTTTAAATTGTGGTGTTGGAGAAGACTCTTGAGAGTACCTTGGACTTCAAAGAGATCAAACCAGTCCATCCTAAAGGAAATCAGTCCTGAATATTCATTGGAAATACTGATGCTGAAGCTGAAACTCCAATACTTTGGCCACCTGATGCAAAGAACTGACTCCTATGAAAAGACACTGATTCTGGGAAAGATTGAAGGCAGGAAAAGGGGACAACAGAAGATGAGATAGTCGGATGGCATCATCAACTCAATGGACATGAGTTTGAGTAAGCTTCAGGAGTTGGTGATGGACAGGGAGGCCTGGTGTGCTGTCCATGGGGTCACAAAGAGTCGGACACGACTGAACTGACTGACCAATTGCTAAAAGGACACTTCTTTTTTCTTCCTTACTTCATCTTCCTTACTTCTGTTCATATTACCTTGGTCTGACCAATCAGAATATTATTCAGCCATGTCCATATTAAACAATGCAGGACTAAGCACATGTCCCATTTAGGTTCATGGATGACCAAGTAGTTTCACCTGGTTCAATCAAATAAATCCTATGATTCACAGGAAACATGAAAAAGATAAGCTTTCTTTCCAGTGGAGCTGTTAAGTCAGTATAGGACAAATAAAAAAAACGCAACATGACAACAACATGTAAAGAAATGCCTAAGAAAGATGAGCATAGTGGAAAACAGAGTAGAGACAAGAGACAGGTAAAATTGATGATAAGAATACCTGGTTACAAATGCCTTTAAAATAAAAATATATCTTGCAGCTGATAATTTCAACTTTTTTAGTGAATTTTACTTTTGTTTCTTTACCTTGCAACAATAACGAGTCCCCTTTTCATAGTTTCAGTTAATTAACCAAGATCTAAAACTATTAAATGGAAAATTCTAGGAACAAAAAATTCATAAATTTAAAATTGTGCACCATTCTAAGAAGTATGATAAAATCTCACACCATCCTGCTATATCTCACCTAGGATGTGAATTATGTCTTTGTCCAGGATATCCCACTCGTTAGTCATTTAGTAGCCATTTGGTTATCAGATGGCTATGGTGTCCCAGTGCTTATATTCAAGTAATTCTTATTTTAATTAATAATGATTCCAAAGCTGAAAAGTAATGATGCTGGTGATTCAGATATGCTAAAGAGAATCTCTAAAGTGCTTCCTTTAAGTGAAAAGATGAAAGTTC
The DNA here is from genome assembly GCF_019923935.1 of Bubalus bubalis. Lineage (NCBI taxonomy): Eukaryota > Metazoa > Chordata > Mammalia > Artiodactyla > Bovidae > Bubalus > Bubalus bubalis. The sequence continues at coordinate 52,790,931 of NC_059165.1, read as the reverse complement.
TTAAGAAAAAAAAATTATATGATACAGTTACTAATCAGTGGAGAAATAACTCCAGAAAGAATGAAGGGATGGAGCCAAAGCAAAAACAATACCCAGCTGTGGATGTGACTGATGATAGAAGCAAGGTCTGATGCTGTAAAGAGCAATATTGCACAGGAACCTGGAATGTCAGGTCCATGAATCAAGGCAAATTGGAAGTGGTCAAACAAGAGATGGCAAGAGTGAATGTCGACATTCTAGGAATCTGCAACTAAAATGGATTGGAATGGGTGAATTTAACTCAGATGACCGTTATATCTACTACTGCGGGCAGGAATCCCTTGGAAGAAATGGAGTAGCCATCATGGTCAACAAAAGAATTCGAAATGCAGTACTTGCATGCAATCTCAAAAATGACAGAATGATCTCTGTTCGTTTCCAAGGCAAACCATTCAATATCACAGTAATCCAAGTCTATGCCCCAACCAGTAACATGAAGAAGCTGAAGTTGAACGGTTCTATGAAGACCTACAAGACCTTTTAGAACTAACACCCAAAAAAGATGTCCTTTTCATTATAGGGGACTGGAATGCAAAAGTAGGAAGTCAAGAAACATCTGGAGTAACAGGAAAATTTGGCCTTGGAATACGGAATGAAGCAGGGCAAAGACTAATAGAGTTTTGCCAAGAGAATGCACTGGTAATAGCAAACACCCTCTTCCAACAACACAAGAGAAGCCTCTATACATGGACATCACCAGATGGTCAACACCAAAATCAGATTGATTATATTCTTTGCAGCTAAAGATGGAGAAGCTCTATACAGTCAACCAAAACAAGACCAGGAGCTGACTGTGGCTCATCATGAAATCCTTATTGCCAAATTCAGACTTAAATTGAAGAAAGTAGGGAAAACCATTAGACCATGTAGGTATGACCTAAATTAAATCCCTTATGATTATACAGTGGAAGTGAGAAATAGATTTAAGGGCCTAGATCTGATAGATAGAGTGCCTGATGAACTATGGAACGAGGTCCGTGACACTGTACAGGAGACAGGGATCAAGACCATCCCCATGGAAAAGAAATGCAAAAAAGCAAAATGGCTGTCTGGGGAGGCCTTACAAATAGCTGTGAAAAGAAGAGAAGCAAAAAGCAAAGGAGAAAAGGAAAGATATAAGCATCTGAATGCAGAGTTCCAAAGAATAGCAAGAAGAGATAAGAAAGCCTTCCTCAGTGATCAATGCAAAGAAATAGAGGAAAACAACAGAATGGGAAGATTAGAGATCTCTTCACGAAAATGAGAGATACCAAGGGAACATTTCATGCAAAGATGGGCGCAATAAAGGACAGAAATGGTATGGACCTAACAGAAGCAGAAGATATTAAGAAGAGGTGGCAAGAATACACAGAAGAACTGTACAAAAAAGATCTTCACAACCCAGATAATCACGATGGTATGATCACTCACCTACAGCCAGACATCCTGGAATGTGAAGTCAAGTGGGCCTTAGAAAGCATCACTACGAACAAAGCTAGTGGAGGTGATGGAATTCCAGTTGAGCTATTTCAAATCCTGAAAGATGATGCTGTGCAAGTGCTGCACTCGATATGCCAGCAAATTTGGAAAACTCAGCAGTGGCCACAGGACTGGAAAAGGTCAGTTTTCATTCCAATCCCAAAGAAAAGCTATGTCAAAGAATGCTCAAACTACTACACAATTGCACTCATCTCTGCTACTGCTGCTGCTGCTAAGTCGCTTCAGTCGTGTCTGACTCTGTGCCATCCCATAGACGGCAGCCACCACGCTCCCCCGTCCCTGGGATTCTCCAGGTAAAAACACTGAAGTGGGTTGCCATTTCCTTCTCCAGCACTCATCTCACATGCTAGTAAAGTAATGCTCAAAATTCTCCAAGCCAGGCTTCAGCAATATGTGAACCATGAACTTCCTGATGTTCAAGCTGGTTTTAGAAAAGGCAGAGGAACCAGAGATCAAATTGCCACATCTGCTGGATCATGGAAAAAGCAAGAGAGTTCCAGAAAAACATCTATTTATGCTTTATTGGCTATGCCAAAGCCTTTGTGTGGATCACAATAAACTGTGGAAAATTCTTCAAGAGATGGGAATACCAGACCACCTGATCTGCCTCTTGAGAAATTTGTATGCAGGTCAGGAAGCAACAGTTAGAACTGGACATGGAACAACAGACCGGTTCCAAATAGGAAAAGGAGTACGTCAAGGCTGTATATTGTCACCCTGCTGATTTAACTTATATGCAGAGTACATTATGAGAAACGCTGGACTTGAAGAAACACAAGCTGGAATCAAGATTGCACGGAGAAATATCAATAACCTCAGATATGCAGATGACACCACCCTTATGGTAGAAAGTGAAGAGGAACTAAAAAGCCTCTTGATGAAAGTGAAAGTGGAGAGTGTAAAAGTTGGCTTAAAGCTCAACATTCAGAAAATTAAGATCATGGCATCTGGTACCATCACTTCATGGGAAACAGATGGGGAAACAGTGGAAACAGTGTCAGACTTGATTTTTGGGGGCTCCAAAATCACTGCAGATGGTGACTGCAGCCATGAAATTAAAAGATGCTTACTCCTTGGAAGGAAAGTTATGACCAACCTAGATAGCATATTCAAAAGCAGAGACATTACTTTGCCAACAAAGGTCCATCTAGTCAAGGCTATGGTTTCTCCTGTGGTCATGTATGGATGTGAGAGTTGGACTGTGAAGAAGCTGAGCACCGAAGAATTGATGCTATTTAACTGTGGTGTTGGAGAAGACTCTTGAGAGTCCCTTGGACTGCAAGGAGATCCAACCAGTCCATTCTGAAGGAGATCAGCCCTGGGATTTCTTTGGAAGGAATGATGCTAAAGTTGAAACTCCAATACTTTGGCCACCTCATGCGAAGAGTTGACTCATTGGAAAAGACTCTGATGCTGGGAGGGATTGGGGCAGGAGAAGGGGACGACAGAGGATGAGATGGCTGGATGGCATCACGGACTCGATGGACGTGAGTCTGAGTGAACTCCGGGAGTTGGTGATGGACAGGGAGGCCTGGCATGCTGCCATTCATGGGGTCTCAAAGAGTCGGACACGACTGAGCGACTAAACTGAACTGAACTAACATCTATAGTAAGAAAACGTATTCTATCCACAAAATTGTGAAGAAATAAAAAGAAGTCTATGCTGGTTTTGCTTTTACAACTCAACCAGTCCCTGTGCATGGTAAGTATTTAGTTAAGATGGAAAATGCATTAAATTTATACAATAAGATATTTTGAGAGAGCAAGAGAGAGACTACATTCCCATAGCATTTTTTTTACAGTGTATTGTTGTAATTGTTCTATTTTAGGATTTGTTATTATTTATCTCTTAATGTGCCTAATTTATAAATTAAACTTTATCATCAGTCAATTCAGTTCAGTTCAGTCACTCAGTCGTGTCCAACTCTTTGCAACCCCATGAATCACAGCACGCCAGGCCTCCCTGTCCATCACCAACTCCTGGAGTTCACTTAAACTCATGTCCATCGAGTTGGTGATGCCATCCAGCCATCATAGGTATCTATATATAGGAAAAACACAGTATATATAGGGTTTTGTACTATTCACAGTTTCACACATCCACTATGCATCTTAGAATGTATCCCCTGTGAATAAGGGGGGACTACTGTATACAAGGTTGTTCATCTGAGATAGAAATAGCTTTATTTCTCCCTTTCCAATCTCAATGTCTCTATTTATTTTTCTTGCCTTTGTGTTTTGGGTAGAATCCCCAGTACCATGTTGGGTAGAAAGTATGAGAACTGTCATTCTTTTATTGTTCCTGATCTTAGGAGGAGAGAAATAAGTCTTTCACCATTAAGCATGAAGTTAGCTGTGAGTTTTTTGTAGATGTCTTTTATCAGAATGAGGAAGTTCTATTTTATTCCTTGTTTGTTGAGCTTCTTTTATTTATTAGAGGAAGATATTGGATTTTTGCAAATGTTTTTCTCTGTTTATTGGACAGGATATATTTTTGCCATAATTATTGACTTTAAAGAAAAAGAAAAAAATATTGGGGTATATAAGCAAAAAGACAAAGTGACTGTAAGAAAAAAAATCAAATCATCATCAGAAGTATCAATATCAATGCTTGATACCAGAAGACAATGGAGTAACATATGTAAGACACTAAAGTAAATGTGAGCTGAAGATTTTATGTTCAGTCAACTTTCAAACATAAAGGCAAAAAACAACCAAAATATAAGAATTCAGACAATAATGTTACCATGAGCCCACATAGCCTAGGCCTAAATTTAAAGCATAAACTTTAAAAATCATAACAAGTCAATTTTAAATAAATTTTGGAAGCACATATTTTTAGGAAAAAATAGCTTACCAAACTAACACTAAACGCAACAGAAAATGAGAAGAGACTTTACTCATTAAAGAAATTACACCAATCACACAGAGAAACACAGCAGGCTTCCAGAAAACAGGAAAAAAACAAACATTTCCAAACTCATTTCATGAAACTAGGATAAACTTGAGAACCATGAGAATAAGGAAAATGAACAATTAGGTGAACTTATGAATATAAATGCAAATATCCTAAGAATATATTAGCACTACATAACCACAGCACTATGTAAAATTATTGTCTATTGTGACCAAGTTATGTTTTTTGCAGTAATATAGAAATAGTTTAATAGTAGAAAATTAATATATTTCATAATATTAAGAGATTGAAAGAGAACAACACAGTTCATCTCAATAGATGGAGCAAAACCAGGCATCAAATAAAATTTTATCAACACTCACTAACAATAAAGCAATTAGCACAGAAAAAATATAAGGGAACTGCCTTAATTTGTTTAAGGACATGCCTCTAAATCTACTTTCATAGTACTTCATATTAAAGGGAAGAAATAAAACCCTCATTATTTAGATACAATATGATTATCTACATTAAAAATAAAAGATAATACATGAACCCATTTTGTTAACTGAGTGTTCAATTGCATTTTTATTCTTTATTATTATTTTATTCTCATTTAGCTACAAATAAAAATTAGCAAATGAATTTTTAGCAGTACATTGTACTATGTTAGAAATAGATTTAACAAAAGATATGCAATGTTTCTACAGAAAAATCAGAAAACTTCATTTTTAAATTAAATAAATTTAAATAAATGAAGAAATAATTGAGAATTAACATAGTAAAGATGTCAATTCTTCCAAAATAAATGTATAAATTCATGCCACTCAAAATACTAATATGTTTTTCATGGAATGTAACAAGTCAATTTTAAAATTAATGTGTAATGCAAAGGTCCAGTAATAGCTCCAAGAACTTTAGAGAAAATTAAAGTTGAAGATTTTTACCACCAGATATCAAAATACATTATAAAGCTATTGTAATATGATAACATCACATTGGTAGATTTAGATAAATTAACCAATGGAACAAAACAGAGAGCTCAGAACCAGATCCATGCATATGCAGGAGCCATCTAAGTCAGAGAAGATGTTGAAGATTAGAGCACAGATGACAAGCTGTCTACAAATGGTGCTGGGACATATATGGGGATAAAAACTTACTACATACTGAACCAAAAAGCAACTTTTGGTGTGGTAGGGATCTAAAAGTAAAAAGCAAAATCCTTAAAACCTGGAGAATACTCAAATCAGCTTTCTGACACAGAAAGTGTTCTTTAAGTAAAACACAAAAAGCATAAATAAAAATTAACAAATTCAACTATATTAAAAGCTTCTGTTCATCAAAAGACACCAAAAACATATGCAACACATATCAGAAACTAACAATTTTGTTAATATGATAAAAGATTAGCATATGTGTATATATATATGTGTGTGTGTGTGTATTCACTCCCACAAACATATATTTTCTACATACCTATAAAATAAGTAGTAAATTTAAAATATTGATAAAGCATATGAAGCCAATGTTATAAAAGAAACTCAAACAGATTAAAAAAGCAGATGAAATCTGTTCACTCTCATGCACAATCATAAAACCAATCATTAAAAGCACAATGGAAAACTATTTCATACCTGTGTGATAGGCAAAAATATTTAAAGACTTGAGGAAGATTTGAAGAAAGGGGATGCTTAACATGTTAACGGGTATGTACTGATACAACCCCTTTGGGAATATTTGACACCATCTAACTAATTTGAGGATAGTCATACCCTTCAATTCCCTTTCTAGGCATATAGAGCTGCATTCATACCTATGAACATGCGTAACTATGCCCATCATCTGATGAGTGGACAAATAACTTGTGTCATATTTATAAAATGGAATATGATACAAATAAAAATGACTAGAGCTACAAGCATCAACATAGATGAATCTGAAAAATAAAAAAATCACAGAGGATATATAAAAGGCAGTTTACAGAAAAATTACTATCTGACATCACTTAGATGAAAATCTGAACTACATGAAACAGTACTAAAAATATTAAAGCTACCTAAATGTACCATAAAAGAACATACACTTTATGAAAATGATAAACACCAAAGTTCAATGCACAGTTACCTTTGCCAGTGTGATAAGAGATTCAACTGAATTGTTTGTGATTTTTTGTGTGTGTGTTCAGAGGTACTTAGTATTTGTTCTGCTATTCTCTACACCTTTTTGTGTGTCCAAAATATAAGAATTAAAAATGTTTAAAGAGAGAAAAATATGATCATGAGAGATGTTTTGAATATATTACAGGGAAACAGAGTGAAATATATATAAACACCCACAATATGCACCATAGATTTTTTTAAAAATGCATGAAACCATAAATGCAAACTAATGTCAAGAATCCAAAGCACTTGCTGGATTATGGTTGTTTTTATTTGTGTTTTCTACTTCATTTTTTCTAGTGAGCATAACTGGCTCTTAACAACTCTATTAAAGTTAATTAATAAACATGTTTAATGTCACAGTTATAATAAATGATAATCAATACACTTGTGCTGAAATGTCAATCAGAAAAATGCTTCACAACAACACTTCTCCATAAAATATTTTGACTTAGTTGAGAAAATAACTCTTCAACAGGACAATATCCTATTTCTCTGTAAGCTTCTGGATTAAAAACAGATGTCAGAAAGTGAAACAGGCCTATATATGAAGCACTAAAATACTGCAATTGACTTGCAGTGCTCTCTGACATTTTACACACATGGTCGGTCTCCACTCTGCCTTTTCGGTTCTAGGGGAAGAACTAATGCCTTTCACTGGAGTGTGAAATCGCTGTCAAAGCATGCCTTTTTCACATCTAATGTTCTGCTTCTTTTTCACACAAAGATAAGACAGCACTGCAGTCTTCCCTCGAATCTGGGAAATGGATATAATTGAAGCACGATTTGCACTAGGGCTTTGTTTTTAACTCACCTCCTCAGTGAAGATGCCTCGTCTCCTCAGAGCAGAAGCTGGGTGTGGGTGTGCAGGGCTCCCATATCTCTCTACCCAGCCCAGCCTGTAATAAAGCAGAAATAATAAAAATGCCATATGGCAATTATATGCCAATAAAATGGACAACTTGGGAGAAATGGACAAATTCTTAGAAAAGTACAACTTTCCAAAACTCGACCAGGAAGAAATAGAAAATCTTAACAGACCCATCACAAGCACAGAAATTGAAACTGTAATCAGAAATCTTCCAGCAAACAAAAGCCCAGGTCCAGACGGCTTCACAGCTGAATTCTATCAAAAATTTAGAGAAGAGCTAACACCTATCCTACTCAAACTCTTCTAGAAAATTGCAGAGGAAGGCAAACTTCCAAACTCATTCTATGAGGCCACCATCACCCTAATACCAAAACCTGACAAAGATCCCACAAAAAAAGAAAACTACAGGCCAATATCACTGATGAACATAGATGCAAAAATCCTTAACAAAATTCTAGCAATCAGAATCCAACAACACATTAAAAAGATCATACTTCATGACCAAGTGGGCTTTATCCCAGGGATGCAAGGATTCTTCAATATCCACAAATCAATCAATGTAATACACCACATTAACAAATTGAAAAATAAAAGCCATATGATTATCTCAATAGATGCAGAGAAAGCCTTTGACAAAATTCAACATCCATTTATGATAAAAACTCTCCAGAAAGCAGGAATAGAAGGAACATACCTCAATGTAATAAATGCTATATATGACAAACCCACAGCAAACATTATCCTCAATGGTGAAAAATTGAAAGCATTTCCCTTAAAGTCAGGAACAAGACAAGGGTGCCCACTTTCACCATTACTATTCAACATAGTTTTGGAAGTTTTGGCCATAGCAGTCAGAGCAGAAAAAGAAATAAGAGGAATCCAAATTGGAAAAGAAGAAGTAAAACTCTCACTGTTTGCAGATGATATGATCCTCTACATAGAAAACCCTAAAGACTCCACCAGAAAATTACTAGAGCTAATCAATGAATATAGTAAAGTTGCAGGATATAAAATCAACACACAGAAATCCCTTGCATTCCTATACACTAATAATGAGAAAATAGAGAAATTAAGGAAACAATTCCATTCACCATTTCAATGAAAAGAATAAAATACTTAGGAATATATCTACCTAAAGAAACTAAAGACCTATATATAGAAAACTATAAAACACTAGTGAAAGAAATCAAGGAGGACACTAATAGATGGAGAAATATACCGTGTTCATGGGTCAGAAGAATCAATATGGTGAAAATGAGTATACTACCCAAAGTAATCTATAGATTCACTGCAAACCCTATCAAGCTACCAATGGTATTTTTCACAGAGCTAGAACAAGTAATTTCACAATTTGTATGGAAATACAAAAAACCTTGAATAGCCAAAGCAATCTTGAGAAAGAAGAATGGAACTGGAGGAATCAACCTGCCTGACTTCAGGCTCTACTACAAAACCACAGTCATCAAGACAGCATGGTACTGGCACAAAGACAAAAATATAGATGAATGGAACAAAATAGAAAGCCCAGAGATAAATCCATGCACCTATGGACACCTTATCTTTGACAAAGGAGGCAAGAAAATACAATGGAGAAAAGACAATCTCTTTAACAAGTGGTGCTGGGAAAACTGGTCAACCACTTGTAAAAGAATGAAACTAGAACTCTAACACCATACACAAAAATAAACTCAAAATGGATTAAAGATCTAAATATAAGACCAGAAACTATAAAACTCCCAGAGGAGAACATAGGCAAAACACTCTCTGACATAAATCACAGAAGGATCCTCTATGACCCACCTCCCAGAATATTGGAAATAAAAGCAAAAATAAATAAATGGGACCTAATTAAAACTAAAAGCTTCTGCACAACAAAGGAAACTATAAACAAGGTGAAAAGACAGCCTTCAGAATGGGAGAAAACAATAGCAAATGAAGCAACGGACAAAGAATTAATCTCAAAAATATACAAGCAACTCCTGAAGCTCAATTCCAGAAAAATAAACAACTCAATCAAAAAATGGGCCAAAGAACTAAACAGACATTTCTCCAAAGAAGACATACAAATGGCTAACACATGAAAAAATTTTCAATGTCACTCATTATCAGAGAAATGCAAATCAAAACCACAATGAGGTATCATTTCATGCCAGTCAGAATGGCTGCGATCCAAAAGTCTACATGCCATAAATGCTGGAGAGGGTGTGGAGAAAAGGGAACCCTCTTACACTGTTGGTGGGAATGCAAACTAGTACAGCCACTATGGAGAACAGTGTGGAGATTCCTTAAAAAACTGGAAATAGAACTGCCATATGACCCAGCCTGCCATACATACCGAGGAAACCAGAATTGAAAGAGACACATGTACCCCAATGTTCATCGCAGCACTGCTTATAATAGCCAGGACATGGAAGCAACCTAGATGTCCATCAGCAGACAAATGGATAAGAAAGCTGTGGTACATATACACAATGGAGTATTATTCAGCCATTAAAAAGAATACATTTGAATCAGTTTTAATGAGGTGGATGAAACTAGAGCCTATTATACAGAGTGAAGTAAGCCAGAAAGAAACACACCAATACAGTATACTAATGCATATATATGGAATTTAGAAAGATGATAACGATAACCCTGTATGTGAGACAGCAAAAGAGACACAGATGTATAGAACAGTCTTTTGGACTCTGTGGGAGAGGGCGAGGGTGGGATGATTTGGGGGAATGGCATTGAAACATGTTTATTATCATATGTGAAACAAATCACCAGTCCAGGTTCGATGCATGATACAGGATGCTCGGGATTGGTGCACTGGGATGACCCAGAGGGATGGTATGAGGAGGGAGGTGGGAGGGGGGTTCAAGATGGGGAACATGTGCACACCCATTGTGGATTCATGATGAAGTATGGCAAAACCAATACAATATTGTAAAGTAATTAGCCTCCAATTAAAATAAATAAATTTATTAAAAAATAATAAAAGTTCCTAATAGTCAAAAAATAAATAAATAAAAATGCTGTATGCATCCATGCACCAACTGACTCCTACCAAAGAAACAAAGGTATATCCCAGGTCATGTAAAGGAAAGGGTTCTGGAGCTATAGGATCAGTTGTTGGTCATATTACAGATGAAGGCTAGGAACCTCAGATAATCCACACCACCTGTATTGAGGGTCCTAGCTAACGTATGATCAAAATATCACACCCAAATCTGATCTGATGCTCACTTGGTGCTTGATACTGTGTTAAATGCTTTACAGTCATCATTTCAATTCATTTTCCTAGAAACTCTATTAGTAAGATTCTATCTTATCAGCCCATGTTGTAGATCAAGAAACTGAAGGTCAGAGAGAAGTAAATGACTTGCCAAGGCCCTGAAACTAGTAGATGATGGAGTGGGGATTGGAACCAGATACCCTATCTCATGGGGGAAGGCAATGGCACCCCACTCCAGTACTCTTGCCTGGAAAATCCCATGGACGAAGGAGCCTAGTGGGCTGCAGTCCATGGGGTCGCTAAGAGTCGGACATGGCTGAGCGACTTCACTTTCACTTTTCACTTTCATACATTGGAGAAGGGAATGGCAACCCACTCCAGTGTTCTTGCCTGGAGAATCCCAGGGATGGTGGAGCCTGGTGGGCTGCCGTCTATGGGGTCGCACAGAGTCGGACACGACTGAAGCAACTTAGCAGCAGCAGCAGCAGCCTATCTCATACCTGAACCCTTAATCTCTCAACACCTGTCCTCAGAACCATCCAGAGAGTGCATGCTTCACCTACATCATCCCTTTTAATTCTCCTCTTATAGTCATTAGTGGTGGATATTTTAATCCCTGTTTACTGCTGAAATAACTGAGTCTCTGAGAGATCTAAGAACATGCCCAAACAACCAGAGGTCTCCTACTTCAAAACCTAAGCATTAAGCACTAGGTCAACACTCTCTCTCACAGATTCACAACCAAGATTCAGTCTCTCCTCGAAGTCCTTCCTTCCTCGGTTTCTCCTTCTGCAGAAGAAAGAGAATCCATTGCCTACCTTGAAAATCTTAATGGCTTTTACAGAGATCAAAAGAGATTCAGTGTAAAAGAACTTTGGAAAGTATAAGGACTCAAATTTGCACCCATATTTCAGTTAAGTTTCTTTATCAAGTATAAACTACTAGAAAATACCATATCTCTCCCATTGGTGTTTGAATGCTGTGAGTAATAACACATTCCCTCTTCTCTGTTCATAGCAGAACTCATAAGATTATTCCATTATCTAGCCTTTTCCTCAGAGAAGGCAATGGCAACCCACTCCAGTACTCTTGCCTGGAAAATCCCATGGACAGAGGAGCCTGGTAGGCTGCAGTCCATGGGGTCGCACAGAGTTGGACATGACTGAAGCGACTTAGCAGCAGCAGCAGCAGCCTTTTCCTGGATAGTCCTGTACTTTGAAGCTAAGCTGACTTTATCTCCAGGTTCCAGGGTGGACTCTGATAACCCAAAGTCAATCAAAATCATCTCAGTCCCCTGGACATAGTGATTCCTTCTGTTAACTTTGGCTTAAGGCAAGCAGCACATTCATTTCTCTGAATAGGGGACTTAAATAAATATGGGCTGATGAATGTGTCCTGATGACATGGTAGCCAGAGGTGAAGTGGGAAACCAGGGTAGCCATTGTCCCCCACAGTACTAACATCATCACAAGTGGAAATGAGACAGACCTGAGACCTGGGACTCTTACCTGCAACTCTGCAAAGCTTGCACCTGGACACACCTCTCCTCAAACAACAAAATACAAAGAAACTGTATCACAGCCACTATGGAAGATGGTATGAAGATTCCTTAAAAAACTAGGAATAAAACCATAATATGACCAGCAATCCCACTCCTTGGCATATACCCTGGGGAAACCAAAATTGAAAAAGACACACGTATCCCATTATTCACTGCAGCACTATTTACAATAGCTAGAACATGGAAGCAACCTAGCTGTCCATCAACAGATGAATGGATAAAGAAACTGTGGTACATATGCACAATGGAATATTACTCAGCTATAAAAAGAAACACATTAGAGTCAGTTCTGATGAGGTGGATGAACCCAGAACCTATTATACAGAGTGAAGTAAGTCAGGGAAAGATAAATAACATATTCTAATGCACATATACAGAATCTAGAAAAATGGTACTGAAGAATTTATTGCTGAAGGGCAGCAGTGGAGAAAGACAGAGAAAAGACTTATGGATATGGGAAGAGGGGAGGAGAGGGTGAGATATATGGAATGAGTAACATGGAAACTTATATTACCATATGTAAAATAGATAGCCAATAGGAATTTGCTGTATGGCTCAGGAAACTAAAACCAGGGCTCTGTATCAACCTAGAGGGGTGGGATGGGGAGGGAGATGGGAGGGAGTTTTAAGATGGAGGGGATATATGTATACTGATGGCTGATTCATGCTGAGGTTTGGAAGAAAACAAAATTCTGTGAGGCAATTACCCTTCAGTAAAAAAAATTAAAAGAAAAAAATGGAAAGAAATTGCATTAGACAAAAAAACAACTGTGTGCATGAACAGTTGGGGCCAAATTCTGGATACAAAGACAAAAAAAACCCCAACTGCCATTGGGAGCAAAAAAACTTTCTATATCCTTCTCATAGGTAAGTATTTTTAGGACAACTTCATTCAAATTAGCATATATAGTCTCCAATTCATCCTTGCTATAGAAGTCACAAGTATTATTTCATCCAACTAATTTGTTTTAAAAAGCAATCTCCTCCCTCCCTTCTTTCAACCGCCATTACTGTCTCATTTTTCTAAAGCACTAACATTTTATGGCTTTTGTGGGCAGTGGTGGGGGAGGGAGGCATTTCCTAGCATAAGTAATGAGCTCCTCGTTGTGTTTCCATTCAGAAAAGGCAAGGACTGCAGGTGAATAACTAACATGTATTTCACAATTGAACATTTATTAAACATAATTTCCTCCCATCGATTTGTTCTAAATTTCATCTTGCTCTGTGAATTTCAAGAATCCTTTCTTTCACCAGGAAGCGCCACTGTGGAAGCCTCTATATTTTTCCTTGTAAAATAAAAAATGTGATCAAAATCAAATAATGTGTTTTTAGTATGAAAATGTTATTGTCAAAGAACTGTGAACTCAACAACGAAAGACATTTTTTCTATCTCCTTAAAAGAGGAGTTTTGAGATGAAGAAAATAAAACAGGTGTGTTTCCTCCACTCCAGAACTGGCCCTCACATAGTACTCAGATTTCTCTTCTGTGCCTCTTTCCAGTTTTGTATTTCCTAGGTGGCCTATTAACCTTACTTGGAGCCAGGAAAAAGCTAATTTCCATTAACTAGCTCCTAGTAAATTGTCTCCTTAAATGCTCTTAAATCCACCCCTTCTTTTATCCATCACAACACCTGCTACCACACTTCAAAGCCCCTCCGCTCTCACCTAGATTACTCAACAGCCTTCTCACCATTTTCTACGCCATTCTATTTCTCCCTCTTACAGTGTCTATGCCTTATTCCTGCTGGAAATATCTTCCTAAAAGGCAGATCTGATGTAAAATTCCTATGTGAAACCTCTCAACAGCTGTCTTATCACCCAGATAAAATTCCAACTCTATGGTCTGGTGTCAAGACCCTTGAGGATCTGGTGCTAATGTGTGAACGGCCATGTGCCTGGCCGCTCCAGTGATGTATCTCTGCTGCATTACAACTTGCTCATTGCACTCACTGTAATGGGTCTCTGACAAAACAGAGTAGGGCTGAATTTTGAAAGAAAAGCTTTTTAATAAAATAAGCTCTTTTTCCTATATATTTTTCTAAAAGTTTTTCTTTCCATAGGTTTTTAAGTCCTTTAGCCTTGATTTTCGTGTAAATTAGGAACTTGTCATTATTGTCTTTCATATGAGCAAACTAGTTGAATCAACAGCATTTAACCAATTAATATCCTTAAAGTGGACATTTTAAATTTGGGGATTTTTAAAAGAGATCTTAGAAAGGTTTTCTGAGGTTAAGCAAGCAACAGTTCATTCAAATCTGACCCCAGCTGGTTTTTCAGTGTAGAATGGATTTCTTAAACAAAATACAAACAGCACAATTGATAGATTTAGCACATTAAACTTCATCAGGAGGCACTATGAACACAATGAAAAGATCGCCTATAGACTTAAAATATACATTCATCACACACATATTTAACAAAGGTCTAATATAAATGGTATGTAAAGAACTCAAATTAATTTTTAAAAAGAGCAAAACAACAACAAAAACAACAACAGAGACATGGGCTAAAGTTTTTCAAGAGTTTTAAGAGACCACTCACAAAAGTGTCAACCTAGCAACCTGTTTAAAAATGCTCAATTTTCTTAGTCATTAGGATATACAGGATAAAAACACAAGAAAATGTCCTATGTGCTTAGAAGTTTAAGAGGGTATGTTTCATGTCATATATTTTTACTGAAATTAACAACAAACAATGGAAAGCAGCAGAAAAGAAAGGCAAATAATGGAAGTCTGTGGAGACAAAATGCTGGTGAGGATGGGACAGTGGTTAACCCTTGTGCTTTGCTGATGAGAAGGTATGCGGTAGAGCTATTTTGGTACAACAGACCTTACCTTTGTTGCACTTAATGGATCACTGCTGGGGGGCCTGGGGTTGTGGGGTTGTGGGGCTGTGGATCTGGCTTAGGGTCTTGAACCTGGAGCAAGATCTGTTTACAGAATGAGCAACACAGGAGATGAAAAAGGATGCAATAAAGAGTGTGCGCTCAGTTATTTCAGTCGTGTTGAATCCTGTGCAACCCTATGGCTGTAGCCCGCCAGGCTCCTCTGTCCATTGAATTCTCCAGGCAAGATACTGGAGTGGGTTGCCATTTCCTCCCCCAGGGGGTCTTCCTGACCCAGGGATCAAACCGGCATCTCTAATGTCTCCTGCTTTGGCAGGCAGACTCTTTACCACTAGCGCCACCTGGAAGGGTCCAGTGCAAAGAGTGTCCAGAAGAGCATGAATCCACAGAGCTCTACAGAGGGCCAGGACCTGACGTAGGCCAAGAGCTCTAAACAGGTAGACGGACAGAGCTGAAGTTTCCCAAGCCATTGCTTGACCTCAGGAAACACAAGAGCGGGCTCCATCCTGACCCTTGGACACTCTGTAACACTCACGAGGCAAGTGGGGTTGATGAAAATTGTAGGGCTCCTCAATAATTACAGATTGCATTTTTCATCAACCTGGTAGTGTGGAAACTCAGTTCTACTGAATTCTATTTATTAATAACAATGACAACAAATGGGACAGTTTTTACATATCTTGTTTGCACAGTGCTAAAAAAAAGACTCATAAAACCTTCTACATTAGAAATTGTCGAATGTAAGAACTGGTGTGGTGAAAAATCCACCTGCCAATGCAGGAGACACAGGTTCGATCCCAGTGTCAGGAAGATCCCCTGGAGGAGGAAATGGCAACCTGCTTCAGTATTCTTGCCTGAAAAGCTCATGGACAGAGGAGCCTGGAGGACTACAGTCCATGGGGTCACAGAAGAGTGAGACAGGACAGAGTACTGACTGACTGACACAAATGAATCTGATCCAGGAAGCTATGTGATTCCCAAAATCACAAACGCAGGACCACAAGTAAAGAAGCACCCAGCTATTTCATCCAGCACTGTTTCCATAGGCACAGGGTGCTTAGCTGGAAAAGAACAATGTTCTAAAAATTAAGGGCATCTCCAAATATTTTAAAATGAAAAAAGCCAACAACACAATGTTGTTCTGTTGCAATAGAAATGAAGGTGGAGCCCGCTTGTCTTTCAAAGCAAACGCTGCCTCATACTGCCCTCTGGTGGATTGGAATAAAAATGCCTCCAGTCAATCCTGTTATTCTATTAAATTAAAAGTGAGCTTGAAACTGTCAGATTAAATATAAGAAATGAGAAACAAAAATACTTCTGTTAAAATTCCAGTCCTCTCTGGGCAGCTGTATAGCTATAAACCCTTTGATTTCATGACTATTATCCTAAGGAAAATGGTTATTAATGTAGACAATTATACACACACACACACACACACATATATATATATATAAAATCAAAGCACTCGGCTTGCTATTGCCCTGAAACTAACACAATATTTTAAGTCAGTTATACTTTCAATAATAGTAACAATAGGACCTCCCATATAGGGTGTTGTATTTAAAGGAGAAAATCTACATGAGTCCTTAGAAAAGTGTTGGATACCTAAGAGCTCAATATAGAATTTATTCTTCTTATTGTTGATTTTATTATCATTTTGATATATTTTCAAAGAATAAATTTGTATGCACATTAATAGAATCTTTATAATTAGAAAAATTATCAAGGAATTGTCTTAGAATGGTTTAATTATGTGCATTGCTTTGCATGTTCTTTGACATCTATAAGCTGATTAAATTACCTTAACCTTGGTTTTCTGTATGTATACCTTAACATTCATTTCCCAATTATAAAAACACCTTAAATATCCTCTCACCAGTGATTTTAATGCCATCCTTTTCCACTAAAAACTGAAGCAGAGGAGTCACTTGCTTTAAAACGTGTGTGTAGAGAGAGAATGCCTCACTCTTTCCTGAGAAGACCCTCAGGAACTTCCGAGTTTATGTTGTAGTATGTGTCACATGGGAGATGTTCTAAGTCTTTACCTTCTCGTGAGTCCGCCGTCTAAAAGTCAACCCACATTAACACAATAGTGATTTCTTACTTCTCCTGATCTGGGGGTCAGGTCTGACCCACTCCGCAGATAACCTTGTTCCCAGGGCCAGGCCCATCTCTCCACGTGGTCACACATCCTCCAGCGGGTATGCTGGGCTTGTCACATGGTGGCAAGGGTTTCCTAACAGCCAGCAAGGGCAAACCCAACACATAAGCACACCCTGCCAATGCCCATTTGCCAAAGCAAGTCACAGAGCCAAGCCCAGGCCCAGGTTTCCAGGGCAGAGAGGGAAAGTGTCAAAGTTATTCAGTGAGTTCCCTACATACGAATGAGTTCTGTTCTGAGAGCAAGTTTGTAAGTCCAGTTCATTCATAAGTCCAACACAGTTAGCCTAGGTACCCAACTAACACAATCAGCTATATAGCACTGTACTGCAATAAGTTTATAATACTTTTCACACAAATAATACATTTTAAAAACTAAAGCAAACAATCTTACAGTACAGTACCATGAAAAGTACAGTAGCACAATGGCTGGCATACAGGGACTGGCATGGAGTGAACAGCAAGAAGAGCTACTGACTAAAGGAGGGAGAGAGGTGGGAGATGGCAGAGCTGACGGATAGTCAGAAAGAGCAGATGGAGGGCCAGCTGCAATGTCACTCACATCTGGTGTTGATGGCACAGGTTCTGGTTCCTTGCTGGAACCAGATGCTCATTGGCATCTTTGAAAGTCCCCAACTTGAAGGTTTGTACATAGGGGCTTATTGTACTATAAACGGTGTGTGTGCAGGCTAGAAGAAATTTGTGGACACTTTTTGCCAACTACCACACTGCCCAAGTCCCAGGCTCTGAGAGTACTGGACATCTAAGCCAGCCCACAAGAACCACACAGCCTCAGTGGTAGTAGCAGACGTACTCAGTGCTTTCCAGGCATCTCCCACATCAGTGCCCTGGGACCAGGCTACCATTAATGGTAAGAGAAGATTATTTTAGGGAGGAGACTAAGACAAAAAAAGAAAAAGACTCAAGTCCCTATTTTGCAGCTACACACCATTCAGTTGCCTTCATTGGGAACATGGGCTCAATGTTTCTAGATATTCTTATTGTTCCACAGATGGAAGAAACCTGGAGTTTTATATAAAATCTGATATTTAAGTGCTGACAACTAACTGAATTTCTTAAACTTTGTGCAGAAGCAAGTACATTCTCTGGGGGTTGGGGAAGATCAGATGGTGTCCTTGACTCTTTCCTGCTGGAACTAAGTGATTTATGTCAGTGTGGACTTGGGAGCACTCTCTTCTTTTTAAAATGTGTGATGCAACATATATAAGCTGCTCACACAACTCAACATCAAAAAAAAAAAAAGCCTGATTAAAAAATGGGCAGAACTAAACAGACATTTTTCAAAAGAATAAACGCAGATGGCCAACAGGCACATGAAAAGATGCTCAGCATTGCTAATTATCAGGGAAATGCAAATCAAAACCACCAGATATCACCTAATACTTAAATACTAGTCAGAAAGGATGGCTATCATCCAAAAAAAAAAAATCCCACAAATAACATATTTTGACAAGGTTGTGGAGAAAAGGAAACTCTTGTACATCACTGATGGGAATGTAAACTGGTGCAATGTAAACGATATAAACAATGTAAACCATGGAAAACAGTATGCAAGTTTCTCAAAAAAACAAAAAATAGAACTACCACGTGGCCCAGCAATTCCACTCTTGAGTATATATCTGAAAAACATTCATTCAAAAAGATACATGCACTCCAATATTCATAGCAGAATTATTCATAATTGCCAAGATAAGGAAGCAACCTAAATGTCCATCAACAGAAGAATGGATAAAGAAGATGTGGTGTGTATATACACATGCATGCACACACAATGGAATAATACTCAGTTATAAAAAAGGAATGAAATCTTGTAATTTGCAAGAAAATGGATGGATTGACTTCGAACACTTTATGCTAAGTGAAATAAGTCAGAGAAGGACAAATGCTGTATGATATCACTTCTATGTGGAATCTAAAAAAATATAACAAAATAGTGAATAATATGAAAAAGAAGCAGACTCACAGATACAGAGAACAAATTAGTGGTTACCAATGGGAAAGGGTTGAGGAGGGAGCAGTATATGGGAAAAGAAAAGAATTATTATGGGATACTATGAAATCATGTGAGAAACTTTTTAAAATTGTAAACTATAAAATTTAAAGAATCTTTCATTCAATTAAAAAACAACTTACACAAAATTAAAATGTACGATGTACAATGTAGGAGGAACACCAGAGCAACAGCTCTACTTGCCAGGAAGGGTGAGGGGAAATGCCCAAGACTGAATGGGGATCTTCAAATTCAGTCTTTTGTGGCATTTCCTGCAGGAGGCCTGGATCACAGTAATTTGTGCATGGGTCTGAGCATCAGATGGACTGACTTTGCTGCTTACCAATGTTCTTCTGTTTTACTTGTTAAATTTAAATCTCTTTCAAGAACTTAAAAGCACAACTCAGAGCCAGACTGTTCAGGTTGAAATCCCAGCCTTATCACTTATCAGCTATGCAAATTTGCTACCTTATCTATGCTAACAGTGCACTCTACATATAAAGATACAAAGCAGTTTTTCTCTGGGTCTTATTCATTGTATGCATATCTACTTTCCTCATTATACCCTGATTATCTATAATATTAACAATACTAGAAAATACAAAGCTTTTATCCTTTATTATATAAGTTGAGCAGTTTTTGTGCATTGTATCCATTAACACTGATGACAACTATATAAAATAGCCTTCTTTTTATTTCCATTCTATAGATGAAGAAACTGAGCTCAACAATTGAGTAACTTGTACCCAGTTTCCACAGTTGGAGAATTGGTAATGTCATCATTTGAACTCAAATCAACTGCAAACATGGCTACTCAAACTGGGATCTGCAGACCCTTGCAGGTAATCAGGGACATACTTTTCAGGTTTTCACATTCATCTCTAAATTTTTTAAATTTCATGTTCAGTTTGGTTATCCTAAAACACTGACTTCCAGCACTTCTTGACTACCTGGATGACCCCTTTCTATGCAAGTATTACTCTGTAATACTTCTGTAATCATTCTGTATAAGTAATACTTATTGTATAATACTTCTGCATTACTGTATAATACTGTATAATACTTCTACAGAAGTATTACAGTACAATACTTTCTACACAAGTATTACTATATATAAGATCATGGCATCTCGTCCTATTGCTTCGTGGCAAATAGATGGGGAAACAATGGAAACAGTGACAGACTTTATATTTTGGGGTTCCAAAATCACTGCAGATGGTGACTGCAGTCGTGAAATTAAAAGACGCTTGCTCTTTGGAAGAAAAGTTATGACCAACCTAGACAACATATTAAAAAGCAAAGATATTACTTTGCCAACAAAGGTCCATCTAGTCAAAGCTATGGTTTTTCCAGTAGTCATGTATGAAGTGAGAGTTGGACTATAAAGAAAGCTGAGTGCTGAAGAATTGATGCTTTTGAACTGTGGTGTTGGAAAGACTCTTGAGAGTCCCTTGGACTGCAAGGAGATACAAACAGTCCATCCTAAAGGAATTCAGTCCTGAATATTCATTGGAAGGACTGATGCTGAATCTGAAACTCTAATACTTTGGCCACCTGATGGGAAGACCTGACTCATTGGAAAAGACCCTGATGCTGGGAAAGATTGAAGGCAGGAGGAGAAGGGAATGACAGGATGAGATGGTTGGATGACATCACCAATTCAATGGACATGAGTTTGAGTAAACTCCAGGAGTTGGTGATGGACAGGGAAGCCTGGTGTGCTGCAGTCCATGGGGTCACAAAAAGGCAGACATGACTGAGCAACTGAACTGAACTGATTACTGTACAAGTATAGCTCAGGTCTTCCTTGATAGCTCAGTTGGTAAAGAATCCACCTGCAATGCAGGATACCCCTGGAGAAGGGAAAGGCTATCCACTCCAGTATTCTGGCCTGGAAAATTCCATGGATGGTATAGGTCCATGGGATTGCAAAGAGTTGGACACGACTGAGCGACTTTCACTCTCATTACTGCATGGTTTTTGTGCCTGCATTCACACCTGTGCTTATGCTTACCCCGGCACCTGGTTGCACCATTTCAATTGTCACAGGCTACTGAGAAAACAAAAGAGGAGTCAATACTCTAATGTCGAGCTCAAGCCATGGGAAGGACAAACAACATCACAAAACCAAGGTGCCTTGGTATTATTAATGGAAAAGAAAAATGGTGGTAGACATCATGGCCCACAGTATGGGAGGCATGTCAGGTCAAAAAGAATTCCCACCTCAGAATCACTATCATATATCCCGCCTTTGTTTCAGTAAAGCAAGATTCATTTCCCCCATAAAACTGTGTTAATTTGAATACTGTTCTTTTTTATAATTAACTTCCAACTGCATTTTGGTTTTATGGTTTTATCTAAGCTCTCAGCATAAAAATATGGCGCTTCCCTGGTGGCTAAGTGGTTAAAGAATCCACCTGCCAATGCAGGAGACGTGGGTTCTGTTTCTGGGTTGGGAAGATCCCCTGGAGGAGGAAATGGCAACCCTCTCTAGTATTCTTGCCTGGATAATCCCATGGACAGAGGAGCCTGTCAGGCTACAGTCCATGCGGTCACAAAGAGTTGGACAGGACTGAATAACTAAGCATGCATGCACTCAAGCATTAAAAAAAAAGTAGATTTATGCTTTCACTTATAGTAAGCAACATTGTAATAAAAAATAAAGTAAGCCAGATAAGATTTTTTTTTTTTTCATTTAAAAAGAGTCAGCTTCATTCTTAATTGTAAGAACGTGGAACATAATGGAATGGTTTAGGGTTTGGGTTCTAAAGTTACCCTATGGGACTGAGTTTCAGCTCTAATACCTAAGAGCTGTGTGACCTTGGACAAGTCACTTCTAAGATTCAGTTACATAATTGATTAAATAGGAGAAATCGGATTGCTGTGAGAACAACATTATACAGTAAGTAGTTGTACTTAGCACAACAGAACTGACTATAACTGATAATGTGGACAGTAGAACACGCAGATATAATTGCCCAGAGAGTAAATGGATTCATTTGTAGACTTGGCTGCATGGCTCGCCTGACAGTGATTCTGAGTTGAGAATTTCCTCGTTAGAAGAGAATTCACTTCTTGTACAGCAGAGCCTGTTGCTCATGAGATGAGAGGTGCAATCACTGTGGTTTATAGGCAGCCATTTAATTTCTTAGAACATTTCCCTTTTATTTTTAAGAGTAACTTTCAAAACTCTGGGATTGCTTCCAGTCAGGCAATTAGATTCGTTTCCCAGAATTAGTTTCTTATTTCCAACTAAATGCACTTTTTAAAAACTCATCTTCTCTTTGCATGTCTTTGTGGTCCAGAAAAGAGGAAATTTACTGCAAGTATTACTTTATTTCATTAGAGAATCAGCATCCTGCAATAATTTCAGAGGAATAAAAATAATATTTATAAGAAATAATGTGATTCTAAAACATCATAAATATTTGAGACAATGACAGTTTCAAAAATTATGTAATAATATTAACCACTATGGCAGTGGACAATGTCTTAAGTGAAAGAAACCTAGCCACTTATTGCCAATGCTGTGTAGTAAAAAGGCCATGCATTTTAGACTTAGACAGTTTTAGTTTTGAATCCTAGCTTGACTGTTAGGAGAACAAACCTGAAAAAAAATTCTTTACCTCCTTTCTCTTGATAGCTTTATTTCCAACTGACAAGGAAATACCATTTTGATGGCATAAATTTTAGCAATTTCTACTCCTTTTCCTTCTACCTTCTCAGAAGGAACTTCTGATCCAGTAACCTGTTGAAGCTATTTCAGAGTATTTGACATGGTACATTTCACTCATTCATATATTCTTTCTTTGGCAAATAATAATTGATCAACTGCTATTTGCCATGTACTCTAATAGAGGCTGAAATTTTTACTGGTGGGAAAAGGAGACAAGTTGCCTGCTCTCAAGGAGTTTGTCTTTCATTGGAGAAGTGGAAAATAAATACAGAAGCAAATAGTTAAGATAAATTCAGATCCGAGTGGGTGCTAAGCATGATGCTAACAAACCTGGTCCATAAACAGAGAATGGAGTCTCCACTGAAAGGCTACTTTAATCAGGATGGCCATAGAAGTCCTCACTAGTCAGGGAAGTCAAGAGTTGAAGAATAACAAGTTGCTGGCTGTGTGAAGGATCTGAGCAAAGAGATCCTACACAGAGGGAATCAAGAATGTAGGAGCTGTAATGAAGGAGCTTGGGAAAAATCAAGGATCAGTCTATACAGTGGCTGAGGCACATTAAGTTAGATGACTCAGGAGAAGATGATGTGAATGAGTCAGATCACATCAGATCAAATAAGCTACAGTTCAGTTCAGTCCAGTCACTCAGTCATGTCCAACTCTTTGCCACCCATGGACTGCAGCACACCAGGCCTCCCTGTACCTCACCAACTCCTGGAGTTTACTCAAACTCATGTCCATTGAGTTGGTGATATCATCCAACCATCTCATCCTCTGTCATCCCCTTCTCCTCCTGTCCTCAATCCCTCCCAGCATCAGGGTCTTTTCCAATGAGTCAACTTTTTGCATGAGGTGGCCAAAGTATTGGAGTTTCAGCCTCAGCATCAGTCCTTCCAAAGAACACCCAGGACTGATCTCCTTTAGGATGGACTGGTTGGATCTCCTTGCAGTCCAAGGGACTCTCAAGTCTTCTCCAACACCACAGTTCAAAAGCATCAATTCTTCGGTGCTCAACTTTCTTTATAGTCCAACTCTCACATCCATACATGACTACTGGAAAAACCATAGCTTTGACTAGATGGACCTTTGTTGGCAAACTAATGTCTCTGCTTTTTAATATGCTGTCTGGGTTGGTCATAGCTTCTTCCAAGGAACCAGTGTCTTTTAATTTCATGGTTGCACAGAATTGAAAGAGACACATGTACCCCAATGTTCATCGCAGCACTGTTTATAATAGCCAGGACATGGAAGCAACCTAGATGTCCATCAGCAGGTGAATGGATAAGAAATCTGTGGTACATATACACAATGGAGTATTACTCAGCCACTATATTTCAATCAGTTCTAATGAGGTGGATGAAACTGGAGCCTATTATACAGAGTGAAGTAAGCCAGAAAGAAAAACACCAATACAGTGTACTAACGCATATATATGCAATTAAAAAGATGGTAACAATAACCCTTTATGTGAGACAGCAAAAGAGACACAGATGTATAGAACAGTCTTTTGGACTCTGTGGGAGAGGGTGAGGGTGGGATAATTTGGGAGAATGGCATTGAAACATGTATAATATCATATGTGAAACAAAACACCAGTCTAGGCTCGATGCATGATACAGGAAGCTTGGGGCTGGTGCACTGGGATGACCCAGAGGGATGGTATGGGGAGGGAGCGGGGAAAGGGGTTCAGGATGGGGAACACGTGTACACCTGTGGTGGATTCATGTTGATGTATGGCAAAACCAATATAATATTGTACAGTAATTAGCCTCCAATTAAAATAAATACATTTATATTAAAAAATAGAGAAAAGAAAAGTGGCTTTCTACAAAAAAAATAATAAATGCATATAATGCTAAAACTGGCATTTATCTGAAGATGGTTAAAACTTCTTATAATAAATATATACAATATGTGAAAAAAGTAATAATAATTCCATGGTTGCAGTCACCATCTGCAGTGATTTTGAAGCCCAAAATAATAAAGTCTGTCATTGTTTCCATTGTTTCCCCATCTATTTGCAATGAAGCAATAGGACTGGATGCCATGATCTTAGATTTCTGAATGTTGAGTTTTAAGCCAACTTTTTCACTCTCCTCTTTCACTTTCATCAAGAGGCTTTTTAGTTCCTCTTCACTTTCTGCCATAAGGGTGGTGTCATCTGCATATCTGAGATTATTGATATTTCTCCTGGCAATCTTGATTCTAGCTTGTGCTTCATCCAGGCCGGCATTTTGCTTGATGTACTCTGCAGGTAAGTTAAATAAGCACGGTGACAATATATAGCCTTGACATACTCCTTTCCCGATTTGGAACCAGTCTGTTGTTCCATGTCCAGTTCTAACTGTTGCCTCTTGACCTGCATACAGATTTCTCAGGAGGCAGGTCAGGTGGTCTGGTATTCCCATCCCTTGAAGAATTTTTAACACTTTGTTGTGATCCACACAGTCAAAGGCTTTGGCATAGTCAATAAAGCAGATTTTTTTCTGGAACACTCTTGCTTTTTTGATGATCCAGCGGATGTTAGCAATTTGATCTCTGTTTGCTCTGCCTTTCTAAATCCACCTCGAACATCTGGAAGTTCACAGTTCATGTACTAATGAAGCCTGGCTTAGAGAACTTTGAGCATTACTTTGCTAGCGTGTGAGATGAGTGCAATTGTGCTGTAGTTTGCACATTCTTTGGCATTGCCTTTCTTTGGGATTGGAATGAAAACTCACCTTTTCCAGTCCCGTGGCCACTGCTGAGTTTTCCAAATTTGTTAGCATATTAAGTTCAGCACATTAATAGCATCATCTTTTAGGATTTGAAATAGTTCAGCTGGAATTCCATCACCACCACTAGCTTATTCATAGTGCTGCTTCCTAAGGCCCACCTGACTTCTCATTCCAGGATATCTGGCTCTAGGTGAGTAATCATACCATCACGGTTATCTGGGTTGTGAAGATCTTTTTTGTACAGTTCTTCTGTGTATTCTTGCTACCTCTTCTTAATATCTTCTGCTTCTGTTAGATCCATACCATTTCTGTCCTATATTGTGCCCATCTTTGCATGAAATATTCCCTTGGTATCTCTAATTTTCTTGAATTGATCTCTAGTCTTTCCCATTCTATTCTTTTCCTCTATTTCTTTGCACTGATCACTGAGGAAGGCTTTCTTATCTCTCCTTGCTATTCTTTGGAACTCTGCATTCAAATGGGTATATCTTTCCTTTTCTCCTTTGCCTTTCACTTTTCTTCTTTTCTCAGCTATTTGTAAGGCCTCCTCAGACAACCATTTTGCCTTTTTGCATTTCTTTTTCTTGGGGATGGTCTTGATCACTGCCTCCTGTACAAAAATGTCATGAACCTCCATCCATAGTTCTTCAGGCACTCTATCATATCTAATCTCTTGAATCTATTTGTCACTTCCACTGTATAATTGTAAGGGGTTTGATTTAGGTCATACCTGAATGGAATTTGGATTCTATTCCATGTGCGATTGGAAATCACTGAAGGATTCCACTCTGGGGAGAGTGATAGGATTGGACTGCTGTGTGGGGAATACATTGTAAGGAATCAAGAGAGGGAAACCAGTTAGAAGTCTATTATCATGGTCCAAGTAACAGATGATGGTAGCTTAGACTGAGGTTACACAAGAGCAGGTGGAGAGAATGAAATTAGAGGGAAGTGAATGGAGTCAGTACATGATCTAGAACTAGGATGAACAGAACCATTGTGAAGTATTATTCCTTCAGTGTCTTTAATACTCTCAATTTAAAAATGGAGTAAGGATTACATTGCCCTGTTGTTCTTGTCTATTTCACTAAGACCCAGAAGAGCGAGAGTACATTATTTGGCTCTGATGGCACAGAGTGCTAAACTTTACATCATCCAAAGAATACACACATCTGTCTAGAGTTCTGAAACATGCTTCTGCTCTCTAGGGCCTTAAGAGCTAAAACAAAGCACATTTACAGAAAGAAAATATTCAATGAACATGTTGGCCACAAAAAGTTTTAGAAGGATTATAAACTAAAGGAGCAGTTGTATTTGTTCAGGCTTTGATATGTGGAAATTGGAGACCATGTCTTTTAGAGTAGTAGGTAGAAGTTGCTTTCTGTTTATTCAATTCTGAAATATTCCAGTCTCCCTGGTATTTTGAATAAGAAGTGTGTGTGTGTAAGCATATTCTTATAAATTTTCTCTAAGGAGCTCCAAGCTTACCCCATAAGTCAGGACACAGAAAATCAAGACATTGATACAGAACGCAGGAGTTAACTGAGAGATATTAGTGTGTCTGTGCTTGGAAACTTTTGTATCACTATAAAATAAAGTGCAAAATATTATAGTTTATTCTAAACATTCAATTTGTATAACTTTCAAATAATAGCTTGATCTAGACTTCTGAATGATAAGCCCTTCAAATTCAACTTAGACATTATCCACAAAATAACTATTTGCTCAAGAATGTGGTGAAACAATGAAACATAATTTTCAGCATTCACATATTCAAAAAAATTATTTTGTATAAAAGCACTAATAGTTCCTCTATCTTGTTGACAAACATCCTGATAATAAAAATAAACTTTTTAATCTTACCATCTTTTTCTTATTGCTTCAAAACAGTGATGGAACTTTAATTTATAGAATTCACGTACTTGTTCAGAGAAACTAAAGCTAGTTTGTGTGTGTGCACACACTAAATTGCTTCAGTTGTGTCCAAGTCTTTGCAACCCTATGGACTGTATCCCACCAGGCTCCTCTGTCCATGGCAATTCTCCAGGCAAGAATACTGGAATGGGTTACCATGCCCTTCTCCAGGGGATCTTCCTGACACAGGTACTGAACCTGCGTCTCTTATGTCTCTTCCTTTGGCAGGCAGGTTCTTTACCTCTAGTGCCACCTGGGAAGCCTGTCTGGATAGCACTAAAAGGGCATGTATACTGCAGAATAGACATGCTGCATGCATGGGAAGACAGATTTGGGTATCTAACTGCAACTGCATCTCCCAGGTCCCCTGTCCAGATTTGCAGTCACCCTCCTTTCCTGACCACATTTTGGGCATTGTGACGTGCTCTTCAGACAACTGGAATACAGATTCCTCTAGCAGCCCCATTTGTTCTTTGTTACAAGGAGAGGTTGTACACAAAGAAGACAGCTGGCAGCCAGAGATAATCAGTCTTGAGGTTTTGTCCATCCGAGACCTGACTCAGAGGACATGAGGAGTGGGAGTGGGGATGGGAACACATTGCAATGTATTCAACCCCTTCATGACTATGTTCAAGAGTGTCACAGTGGTGAGGCTATACAGTCCACGAGGAAGATCCTGATACAGATGAAGAACCAGATGCTCTCAGAATGGGGACAATAACTTTCTGATTTTCCCACAGTTAGAATATAGCAGGTCAGAGACCAAACCAGCCCTTATAATTGCCTATTCTTTTCACTACTTTTCATTCCTTCTCTTGATGCAATAAGCTTAAAAAATAATCCAGCGACACAGATCCCAAGAGTCTTTGGGGATTCACGCTTGTCAGTTCATGTTTCTAGCTTTTACGTGTTGAATGACAATCTATAAGGTTATGTGATGCAAAAAGATCATGTAAACCAGTTTGCCTCTTTCCTTTTTCAAAAGCATCCATGTATCCCACAGTGACAGAGTGGGAATTAATTACAGTTTAGCTGTTAGGTTTGATAAACTGAGGCAGTGGATAAACCTTTACCCCTCTTCAGAAAGCAGGTGGCTGTAAGTTTTCTGTTCTAGTCACTATTTTGATTAATAAAAGTGAACATTTCCTCTTTAGTGCACAACCATGCAGAGGCAGACACGGCAGCAGTCTGAGAGCTGCCTGCACCCTTGGCTCTTACACCATTGGTAGATGGAAGTTTGGGCTTGCTGGTGCCCTTAGCTGCTGAGAGAGGGGAGTGGGCAAGGAGACCCAAGGTGGCTCTGGTGCTGTGCATGGACAAAGACACGTAGGTCCTCCCCCACAACAGAGCACACCTGATTTTCTAAAACTGCAGCAAGAATGTCTAAGAGTTGCATGGGAGGGCTCTTCCTCACCACAATCAATACCCTTGCCCAGAGGCAACAGCTCCTCACCTCTCAGCAGCCTATCTCCCATCTGACTCTGCCTGCACGGACTCAAGCATAGTCCTGGACCACCCCAGGATGCAGGAAACCTGCAAATTAGGAGTGGAGTCAGGAAGTATCAGAGGAGCCCTCTGCATTGGAAAAGTTCTAAGAGCAGTGCACACTTGTATTTGGCATGTACATACCAGTTCCTCGGACTGCAAGATCAAACAGGTCAATCCTGAAGGAAATTGACCCTGAATATTCATTGGAAGGACTGATGCTGAAGCTGAGGCTCCAATATTCTGGCCACATGATGCAAAGACCAGACTCATTGGAAGATACCCTGAGGCTGGGAAAGATTGAAAGCAAAAGAAGAAGAGGGTGACAGATAATAAGATGGTTAGATAGCATCACAGATTCAATGGATGTGAGTTTGAGCAAACTCCAGGAGATAGTGAATGACAGATGCAACTGTCAGGCTGCAGCCTGACATAGAGGATTGGACATGACTTAGCAACTGAATGAGAACAACAACATACCAGCAGGGCCATAATGATCATTAGTGACTAGTGACCACTCTGATTGGTCAATGCCCATGCCAGACAACTGTTAAAACTTTCAACATTGCCCCTGATAATGTGTATTCTGATGATGCCAAAGATACACAGAATATACTTCCCTGGCCCAAACTGATTTTATTACTATACACTATCAGTAAAATGCCTCATGTGGGGGAACTTGTACCTATTTATAAAGCAGGTTACATGGTTTATCACCTATAATTCTCCCATAAGGCAGGTATTAGAATCATTGTCATTTTCTCAGTGTAGACTCAAAGGAACAAAACGGTTAAGCAACTTGCCCAAAGCTGTCTGATATATCTAGACAACAGTTAGATATATCAGGGCTCAAACCCAGGCAGTCTAACTCTGGAGCAAGTTTTATGTGCGTCTGTCTGTGTGTCTGCCTACATCTGTAGGTGTGTACAAGGAACTACAGAACAATGATATATATTCATAAATTTAAAAAATACGAAGGATATTAAAACTTCCACCCCACCAGTAGCAGCCTTGGTCAAGAGGCAGAGAATAAGGTGAACACTTACTCAGAGACATCTGAATATTTGTGTCCCACACAAAACTGATACGTTGAAAATCTCATGTTTGGTGTGATGTTATTAGTAGGTATAACCCTCATGAATGGAATTAGCGCCTGACAAAGAGGCTCCAGAGGGATCTCTAGCACATGACAAAGTAGTTCCAGAAAGATCTCCAGCCCCTCCTGCCATGAGGACACAGTGAGGAGGTACAGGCTGAGAACCACCAAGAGGACCCTCACCAGAAGCTTCCACTGGACACCCTGATCGTGGACTTCCCAGCATTCAGAACTGTGACCTATAACCATGTGTTGTTTGTAAGCCACCTGGTCTGTGTTATTGGGTTAGCCAAACAGTTCATTCAAGTTTTTCTGTAACATCTTACAGAAAAATCCAAAAGAACTCTGTGGCCAGCCTGATATTAATATTTTAGCAGTTCAAATGGACTCCAGGTTAATATTCATCATCTTTGCTTAAGGGAACGTTTAAATGTACACTGTGCATTTCAGTAGCTCCTTTCTTGGCTCAGAATAACTACTGAGGCAAGCGCATTCATTGATTAATTCAGTGAGTATTTATTAATAAAGTACCTTCTATGTACAAAATATTGTAGTAGACACTGCGAATATAGAATGTTGACTGTATTCTTAAGGAACAGTCAAGAGGGGGATAAAGTTACTAGGAATTACAGTATCCTAAAGAAACACGCAGCAGTGAATACTCTTCTCATCCATCCTCAGGTAGACTATTCCAAGGAACATCCTATAGGCTCCTCAGAGGGTTCCTACAAGGTTAGCCTCAGGTGGCTACAGTAAGGCCAGCTTAATAATCCCCTCTTCTGTTACCCTTCCTTTTTTCCCTTCTCCAGTCTTCAAAGTCTTCCTCTCCCCTTTTCTTGTTACCTGAGATCACTAAACTGGCTGTAAGCAAGCCTTTGTATTAATTTTTTTTTTTAAATAACAACAAAATGGACAAATCCTTAGCTAGACTAAGACAGAAAGAGAGAAGACTCGAGCAACGTCAGAAATAAAAGTGGAGACATGATAACTGATGCCATAGAAATGAAAAGAATTAGATTACGGTGAACAATTACATATCAAGAAACTAGATAGTCTGGAAGATATGGATAAATTTCTAGAAACACACAATCTGTCAAGACTGAATCACAAAGAAATAAAAAGTGTAAACACACCTATAACTAAAAAAGGTATTGAGTCAGTAATCAAAATCTCCCAACAAAGAGAAGGACCAATACCGCTAATCATCAGAAAAATGCAAATCCAAACCACAATAGAGAAGGGAATGGCAACCCACTCCCCTATTCTTGCATGGATAATCCCATGGGGAGAGCAGCCTGGGGGGTCGCAAAGAGTCAGACACCACTGAGCACACACGTAAAACACAATGAGTTAGCACCTCATACCTGCTAGGATCAGGTCAGTTCAGTCGCTCAGTCCAGTCTGACTCTTTGCGACCCAGTGGACTGCAGCACACCCAGCTTCCCTGTCCATCACCAACTCCTGGAACTTGCTCAGACTCATGTCCATCGAGTTGGTGATGCATCCAACCATCTCATTCTCTGTCGTCCCCTTCTCCTCCTGCCTTCAATCTTTCCCAGCATCAGGGTCTTTTCCAATGAGTCAGTTCTCCACATCAAGTGGTCAAAGTAATGTAGTTTCAGCTTCAGCCTCAGTCCTTCCAATGAATATTCAGGACTGAATTGCTTTAGGATGGACTGGTTGGATCTCCTTGTGGTCCAAGGGACTCTCGAGTCTTCTCTAATACCACGGATCAAAAGCATCCATTCTTCAGCACTCAGCTTTCTTTATAGTCCAACTCTCACATCCATACATGACTACTGGAAAAACCATAGCTTTGACTAGATGGACCTTTGTCCATCTAGATGGATGTAGATCTAGATGGATCTCTGCTTTTTAATATGCTGTCTAGGTTGGTCAAAGCTTTTCTTCCAAGGAGCAAGCATCTTTTAATTTCATGGTTGCAGTTGCCATCTGCAGTGATTTCGGAGCCCAAGAAAATATAAAATCTCTGTTTCCATTGTTTAACAGCCTCATCTTTTCGGATTTGAAATAGATCAACTGGAATTCGATCACCTCCACTAGCTTTGTTCATAGTGATGCTTCCTAAGGCCTACTTGACTAAAAGAACCCAGAAAATACCATGTTAATAAGGATGTGGAAAAACTGGAATTTTTATAGAGTAGCCACTATAGAAAACAGTACCGTGTTTCCTCAAAAAAACTAAAAATAGAATTATTATATGATTCAACAATTCTAATTTATGGGTATTTATACATAGGAACTGAAATCAGGATCTTGAAGAGATATTTGCCCTCTCATGTACATTGCAGCATTATACAAAATAGTCAGGACATGAATGCAACCTAATGTCCAGTGACAGATGAATGGATTTTTAAAAAGTGCATACCCTGGAATATTATTCAGTCATAAAAAAAATTTTCATATACTACAAAATGAGTGAACTTTAAAGACATTATGTTAAGTAAAATAAGGACAGAGAGGACAAATATTGCATGATTTCACTAATATAACGTATCTAAAGTAGCTAAACTCATTGAAGCAGAAAATAAAATACTGGTTGCCATGTACTGAGTGGGAACAGTGGAGAGCAGCTATGCAATGTACATCAGGTTTCAGTCATGAGGGCTGTAAATGTGCTAGAGAGTCACTGTACTTGTGCTCCCACCGATCAATACTGTATTTTCACTTAAAATTTTGTTAAGAGGGTGATCTCATATACTGTGTGTTTTTTTTACCACAATAAAAAAGCATTAACACTAAAATTTTAGAAAGACATTTACTTTGACCTGTATAGCATTAACTTTCCCCCCCCAAATTAGGAAGTATTGAATTTTCAAGTTTGTAAGAGAGAGCTGTCATGTCACTTTATCAACACAAAATATGATCTTTCACATATTTGGAAAATTATCAGGGCCACACAATCGGGCTGTGTCAGTGGAAATCATGAAAGGGAAAAAAGTGAACACTGGCAGCACTGTGTTCCCTCCAGAAAATGGAAAGAATCCTTCTCTTCATCTATCACATTATTCTCTTTGACTTTCTAGTTGCATCTGGGATGAAAGAGAACTATTTATAATACAAGGATTATTTGTGCCAATTATCTAGTTAATATACAGCAAAGGCAATGGTTTTTTGTTCTTGCCTAACCAATCATTTGGAAGAATGTACTTAGCAGATAGTTATAATCTGTAAGGAAAAAAAAGGATATCTGCTGGTAAATTAGAACTAATTGGGGGGGAAATAAGCCTATCTGTCATAAACCACAAATAATGGTTGGAGCAATAATGTTTATCATAATTTTTACATGGTAATATAATTAACTGATGAATTATACTGAAGCAGAGTATATCATTTATCCTCAATAGCTCCCTTGTGCCAAAAGAGCTAAATACAGTACTTCCTTTATTCCAAAGATAAGAGATGTTGAATAGAACCAGCAAACAAGGCAGAGGATGCATAGAAATCGAGTATCTTTAATCTCTGATTAACACTTCAGTCTGTACTTGGAATATGCCACTTCTATACTTTCCAAAGGATTTACAGAAGTATAAATAAATTGAGAACAAAGAAAGGAATAATTTTTTTTTGCCACTGTGTGCAGTATGTGGGATCTTTGTTCCCTGGCCAAGATCAAACCCACATCCTTTGCATTGGAAGCAGGAATGATATTTAGAATTCTTGCTTGTGTTTGCCCTTTGTATGTTTCCTTTCTGTCTGTAACCAACTTCCCTTTAATAGAAGCAGTGTTGAGCATGGGAAAATGGCAGCCATGACTCATGATTATGTAAATTGGTATCAATATGGTCCTGGGCTGCCCATCAGGCAGAGACCAAGGTTGACCCTGAGCAAGGGCCTGAGCTTATATTGCTGGAGTTCAGTATCACTGCTTGAACTCCTGTTTGTCCGATCCCATTTGTTCTGTAGGAAGGCTGCAAGGGTGAACAGTTAGTAGAGATACTTGAATGATTAAGGTAAACTCAAGGATTGATCACCCAATAAAGTTATTAGAAAGGTAAAGAATAGTCTCTGGCCCTGCTATGTATTTACTCCAGATATAAAAGCCTGAGAAGAATGAGTAAAGACATCATTCTAGAAAGTCATTCTTAACTTCAAAAGAGTAGGGTGAATTGATTCAGTTTCTCCCAAGTGTGACAAGGCAGCATCCTTCCTTAAGCATTGGACTGTTCTTCAAACACTTATACCTATGGGGGTTAGGATACCAAGAAAGTTAAAAACTGAGTTTTTAATGTTCAATTCTACCTTGGGCTTAAGATAGAATGTCAAATTTGTGATCTACAGCAGAGACACATCTTTCAAGAAGGTTGGGTTGTAAGTACATCACATAAGGTAAAAATGCAGCAGGTCAAAATTGCATTTGGGAAAGTTCTATATTGGATCTAAACATGTTTCAAAACATCCAACACAACCAAATTTTTCTCTCTTGAAACATAGTTCTTTTATTTTTCTGATTGAACACTAGATTATGTAAGTGGCTTGCATTTGGGATGTTGCAATTTTTAAATAAAGTATTTTAAACCCTAGTGTGTCTCTGTATGGTGAATATTCCTGACTGAGAGAACAAGACTTTGCTACGCATCTTCTCAAACAAAGAGGAACATACTCACTGAGTGGAAGCCAATCAGAAGAGCTTGTGGTATTTCAGTTGTTCATTTATTTGTTTTCATCTTCATCCCCAAGCTACCATTCATTCACACAACCTTGACTTCTATCTTTTTGGCCCACCTTTTCTTTTCCCTCTTCTTTAGCAGAGCACAAACAGGAGAATTTTGCATACAGTAAATATCCCTCTGATGTGATTCTACTGTAGTACTCAAGGCAGACATAATCAATCATTCACAACATGATTTTTCTCTCATTTGACCAAGACTGGACCTCAAAGTTCTTCCCAACACAGCACTCCAGACAGCCACTACAGGTAACCAGTACAAATTCTCTGACATTCCATATAATGTTTTTAAACAACTTAGATTTCATTACTGTTTTTAGTTTCATTTTATATATGATTTTAAGAAAGAAAGCACTAGTTGAGATGCTTACTAGACCTCACACTGAATTCTGATATTATGACCCATTAGATTATGTGTTGGAGAAGACTCTTGAGAGTCCCTTGGACAGCAAGATCAAACCAGTCCATCCTAATATTCATTGGAAGGACTGATGCTGAAACTCCACTTCTGACTTGAAGAGTCAACTCATTGCAAAAGACCCTGATACTGGAAAAGATTGAAGGCAAAAGAAGAGGGTAGTAAAGGATGAGATGGTTAGATAGCATCACCAACTTGATGGACATGAATTTGAGTAAACTCCAGGAGATAGCAGAGACAGAGGAGCCTAGTCCACAGGGTCACAAAGAGTCCAATATGATTTAGTGACTGAACAACAGCAACAGATTATAGCAGGGGTCAGACAATTAAGGCCTATTGATCAAATCCACCTCATCACCTGTTTTTGTATAGCCTGAGAGATAAAAATGGATTTTACACATTTAAATCACCAAAAAATCAAATAATAATAATATTTTGTGAAATGTAAAATTGCATGTAACTAATATTTGTACTCATAAATAAAGTTTCATTGGAAAATAGTCACTGTTATTTGTTTACATTTTTGTCTATGACTGTTTTACACTACAGAGTTGCAGTTGTATCAGAGAGTATACGTCCCACAAAATCTAAAATAATTACTAAGTGATCCTTTGTAAAAAAAAATATGTAAACTAAAGTATGATGAGAACATTGTGGGTTGAATGTCAAGTCAAAGAATTGGTATTAACAGCAGAGGTGATAAAATAAGAGCAAGCAACATAACATGACTGCATGTATTTGTCAAAAACTCATCTTATGACATACTTTAAAAGGGTGAATTTTATTATAAAATTTTTGTTACATTTATTATTTTGCAATAAAAATTTGCCATAAGAAAATAATACCAAACATAAAAATAAAAAAGACCTGGAATTTATTGGGGGCTACAGAGAATTTGACATGAAATTAGGTGCTCTGAAAGAGGCCACTGAAATGTAGATTTAACATGAGATTTATATTTTATAATCCA
This sequence comes from Bubalus bubalis, assembly GCF_019923935.1. NCBI lineage: Eukaryota > Metazoa > Chordata > Mammalia > Artiodactyla > Bovidae > Bubalus > Bubalus bubalis. The sequence goes on along the minus strand of NC_059165.1, from coordinate 52,754,724 downwards.
GCTAAGAAATAAGTTCAGTGAACACTATGGGGGTCTTGGCAGAATGCATTCTATTTTTCAAATTGTTCACTATTTACTAGTCACATTTTTAAATTGTATAAAACAAATGACCTATTTAATCTTCTATTCAGAAGCTAAAATAAGTTCCTTCTCTCATAGGAATGGCAGAGGAATTGGGAAAAATACTCTAAATGAAAGCATGCCCAGTGATATTTATATTTCACATTAATATGATAATCCTTTTTAATTGATTAATGATATGCTTACAAGTGTTTGAGTCTGCAATAAATCATGCAAACTTAAGTAGAATTTTGCTTCTGATTAAACTTTGGTTTATGCAAACTGAAAACTATTTAATACTAACTATCAATATAAGTATGTGGGACAAGAAGCAATAGTCAGAACTGGACATGGAACAACTGACTGGTTCAAAATTGAGAAAGGAGTAAGACAAGGCTGTATGTTGTCATGCTGCTTATTTAACTTCAATGCAGAGTACATCATGTGAAATGCCAGGCTGGATGAATCACAAGACTGCCAGGAGAAACATAAACAACCTCAGATATGCAGATTATACAACTCTAGTGGCAGAAAGCAAAGAACTAAAGAGCCTCTTGATGAGGGTGAAGGAGAACACTGAATAAGCTGGCTTAAACTCAACATTCAAAAAACTAAGATCATGGAATCCGGTCCCATCACTTCATGGCAAATAGAAGGGAAAAAAGTGGAAGCAGTGACAGATTTTACTTTTGGGGGCTCCAAAATCACTGTGGATGATGACTGCAGCCATGAAATTAAAAGACTCTTGCTCCTCAGAATAAAAGCTATGACACACTTAGACAGCATATTCAAAAGCAGAGATATCACTTTGCCAACAAAGGTCCATACAGTCAAAGTGATGGTTTTTCAGTAGTCATGAACAGATGTGAGAGTTGGACCATAAAGAAGATCTGAACACTGAAGAATAGAATCATGGTGCTGGAAAAGACTGAGAGTCTCTTGGACAGCAAGGAGATCAAACCAGTCAATCCTAAAAGAAATCAATCTTGAACATTCATTGGAAGGACTGATGCTGAAGCTCTAATACTTTGGCCACCTGACGTGAAAAGCCGACTCACTGGAAAAGACCTTGATGCTGAGAAGGATTGAAGACAAAAGGATAAGGGGATGGTAGAGGATAAGATGGTTAGATAGCATCACCAACTCAATGAACACGAATTTGAGCAAACTCTGAGACATAGTGGAGGACAGAGGAGCCTGGCACACTGCAGTCCATGGGGTTGCAAAGAGTCAGAGATGACTTAGCAACTGAATGACAACAAATAAATGGAAGTCAACGTTTTATTAGTTCAGAACCTAATTGCTTTCTATAATTTTTACTAATGAAATTTTTCTTCTTTTAAAGGATTTTGGAGCTGATCATTTCTCCATATATGAGAAAAGAAACATCTCATTTGCTGAAATACAATTTGCTGAGCACCGAAGAATTGATGCTTTTGAACTGTGGTGTTGGAGAAGACTCTTGAGAGTCCCTTGGACTGCAAGGAGATTCAACCAGTCCATCCTAAAGGGGATCAGTTCTGGGTGTTCATTGGAAGGACTGATGTTGAAGCTGAAACTCCAATACTTTGGCCACCTGATGTGGAGAGCTGACTCATTTGAAAAGACCCCAATGCTGGGAAAGATTGAGGGCAGGAGGAGAAGGAGACAACAGAGGATGAGATGGTTGGAGGGCATCACCAACTAAATGGACATGGGTTTGGGTGGACTCCAGAAGTTGGTGATGGACAGGGAGCCCTGGTGTGGTGTCGTTCATGGGGTCGCAAAGAGTCGGACATGACTGAGCGACTGAACTGAACTTTCTTGTCAATGTGCACTCCTAATGTGTCAGTGCAAAGGCAAATTTGCAAAACAAACTAACCCACAATTTTGAAGTAAAAGGAAAAGAAGGTGAAACTATCCTAACAACTCAAGCATAGGATGCCTGGGAGAAAGCAGGCCCTGTCCCTCTCAATAATCTACTCTCCTCTCCAGTTCTTGAAGAGCTTATCTAAGAAACAAGTAGTCCCAGTTCAAAGGAGTTCAGAGAACTCTCCAAAAACTGTTTGTGCCCAGAATAGTGAGGTCAAAGTAGCAGGCACTCTAATAGGTAATCAACAGTCTGTGTTTGCCCTAGACTGAAATTTCCACATCTCAGTAACACTTAAAGTCCTGGGCAGTGTTCATTGGTCGCTCTAGCTAGGTCATGGAACATGTTCCACAATCACAGAATAACAAACAGGACTAGAAGGGACAACAAAAACAACTCAGTCCAACTTCTTCATTTCACAGATGGGAAGTCTGATCTGAGGCAGGGGCCAATGATGTCTTCACAGATTCAGAGCTAAACCCAATCAGTGTTTCAGGAGACAACGGAGCTCCAGTATGCTAAATCCAGATTTAAGATTATCATACAGAAGAAGAAAGGATTCCCAGGTAGTGCAGCATCAAAGAACCCCCCTGCCAATGCAGGAGACGCAAAAGACCTCGGTTCGATCTCTGAGTCAGGAAGATCCCCTGGAGAAGGAAATGGCAACCCACTCAAGTATTCTTGCCTAGCAAATTCCATGGACAAAGGAACCTGGTGGGCTATCATCCATAAGGTCACAGAGCTAGACATGACTTAGCTTAGTGGCTGAACACACACACACACACACAGAAGAAAACATCTACAGTGGTGAAAGGCACAGACCTTGAGGTCAGACTACTTGGGCTTCTGTCCTGTGACTCTGGGCCAACTATCTGACCACTTAAAGTCCTAGTATTCACAACTGAAAATTGGCCTTGGTAGCATTGAGAGGATGCAAATAAAGTACTGAGTTCAGTGCTTGGCACATAAAAATGATAAATAAATATGTATTATTAGTTTTAGTTTATTTTTCTAAGATTTTTTTTACTGTGAACCACTTTTCTAAGTCTTTATTGAATTTGTTACAATATTGTTTCTCTTTTATGCTTTGGTTTTTTGGGGGGTGGGGCATGTGGGATCTTGGTTCCCGTACCAAGAATTGAATCCACACCCCCTGTACTGGAAGGTGAAATCTTAACCACTGGACCACCAGGGAATTCCCATTAGTAGTTTTAATCTATTTCTCTTCTTTTCTTTCATTACCATCATCATTATCTTTATTTCTTGCTCCTTACAACAAGGGATATGTAACGAAGGATAATAAGTCCCTTTCTTGGATTTTCACTGAAACCATATGAACTTTAAGTACTCGTGTATTTCACACTTGGAATTCACCTGAAATACATCATTGTGAATTTGTGTCATGCTGAAGGGCTTGGATGGTGTGGGAGGTGGGAGGGAGGTTCAAAACGAAGGAACATATGTATACCTGTGGCTGATTCATGTTGATGTGTGGCAGAAACCAATACAATATTGTAAAGCAATTGTCCTCCAATTAAAAATAAACAAACTTATTTTTAAAGAAAGAAAAGCCAGGTTGAAATCTTCCGGCTTAAAAACAACTTTATGAGCATGCACTCTCTTTAAGGCTATATTTCTGATGATTGTATTTATGATATAGAAGAAGGGATTAAAATTGTGCCACACACAGGTATCTACACAGGCACACATACACACACGCCATACAGAGAAGCAGCCTATAGTGCCTACGGTGTAGTGGGAAGGATGCTGACTTTGTAGTAAACCGGAGCTGGGAGTTTGGGAAACTTGCTTGAAACAGTTTGAGTTTCTATTTTCTGAAGACAGAACACAGCAGCACAGATGTATGGGTTTGTCGTGCAGACTAGATGAGGTGACACGAGTGCATGCCACCTCGGTCACATGCAGGGCACTGCGCTTGCTGTTTTCTCTGTGTTTCTTCCTTCTCAACCTGGCCACACCGAAGCTCCTTGGTTTCCTTGAACACAACCCACCCTCTTGCCCACACAGCTTTGCACATGCTGTTCTCTTGGGCTGAAGCACTCTTTTCGCCTTCCCTTTGCACAACCACTGTGTACTCTACCTCAGGACTGAACTTGACTACTACACTCCTGTGACACCTTTGTTGCCACGCCTAGATTAGACCACGTACTTCATTTATTATATGTACTCACAAAGCACGCTAACTTCTGTTACCATGTCCCAATTACCCTAGACTTGAAATTGCCAACTCATTTGCCTGAAGTTTGAGTAGATGATGTGCTCCTAAGAATACGTATCTATTACGTTCAGTTTTGTAACCAGGTCTCCCCATAATGATCTTTCCAAACCAACAGTGCTGAGGAGAGTGGAGTGAGATGGGCATTCTTTCACACTTTTTGTACAAAAGAGAGAGATCTGGTGTAGTAATAATAATAATGTAATTATTAGGTATCTCTCTGCACTAAGCATGGCAAAAAGTGCTTTCGTACATTTTCTCACTTATTCATTGCCATCCTCATTGGGAATATGTACTACGAGCATCCATGTTGCACAGATCAAGAAACAAAGACTCTGAGTCTAAACAACTGCACAAGGGCATGAAGCTTTGGATGGTGAACTCAAGACACAAACCCAGATCTGCCAGACACGAACAAAATTTGTTTCTCATCAACAACACTCTCCTGTGCACGTTCTCTGGGGGAGAGTTAAATTATTCATGCCTCAGTGAATGCTGTGGAATAAATGAGCCCACAAATGGGGATACACAGTAGGCACCACGACTGTTTATTTCTTACATGTTTTAACTCACCCATTTTCCCTCTCTTTCTCTTTTTCAGTTATTTATTTTCAAGTAAGCACATATGAGGAAACTATTTGATACTATGTCTATCTTTTTATTTACGACAATAAATATAAAATGTTCCCATTACATCCTATTGTTTCCCTCTACCTCAGTTAAACCATGCCAAGCTCACAGGCAGAGTGGTGAAGACAGTGTGATACGTATTGTATCACTCACTCAAGGGCTTGCTCCTCAAGAACAGGGGTGCCCTACTTAGCTCTGTGTCTCCAGCTGCTAGCATGATGCTGGTCCCACTGCACACAAATGATAAAACCTGCAGGAATGGGTTGTTAAAAGAAATTGTGAACTTGAGGTAACAGAATTTGTAAAGGCCATTTAGAAACTACAAATGTCACTCATTTCATGAAACTCAGAAATAAAATGGAGGGTCTTTGCAAAGATAGTAGCTAAAAGAAAACTTCAGGCTACTACACAGAGTTTCTACAAGTGATTAAATTGGTAGAAGTGGACAAACCAGGAAAAACTGAACATTAAATGCATTCAACAAATATTTGAGAACTCCTGAAATTTGAAGCACTATGCTAGGATCTGATGATTTATTTGAAAACTAAGGAGAATTTTCTTATTGTTACAAGAGAGAACTTATCCTTTTAGTAACAGAATAATTTGCATATCAGACCAAAAGAAAATCAAGTTTTGTCTTATGTGGAGAGGGTAGAGCAATCATACTAAAATTCAACTCTAAAGGGTCCATTTTCCTGCCTGACACATCTGAGCGCTTTCCGCAGCCATTATGTTTAAACTTCAAGCTCTTTTCCATAGTGTATTTGGTTCTTCAGAACTTTCTTCCATCCTCTCTTACTCCCACTATACTTACTTACTCCTTACTCACCAGTCACACTAAATCTTTTCTATGTCTCCCATAAAACTATGCTTTTTATGCCTCCAGTCTACAGATCTGGAATGCCTTGCTCTCCCTCTAACAACACTCCATTCATCCTTCAAGACACTGATCAAACGTTACAGAAACTTCTGGCACCTTCAGCCAAAGGTAACCAGTGTTCTCCAGGGGCTCCCACTGGACACCTATCAATCTCAGGTTGTGGCTACACTTCCATCCAAACCACAAAATCCTCGCGTCCAGCTGTCATGTCTTACTTGTCTTTGTCGGTTTTAAATATGGCCCAAAAGGTCCGTCTAGTCAATGCTATGGTTTTTCCAGTGGTCATGTATGGATGTGAGAGTTGGACTATAAAGAAAGCTGAGCGCCAAAGAATTGATGCTTTTGAAGTATGGTGTTGGAGAAGACTCTTGAGAGTCCCTTGGACTGCAAGGAGATCCAACCAGTCCATCCTAAAGGAGATCAGTCCTGGGTGTTCATTGGAAGGACTGATGCTGAAGCTGAAACTCCAATACTTTGGCCACCTGATGCGAAGAGCTGACTCATTGGAAAAGACCCTGATGCTGGGAAGGATTGGGGGCAGGAGGAGAAGGGGACGACAGAGGACGAGATGGTTGGATGGCATCCCTGACTCAATGGACATGGGTTTGGGTGAACTCCTGGCATTGGTGATGGACAGGGAGGCCTGGTGTGCTGCGGTTCATTGGGTCACAAAGAGTTGGACACGACTGAGTGACTGAACTGAACTGAAAGGTCCATTTACATCCTGAATGGTTACTGCTTTGACAGGTAATCTATCTTTTTTATATTTTCCTCCTGGACTAAGAAATAAAAAGAATGATGAATTGAACCATGTATATTACCATATCTAAAATAGATAGCTATTGAGAAGTTGCTCTATAACACAGGGAGCTCAACCTGATGCTCTCTGACAACCTAGAGGGGTGGAAAGGGGTGGGGGTGGGAGGAACGCTGTAGAGGAAGGGGACATGTGTATACTTAGGGCTGATTTATACTGTTATATGGCAGAAACCAACACAACACTGTACTGCATAAAAATTTTTAAATGAGCATTTATTAATAAAAATTAATAAAAAGAATGATGAAAAAGTATATAATTAAATACAATCTATTTATCAAACACTGGTTCAGCATTTAATGTATAATGGTAGATAAGTAGATAAGACAGATACTATTCTTTCCCTTGCAGGGCCTGGGTTCAATGGGGGAAAGCATAGCAAGGAATTTACATGAGCAAATTAATCATAGGTTATGATAAGTGATAAGATGGAAGAAATTAGTGTGGTGGGGAATGGAGAAAGTGACAGGGAAACAACTTCAGGTAAGAAGTTGAGGGAAGGTTTCTCTCAATTAGAGAAAGGTGAACTGAGAGCTGACTGATAAGGAGTTCAGAACCATGTCCATGCATGAACAATAGCCGTTCAAGTGTCCTGGTGGGGACAATCTCAGCATGTGCTACAGAAAGCCATGATCACTGGAGTGACTGGCCCTAGATGAAGTTGGAACAACTGGCAGGGAATGGACAGTATAAGGTTTTCAGTTTAGTTCAGTCATTCAGTCGTGTCCGACTCTTTGCGACCCCGTGGACCACAACACACCAGGCCTCCCTGTCCATCACTAACTTCCGGAGTTTACCCAAATTCATGTCCATCAAGTCAGTGACGCCATCCAAACATCTCATCCTTTTTCGTCCCCTTCACCTCCTGCCTTCAATCTTTCCCAGCATCAGGGTCTTTTCCAATGAGTTAGCTCTTCACATCAGGTAGCCAAAGTATTGGCGTTTCAGCTTCAATATCAGTCCTTCCAATGAACACTCAGGACTGATCTCCTTTAGGATGGACTGGTTGGATCTCCTTGCAGTCCAAGGGACTCTCAAAAGTCTTCTCCAATACCACAGTTCAAAAGCATCCATTCTTCGGTGTTCAGCTTTCTTTATAGTCCAACTCTCACATCCATACATGACCACTGGAAAAACCATAGCCTTGACTAGATGGACCTTTGTTGGCAAAGTAATGTCTCTGCTTTTCAATATGCTGTCTAGGTTGGTCATTACTTTACTTTCAAGGAGTAAGCATTGTTCAATTTTATGGCTGTAATCACCATCTGCAGTGATTTTGGAGCCCAAAAATAAAGTCTGACACTGTTTCCACAGTTTCCCCATCTATTTCCCATGAAGTGATGGGACCGGATGCCATGTTCTTAGTTTTCTGAATGTTGAGCTTTAAGCCAACTTTTTCACTCTCCTCTTTCACTTTCATCAAGAGGCTTTTTAGTTTTTATTCACTTCCTGCCATAAGGGTGGTGTCATCTGCATATCTGAGGTTGATATTTCTCCGAGCAATCTTGATTCCAGCTTGTGCTTCATCCAGTCCAGCATTTCTCATGATGTACTCTGCATATAAGTTAAATAAGCAGGGTGACAATATACGCCTTGACGTACTTCTTTTCCTATTTGGAACCAGTCTTGTTGTTCCATGTCCAGTTCTAACTGTTGCTTCCTGACCTGCATACAGATTTCTCAAGAGGCAGGTCACATAGTCTGGTATTCCCATCTCTTGAAGAATTTTCCACAGTTTGTGGTAATCCATACAGTCAAAGGCTTTGGCATAACCAATAAAGCAGAAAGAGATGTTTTTCTGGAACTCTCTTGCTTTTTTGACGATCCAGAGGATGTTGGCAATTTGATCTCTGGTTCCTCTGCCTTTTCTAAAACCAGCTTGAACATCTGGAAGTTCACAGTTCACATACTGCTGAAGCCTGGCTTGGAGAATTTTGAGCGTTACTTTACTAGCGTGTGAGATGAGTGCAATAAGGTTTTACCTACTGGCAAAAAAAAGTGTCACTTTATTATCAATGTGGTGGAACCCAGTGGACAGCTTCAAGCCAAAAATGTCATGGTTGGGTTGGTGCAGTTTTAGTGTTTGTGTTATAAGCCATGACTCAAAAAAAGCATGTTTTTAAAAAAAAAATTCTGGATATCTAACTTATACAATGTACCTAGAATAGAATAGTCAAATTCAGAAAGTCAGAAATATACTGGAGGATGCCAGGGGTCTGGGGTGGTAGGGTGGTGGGGAGGGAATGGGGACTTAATAATGTTTAATGGGGAGAGAGCTTCAGTTTAGGAAAAATTAAGGAGGAGGAGGATGTGAGAGTTGTACAATAATGTCAATGTACTTAGTGCCGATGAAATGAATACTTAAATATGGTTAAAACAGTGTGTTCTATAGTATGTGACTTTTACCACAATAATAAAAAAAAAAAAAACATTAAACAAAAAAATTCTGGGAATCTGTCTGGACAAGACTTCCTCACTGGTTTACTGGTCACTTCATTCTCTTATCCACGAGGGGGCTCCAAAGATCATAAAAGTATCTGGCTGGGTTAATCTCTCTGCTGCTGCTGCTGCTGCTGCTAAGTCGCTTCAGTCATGTCCGACTCTGTGCGACCCCATAGACAGCAGCCCATCAGGTTTCCCCGTCCCTGGGATTCTCCAGGCAAGAATACTGGAGTGGGTTGCCACTTCCTTCTCCAATGCATGAAAGTGAAAAGTGAAAGTGAAGTCGCTCAGTCCTGTCCGACTCTAGCGACTAACTGCTTGATGGCAGTCTCCTTAAACAGCTTTAAGATAGGAATAAGGACAAGAGAATATGAGTGAATGAGTAAAGAAAAGGTTAAAACACAATCAGCTCTTTGAAACAGGTCTGCATTTGATAGACTATATATGATACAAGAATAAGGATCAATATTTTTTCTATAAAACCCAGGGTATGCCAAGCCTTTACATGACTAAATACATTAGGACCGATGAGTAGTTTTAAAAAAAAGTTACTGTACTGACAAAAAAAAATATTTACAAACCATGTGTACTCAGTCGTGTCCAACTCTTTGGGACCCCATGGATTGTAGCACTCTAGGCTCCTCTCTCCATGAAATTTTCCAGGCACGAATACTGGAGTGGGCTGCCATTTCCTACTCCAAGGGATCGTCCCAACCACTGCTTCACACTGGAAGCCAAAAGATATCTGCAAAGTACTGGGGCAGAATCTGGCAGCCTGCTAATTAAAATGACAGCCTTAAAGTGGCCAGTTTCTGAGTGCTTACTCTGTGTTCCTTGTGCTTGGTCGCTCAGTCATGTCCAACTCTTTCCAACCCATGGACTGTAGCCTGCCAGTTTCCTCTGTCCATGAGATTCCCCAGGCAAGAATACTATGCTGCTTTATATATATTATTTCATTTAATCCTCCATCAATCATAGCTGATAGCAATAAGCTTTACACCCGTTACTAAAACTGGAAACTCCAAAGCTCATTATACTAACCGTCACCAAAAGAGACTTCCAGAGACTTCTGTTCTAGTCGCAGCCCACTTTGTTGCAACCTCAGTTTTCTCAGTGATAAAATGGATATTGTTATCTTCTAGTGGAGACAGGCTGATAATAATATAGGTCCAATAAGTCTGTACTGCCCCTCTAATGCCATGAAGACAATCAAAAGTATTTTGGAAACTACCAGCTGTTATGTAAAAACAATGTATTTTCAGTCAGGTGTCTGATTTGTGCCTTAAAAATAACATGCCCTCCTCCAAAATAAATTCTTAAAAAAATTTCTTTTTTCTAAATTGGATTGTCCTGTTTTGGAAATTGACCAAAATTCCACTTTAAATGTTCAGCTACATCATATGATCCTCTCTCAAACAGGTTTTCATAAGGAGCTGGCAATATAAAGTAAATTTCTACAGAGTTCTGCCTCCAACTCACTGTTTGGGTTTTAGGAAATTCCTTCCTCAAGACCTCCACTGTCAAAGGAGAGAGTAGGCCAGTTGAAGTTCAAGGTTAGGTCAAGTTTTACATTCCTAGGATAGACTGTACCCATGAGTGGTATTGGAGAAGACTCTTGAGAGTCCCTTGGACTGCAAGGAGATCAGTCCTGAATACTCACTGGAAGGACTGATGCCAAAGCTGAAACTCCAATTCTTTGGCCACCTGATGCAAAGAACTGGCTCATTGGGAAAGACCTGATGCTGGGAAAGATTAAAGGCAGGAGCAGAAGGGGACAACAGAGGATGAGATAGTTGGATGGCATCACTGACTTAATGGACATGAGTTTGAGTAAGCTCTGGGAGCTGGTGATGGAGAGAGAAGCCTGGCATGCTGCAGTCCATGGGGTTGCAAAGAGTTGGACATGACTGAGCGACTGAACTGAACTAAACTGAACCTCAAGGTGGTTCCAGGACTCTGTGCAATTTTATATCTAGATAAATTTTAAAAAGTGGAGTCTGAAAAAAATACATTTCAGCCACAGACATTTTGTTGGACCAACATAGTTTTTAAACATTTTAAAAATTTGCCAATGTTTATAAATGACGGGAGATTTCACACAGAAGTTCTCATTTCTAGCTTCTCTTTTAAAATCTGAATTTTTGGCAACACAGAGCTGGCATTTTCACATTGCAGGGGAACGCTTGACTTGAATATAAACTGTTTCCAACCCACTCTTAGACTAGACCTACACCCTCTGGTCTCCCTGCCTCACCACTGACCACCTTCTCACACCCTGGTCATTTCAGTAAGAAACCTATGTGCCAGGAGTTATCTATTTTATATACAGTAAAGCAACTATGGAAAGTGAAAGTGTAAGTTACTCAGTCCTGTCTGACTCTTCAGGACCCCATGGACTGTAGCCCACCAGTCTCCTCTGTCCATGGGATTCTCCAGGCAAGAATACTGGAGTGGGTTGCCATACCCTTCTCCAGGGGATCTTCAAAATCCCAAAAAATAAAAGAAAATAAAGAAAAGAAACCTATGTGTCAATTCTCCAATGGCTTAACTGTGTGTGACTCCTGAGTCAGAGGGAAAACGTTAAGTTATTTCAAGCGTGTTGATTATTACAGAGAGGTGGTAGAGGGAGCTACCATGGAAGAGAACAAAGAAACTTCGAGTGGGACTGAGGTTAAACACGGGGCCTCGGGGAGCCAAGAGATCCGGGTCTAGAAAAGGTTCTCTCCATTAATTCTGTTACACTGGACAAGCATTTTCCTTCTCAGTGTCTCAATTTCCCCAGCTGTGAAACGGGGAAATCTGTGAAACCGGAATCGTTAGACGATCCTGCAGGTCAGAATCTATAAAATTCTCAACCTTCTCTTGGATCTTCGTAACATCCCTTAGGAAGTCTAAGAATCTGCCATTCCCACATCCACTTTCCTCCCCGGTGCCGCCTGGGCTTCCTGCGCGGGGAAGGGGGTCACTTCAGGGGAACCGGGTCTCGGTCCGGGAAGTCCAGGCGTGCTCTGCCTGCCGGCGGCTCAGGATCGTGCCAAGTCGCCGCGGAACCCCGCCGCCAGCTCCCCACCGCGCAGTCCTCCTCCTCGCCTTCCTCCAGGGCAGCTCGGAACCCAGGAGACGGCCTGACCGCTTCCGCGGAGCAGGGCGCCTGGGGCCGCCAGGCCGCCGTCTGGCCTCCGCCCTGGAGCCACCCCTCCCAGAGGAGCTGCGTGCTCGGCTGGCGCTTGGACCCCTCGGCAGCCCAGCCGCAGGTGCCCGCCCGCCTCCGCCCAGCCCTGCGCTCACACCGGCCGCTGGGGCACCCAGGCTGGTAGGTTCCATTCCCCGCTCACTCCTCTTGCTCGGAGTTGTTCTTTTAGCTCCTGTTCCCCGGGTGGAAGCACCAGTCTGAGCTTCTCCGAAGGCGTGAAAGGATAACGGAGCTAGGTGAGTGATGCTCTAGATCTTTTTCCTTTTAAATAAACCTGCATACTAAGATCACTGGTGGGAAACTAGGAAGTTGAAAGGAAAGAGAAAGAAGACAAAAGCAGGCAGTCGGGATGACCCACCACAAGCTGATAGGGACCATTCCTAGCTTCTTAGAAATGTGTACCCCACTTTGTCCACCAGCCTCTGGCTCAGGTAGAGACACAGACAGACTTCAATAAACATTTGCTGGGGTAAGTGTGGGAGGTATCAATATTTCTGCTTGTTACTCTTATCCAGCCTCAAAACAAGCCAACATTGCCTTTGATGGCTGGCTTCATCTCCACCAGAATTCCCCCCACCCCTGCCGCCCCCTCCCCCACACACACACCTGCCCCAAAGCTGAAGAATTGGAATGGTTTTATACCAAGTGCCATGGAGTCATACAGTGGACTGCTATGCAGCACTTAAAAAGCAGAAATCAGAACTGTATAATGTATAATCTACATTATACTAGCAGATAGCACATGTAATGGTAATGATCAGTAAGATGCAAAATATACCTGTCTGATGTCACTTAGGTGACATTTTAAAAGACACGTTATGTGTGTAAAATCACAGAAAGTAGTCTGTAAAATGTATACAATCACAGTCATAATTGCAGCTGTTTGGGGGAAGTATGAAAGGGAATGAATTTGGCCTGAAGATTGAGGTGGAAAAACTTTTCCTATAGGTTTTAATATATAAAAATGATAAAGCAAAAGTTGATGAATTATAAATAATAGTTAACTGCAAGTGATGTTAACTTGGATCTTTTCCAGGATATTTTCTTTCTTTCTTGTGTTTCTAAATTTGCCTCCATTTAAGCAGTTTTGTTGTTCAGATGCAAACAAAATAAGTTATGTCTGTGCATATCCTGTGGGAATAAAACTAGACGGTTCTATCAGAAGTTACACCTTTCTTGCATCACAGCATAGGTTCTTCCTGAAGAAGACACCTCTTTACCTAGGGAGCCTGAGCTGCTTCGAGCAGCTCACCTGTTGACCTCCTCCCAAAGTATAGGCCAAAGGTCAAACACTGTCTACAGTTAATAATCTGATAAGTGGCCAGGTCTAGGGAGAATCTAGAAACTCCTTGATTTCCTTAATAAGACACATTGCTGTTTCTTTTATATTTTCTGTCTAGGATGTTCGTTTCCATGGGTGGTGACTGCCCCCTTGATATCTCAAAATGATGCTTATGTAACACTGCAGAGTTAATATCAGGTCAGGAAAGGGTGTGGGGGTTGGTAGGAAAGGCCTGTAGCTCTTCTGGGCCCTGTTCAGTGGAATGGAAAAGATGTGTCTCCATTTGCCTGCTAGGAAAAAGTTGATTTCTTTCTGGATATGAGGGAAAGTTACCAGTTTGGTTATCTACAAAGGGGGAAAAAAGAGAAAGATGATTCTAGACAGGATTGGGTGTATTAAACACAATGGATAAGCTACAACCCTATAGGCCAAGTCTTCTGCCCATCCCCCAAACAAGAATGGTTCTCTGTTTACATATTTTCTTCCTACACTAAAGAACATCACTGGATCTTTGGTAAACAAAATTGTCTGCACATCAGGACAGAACTCGGAAATATGGCAAATTGTGATCATATCCCTCTTTCTGTTTCTGACCTGACAACTTACAGGGTCAGTGCTTAGTACACTTTGTGTTGTGGGAAGATGGGCTACTTGAGAAAAGCCTGAGGTGTGAAGAAAAATCTAAGAGTGGCAGGCTTGGAGTGTGGTGTGAAAGCTATGTGTACTGAGGTTTTACTCACAAAATTGAAGAGAATGTAGCCCCTGTCTGCAATATTAACAATCACAACTCCTTAAAATTGATGTTCTCTTTAGGACTAAGCCTCTCTGATGTCATCTGTGGCTCAACCTTTACTATTCCCCACTTATTCTGGACTCTGAATGCAATAATGAAACACACAGGGCACTCCATTGCTTCTCCCTAGCCTGCAAGGAAATACTAAGAGTATCCCACCCACTTCTTCCTCACCCTCTTCCTCAGGGATTACAAGCCCTTTGTTTGTAGCCCAGAGATACAGTTGAGTTCTCTCTCTCTCATCTCCATCATCCCCTCTGAGCTTCCTCCAGCCACCTGTTACCTCCTGCCCCTCCCTCCCCTCCCCCATATTATTTAATCTCTTGCTTCCTAATTGCTGACTCTGTCTTTGCTCTCCATTTAATGCTGCTTTTTCAAGTCCAGAAGGCACTTTGCCAGCAGTTGGCTTTCATTATGAAAAGTAGCATTTCCTTAATGAGTCTGCCTTCCAAATGAAGGCTTTACTTACATTTCCTCTAATAGGAAAAGGAGCTTTTCTTCTAGATTTGCATAGGGGCTACTCAAATTCCTTTTCAATTACTCATCCTTAGTCCAGGTTCACTTGGGACACTTTATTCTATTCTGACTCTAACTTGTAGTCCTGTCATGTGCAAAAAGTTCAAGAGGAAATCAACAGGTGTCATATTAAAAAATAATACATGATAAGGAAATATTGCACTAATAAAAGTAGCAATAGCTAATATTAATACTTTGCAAATTCTGTGCCAGGCATGGTGCTAGTTGCCTCACACAGATTGTCTCATGTTGGAGAAGACTCTTGAAAGTACCTGGGACTGCAAGGAGATCAAACCAGTCAATCCTAAAGGAAATCAGTTCTGAATATTCATTGAAAGGACTGATGCTGAAGCTGAAGCTCCAATACTTTGGCCACCTAATGCTGAGAGCCAACTCATTGGAAAAGACCCTGATGCTGGGAAAGATTGAAGGCAGGAGGAGAAGGGAATGACAGAGGATGAGATGGTAGGATGGCATCACCGACTCAATGGATATGAGCCTGAGCAGGTTCAGGAGTTGGTGATGGACAGGGACAGGCATGCTGCAGTCCATGGGTCTCAAAGAGTCAGACACAACCGAGTCACTGAACTGAACTGATGAGCCGTATTTGTCCCATGCATGAGATATGCTCAAGTCATATGGCTGATATGAACTTTTAATTATTGTTTTATATAAAATCTAGGTTTTTATCCTTTTGCAGGGTAGACCTAAAGATCTGGCCCCAGGGCCTGTGTTTGCACTTTAGCAACAATCTTTTTGATGGAGGCTGGATTTCGCAGGTCGCCAGTGTCCCAGCAGGCACTAATATCTTCCACCTGGTCCAGCTCATTCATTTGCATTTCCCTCTTGGCTCTTGTAGGCATCTAAGCTTGTGATTTCTGCAGAAGGCATTGTTTCTCCCACTTGAGAGAGGGGCAATTTAAAAGCCATGATCAGTGTCAGTTTTCCATACCAGTTTCCAGGAAAGTTTTTTTATAATTATGTTAAAAATTATCAAAGCTGTAAATATACACTTTTCAGGGCTTTTTAGCTCTTGCGTATTATCTGAGCTTCCTAGCTGCCAACAATTATTGAGCACCTGTACTGCGAAAATACATTAAGTATTATCACAAATTAAATGTGATTTCATTTGTCTTTGAGGTGAGGACTGTTATGATCTTCAAGTTCAGGGAAGAAAAGAAATATGTTCCATGAAACTCTGCGACTTGCTGGCATGGTCAAGCCCAAACTCAGAACTTGTGCCTTTGATATTATAGTAACTTCCAGGGTCAGAGGAAAGAGGGGATGTCTTTTTATGACTGAAAATTAACTTGATCACCCATCAAAAAATGTTTATAATTAACCTATTTTCTCAAAGATATAGAAAATCATAATACAATATTTCTTTTATATGTGTTACATAGAGCACTGCTGGGAATTCCCTGGTGGTCCAGTGGTTAGGACTCAGCACTCACTACAGGGGCCCAGGTTCAATCCCTGGTGGAGGAATTAAGACACTGCAAGCCACATAGCATGGCCAAAAGTAATTTTTTTTAAAAAGCATTGCTGACCTCATTTTAAACTTGTCTTCACACTTAAAAAATATTTTGCTTTCCTCCCTCTTTATAAGTCCAGGTCCACTTCTGATGAGGCCATGTAGTGGGTGCTCCCAGATGTTAGATGTTCTCTGTTATTTCTGAAATTGTCATTTTCAAGAATGAAACATTTTACTGCAGTGGTTCGGATTAACTTAATTTCAGCTACTGTCTGTAATCAGGTACACCTGAGTACACCATATCATAAGAATTCCTTTTCTTTTTATCTCCCAGATACCTAGCTGAAGTTTTCAGACCCCTTTTGAGTGAAGATGAATGTTTCTGCTGGAATAATGTAAGTGGCAGGTCCACGTCTGGGTAGACTCGACTATGGGAGCCAACACTTCAAGCAAACCACCAGTGTTTGATGAAAATGATGATGGTGAGAAATGTTCACTAATTGTATATAAATATAGAACTTAACAGAATTCAGATATAAGCTCCTCACTTCATAAATAAATTGCCATGTACTGGATTGGCCACAAAGTTCCTTCAGGGTTTTCCATAGCATCTTAGGAAAAAACCAGAGTGAACTTCTTTGCCAACCCAATAAGACCTTTAAAAAAGGTAGAAATGCAAGGATAAGCCTGAGCATAACCTTGCATGCTAAGAGCTGGATTTTACCTTCCACTTTCCATAGTACCTTGGACAGCTTTCTTAATCATGACTCTACCAATGCCCTTTGTCCAAAGGGAGCTGTGAGTGGGCACCTGGTTTCAATAGAAGACCTTGAAACTAAATGATTTCTAATTCTCTGTGCTGCTCCCTTGACAGATGAACTTAGCCCTGTTACAGAAAATTTCTTATATTATCAAATTTCATGTGAATAATAATACTCATAATATTATAGAGTGGAGTGAGGCAAGTTTGTGCCTTCTGAGCTTCCAACTTACATATTCCTATGGGTCCTTGCAAATTTCCACAATGCTAGGTCACAGGAAAAAGAATCAGTTTCATTGGAGAAAAGTGAAACTTTACAGCAGCCTTATAGGCATATGATGTTAGGTTGTCTGGGGAAAAGGTGGCCCTGGACCCCAGCTAGTAACTTGCCCAGGTACCCCAGAGGAAGCCCCCAGAATCATTTCCAGAGAGTTCTGTCAATTGGACCACAAAGGAAATGAATGAGTGGAAATTCAGGAGATTTGAGCCCTAGTCCTCTTCTCAACTACCTGTGTGGCTCAGGAAGTTTACCTTCAACTTCCTCATCAATCGAGAGGAAAGGGTAGTAAACTTGAAGTTCTTTTTCAACTCCAGAAGTTTATCATTTTGAGATCCTAAAGGCACTTTGCAAAAATGATGAAACAGCATCTGAATCATCAAGGAAACTTTGTTAAAACAGAAACTTATGAGTAACAGTGACTTAAAGAAGATGGTTGTGTTTTTCTTTCTCATGTTAGCAATCTAGGCATAAGTGATCCAGGTGAGATGTGACTCTGAAGGGTTAGGGACTCTGGCTCTGACAAGCTGGCTTCTTTCTAGCCCTTCATAGCCCGAGTGTTACTGCCACCCTCATGCCTCAGGGTGGCTCAGCACCAAATCACATCCCAGCATGGGAAGGGGGAGAGCGGGGAGACCAAGCCCACTCCTTTTAAGGATGTGATCTGCCTGTTGCTTGTCACTTACACTTACATACCTAGTTACAAGGGAGACTGAGAAGTTTAGTTAGTTATCTTGCATGGCCATGAACCTTCTAAAAATAAGGTGTTCTGTTTTGTTATACAAGAAGGGGACAATTAGCTATCTGGCATGGCTGGGGAACAAACAAAAGTCTGCTCTGGTCTTAGTTTTTGAGTTTTTGTTTGAACCCTTTAAGAAAACAAATACCTGGCCGATCAAGATGCTTTGTTGCCAGCTGTTCATTATCAATTCAGAGATGTGTCATGGCTACCTATACAAAATACTGCAGAGGAACCCTGAAATTATATGGTTTGAAAATGGTCTTAAGAAAACTTTTTTCCACTCATATCTGTAGCCTTGCTTTGTGCTTTCAAGCTGTAAAGTCAAGCATCTAAAGTGTGTTACTTGATTTTTTCCATGTCTAAAATAGGAAGACAAAAAGACTTGGGTTTCATGTGTTTGGTTCACTGTGGTCCCTACAGATTCATAGCTAAGGTTGTACATGATGCTGGTCCTCAGAGAAGAGAGGAGGAAAGAGAGGCCAGCTTCATGCTTGTTACTTGTTAGGGGTATGTGTCATTTTAAGGTACTAGGATAGCATGATAATGAGAAAAGAGAGAGCTCTAAATCTTTAATCCAGCCAGCCCTTGATTTCATGGAGTGCCCAAGAAAGTTACTTCCCCCAAGGAATTGTGGCAAATGAGAAAGCAGGTATCACTT
The DNA here is from genome assembly GCF_019923935.1 of Bubalus bubalis. NCBI lineage: Eukaryota > Metazoa > Chordata > Mammalia > Artiodactyla > Bovidae > Bubalus > Bubalus bubalis. The sequence continues at coordinate 52,736,115 of NC_059165.1, read as the reverse complement.
TAAAAGTAACTTTAAGGGGCTCTGGGAAAACTAGGTTGGAGTGAAATTAGGCAGAAGGAGCAAGCCCTCTTTCTTAACACCCTCTGTGGTGGTGGTTGTTCAGCCGTGTCTAAATCTTTGCAACCCCATGGACTGAAACACACCAGGCTTCCCTGTCCTTTACTATCTCCTGGAGTTTGCTCACTCATGTCCATTGAGTCAGTGATGCCGTTCAACCATCTCATCCTCTGCCGCCCCCTTCTCCTCCTGCCTTCAATCATTCCCAGCATCAAGGTCCTTTCCAACAAGTTGGCTCTTAGCATCAGGTGGCCAAAGTATTGGAGCTTCAACTTCAGCATCAGTCCTTCCAATGATTATTCAGGGTTGATTTCCTTTAGGATTGACTGGTTTGATCTCCTTGCAGTCCAAGGGACTATCAAGAGTTTTCTCTAGCAACACATTATTGATCTTCAGAGTTCAGCCTTCTTCATGACCCCACTCTCACATCCACACATGACTACTGTAAAAACCATAGCTTTGACTATATGGACCTTTGTCAGCAAAGTGATGTCTTTGTTTTTAATATGCTGTCTAGGTTTATCATAGCTTTCCTTTCAATACACTCTAGGTCACCATTTTTTGTTGTCCTGGCCCCCAGCAGATGAGCCTACAGTAGCATCCTTAGAGAGAAGACCTGTGCATAACAGTATGTCTGCGCTTCCCAGGGCAAGACTCTGAGTCCGTTTACATGCTGAGTTGTAAAGCTCAAGTAGAAAGACAAATGCATCTGCTACGAGCCCATCCCTCCGCTGGCTGTGAGGAGCAGAGTAGGGCACAAGATGCCCCTTCCCTGCCTTTGTGGAGGTCTTGTTCTAATGGTGGGAGGCAAACAAGAAACTAGTTAATGAATACACAAACCAGATAACTTCAGACAGTGTTCAAGTGCCACCAAGGGAAGGATCTGAGGACCTTATGGAGAGTGACAGGGTGATGGTGAGGAGACTTCAGATAGGGTGTGGCCAGAGCTGGCCTGAGGAAGTAATACCTGAGATAAAGCCTGGAAAAATGTGAGGAAGCCACTCACGTAATAACAGAATAGTTCAAGCACAAGAAAAAGTCCAAATAATGCAAAGTCGGAAATGACCAGTTGCCTGTATCTCCACATTCTGATGAGAATGAGTTTGTATATTATGAAAAGGGATCATATTTAATTGCCATATTAATTTTTTTACAAGATCATTGAGTTTTGGGGAGGAGAATTATGACATTCTGGTTATTTCTTAAATGAGTAAATCCTATAACGTAGATTTGGCTCCTTTCATAGCTCTGGACTGAGCACAAGGAAAATTTTTATTTGATTGCTATGAGGCTCCTAACCAAGAAACAATGACCAAAAGCACTGACTGATCCAAGAACATTAATGCCTATATTATATATGATCTCTGTATTTTTATATAAATAATCAAATGGAGCCAGAATCTAGGGCACTTAAATGAACCAATTTAATTATTTTAAAATATTGCTGAAAAGAATCCCAAGATGTGATGGAAAAGTGTTTACTATTCCCTTTATACATTTGAGAAGAAAATTTGCACCCATTTTCCCAAGTAATATTTCAAGATTTCTTTCTCATGGAAAAAATGTTTTGGTTTACTTCAAAGGTAATTAAGGAATAAGATGTTAGTGGAGGTCCTTTGAGATAAGCTATTCTTGCTGGAATTCATCCTGACACTTTCTGTTTCATGCTGGTCCATCTGATACTGACCTTGAGAGAATCATTCTGTTAGTTACTTATGTTGATCTTTGTTTAGCGAAAACAAAGTATAAGCTTTATAGCTGCTGAAGAAGAGCAGGCTTGCTTAGTTAATTACTGTTAAGTCATTTCTTACCAAGTAGATCATACATGATGCTACTGTTTTGTGGTTTAGGGTAAACCTAAGTTCTGATTATTTTGTGTGTGTGTGTGTGTGTGTGTGGTATAATATATATGGGCTTCCCTGGTGGCTCAGATGGTAAAGAATCTGCCTGCAGTGCAGGAGACCTGGATTTGATCCCTGGGTCAGGAAGATATCCTGGAGAAGGAATGGCTATCCACTCCAGTGCCCACCCATTCTCTTGCCTGGAGAATGCCATGGACAGCAGAGCCTGGCAGGCTACAGTCCATGGGGTCACAAAGAGTTGGAGATGACTGAGTGACCAACACTCTAATATATATAATAAAATGTACCATTTTCCCCACTTTTAAGTGTACAGTTCAATGGCATTGAGGGGGTACATCTGGGGGCAGCCATCACCACCATCTATCTCTGGACCCCATGGACTGTAGCCCACCAAGCTCCTCTGTCCACGGGATTTCCCAGGCAAGAATACTGGAGTGGGTTGCCATTCCCTCCTCCAAGGGATCTTCCCAACCCAGGGATCTAACCTGCGTCTCCCTAGGCTCCTGTACTGCAGGCAGATTCTTTACCCCTGAGCCACCTGGAAAGACCCTGGAACTTTTTAATCTTCCTGAAGTTTTGTAGCCATTAAACATTAATTCTCCATTCCCTCATCTCCTTAGCCCCTGACAACCACTATTCTACTTTATGTCTCTATGATTTTAACTGTTCTGTGTGCATATATTAGTCACTCAGTCATGTCTGACTTTGTGAGACCCCATGGACTATAGTCTGCCAATCTCCTCTTGTCCACGGGATTCTCCAGGCAAAAATCCCGGAGTGGATTGGCATTTCCTTCTCCAAGGGATCTTCCTGATTCAGGGATGGAATCCGGGTCTCCTACATTCACAGGTGGATTCTCTACCATGTGAGCCACCAGGGAAGCCCTTTAACTGTTCTAGATACCTTATAAAGTAGACTCATGTATTATTTGTCCTTTTGTGTTTGGTGTATTTCAGTTGTCAAGGTTCATCCATACTGGAGCGTGTATCAGAATTTCATTCCTTTTTAAGGCTGAAAAATAGTCTACACTGTATGCAGATAACACATTTTGAATTTAGTCTTTCATTCATCAATGAACATTGGGTTATTTCTACCTTTTGAATACTATAAATAATGCTGCTGTGAACACGGGTGTACAAGTATCTGTTCAAGCCTGTTTTCAAATGGTACATGCTTTAGAAGTAGAATTCCTGGATCACATGATAATTCTTTAATTTTTTGAGGAACCACTCACCACACTATCTTCTACCTAATTATGTTCTACATTTTAGTAGTGGGAGACCACTTGACATAGTAGACCAGGGCCCTGGTAGTGAAAACCCATACACAGATTCAAATCTCAGCTGTGCCACAAACTAGCAATCTGTGTATTTTCATGTGGAAAATCAAAGGAGGTATAGCCTGATCAACCTTCAAACACCAGAGTCAATCTGACTAATTATAAACGTTCTAAAAGGATTTGAAATACCATAAAAAAATGGTCCCCCAAATTAAATAATTGCTAGTGAATTAATTTGGAAAAAAAATCCTTCTGTTGTACAAGTTATTTAATATCTGTAAGCTCAGTTTCTTCATATATAAAATGCAAGTAAATTGGACATATACTTCATTGGGTCACTGTGAGGGTAGGCTGAACTAATGCAGGTAAAATACTCAGCAAGGTGTATCATATAAAGTAACCACCCACTTAATGCTAGTTATAACACTGTTTACCAGTATCAGAGTCTCTGAGCATGAACTCTTTTAAGTATTTCTACTTCGGAAAGACACAGCATTGATGACATGCAACTGTGTAGATGCCGCAGTTAATATGACCTATTCACAATTCTATCAACAGAGTTGGATTGCCAGATGGCAGAGCTTATATATTCTGTGAAAACCTATGTAAGTCCTCTGAAAAGAAGCCAAATTATTAACTTCACAAAAACATAATCTCATCTGGTTTTTCTTTGATCTCCTCTGAGGTGATTATATTTTCATTTAAGGCAAAATCATGAACTCATTGGGTTGAAAAATCAATAAATTAACTTTTCCTGATTTAAGTCCAAAGCAGATTGTTTAAGTAATCCCATTTGACCAGACATTGTGATAGTTTTCCCCCAAAACCAACTACCATGTGGATACTATGAGAAATAAGGAATAATACAGAAAAACTTTTTAAGTTTTCTAAAAGAAAAGAAATACGGGTAGTAGTAGTTATTAATGTTTATAAATTGTTATATCTGCTTTATTTCCTCTCTCTCTTTTTTTTTTTCGCTTGTTTTATTAAAAGATTAGCATTTTCAAAGCCCAGTTGTTGAGGTTTTCAGGCTGACGTAGGGAAAGAAATTCTTTAACACAGGAGAAAGTGGACTTGGTTATAATTCAGGGTCTGGGCAACAGAAGAGGATCTTGTAATCACTGCAAGTTGTATGTGTTTCCAAGCACATACAAATCATGTAGAGGTGATGGAGTTGGTTTAGTTAAACCAAGAGACAACTTTCTTCTGGAGGACTGTAGCTGAGAAAAGTTGGCCTTACATTTAAACGGCTCTACAAAGAGTACATCGATGCTGAGTTTGCAGAGAGAGCTCAATTATTGCATTGTTCTTTGGACTTGCTGCAAACTCAGTATTCTGCTTTCATTTGGCATCACTTGTCTCCTAGGATGTGTGCGACTGCTTCCAGTTTTCCTACATCTTCTTTGGAGACAGAGGCAATGGGTCCTTCAAAATGTTGGGCCAAAAAAATTGGCCACAGATTTGCAATCCAAAAGAAATGGGAGGTTACTGAATTCATTCCAGCCCTGAAGGACTTTCAGACTCTTCCTTGTTATTTTAATGTCCCAGTGGGGTACGCAAATGAATTTCAGACTTCCCCCTCTCAAACTTGAGTAATGTTGTCTGATATTATTTAGTATTTTGTGTTAAAATGGTTGGGAAAGTAAAATGAACATTTCCCTAGTGAGAACTGGCTCCTTAAAACCATTTCTTGGACAGTCTAACATTTAGTTAAAGGATTTGTCATAAATAATCTCAGATCCACTGGTTTATGGCAACAAACACTTTTAATTTGGGAGAGCTTTATTTCCCCCATGCTAAGGTATCAGAAGAGTCAAGGAGAAACAGGCTAGACAGAGCCAAGAAAAGAGACATCAAAGACAGAGGCAGTGATTCCAATTTGCATGTTTCCTGAGCAGTGGGTTAGAAAAACATGTTTGGGAGAATCTACACAAATAAATTTAGGCAACTTACATCCTGCCTGTGGAGATTCACAGTGCTTATTAGCATAATAATGGCTCTGAAATGTGCAACAATATTGAAATCTCAGTACTTTGATAATTTTCAAACTTATTTCAAAATTAAATTAGGTTGTGTAAAACCTTTTAATACCTTGTGGCAAATAATTCTCTGTGGATCTCAATTTGGGAAGCAAAAGTTCATGAACACTTTCTATTGGAAACATCGTTTCTTCCCATTTATCCCTTTCTTCCCCCTTCCCTGATTTAATAGCTTGCAGAATCTCCACAGCTGAAAAGCGATGATGTTCTTCTGTAAAGTTTCCTGCCTACAAGTTTTTCAGGCAACACAATGCATGTTTATGGAGGTTAATGAGTGAAACACAGGGTAGCTCTGTTTAATGGTGGGATGCTTGCAGTCCCTATGGGAATTAGATTGGAAGATAAGTTCTTTTGTGTATTTAAATAACATTTTAGTTCAGAGTGTCTTATGCACAAAGTATGTTGAAGCAGTTACTCATTGTTAAACAATCATGCTGTACTTTTTTTCCAATCCAAAGCTACAGACATTTTTTTTTCATCTTGAAACTAACCTAGGTTGAAAAATTAAATTGGTTAGCTAGCTTCAATATTCAGCAACTACTTCAATGAGAATGGGAGTGAAGGCCTTCAGAGAATCTGACTTCTGCTATATGGGCTTCCCAAGTGGCGCTAGTGGTAAAGACCCTGCCTGCCAGTGCAGGAGACATAAGAGACACAGGTTTGAGCCCTGGGCTGTGAAGATCCCCTGGAGGAGGAAATGGCAACCCACTCCAGTTTTCTGGCCTGGAGAATCCCATGGGCAGAGGTAGGCTACAGTCCATACGGTCGCAAAGAGTCAGACATGACTGAAGTGACTTAGCACATATGAGTGTGGCCTTACAAGTGTAAATTCACTTACAGAGACCCAGGACTTTACCAATTCAGGTTCTATCAATGATACAGGGATTTCAACTATACATTGCTCTAGGGCTGTTTGTGGAAATTTCGTTTTTAAACACACGTACACAATGATGGAATTATATTCCTCTTAAAATAGGATGCAGCACAATTTATATGGTTGAAAGGACTGAAAAAGCTATGGTTATAGATTTTGAACTCACTAGACTGGCAGAGGCTTTTTTTTTTTTTCCTCCTGAACTATTTCCTTCCTGGAGGCATATTTACAGTACAATAAGTTATATTAACCTTGTTCTACCCTTGAGTTACCTATGTTTTTCTGTTATTTCTAAGAAGAGTTGACAGTAGGGGTTGGTATGCTTTTTCTGTGGTGGGCCAGATAGTAAATCTTTTATGCTGTGCTGTTCAGCCTCTGTCACAATGACTCACTTTGCTGTAGCCCCATGAAGGCAGCCATAGACAGTGGGGAAACTAACAAATATGGCTCTATTTCAGTAACACTTTTACTTGTAGACACTGAAATTTGAATTTCACATCATATTCACTTGTCACAAAATATTTTGATTTGCCAAACATTTAAAAACATGAAAGCCATTTTTAGCTTATGAGCCATATAAAAATAGAGGGTGGAATTTGACCTGCATGCCATGTTGTACTAACCCTTGCTCTAAAGCATCCTGAAGGCATTTGTTTGTGTGTGCCAGGGGCTCATCTGATATCCATTCATGACCATCGAGCTGTCACTAAAAGATTGGGTAAGAAGACTGACATCTGTTCTCTACAGATGCTTAACAAAGGCAGTCTTCAGAGACTCTGTTTTTCTTCATCAGTTTGAGTCAGTAGAAGTACTTGGACCAATAAATCTACTATTTTAGAGAATAAATTATATTATTTTTGTAAATATATGTATTATTTGGTAGCCTAGATTCAATTCAATGTAACTCACTTGAAATATCATTAGGTAGAGTTTATTTCCTACAAGGGGCATTTAGTCAACTGAGAGGCATCCAACAATTGGGGGTATTGATCCCCCATCCTGCCCCAACTGCTACTTCCCGATTTGTTCTAAAGAAATAGCCAGTGTATTTCTGACTTTTGAACCAATTCATGAGTTGGGGTCCAGGCAGCAGAAAAAGAAGCTGTTGGTGCCCATTGCTTGGTCTTGGCATGAGTAGCTGGTGCCAGGAAAGCCCCGACTCCCTGGGGTACCGTGTTTCATAAAAGGGGAATACTGACTATGCAGGCAAATGCCATCCACTGGCCTTGAAAGCTGCGTTCCTGGCGAAGTTTCAAATATTTCCTTAAAGGACCTGCCAAGCTCTACATGTATTAGTGGCAATCATTTGCTGCCAACCAGTTGGGATGATAAAGGACTAGGGAAGGAGCTAAGTGATTTTTTTTTATCAGTGGATCATCAGTGAAATGTTCTAAAGTGGACCTTCAACCTTAAACATTGTGGTGTCAGTTAAGCCACAGGTTAATTCAGTGGCTTCTAGATACCCTCTGTGAACAAATATAATGTTTTTCTTAGTCTGTGGTGAAAGGAGAAAAACAAGAGCAATGTAGTAAGTTTCTCACATGGTAATACTAGTAAAAATTTTAAGTTTACGTTTACCTTCTTTCTTGTGTGTGTCTAGTATTTAAGAATTGTGGAAATACAATTTTTTTTCACAGTGAGAACTTAGAGAAGTGACTTGTCTCTCTGATCGCCAGTTTTCTCACATGTAAATGGGTGCTAATAATAGTATCTGCCTTGAATATATTTTGTGGGAATAAAAAGATTATCCATAAAAAGTGTTTAGCACACTGCCTAGCACATACTAATTGCTCATAAAGAGTTATTACTGCTGTTATCATGATCACCATAATTTTTAATGTTCTTACTTGGCAAATAAAAACTAAAAGCTACCCAATATTAGTTTTCCTTTTCTTCTCTAGCTTTTGTTTGCTGTTTTTAAGGTGGATGGGATTTTCTGATCTGTAAAATCCAAAAATACAATTGTAATTTTAAATCAGTACTATGTAGATACCACTGAAGAGGCTGAAATGGGGGGGGGTGGGGAGGTGGCCTCTTTTAATTGGGACAGTCGTATTCATTTGAAGTGAAAGTTGGTGGTCCCTGGGCTAACTTAGTGGGAGATGGAAAGCTGAGAGTTTATTCAATATGTATTTTCAATATAAAATAATTGAGAGTTATTGATAGACTGAATGTGGACTAAGAGGAAAGAACAATATCAAGAATGAATTCTAGGATTTGCTTCAATAGGCAAGTAGACGTCTGTGATATTTTGCTGAGATTCAAGAGAAGGGGTGCTGAGAGGTGGGGACATGTTTAGGCATAGTCAAGACTTCTCAGTTGGGTGCATAAAATGACGGTGTATAAAATGCTGATGTCAAATAGGAAGCTGAGATGAGTGGAAAAGTCTGGGTTAGAAATATAAAAGACATGGTTTTAAATTTTACTGAGACAGATGAGTCTGCCTTGGGAGAGTGGAGAGGAAGGAGAAAGAGAGGAGGAGGAGAACCCTAGTATTTAGAAGTCAGGCAGAGAGGAAAGCAATCAGCAAAGGAAATTGAGAAGGAACAGCCTGTGAGAGATGAAAAACATATGTTCTGAAATGTAAGAGAAGACTCTTTCCAGGAGAAGGAAGTAGCTGCTTGTGTTGAATGTTCCTGGGCGGTTGAGTCCAGTGGGATTTGGGTTGAGTCCAGTGGGATTAGGCAATCAGCAGAATATAACTGACACTGACAAAACCAGTTCAAGTGGGGATGTGGAGGCAGAGCCAGGGGCTGGGGACGCAGGAATGTACGGCAGGGGAGACACAGGCACGAGCAAGTCCAGTAAACCCTTTCAACAAGTTTGCTCTCAAGAGAAGCAGAGAAATGAGTCAAGCACTGAAGCTGAGTATGATGTTAAGGGAGGACCTTTTTTTAAAGAGGAAATGGTAGAAGAAGTTTAAGTTGATAGTTTCTTCCCCTTTTATTGGTTAATTCCTGTGAAATGATTAGACCAGACTTGGCTTTATCCATGTGGGAGCATGGCATACTCTAGGGAGTAGGCACACAGGGTTTTGCATTCAGAAGGGCCCACACTTGGGCTGCACCGCCTGCAGTTGCTGTCCCTAACTTCCTGCAAATTTCAGCTTAGAATTTATGGTTGCTGAGGTCTGATGGGATATCAGCCCCCAAGGGCTTGAAGACTTGGCTCACATGCTGCCTCCTCCCTAGAAAGGCTTCTAGGTGAGTTGCCAGGGCCCTCCTACCTCTCTGTCTACAACAGATTTGGGTGCTGATGTGGGGGATGCTGGGGGTGAGGCACCCCCATGACATACTCAGGTAGGCCATGTGGTAGTAGTCACTGCTCCAGGCTGGCAGTTTGGCAGGTGGTCAGCTGGACACTGTTACTTTGAATCATCCACCTCCACCTTCCCCTCCGGAAACTGAGTATGTCATGGAGTTTGATTTGGAAGCAAGTGATATGGCGATCAATCGAATTCAAATTGATTATATTCTTTGCAGCCAAAGATGAAGAAGCTCTATACAGTCAGCAAAAACAAGACTGGGAGCTGACTGTGGCTCAGATCATGAACTCCTTATTGCCAAATTCAGACTAAAGTTGACGAAAGTAGGGAAAACCACTAGACCTTTCAGGTATGACCTAACTCAAATCCTTTACAATTATACAGTGGAAGTGACAAATAGATTTCAAGGGATTAGATCTGATGGACAGAGTGCCTGAAGAACTATGGACGGAGGTTCATGACATTGTACAGGAGGCAGTGATCAAGATCATCCCCAAAAAAAGAAATGCAAAAAGGCAAAATAGTTGTCTGAGGAGGCCTTACAAATAACTGTGAAAAGAGAAGCTAAAGGCAAAGGAGAAAAAGAATGATATACCAATGCAGACTTCCAAAGAATAGTGAGGAGAGATAAGAAAGCCTTTCTCAGTGATTAGTGCAAAGAAATAGAGGAAAACAATAGAATGGGAAAGACTAGAGATCTCTTCAAGAAAATTAGAGATACCAAGGGAACATTTCATGCAAAGATGGGCTTAATAAAGGACAGAAATGGTATGGACCTGACAGAAGCAGAAGATTTTAGAAGAGGTGGCAAGAATACACAGAAAAACTATACAGAAAAGATCTTCATAACCCAGATAATCAAGATGGTGTGATCATTCACCTAGAGCCAGACATCCTGGAATGTGAAGTCAAGTTAGAAAGCATCACTACGAACAAAGCTAGTGGAGGTGATGGAATTCCAGTTGAGCTATTCCAAATCCTGAAAGATGATGCTGTGAAAGTGCTGCACTCAATATGCCAGCAAATTTGGAAAACTCAGCAGTGGCCACAGGACTGGAAAAGGTCAGTTTTCATTCCAATCCCAAAGAAAGGCAATGACAAAGATTGCTCAAACTACCACACAATTGTACTCTTCTCACAGGCTAGAAAAGTAATGCTCAAAATTCTCCAAGTCAGGCTTCAACAGTATGTGAACCGTGAACTTCCAGATGTTCAAGCTGGATTTAGAAAAGGCAGAGGAACCAGAGATCAAATTGCCAACATCTGTTGGATCAAAAAAGCAAGAGAGTTCCAGAAAAGCATCTACTTCTGCTTTATTGACTATGCCAAAGCCTTTGACTGTGTGGATTACAATAAACTGTGGGAAATTCTTCAAGAGATGGGAATATCAGACCACCTTACCTGTCTCCTGAGAAATCTATATGCAGGTCTGGAAGCAACGGTTAGAACTGGGCATAGAACAATAGACTGGTACCAAATCAGGAAAGGAATATGTTAAGGCTGTTTATTGTCACCCTGCTTATTTAACTTATATGCAGAGTACATCATGAGAAATGCTGGGCTGAATGAAGTACAAGCTGGAATCAAGATTGCCAGGAGAAATACCAATAACCTAAGATATGCAGATGACACCACCCTTATGGCAGAAAGTGAAGAAGAACTAAAGAGCCTTTTGATAAAAGTGAAAGAGAGTGAAAAAGTTGGCTTAAAACTCAACATTCAGAAAGCTGAGATCATGGCATCTGGTCCCATCACTTCGTGGCAAATATATGGGGAAACAAGTGAGAGACTTTATTTTAGGGATCTCCAAAATCACTGCAGATGGTGACTGTAGCCATGAAATTAAAAGAGCTTGCTCCTTGGAAGAAAAGTTATAAGCAACCTAGACAGCATCATTAAAAAGCAGAGACATTACTTGGCCAACAAAGGTCTGTCTAGTCAAAGCTATGGTGTTTGCAGTAGTCATGTATGGATATGAGAGCTGGACTATAAAGGAAGCTGAATGCTGAAGAATTGATGCTTTTGAATTATTAGAGTATTAGAGAAGACTCTTGAGAGTTCTGTGGACAATAAGGAGATCAAACCACTCATCCTAAAGGAAATCAGTCCTGAATACTCATTGGAAGGACTGATGCTGAAACTGAAACTCCAATACTTTGGCCACCTGATGCAAAATACTGACTCATTTGAAAAGACCCTGATGATGGGAAGGATTGTAGGCAGGAGGAGAAGGGGATGACAGAGGATAAGATGGTTGGATGGTATCACTGAGTCAATGGACGTGAGTTCGAGTAAGCTCCAGGAGTTGGTGATGGACAGGGAAGCCTGGTGTGCTGCAGTCCATGGGGTTGCAAAGAGTCGGACACTACTGAGTGACTGAAGTGAACTGATATGGAGATGTACTTACCACCCAGTAACTTTCTCATTAGGAGTAATGACAGGGGCCAACTACCATAATACCCTTTATCATCATGTCAGCCTGTAGTTTAAACGTGACAGGCCTGAGGCACTGAAGGTTAAAGCACTGAGCGGTATCAGACAGCCACACAGCTAGATCCTGAATCTTGATATAAAATAACTTTCATTTATTTCAGTTACAGATATCCTCCCATGATGGCCAACCAGAATGAATTTATAAATTGAAACAAACCTAGGGGATTGCTTTTCAGTAATAATATGTCAGACACTAATTAAAGGCCCAGCAGTGCATCCTGCTCTCTGAGAGCTGAGTCGTTTCATTTCACAGGGGCATTTGCCTTCACATCTGCTGCAGCCCACGCGTATCCTTTAGACTACGTTATTGCTAACGTGTTACGGGTTCAATACATAACACCTCTTCTTCCCTTGAGTAAATTACACAGTTCACCACTACTCTTGAGTTTACTTGTCTTCTATTCATTTCGATTCCAAGGACAATTTCAGTGACCTGCATCGACGTCTTTCACAATTTATTTCACGGCTATAATCATCCTAACTGACTCACTCTTCAGCCTTTTTTTAGAAAAACCTCATTGTATGATACCTCGTAGGATAATTTTGGTTTACCTTTATAAAATAATAAAGTCATTGGCACTTGGATAACTTCACTTTCTGTCCAGGGTATAACATAACAGGAAAAATGTTCTAAACTAAGGCTTGATTGAACATGGAAAAGAATTTCTGCTGAAGTCTTAGGTGCCTGATTGGTAACTGGAATTGGCTTGCTTGTTTGTTTGCCCCAGTGCATTGCCACTGAAGACTATAGCCCCGGCTTTCCCTATGGTTAACATCCTAGTACAAAGGTAGATTAGATGAACTACATTGCAGCTATTCTTAGGACACGTGTATTTAAAAGCAAGTTTTATAATGATAAAAGTAGCACATCTGAGTTGTAGAAAGCTTGGAAAATAAAATCAGGAAGAAAAAAAGTCACCCTCAATATCTCAGCCTCTGGATAACTCTTGCTAATATTTTGGAGAGATTCCATAACTCTCCTCATTCTTCATTCTGGCACCTCTCCTCTTTCTTAGTCACTATATTTTTCTTTAAATTTCTTACTTTAATTTACTTATTTACTTTGTTAATTGTGTTTTTCTCATCATAAAGTAAATTTCTTGAGGACAGGGATTTTTGTCCATTCTATTCACTTTTATATCTTCAGTATCCAACTTTTAAATAAATGAATCCATTAAGTAATTTTTATCTGTGCATGTGCATAAAAGGCATTTGATGTATTTGCTGCTGCTGCTGCTGCTGTGTGGCTTCAGTCGTGTCTGACTCTGTGCGACCCCATAGACAGCAGCCCACCAGGCCTCCCGTCCCTGGGATTCTCCAGGCAAGAACACTGGAGTGGGTTGCCATTTCCTTCTCCAATCCATTAAAGTGAAAAGTGAAAGTGAAGTCGCTCAGTCGTGTCCGACTCTAGCGACCCCATGGACTGCAGCCTACCAGGCTCCTCCGTCCATGGGATTTTCTAGGCAAAAGTACTGGAGTGGGGTGCCATTTTCTTCTCCTGATGTGTTTGAGATGATGCTTTAAATGCTTCTGCATCTGCAATTTCATTTATATCATTATAGTGTGTTATAATTTCTTAAAACTTGTTGATTTCTTGAAAGTTTAATTTAGTGGTTCTGCAGTTCTATAAATTGAACAGCCTATAATTTATTTAACTTCACAGTTTTAAACATACCTAAATGACAGAATACACTGATGTTGTCTTAGATTACAACTGCTTTTTTTTAGTGTTTGATAATTTTTTAATCCTAAAAAAATATTTGTATGGCAGGAGATAAAAGACATTATTCCTTATTTTGTAATAGTAAATCATCACTATAGTGAAATAATATTCAAAGCAGTTTGGTTTATTTATATGGGATTAATCTTAGGTATGAATATTACTTAAAAATAAATGTTCACTTGAATGAGTTGTGGAGATTTTTGTACCATTTGCTCAAAACTTTTTTGTTTAATCACTTTTTGTGAAAAATGTTACATAAAAGTTGGAATTTTAAACAGTGTATGGTTAAGTGGCACAGAATATCCTTGTGCACTATCACCACTATCCATATCCAGAACTTTTTAATCATCCCAAGCAGAAACTCTGTACTTAAACATGACACCTCAATTCCCCCTCCTTCTAGCCCTTGGTTATCTGTATTCTACTTTCTTTCTTGGTGAATGTGACTCTTCAAAGCTCCTCATTTAAGTATGATCATACAGTATTTCCTGTTTTGAGTCTGGATTATTCCACTTAGCGTAATGTCTTCAAGTTTCACCCATGTTGTGTCAGAACTTCATTCCTTTTTATAGCTGTATAATATTTCAATGTACATATATACCACTGTTTATCCATCTGTCGATGGACATGTGAGTTGTTTCCATCTTTGGGCTATGGTGGATAATACTGGATGAATATTGGTGCCCAAACACCCATTTGAGTTCTTGTCAATTCTTTGGTGTGCATACCTAGGAGTGGACTTGCTCAGAGGTGACTTGTAGAGTTCAGCCATTATAGGCATTTATCACATGGGGCTGCATTTACCTTTACATGATGGTGAAGAGTAAGATTTCTATTCCTTTCAGAATATTTTTCCAGAAGGAAGCTTGTAGTCAGCTAATGGCTAGAGTTAGGACTGGGCCTGAATCCTCAGTCCATACATCTCTGCTGGACATGCCAGAGTTTTGCTTATCCTTACTGGAGCTAGTGCTTAGAAAACCAGGATCTATCATTTTATCCTTGTTCAGGATTTGCTGACATCAAGCATACTCAATCATCAGCAGATTCAGTTAAGGGGGAAAGAAAACACACTGCAGAAGTGCTTCCTGTTCATCTCACTCCTCCAACTGCTGAGCCAGGCATAGTGGAGACACCAAGAAATTCAAGAACCTTCTCTTCAGGGATTTGAAAACCTCCTCTCCTGCTCTGCTTGACAATTTTCTCAGAGTACTTTGTGAACAGTAGCACTACACATTCATGTGCTCTTCAAGTTCTAGGAATATTCAGTTAGAGTTAGAAATCAGCCAATCTTTCTTGTGTCTTTTAACATTTCATCACGTTTTTTTAAAAAATGCCTCTCACACATGCCATTTTTCATACGCTTTGATATGTGGAAAGCATGCACTACTGTGTTAAGTAGTAGTAGCCTGCTTAGTGTTGGAGTTAGACACTACAAATTAGTTTTCTTGTATTAGTTTCTTAGGGCTCTGGTAGGAAGTATCACAAACTGGATAGCTTGAAACAATGGAAATATTCAGTTGTGGAGGCGAGGAATCTGAAGTCAGGGTGTTGGTAGAGCCCTGCTCTGAATAGATCCTCTAGGGGAACCTCCTCCCTTGCCTCTTCTAGCTTCTGGTAGCCCCAGGAGTTCTTTGGCTGGTGGCAGCATCACTATGATCTCTGACTCTGTCTTCGCGTGGTCTTCTGTATCTGTGTGCAGACTTCTGTCTTCTTACAAGGGCACCAGTCATTGGTTTACGGGCCTAGCCTACCTTACTCTGGTACAACTTCATCCCTAACTTGGATGAAAATATGAGTCTAAAAATGCTTTTAAAAAACACTAGCCAAGGTCACAAAGCAAATATATGATAAACTGATGGCTATCTCTGATTCCTACTGTTAAATTTCCAAAAGGAAAAAAAAAAAACAAAAAACACTCTTGTTTATTGAGCATCTATTATACTCTTGATGTGGAAAATTCTGAAAGAGATGGGAATACCAGACGACCTGACCTGCCTCTTGAGAAATCTGTATGCAGGTCAGGAAGCAACAGTTAGAACTGGACATGGAACAACAGACTGGTTCCAAATAGGAAAAGGAGTACGTCAAGGCTGTATATTGTCACCCTGCTTATTTAACTTATATGCAAAGTACATCATGAGAAACGCTGGACTGGAAGAAACACAAGCTGGAATCACAACTGCCGGGAGAAATATCAATCACCTCAGACATGCAGATGACACCACCCTTATGGCAGAAAGTGAAGAGGAACTAAAAAGCCTCTTGATGAAGGTGAAAGTGGAGAGTGAAAAAGTTGGCTTAAAGCTCAACATTCAGAAAACGAAGATCATGGCATCTGATCCCATCACTTCATGGGAAATAGATGGGGAAACAGTGGAAACAGTGTCAGACTTTATTTTTTGGGGGGCTCCAAAATCACTGCAGATGGTGACTGCAGCCATGAAATTAAAAGACACTTACTCCTTGGAAGGAAAATTATGACCAACCTAGAGAGCATATTCAAAAGCAGAGACATTACTTTGCCAACAAAGATCCGTCTAGTCAAGGCTATGGTTTTTCCTGTGGTCATGTATGGATGTGAGAGTTGGACTGTGAAGAAAGCTGAGCACCGAAGAATTGATGCTTTTGAACTGTGATGTTGGAGAAGACTCTTGAGAGTCCCTTGGACTGCAAGGAGATCCAACCAGTCCATTCTGAAGATCAGCCCTGGGATTTCTTTGGAAGGAACAATGCTAAAGCTGAAACTCCAGTACTTTGGCCACCTCATGCGAAGAGTTGACTCATTGGAAAAGACTCGGATGCTGGGAGGGATTGGGGGCAGGAGGAGAAGGGGACGACAGAGGATGGGATGGCTGGATGGCATCACTGACTCGACGGACGTGAGTCTGAGTGAACTCCGGGAATTGGTGATGGACAGGGAGGCCTGGCATGCTGTGATTCATGGGGTCACAAAGAGTTGGACACGACTGAGTGACTGAACTGAACTGAATATACTTTATCTAATTTAGCTCCCACCAAAGCCCTAGGAGAAAGGTATCTATTTTAAGGATGAGAAAAAAATGGAAGCAAGACTTCCAGGGAGAGATGGTGAGTGAAACACATTCATCTCTCTCCAGTCCTTGGGAATCTGTAGGGCCACCTGTCTCTAGAAGTAGACAAGAAAGGGGGTGCTAATTAAGGAGGATTGCCTAGATATCTATTCAAACACTGGTCAGGTCCTTCTACCACTTTGTCAAAAGAGAGAAAACTAGTTATCTGTTCCCCAAACTGTTGTTTACCCTCTGGAGAGGAGGGAAAGACCTGGCCCACTGAGGGCCAGTGGTGCTTTGTGGAGAAAGGAAGAATCAGATACATGAATGCATGCTGTGTGCACAGACCCTCAGCCCTCTTTCCCATTAGGCTCTGATAACACTGACACCAGGGGCCTCACTCCTCAGACAAACACCAGATAGAGTGTCTTTCCTGGAACTTTTGATCAACCCAAGATGGAAGATATAAGTTAATCAACATCAGAGTTTTCTAACTCAGCATCCTAGCCTTTGCTAAGAGTCAAACTTACTGTGAACAAGTTCCACCCTCATGCTCAGAACTTTCAGAGAGATGTTTAGGTTGTCCCACTTAAAAATGAACAGAAAACCAAAGATTTTCTGACATATGGGAAAGGCTTCTAATAGGACTGACAGATACTAAAACACCTGAACAGAAAAAAAAAAAAAAAAGCAACTTAAGGAAAACTAGCAGAGATATACGAGACTGTGACAAATTTTTTCATGAAAAAATAGGATAACAAGAGAGCAACATTCATAGACCAAAAATTAGTGTAAGAGGAAAAGTTACAACAAGAATGGAAAATCCCAAAGAAGGCTTAGATGACAAATTTAAGGAAATTTTCCATAGTAATGAGCAAACAGAGATAGAAAACAGAAGGGTAAATATAAGAAAATTTAAGAGCCAGTCTAAGAATTCTAGTTTCAAATAACAGTAGGTACAAAAGGAGAGAAAGATAAAGGGAGGAAACCATCACTTACTAATTTAAGGGAAAAAGAAAAGCCCAGAACTTCTCCAGATTGATTGAATTTATCAAGTGCCCAGCAGAACAAATAAAATAAGCCCACATAATCATGAAGTTTCAAAACACTCATCACAAATATACGATCCTGCCAGGTCTAGAAAAGACAACTGTTCATCAGAGGTCTGGCATCAAAATAGCTTTAGAGCTAACAGTAAAACAAAAATAAATTAAGGAGGGCCAGGCCTCAAAATTTTGAAGGAAAATAATTTCCAGCTTAATATTCAATACTCAGACAAACTCTCAATCGAGTGGGAGGAGAATAAACTATTTTGCATATATACAAGACTTCAAAAACTTACCTCCCATGCAATTCCCCTTCTTACAAAACTGTTATAGGATACACTCCACGGAAATAAGAGAATCCATCAAGAGGGAGACAGTAAAGGCAATACGCAGGGATCCTGTCATTAAAGAAAACCAATGAATGAAAACCCCAGGGAAGAGGCTGAGAGGGAGCCCTAGAATGACAGCTGTGCAGCAAAAGAGAGGAAACAGTCTAGATTGGAGGGGTCTGGTAGAGATAGTTTCAGGAAGATGATCATGTGGTTGATGCACTTGAACATGTTAGAGGGTACTTGACCACTAGAGAAGAGTTTGAGATTGAATTAGTAAAGAGGATACAGAAAAGCAAGCAAGTATAAACAAGACAATTATTAACTCCGGGGATGGAGGTAAATGTGCAAGAAGGGAAACCAATTGTGGTTTACTACATTACTCAGGTGTGCATACTGTCTCCATATTCATAATAATGGAAATATTGAATACTGATCTAATTGAAATTATATCAGATACAGCTTATCTTAGAAGGATGGGAGCCTGTTGGGGTAAGGTCAAAAGACCAAGGAATTGAGCTAAATGCCTGCCTGCCATCTTGAAAATTCATTAAGTAATTCCTAAAACTGACCCAAAATATTTATCCTATTTAGATTATATGGCAGAAACTACTAAATTTATTAACTCAAGAGGTAAGAGTGTTAGTTTCTTGGCCAGGAGAGATTGGAGAGTGAGACAAGTGGATCTCAGGATTAACATCAGTGTTTTAAAACAAACCATTTAGAACTCTTTGACTTTTAAACCTGTTTATCCATGTAGAACGGAGAAGGCAATGGCAACCCACTCCAGTACTCTTGCCTGGAAAATCCCATGGACGGAGGAGCCTGGTAGGCTGCAGTCCATGGGGTCGCAAAGAGTCGGACACGACTGAGCAACTTCACTTTCACTTTTCACTTTCATGCATTGGAGAAGGAAATGGCAACCCACTCCAGTGTTCTTGCCTGGAGAATCCCAGGGACAGGGGAGCCTGGTGGGCTGCCATCTCTGGGGTCGCACAGAGTCAGACACGACTGAAGCGACTTAGCAGCAGCAGCAGCAGCAGCAGCATCCATGTAGAAAGACATAGATACATAACTTTGATAAAAATAACAATGTCTAAAAGACAGAAAAACTAATCAAGATATCAATCATTGTTATCTTTAGATGATTTTCTTTTTCTTCTACTTTTTTGTATTTTTATGATAAAAGTTTATTAGTTTTATATAAAGATATTCTTCATTATGAACAAGAAATTGAAGCTTAGAAATGTCCAGTAAATTTCCTAATTCCATTTATCTTGTAAATGGTGGAGCAAGGATTCCAGTGCAAGTCTTTCTGACTCAAATCATTTTTTATCTTTCATTAAAGCATTCTCTCTTCACTGAAAACCAAGACACAAAATTGTCATGCCACAATATTTACTCCCCACTCTGAGGCTTCACTGAACCTCTTTCTATACCAAACACTTAACAGTTAATTGCTTTCATTTGTCTACTTATTTTCTTACATATATTTATACTCATTTAATTCCAAAAAGATTACTATAAAGAATGTGTTCCAAATATATACACACTCAGAAAAATAAAAATGAGGCAGGGGCATTTGGTTATCCAGGTCTTGTGTTCTCACAAATACAACTAAACAAGTCATGCTGTTTCCTGAGGCTGTCCCTTAGTCCCAAGCTCATTTTGTCTTCCCATCAGTGTCTCCCACGGTCCTGGGCACAGGGATGCTCAGAGGCTTGGTTGATTTGACTTGCTAGCAAGGCTGTGGCTCCTAGAGGAGTGAGTTGAACTTCTTTCCTCCTTGCCGTGACTGTCTTAAAAGGGTTATAAGTAGCTTTTTTTGGTAACTAAACATTTACCTAATTAATGGAAAACTGGTAAATTCCACCAAAAGAATTATTTTTAGCCAGTGCTTCATATTTTCAGTCCTTTTATTCCCTTTTGGACAAAATGTGCGATGTGCATTCTTAAAAATCAATGGGAAAAGTGACAGCGGGAGGTATACGGAAGGCATGATGGGGTATCCGGAAGATTGTAACTTAACGTGAGTACCTTCCTGTTGCCATAGTGAGGTACATTTACCTTTGTTTGATGATCATGCAGCTCTGACAAAGCAAACATCCTTTGGCTCCTGCTGTTAATTATCCTTCAGTTCCTGGTGCATGTTCATCCAAGTCCTTGTTTAGGGCGGTTATTGGTTATGAGGTTGGTGGGGTGGAGAATGGCGGTTCTTGACACTTCTGAGCTCAAAGAATGAGTAAATCAGTTCTTGAGGTGTTTGAGATCTAAATTCAGCGTATACGGAGAAATCTAAAGTTGTTACATTCAAATGGAGACTTTACTGCCTACTCATGAAGAAGCTTTTTAGTAATAGGTTGTTGGTAAGACATTTCTTAGGAGGTACCCATTTTATTTTTTTAATTATTTTTTTTAATTGAAGCATAGTTGATTTACAATAATGTGAGGAGGTACCTATTTTAAATAACAACACACTAGGAAGTCAAATGAAGAAACATATCTTTTAAAAATTTCCTCCTAAGCCATATATATTCTGTTAAACTTTGGTGATGGTACTTCCTTCACTTAGTATGTATTGATTATACTGATTATGCATATGCTACCCAACATGGCTCTAGGTGATATAGATACCATAGTCAACAGGATGAGCCCAGTGTCTGCCTTCAGAGAGGGTATATTCTTGGTACTATCTGTCCTGTGATGTGCCAGTATCATTTTGCCTAATGTTCTGGGGGAAAAAAATTGGGTTGATACCACAGTGACTCATCTAGTAACAGCAAAAACAGTAATGATGATACCTCTATTGAGTTCAAACAAAAAACTCTTGACAAGCACCTTTGATATGCCTGATTTCATCTAGTCGTCCTAATATCCTTAGAAGGGATACTAAACGCAATCAGTTTTACAGAGAAGAAAATTTAAACTCAGAGAGGTCAGGTTAATTAACTTAAAGTTAATAGCTAGTAAACAGTGCAGTCAAAACCCAAACCCAGAGTTTCATGTTCATAACCATGCTAGTGTATTACAAAACTTTCAGGACTCATCTATACTATTAAAACCTCAGAACCCACTGGAGCCACACAAAGTCAGTTTCAAGTCCAAACCCTACCCCTGGGAGATTTAACATTTTGGGGTCTCTATAACTCATCCATAAAGGAGCAATAATATGATCGCCTTATACTGTAAGGACTAATTAGGGTAATATACATAAATACTGGATCAGTACCTAGACACGTGCATGTGCTCAGTTGTGTCTGACTCTTTGTGACCCCATGGACTATAGCCCGCCAGGCTCCTCTGTCCATGGGATTTTCCAGGCAACAATACTGGAGTGGGTTGCCATTTTCTTCTCCAGGGGATCTTCCCAACCCAGGGACTGAACCCCCATCTCCTGCATTGGCAGGCAGATTCTTTACCACTGTGCCACCAGGGAAGCCCTATACATGGATGTACATAATGATTATAATCATCAACTTTGACCTAAGATGTGTCACAGTGCAGGCAACAGAGGCCTACTGATTATTTATAAAACGCCATTAATAATTAGCTTCAAATTCATTGAGGACGGGGGCAGAGGTGGAGAGGTTTAAGGCCATGGAAATCAGATAAATAACATTGACTGAGAGACTCTTCACACTGGGTTTGGGTCACTCAGTATGTACATCCCTGCCTGCCCTCTACTGCTTGGTTACCTGTTCAGCTCTTACCCTTTCTGCAAGGCCCAAATGAAATGCTGCCTTTCCTTGCAGCTCTTTTATCTTATACAGTAGGAAAAAATTTCTCCCACCTTAGAGCTCCATAGCTTTTAGTGGATGAAATAGTGGTTCATAAATCAAGCCCTGCAGACTGGTTCCAGGCAGGTTCTATCAGAATCCCTCAGGGAGTAGATTAAAATACAGATTCTTAAGTCTAGCCTCCAGAGTTTGATTCAGGTGAGGCCCATGAAACTCATTTTTAAACAGTGTTTAAAATGTTTTAACAGTGTTTAAAACATTTTAACAGTGTTTTCTGTTATTTTGATGGGTGGACACATTTGGGACTCCCTGTGGTACCACCAAGCCTGTCAGTATCTTTGTATTCCTTTACACTGCAGTCATTCATGTGTATGTTTCATACATTTTCCTGGGAGATTATCTTTCTGATACTCCAATTCAATATAAGGATAAAAAAGAAGAAACAGAGGAAGTCCCTTGTAACAGTTTCCTCATGTCTTAATCCTCTCCCCAATGATGTTTTGGTGCATTCTCAGGACAAAACTGATTTCCTTCCTACAGCGTGCTGCTTGTGTTACTTGGAACTTGAGTGAGTTTTGCTAAAAAACTAAAAATTTAAAAATTATTGGAAGAATATCATGATGCCTGCAGAATAATCGAGATAGGACCCATTTGGGTATGAAGCTGCATACTTTAATGCTATCAGGGCTCCCTTTTTATTGTTATGAGTCTACTTTATTCCGTGTGTTGGTTTCATTTCCTGGCACCTCCTGAACTGTTTTGTTTTTTTGTTTGTTTGTTTCCATTTGGCCAGTTCTGTTTTTCCTGTGCAGAAAGCTTTGTGATAGCAGAGGAAGTGTGCATTTCCAGATTAGAAAACCCTGCATGTGAAGGATGTAGATGGAATGGCTCAAGTCACAGTCCCACTCCCAGACCAGGGCTTCTGGCAAGGAGAGGCGGACAGGATGAGTGACAGACACCAGGGACGCACATGGTTGGTGGGACCACTGTTGTTAAGATAGGATCCATGAAAGAGAGATACTGCTTAAGAGGAGAAGCCAGAAAGATGGGCACTGTGGTGAGATAAGGTTTTCCCCGACTCTGGGCTGCAGATCCTTCTTTCTCAGGCACCATTACCTACATGTAATGGGCTGCAGTGAGAACAGCATTTGAGGACAGCTCTGGACTCCACCATTCTCCCCATGCTTATTCTGTGGCCTTGGAAAAAGTCATTACTTCAGGCTGCAGTTTGCTCAGCTTTACGAAAAGGGCAATAATAGTAGTACTATTTCACTGGATTGATGGGAAATTGAAATAATATATCTGTACAACAGGCTTAGACTAACGCCTGATATTCCTTACAGAAATGTTAGATATTAGCTAGATAGTAACAGATATTATTTTCTTGTTAGATAATATTAGATATTAACAGATATTAATTATTCTGTTGTCCCACGAGCTGTTGGCCCCAGGAAAGTAGGCAGCCCTGGCTTGCTTTCTCCCCAGCACAGAGCACAGTGCCTGGTCGTTGCTGTGCAAGCTATCAGCACACAGACCACGTACAGTGAGTGGTGTCTGCACCTGAACTCCACCTAAGTGTCTATTCTGCTGTACTGGGCGGAAAGGGCAGGGATTACACACACACACTTCCCCCTGCCCCCCGCCTTCTCTCAACTGGAGTGAAGGAACATATGTAACTAGCTAAGCCATTACTGTTTCCATCTTGAATTGACTTTGCCTTCAGAGAATTACAGCCTGCCCAGTGTCATATTTAAGCAGCCAGTGAGTGTGCTGAATCAATTGGGACTAAATAACATTGGTACTTAACATCGTGCAATATAAGTGGAGTGTTTACTAAATAAACTGTCAGCATAAGCAAGATATGGAGGGCTGGCTTCAAGAGGATATTCTCCCAAAGCACTTAAAAGTATCCAGTTATTAGCAATCACTTTGGCATGACAGTATGCAAGGAGATGATCAATTGTTTTAACTTTTTATTTAAGTAGTAGCAGGAGTTTTTAGAATTGTTGGAATTTGGAAACTTTTTTGTTCTGTATATCTTGAATATATACAACATAATTTATTCTAAAGTTATATTTTAGAAGATGTCAAAAGCTATCAAAATACAAGTACATGCTTTTAAACAAACAAACAAAAAAAACACCTTTTTAAAAAAGATCTAAGTCCAGAAGAACAAAAAGGGAAAGATTAATACATTTGACTATATAAAATTGGACTCTATAAAATATAAATTTAACACTTAAGTTTTCTACGTTGTTAAAAATGTTTTAAAGTCAAAAGCCAAATGGACAGCCTAGAAAAATATGCCTGATATGTACTAGAGAGAAAGTTAATATACTTAGCATTTTAAATTCACTTGCAAATCAATAAAAATAATAACTCATTAAAAAGAAGAAAAATATGTGAATAGGCAGTCCTTTGAAAAAATAAATGTAAATGAAGATATGAGACTTCACTCATTAGAGAAATACAGCTGACCTTTGAACAACAATTTGTGGTCCACTAATACTTGGATATTTTTCAATAAATATATATCACAATAGTACACAATCTACCTTTGACTGAATCCATAGATATGGAACTCAAATATGGAGGAAACTTAGATATGGAGGGCAGAATGATAAATTACATGTAGAATTTTGCTTAGAGCAGGGGTGGCACCCCAGCTCCCCACCTTCTTCAAGAGTCAACTGTATATAAGTAAATCAATAATTCAATTTTTTTTATTTGCTAGATCAAGGACAGTTGATATCACAGTGTTGGCAGGGCAATGGACAAGCTAACACAAGCTAAGTAATGAACACATTACTGAATGAAGGAGATTTGGTATAACATCTTTGAGGAGCTATTTACAGTATCTTTTAAATTGGAAAATCCATTCTATATTTGTCCCAGAAGTTCTACTTTTATAAAGACAGCCTACAACATATGCACATAAGCTAATCAAGGATGTTTGTGAGATTATTGCAGGTAATAACAGGTAATGATATCATCTTTGGAAGTCCATCAATTGGCTAAATCTTTTATGGTATATTTATGCAAGAAAATTCAAAGAAGCTATTTAAAATAATTACATATAGAGCTATATGTAATGGTATGAAAGGACAGAAACAATTATGTAGACAGTGCTTATAATCTACAATCATATAGGAATGCTATTATCTTGCTGTTGCTGTCAGAATACATGTAGTATGCAGGAAAAAAAATCTCTTGACAGATACAGAAGAATTGGTTAACAGTAATTGCCTTCTAGGAATAGAACTAAAATTTTGGAAGGGAAGAATACTTCATTTTCTCTAAATAATTGTACTTTTTATCATTTGTAATTTTTAGTTTTCACTGGGCCAGACATTATACTTCTGACATTATATCTCATCTTCAAAACCACCTGTGAGTCAAGTTTAATGAGCTCTGTTTTACAGATGGGGATCTTGTGATTTAGAAAAAAAAATCCAGTAACTTATCTAAGGTTCCACTGCTGGTGTCCTTTTTCTCTGGTCAATAGAAAGGTTCACCGAGTATCTAGAAGGGTGGTTCTCGGAAATCTCACACATGTTCATGATTTGGTACTTATGAAGGCTGGCATCTTTTAAAGGAAAAAAATAAAATTTTCCAAATATTTCTACCTCAAAAGGAGAAAAAAGAATGGGTTTTCTGCTTTACTTTCTAGAATGTTTTTCTCCCAAATTCCAAATGTCAGGGTGGTATAACAAAATCTAAAAAGTGTTTCCTGTTTTCTTTCCTTCAACACTGTTTCTAGAGCAGAATGTTGAGATGAAAAGAGTAGAAGGAAGGAAATAAAGAGCATCAGCCCCGGGGCCACCATCAGTAGACTTCTGTTTAGGAAAAGACCTGGGAAAGCCCGACCTGTGACTCTAGAAGGAGACGCAAAGCAGTCTCACCTTGCTTCCCCCCATTCTACCTCTGGGATGGGTGGATACACAGTAGTAATAACTGTAAGACAACTATAAAAACATAGATAAGAGTGCGGGTCCAGGATCAGAAAGGTGCATATGAAGTTACATGATGGTGAGTTGCTTCTGTCCACTCCTCCACTGGAGTACTGAGTGTGACTTTGTGGCAACACTCAACCGCTGTCCCCTCAGTTAGTCCTACTGGACATGTGACTGATAAATTTGACCTGCCATTGAGCTGAGTATGATTTTAGTGCTTAAACTTTTGTTTCTCACTCAATGGTCCTTAAATGCAATTCATGAGCTTCCTTGGGTGCTCACACAAGGTAAAAAAAATACTGGGTTGGACTTTTCAACAGACTGTCTTGATTTTCAAATGGGGTACCTTCATAGAGAATATACATATGTAGTTTTGACTAAACAAGGTTTTGCTTACTTTCTGACTTGTGAAACTAATCCCAAGATAAGTGATTCACTGTGCTAGTAATGCTGTGCTGTGCTTGGTTACGAAGTCATGTCTGACTCTTTGAGGCCCATGGATTGTAGCCGGCCAGGCTCCTCTGTCCACGGGGATTCTCCAGGCAAGAATACTGGAGTGGGTTGCCATGCCCTCCTCCAGGGGATCTTCCCAACCCAGGGATCAAACCCAGGTCTCCTGCATTGCAGGGAGATTCTTTACCATCTGAGCTGCTGGGGAAGCCTATACTAGTTATAATTATTATTTAATCTCTAGGCTAAGCATGCCTATCTATAAAAACCATAAGGTTATTTCAAGGATACAATGAGACATACAAAGGAAATGTATGTAACATGTTCCTGATGCATACAGACTTTGTGTCTGGTTGATTAGTGGAGAATGTACACCTATTCAAAAGAAAAACTCTAAAGGAAGTCCTTTTAAAATACTTAGTTTTTAAAATACTACATGTGGTATCATAACATTAGGATCCATTCAACTTTGTCTGTTAACCTGATATACCTCCAGGATACTCTAGTGACATAATGGTCACTAAGACTGCGGTAGAAGACCAATGTGAAAGCAAGACTCTGGAGCAGAGGAAGAAGTGTAGGAAGTTGAGCTGCTATTGCCTGTTGGTTTCCCATTAGGCCACATTCCCTGGCCTAGCCTCAGGGTAAATGAGAACCAGGTTTTGTCTCTCCCTATACTCAACCACTCGGAGAAGGCAATGGCACCCCACTCCGGTACTCTTGCCTGGAAAATCCTATGGATGGAGGAGCCTGGTAGGCTGCAGTCCATGGGGTCGTGAAGAGTCGGATACAACTGAGCGACTTCACTTTCACTTTTCACTTTTCATGCATTGGAGAAGGCAATGGCAACCCACTCCAGTGTTCTTGCCTGGAGAATCCCAGGGACAGGGGAGTCTGGTGGGCTGCCGTCTATGGGGTCACAGAGTTGGACACGACTGAAGCGACTTAGCAGCAGCAGCGGCAGCAGTAGTACTAGTAAAAGTAATTAGTTCCAGTTCATATTCTAAGTACTTTATATACGTACTCATTTCATCTTGCTACAAACCCTATGAGGTATATATTATTTTCATCCCTATTTTACTGATGAAGAAACAGATCATAGAAGTAAATTGCCAGGATTGCACAACTATTAAGTGTAGGAGCTGGAATTTGAACATGGATATTCTGTCTCCAGAGACTGTTTTTAATCTCAGGGGTTGGCAAACTTTTTGTAAAGTAAATATTATTTTTAAAATCCTTTAAAAATGTAGAACCAATCATAGCTCACAGGAGGTACAAAAACAAGTTGCAGGCCCACTGTGGCTTGTGGGCCATTTGTAATCTGTTAGGTAATACTGTACAGGTTGACCAAACTTTTAAGCACACAGTGGATATGCTGTCCCATACTCCTTTAAGGCAAACCCTACATGCCTATAATAGGATTTCTGTTGACAGTATAATCCACAGTTCTGATGTCATCTCTCTCATTTTGTCTGAATTTATGAGGCTTGGTTGCCTTTTCCATCAGCCTTCCTGCAAATTAGCAATGCTGTTGGACAACTATATGGATAGTATAAGAGCTTATTTTCCATTCACTTTCAACTTGTTATTGGCTTTCTCTCAGTTATTGGGTGTATTATTATTCAGGGAAGTGACTTTAGGCACTATGGCATCAGACTGGAGTCAGTTCTTTCTTTGATTAACTAGAAATAAAGGCATAAATAAGATGCAGTTTCTCTAAAATTTTAAGATTGTCACTTTTCTGGGACTTAACCTGACATTAATTGACAGTTCTGCTAGTAGAAATTTATCAGCAACCTAGCATCTAATCCTTTATTATTTTCATTAAAGCTTAAAATGGCTTATAAAGAGACAAGGTTCATGAAATGGATTAATATCACAACGGAAGCTCCTACTTCTAGGTATCTGCTATATATTGATACTTGGAGATGCAAAACATCATCACAGCATTTTAAGCTAGGCTGCACATGAAGGAACCACTGTGAGTTACTAAATGTGCTAGAGGTGAAATCTTGGGCTTGCAAATAAATCTTGATTTTTTTTTTTTTTAACACTTATGTAGTTCATGAAGTCTAACTCAGCTTCATGTAATGAGTGTGAGGAAATCATTGCATTGGTTATTTCAATTTGAAACTTAAGAGGAAACTTACAAAAGAGTTTTTCAATTTATGTTGACAAGTCATATTAAAATATAGACAAAAAATTACCTCTTAATACAGTACATATCCATCTACACACATTATGCAAAACCAAAACAAGAGTTTCAGTCAATACTACTGTAACTACATTTAAGACATTTTTGTTATTTTCTTATCTATTCTATCCCATTTGATTTTTTAATGCTTTTTACTACCATGAGTTGCCAGGAAAACAAAGGCGAAACAAAGATTACTGAACAACATATAATCTCTGCCCTCACAGAGTTTCTGATGTAGCAAATAAACTCAGAACCAAGGAGTTTGGGAAATAACATAGGTAAGTGAATGACTTAAGTAAATAGTTTTATTAGCATTTTTCCATATAAAAGGGTATTTTCTTGTCTAGAAGGGTCAGTCCTTTTTTTTTTTTTTTTTTTTTTTTTAACAGATAAGAAAATAAACACTCAGAATCTGTCATTCAGGCTTAAAGACTTAAGTGTAAGACAAGACATCATAAAACTCCTAGAAGAGAACATAGGGGAAACACCCTCTGACACAAACTGTACCAATGTTTTAACACAGTCTCCCAAGACAGCAGAAATAAAAGCAAAAATAAGCAAATGGGACTTAATCAAACTTACACGGTTTTGCACAGCAAAGGAAACCATAAACAGAACAAAAAGACAGCCTACAGACTAGAAGAAAATATTTGTAAACAACACAACCGACAACAGCTTAATTTCCAAAATACACAAACAGCTTGTACAACTCAACAACAAAAAAACCAAACAACCCAATCAAAAAATGGACAGAAGTCATTAATAGACATTTCTCTAACAAAGACATACAAATGTCCTATAGGAACATGTCAAGGTGCTCATCATCACTAATTATTCAGTTCAGTCGCTCAGTCGTGTCCGACTCTTTGCGACCCCATGAATCGCAGCACACCAGGCCTCCTTGTCTATCACCAACTCCCGGAGTTCACTCAAACTCATGTCCATCAAGTCAGTGATGCCATCCAGCCAGCTCATCCTCTGTCGTCCCCTTCTCCTCCTGCCCCCAATCCCTCCCAGCATCAGACTCTTTTCCAATGAGTCAACTCTTCGCATGAGGTGGCCAAAGTATTGGAGTTTCAGCTTTAGCATCAGTCCTTCCAAAGAACACCCAGGACTGATCTCCTTTAGAATGGACTGGTTATTAGACAAATGCAAATCAGAACTACAAGGAGAGACTAAAAACCAGCCAGAATGGCCATTATTAAAAAGTTTATTTATGTGAAGAGCTAATTCACTGGAAAAGACCCTATGCTGGGAAAGACTGAGGGCAAGAGGAGAAGAGGGCGATGGACTATAAGATGTTTGGATGGCATCACTGACTCAATGGACATGAATTTGAGCAAACTCAGGGAAATGGTGAAAAACAGGGAAGCCTGGCATGCTGTGGTTCACGGAGTAGCAGAGAACTGGACACAAGTTGGTGACTGAACAGCTATAAACAACAAATGCTAGAGGGGGTGTGGCGAAAAAAGGAACTCTCTTACACTACTGGTGGCAATATAAACTGGTGCAGCCTCTATGGAAAACAGTACAAAGGTTCCTCAAAATACAGATGTGCCATATGATCCAGCAATCCCATGCCTGGGCATATATCCAGACAAAACTATAGTTCTAAAAGATATAGGCAACCTTATGTTCATAGCAGCACTATTTACAATAGTCAAGACATGGAAGCAATCTACATGTCCACTGACAGAGGACTGGATAAAGAAGATGTGGTATACTTATACGATGGAATATTACTCAGGTTTAAAGAAGAATGAAATGATGCCATCTGCAGAAACATGGATGGACTATATATCAGACTAAGTGAAGTCGGACAAAGACGATCATCTGATATCACTTTTATGTAGAATCTTTCAAAAGTGATATAAATGAACATATTTATGAAAGAGAAACAGATTCAAACAGAGAAAACAGACTTGTGGTTGCCAAGAGGGAAGAGTAGGAGTGGGAGGGATGAATTGGGAGTTTGGGATTAGCAGATACAAGCTATTTTATATAAAATGGATAAGCAACAAGGTCCTACTGCAGTACAGGATACTACATTCAGTATTATGTGATAAACCATAATAGAAAAAATATGAAAAATATAGAGAGATGCACAACTGAATCATACTGCTGTATAGGAGAAATTAACATGACACTTTGCTGCTGCTGCTGCTGCTAAGTCACTTCAGTCGTGTCTGACTCTGTGCGACCCCACAGACGGCAGCCCACCAGACTCCGCCGTCCCTGGGATTCTCCAGGCAAGAATACTGGAGTGGGTTGCCATTTCCTTCTCCAATGCATGAAAGTGAAAAGTGAAAGTAAAGTCGCTCAGTCGTGCCTGACTCTATCGACTATAAGTCAATAAAATATTAAAAAATAGTTTGTCTTTTATCAGAGTTATACCATTCTTTTCAGGTTAAATCCAGAATTATTTGTGATAGACATGCTGTCTCACATGATTAAATGGCTTTTTTTTTGGCTGAAATAAAGTGAGTTGTGTGTTAAGTAATGATTATGAAGTCACATTATAAAAATATTTCAACCTTGAGAAAGCTTGGAAGCTGAGTGGTTCCGTTACTCATCTTTCTTTCCTTCAAAAGGAGCTAATCTGATTAGTTTTGAAATCAATAAATCATGTCTTTTAAAGAGAAGAATAGAACCTTTTAGTATTTTGCAGTTTTTTCTGATTAAATTCTTAAAAGCCCTCATTTGAAATTTAACTTATCTAAATTCTTATTTCAAAAACCAGGAAAGATAGTGGACATTTTCTCAAGATCATCAAGGCACATAACCAAAGCTTGTCACCTTTCTGGAAGAATCTATGCTTTGTTCTCTTCACCAAGCATTTCTTGAGCACTGAACCAAGAGACCATGCTATCATAAACTAAATATTTATTGCTTCTGAGTCCTGGAAGGAAATTTTTTTTAATTGACATATAGTTGATTTAAAATGTTTTAGTTTCAAGTATACAACATAGTGATTTAATATTTTTATAGATTATACTCCATTTAAAGTTAAGGGGTGGAAATGGGATTTTTTTTTGAGGGGAGGCCATGTCATGTGGCATGTGGGATCTTAGTTCTGTAATCAGGGATCAAACCCGAGTCCCCTGCAGTGGAAGCGATGAATCCTAAGCACTGGACTGCCAGGAATTCCCTCAGGGTGGAA
Source organism: Bubalus bubalis (assembly GCF_019923935.1). Classification (NCBI taxonomy): domain Eukaryota; kingdom Metazoa; phylum Chordata; class Mammalia; order Artiodactyla; family Bovidae; genus Bubalus; species Bubalus bubalis. The sequence continues at coordinate 52,704,622 of NC_059165.1, read as the reverse complement.
TATTTAAATGGCAGATGTAAAAGATCATCTCAACTTCAAATGAATTTTATAAAATAAACTTTAATGCTCATATTTATCCTCCTCTGTTAGATATTTATGCCTTGGGGATCAACTCATTCTATAAACTTATATGGGTAATAGCTTCCTACTTGGGAAAATTGAAATCATTTTGATACATGAAAGAGTGGTTGTAATGAGAAACAGACAAGGAGAAGATTTTTAAAGTGCAGACCCTTAGTGGCAATGTGTGCACAGAGGACCAGGTCTTTGGCCACCTACGTGAAACCCCTGTTATACACACTTAGATCCCCACCGCATCTGTCCTTCTTAACATTCAGTGAGAGTTTTAATTGTCCATTCATTTAGTGACTATTTAATCCATCAGAGTCTCTCTATGGAGCCCTCACTGGACCACAGTCTCCGAAGAGTAGAGACTCAATTTCTACTCTATTATTTCTATAGTCCCTAGTACTAAGCCCTGTGATTAAGTGTTCAAGAAATGTCTACAGATGAATGAATGGTCATATTAAAGTAGTCTAGAATGTTGTTTACATAAGGTACTTAAGTTTAGTTCAATCTTTATATATTACTCATTAGTCACTAAAGAGCAACTGAATTACTCACGATGTTCTTTTTGTTTTACAGTCAACTTTGACCACTTTGAAATTTTGCGAGCCATTGGAAAAGGCAGTTTCGGGAAGGTAAGAACCAAAATGATTAACCACTAGCAGAGTATGTAGCTCAGAGAGCCCAAGAATGTTCAGATGAGTTACTGGGACCACAATAAATATGAGGTGTTTTTATAATGAGTTTTTATAAAAGTATTACCACACTTTGAACAAAGTATGTGACAGGCAGCTACATAACAAACATGTATGCTTTCAGAATTATCTCAAAGACAAATCAGTTTACTCACTGGAGTTTCACACTTTCTCTATGGTAACAGGAAGAGTAAGGTTTCATAATCATTTTCAAATTGTACCAGTACCTTCAGTAACAGTTATCTTGTCAGTGTAAGAATTAAATCTTTCCATGAGGGATAGAAGCTGATTTCTGTTTTCCCCAGTTGTACCATATTTTTTTCTTTTTTAAAGACCTACTATAAAAAAAACCAAAAAAAACAACAACAAAAAACCTACCATAAAACATACACATTCACTCTAATTTTTTATAAGAAACTTCCAGATTCAAATCCTGAATAGTTTCTTTGTGGAGACAAACATAACAAAATATCTCATATTTCATATTGGACTTGCATTTTAGAAACACCTGCCATCGACTTTATCTGGCATTATATGAACCTCTTAAAGAATTTTATAAACATGGACATCATAGTGTTTTCTCCAGTGCTTCAAGCCCTTTTTGGTTATATCACTTGTGGTTGCTAAAAGAAGTTCTTTGCACAATATTGTTCATCTTAACATTGAGCCATGTCCATTTCACTCATTAAAATCTGAATAAAAATGTCATTTGTTATTTGAAGATTCCTGACATGGAGGAAGTTATTTTTCCCCAATATGTTGTCTTAAAAATCCCCAAAAGCAAAAACAAGCAAACTTGTCTGAGAAAGGAGAGATTTAGAAATTGACTTGGTACAGGGGAAGGAAAAAGAAATCAGAGCTAAGTGGCAACTTTAACATCAGAGAATTTGCACATGATAGGGCCTCCAAGCGGTGCTAACCAGTCTTGTGCTGTCTCATGCCCACAATCCATCACCTCCCTACCTAATCACATTCTCACTCCGGCTGGCACCATTAGGTCTGCATCGTACAGAAGAATGATACCAAGAAGATGTATGCGATGAAGTACATGAACAAACAAAAGTGCGTGGAGCGCAACGAAGTGAGGAATGTCTTCAAGGAGCTCCAGATCATGCAGGGACTGGAGCACCCTTTCCTGGTTAATTTGTGGTGAGTGGTTTTCCTGGACATTTAATGGGACAGTCCTGCCTTCACCCCAACCCTGTTACATAAACACACCCCGATTTCTACATGTGCATTTGCAAAACCTTCATTAGGATCTTCGTGGGACTTTCATTCACCTTGGTTTGTCTTTTCTAAAGAAACAAAATTGTTATAAATACCACACAGCAGGAGGTGAGTGAGCTTCACCTGTATTTATAGCCACTCCCCATTGCGCACATTACTGGGAGCTCCTCCTCCTTGACAGATCAGCAGCGGCGTTAGATTCTCATAGGAGCATGAACCAAACTATGCTTGAATCTTCCCCAAACCATTTCCCCCCACCCTCATCTGTGGAAAAATTGTCTTCTACTAAACCAGTTCCTGGGCTTCCTTGCTGGCTCAGTGGTAAAGAATCTGCCTGCAGTGCAGGTAACCTGGGTTCAATCCCTGGGTCAGGAAGATTCCCCTGGAAGAGGGCATGGCAACCCACTCCAGTATTCTTGCCTGGAGAATCCCATGAACAGAGGAGCCTGGCGGGCTACGGTCCATAGGGCCACAAAGAGTCAGAAGTGACTAAGCAACCCCAAACTGGTCCCTGGTGCCAAACAGATTGGGGACTGCTGTTGAAAACACTGTCATTTAATAGGCTGACAAGGAATGAGTTCAGATGTTTTCTCACTCATTACATCTTTTTCCCCATAATTGTGGGGCAGGGACTTTGAGTGTGAAGTATGGCATCACTGGTGGACATGAAGTTGATTGTTAGGACTTGTACAAAGCGCCTTCTCCTTAAAGTGATGGGCAAGCAACCTGATTTCCTTACAGCATACTTCTTAAGCAGCCATATACACACCCATGAATTGGAAAAAGATGGGTGCTGCCTTTCTCCTCAAACCAGCTTTAACACAACTGGAGCTAATTTATGTCAGTAGCTAGACATTAAATGACTGATCTGCTCTCAAAGCAATTATCATAATCCAAGGCTTAGAAAATGGCAGAGAGGCTTGCATTATCTATTACTTCGAGGTCTTTATGTGGCTGGCTCATTTTCCTCTATATTTTAATGCATCCATTATATTAAGAGCCAGTTCTTCAGTATGACTGTTATTTAAATATGCATACCAAGCAGTTCTCACTACTAGTGAAGGAAAAAAAAACTTTTCCCCCTTTTTAGTTAGAGAATACTAATGGAAAAATCATTAAAATGTCACTGTGTGTTTAGGGAGATTCTCTGGAGGAATCAGTGCATAAAAACCTGTCTCCATCTTTGATTAATACAGCTCACTTCATACACAATTTGCTCAAAGCCTCTGTGCTGCAGTTGAAAAGAAAATGGTTGTATGTGACTTGGAAATAGGTCTATTAGGGTTTATGCACTTCTCAGACATAGGGAAGTTAATTTTAAATACAGCTTCAGTGTATTTAATCAGTAATTTAGACTGGCCTATTCACAATGCTGCCATGTAAAGAGTTCAATGGATGCAGCTCTTTCTTTCCCATCCTTAACAATCATCAAATTGCCTTTTTTCCTCTCTCTTCACAATGATGAGCCTCCCTTTGTTCAGAGTCACACTGTCCTTTTTCAAAAGTTCAAGCAGCTAATTTTCTTCTTTTAAGAGCAGGAACCCTTCATAAGGACACACTTAGCATTTTACTCTCTCATCGCCGAGTAGGCCAAGTTGATTTCACTCAGTTCCCCTCTTTTTAAATAACATGAGTGTTATAAGACTTGAAGCTGGCCAAAGGTTATAGATTTTGCTTTGCTTACTTGGTGTCATTCTAGACGACATTCTCTTCTCCGTGAATGTGATAACAGGACATATATTCTACTCTGCCCTTCTTCTCACCCTGACACTGAATCCTGCCTTAGAACCTGGGGCACCATTAACACTGATAGAAGAGAGGAGAGACTCCTTACCCCATGATTCTAGCACCACATTCAGTACTGAAAACTGGGAGGGGCATTCCTAAACAGAGAGCGGCCCTTTTGTCCTTCAAACCTTGAGATAAGTCTTCAGAAAGCATCTTTATTCCTTCTAATAAATGCCTTAATCAGTACAACATAGTGAATGTAAGTGTCTCGTTGCACAACTCTTAAGTACCTTGTAATATTTCAGGAGGTGTGGTTATGAGTTACTTCAAAATTCTTAAGTCCCATTGTTAGAATGGGTTAATGTGTGCAATTAGGTTGTTTCTGTGAATGAAGTATGGGCAAGAGCTATGCCCAGTGCCCAGAACATAGTCAGCATGTTACAAATGGTAGTTCTTACTTTCCTTGCTCCATTAAGTCGTAGCATTCTGAACATGCCCGTCACCAACAGCCAGTGTGGACCCCAAAAGACAACTTTGAAGGGTACTTGGCCCCACAGCATCAGGGCAGGTTGTCTGTATGGTGGCACTCACATGTCAACTCATTCCCTATACAAGCTTATGCTTATTTTTTTTTTCCACATTTATTTTGTGAATCAAAGAAAAAAATCTCCAGTGTGTTATATACAATTTAATCAAGATTTTTATGTCCTGGTTTAACTAGACTGAGCTTTACATCCCCAAAACTTCAGGAGCTGGTTTTCTTAAGAAGCATCATATGATAAAATTACAGCAATATTTTCTTTAAAAAACTCCTCTGTACCCATTTATATATTCTGTTTTGCTGATATGCTCTGTAGGCCTGTCAATACTACTTATAATAATCTTCTCATGGATGCTCAAAATGTCCTTGTCCTCTGGGGATATTCAGAAAATTCTGGTTTTCGGGATGAAGGAAAACACAAGGAGGCTTTACACTAATGTTAAGAAGTTGGCTTATGAATATACTAATATAAACATATACACATATTACCTTTGAAAATGTTTCCGCTCATGGCAACTTGAAAAACAGAAGAACACATTGAAAAATGAAAACTCTCCAATAATCCTATCCCCTTGAAACGACCACTCCTAACAGTGTGCACTTTCCAGTAAAATGTCTGTATTTGATGATGCATGGGTCGCATTCATTCCTTCTTTCATGTATAGATTTCCTGAGCACCACAATTCATAATTAGGGTTGCCAGACACAATCCAGGATGCACAATTAGATTTGAATTTCCGATAAATAACCAGTACCTTTTGGTATATGTCCCAAATATCATACAGGACATTTTTAACTGAAATAGAAATTCAGATAATGAGTAAGTTTAAATGGCCATCTTGTATTTGCTCACTCTGGGGACCCTCATTGTAACACAGATCCATACTGTGGAGATGCAGTGGTGAGCACAAGCAGATAGACTTGCTCACCCACACATTACCAATAACTATGAGAGGCTGCTATTAATCAGGAGGCACATGAATATATCAACTGTGAGAAGTGCATGGATGGTCTGCGTGCACATATGGGTTTCAGGGGAGGAAGGTCACTAATCCGGGAGCAGCAGTGTTAAGAGTGGAAGAACCTGATGAATTAAAATCCAACCTCCCCAGCCTCCAAAGAGTTGGCCCCACCCAGAACACGGTCATCAGATAAAGGTTATGTTAGAAAGTGAAGGCTGCCATTCAGGGCTGGTATCCAAGAAAAGCAAATACATTCTTCCCTTGAGCCCCTCCCCAGGGGCCTCTAACAAAGCCCTGGCAACCCATACCCGAGAACCAGTCGCCCCAGACCTGCCCAGCACAGCAGATCCCCAGGTGGCTTTTGTTAATTGGAATTAAGCCTGCAGCTGCACACAGCTGCTCCCTCTACTCTCCTAGCCTGGCTCTTCTGTTCCTGTGAACTCCCAAGGGTCCGCATGTGGTTTCAGGAAATGAGGAGAGGAGATTGTCTGTATTAAGTGAAAAGGACCATTTGTCCTGGGAGTGCGAAAAGGGAGCCCTGGGAGATGGCTCAACACAGCCGCATGAATGGGTTCCCTGGAACCAGACTCCATCCTGTGTGACTCAGAGCCCTGGCACCTGTCACAGAATCAGAGACCCTGAGAACGCAGAGTGGCCTTCAGAGTCCTGGCATCAACATAATAGCTCCTATTACTTTGGGTTTTACAGATATGATGTTATGTATTCATCCCAGCAACCTATGTGGATAAAGATTGTTTTTCCCATTTTACACCTGGAGAAACAGAGGCTGAGAGAGGTTAAGCCATTCCCCAGAGTCTCACAGCCAGGACTTAAACCCAGGAATCCGGAATTCAAAGCCCCTGCTCTTCCTGCTGAACTCTCCCCTCCCCTACGGACATCTTGGGAGACTCTCAAAATATATCTCCTTACAAAATATGTAAGGAAATTCGATTGATTTTGTCGCTCATTCTCCACACCCCACAAGAATACAAACTCCATAAGGCAGGTTTGTCCACTGCTCACTCTCCTGCTCCTTACCGTAATGGTGGCCACCTCACAGGAAGGGCTGAATAAATCTCTGTTGCATCAACAAATGAATGAACAGCCAAAGTGAATTAGCAGCGGGACTAGGCTTCTAGCTCCTGTGTTTCTTCGCTCTTTTCCCATCACGCCTCTGCCACCTCTCCCTCACTCACTAACAGCCCCATATTGTCGTGCCTGTTTCAGGTTCCTTGTTGGCCCTGAGGTCAGAGGGACTGGAGTTTGAATCCATCTCACCACTTGCTAACTACGTAAATGAAGCAATTTACATTTTGTATGTTGGTTTCTTCATCTATAATCGGGAATGACAGCAATCTCCATAGCAGAACGTACTACTTATTAATAAGAACATGTATATAAAGCATCTCAGAAACAGTAAGTGTTTAACAACAGCTTTAAACAAACAACTCTGAGGCCCCTCCCAGAAATGAAATGACTCCCTTCCCCCATGGCCAGAAATGATTCTAAAATTTCTCAGGTGGACAAATGTGCTTGAACATGAGCTGGCTTGGGCATTACAAAGTCTTGTTCTAAAAACTTAACTCAGTTTCTTTGACTATAAAATAAATGTTTTGGTATAAAATAAGAAAGTTCTAATGAAAATATTAAATATCCATATTTATTATTCATCTTCATTTATTACTTCATCTCTCAGAAGTAATTGTAATAGTTATCTTTATAACTATAGTTATTAGTTATGCTTTAACAAATTACCACACAAAAACAACAACAAATTACCATAAACTTAGTGGTTTAAAACAACATGAATCGAAGAAGTTGAGGTTAAAGCTATTTTCATAGTATAATGAAACATTATTTTTCTTTTGCCCTGCACAGTTATTTGCACTGAAAGTTCACAAACAGACAAAACTAATCAGAACAACAATTTCCTTTGGAATGTAGAGATTAACTAGAAGGTAGTATTAACTAGATTACTAGATTAACTAGAAGTAGTAGAAAACTGAGTGAGTGAGAGGTTCTATTATCTTTACTATGGTGTTGCTCATATGAGAGTATATATTTGTCAAAGTTCATTATATTTTACACTTAATATTTGTGCATTCACTATAAATGAATTTTCCCTCATTAAAAGAATATAAATTTTTATATTTTATAAATACAAAAATATAAATTTAAAAGAATATAAATTAAAAAACACACAAATGTATTATCTTACAATTTTGGAACTTAGAAGTGCAAACTCAGTCTTAACTGAGCTAAAATCCAAGCTGTCGGCCTCCTTCTGGAGGCCCTATCAGAAAATTTGTTTTCCTTACTTTTCCAGCGTCCTGAAGCTGCCTGTGAGCCTTGGTTCCTGGCCGCTGCTCCCATCTTCAACCCTCTGACTTTCCGCCTTTCTCCTCCATCTTCTAAGGACGCTTGTGATTACACTGGGCCCACCTGGTGGTGATGGTTCTCTCCTGACCTAGCTCTCTAACCAGGCTCCTCTAAGTCCTTTTCTCAGCTAGGCCTCAACCTTGCCCTCTGAAAACTTCAACTAAACACTGGCATTGTTTCTAACAGCTCAAAGTCTCATCCTAGAATGACCCCAGCCCCCTAAAATGCTTTGCTGAGAAAACTCAAGTCTGCCACGAAAACTTACTCTTTGGTCCCCCACCAACACCTTAAGATAGTGCTCTTTCTCTCAGCCTCTGCGGGAGGGGAGGAGCCCAACTTCCCTACGTAGCGTCATTTAACAAACCAGATGGGTTTCACGTGGACCAACCCCACCTTCCGAGTTTTTGTAGGTTTTCACCTTCCTGACTCTTTTGAGCCCCAGCTCACGATCCTCCCTGTTCCCTCTTAAACAAATTAAAGTTGAATTCAGTTCACACTGGACTCTTTTCCTATTGCAATACGATATAACTGACTAAAATGTCTCCTTATTACTTTAACCACTGTCAGCTTTGTTAACTTAGGAAGTTCAGTTCAGTTCAGTTGCTCAGTCATGTCCGACTCTTTGCGACCCCATGAATCACAGCACGCCACACCTCCCTGTCCGTCACCATCTCCCGGAGTTCACCCAGACTCAACGTCCATTGAGTCAGTGATGCCATCCAGCCATCCCATCCTCTGTCGTCCCCTTCTCCTCCTGCCCCCAATCCCTCCCAGCATCAGAGTCTTTTCCAATGAGTCAACTCTTCGCATGAGGTGGCCAAAGTACTGGAATTTCAGCTTTAGCATCGTTCCTTCCAAAGAAATCCCAAGGCTGATCTCCTTCAGAATGGACTGGTTGGATCTCCTTGCAGTCCAAGGGACTCTCAAGAGTCTTCTCCAACATCACAGTTCAAAAGCATCAATTCTTCGGCACTCAGCCTTCCTCACAGTCCAACTCTCACATCCATACATGACCACTGGAAAAACCATAGCCTTGACTAGATGAACCTTTGTTGGCAAAGTAATGTCTCTGCTTTTCAATATGCTATCTAGGTTGGTCATAATTTTCCTTCCAAGGAGGAAGTGTCTTTTAATTTCATGGCTGCAGTCACCATCTGTAGTGATTTTGGAGCCCCCAACATAAAGTCTGACACTGTTTCCACTGTTTCCCCATCTATTTCCCATGAAGTGATGGGACCAGATGCCATGATCTTCGTTTTCTGAATGTTGAGCTTTAAGCCAACTTTTTCACTCTCCTCTTTCACTTTCATCAAGAGTCTTTTTAGTTCCTCTTCACTTTCTGCCATAAGGGTGGTGCCATCTGCATATCTGAGGTGATTGATATTTCTCCCGGCAATCTCGATTCCAGCTTGTGTTTCTTCCAGTCCAGCGTTTCTCATGATGTACTTAGGAAGAGATATGATTAAATTAAGGGCCCTGTGAAGGGGAAATAATCCTGAATTATCCAGTGTTGTCATAGGAAGAAATTGTCCTTAGATTTGGCCCTGATGAACTCGGCTAGGTGTGGAAGAATGGAGTAGTTCCTGAAGATGAACTTAGCAAAAAACAGTGTTATTGTGTGGCCAACACATAATAATTGTTCTGTATAGTTGTTGGCTGACTGACTAATGGACTAATGGCCAAGAAACTAGGTCTTTATAATGCAAACATTCACTTATTCATTTACTCCTCAGTATTAAAAAGGAGTCCTTAGTTACAATCAACCCAAGGAGATATTAGAAAATCTAAGCTCCAGAGAGATTCATTGGAAGGATATGGGGTAGCTTACATAGTTATCAGAAGTAAAGCTTGAAGAAGTAGGTCTCAGGAGGGTGAGGGACAGAGGCAGCTCTGGGACTCTAGATGGCAGGAACTAACGGGCAGGCTGTCTCAGCTGGGATGAGTCAGCTGTAGCCAGTTTTCTAACCTTGCGTCACCTACTCAAGATTCAGAATCCTGGGAGGGAATCCAACTGGCCTTGCTCAGAAAACGTGCCTACCCCTTGGCAAGAAGAAAGAGTGAAATAAATAAAGACTCCTAGACTGTCCGCCTGAGCACTTGATAAATAATAATGTCATTCACTGAAGAGGGAGATCTGAGGAGGGACAGGTTCATTGTCAAAATAAAGAACTCTCTCTTCCCTGTGTTAGTTTTGAGCTGCGTCTTAGGTACCCAGATAGAACTGTTGAATAGATGATGAGTCTGGAGCTCAGAAAAGAAATCCAGACTCCAAGGAAAAGTCCCACAAAATACTAACATGGGAATCATTGGCTTATAGGTGCTACTTACACCAGGGATTTGAAGAAAGCACCACTGGAGAGTAATTAGATAGAAGAAAAGGGCTGAGGATTCAAGATCTAGAACATTTAATAGTTCTGATAGAGGAGAAAGACTCAGGGAACTAGAAAAGAAGAAATTGCCAAGAACCTAGCCAACAAGTGAGGAATAAATCAGGAGACTGTGGCAATCCAGAGTCAAGGACACTAAGTACTTCGGAAAAGAAGGTGTATAAACCATTTCAAGTGCTGCAGAGAAGTCAGGAATGAGGAAACAATTGCCCACTGGCTTGGGAAGATATGCATAGTGTGACCTTGATAAGAGCCAACGTCAAAAGTTTAGACAAAAGACTGAAGGGAGTAACTTGATGAGAACATGGGACTGTGTAATTTTCTTTTTGGAGGGTGAAGTACAAATTGGTCTTCTTGTGTTTTGAGATTAACCCATGTTGTCACAAGTAGCAAGTATGTTGTCATTTCTCTATTATAGTCCATTGTGTGAATATACCATGATTTATCTGTACATCTTAAAAAAATTTTTATTATGCAAAACAATGTTTAAAAATTGAAGTGTAGTTGATTCAGTGTGTTAATTTCAGGTGTACATCACAGTGATTCCTATGTATATGTGTTATTACAAATTATTGAGTATAGTTCCCTATGTTATACACTAGGTCCTTGTTGTTTATGTATTTTATATATAGTATATAGTAGTGTTTATCTGTTTTATTGTTGATGGATGTTTGGGTTGTTTCCAGTTTGAAACTTTTACAAATAGTTCTGCTATTAGCATGCTTGTTTGTATCTTTTGGTAAACAAAAGTACTCATATTGGGGGGCATAAACCTAGAAATTAAATCACTGGATCCTAAGATTTATGTATGTTTACCTGGCAGATTTCCAAAGAAGTACCTATTTATATTCACATCAGCAAGATGTAAGAATTCAAATTGGTTTTAGATTGAATTTTCCTAGTGACCTAGAGTTTGGGCACATTTTTATATGCTTATTGGCCATTGGGAACCCCATTTTTTTGAAGTGCTTGAGTTTTTTCTCCATCTGTCTATGGTTTTTTGCCTCTTTTTCTCATTGATCTATAGAAGTTATTTATATATTCTGTGGTTGGCAGTTTAGTGGCTAAGTCGTGTCCAGTTCTTTGAGACCCCAGAACTGTAGCCCACCAGACTCCTCTGTACATGGAATTTCCCAGACAAGGATACTGGAGTGGGTTGCCATTTCCTGCTCCAGGGCATCTTCCCAACTCTGGGATCCACCCATGTCTCCTGTGATGCAGGCAATTCTTTTATCGCTGAGCCACCAGGGTTGGATATATTCTGTAAGTCCTATTGAGGATGTAAATTATTTGCCCAATCTGTGACTTATCTTTTCATTCCATAATGATGTTTTTGTAAATAAACATTAAAACTTGAATTTAAATATGGTATAATTTATCACTTTTCCTTTATAGGCAGTGCTTTCTGTATCATATTTAGGAAATCTTTGCCCATACCAATGTGAAAATATCTCGTTTCCTAGAAGCTTTGTTGTTTTAGCTTTTATACTTACATCTGTAACCCAGGATCAAGATTCATTTTTTTCCCCATGTGGATATCTAATTAACCCTACATCATTTATTGAAGCTTTTTCACTTTCCTTCCTGCATCATAGTGACACATTTGTTATTAGTCAAGTCATCACATATGTGTGAGTTTCTAGGCTTTGTTTTATTGATCTGTTTGTGTACCTTGACATATTAGTCACACCACTCTAAGTACTATAGCTTCAGACTGGTAAAAGAATTCAGTAACATAATTCTTATTCTTGATTAACTTGATTATGGTTGGCCCTCTCCAATTCTATGTTGGCTTTTCAATTTGTATTTTAAAGCTGCTGGTATTTATATTTGGCTACATTGAATTTATGGATTAATTCAGGGAGAATTAACATATATTTAAACTATTAAACCTTCCAGTTTATCAAATACACACAGACATATATCTATAATTAAGATAACACTTAATTTCTATTTTTAGTTTCAGTTTTTAGTGTAGAGTTCTAGCATATTTGTCTTAAATTTATTTCTAGGTATTTGATGTGTTTTGTGTGTGTGCTCAGTCACTCGGTCATGTCCGACTCTGTGACTCCAGGAATTGCAGCCAGCCAGGCTCCGTTATCCATGGAATCTTCCAGGCAAGAATACTAGGGCAGGTTGCTATTTCCTACTCCAGGGATTTAATGTTTTTTACATGACTACAAACAGTAATTATCAAAATTAAATTTTCTAGTAGTTTGTTGCTTGTTTACCAAAATACAATTGACTTTCAATATTGACTTTGTGTCCAGTGACCTTGTTAAATTGTCTTATTCATTCTACCAGTAGGCCTGTTGATTCTTTTGGATCTTCAAAGTTTATAATCATGTCATTAACTAACAATGACAGTTTTAGTTCTTCCTTTCCAACCTTCTTACCTTTTACTTTCATGCCCACTGCATTTGTATTGAGAAAAATGCAGAGTATAGTGCACATCCTTATGTGTTTGTCCTGATTTCACAGGGAAGATTTTCAGGATTTCAAGATTTCATATGATAACTGTGGATTTGTAGATATCCATTATCACAATGGGCTTCCCTTGTGGCTTGGTGGTAAAGAATCCACCTGCAATGTGGGAGACCTGGGTTCGATCCCTGGGTTGGGAAGATCTCCTGGAGAAGGGAAAGGCTACCCACTCCAGTATTCTGGTCTAGGGAATTCCATGGACTGTATAGTCCATGAGGTCACATTTCACTTTCTTTCTTTCATTATCACAATAAAGTTTGCTTCCAGCCCTAATTTGCTATGTTTTTTTTTTTATCATGAATGAGTATTAAATTTTGTCAAATGTGTTTTTGTTGTATCAAGATCATTTCTATCATGTGGCAAAGTAAATTAATTAATCTTCAAATCTTAAAATAACCTTGATCCTAAAATAAACCCTAGTAGGTCATGTCCTATTAAAATAAACTCTAGTTGTTCATGTCCTATTACAGTAAACCCTGGTTGGTCATGTTCTATTGTCCCTTTGTATATATCACTAGCGGAGAAGGCAATGGCACCCCACTCCAGTACTCTTGCCTGGAAAATCCCACGGACGGAGGAGCCTGGTGGGCTGCAGTCCATGGGGTTGCTAAGAGTCGGACACGACCGAATGACTTCACTTTCACTTTCATGCACTGGAGAAGGCAATGGCACCCTACTCCAGTGTTCTTGCCTGGAGAATCCCAGGGACAGGAGCCTGGTGGGCTGCCGTCTATGGGGTCGCACAGAGTCAGACACGACTGAAGCGACTTAGCAGCAGCAGCATATATCACTAGACACCAGTACACATTTTAAAATATCTATTTATGTTTATTTTTATATATCAACATTTCCTTTATTATGTATATTATGTTTTTTTTTATGTGCATAAACAAGTTTAAATGCAGAATATGAGCCAATCAAGAGAAAGGACCTGGTAACGTAGGATAGAAAGGGGATGATAGCCAGAGCGAGCTGTGGAAGGTGAAGAGATAGATGTGGTTCAGGGAACAGGTAAGTGCACTGGCCTTAGGGAGAAACCAGGGCTCTTCTTTCCTTGCACAAGGACAGTGAAAAGCAGTATGTAACTAGGTATTTCTAATGTGGTGGGTTTGTTGTTGGGCAGATGAATTATTTCTCATGCCACTGCCTCTGTGACATATGAGTTATCAACTGAGAATGAAGAATGGGCCCAAGATAGGATTTTGAGGAGAAAAGCTGCTAAGTGACTGAAAGTGTGAAATTAATAGAGAATTGCTGCTGCTGCTGCTAAGTCGCTTCAGTCGTGTCCGACTCTGTGCGACCCCATGGACTGCAGCCCACCAGGCTTCTCCCTCCATGGGATTCTCCAGGCAAGAACACTGGAGTGGGTTGCCATTTCCTTCTCCTAATAGAGAATTAGGACTTTCTAAATATCTATTTCAGACTTGTGGTTATAAATGTACAGTGAATCCAATCAGCACTGTTTGTTTTTCTCCTTAGAGTTCACTTAATGGATATTTGTTGGTTTTTTGCTGCTGTTTTAAAACATATAGGTGTGTTTAAGTTTAGTTGGGAAAGGTATCCTCACTATGACAGAATTTAATGAATTGAAAAATGTATTTTGAGGAGGTAGACTCAAGAAATAGACTCTTGGAGGAAACTTGAGGAAATCATACATACATGAAACCTAAGATAGTTTATAACTTTTTGCTTTTTATACTTTTCATACAACCTAGACAGCACATTAAAAAGCAGAGACATTACTTTGTCAACAAAGGTCTGTCTAGTCAAAGCTATGGTTTTTCCAGTAGTCATGTATGAATGTGAGAGTTGGACTATAAAGAAAGCTGAGCACTGAAGAATTGATGCTTTTGAACTGTGGTGTTGGATAAGATTCTTGAGAGTCCCTTGTACTGCAAGGAGATTAAACCAGTCAATCCTAAAGGAAATCAACTGAATATTCATTGGAAGAACTGATGCTGAAGCTGAAACTGCAATACTTTGGCCACCTGATGAGAAGAACTGACTTGTTGGAAAGACCCTGATGCTAGTAAAGATTGAAGGCAAGAGGAGAAGGGAACAATAGAGAATGAGATAATTGGATGGCATCACTGACTCCATGGACATGAGTTTGAGAAAGCTCCAGGAGTTCGTGATAGACAGGGAGGCCTGGCGTGCTGCAGTCCATGGGGTCACAAAGAGTCAGACACAACTGAGCAACTGAACTGAAGACAGTTCATATTTTTGAGAGTTTATTTTTGAGGTGTTATGTTGAAATATTACATGTATGATCTCATGTATTTTCAAATACTAGTTCCTATACATTAAAAATAGTATTTGTCCTCTTATAAAGATGAGTAAACTGCAGATGAGAGGTTTGATTCCTTGCCAAACTACAAAACCTGAAAGTCATGCCAAGTCTAGATTCTAAATCCCACTCCCAAATTCTTTAAGACAGTGTTAACCTATATTTTCTTTTAATGTTGCTTATACATATATCATTACTTTCAAAACTCTAGAATTGAAGTTTAACAAATTGCACAAAACTACAAAATCAATTAAAAAAATTTTCAAGAGTCTTTTAACATGATGAGTTATAATGTGTTAGTGAAACCAAATCACCATTTGTAACTTGATATATTCCAGTTTGACATTAAAAAAGAAGAAGAAGAAAAAAAAAAAACAATATGCCTGCTACTGCTTCCCTGATAGAGTTCCAAATGCTAGATATCAGAACTGGAGATGGATGGAAAGCCTCATGAGATCAAAACATTTCTGAATGTTGGTCTAGTTTGACTGTAAACACTAGTCAGGTGAAGGGAAATGGGATGCAGTAAAAATGAGAAGGGCATGGAGGACAAAGTAAGAATCTCTGTATTTAGTAGCAGGGCTGGGATGTCCTCTCCTAGCCCTGGAATTTTGAGACAGGGACAGGTAGGTCAGTAAGGACATAAATTGCTATTCTGGCCAAAGAGGCAAAGGAATAGACAATAGCAGGTGCCGGATGAACCTTTTCTCTCTCCACTTCATCCACTGGAGAAATCAATCAAGATACATGACTCAGCATATCCTGGAACCCTCTCAGCCCTGTCAGGGCCTGTCCAGCCACTTTTTGAATCACAGGTGGTAATTGGTGACCCATCAGTGACCTGAATTCATCCCACTTAGAGTGTCTGTCTGCAGGCAGTCTGCAATTCTCCCGAAGCACAAAAAGTGGTAACTTCTGATATATTTTCTCCAGACCCCTGAAAAATTCTATGGGTAAGAATATAATTTAATGGTTCCTCATTATCATCTGAGCATGGGTCTTGGCTTTTCCTTTTACATGGCGGGGGCAGTGAGATGTTGTTATTCCCCTTTGCTTGTTTACTGGCTAGAGTAATCTCTGAGGTACTATTTCAGGAGATTATGTAGAAGATAATAATTGTCATATTTTCCCCAGAGAAACTTCACAAATAACATCTCCAGAGCCAGTCCAGATAAGCTGATGGATCACAGAATAGCATTTAAAGCTCTGTCCAGAGTGAGGGCAGAGCTGGAGGAAAATCAGCTACTATATCACAATGTCAGGAAAATATCTGCAGTGTCTTAGGTGTGGTGTTTAAAATTCATCCACAATCTCTGTCATTGTGTAAATTATGGATTTTGGTTCATTTTCTCGGAGGCTATAGTTTATGGTTTGAATCAGGCAAGTAAGTATGTGTATTACTATCTCCGAGGCTTTTATGAGCCCCTGCAATCAAAGTCAGGTCCTTCTGTTAGTTTCGAGCACAGTATTCTACACTTTTCCTTCACAGCCCTTATCATGTTTTATAACTAGATATTTGTGCAAATATTTGTTGTGTAGATGATTAGATTTAAGAAGAAGGAAATCATGATCCTTGATTTACTCTTTTAGCCTCAGCACCTTGTATAAAAAACATATAATAATTAGGTGTAAAATGGTCATTAAATAAACAGGTGTTCATCATGTACCAAGCTATTTGGATGCTGAGGTTGCTGATGGATAGAATGAGAAAGCATAAATTCCTCAAAGTGTTCAAATGAGGAACTCAGGTCAAAAAAAAAAATAATAATGGTTACAATACAATACAAAGCATCTTTAGCTAGGTTTCTGGAGTGTTCTATAACAGAGAAATGACTGGGTACTCTGAAAGTACAAAGAGGATTAACATCTTATTTATATTTGGTGAAAAGAGGTTAGAAAAGACTAAAGTAGAGGATAAATGAAATTTGAGTCTTTTTGTCTCCTGTGCTATGCTGTGCTTTTACTCACTCAGTCGTGTCCGACTCTTTGCAACCGTATAGACTGTAGCCCACCAGGCTCCTCTGTCCATGGGGATTCTCTAGGCAATAATATTGGAGTTGGTTGCTATGCCCTCCTCCAGGGGATCTTCCCAACCCAGGGATCGAACCCAGGTCTCCTGCATTGCAGGTGGATTCTTCACCATCTGAGCTACTGGGGAGTGAAGCTGTATCTCCTGAGATGTACATAAAAGTTTCCTCGTGAAAAAAGAAGTTTTAATGAACATTTATCATAACTATTGCATGGTAGTCTTCACATTTATTCTATGCACTTCCAAAAAGATCTATGTAAATTCTAAATTTTCCATGTTTACGAATTTTAGATATATGTTATTTTTTTCTAATTTTTGGCCATACCCTGCAGCATGTGGGACCATAGTTCCCCAATAGGGATTAAATACATGCACGTGGCATTGGGAGGCAGAGTCTTAACCACTGGACCACCAGGAAGTCCCTCCTGCTGCTGCTGCTAAGTCGCTTCAGTCGTGTCCAACTCTGTGCGACCCCATAGATGGCAGCCCACCAGGCTCCTCTGTCCCTGGAATTCTCCAGGCAAGAATACTGGAGTGGGTTCCATTTCCTTCTCCAATGCATGAAGGTGAAAAGTGAAAGTGAAGTCGCTCAGTGGTGTCCTACTCCTAGTGACCCCATGGAATGCAGCCCGCCAGGCTCCTCTGTCCATGGGATTTGCCAGGCAAGAGTACTGGAGTGGGGTGCCATTGCCTTCTCCAAGGAAGTCACTAGATATGTGCATTTTGAAACTGGATATACTGTACATAGTCAATAAAGCAGAAATAGATGTTTTCCTGGAACTCTCTTGCTTTTTCCATGATCCAGCGGATGTTGGCAATTTGATCTCTGGTTCCTCTGCCATTTCTAAAACCAGCTTGAACATCTGGAAGTTCACGGTTCGCATATTGCTGAAGCCTGGCTTGGAGAATTTGGAGCATTACTTTACTAGCATGTGAGATGAGTGCAATTGTGCGGTAGTTTGAGCATTCTTTGGCATTGCCTTTCTTTGGGATTGGAATGAAAACTGACCTTTTCCAATCCTGTGGCCACTGCTGAGTTTCCCAAACTTGCTGGCATATTGAGTGCAGCACTTTCACAGCATCATCTTTCAGGATTTGAAATAGCTCAACTGGAATTCCATCACCTCCACTAGCTTTGTTCGTGGTGATGCTTTCTAAGGCCCACTTGACTTCCCATTCCAGGATGTCTGGCTGTAGGTGAGTGATCACACCATCATGATTATCTGGGTCGTGAAGATCTTTTTTGTACAGTTCTATGTATTCTTGCCATCTCTTCTTAATATCTTCTGCTTCTGTTAGGTCTGTACCATTTCTGTCCTTTATCAAGCCCATCTTTGCATGAAATATTCCCTTGGTATCTCTAATTTTCTTGAAGAGATCTCTAGTCTTTCCCATTCTGTTGTTTTCCTCTATTTCTTTGCATTGATCACTGAGGAAGGCTTTCTAATCTTTCCTTGCTATTTTTTGAAACTCTGCATTCAGATGCTTATATCTCCTTTTCTCCTTTGCTTTTCGCTTCTCTTCTTTTCACAGCTATTTGTAAGGCCTCCTCAGACAGCCATTTTGCTTTTTTGTATTTCTGTTCCATGGGGATGGTCCTGATCTCTGTTTCCTGTACAGTGTCACAAACCTCCTCTTGATAAACCTATATGCACGTCAGGAAGCAACAGTTAGAACTGGACATGGAACAACAGACTGGTTCCAAATAGGAGAAGGAGTACGTCAAGGCTGTATATTGTCACCCTGCTTATTTAACTTATATGCAGAGTACATCATGAGAAACGCTGGGCTGGAAGAAGCACAAGCTGGAATCAAGATTGCCGGGAGAAATATCAATAACCTCAGATATGCAGCTGACACCACCCTTATGGCAGAAAGTGAAGAGGAACTAAAAAGCCTCTTGATGAGAGTGAAAGAGGAGAGTGAAAAAGTTGGCTTAAAGCTCAACATTCAGAAAATTAAGATCATGGCATCTGGTCCCATCACTTCATGGGAAATGGATGGGGAAACAGCGGAAACAGTGTCAGACTTTATGTTTTGGAGCTCCAAAATCACTGCAGATGGTGATTTGCAGCCATGAAATTAGAAGACGCTTACTCCTTGGAAGGAAAGTTATGACCAACCTAGATAGCATATTAAAAAGCAGAGATATTACTTTGCCAACAAAGGTCCATCTAGTCAAGGCTATGGTTTTTTGAGTGGTCATGTATGGATATGAGAGTTGGACTGTGAAGAAAGCTGAGCACCGAAGAATTTATGCTTTTGAATTGTGGTGTTGGAGAAGACTCTTGAGGGTCCCTTGGACTGCAAGGTGATCCAACCAGTCCATCCTATAGGATCAGTCCTGGGTGTTCATTGGAAGGAATGATGCTGAGGCTGAAACTTCAATACTTTGGCCACATCATGCAAAGAGTTGACTCATTGGAAAAGACTCTGTTGCTGGGAGGGATTTGGGGCAGGAGGAGAAGGGGACGACAGAGGATGAGATGGCCGGATGGCATCACTGACTCGATGCACATGGGTTTGGGTGAACTCTGGGAGTTGGTCATGGACAGGGAGGCCTGGCATGCTGTGATTCATGGGGTCACAAAGAGTCAGACACGACTGAGCGACTGAACTGAACTGAACTGATACTGTACATATAAGATACACAAGAGTGGATGAGGTCATCTATGTGTTTTTGATGAAGGCATTTAAGGTGTTTTTTCCTTGGAGAATATTGTAAGGCTACTTATGAGACAGAGAAAAAGCATTTTATAAATTTAAAATCTTCTTAACTTTACTGCTCAGTTTTCCTGAAGAGGAAAATTGGACAACATATTCTAGAAAGGGAATGTGGGGAATAGGTACTCTCATAAACTCTTTGTGGGAATTAAAAATTATATGCCCTCTATAGAGATAAATTTGGCAATTCAGAGTCTAAAATTACATATGCCTTTACCCTTTGTTTTAATAAGCTTTATCGTAGTAAATCCACTTCTAGGAATCTACCCCAAAGTGGTTCTGGCCAAAATACAAAAAGCAAGATGCAAAAAGTTTTTCACTATTGATATCAGTAATAGCAAAAGGCTGGAAACAACCCGAATGTCCTTCAGTAGGAAACAGGTTGAATAAACAAGTAACATCCATAAAATTCAGCACTACACAGCTGAGAAAGGGAATGAGAAGTATCTCTATATACTATTAAGGTCTTTGGCTAGAATATACCTTTAAGTGGAAAAGCAGGGTCACCTCAAAGTGATCTACAGATTCTATCTATATCCCTATCAAAATCTCAGCTAGATTCTTTGGGGGGGAAAAAACAAAACAAAACAGCCAGCTGATCTTAAAACTCATATACAACTTCAAGGGGTCTGAAACTCAAGAAATTCAAAGGAATAGCTAAAACATTCTCAAAAGTACAGAGTTGGAGGGCTCCCACATGATTTCAAAACTTAATCCAAAGCTGCAGTAATCAAGACAGTGTAGAAAGCGCATAATGATAAACATAAAACTGAGTTGAGAGTCTAAAAACAAACCCTTCATTTATCAGAGAGCCAAGAAAATTCAGTGGGTAAACAGTCTTTTCAACAAATGGTGCTGGGACAAT
The DNA here is from genome assembly GCF_019923935.1 of Bubalus bubalis. Lineage (NCBI taxonomy): Eukaryota > Metazoa > Chordata > Mammalia > Artiodactyla > Bovidae > Bubalus > Bubalus bubalis. The sequence goes on along the minus strand of NC_059165.1, from coordinate 52,684,248 downwards.
GCGATATTCAAATGCAAAGAACCCCTACTTCACATTAACAAAAATGAACTCCAAATAGGTAATAGACCTAAAGAACTAAAACCATAAAAACTATTATTCTAAAAAATTGGAGTAGATCTTTGTTATCTGGGATTAGGCAATAGTTTTTTACATATGACACCAAAAGCACAAGTAATAAAAGAAAAATACAGATAAATCGGACACCATCAAAATTTAAAACTTTTGTTGTTCAAAGACATCATCAAGAAAGTTAAAAGTGGAAAAAATATTTGCAAATCATATATCTGATAAGGGACTTGCATCTAAAATATGTAAAGGATTCTCACAACTCAATAATAAAAAGAGAGAAAACAGTTGGAAAATGGACAAAAGGTTAGAATAGAATAGATATTTTGACAAAGAAGATATGCACATGAAAAGATGTTCAACATCACTAGGCATTAGGGAGATGCAAATCAAAACCACAATGACATACCACTTCACACCAATTAGAATGGCTACTACTTAAAAATTGGAATATACAAAGTGTTGGCAAGATAAGAAGTATCTAGAAGCAGTGTGCGTTGCTGATGGGAATGTAATGTTGAAGTCACTGTGAAAAGGGGTTTGGCAGGTCCTTAAAAAGGGCTTCCTTGCTAGCTCAGATGGTAAAGAATCTGCCTGTAATGCAGGAGACGGGGGTTCAATCTCTGGGTCAGGAGATGCCCTGGAGAAGCAAATGGCTACCCATTCCAGTATTCTTGCCTTGAGAATCCCATGGACAGAGGAGCCTGGCGGGCTACAGTCCATAGAGTCACAAGGAGTCAGGCACACTGAGCAACTATCACTTTCACTTCTTAAAAAGCTAAACATAGAAGTACCATGCAATCTAGTGGTTCCCATCCTAAGAATATACTAAAATATTTGAAAGGGACAAGGACTTATACACCAATATTCATAGCGGCACTTTTCACAGTCCTCAAAAGGTAGAAATAACCCAAATGTTTGTCAACAGATGAATGGAAAAACAAATTGTGGTATATACATACAGCAGGATATTATTCATCCTAAAAAGGGATGAAATTCTGATAGATACTGCATGAATAAACCTTGAAAACATTATGCTAAGTGAAATAAGCCTGATACAAAATTTCACTTACCTGAGGTACCTAAAATAGACAAATACATACACGTAGAAACAGAGGTTACCAGGGATTAGGAGAGGGAGAATTGCAATGTATTATTTTAATGGGTAGAATTCTTGTTCAGGGTGAAGAGAAAGTTCTGGAAATAGGTCATGGTGATGATTACACAACATTGTGAATGTATTTAATGTCACTGAATTATACACTTGAAGTGGTTAATATGGTAAATCTTATGTTATATGTATTTTACCACAATCAAAAAATATTTTTAGAAGTTATTAATAGATGAATGGAGGTATTAAAATGGAGAGGTATATTGACTTTTTCTCAATATACCTGGTTTTGCAGACTTGACTTTGACTTCATAAAATACATAAATATTTTATATAACTATAAAACAAAATGAAATTTTAAAAACAGTCCCCTCAAATTGAATGTATATTGAAACAAATGAACCCAAGCCTCTATCTGGTTTTGCCATATAATCACATAGAAATGTACTATTTCAAGTGACTTTCAGTGATTTTTAGTGTAATTATGCTGTAATGACAAAAAAGAATAGCAATTGCTTAAAGTGTTTTCAGTAATGGTATTGTTGAAGGTAATGTTGATATTGCTATTCTGAAATGTTTTACATATATTATGGGATAAAGCAAACAGCATGGTGGGTAATATGTTAAAACCTTGAGAGATCTCAAAATCTTTGAGAATCAGGATTTTCAGTAAGGAAGAAGGGAGTTACTGCTATAATACTGATGAGATTAAGAGTTGCTATAGTCTTGAATATAAATTGAAAATGTCACTAAATTTATGGCACATTTACCTTCAATTATTTTTGTGTAAACATATATATATTATGAGTGCATGCATGCTAAGTCTCTTCAGTCATGTCCAACTCTTTGCAAGCCTATGGACGTAGCCCACCAGTTCTCCTCTGTCCCTGGGATTCTCCAGGGAAGCATATTGGGGTGGGTTGCCATGCCCTCCTCTAGGGGGACCTTCCCAACCCAGGGATCGAACCCAGGTCTCTTAGGTTTCCTGCATTGGCAGGTAGGTTTTTTTTTTTTTTTTATCACTTGTGCTACCTGAGAAGTGTGTATATATATATATATATATATATATATATATATAACATATATAAATCCCATGGACGGAGGAACCTAGTGGGCTGCAGTCCATGGGGTCGCTAAGAGTCGGACACGACTGAACGACTTCACTTTCTCTTTTCACTTTCATGCATTGGAGAAGGAAATGGCAACCCACTCCAGTGTTTTTGCCTGGAGAATCCCAGGGACGGGGAAGCTTGGTGGGCTGCTGTCTATGGGGTCACACAGAGTCGGACACTACTGAAGTGACTTAGCATAGCATAGCATACTTATATCAAGTATTTATATCTATTTCTAGCTCTGCCCATTGAAAAGACCTAGTAGCAATGACAACCCAATTGCAGCACTTCTGTCATTAGTCTGGAGGAGGAAATGTACAAGATCACCATGAATATCTTTTCATATCAGAAAGTCTTCTGATAGATTTATAGCTATCAAAACCTATGAGGGTTATTTCAAAATAACACATGATGCAACTTGGGTATGTTCCAAAGGCCAAAAAACAGACATCAGTAAGACTGATAACATCACACCCATGATTTCATTATGATTTAAAAAAACTTACTGATTGCTTTGGGAGGATGCTAGGAAACTAAAAAATCATTTTGAAAAGTGATAAAGACCTCAGCATTTGTTTTACCTTTCCTATATGAACCATACCTTAAGTAACCAAATAACTGATGAAAGCCTGCCTCTCTTTATAAAAGTACTCTAGCTAAAATAAAAAGGAGAAATGATAGAACTCGAATATTACAAACTCTAAGGAATCTTTGGATATAGGCATTCAGGTGATTAGTGATTGATAACACCTTGAGAAGATAGACTTATTAATTATATACCTCCTGATCAAAGTACACACCTCCACCTGTGAAGTAGTCTTGCTTCACCCCACCCAGCAACCCTGCCCAGTCAAACCTGAATCTGGCAAACCTTAAGATCTAATCACCAATTTTTGCAAAATACAGAGCTGTGAAACAGAGAAAGACATGCCAGAAATGCAAAACAGCAAAATTCAGACTTTGCAACTGTTTCAGCAAAAATGATTTAATTTCTTCAATAAAAAAATTACTAGGAATAAAAGAAAAGAAGAGTTTGGATAAGAAAGCTTTAGAATAAAAACAGGTTTCAAAGACACATAAACCAAGGACAAAGTATGGACCTTGTCTGAATCCATTTTAAGGACCCAAATATTCTATAAAAGATCCTTTCTAAAAGCAGACATCTATACAATAATCAGTGATTTGTGAACACTGAGTATTTGATGAAAACTTCTAGATCATTAATATAGATTAGAAGCTGTCAGGTCTGTGTTAGTTCCTTTCCTGATGAGCCAAGATAACATAAATGATTTTTTCTTTTTTTAATTGAAATATATTTGGCATCTAACATTGTGCAATATTAAGTGTACAACATGTTAGCTTGACACATGTATGTATTGTAATATGGTTGCTGTTGTGATAATCAGCACTTCTGTCGTGTCACGTAATGATCTCCTTTTTCAGTGATTGAAATCACTAAGTTCTAATCTCTTAGCAAGTTTATTGATTATAATACAATACTATTTTCTATATTCACTATACTGTGTACTAGATTTCTGGGGCTTATTTACTTCTGGTTGCAAGAAGACAGAATATATCAGGCATATCAAGGTAGAAATATTTTTGTTGAGTTTATTAGGCCTTCTAAATATAAAAATAAAATGACATAATCTTACTACTTAGATAACTGGTTACCTTATTTTCAAAAAGATTTTATGCGTATACCAGCATATGTATGTAAAGTGTTCCTTTTCCTTTTGCGGTTGTGTTTGTAGAGCCTTTTTTTTTTTCATTATACTTTTATATACACTGAGCATCCATGTAATGTATCTTCCCATCACGGTATCTTTTGAAAATCATTTCCTATCAGAATATAGATTTGCCTCATTTTTGAAAAGTTGCTGTATAATCAGTAACATGAATATACTATAATTTATTCATATGCTTCCCTATTAATGGGCATGCAAATTGTTTTTTTATTTCATATAATGTCCTGTGTATCCTTACATCTTGGTGTAATTTTTCAAGTGTGTCTATGGTGAAATTTTCCAGCAGTGAAATTATAGGGTCAAATATCATGTGTTTTTCAAGAGGTGTTTCCAAATTGTCCTCAAAGGCACTCTTACCAAACTACCTTCCCTCCTGAGTGCATGAAAGTGCCCAGTTCTCCACATTCTCACTGACAGTGGCTCGCGTCAAGCCTTGATCCAAGTCTTCTCACTCTGACACACTAGGTGTGTAAATTCTCTCCCTCTTAAATGATACCAAAGCGAATTTAGATTCTTTTCTCAATTGAGTTCCCATGGTACCCTAGCAATTGACCTTTCTTTCAGCTTGTTGTGCATGCTGTGGCATTTCAGTTCAAACACAAACACACACACACACACACACACACACACCCAAAAAACTGGGCATAATTATTTATAAACTGTTGAAATCTGATTTTTATGAATATTAGGTTTTCAGCGTTGTCATGGCAAATTCATGAATAATATTGAGATGACCAAAACGTTCATTTGAGTTTGTCTATAATATCTTATGGAAAAACCTAAACAAAATTTTGGCCAACCCAATACTTGGTTCAGTTCAGTTCAGTCGCTCAGTCATGTCCAACTCTTTGCGACCCCATGAACCGCAGCACACCAGGCCTCCCTGTCCATCACCAACTCCTGGAGTTCACTCAAACTCATGTCCATCGAGTCGGTGATGCCATCCAGCCATCTCATCCTCTGTCATCCCCTTCTCCTCCTGCCCCCAATCCCTCCCAACATCAGTCTTTTCCAATGAGTCAACTCTTCGCATGAGGTGGCCAAAGTATTGGAGTTTATAGTAACAATTAAATACAATAATACATAAAGTAACTAGCATGGTATCAGAACATAATAAGAGCTCAATTAATGGGAATCATGTTGATTATACCATTGATAACACATACATTCATAAAAGGGCACCCTCCTACACAGTTGGTGGGAATGTAAATTGGTGCAGCCACCATGGGAAATAGTACGGAGGTTCCTTCAAAAACTGAAAATAGAGTTGCCATATGATCCAGCAATCCCAATTCTGGGCATATATCCAGAGAAGGCAAAAGTGCTAATTCAAACAGATACACATACCCCCAATGTTCATAGTGGCACTATTTATAATAACCAAGACACAGAAGCAACCTAAGTGTTCACCAACAGATGAATGGATAAAGAAGTTGTGGTATATATACATATATATATATATATATATACACATGCAATGCATATTACTCAGCCATGAAAAAGAATGCAATAATGCCATTTGCAGCAATGTGGATGGACCTACAGTTTATCATACTAAATGAAATCAGACAGAGAAAGACAAATATTATATCACTTATATGTGGAATCTAAAAAGTAGTACAAATGAACTTATTTACGAAACAGAAACAGACTCACAGGCATAGAAAATAAACTTGTGGTTACCAAAGGGGAGGCAGGGGAGGGATAAATTGTGAGTATAGCATTAACAGATGCATACTACAATATGTGAAATAGATAAACAACAAGGATTTGTAGCAGAGGGACCTATATTCAATATCTTACAATAAACCATAATGGGAAAGGATCAAAAAAGAATATAGATATATACCTATATATATGGGCTTCCCTGGTGACTCAGGCAGTAAAAAATCTGCCTGCAATGTGGGAGACCTGGGTTCAACCCCTGGGTTGGGAAGATCCCTGGAGAAGGGAACGCCTACCCATTCCAGTATTCTGACCTGGAAAATTCCATGCACAGAGGAGCCTGACCAGCTATAGTCCATGGGATCGCAAAGAGTCAGACACAACTGAGTGATTTTGACTATATATATATATATATATATATATATATATATAAAACTGAAAATCTTTGCTGTAGACCTGAAACTAACACAATATTGTAAATCAGCTATAAACCAGTCAATAAATATCTTCATATAATCATTTTATGTAAAATAATAGGAAACAATGCATAAAATAAGTTAATCTGCTTAATACCAGAGCTATCTTACATTAATAGGTGGAAAAACAAAGGTAATTATAATATCTACCTTCAAGGTACTTCCAGGTACTGTTTTAAGCAATTTATGTGTATTTCCTGCACTTAATCTTACCAACAGCCCTGTGAAGTATGTACCAGTATAGATGGACATGCTGGCGACTTATATAACTTGCTGCATCCAGTTTTAAAAACCTTAAAAGGCAGAACTCCCCTTAAAAGGGGATTTGAGCACAAGCAGTCTAACCCCAGAGCCAAGTTCCTTACCAGCATGCTATGTGCCACACTTTGTGCTAATTACTTTACAAACGTTATATCTAATTTGCTTTTTATGTACAAATATCCTCTCTGAGTTTCAGTTTCCTTTAAGGAACTTGCTCTAAAGTCACATTTGATATTTAAACCTAGGCCTGCCTAAAGCCTGTGCATTTTCCATTTGTATTTTCTTTCTTTTTTTTTTTTTTAATTTTATTTTATTTTTAAACTTTACATAATTGTATTAGTTTTGCCAAATATCAAAATGAATCCGCCACAGGTATACATGTATTTTCTATCTGTGTGTTTCTAAATGGATTCCATCTTTGATGAATCAGTATCTTTTTCTACAAAGCTGAGAACTTTTAAAAGTAATAACTGATATTTGTCCTGCATTTCCTGTGCTTTGATAGATGGAGACATCAGAACTGTCCCTTGCTCAGCTAAACTCTCAATGCAGATTAGACACCATAGCTCTGGAACAAACAGCAGATTCCCCTAATATCATGGGTTTTAGGCTTTTTTCTCTGTCACCCACAGGAAGAAATATTTTTCATCACAACCCAGGAGATATACTCAGAGAGACACACATTATATGCACAAACAATCTTTATAGTCTTACATGTTAATAGCATTTATGTTATTCAGTCTATTTTATTTTCTTTTAAGTGCTTGTTAAAACCAACCAAACTGACTTCACAACCATTAATGGATTATGGCTCACAATTTAAAAAACACTCCATTGGAAAATATTTTATTGAGTTGGCCAAAAAGGGTATTCAGGTTTGTCATGACAGCTTATGGAAAAACCTGAACGAACTTTTTGGCCAACTCCATAGTTCTTTCCAAAGCTCCAGTTCTAAGCAGGTGAGTGACTGATTTGGTTGATGGCATAGTGGAAATGAAAGCAGTTAATCCAAAAGAATGAAGGGAAATACTTTCAAAGTATGAAAAGTTGTGTGCACAAGAATATGGCATTGTGTATAATAGGGAGACCTGATTTCATATGGAGTATTAGAAATGTCTCTGTGAGAAGTGTCCCTTGGGCTGAGACCACACCACAAGGCCAGGCAAGGCCACACCACAGCACAGTCTCCTAAGGCTAGAGGGGCATGAACTACTAGTTGAGGAATGGAAGGAAGAGATCTTCAAGATAAGTCTGGGGAAGTAAACAGGGCCAGATCACATAGGGTCCTGCAGACCATGGAAAGAGATGAAGGGGATTCCTGAGGCTGGAGAACATAAAACTCACCTTGTAAAAAGATAACCATGGTGTGTAGAATGGACTGGAGAATTTCAACATGATACAGAGAGCTGTGAGTAGTCTGCCGCAATATGGTGAGGTTGGGTGGGGTAGGGTGGTAGTCCTTTGTCACTTATCTCCTCTCTTAGCAAGCAGACTTTACAATGCATTTCACATGCACGGGGACCAGACTTGCTAATTTTGGAGCTGTCAACTGAGAAATAAATAAGCCATGATACAGCATTATTTTAAAAGTAATGAAAAATGCATCTCTGAGACTATGGAATAAATGGCCAAGGTACAGGGAAGCTCTTACTCTTTTATGCCGCAAAAAAAATCAGATTATGATATGAACCTTCATATCCTAGTTATTACCAAACTACATTATGCTCACATATTTTACTGAATATAGTTCTGGAAATAAAATACTTATCTTCTCTCCCTCTGAGAGTTTAGGATCTATGATAGAAGGCCTCAGATCTGATGTGTGAAAGGGGAAAGAGGATTTTTAACAGCCATACCTGGCTCCATGATTAAATAAATTTAAAATCTTGCTGAGCAAGGGAAGCATGGTGCTTCTTGCCTGGGCTGCTTCTTTCTTTGATTAATCATCCCCTGCTTGGTCCAACACTGTTGTTAACTTGCCACAGTCGGCACCTTTATCAGTCCTTATTTTTGGATAAAAATAGCTTTGCCCAAGTCACAATAAAAAATGTTTGTTCCCTCCGGGTGAATTTAATAAGACCTTTGTCCCCCACTTAAAGTTAAATGAAGTAATGGGAGAGGAGTTTTCTGGTCTGTGACCAGTTTGGGGACCTCCACCCTACCTCCAGCATGGAGCTGAACACAGCCAGTATGTGACCCCACTCTGCCTAGGTTGTTTCCAGGGGCATCCAGTGATGCTCATGGTTAGTGCTCTCTTCTCTCTCCTTTTGGTACCCGGTCCTCACCTACCTCATTTGCCAGCTATCCCAGTAAGACCCTGCTCACATGCCACGAGCCATCATTGTTTCTATTATATTAGCCGAGGATAGCCTAAGGGGCAATAGGTCTCAGGCAGGATTGCATATAATTAGCACATCCTTACTTCCTGAAAACCTGTAAAACACAATAGGTATAACGGGTAGTGGTGCAGCTGGGAGGATTGTGAACCAAATCTCCCAGGTCCAGGCACCTATCCTGGTGCCCATTAAACTTGTGGCAGAGATACCCAGCCAGTCCTTGCATGAAGGTGAAGAATAACACTTCCTACACTTCTCACATTGTTACCAAGCACTTCCTGTGCTTCTATCTTAATCCCTCCCCACCCCAAGGCTTAATTTCTGACATCTGTGTGAATCAGTCTTCAGTGGTAAACAGAATTTTATTTGTTTAACAAGTGAACTCTGAGAACCTAGTTTTCATTAGAATGTTACTCCCTTAGATTAATGCTTCATTGAATTGCTCATTTTTCTTTTGTTTGAAAGTCTCCTCTTCCTGTAGCACAATGATCATTCTAAAGAAGAAAATGTACTCAGTACACTTCTTCCATCATTGATAGTCTACATTTGTTTCCTAAGCAAAGAATTTGTCCCTCGGCATTGGTTTGCAACCCTGGGCACTGCTTTGCAGTCTCTCAATTCTGTGATTCAAATAAAACTTTGAAATGTGATCTCTGTGACATGATGTCAAAAGAAACATGTCACAATAGTGTTGATACAGAGGGCTTTTTGTGACTAGAAATCATGTCTGTGCTTTGAGGAAAACAAAACAAATCAGAGCAGTTGGAATGCATTTGTACAGGAGGTTCTTTGCAAACAAGCAGAGGCCAATTCTGCTCACCTGTGTCTCATTTCCTCTTCCCATCCCTCCAGCTCTTGCTCCTTCAAGTCTGATCATGTGTCTTGCTTAACCCTCTCCAGTGTCTCTCCAGCATGCACAGACTCGTGAACAAGCTCCTGTCGAGATCTACTCTCTGCCTTCTTCTCCAGCTTCCCCATCACACATCGTTCCAACAAACCCACACTCTTCTCCTTTCCCTCCTCGCACTGTGTTCTGTCCTATGTCCCTGCTTAATCCAGGCTGTTCTCCTCTTTCAAATCTTATTTTTGGACCTGAAGACCCCTTCACTGCTACCACCTATTGGGTGTTTTATCTCATGTAAATTACTTAAACTTCTCTGGGCCTTGATTTCCTCCTCTTTAAAATGGGAGCATAAGAGCAGCATTGTGGAGTCAATGACACAACATGTGTAGAGTGCTTTTAGAGCCTGCCCCCGCTGCTGCTGCTGCTAAGTCACTTCAGTCATGTCCGACTTTGTGCGACCCCATGGATGGCAGCCCACCAGGCTCCCCCGTCCCTGGGATTCTGCAGGCAAGAACACTGGAGTGGGTTGCCATTTCCTTCTCCAATGCATGAAAGTGAAAAGTGAAAGTGAAGTCACAGTCATGTCCGACTCTTAGCGACCCCATGGACTGCAGCCTACCAGGCTCCTCCGTCCATGGGATTTTCCAGGCAAGAGTACTGGAGTAGGGTGCCATTGCCTTCTCTGCCTGCCCCAGACAAGCCATCTAATGGAAACATCAGCCACGTTGGCTTTATTTTGTACTTATTATTGTCACCATCCTTCAAAATTTAACTCCAGTGTCTCCTGTGTTGAGAAGCTTTCCTGTCACTGCTCATCCCCAGGACTGAGTGAATTACTTCCCTTTCCTGTACACTTACTTCTTTATGGCTCTCTTTATATCTTTTTTCTTATCATGAGTGTGGTTTATGATTTGTTATAATGTTAAGTAATGAAGTTGTTAATGTGGAAAAATAAGCATGAGATGGTTCAAGGAGGCCTCATGACTCGTGTTTTATGGACCTTCTGTAGCAATGTGTTCAAGATATGATTGTTAATAACAGGTGAATAAATGGGGTTTTCTTCATTTTCTGAGCTTTATAGCTCTGTAGACTTATGGTTAATGGGTGTTTATTGTATGCCAGGAATAACATTAAATATTATACTCATTGTAGCATTGAAACATATATATTACCAAATGTATTAATAAAACAGCTAGTAGGAAGGTGCTGTATAACACAAGGAGCTCAGCTCAATGCTCTGTGACAACCTAGAAGGGCAGAGTGGGAAGAAGGTTTAAGAGGGAGGGGATATATTTATATTTATGGCTGATTTGTGTTGTTGTACTGCAGAAACTAACACAACATTGTAAAGCCATTATCCTGCAATTAAACATAAATTTTTTTAATGTTACACTCATCATATTTAGTCTTTAGTTAAAAGTAAAGTGTTAGTTGTTCATTCGTGTCTGACTCTTTGTGACCCCATAGATTGTAGCCCACCAGGCTCCTCTGTCCACAGAATTCTCCAGGCAAGAATACTGGAATGGGTAGCCGTTCCCTTCTCCAGGGGATCTTCCCAACCCAGGGATCAAACCCAGGACTCCAACATTGCAGGCAGATTCTTTACCGTCTGAGCCACCAGGAAAGCCACACCACCACCAAAAAAAAAAGAGTTACACTCATCATAGTTAGTCTTTAGTATAATCAAATGTGGAAGATCTTCTTATATTTGCATTTTACACATGCGGAAACAGGACCTAGAACAAGTAATAGCCCAGTACTCCCAAAGCCTGGATTCTTAGCTCAGGAAAGCTTGGCTCAGATCTGTAAGGTGTCCTTTGCCTCTAGGCCTCTTTAGTGTGTAAATGTATTTAACCCACTTGCATTTCTAATTCCTTTCCAGGTATTCCTTCCAAGATGAGGAAGACATGTTCATGGTGGTGGACCTTCTGCTGGGCGGGGACCTGCGTTACCACCTGCAGCAGAATGTCCGCTTCCAGGAAGACACTGTGAAGCTCTTCATCTGTGAGCTGGCCATGGCCTTGGACTACCTGCAGAGCCAGCGCATCATTCACAGGTCAGTCAAGTCCAAGGGGCAGCCTTGGGCTGAAAGCATAGGAGCAGATGTGCAACCTGCTGCATTCACAGGTCCTTATGGAACGTGACATCTAACTCTTACTTAATTCTTATAGCAATACTGGAGGTAGATGTCCCCAGTTTTTGAATAAAAGTAATACTGAGTACATTGAACTTAATTTCCCCAAGGTCACCATTAGTAAACAACAAGACCAGAATTAATGAGTATTGGTGCTGTTTATAACTAAGCCTAGACAAAGAGAAGGAAAAATGACATATTGGGGCTTAATAAATATTAAATGAAGAAAGTGCATAAAGGGAAAGACATAGAATGGGTAGGAAGAAAACTCTTTGGAGAGACAATTTGAGTCATAACTTCTATCATCCACCCTATAGTGAGTCCCTGGTGTGGGTGTGCTGCAGACAAGTCAGCAAAAGCAATGTATCTCTTTCACTTGGGGCATTTGTGTCAAAGACAAACAAATAACACAAGTAGCTATAAACCCAAACAGACAATAGAGAGAAAAGGATAATACTTGATATTTATAAAGGAGTTGGTAGTTTTGATGGCAATTTCCTGTATAGTATCTCACTTGATCTCTATAATAAATGATAAATGAGCAGAGCAGTTGTAGTTAGACCAGTATTAAATCTGAGATTTTGTGATTTGGAGACATTAAATTATCATGTAGGTTCTTTTTAAGAATTTTGAACCTAATCACCATCAAAGCAGCTACTGTTTACCTGGTTTCCATATGCCAGGCACTGCAAGGTACTTTTATATATTATCCTATTCTATTCTCAAAACTTAGAGGACTCCACTTTTCATTACAGTATTCTCATTCTTCAGATGAGAAAAATGTGGCTCAAAGATTCACCAAGGAGAAATCCTGACTAACAGCATTGCCAGATTCAAACCTAGATCTCTCTGATCCTAACATCAGAGCTCTGTCTACTATACTAATCTGTATTTATTACACATATGAAATATATACCATAATACATTAAACATCATTAAATGAACAATCAACGCATGTGACTCTTCCACTGTCATCTCAAATCCTTGAAGAATCTTCTGAGTTTTTATGTCTCATTTATTAAACATTTGGCTAGACGGACTATTTTCCCACCACTAGTTAACATCTAGAATTTATTAGAACTAGTACAGATCCCTGGTTAAAGATGTAGCATCATAATTTATAGACTCTCTGTAAAAGTACTGTAGACCAATCCTTTTTTTTTTCTTTTTGGTCTTGGCACTTAACATAATTATTATTTAATTTTCTATCTTTGGAAGGGCCCCTTTGTATTGAAAATGTGCTCTTCAGGCAGTGGATAAATGGAAAGCAGACCGGTTAATCATGTACGATCTCTGAAGTAAAGTTTACACACCTGGTGTTTTTCTCAATAACTTGGAATCCTGTTGACAAGAGATCTTTCTCCCACACTGGCTTTTTGGTAGCCATCACCCAGTTCCTTCCTAGGAGAAGCTTTTCATATTTGTAGGCATAGAATCCCTCTTAGAGTCTTCATGCTCACTCATCCTCCCCTAGATTGCCAACCCACAGTCTGTTTTGGGTGCTGACATGGCAGATCTCTGGCAGGAGTCAGGGACCACGGGAAGCCCCCACAGGGGCACATTTTCACTGTCTCCCTCCTGTTTGAATCTGAGTTCTTTGCCTTCTTTGAGTTTCATTTTCTCAGTCATCACAAGATACTCTGAGCCTTTTTGCCATGTGCTTAGAACCATGTTCTGAGAAGAATTCAGGAGGAAAACAAAACCGAATATGTGACACAATTTTCACTCTCAAGAAACTTAACCATACCAAGCAGCTTTGTTCTGTTTTCCTCTCCCTTATTTGCTTTTGCTGTCATGGTTTTGTCACTTAAATAAGAAATCAAGGATTAAGTTTCTGCTTCTTGCCTTTTACAGACTCACCATTATTATTACTTAGAACCTGTCTTCAGAGGGCCTCTTTGTACTGAACTATCTCCTCACCATGGCATATTAATAGAAGGTGGACACAAAGACATTATGAATGCAGGGTTAAAGTAAGATGGCATCCTCTTGGGATCAAAAACAATCCAGATGTATTTCAACTGCTGATGTGTCCTACCTTGCCTCCCCAAGTGTTATGTTTTAAAGGCAATCGCATCTTGTACCTCTCCTGAAGCACTGTGATATTTTCACTATACAGTCACCCAATGTCTGTCTGTTCTACTAAATTGTAAACTCAATGACTTAAGGCCATGTGTGGTATGCTTCTCACCGTATAACCAGTGTTCAGCAAAATCTTAAGGAATGACCACTGCTTGAGCCACACAGATGATTGATTGCCTAAAAGCCCAGGTTTACAGATAACAAAGACAAAATTAAAATAGAAGAAATGAAAGCCATAAATTTCAGACATTTGTTGGCCTTCATGTTGGGTGATCATATAATTTATCATCCCAATCAGGGTACTCCTGAGAATGAAAGGAGTTGGTGTTAATAATTATGCTGGGACAACAGGCAAAACTCATACATGTTTTGGAAAAACCAGGACATATACCAACCTCTTTAGGGCTTTTCAAGACAGTAGTGACCAAATAGGTTTAACTGTGAGAGAGCTCTAATTACCAGAGCTTTCTGCCTTCTGAGTACTAGATATAAATGTGAATTGATTTCCATTTGAAGTGGTTTCAAATGGGTTAAAAAAAAATCATGTACACGGTGAAATAAGCAGTGTCCCTTTGTCTGCGGCATTTAGAGGATAATAGGGCACTCTGAAGCTGGGACTCCCGGGGCAGAGTTAAAAGCATGACGAGCAACATAGAAAAAGAAATGGAGGCTTCTGAGTACTCTAATTCTATTTCTAAATCTCTGCCTTCAAAGAATCTGTAAAATGCATGCTGTATTTCATAGAATCAAAGATAACAAAACATCTTTCAGCCACTTAGAGGATTAGATTGGAAGACACATCTTGAGTTCCAAGGCATTAATAAAAATTAAGAAAATACAGTAGATTCACCAGGCAAGAAAAGATCATCTGCTTAAAGGGGCAGATATAAAATACATGACTTCCACATACAGATGGCCGAAAGGCCCATGAAAAGATACTCTATTAGAGAAATGCAAATCAAAACTACAATGAGATATCACCTTACACCAGTCTAAATGGCCATTATCAAAAAATCCACAAACAATAAATGCTGAAGAGGGTGTGGAGAGAAGGGAACCCTTCTACACTGTTGGTAGGAGTGTAAATTGGTATAGTCACTGTGGCGAACAGTATGGAGGTTCCTTAGAAAAGTAAAAATAAAGCTATGTGACCCTGCAATCCCACTCCTGGGCATATACCCAGAGAAAAACATTGTCCCAAAGGATCATGCACCCTAATGTTCATTGTGGCACTGTTTTCAATGGCCAAGACATGAAGCAACCTAAATGTCCATTGACAAAGGAATGGATAAATAAGATATGGTACATATACACAATAGAATATTACTCAGCCATTAAAAAATGAAATAATGCCACTCTCAGCAATATGGATGGACCTAGAGATTGTCATTCTAAGTGAAATAAGTCAGACAGAGGAAAATATTGTATGCCATCCCTTATAAGTGGAATCTAAAAAGAAATGATATAAATGAACTTATCTATAAAACAGAAACAGACTCAGAGAGTGAACTTATAGGTTGCCAGGAGAAAAGAAATGGGGGGAGGGATAGTTAGGGAGTTTGGGATCGACATGTACACACTGCTATATTTAAAACGGATAACCAACAAGGTTCTACTGTACAGCACAGGGAACTCTGCTCAGTGTTATGTGGCAGCCTGGATGGAGGGGAGTTTAAGGGAAAATGGACACATATACATGTATAGCTGAGTCCCTTTGCTGTCCACCTGAAATGATCATAACTTTGTTACCTGGCTATATTACAATATAAAATAAAGAATTTAAATATATATGTGACTTACTAATTTCACAACAATATTTTGTCTCTGGACTGGGTCAAAGATTCCAAATTATCTGTGGTGGCCAGCAACTGTGGATGGAGCAGCTGTGGTGATAGGCTGTCGTGACTGTGGGCTTCTGGGTACCAAGAGCTCTGCTAAGTACTTGTGAATTATTTCCTTCCATCTGCCACATATCCAAGAGGTTGATGGTGTGATTGTCCCCATTTTACAGCTGATGGAACTCCAGTTCAGAAAATAACTTGGCTAATATGTAGGTGAGGCGTCACTTGAAGGGTATGCAAGGCTCGTAGCCTCTCGCCATGTGCCTGATGTTCAGCACAGTTGTGGCCCTGAGGAGGGCGTGGTACAGGGCGGGGCATGGCCACCTGCCTTCAGATATCTGGGCTGTCTGGCTGCACAAGTGAGGAGGACACATACGGAACCAACGATGACAGAAGACCCCAAGACTAGACGCAAAGTGTGTGAGAATGACGAGTATTTCAGTAAAGAAGATGATTTGGGGTAACGATAAAGGAGAGCTCAGGGGGGTTAAAACCAGGAAGGAGAGTTTAATCCATGGAAAGGGAACTATATTCTGAATGAAAGTATTCATTTGTCTCTCTGCGCTAACATAGAATGGGTTCTGTCTTTAATTTTTCCTGCCAGCAATGTCTAGCTTATTTTTTTAAACACCGTAAATCTTATTTCTGCCTAAATTCTAAGTGAAACATAAATGGGGTTTTGTTTTATGTTTTATAGATTTTTGAAATTCACAGACTTGACTTTTTGTTGTTTCCTAAGTATGTAGAATACTTAGATCATTTTTCTCATTTTTAGAGTCTTTTTTCTCTCTAGTTGTGAAGGACACAGGACTGCATAGTCACCATTCATTTTGAATTGTGCAGTTAGACTTATTTTTTAGTCAAGAAGTCAAACATTTTTCCATTTTCAAACTAGAGTTTGAAAATCAGCTCTAGTTTCCAAATTACAGCCATTTCCTCCTTCAATATTCCCCTTTACTTACATTAAATCAGTGAACGAAAATTTTAACAACATGGACACAGTCATTATTTGCTTTTATTTTAAAAAAATAAGCAACATTAAACTCATTACAATCCTCCTTTCTATGGGATAATACTCTTTAGTTTGTTGATTGCCACAGTCTCTCCAGTGAATAAAGTAATAGAAAGTAATTTTTATAGTGCAAAGACAAATTTGTATTCCCTCCCTTGTCAGCTGTTTAAAATGCAATCACGAATTTAAGCTAATAAGATGAATCATTAGGGACAGTTAAATAGTAAGAGTCATGTTGGGTCAAAATACCATTTGAGTGGATGTTTGTTTTTTCCTCTTTCTAAGAATTATCTCACTCTAATAAAGTTATAACTCACTGATTTCTAAATTCCTATCGGAATGCAATGAAAATCTAATTAGGCCCTTGATGTCAATGACTGCAGTACAACAGGACGTGTTGCGAAAGTTCATCTCCAACTGATTACAGATATGTTGAAGTAGGAATAAAAGAAAATTCATGATTATAAAAAAAAAAGAATAGGATGTTATTTTTATTCATCACCTTTATGTTCTTTGCTGTAATCATAGAAACCTTGGAACTTCCATAGATACACAAAGGAAATAGTTTTTGCATGCCCTGTCCTGGACTGAAGTAGCTACTTGCCAGAAGTTTATATTATTCTTCTAGAAGTCAGCATCTTGACTGGGGGGAGAGGGGAAACTTAGGGATAAAGCTTCTATCATAAATATTTATTCAAGAATTGTTTCCTGAGTATCTGTTTTCCAGACAACAATTCTCTGGACTGACCTTCAATGTAGAAACGGCAGAGACTTTGCTGTCATCAGAGCTGATAATATAGAATGAAAGGGAGTCAAGTAAACATTTCAACAGTCATACCAGAACGGTGGCATTCTGGTATGCATACCAAATTCTTTAGCATTCACTGCAGAGAAAACAAGCAGTTATATGTGTACCCTGAGTCACACACACGTCACTCACACTCAGCACATCTTCACCGTGGTCTTGATCATACTTCTACTGGTAGCCCCTGGCTCACAATATTCTTCACAAAAAGTGGCCTCTCCCTCCTAAACTGAAGCTCTACTCCTCACTCCTGTTCTAATCTCCAGCATGTAGTCTAACCCAGAGCAGTTGCTGAATAAGTCAGTGACTAAACAAATCAATGAGGACAGAATATACATGTGATCCTTGGGTGGACATGGAAAGTAAAGATTTCTGTAGATGAAGTTGTCTTCAGGATCATTGTTTGTTAAGTGGTTTTTTTTTTTTTTGGACATATCATGAGGCTTGCAGGGTCTTAGTTTCCTGATCAGGGATCAAACCTGCACCCTCGACAGTGAAAACCTGGAGTCCTAACCACTGAACCACCATAGAATTCCTGGAGCTTCATTTTAATTTATTCCACACATTCCTATTGTGTGCCCACAGTATGTGGCTCTGTGCTGCCTTTCTTCCATGCTGCATTAGTTTTTATTCTGTGCAACAAATACCACAGACATAGGAACTTAAAATAATGCACATTGATAATGTCACAGTTTCTTTGAGTCAGGAGTCGGGGAACATCTGAGTTGGGTTCTTGAAAAGGCTGTAATCAAGGGGCTGATTGGAACTGGGTTCTCTTCTGGAGGCTGGACCGGGCAGGAGTCCACTTCCACATTCAGTCAGGATGTTGGCAGAATTCATTGCCTTGTGTAACCTGTAGGACTCAGGCTGTTTCTTCAAATTCAGTGAGGAGACCAAGACTCTAGAGTGAGTCTGCTAGCAAGACAGAGTCCATTTTATAGAATTAAACTATGTAACATAACACAATCAGAAGAGCAAGACCCCATTACTTTTTGCCGTACAATGTCTGTTAGAAGCAAGCCATATGATTAGCCCACACTCAGGGGTGAGGATGATATAAGACATGAACACCAGGAGGTGGGGACCGTGGGAAACACCATAAAATCTGTCCACCACACTTCCTCTAATGAAGTTGTCTTACACCAGACTCTAACATCAATACCCTCTATGAACTTAAAGTGAAATTGAAAGTCATTCAGTTGTGTCCGACTCTTTGCAACCGCATGGACTGTAGCCCACCTGGCTCCTCTGTCCATGGTCCATGGATTCTCCAGGCAAGAATACAGGAGTGGGTTGCCATGCCCTCTTCCAGGCTATAACCTTAAACACAGCCTTGAACATTTCTGTCAAGGAGGTGGTAAGGAGGTCTGACCAAATGAACAGGAATGGTTCTTTCATATCTAAGAGTCTAGGATGATTTCCTCTCAGCCCTGATAGGATGATGCTCTTCAAAGTATAACTTCCTTGATTTGCAGCTCTCTATTGCACACCCACTTCTCCCCAAGAAGGCCCCATGACCAAAATGAACTGTCCAAACAGCATATGACAGTGAAGTGTGATAATCACCTTTTAGCACATTTAATAATCAAGACCTACTGATGAAATTATTTGCAGGGCAACAATGGAGACACAGACATAGAGAACAGATTTATGGACACAGGGAGAGGGGGAGGAAGGAGAGAGTGTGATGTATGGAAAGAGTAATATGGAAACTTACATTACCATATGTAAAATAGATAGCCAATGGGAATTTGATGTATGATGCAGGGAACTCAAACTGAGGCTCTGTAACAACCTAGAGGGGTGGCATGGGGAAGGAGGTGGGAGGGATGTTCAAGAGGGAGCGGAAATATGTATACCTATGGCTGATTCATGTTGATGTTTGGCAGAAACCAACACAATTCTGTAAAGCAATTATCCTTCAATTAAAAAATTAATTAATTAAAAAAGAATAATCAAGACCTTTCTGCAATTCAGTTGTGAACCAGAATTCTTTGTTTTCATTGGCAGAAAGGCTGAGGTTTCACCTTTTTGTCTGACTTATACACACTGCAGCATCTTGGAAGTCACATTTTATTCCTAGGGATGATCATTCGTAGGAAAAATAACATCTTTCTGCAGCTAATCATTTTAGTCAATGATCACTGAGTTACAGATGAGCTTCTGATGAATGAACTTGCAAGCACAGTGACACCCCAGCTTTCTGAAGCCTGTGGGAATGAGTCATCTGGAGAGAGGCTTTTCTAATTCCTAAGGGTGTTTACTACTCTCTGCTGCTGCTGCTGCTAAGTCGCTTCAGTCGTGTCCGACTCTGTGAGACCCCATCGATGGCACCCCACCAGGCCCCGCCGTCCCTGGGATTCTCCAGGCAAGGACACTGGAGTGGGTTGCCATTTCCTCCTCCAATGCATGAAAGTGAAAAGTGAAAGTGAAGTCACTCAGTCATGTCCGACTCTTAGCGACCCCATGGACTGCAGCCTACCAGGCTTCTCCATCCATGGGATTTTCCAGGCAAGAGTACTGGAGCGGGGTGCCATTGCCTTCTCTGTTACTACTCTCTGCTCACCATTTAATTTATAATGCAATGACATGTCTCATTTTCTTAATGGCTTAAGAAGAGCTATCATTCACTGTGTATATATCAAGAACTAGGCACTGTGCTAACAAGCATTTTGCACACACTGATAGTCAGCAATACCATGACAGGGTTAAGTGCCTTGCCCAGTACCATGCAGTTGGTATACTAAAGCCAGATTCAAACATAGGATTATCTGATTCAAAGGCCTTGATCTTAACATAGGCTCTTTTAGTTTCATTCTTATAAACATAATAGACCCCTTCAAAATCAGATGAGCTATTTAGTGCTATTTAGCCAATAGCAGGGCTTCCCTGATAGCTCAGTGGGTAAAGAATCTGCCTGCAATGCAGGAGACCCCAGTTTGATTCCTGGGCTGGGAAGATCTGCTGGAGAAGGGATAGTCTACCCACTCAAGAATTCCTAGGCTTCTCTTGTGGCTCAGCTGGTAAATAATCTGCCTGCAGTGTGGGAGATCTAGGTTCGATCCCTGGGTTAGGTAGATCCCCTGAGAAGGGAAAAGCTACCCACTGCAGTATTCTGGCCTGGAGAATTCCATGGACTGTACAGTCCATGGGGTCTCAGAGTCAGACAGGACTGAGCGACTTTCATTTCCCATCCAATAGCAACTAACATTAGTTTAGACACATATTTTTAGTAGGTACGTGTTATGGGTTGAGTTGTGTGTCCCTCCCCCTGCCCACCAACACACACACAAAAGGTATGTTGAAGTCCTAATCCCCAGTATCTCAGCAGGTGACCTTATTAGGAAATAGGGTCTTTATCTTCCCAGGTGGCTCAGTGGTAAAGAATCTGCCTGCCAATGCAGAAGATGCAAGAGATGTGGGTTAGAACCCCTTGGTCAGGAAAATCTCCTGGAAGAGGAAATGGCAACCTACTCCAGTATTCTTGCCTGGGAAATCCCATGGACAGAGGAGCCTGGTGGCCTACAGTCCAGGGAGTCACAAAGATTCAGATGTGACTGAGCAACTGAGTACATAAGCACAGAGGTAATCAAGTAAAAACGAGTTCATGAGGGTGGACCCTAATGTAACTTGTGTTATCAAAAGGGGAAATGTGGACATAGAGATAGACACACACAGAAAAGGAAGATGATGTGAAGAGGCACAGGGAGAACTCCATGTGAAGATGAAGGACGGGAATGATATGTCTATAAGCCCAGGAAGGCTAAAGATTGCCAACAAACCAACACAAGCCAAGAAGAAGCGAGGAGGGTCCCTCACATACAGGTTTCAGAAGGAGGAGGACCTGATGACACCTTGGTTTCAGACTTCCAGCCTCCAGAACCATGAGACAATATATTTGTTTTTCTTAAGCCACCTATTTTGCAGTGCTTTGTTACAGCAGCCCTAGCAAATGAATACAGTGTGTTTTTACAGTTTTCTTAGAAGCTAAAATATCAACCTTTGCTTCTCTAGAACATGCTACTCAGAGCAGCTTCCCTCCTGATATGCTGCTCCAAATATATTATGGGATGGGAGACCAGATAACAAAACTTGTGAGAACTGTTTATAAAAGTGCAGTAACCTAAGAGGGAAATCCAATAAGTCAAATCCATTAGCTTTCGTATATGGTAACCTATTATACGTTGCCCAGAGACTATCTCTGCTTACTTCCGTATTTCTGATTTCGTGAGAGATATTTCGGATATCTCTGGCTTTTTAATAACATGTCTCTAGCCCATGGGGTTTTGTTTTGCACTTAAATATCTCTAGATGAAGTTCAACCTTTTCTGATTTACCAAAGCAGCACATCCAGTATATGAGAAAATTAAAAGTCTAAAAATAATTACAGATTGTCTGATTCCTGTATTACTCCTGCTCTGTGTGATGTTGCCTTTCTTCCTCTCGGTATGTTGATAATATTTTGTTCACGGCAGTGGGATGATAGTTTGGCTTCCGGCTGCCATTTTCTGTGGCCTGGTTAAGAAAATGCCCTTCCTTGTTGTTTTGGTAAATCTTCTTTTCAGGAGTTTACAAGCCTTCTGCAAGTCTTTGCTTCCTAACTCCCACAGCAGAAGGGCTACTTGGGCCTCAAAAACAAAACGGCTGTGTGGTAATGAGGGTATTAGGTTGATGTGTTCTGTTCAGCACCTGCTCCCAAGCTACCGAATAATGAATGAGCATCAGTTACACATTGTGAAAACAGGAGACTCTGCCTGTTTTGTGCTGTGTGTCAGGCAGTTCTGAAAGGTGCTTTGAAACTGTGCTTCTCATACGAGGGCACCCATTTGTGAAAAGCCATGTGAAAAAGTCCAAGAACTGCTTGTTTACAGGTCAACATTTAACTTGCCTGTGCCAAGCTTTTAAGTTTCTCTAAGGTTGAGTTTTGTTAATATGCAACCCATGCCTTGGTCCAAATTAAATTTTACTTTGCCTAGCATACATTTTAGCCCAAAGCTAAAGCATCATTCTTTCAGGGTTAGTCATTTAACACATAGTATTAATGACTTATTCATGTGCCAGGCAAACAGCTCTTGAATGGAGTGTTTTTAATTCATTAACTATGTTATTTGTTTATTCACATGTGTATTGTTGTTGACATTTTATTGAAGTATAGTTGATTTACAGTGATGTTGCATTAGTTTTGGGAATACAGCAAAGTGATTCAGATATATATACATATATATTCTTTCTCAGATTCTTTTCCATTATTGATTATTAGAAGATATTGTATATAGTTCCCTGTGCTATACAGTAGGTCCTTGTTGGTTATCTATTCTATATATAGTTGTGCGTATATATTAACCCCAAGCTCCCAATTTATCCCTTCCTCTTTTCCCTATTGTAACCATAAGTTTGGTAAGACTGACCTGGCCTCTGCTCAGCTCTCTTGCTGCTGCTTCAACCACTCTCTCCCCTTTCTCATGTGTTCTCATCACAAAGGCCTCTGTTCTGCTCCAGGATGTAACAGACTTCCACTTTAGAGTCTAAGTATAGACAGACTCTTTATCTGTGAATCTGTCTCTGTTTTGTCAGTAAGTTCACCTGTATTTGTTTTAGACTCCACCTATAAGTGATATCATGTGATACTTGTCTTATCTGTCTGACTTTACTCAGTGTGAAGAGTTTTTGAAGCATAGAATCATGATTTCTGTCCCCTCAGAGCTTATAGTTAGGTTGAGGAGATGGACAAAAAATGTAATACAGAAACATAAACAAAGAACAGAGATACAAATGACCATGTTGGGTTCAGCGTTTGTTGAATGCGGTATGGGAAATAAAGATCTAAGGAAAAGCATACAGCTCTGGGGAGACTGGGCGACTTTAGCATCATGCTGGAAGAAGCCTCGCCAGTAGGTGGCATTTGAGCTCTAAGGTGGAAGTTTGTTACATCCTGTAGTAGAACAGAGTCCTCTGTGGTCAGAACACGTGAGAAAGGGGATAGAGAGGTAGAAAAAGCCACAGGAGAGCTGAGCCGAGGGCAGGTCCTCTTACCGTGTTCAAGTAAATGCTCTAGTTCAAGGTTATTTCTTATTTGTGCTTTAGTGAAAATACAGAGCCAGTTTTGAAAGGAGACTTACTTGAATTTGTTATCAGTTTGGAGATAAGGATAGGGCATTGACAGTGGGTAATAAGACAATAAAAATGCAAACGATAGAGAATGGGCCTCATTAGCTATTCCAGATATCAGGGCAGGAAAGAGCCTGGAGATTATTAGTTCAACTTGCTCCCTCTGTAGGGAAGGGATCAGCTTACTTTTTCTATAAAAGGCTAGATGGAGAATGTTTTACACTTTATAGGCTGTGCAGTCGGTCCCAACCCATCAACTCTGCCACCGAAGAGTGGAGGCAGCCACAGATAACATGGAAGCATAGAACCTGATTGTGGTGCAATAAAACCTTCAGATACTGAAATCTGAATTTCACATGATTCTTTGTGTCATAAAATGGCATTCGTCTTTGATTTTTCAATCATTTAGAAATGTAAAGTCCCTTTATAGCTTATAGCCATACAAAAAACTCATGATGTGCTACATTTCAGCCACAGGCCATAGTTTATCAACCCCGGAACAGATGTTAAAACTGTGGCCCAGAGAAGCAAGTGATATGAAGGTCACAAAGCAAATCAGAGACAAGGCTAAGACAAGAAATCATGTGTTCTAGCTATTAGGCTGGTTGTTGTTGTTCAGTGGCTCAGTCGTGTCCGACTCTTTGCCATCCCATGGACTGCAGCAGGCCAGGCTTCCCTGTCCTTCACCATCTCCCAGAGCTTGCTCAAACTCATGTCCATTGAGTCAGAGATGCCATCCTACCATCTTAACCTCTGTCGCCTCCTTCTCCTCCTGCCTTCGATCTTTCCCAGCATCAGGGTCTTTTCTAATGAGTCAGCTCTTCGCATCCGCGGCCAAAGTATTAGAGCTTCAGCTTCAGCATCAGTCCTTCCAGTGAAGTCAGGATTGATTTCCTTTAGGACTGACTAGTTTGATCTCCTCGGTTAGCACTTTTTTAAAAATAGCATTTTCATTGATGATAAATTAAGAAGATATTTGTTGTTGTTCAGTCATGAAGTTATATCTGACTCTTCGTAACCTCATGGACTGCAGCACTCCAGGCTCCCCTGTCCTTGACTATCTCCCAGAGTTTGCTCAATTCATGTCCATTGCATCAGTGATGCCATTCAACCATCTCATCCTCTGCTGCCCTCTCTCCTTTTGCTTTCAGTCTTTCAGCTTGAAAGCATCAGGGTCTTTTCCAATGAGTTGGCTTTTTGCATCAGTTAAACATTAGTTTCTTACTATCTGGCCCTTGCTACACTAATACTTCCCAATTATTTGTTCAATGTTTTCTGAAAGTTAGTTGAACAATTACTATTTGTCAGATACTAAACTAAAAGTTTTGCATGTGCACATCTCACTAAAGCTTCACAATGGCTGTATAAAGCAGACACTATTACTGTCCTCAATTTACAGATTCAGGAGAGCTGAGTCTCAGAAGCTTACTGCAAACATGTTTCTAGTCTCAATAGAAAGCTAATTCACATGAGACTAAACAATGAAGGGGATTTACTATCTTATGATACTTCAAAGTCCAGATGAAGGCCAGACTCGTAGGCTATCTTGATCCAACACCTCAGCCTTGGACTTCATGCTAACTCCTTTAAATTCGATGAATCACACACCTTCTGGAAGCTTTCTCCAGGACAGCAAAGATGTTTCTTCTTCAGAGGCCTATAGCATAACTCTTCTCCCTGCTCAGTGGTTTAAATAGGGTTACAGCCCACTCCTGAACCAATAACCAGGACTATGAAGTGGCATAACTCTCAGTAGCTTAGCCCTGAGTCATAGAACTGTCTCCTGAAGTCAAGCATGGGATAGATTTCCCCAAAACAAAGGGACTACAGTATATGTGTGTGTGCGGCAGAGAGGTTAAATACACAAATGAACTGAAATGATTAAGAGAATGAAGAATGCATGTTACGAAGGCAATCATAATGTACATTATAAAAAGTTATAACTTGCCCAAGGTCCAAGAACTAGCAAATTTTCAGCTGAGATTTGAAACTGGGTCATCTGACTCCAAAGCCCACTTTCTCAACATCTAGGTTCTACTGCTTCCCAAATAAACCTAGTAATGCCTGATGATGGATAGATGGGTAGAACAATTTGTGATTGGGACTGTTACCAACTTTATTCTATACACACACACACACACACATACATACACAATTACATAGTATAATACCATATACCATATACATGACTCATATTTAGTCTGTATACTGGTACAGCCATACCCATTGTAAAACTACTAAAATTCTTGTATTTCAGTGTAGTTGTTAATAGGGAGCTCCTGCCTGAGCTTGTCCTGTCTTCTATCCTCTCACCCACAAACTCCCTTGATCCAGCAGCTAAAGTGCTAACTCCTGACCCTACAGGGGTCTCTTAGGTTCTGCTTATGTGCCTCCCCCAGCATTCAGATGACAGACTTTATTTGTTATCAACAATGGACCACAACTGATCTTGTTCCTTTCTGGTTCCTCTTATTCGTAGACTCTTTTCCTTCCTCTAACTAGTACATTTCCTTACTTAAGATCTCCTGGGTTTGAGTGGAAGACCCAGGAGACCTGAGTTCAGGCTAGTCTCTGTGGCTGAGTGATAGTTACTCTGTGTTCTTGCCTCCTTGGGTGCAGAATGCATACATGTTACTTAAGATTCTAGCTATGTGAGTCCAAATTAAAGAAAACATAGGTAATGAAGAACACTGCTGACTAATGCAAAACCGTAAGGCAAGGAAGCCTTGTCATCTAAATATTCTGCCTTCAAAGACTACAAAATGGTTAAAAATGTCAAGTTTCTGGGATGGTGGTACATGGCCAGACTTCTCAAACTGGAGTGTCTGTACTATTGTACTGTTGGGGATTCATCTTCCTTAAACAATAGATTTATCCAGAACAAGAAAGATAGAATTTTATGTTTATATTAAAAGAGATATGGATATATTAATATTATAGAGTAGGGTGCAAAGTCTATATGATTTTCATAAATATAATAGAAATTATGAAAAAATTAAACTTGATGCAGACCAATTTTAACCACACCTCAGACCCCTGGGTATGTTAGGACATTCTCTGCTGAGAGGGAGTAAGATATAAATATTTGTAATATAAACTAAGATTGCACCTCTCAATCTTTGATTATAATTCCAGTTCTGTCTTACTTTTAATCTTGAGCCATCTCTGAACTCCCCCTTCTTCATTTGCAAAAATGGGTATAATATCTAAGTTATGGATATTATTGTTGTAAGATCAGTGTTGTCTCTCAAGTGCCTGCCATGTGCCTGCTGAACAATAAATATTAACTCTAACCACTCTCATAACTCATGGGAAGTACATCAGTTTGAAACATTATTACGGACTAGCCTCAAACACCTCTTCCTGTGGCCAAGCAGGCATTACTAATCAATCTTTCCCCTTGGGTGTGGAGGCCCTTTACCAGCACAGTCTGAAAGCCTTCAGTCCCTTTACTTCATTTCCTTGTAAGGCTTCTGTAACTAATATTCCCTTGAACAAACTGTGGGAAAGGCTGGAATTGAACAACAAAAAGAATTAGCCATCTGAAATAGGTATATGTCAATTATTTCTCAGTTGAAGCAACCAGTTGGTCATAAAGTTGGAAGATGATAATTGGTTCTTAATAATCCAATCCTGGGAGCTTTTCACTTCTGCCTTCTGCTCTAAATTATGTAATTTTGCTCACAATTTCCCATAACACTCTCATACCCCCACCCCAGATCAGATCAGATCAGATCAGTCGCTCAGTCGTGTCCAACTCTTTGCGACCCCATGAATTGCAGCACGCCAGGCCTCCCTGTCCATCACCAACTCCTGGAGTTCATCCAGACTCATGTCCATCGAGTCAGTGATGTCATCCAGCCATCTCATCCTCTTTCGTCCCCTTCTCCTCCTGCCCCCAATCCCTTCCGGCATCAGAGTCTTTTCCAATGAGTCAACTCTTCGCATGAGGTGGCCAAAGTACTGGAGTTTCAGCTTTAGCATCATTCCTTCCAAAGAAATCCCAGGGCTGATCTCCTTCAGAATGGACTGGTTGGATCTCCTTGCAGTCCGAGGGACTCTCAAGAGTCTTCTCCAACAGCACAGTTCAAAAGCATCAATTCTTCAGTGTTCAGCCTTCTTCACAGTCCAACTCTCACATCCATACATGACCACAGGAAAAACCATAGCCTTGACTAGACGAACCTTTGTTGGCAAAGTAATGTCTCTGCTTTTGAATATGCTATCTAGGTTGGTCCTCCTTTCCTTCCAAGGAGTAAGCGTCTTTACATGGCTGCAGTCACCATCTGCAGTGATTTTGGAGCCCAGAAAAATAAAGCCTGACACTGTTTCCACTGTTTGCCCATCTATTTGCCATGAAGTGATGGGACCGGATGCCATGATCTTAGTTTTCTGAATGTTGAGCTTTAAGCCAACTTTTTCACTCTCTACTTTCACCTTCATCAAGAGGCTTTTTAGTTCCTCTTCACTTTCTGCCATAAGGGTGGTGTCATCTGCATATCTGAGGTTATTGATGTTTCTCCCAGCAATCTTGATTCCAGCTCGTATTTCTTCCAGTCCAGCGTTTCTCATGATGTACTCTGCATATAAGTTAAATAAACAGGGTGACAAGATACAGCCTTGAGGTACTCCTTTTCCTATTTGGAACCAGTCTGTTGTTCCATGTCCAGTTCTAACTGTTGCTTCCTGACCTGCATACAAATTTCTCAAGAAGCAGATCAGGTGGTCTGGTATTCCCATCTCTTTTCTTAATATGGGTCTATTTATGTGACCAATAGCCTTCATGAAACACCATAATTAATATATTACAGGCACAACAAATACAATATTGTATGATAATATTATATAAATATATATAAATAAAATATTATACATATAATACTTTCCTCTCTCAAGAACTTGGAGAGTACCCAATCTAAGACAACATTATGTAACGAAGATATAAACCCAAACCATGAACCTGTCAGAAAGCTATGGGACACTGAAGGAGTTGAGTTTGGTTTGGATACACAGATTTTTCTGTTCTGTCTTCTCACAATACCCCATGTCATATTGCAGGGTGAGCAACTTGATTCCAGGGTAGGCTCAGTGAAGGGATGTAATTAGCCTATTAAGTCCTGCTAATGTGTTGTTAAAGTCATTCAAGTGAGAACAGCAGACGTATCAGTTCCGCTTTGAACCCTGCCATAGGGAGCACTGCATATCCCCTCTTCTGTTTATAGTCCCCACAGTAGGAATCAGCTGATTCAGCTGGACCTGGCCTTTTCTGTTTCATCAAGTCAAGATGCAATGAGAACTTTCTACAGAATGTGTGTGTTCCTTCAGCACTTCAGTGCACTTCAGCACTCCCCAAATGACTGGTTTTTTAGTTGCCAACAGCAAATACAGTGCATCTGGCATAGATGGAAGAGGAAACCAATATTCTTGCCTGGAGAATTTCATAGACAGAGGAGCCTGGAGGGCTACAGTCCAAGGGGTCGCACAGAGTCAGACATGACTGAGCAACTAAGACAGACAGGCATAGATGGAGGGTGTTTTGTTGCTGTTGTAGTTCTTGTTCTTTTGTTTTTGTTTGCTTTTGTTTTTCTCTTCTTAGAAGAAAAAGAAAGACATGGCATATTATTCCAGAAGTTGGAGATGCCAAAGGATCAGATGCACTCATTTTTCTGACAAATATTTATTCAAGCACTAACTTTATTCTGGGCACTTTGATGAGCTTGGAAGCTACAGCACTGAACAGTACAGTACAGAAAAGATGTCCTTTCTCTGAGAAATTACATTCGGGGGGGGGGCAAATAATGAACAAATAAGAAAAAATACATAATGATAGTATTGTACTGAAAAGAAGATGGAGGGGAAGAGATGAAGATGGAGATGAGTGGTCAGGAAACTTCTTGGAGGATGTGATATTTTAGCTGAGATCTGAATGACAAGAAGAAAGAAGCCATGCAGGGGGACAGGATTGTAGGTAGAGGGGGCAATGTTTGAAGGAGACCAGAAGACCAGTGTGGCTGGAACATGGTGTGTGGCAGGGAGAGGATGCTCTGAGATGTAGCTCAGGGTTCTGCAGGACTAGAGCATTTGCAGGTCATATAAGGCCAGGGGTAAATGGTTCAGATTTTATCCCATGTGGGTTAGGAGCCAGTGGAGGACTTTAGGCAGGGAAGGTATGTGTAATGAAAACCCCCACCCTGGATGCTGTGTGGATAATGGATTGTCAGGGAACAAGAGGAGAAGCAGGAACAAGGCACTATTACAAATTTCCACTAAAAGATGATGGTGCTGGTTCTGAAAATGGTGATTCTTTTGTGTGTGTGTGTGTGTGTGTGTGTGTGTGTGTGTGTGTGTATAATTCACTGTAGTAAAATATACATCACATAAAATTTATCATTGTAACCGTATTTAAGTGGAAAAGTACACTACATACATTTACACTGTTATGCCACCGTCACCACTGTCCATCTCCAGAACTTTTTCTTCATCTCAAACTGAAACTCTATAAACATTAAACAATAAATCATCCATCCTTCTTTCCCTCAGTTCTTGGGAACCATTATTCAGTTCTCTGTCTCTGTGAATTTGACTGTTCAATCTAAGGATCTCCTATAAGAGGAATCATACAATAATTGCTCTTTTGTGACTCGCACATTTCACTTAGCA
Organism: Bubalus bubalis; assembly: GCF_019923935.1. Lineage (NCBI taxonomy): Eukaryota > Metazoa > Chordata > Mammalia > Artiodactyla > Bovidae > Bubalus > Bubalus bubalis. The sequence goes on along the minus strand of NC_059165.1, from coordinate 52,653,987 downwards.
TAATGTCTTCAAGGTTCATCCAAGTTCGAGAACATCAGCATTTTATTTTATTTTTTACAAATATCTGTTCAAATACCTGCCTTCACTTCTTTGGGGTATATACCCAGAAACAGAATTACTGGATCGAGTATTAATTTCATGTTTATTTTTTTTGAAGAACCATCATAGTGTCTTAGATAATTGGATTTTATAGGTCAAGTTGTCAAGGCTGCTGAGGGGCTGGTATTATGAGTTAAGAGATAGAGAAGAAATAAGAATGATCTCCTAAGGTTTTTGTTTTTATAATGGGAGAATACTGGTATGGTATACTGGGCTAAGGGCCTTGGGGATAGGAGGGTTTTGCTGTTTGTGTTGGATGTGATGGATATCAAAGGGTCTCTTTAGGACATACATTTATATTTATCATGGCTGCTAAACATACAGATGGAAACATCAGGCAGAAAATTTCATTTATTATTAGTCTAGAATGTCAGGGTTGGCAATAAAAGGTATATAAGACAGGTCATGCTGCACAGGGGGTAGGCTCTAGTGATGGCAGAAGAATGATTAAGGAGATGGGAGTGAAGAAATAATCAGGGTGCATATTTTCAGCTTGCCTGTGTAACTTTAGGAATAGCCAGTTTTGGTAATTACCCAGTTAAACCATCTTATAGATTGCCTTAAATGAAGGAAACCATTCAGGATTATTGGAAAAGATGAAAAAGATAAGAGGTCGTGCTGCATTTCTGAACTAGAAAATCTCACCTTGTTCTAGAAGAAATTTTAATACAGTACCTGGGTTTATTTTCATTTCCTTTCTCCTGCTACATGAATAAACAGTCTTATCACACTGCTCTTCACCCTTAGTGATTTAGAGGTTACTTCATCACTTTTGAGAAAAACTGTGTACTCAGAATCTCTGCTTATATACTTTGTTTTTCTGTTAAGAGTCTACTTTCCCTTTTCTACAGAGAAAGGATATGAGAAAATATCCTTTCTCTGAAGTTAGTAGTAAACATACCTCTTTACCACTTCGAATCCCTTTGACAAGGTTCCTCATGAACCTTTCTTACCCTCTCCGTTCCTGGGGCAACTAGATCTCATGTATCTATTTCCCATATTCTAACACAGTGACTTATCAAAGTAGACAAATATTTGATGAGTGAATGAACATCAGATTGAAGTAGGACATACCACCTTTAAAATATGACCTCTCTGATCTTTGTGCTGTTCTTTAAGCTAGTTTCTAGGGAAAGTAGTGGATATAACAAAGCGTGGCTATAACAAATTTTTTTTTTAATGATGCCTAGAAATTTAGTAGAAAGCCCATAGAGTGACAAACCCATAGCAGTTCATTCCTCCCAGCAAACCCTCATAAATTCAGACCACGAAATCATTATGTTCATCCTGCCTCTCCCTTCCTGGCAGGGTTCCTCAGAGCCTCCTCCTCATCTGGTAAACACTACCTGATGCTCGCTGATGCCGGATTGAAAGAGGTGGCAAGAGCCTAATGCCTGGTTCACCTTGAGCTTTAAGCTGCAGGGAGTTTGATGGTGCACTATAGTGCTCTTGTATATCCTGGTTCATATATTAACCAAGAAGCTGCCCCTGCCATCAAGGAGTTCATGATCCAATTGGAGAAAAAAATTAATAGAAGTGTGATAAATGTTATGATGGAAGAAGTATACCATGCAGAGCATGTAGTAGGGGCCACTGACTCAGAAATGGAAAATCAGGAAAGGCTCCCTGCAGGAAGTGGCATCTGAGCTATGTGGTGAGAGATGAATCTGAATTTTCTGGGTGTAGCAGGTCAAGGCTCTGATTCGCACAAAGGAACAACAGAAGGTGAAGGGATGGAGGGAGCATTTAGGAGACTCCATGTACTACACGTGGCTGTCGCCCAGGAGTCAGACTAAGAGGGCCTTTATTTTATATGAATGTGTTTAGACTTGATAATTTTTGAAATGAAATCCATCAGAGGGGATGGGATGGGGTCTGAAATATTGAGACTTTAGCCAAAGAAACATCCAATTTGAAACCCCCTCCTGCTCTGTTTTTCTAATAAATTGTACCCTGAACAAGAGAAAAATTTGCCACAGCCACAAATGATCACTTATGAATCCAGAACTAATTTTAAGAAACTAATGAACTAAATGAGAAGATATTTAAACCTTATGAAAGTACCCATGTGCCTGCCTGTTGGCTGGGGCACATACTTGGTTCTCTCTGTAGGTAAGAGGCTTGTTATTCATTAATAGTGTCAAGAAAAGGGGACTCTGACAATCTTGGTCTGTCAAAGGCTCAGGTCACCTTATTCTAAAAACATAAAAGCCTCTTGACTAGGCTGAAGAATGTAATCCCAAACCTGTTGCAGAATTTCTTCCCTAATGACTTCTGTGAATTTGGGTTGAAGGGCTTTAATAGGTTAGGGAAGGGCAGTGAAAGAAGGAGTGTGGAAGAGGGAGAGCTGTTATGAATTGCAGAGCAGTACTCTCATTGAGGACCCTGCTTACAGTAATATTTGTTTCTTGAGGACTTTTAAAATTCTACAGATCAATCCTCTTAAGTATTTACCATCAAACCTCTGAGTATCTACCATCAAGCTGCTCCCTTCAACGGATGAGGGTGGGTTGTATTCCTTTTCTGTGGATTTAAGGAACTTATCAGTGCATGGAAGACTGGTCCAAATCCTTTAATTACCAACCCTGGGAATAAGACTTTCTGAGTCACTAGAGGCATTAGCATCCTAAGAAAGATTCTAATCTCTGCAAGTTGAAAGTATAATCACAGTTTTGAAAATGTAATGTAAAAGGTTCTGCCTGGGGTATTTTTTGAGTTACATAGGATCCCTCTTTCCTGGTTTGTGAAAAACTAGAAGAGATCAGAGGCATTATATCATTAGCATCTTCATCAATTTATATTCAGGAATCTGAAGTTTCATAATGTGTCTCTCTGCTTCATCTCAGCCAAGACTTACTACCCATTAATTTATGTTTTGTTAAGACCTAAGGGGTAGAGAGTATGAACAAACCATTATTTCTCTAAAAAAAGAAAAAGTATAATTACATCATAGACCATTTTGTTTCTCATGGTCTTTAAACTCACTTCATCCGTGTAGCTCTAGAGTTACACGGACAACAGTGATGATTGGTACTGCTGCCTTATGACAGTGTAAATGTTGTATGATCTGTGAAGCAATACTTACTTGCTTGGCTATAACCCACTCTAGAACTTAAGGGTCTGAGAGCTTTGGAATGAAAAAGACCCAGGTTCAGAGCCCAGTCCTTCTGTTTACTAGCTCTGTGACCTTGGATTAAGTGACTTAACTTCTTTAAGCCTCAGTTTTCTGATCTAGAAATTGGGGGTTTTACCGGTTATCATCTCAGTTCACTGTGAGGATTCAGTGAGACTGTGATGAAGGGCTTGTACATTGTTTCAACCCTAGCCACCATTCTTGAGCATTTGGACCTTTATCCTTTGTTGTTGTTGCTCAGTTGCTCAGTCTGGTCCGACTCAATAGTTCTGCTTTATTATGATCTACTTTCTCTTTTCTTTTTCCTCCCCTAGGGATATGAAACCTGACAATATTTTGCTTGATGAACATGGTAAGTAAATGATTTGTTTGCAATCAACCACTTGATACACATATGCAACAAATTGATTATCCCCAGCAGAGGAGTACTATACATGGAAAAAGTGTCTTGCTTGGTTCAGTTGCATTGTTTGTACAAACTCTATTTAATAGTGGGAAGGACCATATGGGGCAACTTTATCACTTATTGCAGTGGCATAGAACACTAGTACAGGGATGCCCAATAGCCGTCCGCAGCCTTTTAGGAACCAGGCTGCAAAGCAGGAGGTGAGAGGTTGGCCAGCTAGTTAAGGTTCATCTGCTGCTCCCCATCAATTTCCATCACTTGCATTACTACCTAAATCATTACTGCCCCGCTACTCCCCATCACCTCCCGCTCTGATCCGTGGAAAAACTGTCTTCCACGAAGCGGGTCCCTGGTGCCACAAAGGTTGGGCACTACTGCACTTGTACACCCATAAATAGCCTGAATTTACATAAGGAAAAAGTTGTTCTCTTTTCAGTTTTCTTCCATTTCTACCTATTTCTTCAAGAAAACCACCCCAGTTTGGGGGTGCTGCTGCTGCTGCTGCTAAGTCATTTCAGTCGTGTCCGACTCTGTGCGACCCCATAGATGGCAGCCCACCAGACTCCCCCATCCCTGGGATTCTCCAGGCAAGAACACTGGAGCTAGTTTGCTTTAATGTCTCTATAGAAATTATTTTCCTTTTTTTCCCATAAAGACAGAAGAGACCTCAAGTATAGAGCATTCGGTAGGCAATAGTATCTACTTAGAGATTCATGCAAAGAAGGCAGTGGCACCCCACTCCAGTACTCTTGCCTGGAAAATCCCATGGACCGAGGAGCCTGGTAGGCTGCAGTCCATGGGGTCGCGAAGAGTCGGACATGACTGAGCGACTTCACTTTCACTTTTCACTTTCATGCATTGGAGAAGGAAATGGCAACCCACTCCAGTGTTCTTGCCTGGAGAATCCCAGGGACGGGGGAGCCTGGTGGGCTGCCGTCTATGGGGTCGCACAGAGTCAGACACCACTGAAGTGACTTAGCAGCAGCAGAGATTCATGACATTATTTTGTTCTCATTTTGTCTGCTTTTAGGCTTTTCTTCTCATCAGGGCAAATTTTTACATTTATATAAGAGATACTAAGTTTTCTGTTCAACCATTTTCAGTTAACAAAAAATCAGTTCATTTAAAGAAACCTATAGAGTAGGTAAGGGTCTATGTGGTACCCAGAGGGATAAGGCAGTGACCATGAAGGTGAAAAATGAACACCTGAAGCTCAAGAAACACTGATTGAAGATGTCCTGTAGAAAAAGCTTTGACCAACAGTGATTAAATGTGTATAATCTCCTCCTAATATTATTTTAATGGACATTTGGATTTATTGGTACATCAGTACAGAGTTGTAAGACACACAGCCTGCATGTTATAAATGTTACAGAGGCAATAAGATCCTTGTTAAATTTTCAGAGAACTGCTGGGTGAGGGAGTCCTAAATCTGCAAAGCTCTGTATTTATCTGACTTTTACAAAAGGGATTTACAAGTGGGGCTGAAACTCCACGGACTATCCATGGTTCATTATTTATTTACCTAATTCCATTTAAAACCTGGTTTGCCACGTGTGCTCTGAGTGCCAAGAAATGCTTTTCTGTATGACCTCTAATTTCAAAGCTCAGCGTCATTATTTATTTATGGACTGTCTAAAAAGATTTTTTCCACTTTCTTCCAACGCCTTATTTCTTCCTTCCCTTTACTGCTTCTGACATTTGGGAACAGATTCTCTGAAGCTCAGAAATGTGGGCACTGGTGAGACAGCATGAAGGTGACTTTCATGAAAACACCAGCTATCTCTGCCTTCAGTAGGAAGCAGGATCCCCCTCATGCTGGTATGAATAAACTCTGCGGAGCTTCACAGCTGTCCTCTTCACAACCCTAGCCGCTAGAGGCCACCTCTGCACAACATGATAGAAAAAGGTGCCCTGTGTGCCCAACACAGTCTTGGGAAGGTGAGCACAGGTCACACAGAGCCTGGTTTGGGGTTCTGTCCCCACTTCTCTCTCAGCTGCTTGCCGCTGTGCCCAGTGTATTGCTCGAATATTTGTCAGGATCCTGAAAGGAGACATTGATCCTATCAACCAAAACCTTTCCAAAAGTCACCTTCCATTTGGAGAACATTTCAGTCTTGGATCTCCAGTGTGACCTCATCTTATTTCTACCATGAGGTCATCCAGCTCTCATTCAGAGTCTTTCTCTTTCTCATTTTCTTATCAACTTGGTGATTGTAGATTAGGAGAAAGATCCAGGAATAAATTAATCTTCAAGTGTAAACACCCTTAGAGACTACCCTCGGGAAAAATTAATTGAGTGATATTGTAGATAAGGTTTCCCAGGTGGTACAGAGTCACTGAAAGCTGGATCCTTACTTGACTTTACTAAAGAATTATTGATATTTTGATTCCAAAAGGGATATACCAAATATTGTACACATCTACTTCTTAGGTCTTGTGTTTAAACAATTTTGTCTGACCCTTAATTCTCAGGTAACTGTACTTTCAATGGCCTGTTCTGCCTTTCCCTCATGCATGTAGGAGGCTAACGCCCACTTTTTCAGGGCATTTTATTATTGGCTGGACTGTGGCTCCGCTGCTTAGGGACTGCAGGCCAGCAGCCCATGCTGCCTGGTTCCCTGTCTACACCTGTTACCTGGTGTACTATTTACAAAGATACTTTTCACTCTTAAACTTTGGGGTTTGAACAGTGACCTAAGAGGAGCTTTTCTGTATTTTACCCCCATCCTAAACTCAACTGGAGAATCATTGCAGTCAATTAGAGAAACACTGTCTTGGGAAGGACTGGGTAATGTGAATGAGAGAGAGATGCAAACACACAAGATTGAGGGTCATTCTCTAAGCATTGTCCTAGGGATCTCTTCTGGAAAAAATAATTTTTTGAGGTTATTTACTGTCTTTTTTTTCAGGTTTCGAAAAACCTAGCTTTCGGGCATTGTTGGCCAACCCAACTGACTATTGGGTTGGCCAAAAAGTTCTTTTGGCTTTTTCCCTGAGATGTAATGGAAAAACCCAAATAAACTTTTTGGCCAACCCAATACTCTGACATGAAATTCCTGGTGGCTCATGTATGCCTCTTGCATGGGGATTTAGCAATTGCAAGGATAACTGCTCCTCTCTGATATACCTGCTATTCCCATTTCTCCAAGTGAGCTGTGTATTACATCATGTGGCTTATATTTAAATTCAGTACCATCAGTAACAGGCAGAAACTTTGTGTTACTCTTACTGAGTCATACTGGTTCATGTTCATCAGAAAAGACTGATATTTAAAGGAACCAAATCCTATTGTAAATGGAGAGTCCTTCTACCAGTGTGAATGAACATTCCTTATACATCGGAATTTGCCTTAATTTTTTTTTTTTAATTTAGAGCATACATTTACTGTCCTACTTAAATGGCTCACTCACTAGTTCAGAGCCTGAGATGGCATTAACCCTTGGATGGCTCATAACCAACTGTTCTGATATATGGTTTCCATATCCTACCAATTTAAGTACTCCATCCAATTCTATCAGTTCAATAGTGTCTAAGATTCTTGTGTGTTTTTTTTCTAAATTATTCAGGAAATAAGTGCTGCCTACAAAGGAAGAATAATGTCTCCCTGGTATATCTGAGAGAATGACAATTACCACATTATCTATAATTTAGGTTTCTTGATACCCTCCTTTGTCACAGGGAACAGAGAAAGGCAAAAACTTAATTTAGGGGTGTGAGGAAGAACCGAGCCTGCTACTTTAATAGCTTCTTCTTTGCAGAGTCCCAAAATGTACCTAAAAATCAAGTGTGTAGCATTTTTATATATAAACAGACACACACACATATACCACACACACACACACACACAGACACCCCACACAGTAGGACACTGTACCTTAGCCCCAGATAATCAGGTTTATAAATCTCAGCTAGTGTCTAAGGATATAAATTTTTAATAAGAATCCTAGAAAACTGTGGCACCATTTTTGAGTTAGGGAAATTTTTGAAAGCTAGGAGCCATGCCAACCAATTGGTTATGGTGTCCTTGAGGGCTGTGTTGAGAAACATCCTCAGGGTGGACGCATGCACAGTAATAAAGATATAAATAATGAGACTCAATCCAGTGACTCAATACTGTGAGCTCCAACTTTTAATGTGATTCTGTGCCTCCAGGTAGAGCTGAAAAGAACGGCAGATGGCTCCCTAGGGTGCTCAATCAGGAAGTTCTGGGCCTCGTACTTGAAAACTCCACAGTATAGCAGTGGTTCTAACTGGATGCTTTTGTTCTGCTGTCTCTCCCTGCAGAGGTGAGACAATGTCTGCAGACATTTTTGATGGTCAGTATATCAGACAGGAGTGGGAAGTGCTTTTGGCATCTGGTGGATAGAGGCCAAGGATGCAAGTAAGCATTCCACCATGCACAGGACAGCCCTTCACCACACGGATGATCATGTCCAAGTTGAGAAACTCTGATCTAAGGCTCCCTCGGGACCAGGACTTATAGGGAAAGCCAGAGGGGTCCCTCACTCTGAAGCAATTTCTATGTCCCTCCATTAGTAGGGCAACCAGAGCTTTCTCTGTGAGCCAGAACTCAGATTCATTTCCACAGCACAGAGGGGAACTTGGCAGAAAGGTCCCCAAGGTGAGCCAAGGGAAGTACAGCACCATCCTGGGCCTGGAGCTGAGATGTCGGGCTGGTGGCCATAGGCTCTGTGAGGCTCTGCTTTCCTTGTTCAGCTTGAGGGCACTAGGGTACAGTTTCTAGTAGATGTTGACCCTCAGATAATTCCTCCCAGTCGTTTACTATACATCCTGGTGAGAGAACCCTGAGCCAATCAGAAGTTAGTGTTTTGAGTTTCTTCAGATCTTGGTCTTACAATACAGTACAAAAAGTCTTTGGACAATTCATAACTCAGCAAAGGAGTCCTGGACCAAATGATAGATCCTAATTCCAGCTCTGCTGCTTCTGAACACTGAGAACTTAGCCACAAACAGCTCTTCTCTGAAATAGGGATGACTTCACCAGCCTAAAAGGTATGAAAACCTTTTGAAAATTGCAATTAATCATACAAATTCAAATACTACTTATATGATAAAATTAACACTCTTTTAACCACATTCAAAAGAAATATAATGAGTACTAACTGGTTAAGATTTTCTACTAAGCCAGGTCTTCTTTTAAAAACATGATCTCAAAATGAACTGGGTATCAGAATCGTCTGGGGAGCTTGTTTAAACACAGGGGTTCCACCCTCAGAGTTTCTGGTTCAGTAGGTGGGGACAGGGCCCAGGAGTCTGCATTCCTATCACGTTCCTGATGCTACTGGTCTGGGGACCACACACTTTGAGAACCAAATGGTTCTAAAGCATCCTCTAGCTTCTGCTGGGTTGGCCAAAAAGTTCATTCGGGTTTTTCTGTACCCACATATGGAAAAGCTTGAACAAACTCTTTGGCCAACCCAATACTTCTACGTGAGCATAGTCAGTCTTAGGATTGAGTTGGCTTAGAACACCTACTCAGGCTAAAGTCAAGGATCCATGCCTGGCTGCCCATCTGAATCACCTGTGGAGTTTCTTGGTACTATTTTTAACCTGGATACCTGGCTCTGCCATCCATCCCACTGCAATGGGGTCTTAGGAGAGAGAAGTCCAGGCATGTGTGTTTTGCAAAATGACACCAGAGCATATGATCATGACAAATAGCAACAATTGGATGATACATACTTCCTGTGAAATGCTGAGTTAAGTCTTCCACAGCATTATTTCATTTGATCTTCCCAATAACCTCATGAGAAGACCACTATTATCATCCCAACTTTACAGTCAGGATCAGTCACCTTTTTGAGGTAGTACAGCTAATCAGTGGTGGAGCTGAGACTTAAAGTCAGGCAATCGGACTCCAAAGAACAAGCTCTTAACCACTAAGTCTCCAGACTCCCCTATTTTGTATCAAACCTTGTGAACCAAGGAGCCAGTGCTTTGAACATGAGGGAGAAACAGAGAAAGAAAATACTGAAATAACCTGTATTACAAAAGTGCAAGCTCTTGAAATCGTCTCTTGGAACCATTTATGTAAGAATGCCTTCACTTTCAGCTACTGTTACTTTATTAAGATGTCATCAGATAAAAACAAAACACTTTTTTTGCATCAAACAAAACCCTGGTGATAAAGACTGAGATTTATCATTAAGAGTGGGCTGGATGCTATTGGGGAGCAGACAGTGAAGTCGGCAGGGGGAGTGGGGTCTGTGGGATGTGGAAGAACAATCCATGGCTACCCCTCCAATTACCACCACATCTCATCACAATCACAGAAGCATGCAAATGGAAATGCCAACACTTCCAAGATCCTCTCAAAGCATACGACATTCGTGCCAACCAACACAATGAGCTTGTCTGCCTGAACGGCTGGTAATGCCCTTTCCTACTCCTGGCTGTGAGCACAAGGACACTAATACACTCTGTAGGGACTGCTCTCTGCTGAACTTGAGTGTTAGACCCACACAGTATTGCCATGAGTATTAAGGCTGCAGAGAGACCCTGCTGCTGCTGCTAAGTCACTTCAGTCATGTCTGACTCTGTGCGACCCCATAGATGGCAGCCCACCAGGCTCCCCTGTCCCTGGGATTCTCCAGGCAAGAATACTGGAGTGGGGAGAGACCCTAGACAGCATCAAGTCTAACCATTCCTTTTTTTTAAAAAAAAAAAAAAAAAGGGAAACTTATATTCAGCACAGAAAAGCAACCTCAAGTCTACAAAGTCTTAGGGGCAGAATTCAAGGCAGGACCCAGCTCACCTAGCTCCTAGTTTAGGGCTCTTTAAACAGCCTCTTTAAAAGTAGAACTTGACTTTTCTCCCTTACTTTCCCTAGATATATTATTTTATTGGTGATCACTGGGGGACAATCTGAACTATCAGACAAAAAACTACTAATGATATTTCAGAAAAGCAAGGAGAGAAAAGAACTCTTTCTTGGCAAAGAAATATCGATTAATATGTTTATCCACAGTCATGTTCTCTTTGTATTAATGTTTGTCTCTTTAAAAGATTCCATAAGAGATGCTTGGAAATTTGATATTTTGAATAGTTCTTATCTGTCCATCTCTTGATACTCACATTCTGTACCAACTTAAAATGATGCCAATAGACAAAAATTGCTCAAGTAGAACTTACCAGACTGTTAGCTCTTAAAGACCAAGGTTAAAACTTTTTGAGGTTGAACTACAAATTTACAACCGGCACTAACCTTTTCATAGCATGACCTGGCTCCTGAAGAGTTGATGGTTTAAGGTCTTATTGGCCTTGATGATAGAATAAGTGAGCTTTTACTGTCTGTTCAGTTCACTTCAGTCGCTCAGTCGTGTCTGACACTTTGTGACCCCATGAATCACAGCACGCCAGGACTCCCTGTCCATCACCAACTCCCGGAGTTCACTCAGACCCATGTCCATCGAGTCAGTGATGCCATCTAGCCATCCCATCCTCTGTCATCCCCTTCTCCTCCTGCCCCTAATCCCTCCCAGCATCAGAGTCTTTTCCAATGAGTCAACTCTTCACATGAGGTGGTCAAAGTACTGGAGTTTCAGCTTTAGCATCATTCCTTCCAAAGAACACCAAGGACTGATAATCTTTTAGAATGGACTTGTTGGATCTCCTTGCAGTCCAAGGGACTCTCAAGAGTCTTATCCAAAACCACAGTTCAAAAGCATCAATTCTTTGGTGCTCAGCTTTCTTACAGTCCAACTCTCACGTCCATACATGACCAACTGGAAAAACCATAGCCTTGACTAGACGGACCTTTGTTGGCAAAGTAATGTCTCTGCTTTTGAATATGCTATCTAGGTTGGTCATAACTTTCCTTCCAAGGAGTAAGCGTCTTTTAATTTCATGGCTGCCATCACCATCTGCAGTGATTTTGGAGCCAAGAAAAATAAAGTCTGACACTGTTTCCACTGTTTCCCCATCTATTTGCCATGAAGTGATGGGACCAGATGCCATGATCTTAGTTTTCTGAATGTTGAGCTTTTTTGTTTTTAATTTAAATTTATTTATTTTAATTGGAGGCTAATTACTTTACAATATTGTATTGGTTTTGCCATACATCAACATGAATCCACCAAGGGTGTACACGTGTTCCCAATCCTGAACCCTCCCACCTCCCTCCCCATACCATCCCTCTGGATCATCCCACTGCACCAACCCCAAGCATCTTGTATCCTGCATCGAACCCAGACTGCCAATTTGTTTCTTATATGATATTACACATGTTTCAATGCCATTCTCCAAAATCATCCCACCCTCTCCCTCTCCCACAGAGTCCAAAAGACTGTTCTATACATCTGTGTCTCTTTTGCTGTCTCACATACAGGGTTATTGTTACCATCTTTCTAAATTCCATATATATGCATTAGTATACTGTATTGGTGTTTTTCTTGTTGAGCTTTAAGCCAACTTTTTCACTCTCCTCTTTCACTTTCATCAAGAAGCTTTTTAGTTCCTCTTCACTTTCTGCCATAAGGGTGGTGTCATCTGCATATCTGAGATGATTGATATTTCTCCCGGCAATCTTGATTCCAGCTTGTGCTTCTTCCAGCCCAGCATTTCTCACGATGTACTCTGCATATAAGTTAAATAAGCAGGGTGACAATATACAGCCTTGACGTACTCCTTTTCCTATTTGGAACCAGTCTGTTGTTCCATGTCCAGTTCTAACTGTTGCTTCCTGACCTGCATACAGGTTTCTCAAGAGGCAGGTCAGGTGGTCTGGTATTCCCATCTCTTTCAGAATTTTCCACAGTTTATTGTAATCCACACAGTCAAAGGTTTGGCATAGTCAATAAAGCAGAAATAGATGTTTTTCTGGAACTCTCTTGATTTTTCGATGATCCAGTGGATGTTGGTAATTTGATCTCTGGTTCCTCTGCCTTTTCTAAAACCAGCTTGAACATCTGGAAGTTCACGGTTCACGTATTGCTAAAGCCTGGCTTGGAGAATTTTGAGCATTACTTTACTAGCATGTGAGATGAGTGCAATTGTGTGGTAGTTTGAGCATTCTTTGGTACCCAATTGCAAATGGCATATATTGTTCATTAATTTATAAAATTCTTATATGCCATTTTTAATTGCCTACAGGCAGTAAAAGCACAATTTTTCTGTCCTCAAGGCCAGTAAGTATGGTCTTAAACCACCCCCCCTCCAGGAGATAGATCATGATATGAAAAGGTTAGTATCAGTTTGTTGTACAGCAGAAACTAGTGTAACTTTGTAAAACATTTATACTCCAATATAAAAAAAAATTTTTTTAAAGAGAGAGGAAAAAAAAAGAATGTACAAAGTAAGCTCCTAACATTCTCTGTGGCCGTCTTCTCTCGCAGGGCACGTGCACATCACAGACTTCAACATTGCCACGATGCTGCCTGGGGAGATGCGGATCACCACTGTGGCCGGCACCAAGCCTTACATGGGTACGGGTCCCCTGAGCTGCCATGGCCACTAAGAGCAAAGCTTTGTTTTCCATTCCTGTGGACACCGTGTACTGGAGGTCCAGTCATCTGTAGGGCCTTGCAGCTAGGAATGACAAGTCCCTCTCGGACTTTACCTGGAGAGCTTCTGATTGCACAGGTCTGAGGTGAACCTCAGGAATCTCCTTTTAGCAAGCATCCAGTCTGATCTTGATTCAGGAGGGTGCAAGGGACTACCTGTAAAGAACGTTAGTTTATGAGTTATTAAGGACAGTTTCTACCTACTTCCTGATGAAGAATATTAATAGTTCATTCAATAAATACCTACTCATTGCCTCTGTTTCTGGTGCTGGTGATCTTGTAGGGAGCAAAACAGACAAGGTCTCCAACCCTTGGGGCTTACCTTTTAGTGAGAAGAGTTTAAAAAAAGAAAAAAAAAGAATCAGAGAAGTTACGGCAATAAGTGGGATGGTAATAAATGGTTTAAGTATTACTATAACCATGATTTACATACTCCTGCATAAGGATGTAAGTTCACAAAGTACCTTCCCGTTATGATTTTGGTTTTAGGTGTATCATCGCTATAATCCCATGAGCAGTTTGCAGGCAAAATATTTGAACTTGAAATTAAAGGCAAGAGCATTGCCACCTTCTTTCAATATTTCATTGTCTTACTTGCAGAACTAAAGAGGAAAAACAAGTCATCTGTAGGGGAAAATGAGCCTGATTTTATGTGATGTTTGAAAACCTGCAAATTTCCTGGCTTCCAATTATCTTCAGGGGTATTAAGTCCCTTTTGTCACTTTTAAAATAATGGACACATACAATACAGTCTATTTGCTGCCCCAAATCCACAGTACTCAAATGATAAAGAGGAATCTCCAAGCCTGCTGGTCTGAGTTTATTCCCCAGGTTTCCTGGGTTTCCATATTAAGGGCTATTTTCTTGAAGCCAAATCAGAAAATGTGCATCTGGGTTTTCTAGGCCTGGTTTCCATGGTGAGAGGAGTAAAGGAAGATGATCTTTCTTTTCTCTCCCCAGTGATTTTAAATACAATGCCCATATAATTTGATTCTCCTCAAAATTGGCATTTCCAGTCTTTGTCACCACATAGAGCTAAGAAATTGGAATCCAGTCAAGTTTCTCTGCCCTCTCTACCCTCATCCTTATAATTAACAATTACCAATATTTATTGAAAGCCTTGTAGGGATCAGACAATGTGTTAAATGCTTTGCATTCATTGACTCATTTATTTTTCTCAACAACCCTGTGAGGCAAACTGTAATTATCACCATTTTACAATGAGGAGAACAAGAAATAATTTGCTCAAGATCACATGGCTAATAATTGAAAAAGCCTACATTTAAAGCCAGCTCTTTTTGACTTTAGAAATTCAAGCTTCTCCCTAAAAGAAAGATAGAGAGACTTTAAAACATATGTATGTATGATTCTTAAATGGTTGTAAGCCAAATGAGGTAGGCCAAGCTTAAGCTCTCAGAAATATTTCTAGTTTTATTTTTAAAAATGAATATCTGTCAGTACATATCTTCATCCGGAAGTTGTTCTTGCCTTTGATTTTTGGATGGGAATCTTTCTAAGAGATATCAGAGGTGGATGTCTGCTTTCTTTTTTTGAAAGTTATGTTCCCAATAATTTGGTAAAATCTACCTAACAGATATTCACCAGCACTCTTTTTAAAGTGTTTCTGATAATTAGCAATGAACCAGAAAGAAACAAATTCTAAAAAGAAAGAAAACTAGGATGAAATACTGAATGAAATTCATAGGAATATACAATGTGTTCTAACGTAAGATGCTAAACATATTATGCATCAGGTCCTCAGCTCTGGCAATAAGAATATGGACCATCTGCCAGTTCTTAAGTACCTTCACCCAACAAGGAAGTTTTGCTCTTTTGAATTCATCATCTTCTACCTGTATGCTCTTTCCAATCACTCCAATCCTTCCTTCTCCCCTGCCTTGGTCTGTGTGAATGTAATCAGGATCACCTAGAACGTAACCATTTAAAAGATTCATGTTCATCATAAACTAAGTGTTTTTATGTACTAGCAACTACATTCTGTGACTTTTATCAGTAAATCTTAATTATTATAGCTTTATAATACAGTTTAACAGATGCAAGTCCCTTTATCCTTTTTTCAGAAAACCTTTATTATTCACATATTTTACAGAGGAAATTTAGAATCATTTTCACAAATTCCATGAATTATTTCTGTTGCACTAAATTTATATATCAGTTTTGGACCCTTTCTTCATGTCCTGACCAGAATCTACTGTCCAGTTGCTTTAAAATCTGAAAAGCAAACCACATAATGGAAATCCAGATAGCTAATAAATGTATTAAAATGTGGACAGGCTTATTAGTAATCAAGAGAATGCCAATTTAAACCACAAGGGAAGACCATTATGTACTCAATTGATTGGAAAATGTCACAAGGTTAGTTAATGCCAAGTGTGGATAAGGAGGTTGAGCAACGTGAAGTCTCATGCATTGCTGGTCAGAATGTTAATTGATACAACCACCGTGGTAAACAGTTTGATGCCATCTAGTATGTGTGAAGATGAGCAACCCATCCCCAGCATTTCCCCTCCCAGAAATGTAACCTAAAGATAGATGGACTTAGAAGAATCTTACATGTGCAGGAATATTCATGAGAGCCTTGTTCAAAATAGCCCCGATTGAAAACAACCCAAACGGTTATTAACAATAGGAAACAGGTAAATTACACTGTGTTTGTATAGCTTTGAATGTGAACAAACTATGTGCAGCAAGTTGGAGAAGTTTTATACACGTAATGTTGAGCAAGAAGAGCAAGACACCAAAGAAAACAAGGAGTAAGATTTAACACACACACACAAAACACACATACTCATATGTTATTTATACATATATGTTATACACACATCTCTTATATAGACATACAAACATAACATCTATATAACATATATATTACTAAAATAGGGAAAACTAAGTTGCTGCTTAGAAATGCACAAACAGAGAGTCAATCTATGTAGAAAGGCAAGAAGAAAATTACCAACAGAAATTTGGGATAGTGGTTACTTCTGTGTTTGTAAACAGGACAGGACCCAGTGATGGGGTCAAGATTCTATGTTGTAAGGTTACATGGCCATTTGGTTATAACTGCTCATTAAATTCTTCTTTTATGTTTTATTTACTTTTCTGAATGGAGATATGGAAATATTTTAAAAAACAAACAAAATACTCAATGGTTTTTTGAAGGAAACAGTCCTTCGCCACCTCTATTTGTGTCAACTCAGAGATGGAACATTCGATGGAAGCCTTCAGCGTCTCCTTGCTCTGGCTTTTCAGCACTTTGAGGGTTCAAAGAATTACCTATCCGTTATGCTTTTGTGGCGGAGAAGGCAATGGCACCCCACTCCAGTACTTTTGCCTAGAAAATCCCATGGACGGAGGAGCCTGGTAGGCTGCAGTCCATGGGGTCGCTAGAGTCAGACACAACTGAGCGACTTCACTTGCACTTTTCACTTTCATGCATTGGAGAAGGAAATGGCAACCCACTCCAGTGTTCTTGCCTGGAGAATCCCAGGGCCAGGGGAGCCTGATGGGCTGCCGTCTATGGGGTCGCACAGAGTCGGACACGACTGAAGCGACTTAGCCGCAGCAGTAGCATGCTTTTGTGGAGAAGGCAATGGCAACCCACTCCAGTATTCTTGCCTGGAAGATCCCACGGACGGAGAGGCCTGGCAGGCTATGGTCCTGGGGTCGCAAAGAGTTGGACACGACTGAGCAACAACATGCTTTTGTATGTTGCCCTTTTTTCTTAACGTTCTTCCCAAATTCCTCAATTCCTAACCTACTGTGAATATTTATTGAATGAATAAATGCATATTCAAATGTCTTCATGCTGGAATACAGCGTATGTAGGAGAGGATTCTACTCATAAAAACGTCAAGGGTGGTCCAAGACAAGAGAATACACAGCTTTTATAGATGTTTATTCTGTTAGATATTTTCTTAGCACAACGGTCTGTTTATGTCTCAAAGTTCTCTGCAGCTTCTCTGAGATATCTATAACCTGTCACCTGGTGGGACCACATCTGATGACTTGCTATGAGATAATGATAAGGGAGGGCAGAGTTATAGTCTACTGCATCCAGTCTGTGGGGGCACTGTGGGGTCAGGACCATTATCTGCCAACCTTTGTGGGGAGCTGTGACTTGCAGAAAGAATGCAGTGATGCATGAAAGGTGAATTCACCAGGGGATGAAGCCTACTTAGTCCTGCTAAGGGCTTTTACAGTCAAGATCAGTCCTGGCACTGGGATGTCAACATAGTTCCTCTCTAATTGGATGTTGCCCACAGGATTTTACTTGAAATTGAGTGCACCAGGCAGGGCAAACCCATGAGCATTTCCCACATCACGCCAATTTCCTTTGTCCAGAACTTGCACCCTACTACAGGAAGCTTGGGTCAAGTGTGCAGCTTTTGGCTAGCTAATATTTCTAGTGTTACAGATGTCTGTCCCTCTTGAAGAGTATCTAATTTTTTGAGAACTTCGCAGGTACCAGACACTGTGCTGAGATTTTGGCAGCCATTATCTCATTTAGTTTCTCACCTCTGTAAGAACTGCCTTCTCATGATCCTTGCTGATGATTCTGACGCTCAGCCCACTAACTCAATTAAGGTCATGGTAAGTGGTGAAGGCAGATTTTTGAGCCAGACAGCCTGCTTTCACAGCTAAAGTTTGTAGACAGTGCTTGATTGACTGATTGATTCAGTATTGTTCATTCATTTAGCAAGTTTCTATTAAGTGACTCTAAATGGCAGATTGAGTACTGGACAAGCAAGCAGAGAAGAGACCTATCCTTGCTTTCTACATCATTCTCCCCACTACATCCTTCAGAAGTTAGTTCTATTCTTGGAACAGTAGGTAGAAGGTTCTCAGTGTGTTAGAGAATGTGTACCTGGAGATATCCACTGGAATAAGATTGACTGAGGTTCTGCCTTCCACTGGAGTCAATGGAAAGAATTGTTAGAGAAATGGAGATCAAAACTACAATGAGGTACCACTTCACACCCATCTGGATGGCCATCATTAAAAAGTCTACCAATAGCAAATGCTGAGAGGGTGTGGAGAGAGGGGAACCCTCCTACATCGTTGGTGGGAATGTAAATTAGTGC
Source organism: Bubalus bubalis (assembly GCF_019923935.1). Taxonomy (NCBI): domain Eukaryota; kingdom Metazoa; phylum Chordata; class Mammalia; order Artiodactyla; family Bovidae; genus Bubalus; species Bubalus bubalis. Next base: position 52,635,723 of record NC_059165.1, on the reverse strand, counting down.
AGCCAATATGGAAAACAGTATGGAGATCTCTTTAAAAACTAACAATAGAATTACCATATGATCCAGCAATCCCACTCCTGGGCATATATCCAGAGAAAACTAATTCAAAAAGATAAGTGCACCCCTGTGTTCATAGCAGCCACTATTCACAATATCCAAGACATGGGAACAGATGAAGGTAAGGAAGATGAGGTCCATATATACAATGGAATATTACTCAGCCATTAAAAAGAATGAAATGCCATTTGCAGCAACATGAATGGACCCAGAGATTATCACACTAGATGAAGTCAGAAAGACAAATACCATATGATATCACTTATATGTGGAATCTAAAAGATGACACTCTTTCACACCTATCTATGAAAGAGGAACAAAATCAGGGACATAGAGAATAGACTGATAGTTGCCAAGGGGGAGATGTGGTGAGGGGAATGGATTGGGAGTTTGAGATCATCAGATGCAAACTGGTAAATATAGACTGGATAAACAACTGGTAGCTCTGCTGGTAAAGAATCTAACTACAATGCAAGAGACCCCAGTTCAATTCCTGAGTCAGGAAGTACCCCTGGAGAAGGGATAGGCTACCCAGTCCAGTTTCTTGAGCTTCCCTGGTGGCTCAGACAGTAAAGAATCCGCCTGCACTGCAGGACACATGGGTTCGATCCCTGGGCTGGGAAGATCCCCTGAAGGAGGACATGGCAGCCCACTCCAGTATCCTTGCCTGGAGAATCCCCATGGACAGAGCAGCTTGGCGGGCTACAGTCCCGGAGGTTGAAAGAGTAGGACACGACTGAAGCAACTAAGCACAGTGCAGGCAACAAGGTCCTACTGTGCAGCACAGGGAGTTATATCCAGTATCATGTGATAAATCATAATGGAAAAGAATATAAAAATGTATATATATGTATATGACTGAGTTGCTTTGCTGTACAGAAGTAATTAACACAACATTGTAATTCAACTATACTTCAATTTAAAAAAAAAAAAAAAGGAAGAATTATGGAACAGAGAGTCAATGCCCCATGACTGATGTATATATCACTCTGAGTGCCCCACCCTTTCTCCTCTCGTTTATCCCCAGTATCAGGCTGCAAATGCTACTCTTGCCTCTTCCAGATGACTCCAAACTGGAAAACCAATCTCCTGTAGTTGGAGCCAAATTCTGAACATTGTTTGCCACAGTAATACAAATTTATGTCCTGACCACAACCCTTCCAAATCAAGACAACGAAGTAACATCTTCCCAGCCTTCTTGCTTACAGAGTCAACCAGACATCTGAGGCCTGATGGGATCCAGTTTTTAATAGGCACATGTTCTAAGTCAAGGAAGAATTTGTCCATTAAGGCCTGTGGATGCTTGTGTGTGTTGGTGATGAATGAGAAAGACTATAAAATTAGAAAATTTGCCTACAGTGAGCAATCTAGCAATGGATGATAAACACCCTAAAAGTGTTTATACCCTGTTCCCTGGTAATTTGCCTTTGAAGGAACATGTGTGAAGATAGATTTGTTAATGTCTCAGGGAGCAAAGCAGGCTTCCCAGGTGGCTCAGTGGTAAAGAATCCGCCTGCCCATGCAGGAGATGCAGGTTCGATCCCTGGATTGGGAAGATGCCCTGGAGGAGAAAATGGCAACCCACTCCAATATTTTTGCCTGGAGAATCCTATGGACAGAGTAGCCAGGCAGGCTACAGTCCATAGGGTTACAAAGAGTCGGACACGACTGAACATGCACAATTCAATCGGAGTAAAACTAACTCTTCTGTGTTTTTCAGCACCTGAGATGTTCAACTGCAGAAGAGAAGCAGGCTATTCCTTTGCTGTTGACTGGTGGTCACTGGGAGTGACAGCATACGAGCTGCTGAGAGGCCGGGTACAGTAGAATTACATTTATCTTTGATTACTCTTCCAGTAAGTTTCATTTTTACAGTGAAAGGATTGAATTTTTTTTTTTTTTGGCTAAAAATCAAGTAGTTTGTTTCTGAGATGAAATCAATTCTGCCATGTGATGCTGGTTGCATCCCTTGGGGTTTCTGCCCATAATTAATTCACTCTTCTACATATGGGACCAAGAATGTGAGTTGACATTAAATTATGCAGATAAAATTAAATGAATTATAGGGAAATTATTAACTCCCAGAGAGGGAAAATCAATACACCTCATGCCCTATCTTGTATAAATATATTTGTTTGTTTAAAGAAAATCATTTTGCAGTTACAGTCTAGGGGTTTGATTCAGACACACTTCCCCAAAGGGAATGTGAATTATTAATCCAACACAATTCATGCCCTGTCTTGTCGGATTTCTGTCTTTCATTTGGCTCTCGAGTTCTGGGCTCAGTGGCAAATTAGAATAGCTTCCTTTTAAAAGTAACATTTCTTAAACTCAGAAAATGCCTAATTTTGCTAAGAAGAGATTTTTTTTCCTCCCTCCCATATTATTGTACCTCCCGGTAGTTCCCTGTGATTGGATGTAACTGAGAATGTATTAACAGCATTAGTTTCATTTTTCGTTTCTTCTTTTGCTTAAGAAAGGTAAAAGCAAGTGACTATTAGGTTGCTGAATTTGTATCTACATATATGTTATCAGCTATAGTGAATGTTACACTTATATTTGTTGTGCTTGTTGTTCAGTCCCTAAGTTGTGTCTGACTCTGCGACCCCATGGACTGCAGCACACCAGGCTCCTCTGCCCTCTGCTGTCTCCTAGAGTTTGCTCAAATCCATGTCCACTGAGTTGGTGATGCTATCTAACCATCTCATCTTCTGTGCCTCCTTTTCCTTTTCCTTATTCAGCTCATAACTAAAAGTGTGTACGCTTTTACCAGCCTCTCTCTATTTTCTCCACCCTCAATCCTTGGCAATTATACTGTTCTACTGTTTCTATCAGCTTGACTTTTTTCCCCAAAGATCCCATATAAATGATATCATGCAGTATTTGTCTTCTCTGTCTGACTTATTTCACTTTGCATATTGGACACAAGGTCTATCTATGTTGTTACAAACATCAGGATTTCCTTCTTTCTTATGGCTGAATAATATTCCATTACTCATATATATTGTATGTGAATATGTATTTTATATGTAATGCTCCATTATTCTTTTATAATTATCCATATCTCCTGCAATGCAGGAGACGTGGGTTCAATCCCTGGGTTGGAAAGACCCCTAGAGAAGGAAGGGCAACCCACTCCAGTATTCTTGCCTGGAGAGACCCATGGACAGAGGAGCCTGGTGGGCTACAGTCCAAATGGTTGCAAAGAGTCAGACATGATTGAGTGACTGAACACACATATAATGAATATTATGTGTAAATATGTGTACTTAGTCATGTCCAAATATTTGTGGCCTCGTGGACTGTAGCCTGCCAGGCTCCTCTGTCCATGGAATTTTTCAGGCAAGAACACTGAAACAGGTTTCCATTTCCTACTCCAGGGGATCTTCCCGACACAAGGATTGAACCTGTGTCTGCCGTGTCTCCTGCACAGGCAGGCGGGTTCTTTACCACTTGCACCACTTGGGAAGCCCCATATAAATATATATATGTGTATAAATATATATATATATATATATATATATTACATATACACATATCTTTATTAATCTGTTAGTGGACATTTAGGTTGTTTTGGTGTCTTGGCTGCTGTGAATAATGCTTCAATGAACATGGCAATGCAGAGTCTCTTTTGTAAAGCACAAATCTTACTTTTCGTAGTGAGGAAAAAATGTTGCTCCCTAATTCCTCACACGCATATACCCTTCATCTGCCTTAGCAACCCTCCCCTCCTCCCCACACTCTTCAGACGCCTTAGCTGGTTACACTTTGCTCTTTAGTACCAGGTTGACTTTTCAGATTTTGCTTCAGTATGAACAATGCTGACTCTTCGCAAACTCACTTCAGCCTCTTTGGACTTCCTCATCCCTTGAGGCATCCCTCAAAGGTCTTCCTCTCATTCTTTTGCCTATAAAGATATTTCCTAAGATAAACCCTGTTTTTTTTTTTAATAACTCTTTGAATAAGTTTGGAAATAGCTAAATTAAGTTTGAATAAAGTTCAGGAGGTGTCTAAACTGTAGAGTTTTTCAGAATCCTTATATTTCATGTAGGTTGTTCATTTCTAACAAAAGACAGACTTGGACTGTCCCAAATTTCTTTTGCAGGAAAAGCCTTTCTCCAGGTCTTTTCGTATCAGATCCTACCCATTCTTTAGGGACCTGGAAAACACAGCTCCTTCTCTGAAGAAACTTTCTCTGCTCTCTTTAGCTAAAGTGATCTGTGTATCTTCCAAATATTTATGTACTTTCTCTCTCTTTTATATGGATATTCCCTGGTGGCTCAAACAGTAAAGAGTCTGCCTGCAGTATGGGAGACCCTGCAGTGTTTGACCCTTCCCTGGGTTGGGAAGATCCCCTGGAGAAGGAAACGGCAACCCACTCCAGTATTCTTGCCTGAAAAATTCCATGGAGAGAGGAGCCTGGCAGGCTACGCAAAGAGTTGGACACTACTGGGCAATTTTACTACTCTCTTATAACCCTTCTGAATTTAAAATTATTGAAAAATTATAGAAAAGCAGAAAAATAAAGGTAGAAGTCAACCACATCCTCTAAAGCAAAGTCTCAGTTAAGAAATTAAACCCTCCTTTGACCTTCCAAATCTCATCTTTCAGAGTGTATTCACTTCCAAACCTTTTCTGCTTTTCTAAGGATAGTCTATTTTTACATACATGTACATACACATTGTTATTGTTGTTTCAGTAAAAATAAAATTATGCTTTAACCTTTCTGTTGAGACTTTTTTCACTTAAGATGAAATGTAGAACTCTCTATATCGGAACACCTAAATCTATTTTCTGTTTTAGGATTAAAGCCATTTCACAAATGTATTGCCCTTGTAAATTTTTCTAGCTATATCAATTTTTATGTTTTCAATCTCTTCTATATTATTAGAGTATAAATTTATTTAAGGATGAAGCCAGTGTTTTAAATAGTTTAGTATTATCCACAGTATTTTGCTGTAAATAGGTACCTGACAAATGTTTGTTGAATGTATGGGGGAATCAGATCAGATTAGATCAGTCGCTCAGTCGTGTCCGACTCTTTGCGACCCCATGAATCACAGCATGCCAGGCCTCCCTGTCCGTCACCAACTCCCAGAGTTCACCCAGACTCACGTCCATTGAGTCAGTGATGCCATCCCGCCATCTCATCCTCTGTCGTCCCCTTCTCCTCCTGCCCCCAATCCCTCCCAGCATCAGAGTCTTTTCCAATGAGTCAACTCTTCGCATGAGGTGGCCAAAGTCCTGGAGTTTCACCTTTAGCATCATTCCTTCCAAAGAAATCCCAGGGCTGATCTCCTTCAGAATGGACTGGTTGGATCTCCTTGCAGTCCAAGGGGCTCTCAAGAGTCTTCTCCAAAACCACAGTTCAAAAGCATCAATTCTTCGGCGCTCAGCCTTCTTCACAGTCCAACTCTCACATCCATACATGATCACAGGAAAAACCATAGCCTTGACTAGACGAATCTTTGTTGGCAAAGTAATGTCTCTGCTTTTGAATATGCTATCTAGGTTGGTCACAACTTTCCTTCGAAGGAGGAAGCATCTTTTAATTTCATGGCTGCAGTCACCATCTGTAGTGATTTTGGAGCCCAGAAAAATAAAGTCTGACACTGTTTCCCCATCTATTTCCCATGAAGTGGTGGGACCGGATGCCATGATCTTCATTTTCTGAATGTTGAGCTTTAAGCCAACTTTTTCACTCTCCACTTTCACTTTCATCAAGAGGCTTTTGAGGTCCTCTTCACTTTCTGCCATAAGGGTGGTGTCATCTGCATATCTGAGATGATTGATATTTCTCCCGGCAATCTTGATTCCAGCTTGTGTTTCTTCCGTTCCAGCGTTTCTCATGATGTACTCTGCATATAAGTTAAATAAGCAGGGTGATAATATACAGCCTTGAGGTACTCCTTTTCCTATTTGGAACCAGTCTGTTGTTCCATGTCCAGTTCTAACTGTTGCTTCCTGACCTGCATACAAATTTCTCAAGAGGCAGATTAGGTGGTCTGGTATTCCCATCTCTTGAAGAATTTTCCACAGTTTATTGTGATCCACACAGTCAAAGGCTTTGGCATAATCAATACAGCAGAAATGGATGTTTTTCTGGAAGTCTCTTGCTTTTTCCATGATCCAGCGGATGTTGGCAATTTGATCTCTGGTTCCTCTGCCTTTTCTAAAACCAGCTTGAACATCAGGAAGTTCACGGTTTACATATTGCTGAAGCCTGGCTTGGAGAATTTTGAGCATTACTTTAGCGTGTGAGATGAGTGCAATTGTGCGGTAGTTTGAGCATTCTTTGGCATTGCCTTTCTTTGGGATTGGAATGAAAACTGACCTTTTCCAGTCCTGTGGCCACTGCTGAGTTTTCCAAATTTGCTGGCATATTGAGTGCAGCACTTTCACAGCATCATCTTTCAGGATTTGAAATAGCTCAACTGGAATTCCATCACCTCCACTAGCTTTGTTCGTAGTGATGCTTTCTAAGGCCCACTTGATTTCACATTCCAGGATGTCTGGCTCTAGGTCAGTGATCACACCATCGTGATTATCTGGGTCATGAAGATCTTTTTTGTACAGTTCTTCTGTGTATTCTTGCCACCTCTTCTTAATATCTTCTGCTTCTGTTAGGTCCATACCATTTCTGTCCTTCATCGAGCTCATCTTTGCATGAAATGTTCCTTTGGTATCTCTGATTTTCTTGAAGAGATTCCTAGTCTTTCCCATTCTGTTGTTTTCCTCTATTTCTTTGCATTGATCGCTGAGGAAGGCTTTCTTATCTCTTCTTGCTATTCTTTAGAACTCTGCATTCAGATGTTTATATCTTTCCTTTTCTCCTTTGCTTTTCGCTTCTCTTCTTTTCACAGCTATTTGTAAGGCCTCCCCAGACAGCCATTTTGCTTTTTTGCATTTCCTTTCTATGGGAATGGTCTTGATGCCTGTCTCCTGTACAATGTCATGAACCTCATTCCACAGTTCATCAGGCACTCTATCTATCAGATCTAGGCCCTTAAATCTATTTCTCACTTCCACTGTATAATCATAAGGGATTTGATTTAGGTCATACCTGAATGGTCTAGTGGTTTTCCCTACTTTCTTCAATTTCAGTCTGAATTTGGCAATAAGGAGTTCATGGTCTGAGCCACAGTCAGCTCCTGGTCTTATTTTTGCTGACTGTATAGAGCTTCTCCATCTTTGGCTGCAAAGAATATAATCAATCTGATTTCGGTGTTGACCATCTGGTGATGTCCATGTGTAGAGTCTTCTCTTGTGTTGTTGGAAGAGGGTGTTTGCTATGACCAGTGCATTCTCTTGGCAAAACTCTATTAGTCTTTGCCCTGCTTCATTCCATATTCCAAGGCCTAATTTGCCTGTTACTCCAGGTGTTTCTTGACTTCCTACTTTAGCATTCCAGTCCCCTATAATGAAAATGACATCTTTTTTGGGTGTTAGTTCTAAAAGGTCTTGTAGGTCTTCATAGAACTGTTCAACTTCAGCTTCTTCAGCGTTACTGGTTGGGGCATAGACTTGGATTACTGTGATATTGAATGGTTTGCCTTGGAAACGAACAAAGATCATTCTGTCCTTTTTGAGATAATATGGGGGAATAAGTCAATACAAATCAATTCTGACACATTCTTGGAGAGAATCACCAAGGAGGCTGTATGTAATTATGTTTCAAAATATAGCCAACTCAAAGAAATGAAATAGCAACATTTAATTACAACTAGCAACACAAATAAACCACAGAAGAAAGGTGCTAAACAGTCATTCCCTCCACATGGACAAATTGTGATTTACAGAAAAATACATGCTTCAAGGGCTTCCCTGGTGGCTCGGATGGTAAAGAATACGCCTGCAATGTGAGAGACCTGGGTTCAATCCCTGTGTTGGGACAATCCCCTGGAGAAGTATGTAAAAGTCTACCCACTCCAGTATTCTGGCCTAGAGAATTCCATGGACTGTATAGTCCACGGGGTTGCAAAGAGTTGGACATGATGGAGCGAGTTTCACTTTCATATGCTTCAAAGGGGAATGTGCCTGAAACATCCCTGTAGTGTAAGAGCCTGACCATGGTCTTGATGAACGGGTCCCTTAGCCCTTAAGGTGCTTTGTCATCTCTCTGCGTCCCAGCTCACATTGTGAAGGCAAGGTCCACATCTTCTCTAGTCTTGTAAAACCCATAGTATTAGCTTATGATAGGGACATATGTTGTTTTGCACTAATTGTACATCCTTGGCTGAAGCTCTTTTGCTTTTGTACTCCTAAAATAAGACTAGAATCACAACACTTTGTGCCATCCAACATTTTGCCCTTTCCATCTTGTTTATTCTTTATATTCTCATTCTTAATTTATATGCTGCCCTGGAATTGTCTGCTATATCCTCTCATTGTACACTGTAATTTTTCTTTATATCACTGTATCCCATTGATTTCTGTGTTAATGTGTATATACATCTGTACTGCTACTGCTGCTGCTAAGTCACTTCAGTTGTGTCTGACTCTGTGCGACCCCATAGACAGCAGCCCACCAGGCTCCCCCGTCCCTGGGATTCTCCAGGCAAGAACACTGGAGTGGGTTGCCATTTCCTTCTCCAATGCATGAAAGTGAAAAGTGAAAGTGAAGTCACTCAGTCATCCGACTCTTAGTGACCCCATGGACTGCGGCCTACCAGGCTCCTCCATCCATAGGATTTTCCAAGCAAGAGTACTGGAGTGGGGTGCCATTGCCTTCTCCGATATCTGTACAGTCTCTGTAATTATTCATGGCTTCAATGAGTAGACTATAGGCTCTACCAGTGTGGAAATCCCATCTGTCCTGTCTTCATTGTATCCCCAGTGCCCAACAGAGGTGCTGGAACATTACAGGCATTCATTCAATATTTGATAAGTGAATAAATACACAGTTCTGGTTGTTGATGGCTTAATGTGGATTTTAAAATTTAGAACTAGAAAAATAGGTTATTGTATAAGACAAAGGCAATTAGACTATTTGGAACAAGTGGACAGACCACGAGGATTTAAAAATATATATATTGAATTCAGCCCTATGGCCTTCTAAAATAAAAGAAAAAATGCAGCATAATGTTAAACCATTTGCTTATAGCATTGTCAGTTAATTTATTAGTTTATCAAAGCATTTTGTGTATTTAGATGTCTCAGAATTAGGTTTAGAAATATAAGTGGACTGAAGAAGAAAATTTTAAAAAAGAAAAAAATATATATACCCACACATATAACCCTGGAAGCTTGAGTGTGTCAACTTGCCCTAGCTCTGAATGGTAAACATGCGGTGAATCACAGGTAGTGACCCACAGTGCCCTTGGCTTGCAAACAGTAAATAAACATTAATGATGTTGATAAGGTACACTCTTTTTCTGGTATTGAGTTACAAGTGTTATTTCCACTCTGTCATTACTGAAGCAGATGAATTAATTATGGTCATTTATTCAGTCCTGAGGAAAGAAAGTATGTGGCAGGTGTTTTTAAACCTCACATAAAAAAATAAAGTTTGGCCAAGCTCCCTTTTAGGGAGTCAGACCTAGCACTTCCTGGTTCCCTGGGTAACAGGTGTTGACATGGCATGTTTAGAATTAAGACTTCCTTCACATCACCTTTCTTGATGACTCATCTTCCTATTCATTATCTACATTTATTGGGTTGGCCAAAAAGTTCACTCAGGTTTTTCTATGAGATTGTTTGGAAAAACCTGAATGAACCTTTTGTCCAACTCAATATATCCACCATTCTTTTTACCTTTGTTTCAATAATAATATCTCTCCTGTATTGTGTCTAATATGTATCAGTCACTCTATTGAGAACTTTACATGTATCATGTCATTTAATTTTCCCAACAATCCTCTAAGGTGGCTCATTTTACAGAAGAAGGAATTGAAACTAAAATTGACTGATTCAGTTTAACACTCAAATCCTTTTGCCTTCAAAGCTCAAACATTTAATTACATTATATGACCTTCATATACTTCATATACCTCAAATACAGATATCAACAAGGAAAAAATTAAACTCTTTCATTTCTCCCAATTTATCAGTCCATGGTCATTGTGCCTTGAAAGAACCAGGCACATGATAAAGGTACATAGCCATAGTCACTGTCCTATTGTTGGTTAATCTAATGTGAAAATTTTGTTCATGCAACAAACATATAATGAGCACTTACTAAGTGCTATGTCCCAAAGGCAAAAAATGCGAATATGGTATGGAAATGGCAACCCACTCCAGTATTCTTGCCTAGAGAATCCTGTGGATGGAGGAGCCTGTGGGCTGCTTTCCATAGGGTCGCACAGAGTCGGACATGACTGCAGCAACTTAGCATGCATGCATGCATTGGAGAAGGAAATGGCAACCCACTCCAGTATTCTTGCCTGGAGAATCCCAGGGACAGAGGAGCCTGGTGGGCTGCCTTCTATGGGGTCGCACTGAATCAGACGCGACTGAAGCGACTTACCACCAGCAGCAGCTAGCTGTAAGTAGCTCCCTTCACATAGAGAATCCCAGGGCGAATCCTTTATGAAACAGAAATCAGTATTGGTAAAGGTTGCCCTCTAGTGGACATCTGTGAAAATTACTAACAAATTACTTTGATTTCTTTCCTCCAAGTTAAAATTACAGCAGAGTCTGGCTCTCTTGAAACTAAAAATACTTTTGCCTCATCATAAAATTCTCCACCCAACTACACAGAACTAGCAGCTCATTGCATTTGGAGCGGGTGTTGAAGTCTTCTGTGTAACCTTCCAACCTGAACTTTGTCCGTATGATTCAAACAAGTAAAAAGAGGTGTGTGTCTGGTAAAACTCTGAATCTCTTTATAATCAGCACTTAAGTAATAATTTTTAAAACTTTTGTTTACTGAGCACTGGGCTTCTCTGGTGGCTCAGATGGTAAAGAACCCTCCTGCAACGCAGAAGACCCAGGTTTGATCCCTGGGTTGGGACGATCCCCAGGAGAAGGGAATGACAACCCACTCCCAGAATTCTTGCCTGGCAAATTCCACGGACAGAGGAGCCGGGCAGGCTACAGCCCACGGGGTCGCAGAGTCTGACATGACTGAGCAACTAACGCTACACACTGTTCAGTATTTTAGGTAAATACTTCTCTAAGTTAACCATATAAGATAGTTCCAAATTGACATCTCAGAGGTGGATTTAGCTCACAAAAAAGTTTCTTTTACCCAGAGGGATTACCAGCTTTTAAGAAGTTGGAGGTTTCTTGAGAAACTGTAGTCTTACTGTATCTTTTTAAAAAGCAGGAAATGTGGCAACCATGTACTGTGTCTGCATATGGCAACAAAACAATCAGCTGAAGGGGATTAGAAAATCCTATTGATATTTTATTGGTTGAAAATTGAGCTTGGTAACATTTACAAAGCAGTGTTTTTCCTTTTACCCTATGAAAATGAAGACTCTCACTTCTCTCTTTTAAGAGACCGTATCATATTCGCTCCAGTACTTCCAGCAAGGAAATTGCACACATGTTTGAGACAGCGCTAGTGACTTACCCTTCTGCCTGGTCACAGGAGATGGTATCCCTTCTTAAAAAGGTAAGAAGGACGAATGCATGACAAAAGGAAGTAATAAAAAGAAGCAGGCGATCTGGTTTGAAATTTAAGTTACAGGGCCTTCCCTGGATGTCCAGTGTGGTTTTTTTTTTTAATATAAATTTATTTATTTTAACTGGAAGCTAATTACTTTACAATATTGTATTGGTTTTGCTATACATTGACATGAATCCACCATAGGTGTACATGTGTTCCCCATCCTGAAACCCCCTCCCACCTCCCTCCCCATACCATCCCTCTGGGTCATCCCAGTGCACCAGCCCCAGGCATCCTGTATCATGCATCGAACCTGGACTGGTGATTGGTTTCACATATGCTAATATACATGTTTCAATGCCATTTTCCCAAATCATCCCACCCTTGCCCTCTCCCACAGAGTCCAAAAGACTGTTCTATACATCTGTGTCTCTTTTGCTGTCTCTCATATGGGGTTATCGTTACCATCTTTCTAAATTCCATATATATGCATTAGTATACTGTATTGGTGTTTTTCTTTCTGGCTTACTTCACTCTGTATAATAGGCTCCAGTTTCATCCACCTCATTAAAACTGATTCAAATGTATTCTTTTTAATGGCTGAGTAATACTCCATTCTGTATATGTACCCCAGCTTTCTTATCCATTCGTCTGCTGATGGACATCTAGGTTGCTTCCATGTCCTGGCTATTATAAACAGTGCTGCGATGAACATTGGGGTACACATGTCTTTCAATTCTAGTTTCCTCGGCATATATGCCCAGCAGTGGGATTGCTGAGTCGTATGGCAGTTCTATTTCCAGTTTTTTAAGGAATCTCCACACTGTTCTCTATAGTGGCTGTACTAGTGGAGAAAAGGGAACCCTCTTACACTGTTGGTGGGAATGCAAATGTCCAGTGTTGTTAAGACTTTGCCTTCCAATGCAGAGGTTGGGAGTTCAAGCTTTGGCCAGGGAACTAAGATCCCATATGCCTTACCACCAAAAAACCAAAACGTAAAGAACAAAAGCAATATTGTAACAAATTCAATGAAGAATTAAAAAAAACAAAACAGTCTACATCAAAACAAAAAAATGGTTATGATACTGGAGGCCATCATAATAATATATGTTTCTGGAGTGGGTTTTGCAGCTAACAGATTTCAAATACCTGGCTTCATTAATAAGGCAATGCACATGTCCTCTTGAATGTCTCAAAAGACATTTCAAATTCCATGTGCCCCGAATGGAATTCTTGAACTCTGTATTTCCTGGACTTTGTCCAGTGTTCCCTCGCTCAGTCACTGGCCTCTCCATCCACCCACTTATACAAGGCAGAACCAGAGATCACTCATTATCCTCATATCTAGTCCATCACCACGTTCTGTCATCTGACCTTTTAAACACCTTTTGAATCTGACACTTGTCTCCCTCTCCCCTGCTATCTTCTTCCCAGATCTACTGCCATCAAGTTTTGTTTGCCCTGCACACTTTTAAACACACTCCATTCTGTTCTCCGCTCTGCCCCACAAGGACCTATTCAAAGCACAGGTCATTGTTTTCCTACTGTTCTTAGGATAAAGATCAAAATAATTTGTATGGTGTAAAGGTTCTAACTACCCCTCGAGTCTTATTTTGGACTTTTGTCCCCCTTTTGAAGACACACAAACTGCTTTGTGCTTCCTTTTCCCTTCTCTTTCCCTTCCCTGACCTCACTCTCATACACCAGTCTCTCAGCACAGGCCTCTGCATGGGCTAGTCTCCTGCCTAGAACACTGCTCCCATCCCCAGTTCTCCTGGCTCCCTCCTTTAGATTATTACTACTCAATGTGATTCAGTAAGTGGTCCAAGTACATTAATTACTCCCCACCAGGTCTATAACAAAACATAGAAATTGAGAGAAGTATTAAAAAAAACTTGTATAGCAGTTTTGATATAGCAGTATAGCAGTTTTGTACAGCAGTTTGATACTGCTGATGCCTCAAAGCACATGGTCAGTGGACTCCTCTCACTGAACAGGGTGCCAGCCTATGTGGTGCTGTCAAGCTCAAATCACTGGTTGCACCCAGTGTAGAGTTTCGTACTAGCCACACACAATAACACCACATATTGGTTTCAGTGGGTTGGAAATTAAACCAAAGAGAAATATCTAGTCCTTCTGCATAGTTTGAGAAACACAGCTTTAGATCTCAGCTCAAATCTCCCTTCTTCAGGGAGCCTCCCTCTATTGTCAGCTCACACAAGCATGAACTTCCCTTCATCATATTTTTCACAATTTGAAATTACACATTGCACATGTGTGACTCTTGGGTTAATACCATTGCTCTCAAGCTGCACGAGGGAAGGACCACATCTGACTTGTTCACCATAGTGTCTTCAGCACCTAACACACAGCCTGACAAGTGATAAAATTTGGAATTTGAACTAATGAGGTCCAATGATTTTCATCAGATTTTTCAACGTACCCATGTTCACCAGGAAAATTAAGGATAATTGAGGCAGAATCTCAATCATGTGTATTATGTAAAAGAAAAATGAGGAGCCCAAGAGGATGAATTTGCCTTTTTTCTGAAGAGAGAAAACTTCACAGGTTGTAGCTGGTCAAGGAAAAGAGCTTTGTGGACTAAGACTTCAAAACCTATGTCTATTGTCTCTGGGTCAAGTGTTCTGTTTTCCAATAGGGATAACTGCTGTTGGCGATGTCAAAAATAAAGACTAGGGGCAGAGGTCATTTTCCATAAGCAAATTTTCCCTAGTTCCAAGACAGCCTTCTCACCCCAGAATTGTACCCTGATGACCCACAGTGATCACCTTCAGGTCCATTCTCTAGTGGAGCTGCTCCTTCCCATCCGAACCACAGGACCATAATGATACTGGTTCTAGGGTGGTTCGAGTGAGGAAACAAAATCTTTAATCTCAGTTCACAAAACCCAGAACTGTTGCAGTAATCTTAATGACATCTTATCTGTGTCAGTCCCAGTATATATTAATTACTTATATACATTGCTAAAATTTTTAGTGTGAAATGAATTTCATGTGTTAAATCCAATGTACATTTTTCCACTCAAGAAGAACAGATTTCTTAGTCACTTTAAACATGGCCTTATTTGAACATAGCCATGTTTAGTCATAGCTAAACCTAACGAAATAGGTTATTATCCCTTTTTTACAGATGGGTAAACTGAGGTTTAGAGAACAAACTTGCCCATGATTAATCAGTCATGGAATCAGGAATCAAACATGTTTGACTCCAGAGGATAAGCTGTTTTCACTCACCACATGACCAGCTTACAATTCATTCTGACCATTCATTATTATCTATATTATTTGTTTATGGGACTAAGGCAGGAAAACACTGCTTGTTTCCGTCAATCCTATTCCTGAAAATATTTATAGGGAATCTTTATGATTTTTTGCTCCCCAAGTGACCTTGTTCATGATCTTTGTGTTTTTATTCCATTGGCAGCTACTTGAACTGAATCCGGACCACCGATTTTCCCATTTGTCCGATATTCAAAACTTCCCATATATGAATGATATGAACTGGGATGCAGTTCTGCAGAAGAGGCTCATTCCAGGATTTGTTCCTAATGTAAGTCAATCCTAATAAACCCTTAATAACTCTCATTCATTGCATATTCTTCTGTGTGCCAGATATATACCTGGTCTCATCAGATAGCCACACCAGTGTTGTAAGACAGTCAACGTTCCTGTTTTACAGATGAGAAAACCAAGGCACACACAGGGTAAGTTGGCCGACAAAGGTCACATGGCTAGCAGGTAGCTAAGCTGGGATTCCAGTCTAGGTCAGTGTTGGGAGTTCTAGCTCCTAACTACTTTTTTGTGGCTTACTTTTTAGTGGAAACAAGTCCTAATCCTACAAACAGTCTTTTCCAGGAATCTGCCAATTTAAAACATTTTCTCTGATTCCAAAGATGTAGGAATGTGTATCCAAGTTATTCTGTGAGTCAGAGGATTGAAAGCTGTCTGGGATGGATATTTGTTTTTACCCTTCATTCCTCTTCCTCTGGTAGTTCGGACTTCCCTGGTGACTCAGATGGTAACACATCTGCCTGCAATGCAGGAGATCCGGGTTTGATCCCTGGGTTGGGAAGTCCCCTGGAGAAGAAAATGGCAACCCACTCCAGTACCCTTGCCTGGAAAAATCCCATGGACAGAGGAGCCTGGCAGGCTACAGTCCATGGGGTCACAGAGAGTCTTACATGACTGAGCGACTTCACTTTCACTGATAGTTCTACACTGGGAACCATATTCTCAATGACTAACAAGCAAAGGGAAATAAGTCCCACCAGATGTACCTAGCCAAAAAACATCTGTGGCTTCCTGCAGTCTACTGAGCTCCAGCCAAGGAGCCAAGTGAGACCTCTAATCCCTCTCTCCCCACAGCCTGATTCTACACACTCAATTGTAGGCAGATTGGCAGAATAATCATCTCTTAAGGGAGCCTGCAGAAACAATTCAGAGTTTTCTGCTCTTAAGCCCAGGCCAGACACCTGCGATGGGCATGTGGGGGTGTGATCCTTCATGTACAAACAGCAGATGGGTGGGTGGGGTACAAAGCAAGAGGCACCAGAAGGCAATGGGAAGGAATTCTGGGATGAGGGAATGCTACCTTCTGGAGCAACAGGAGATGGGGTTCTACCTGGCTGCTCCTCGGGGTCCAGCAGGGACAGCTTGCACTCTTGGCTGACACATGCGGCCTTGGAGATGTAGGCACCTTTCTACTCTTTCACGCGCCACCCCATCAGCGCTGCCTCCAGAGACCTTGTGTGTGTGCTTCTCTGATTTAATTGTGAATCTAAATCATCTGAGGAGCTTGTTACACATGCAATTTCCTGGCCCGGTGTTCAGAAACACTGATTCTGAAAGTCTGGTTGGGGAACTAGGAATCAACTTAGGGTCATTCTGATCCACCACTGAACCTACTTTGAGAAACATAGCCCCAGAAGGCAAACTTTAGAAAAATAATTATAATAGGATTTTCTTTCTAACTCCTGGAAGGCTCCTTGGGAGTTTAGAAAAATAAACAAAATACAAACAGAACATGAAAAACAAGGCTGGCGATAAAGTACCTAAAACTTTGGGTGGAAATCCCAGCTGGTTATTCTTGGACTGTTCCTGCAGGACTGAGTTGTAATCTCCTTATTCAGTCTGGCCTATTTTCAGAAGGATACAGAAATGTAAGCAATCAGTCAACCTGTCTTCCTTGCAGAAAGGCAGGCTGAACTGTGACCCCACCTTTGAACTCGAAGAAATGATCCTTGAGTCCAAGCCTCTGCACAAGAAAAAGAAGCGTCTGGCCAAGAAGGAGAAGGAGACAAGGAAATGCGACTCCTCTCAGGTAAGCAGTCCCCTCACCCTCAGGGTCGTGGGATTCTTCACGACTGCTGCCATTGGTTGGAAAGCTTCCGGTGGGTGAGCTTCCCGCAGGAACTGGCAGCTTTGTGACTGTGAGAAGGAGCTGAACACCCCAGCATCTGAAAGGGAAGCCCTGGGCATCCCAGCACCAATCTTTTACGTCTGAATGTCCTACCCAGGCCTCTGCAATTAACTTGATTCCCTTAGTGTCTTCTCCTAACTCTCAATTCAAATTTTGTGATCTCCTGGAAGGGAATCTAATTGGCGAAGCCTAGGTCAGGTTACCATCCTTAAAATGATGGGAAAAGTTGTTTAGTCACTAAGCTGTGTCCCAGCTGTTTTGGGCCCCATTCTTTTGAGGAATCACTGGGAGCAGCCAATTCTAGAGGGGCGTATCTGGTCTTTGCTAGAAGCAGAATCTCCTAATGTCAGGGCTAGCACAAGTAGGGAGTATTCAGTCACAGAAAAGATGGAATTATATGGTTGAGCATTCTTGCTGGATTTCAGGCTGAATCAAATTAATTTTGTAACTAACTACATTATCCTACGGAGAAGGCAATGGCACCCACTCCAGTACTCCTGCCTGGAAAATCCCATGGGCAGAGGAGCCTGGTAGGCTGCAGTCCATGGGGTCGCTAAGAGTCGGACATGACTGAGCGACTTCACTTTCACTTTTCACTTTCATGCATTGGAGAAGGACATGGCAACCCACTCCAGTGTTGTTGCCTGGAGAATCCCAGGGACGGGGGAGCCTGGTGGGCTGCCGTCTATGGGGTCGCACAGAGTTGGACACGACTGAATCGACTGAGCATGCATGCATACACATTATCCTATGTCAGAGTTTAGAGGTCAGATTTCAGAAAAGTAACTTACAGGGGCTCAGTAGGATTTTACACAGTAAGGTTTTGTGTATAATAATGACGGTGAAGCATTAAATATTCACCTTGCCTCTAATGATCATCCATGGGCTTCCCTGATGGCTCAATGGTAAAGAATTCACCAGCCAATGGGAAGATCCATTAAGGAAGGAAATGACAACCCACTCCAATATTTTTGCCTGGAAATCTCATGGACAGAGGAGCCTGGTGGGCTATACTCTGCAGGGTCGACAAAGAGTCAGACAGAATTTACCAACTAAACAACAATAATGATCATCCATTCATCCACTCAATCATCCACCCATCTCCCTACACACTCAACTAATGGTCATCCGTTCTTCCATCCCTCTGTATCCATTTGCTTAGGCTATTTTTATTGAATCCTTATTATCTGCTGCATTCTGTGCTAAACACTGGAAAGAGATATGAATAAGATATAATTCCTGCATTCACTGACAGCCCCCTTCTCAGAGATTGCATAATCTTGTGGTTAAAATGGCTCTGCAAACAAGCAACTATTCTCAATGTTCCTAATTTCTCTAGTCCTCAGGGATACCGTACCCTTTAATGGTCAGTTAACCAAAGTCCACATCCTGTTTGTCCGCAGAACTGGCCTCTGAGCGGATTCCCATCTTTAAGTGTTTTCCAGGGCTCTCCAAGGAATACTTCGCTGTACCACAAACCCATCTTGCTTGTTGCTTTTCACTTTACCCATCTTCCTCCTAATGATCTGTTGCTCTTCATATCATAATCAACTGGCTTCTCCTGGCTAGCTCCTTCCTTTTCCCCCAGAGAGCTGCCTGTGTAGGCTCCTCTGTTAACAGACCTCCAAATGTAGCCAAGAACAAGACATCACCTTAATTATGTTTTTTCAAGTTTTAGAGATAACAGCAATTTGTGAGTAACTTCTTGCCATGCCTTCCCTGCTCCGTAGGATCTGTCTACCTTCCTCCCCATCCTTGTACTATGCCATTCTTGACCTCACTCAAAACCCTCAAGATGCATAGGCCCTGCTAGTGTCTGGCCCTTGCTCTTCCATTTTCTGGAATGTTCTCCTCTTGGACCTTCACTTAGGGGGCTTCCTCCCCTGTTTATACCCCAAATGCCTCCTAATCAAAGGTGAGGTACCCTCTTTCTCAGCCCGTTTTTACTCCTTTATGACCTTCTGCTTGTGTGCTTAGTCGCTCAGTCGTGTCCTGCTCTTGCGACCACATGGACTCCTGGGGAGAAGGAGGCCAGACTCCTCTGTCCATGGGATTCTCCAGGCAAGAATACTGGAGTGGGTTGCCATGCCCTCCTCCACGGGATCCTCTCAACCCATGGATTGAACCCATAGTTTATAAACATTTTATTTATGCTTATTTGTGTGTCTTTTTCTGTCCCACTAAAATAAGACTTCTCCTGTGCAAAGACCAGGTGTCGGTCTTACCCACATTGTCTTCATGGTAGCCCAAGAGTGCATGTACTATAGTAGAGGCTCAACCAGTGTTTGATCAACACATTAAAAGAACAAAAACCTAAAACTGAACCGTGAAGACTGGTCATTGCTGTTCTTAGAATTACAAGGTCAAGCTCCATCCACAGGACATCTTCCTGTGATCCCCTCTTGTCCTAGACCTAACCTGTGCCCAGCCACCAGGTCGCAGGGACAAACTCCCACATCTCCCATGGGAAAGGGTATGAGCCACTCACCCACAGTACAGAACCTCTGACATTTCCTAATGCCAAGGAGAAGAAAAAGCAATTTCTTCTTTTTCCCAGGTATCATGTCAATCTCAGAATCATTTGCTAAGAGGTGGCTTTGCTCATGATAAAGAGAGGCCTTTACATTGTTAATCAAAGTTTACATTCTCTTTACAGTATTTTTGCTTGTCTTGTTTCTAACCTTTTTATTATGGTAAAACATGTATAGCATAATTTTCCATTTTAACTATTACAGTTTATTAAGTTCATTTGCAATATTGTGTACCCACTACCACTGTCTATCCAAAATTTTTCAGTACTCCCCAAACCACTGGTCTTTCTTTGTTTCAGCAATGTTTGTACTTATCAGAGTATAAATCTTTCACCTTCTTGGTTAAAATTATTCCTAGGTCTTTTATGCTTTTGGAGACATAGAATTTTTTCTTAATTTCTTCCTAGATGTTTAATTACTGGTGTGTAGAAACACAAGTGATTTTTCTGTATTAATTTTTACACTGCAACTGAACTCATTTATGAGCTCTAGTAGCTTCTTGATGGATTCTCTCTAGTTTTCTGTGTTAATATATAGGATTATGTCATTTGTATATTGAGATACTTTTAGTTCTTCCTTTCCAGTTTGGATTCCTTTATTGTTTTTTCCTGTCTGGTTGCTCTGGTTAGAAGTTCCAATACAATGTTGAATAGCAATAGTGAAAGCAGGTATCTTTGTTCTTTTTCTGATCTTAAGAGGAAAGACTTTAGCCTTTTACCATTGAGTATTATGCTATCTGTGGGGTTTTTGTCAATGCCTTTACTCATGGTGAGGAAGTTCGGTTCTATTCCTAGTTTTCTGAGTGTTTTTATCATGAAGGGTTTTGATTTTTTTCAAATGCCTTTTCTGGGTCAGTTGAGACATCGTGTGTGTGTGTGTGTGTGTGGTATGTGTTTTCAATTACTGTGAGGTATTACATTGACTGCATTTTTTATGTTAAACCATTTTTGCACTCCAGCAGTAAATCATACTTGGTCACAATGTGTAATTTTTTAATATGTTATTGGACTATTTGCTGTATATATTGGACTATTTGCTGTTTAAGATTTTGCTTCTATGTTCACAGGGGATATTAGTTTGTCATTTTTTCCCTAATAATGTCTTTCTTTTTGTATCAGAGTGATGCTGGCCTCACAGAATGTTAGAAAACCTTTCCTCTTCTTGTATTTTTGGAAGAATTTGAGAAAGATTGGTGTTAATTCTTTAAGTATTTAGAATTTACCTTTGAAACCATCCTAGTCTTGGACTTTTCTTTGTTGTAAAGTTTTTGATTATTCTCACTTGTAGATTACTCTTGTGAAATATCTGCTGAAATTTTATTTCTTCCTGAGTCAGATTAGGTAATTTGTATTTCTAAGAATTTGCTCATTTCATCTAGATGTTCTAATTTGTAGTGTACAGTTATTCACAGTATTCTTATTTCTGTAAGGTTAGAAGCAATGTCTCCACTTTCATTTATGATTTTAGTTATGTGCATTTTTTCTCTTTTTTTCCTTTATCATTGGGACTAAACATTTCTCAGTTTTGATATCTTTTCAAAGAACCAGCTTTCAATATTATTGATTTTATTGTCTTTCTATTCTCTCTTTCATTTATCTCTGCTCTAATCTTTATTGTTTCCATCTTTCTGCTAACTTTGGGTTCAGTTTGCTCTTCTTTTTCTAGTTCCTCAAGGTATAAAGTTAGGTTGTTGATTTATTTCTTCTGCATCCCATACTTTTTGGCATGTTGTATTTTTGTTTTCATTCATCTCAAAGTATTTCCTAATTCTTATGGTTTATTTTTTGACACACAGGTTGCTTAAGAATGTGTTGTTTAATTTCCACATATTTGTGGATTTTTCAGTTTTCCTTCTATTATTGATTTCTAGCTTCACTTCATTATGGCTAGGGAAAATTTTGTATGATGTTTATCTTTTTAAATTTATTGAGATCTGTCTTGTAGCCTAATATGTAGTTTCCTTAGACTCTTTGAACATATTTATGGGCTCAGTCATTCAGTCGTGTCCAGCTCTTTGCAGCCCCATGGACTGTAGCCTGCCAGGCTCCTCTGTCCATGGGATTTTCTGGGAAAGACTACTGAAGTGGATTGCCATTTCCTACTTCAGTGGGTCTTCCAGACCCAGGGATCAAACCCATGTGTCTTCCATCTCCTGTATTGGCAGGCAGATTCTTTACCACCAGCGCCACCTGGGAAGCCCAAGCATATTTAACAGAGTTGTTTTAAAGTCTGTCAAGTAAGTCCAGTGTTTGGTCTTCCTCAGGGATGACTTATGTCAATTTATTTGGTTTCTTTGAGTGGGTCATACTTACCCGTTTCTTTTTATACATTGTGCTTTATTGTCGAAAAATGGCATTTGAAAATTATAATGTGATAACTCCAGAAATCGGACTCTCTCCTCCCTCCTCTAGGATTTGCTGGGTTTTGATTGTTGAAGGCTACACTTGTACTTCTGAGTGACTTTTACAAACTGTTTTTGCAAAGACTATCCCTTGTCATGCATCATCACTGCAGTCTTCCTTATTTTGGCTTGTGTTCAGCTAACATTTTGATAGAGATTTCCTTAAACAGCAGGACCATTTTTAAGTTTCTTTTTTCTTGATTTGGCATTTGGTCTCTGTAAACCTTTGATTGCTTTCCAGAGTTTTGACAGTGTGGGCCCTGACAGTTTCTGCTATTTTTTTTGTTTTTTTTCTGCTGAGGGGTGGCAGTTTGGAGCTGCCTGTGCCACCATTTGACTCTACTTTCTCCTAATGTTACAGCATCAGTTTGAAAACAAAAAGGATTGTGCTTCAAAACAACGAGCAGTCTTCCCTCATAGAAAGATAAGAAAGGTGATCAATCTCAAAGTAGCACTTTATTCTACTCAAGGATTTTAAAATGTGAGGACCAATCTTAGCAGCTCACTATATTATCATCATGCTAGTTTATTCATCCATCTGAATCTCGGGGTGTGGCAGGGCATTGGAATTTTTTAAAGTTACTTGGGTGATTCGGGTATGCAGTCAAGGTTACAACCTACAGTTGTAGAATTAGGCTGATTAGTGTAAAAGCACTATTGTTTTCCTTTTCTCCCTGTGTCTCAGTTTCATCATGTGTAAAATGGAGTTTTAGTATTGGTACCTACGTCATAGACTGTTCTGAGTCAATTAGCACATATCTGCCAAAATGGTAGCCACTGTTAAAGAAGATGTGGTACATATACACAATGGAATATTACTCAGCCATTAAAAAGAATGAAGTAATGCCATTTACAGCAACATGGATGGACCTGGAGATGATCATACTAAGTGAAGTAAGTTAGAGAAGAATAAATATCAAATAATACCACTTACATGTGGAATCTAAAAAAAAAATGATACAAATGAACTTATTTACAAAATAGAGATAGACTCACAGACCTAGAAAACAAACTTATGGTTACCAAAGGGGAAAGGTAAGGGGATGGGAGTTTAGGACTGATATGTACATACTACTATGTTTAAAATAGATAACTAACAAGGATCTACTATATAGGGAACTCTGCTCAATATTCTGTAATAACCTAAATGGGAAAAGAGCTTGAAAAAAGAATAGCTGTATGTATACATGTATAACTGAATCACTTTGTCATATACCTGAAACTAACACATTGTAAATCAACTAGAGTCCAATATAAAATAAAAATTTTAAAAAAAGAAACAAAAAAATTAAAAGTGCTAACCCTAAAAAAAAAAAAGTTAGCTGTTGTTATGTTTCATTTTTCCACTCTGCTTCCTGACTTCTCACTTCATTCTCTTCCATGGCTCATGGTATATGCCTCTGCTCATGCTCATGGTAGACGCTCTACTGTTTCTTTGCTTCATGGATGGTCTCCACTGACCCTCTCTGCTCACCAACCTCTTTAAAATAAAGATGCAAAAAGACTGATGCACGCCAGTCTGTCTGCCATGGAAGCTCATGACCTAAATCCTCTTTTTCTGCCTCCAGAGATTTCCACCTGCTCTAAACCCTTCAGATATTTCTGATGCCATTTGTACTTACACTAGTCTAATCACTGTTTGCTCTCTCATCCCTAAGAAGCGCATCCCAAGATTTTTAACCAGCAGTTTTCTTCCCAGTCACCTAAGACCCATTCATTCCTCCATTCTGGTTGCTCCCCACTCCTTTCCCTCACACTCTTTCTGGTTTATCCTTTTGACTTGTCCATGTAGCTGCCCTTCTTAAGTTTTTCCAGTTAAAGCTGAGGAAAGAGAACATGTTGCACATGAGCCCTTAGGGCCAGGGTTGGGACTCAAGACATCTGCAATGCTGTATCACAAATTCATCTCTGAGTGTGCATTTCACATATTTTTTAAAAGAAAGCAGAGATATATGACAGAGAAAAAAATGAGTAAATTTCTACATTTTATTTGATTATAATCTTGATTTTTAATGTTAAATTATTTTAAAATGTTAACACTTTAAATATTCTTCATGTTAAATTTTGTATAACTTTTGCTTATATATTTACTTATGTTTATATTGTACATATATTGTCTGTAAAATGTAAATACATAAATGTAGAAACATGTATGTGTATAAATATATGTATAAAGTATTATATAAATATGTTAAACATTTATTTATATACTTTGATATAATATTTTAATGTTAAAATTTTTTTTCCCAAATCTTACTCCAAGGAGCTCTATCAGATCACAGGGATTCCCCATGACTGATACTGGAAACCCTCAGGGTCACAAATCCCCCAGTTTGAGGATAAGAGGGAGGTGTAAGAGAGTCTTCTTTCTCTCCTTTCTTTTGCTTCCTTTGGCACTTCTCTGAAATTTCCTCTCCTTTTTTTTTTTTTTTGAAAGCATATAATTTATTTTTGATTAGGATATAGGTGCTTTACAATGTTGTTAGTTTCTGCTGTATATATGGATAGATTGAAGATGTTGTACATATACACGATGGAATATTACTCAGCCATAAAAAGCAATGAAACTGAGTCATTTGTAGAGACATGGATGGACTTAGAGTCAAACAGAGTGAAGCAAGTCAGAAAGGGAAAAACATATATTGTATATTAATGCATATATGTGAGCTACTCTCCTTTTTACAGTTTATTCTTCTAACAATTAAATATTTGTTCAGGAAAGAAAAAAAAAAAAAAACTCCCGTACTTGAGGACTTAGTATTTTCTAATTCTTAGATTTAAAAACAAAAATATTTTTTCCTTTGAGAAGAACACTTTTCATCAGAAGTTTTTTGGAAGGATTTTATTACAGACTTGAACCCACCTGTCTTGAAGCCATGGTTTCTTGTGCTAAAAGGCTGAAAGACACCAAGCTCATAAACCGTAACCCAGGTCTTCTTGTCCTTGCTGCCTCTTTGTGGGGAGCAGAGAGTTGCTGTATTTTATTCTCTTTCTTTCCTATTTGCTCCTCTGTTAATCTGATTGTGGTCTCATTCTGGCTACATATTTTCAGATAGCATCCATTTTGAGGACACATTGGTCTTCATTGATTTGGGCCACTCAATTAAACAGACGCTCAATAAGTTATTGGCTATTTGAGACTCTCCATTCGTCTGCTAACTATGTCTCTATTTTTTTCCCCAATATTCACCTGGAAGACATGCCTTCTTCAAGAGCACCTTGAATCTGTCCAAAAGGAGTTCATAATTTTCAACAGAGAAAAGTAAGTAACTCCTGGAAGAACAGCAGCTCAGCAAATGATGGACTGTTTCAGTCAGATTTGACTTGCAATGCCTTGATATATTTTTAAACATTTTTTTATTCTAATTACAAAAATGATGCATACCCATAATAGAAAATCTAGAAATTTCATAAATCTTTTTTTCTTGTAAGAGATTTCAAAAATTATAATAGGTAAATTAGCTTAGCATGAGGTCTCTGTCGATGGGACAGGCAGAAGAATGGGAACTTCAGCATTTAAAATCAATGATATTTTTAAGACGGTTACCCAATTCATGCTTCTTTATAAATCGTTCAGCTTCATGCTATCATTTCAGAAGTTTAAATCTTTTATTTCTCACTTCAATGAATAAACCTACTTTATATTTTCCTTTTAAGAGTCAAAAGGGACTTTAATAAAAGACAAGCAAATCAAGCCTTGGAACAAACCAAAGACCCACAAGGAGAGGATGGTCAGAATAGCAACCTGTGAAGTCCTCGTCATCTTCTTGGGACATTTCCACGTCAGGAAGAGCTGACAGTAATTCTCACCTCTCCACACCTCACACACCTTAGAAAATGTGAATGAATGCCTTGGGAAGGAGGCAGCACGGCACAGGGTGGAGTCCCTGGGTTCCTGGGAACTCGTTTCACAGATACCTGTGTGGCCTTGAGCAAGTCACTGAATCCCTTTCTCTGCTTCAGTCTGTTCATCTAAAACAAGAAGTTAATACCAGATGAGCTCGACACTGCCTTTCTACTGCCACCATCCTGTTACTCTTAATAGCCTCTATTTTTACTTTAAAAGGAATATTTGGATGTAGATTTATTTTTCCACTCCTAATTACACTGGGACAAATGGACATGGGTGGCTGATGGAGTGAAGCCCTTGAGAGCTAGAAAACTTCATAAGGAAGCCAGAATCCCCAAACCCAACTGAACAGGAGTAAGGAAAGCATTCAGGAAGAAATGAGTGGGACCAGGTAAGAAGTAACACATACTGATGAGGGCCTTCCAGTGGTGTGCTGGACTTGAACGGTATGCCAGCTTGTATCAGCTAGTAAGAGCTGCTAGGCATAAATGCCCCAACGCCCTGTTCGGTGATGTGACATTGAGAAGTTGAAATTGGTGATGGTGGAAATATTTACACCATGGAAATTGGCAGATGCTACAAATAGGGCTTTTTTCCCCCTCCCAGCAAGCCAGTTCTGAAATATTTAGCACACCACTGGACTTCTTCTAGAAGCATGTTCCTTGAGAACTGCTACCTCTTAAGACTATCAGAGACCTGGGTCCAGACAGGATTAGAAAGGAACATTGTCACATTGAAAACACGTCCAACTTATAGTACACTGATGTTGTATCTTACACAGGAGTTATAGTCTAAGTTAGAATGTGAGGTGAATTTGGAAGATAGTAAAATTTACCCTTGGAAAAATCCCTTTAATATACATTAACATACAGTACGGAGAAGGCAATGGCACCCCACTCCAGTACTCTTGCCCGGCAAATCCCATGGACGGAGGAGCCTGGTAGGCTGCAGTCCATGGGGTCGCTAGGAGTCAGACACGACTGAGCGACTTCACTTTCACTTTTCACTTTCATGCATTGGAGAAGGAAATGGCAACCCACTCCAGTGTTCTTGCCTGGAGAATCCCAGGGACGGGGGAGCCTGGTGGGCTGCCGTCTATGGGGTCGCACAGAGTCGGACACGACTGAAGTGACTTAGCAGCAGCAGCAGTAGCAACATTCGGTGAGTATGTTTTCTTAGAGAAGCCCAATATCATTCAGGCTCTTCACTAATGAAACGAGTCATCTTTGATTCACTGTTTTTGTTCTCATTTTAAGCTAATGCCAGATGCACTAAAATATTGAACAGATTATTCATGGCTTGGTAGACTAGACTCACACTTCAAACTGTGGAATGCCCACACATCTGAGAGGTCTAAGGTCATGGAAACTAAGGGAACAGCAATACCTGCTTGTGCTTACTGCAAAGAACGGCAGGCCGAATCGCCTATCTGCAATATTTTCTTTATCTGCCAAATATAAAGTTTAACTCGCCTAAGTTAAGATGTAACTCTACTCTCCACATACACAGAAGATCTTTGCAGAAGAACTGTTTTTGGCAACTTGCAGATGCTCCTGGGTGAACAGTAAACAGGGTTGGTGGGGGACTGTTGTAACTCTTAAGCCATTCAGATCATCAAAACCTTGTCCTTCCTTATGGAGCGAATGGGGTGCATCAAGGTGGCAGTAAGTTGTCAACAGAGGAGACCAGACAGGTGGAAACAAGCAGAAGTAGCAGACACTGCTACACAGGACTTCCAGAAGGGAGGTCACTCTGGGCAACTCAGCATGAGAAGAAAAGCAGTGCTGAACTGTAAACTCAACAATGATGGTTTTCTCTCACTGAGCTAACAGGCCCAGAACTTCTGGTCTTGAAAACCTGGACACAGTGCCTCTCTGCTCTAAGAGTAACCACATTTCTGTTAAGAATTAAAAGCCAGATCCTATGTTCTGTTTGATTCCTTTTCTCTACATTTCCCCCACATCATCTGTCTGTGCTAGTTTTTCTCCCATATAGAAATTATGGCTCAGTTTCCCAAGGAGGGGGGTGACCAAATCTGTAAGGAGGTGACCAGATTCTGCTTCTCGTTGGTAACCCGGAGTGTCAGGGGCCATGTGCATATTTACCAACCTCCATCTTTCATTTGTCTGGACTCAAGCCCTGATGTGCGTGGGCTCCTCTCTCCAGTCACCAGGTTCCCCCTCTTTCTCTGACCTTGTCTATTATCATCCCAATGGAGAGACTTTGGGAAAGATTCACCCAAGGGCAATGGGATTAGCAGGGTCTCCACTGGGATGAGAGTTAATCATTTGTGCCATTTCATGTCTACTCAGTTAATAATGGGATAGGAACTCAATACAACTAGGTATTCTGTAAGGTGAATATCTAGTTTTTACTTCCAGTGACCTTCTTCTGTGCCTGCAGCACCTTTGTGGGCTTTCAGGAACCTTGGATCCAATGACTAGAGGGCACAGCCTGAGAGAGGTTAAGATAAGACCTCCAGTCCTCACCAAGTTACAGAGCCACAAGGCAGTTCAAGTTATAAAATAAAAGGCACTGCATCTATCAGTGTAGAACAACTGATCCCAAGAGACTCCACTGGATATTCTGAGTGCTAGGACAAAAGTTTCCCCGAATATAAAAGGATTCCTAAGTCCTTACCATGACTGCCAGTTGTTGAAATCGGATCCTTGGGTTTCATTCCCTAACCTGGGCTAAAACTGACTACCCTACTGGATCCTTTTGTCTGGCATTTCTGGCATCTTATTTTCCCTCACAGCTCCCTTACCTGTGTGGAATGTCTGAAAAGTCTGAGCAGGTTTGCAAGTCCTGTTCTAACACACTGGCACTGCAGAGGGGCCCCCCCACCCCAGCGCAAGCACAGGGACCACAAGTGGGTGGGTGGGGCGGTTCTGTGACCCTGTCCTTGACCTGAACCCCACGGAAGGAAATGCTTTGCTAATGGCTCATTCCCCAAGGGCAGCACTGGTCTTAGCTGCGGGCACTGCTAGGGCACAAATCAATGTCAAAGAACACAGAACACTGCTCTGTTAATGAGGGTAATTTAATTAATTGGCAATTAGTCTGCTTCTGATAGTTAAGTTTTAACCAGAAACAACTAGACTTTATATCATCATAGCTTTTCTAGCCTGGATGGATGATGAATAACTAGGGAGAAAGAGCGAGTGACACACCTAGCAGGGGCCAGTGGTGCTGCTTTTTGCTAACGCAGTAATGCTAAGGCTTATAATTCTTCAAGGGCTCAATGAAAAGGCATGAAAAAGAGTGAATTGTTTTAGTATCCAGTTGTCCCTGCATTCTGTCGACACAAATCCCTGTTTCCTAGAGACTCTGCCTGTGATCACCATTTCTTACAATCTCAGTGTGTCTGATATTTAACACTGTTAAAAATTCAAACCCCGTTTACAAACTGTGCTGTTGTGAATGGGTAACCTTTGCTGGGAAATCTGTGCTTCTGTTGAGCTGTAGCATACGTATCGTTAGTGTGCCTCTATGTATTAAAATGTCTTCTGTACACTGGAAGCCACTGTCCTTTGTCAGCCGTGTGTGTGTAATTGTTTCCCCAAGGGCTAGGGCTGTGGGTTCCCAAAGTCACCTGTTTCATTTCCATTCCTGCTGTGAGGAAATGTCCTTCACCAGAGACAAGGCAGTATTAGAGATGATGTTTCAGAACCATGGAATGTTAGAGATGATGTCCTACATCTATGAGATGCAGCACAATCCAGCTGATCCACGTGTGTAGAAACTGAGAACCTGACCCCCTCCTGCAGTTACCTAAGGAAGCACAGCCCAGGACTCTGGATTTTGCCTTTCACTATGATCTTAAGGCTGTGGACAGTTCATGCACCTATTTTTTCAGCACTATGTCTTCCTACCCATCAATATCTTTGTCCTGTCCTATTCTACATATCCAAGCAGCAGGTGGATGTTCCAAGCCCAGAACCCAGGATGGGAAGGTAACCAATTCTGAACTCTTGCAGCTAGAAGCAACTTCTGCCTCAGGGAGGATCAAGGGGTCTTCCAGTCATCTCTCTGACTTACAACAGCCTAGCAGCCACAGGCTAGCTGGTTCCTGGGACAGGATCTTGTTAAGTCTTGTGGGCTTTGTTGTCCAGGTCTTGGGAAGCATCCTGTCACCTTCTCAGTGTCTGCTGAGCACAGGGCAGGATCTAGAGCTCTTTCCATTCTGAGCAATGCCTGTCCTAAGGACGCGACCTCATTTCTGCAGGCTGCTGAGGCCCCTTCATTCCATTTCCTGCTCATTTCCTTCCTCCTCCAACCAGTCCATTCTAAAGGAAATCAGTCCTGGGTGTTCACTGGAAGGACTGATGCTGAAGCTGAAACTCCAATACTTTGGCCACCTCATGCGAAGAGCTGACTCATTGGAAAAGACCCTGATGCTGGGAGGGATTGGGAGCAGGAGGAGAAGGGGACGACAGAGGATGAGATGGCTGGATGGCATCACCGACTCGATGCACATGAGTTTGAAGTGAACTCCAGGAGTTGATGATGGACAGGGAGGCCTGGCGTGCTGTGATTCATGAGGTTGCAAAGAGTTGGACATGACTGAGTGACTGAACTGACTGTGAGAACCTGATGGTAGTAAAGTTGATACCAGAAAGTTCTTTCAAGCCAGAGGGACCTTGTTTTTCCTAGTCAGTGTTCTCATTCCCCACCTGGCTGATATGACTCAGCCCTAATAGCTCCAGCGTGCAGAGGTGTGAAAGTCAATGTGTGAACTGCACTAACTTTAAAAAAAAAAAAACAAACAAAAAAAACCTGCTTCACCCCCTTTAGAGCCCTGCAAGCTGAGCTCATTTTAAGCGCTAACCCTGCTCTTGACACCTAGGCTAATCCTAAGGAGAGCTCCATTCTGCCACGATCATGAGCAGGGAGAGGTGTTTCACCCGTCTTGAGTTCAACCCACAAAACAGGATTGTGGGCAAAAGCTTGTTAACCATGAAGCCTTGCACGTCACACTTAATAACCCCTTATATGCACAGAGGAACTTCTGATGTGGTTTCTGAGCTTCTGTGTTAAAAGTTATCATCACTCCGAGCTCCTGTCCTGAAGACACTGCTCTGCCAAACCAAGGTGGGGTGTTCATCACACACAAAATGCACCAGGAACTACCATTCCCTGATCCCCTGCCCCACCTACCCCAGTCTACACTAAGATACTGTGCCCTGCAGCTTGAGAATGGTACCGTGGCTACCTCTTTTCTTTCCTAGACTCCATGCCCCCCTCTTCTGAAATCACAAACTGATTTTCTTCGAGTTACTGAGAGTCCATGTGGTTCGGGTGGCTCTGGAGACCGTGTGTTACCAGATGTGGCCAATCCCAGGATCTCACACACCATGCCAACTACAATGGAGTATGTGACCAAGCCGGACCAATCAAAATCAGCCTCCTTGGCCAGGAACTATCCGAGGAGCCTCTCCACCCCACTCCTGCACCCCAGAAATCGCTAATCAAGTAAAGTGCAAACTTGGAGGTGCTGATGGCCAGTTTTGCTCCCAAGTGGAATGAGCCTTCCTAAGAATGAAGCACTTCCTAAAGGCAAACAGGGCTAAGAGATGGAGAGAAAGAATGTTCTAGATGCAGCTATGCTTCAGTCTACCCAAATCTATCCCTGAAGTTTTCAGTTATACTAGACTTTAAAAAATCTTTTCCAAAAAGTTTTCTTAATAGGCATCTAAGATTTGCAATTAAAAATGTCTTACACAAGTTCTAATTGGATCCAGGACTGTTCCCCCAAAAAAGGGTTTAGTGTAACAGGTCTGGTGGAATACAATGTGATACATAAGGGTTCAGAACCATGAGTTCAGTAACTTGAAATATATAAAATTTCTGAGCCTTTAACTTGACAACATATGCTTTAAATGTCTCCAATTATTATAGTATACACATTAGATTCCTTAGGAACAGTCTGCTAAAGAATATACTTGGGCACATGCTTAGTTTTTCTCAAAGTCCAGGCTTTTAGAAGTAGAGGAAATGCTTTAAGGGAATGGCAAAAAAACAAAACAGAATAAAACAAACCTTTAAGGATCTGTTCTGAACTCAACTAGGTTTATCCCAGTTGACAATGCCTTTATATTATTGCTGAATTTGATGACCCATTAAAAAATTTAGTTATTCCCCAACATTTCAATAATAGTCATTTACCTCTGTGGCCAGAACAAAAACTCATGTGCAACTGAAAAGAGAAACTTGGGATTTTCTCAGGGTAACGGATTACATGTCCCTCTTACTAACGGCGTCCGTTCTCTTAAGCACTTGTCACATTTCAGGTGGACAGGAACGACACAGAAGGAAGAAGGCTGGACAACGATGGCTGTGGTTTCAGAGTTATTTTAATAACCAGGTTTACATTAACAGTCACTTGATGAACTTTTTTTTTTTTCCCTTAATCTCAGCTAAACTCAAAACACAGTTTTCTTCACGGTTCAAAGCAAACAGCTCTCGGCGTTCCAGAGCTGCTTCACAGCTACCACAGGTCACAGGGAGAGCCACTGTCTGTTCATAGTCACCAGACACAGAACTGAACACCCACACACCATTTCCAAAGAGGGAACTTACAAGGGATGCTGGCTGCCTGGGACAGCCCACGTGTACACTGGGACTCGAGCTGGAGGTTCCAGGGGAGGAGGTCTGGGAAGCTTGGGCCAAGAAGCTGTTGGGAAGATTTCTCACGGGGGAGCCCAAGTCCAGGCTTGGAATGGACGCCTTTGGGGCAGAACATGACTCTTTGTGTGGAGTCACAAAGGAAAAGGCCAGAGGATGACTGGACTTGTAAGAAACGCACTTTTGGGATAACTACAGCCCTGCTCTCTTTAGAAAACTTAGATGAAGTATCTCTAGGGGGGGTAGCTGATTTATCTAATACCCTCTCAATTACCAAAGATGGCGGCCATCCCAGAAAGAAGCCCAGATAATTGCCATCCCCTCTTAGAGAGGGGCCAGGCCAAGAGATGAGACAGCCAAAGAAAGCTTGGAGGAGACGGAAGACCCAGTAAGCCCTCCCACCCTCAGATGAGATGCCAGCGAATCCTGAGAGGGCTGTGGCTCACCATCATGTTCTCTTCCTAAACCCTTTGGATAGAGCTCTTTGATGGGTCTCATGGATCAGGGCACATTCGAATACAAATTTTACCTTAAGTAACAAAGAACCAGAACTCAATGTCAACAATATACTGGGAGTTTTCTTGGAATTCTCAGAAATTTTTGTGCTTGGAAAGTTACTAATAGTAAGTGAAGACAGGGAGACTTTCTCAGTTAAGTTGCCCATCATGAATGCATATAGGGGTTGTTCCTTCAGAAAAAAAAAAAAAATTGTGCAGAATATAAAGTTCTGGCTCAGTGTTTCATTCAGAAGTCCTAAACGGAGCCAATTTGGCCATGAAAGATTTATTTTCAAAGCACAGAGAGGTCGTGGGGAGGCTGAGCAGGACTCAGGGATTAGGTAAGAGCAGCAGACTGCACACAAGAGGATGCCTGGACTAGTCATTTATGTGTCTTTCCCTCCATCTGGTGGTTGTGGCTGGTACTGCAATGTACCTTAAAGCACAGCCCAGCCAATGAGGTATATATGAAAGCTTCTGATCTGACTAGCTCCCTCTGCCTGCAAAACTGTCCTTCTGAGTTCTACCAAAGGCCCCCAAATCTCTGAGTATATAAATCAAGAGCTGCAACCTCCCCTTCGCTTAAATTTCTCTTAAGATAAAGGCACCATGAAAAAAGCCTTAAAAACAGCAAGACTCCTTTTATGAAAGGAAATAATCTTTTTCATGATTAGAACAGAAAAGTACATTGCTAGGGAAATCCTCTTCCTTGGCTATTTCCAAACTCCTTTTTAGCCATGTACCCCCTTCTTCTCTGGTCTTCAACTTACTAACACCTGCAGAGATAATGGCTTCTCCTAAGCACTTGAAAGGTGTTTGCTCTTTTCTTGAAAGTACTTAGTTCACGGGGTTTCAGGACCTACCAGCTGGAGCCCCTAAGCACAGAAGTCTGATACCGGGTTGAATATGTTTTCTCTGCAATATGGACCTCAGCGGGATCACCGAACTTGCTCCAAAACAGAATTTTCATAAATGGAACGATAGGGAATTGGACATTCAGGTCTGACCGACAAGGCAAATGCTAACACTAGGCTAATTTCTTTTACGTTCATGTCACGTGGAAACTCACTGGGAGACTCTGGTACTGAAACAAAAAGTTTCCCCACAGGATATGCTAAGGGAAATGGCAAGAGATGGTTCAGAATTGACAAACAACCACGGCAACAGAACGTGATCCTTTTGCTTCAGACTGCCTTTCTCACAACTCTGCTGCCTCCCGTATGAGCCGAGATTCTCTGTTAGTAATAAAAGTTAGGGAACACCTAAGAAAACAAATTTCCAACAATAACCAAAAAAAATCATATTCAATAAAAGATGTGCCTGGATCTTAGGAGAGCAAGCGAATCACTCACCCCTGGCAAGAGAAGTCCACCTCAGCTCCAGGCCTAACTTGAGAAGCCACTTGCTTGTCTCCATTTAATGAGCTTGAGAGGTGATCGCCAGGTGTTTAGAGGGAGGTGTTACTTAAGTGCGGCAGCCCTCCCCGCCCCGGCCGGCGCTGTCCTCCCAGCTGCTGCCTTTTAAAAGCACCAAAGAGGCAGGGAGGGCAAGAGGAAGAGAAAGGTCATTGCTGCTCTCTCCTCCTAGTTCCCAACCCAGGAAAGAGAAGAATTTGAAAGCAACACTGAGAAAGAGGCCCGACCAAACACTGGCACGACCAAAAAGGTGGAAGCAATGGTTGGGTTTTGGTGTTTTAATAAAATGTTCCAAGGGCTAAAATCTACTAGGAGAGGACATGACAGAGTCCCGAGCCCGAAGATCGCCTTCCTGGTCTGCGGACCCCAGGGGCCCGTGGTGGTGTACCGGCTGCCCCGAGCGGCCATCTTTCGTGGAAATTAACATACTTCATCAACACAATACACAAGACCCGCTATGCTCACCCACCCGCCTCCCCCGTCCACACACTACCCCAGCCCCTCTGAGCCTTCCGCCTTGCTCTGGGTTCCCACCACCCACTCACCCCAAATAACCGGCGTCCCTTTTGTTCATTTTCCTGCCGTCCCCGCTTGTCTGTCCCCTTGTCGTAAGATGCAGCACTACACACGCTCTCAACACTATATAGCAGACGCTTTGCCTTAGTGGCCCAATTGCATGCATGTAAATGGGGGGAGGGGCGTCAAACAAATCCAGGCTATGCATCAACAGAAATCAAAGCAATATTCGTAAAGCTAGGCAAGCGAGCGTTAACATTGGAGAAACATAAGGCTTGAGGCTTATTGATTCTTTAGATCGAAACTGTTTGGATTCGCTTTCCTTCTTAAATATTGGTGTACCATTTTGGCTTCAAAAGAATCTCTTCTTGCTTCTGCCCCTCTCTTTGGGGGAGGGGTCACTTAACTCAGGGATGTGATGTTAGAACGCCCTCCAGGGGGCGCTACGATGCGCTTGCTGGCCGAGCGGACCCCCTCATCCACTTGGGTGCCTGCAGGTGACAAGAAATTCCCAGGGAATAAAGGGAGGTGGGGGTGTGGACAAGAGAGAAAATGGATTAATTTGAAGAGCATAAGATAGTAAATGCCCTCCTCATCTCCCAAGAAACTTCCATTTCAGTCTGTCAGGTAGTCCAGACTTTCCGTACCCACTCTCCTGAAAACAACCCTTTGCAGGAGAAGCCAGATTCTTATTGGATTTCATCAGACACTCTGCATCATAACAATGACAATAAAAAGAACAACGGAAGTGATATGAAAAACAGCTGCTCATGTGCACTGTGATAAGCAAGTCTGAAGTGCTTCTCAGATCATCTCATTCAGTCCTCATCACGATCCTGGAAGGGGGTACTATTATTACCCCATTTTACAGAAGAGGTGACTGAGGCTGTGCGAGATCAGGCAACTTGCCTGTGAGGGTCTCACAAGTTGGAGTGGTGATGGTCTGACCTGGGGATACAGCTAAAATGAAATATGCACTCCTTTTTCAGAAAGTAGCCACAAAAAAAAAAAAAAAAAAAAAAAAGCTTAGGCATGACAGTAGTCAGGGAGCACTGAAACATGGCAAAAACACTGAAAAATTTCAGGCAACTAGCATATGTGATCTCTGATACTGTCACCTCAAGTTTTAGCATTTTTCCTCCGTCTTCCTCCCCTCTGCCCCACTTATATCTTTTCCTCCCTGTTTTCCCATTTCTCGCACTTCTTCCCCACACTTGTCCCTTTACATGTGCCTTTCTCTTATTATCTCACTTACCTCACTTCAAAGTTTTCATCAGAGAGATGCAAATCTACACTTACTGGTTATCTACACTATGGTTATGGAGCAGTTGAACATTTTCTAAGAACATCAGAGAGTTCTTAAAGATTCATGATATAGCTAAGCCATGGTAAATGTTTGTAGCTGTTGCTAGCATTATTATTATGACAAGGAAAGGGAGAAGATAAATAAAATCCTAGGCTGGAAGAAGCTATTGCAATTTGAGCATAAAAATTATCTATTAACCTGGGCAATGGAAACAAAATATACTGTGGAGCTCACCCAATCTAAGGCAGAAAGTCATACCCAGTTCATTAGGAAACCATGCCGTCCGGCCCCGCCCTCGCCCCGCCCCCAGCAGGTGTGCTCTCTAAGCAGAACTGGTCATCTTTCAATCCTGATGGTCTATCTGGCTGAACCTTGGCTTCCTTTCCCGCCAGGACTTCTCTTTGGCTCAGCAAACCATCAGCTTGTCCCGACTCACCTGACAGGCTAAATCCGGACTGATGCAGGTTCCTCACCGGCGGGTTGGGCCGCGTGGGAGAGCCCCGGGTGGAGCCGGCGGGTGTGCCCGCCTTGGGCGTGGTGGTCAGGTCGAACACCGGCCCATCGTACATGCCCCTTGGCACGGCGTGAAGGTCCGCCATCTGCAGCAGAGAGAGAAGGCACCCTTTAGTTTTTCAACAGCCAAGGGTCTGTTCCAGGCAGCACAGATGAGGCAGTGAATCAAGTGTGTGTAGTGAGAGCTAGAAAATAATCATATTATTTTTCAGTACTAGGGATGCAGTGTACAACATGATAAAGGTATTTAACACTGCTGTCCATTAAAAATCAAAGTTGTTAAGAATGTAAACCCTAAGAGAGGAAAATGTTTTTTCTATTTTTTTATATCTATGAGATGATGGTGTTCACTAAACTTATTGTGGGAATCATTCCATGTAAGTCAAATCATTATGCTGTACACCTCAAACTTATGTTTGTGCTGCATGTCAATGATATCTCAATGAAATGGGAAAAATTAAAAGGTTATTTTAAGGAAAAGAGAAGCAGTATAAAACAAAGTGGGTGTTGTGATAGAGTGACCATGGAGGTGGCGGGTGAAGGCCGCTTCTAGCTAAAGGTTCTAGCTGAAGGTTCAGAGGTGCTTGTGTGGGACCTTAAAGGGAGGAGGCTGGGGAGGCAGAGTGGTGGCCCGATGGCAGAGTTCTCAGCACAGGAAACCGACAGTGTGAACATTAATGAATAGAAGAACCACCTGGGTGGCAGAGCCGAGTGGGTGGGAAGGGTAGCAATTTGAGACGAGGTCCTTGCTGGCAGGGATGTGTCCCGGTGGGGGCTTCATCCTCATGCTCCTCAGCACAGATCAGAAGAAGCAGCTTACAGGGTCTGACCCACTGGCCTCTGGTTGTGGCTGTGTGCTTGCCCTGGGACCGTGGAGCCCACCAGCAACACCACCCACCTGCATGCTCTGTGCCAGGCATGGTGTGACGAGGGCTCATGGTTTCACATGAAACAGACTGCCTCCCTCAAAGGCACTCACAGTCTATCATGCAAACACTGCAAGACCACCCAAGGCAGCATAACAGCCAGCATGCAACCTTCACCTATTTCTTATCATTGGCCAGAGGTGAGGCAACGAGGACAGGCCACCAGAGAGCCTGACAGCACAGGCAGCCCATCGTAAGACTCCACGGAGTCACACAGAGCCGCCCCTCTCCTGTCAGTGACTCAGGTACAGGTGCAGAGGCAAAGCTCATCAAATTTGCAGATGCTCAGGATTCCGCTAAGAGGATGACTACATCTGTACTCCTTCAAAACCTTGACCAATAACTGTATTTCATCAACATTTCTTGGGATCCAGAGGCAAAGTCACATTCATGGAAATACAAAGCTGATATATAGGATGTCTGAGTGTCTTTCTCTTTTCTGTTAGGCCAGAAATGGACTGTAGAATTCTACTCCATGTTACCTACCTTCAAAACGATCAGTCATAGAGAAGGATGGGAAAGGGACTTGCAGCACTATCATTAATGAATAGTGAAAGGCTGCAGGGATATTTAGAATGAAGGGCAGATGACTTTGGGAACACAGAGATGCTCAGAGGTGGGTTCAGCTCATTCTCTGCAGGTGCCTGGAGCAGAAGTGAGCTTCAGGGAGGCAGACTTGAACCCAGCAGGCTCCTATGGAGGCTACGGATAAGGCTGCTGCCACCCGTGGGGCTCTGGACAAAATG
Organism: Bubalus bubalis; assembly: GCF_019923935.1. Lineage (NCBI taxonomy): Eukaryota > Metazoa > Chordata > Mammalia > Artiodactyla > Bovidae > Bubalus > Bubalus bubalis. The sequence continues at coordinate 52,597,348 of NC_059165.1, read as the reverse complement.
GATTCTCTCTGGCTTCTACGCAGTGACTGCCTCAGTAACTCTGAGTCTGAAACTAGAAGGAACTCTCCAAATCTGAGCTCAATAAATGAACAACTAATATCATGCTAGGGCTATCTGCACAAAAGTAGCTAGCTTCCCAGAATTCTGATTATTTCAATATATGCTTATGTCTCCATCATAATTCTAGAATCCTCTGCTTTTGCTTTTATAACTGGTTGGATTATCGGTTCACCTTCCAATAAACCATTACATGTAAAAACAAAAACAGGAAAAAAAAGAAATTGGTTCTCAGACAAGGCTGGCCAGCTGCCTCATGAGATGGGGAGGCCCCTGGTGCTGCAAACATCCACACAAGGCTAGATGACCACTTACTGTACTCACTGGCATCTAGGAGTTGGGCAGGACACTGACATACCGAGTTTCTGGGAGCTTCTCTCTAATGATATCACGAAGGGCACTCACTTCCTGTTCCCAGGCCCCATCCCATGTTCTGCCAGCTGCCGGGGGTGCTGGCAACAGGAAGGTCTCACTGGACTCACACCCAAGAACTGCCCTCAGATGGAGAGAGCCGCTTGGCCCAAAGCCTCACACTCTGCCTGGGGCCGGGGTGGGAGGGTGAGGGAGCAGAGGGAGTGATTATAAGGCCCAGACTCCTTTCAAGACCAGTCCAGCTGAGGCCTTGGTTGTAACTGCATTCAGGCATCCCTCTGTCCGGTCCTGCTTTGTTCACGCTGTCACAAGGTGTGAACCGAAAGCAATATCCAACCTCCCTCTCAGAGCCAGTTTCCCAGCCCATGTGCTCTGCAAGTAGGTTGAAGACCCCTGCGTGGGTCCAGACATGGAAGTGAGTTTGGGTCCAGCCTGGCCCACACTGATTTACAAAGTGCATCCCCTGCCTCCTCCCCCCTGACCATCCCCCCCACCCCGCCCCACCAAACCGTGTGCACAGAAGACTTTATCCCTTTTATAAGGCAAGGTCCTCAGGACTAGGGCTCAAATTTCACAATCCCAGAGCCCTAAGGCTTCCCTACAGGAAGGTGACCTAGAGGATGGTGCGGGGATAGGAGAGGGAGCCAAACAGAGTTCTGGGCCTCATCCCTCCATCAACCAGAGCTACCCTGTCTGTAATGTGTAGGGAGGTAGTGGGGCAGGTAGACATATACATAAACATGTACACGTGAGTGTATCTGCCTACCTATTGTGTGTGTATCTACCTATCTATTTATCTGTGAAATCAGGGGCATAAGTAAGATTTTATTTGAACTACAAAACTTGCTAAGAGTTATAAACATTTGCCCCAATGGATGGTTCGACACCAGGTAGATACAAGATGGGATACAAGACACGGAGGGGTGGGCGTGGTCTGCTGGTTCTTGTTGTAAGCCTTAAAGAGTAAATTATTTTTTAAAAATATATACAGAATTATTTTGAATTATTAAAATACTTCAATACTACTTTGAGAAAAAGCACTCTAAAGATGAGGAGAAATTGTTGGAAAAAAGCTTTCTTTAACTAAGAACGTTTTTGAAACCCCCTTTTATAAAATGGATTTCAGTCCATTAAATCTGTGCAATTGTCCTTTGGGAAGAGACCTTTGCTGTGAATCTCTTTGGGAGGATCTAGAGCACACAGCAGAGAAGGCGATGGCACCCCACTCCAGTACTCTTGCCTGGAAAATCCCATGGATGGCCGGGCCCGGTAGGCTGCAGTCCATGGGGTCGCAAGAGTCGGACACGACTGAGCGACTTCACTTTCACTTTTCACTTTCATGCATTGGAGAAGGAAATGGCAACCCAATTCAGTGTTCTTGCCTGGAGAATCCCAGGGACGGGGGAGCCTGGTGGGCTTCCATCTATGGGGTTGCACAGAGTCGGACACGACTGAAGCGACTTAGCAGCAGCAGAGCAAACAGACCCCCTCCCCATCTAGTGGTTCCTACACCTGTGCTGAATGGGTCACAGAGCCCTTTCCCCCACCTCTGGGCTCCACCTGCTTCTCACCTTCCTCCGGGCTTTAATGCGCTTGTAGACGTAGTCCGAGAAGGGGCTGCAGGGGATGAAGCGGCCAGCCCCCTGGGTCACATGCAGATTGCCATCTTCCAGCATGATCTTGCCCTGGCAGATGACCACCAGAGGAGCCCCGCGCAGCTCCATGCCTTCAAAGATGTTGTACTCTGCAGCCTAGAGACAGGGGTGAGGGGCGAAGCCTTGGTTATGGGTATAGTGGGGAAAGAAAGAGAAACACAGTTCTCCTGGGCTTGGGATCCCGCCTTTAGCATCCCTAGGAACTGATTCAACAGGTAAGCTGGGAACAGCTTACAAACTGTCTGCAACCTTTCAGTGGGCCGAGACCTCGGGAGACAGATGCTTGCTAAGAGTGGGCTTCCTGATGAAGAGAAGCATCCAATCTTTTGTAGCGTCCTCACATGGAAGTAAATTTTTGTCACTGGCACTGTTCAAAGAGAAGGTGAGTAACTGGCAGCAATGGTGTATATGCTGTCTTGTACTGGGTGGATGGGTTATACAACCCTTATGTCTCTGCTAGCTCAAAATTCAATAATGTGATTTGACACAATGTTTAAGCAATGGCCACTACCACCCAAAATGGGCTTTTCCCCTACCTTCCTCCTTTATTCAGTAAGAGCAAGGCACTGTTGCAAAGGGTTAAGGATATTGGTTTGGAGTCAAGTTATCTGGGTTTGAATCCTAGCTTCACATTTACTTGCTGCATTATTTAATCTCTCTGTATCTCTCCTTCTTTATCTAAAAAGTGGGGATAATAAAAGCGCCACCTGGACAAGAGTGTTACAAAAATTCAAAAAATTAAAAACACAGCGCCTGAAACGTAAGTGCTTGAAAACACATTTTCCTAACAAACATTTTTATGCCCCGATCTGTCAAGGGGTGGTGATGGTGGTCACGTCTGTCTCTTGTGACCCCGTGGACTGTAGCCCACCAGGCTCCTCTGGCCATGGGATTCTCCAGGCAAGAATACTGGAGTGGGTCGCCATTTCCTTCTCCAGGGGAATCTTCCCGACCCAGGGATCAAACCCACATCTTCTGCATTGCAAGAGGCGTCTTATCCACTGAGCCACAAGGGTACTAGGCTTTAACTACTATCTTCCACATGAAATTCCTCATGAGGACGTTATCAGAGCTGTTGACTGATTTTTTCCTGTGCTTTCTCCTTCTGGGCACCAGGTATCATCGCACTGCTGGCCCTCCTGGAGTGAGGTATGCCCACAGTCCTGGCTTTGGCCAGTGCAGGGGGAGAGGAAGTGACGTCCTGGGAAAGCTTTCAGGGCCACGTCCCGGCCCCGGGCTCAGCAGTCATATAGCGCAGGTAGAGAGGGTGTCAATACAGGCCCCTGCCCTGAGTGACTGTAATGGGCAGAGCCCCTCTTCTCTGCCCACCCATTTTGCAAAGCAGAAGTGAGAAATAAACTGCTGAGGTTTTATATCCCTGGGAATTCAGGATGATTGGTTATTGCAACACATCCTCGCCCCATTACCCTGGCTCACCACAAACTCACATCTCTCCTGTCCCTGTTCCCCACCCATGTTCCCCAGTCTGCTCCATGCCCACCCACTCAGGCCGTACCGACTGGTGGTTCTTGGCAGAGACGATCTTGACAGCATCTGGATCCCAGATCACCAGGTCACTGTCAGAGCCCACGGATATTCTTCCCTTGCGAGGATACAGATTGAAAATCTTGGCAGCATTTGTGCTTGTCACGGCCACAAACTGGTTTTCATCCATTTTCCCTGTGGCCTGTAAAAATATACACACACAATGGTCCCTCCAGGGCTTCTGAGTCCAGAGCAGGGTGACCACAGTTCAGTTCAGTTTAGTCACTCAGTCGTGTCCGACTCTTTGCGACCCCAAGGACTGCAGCAAGCCAGGGCTCCCTGTCCATCACCAATTCCCAGAGTTTACTCAAACTCGTGTCCATTGAGTCAGTAATGCCATCTAACCATCTCATGTTCTGTCGTTCCCTTCTCCTCCTGCCCTCAATCTTTCCCAGCATCAGGGTCTTTTCAAATGAGTCAGCTCTTCATATCAGGTGGCCAAAGTATTAAGAGTTTCAGCTTCAACATCAGTCCTTCCAGTGATTCTGTAGCTCACTGGGTGGGCTTAGGCCCAGAAATACAAAGAGGGGCTTCAGAAGTGGTGAGCACAGAAGTCCACCCAGTGAGCTACAGAATCAGCTCTAGCTCTGGGCTGTCAGGATCACCCAGACAAAATGGACAAATGCATGGCTGCATGGCTTAGAATGGAATTTACTGCTCTGGAAGTATGCATGTTTTTTCCAGATATGTACATACATTTACTTACTTATTTATCCCTTCTAACTCCAAAAGGCATTATAGAGATTTCAAAGTAAAAGCAAATGTAACTGTGAGCCCATATTTTAGATATTTCTATTTGCATAGGCACCCAATAAATATGGAGGAACCTTGTCCAAATGAAAACAATGGTTATCCCTGGGTTGTGGAATTCTGAGTGATTTTTTTTTTTTTATGTGTGAACTTTTCTGTGGTTTCCAAGTGTTCTTTATTCAGCAGGTATCATGTGAGTAATTTTAAGATATGTATTACCTTTTAGCAGTTCCAGATAGTGCCAAAATAAATATATATACACAGACACTCATAAATACATAACAATGTAAGAAAAGATGAAAAAAACCTAAGTTTATATGAGAAGAGACAAAAATACTTATACTTTCCCCCTTTTCAAAACAAAAATCTTGGGTAAGGAAATAAGAATTTAGTTTAAAATCTAGTTTTGACCTTCCTGAGAACCAAGAGGGGGAAAAAAAAGGAAACTTGGATTACATGGTGTAGATGTGTATTTTATTTGGCTCTGAAATGAGTGTCTAGGATGTTTTATATAAAACAGAGGGAAGTGATCAACTTAATAATGAGTTTTATAAAGGTTAGTCAAATCTTAGGAAGTGACTTCATTTGCATGGGTTTTTTGTCAGCTTCTGTGATGTTAACAAGGAAAGTAAAACCACACCACTTTGCCAGAAGACTTTGACAATTACCTGTACAGTTTGGATGACCACACAGCCCAGTGCAGGGCGTCCTTGGTGAGCAAATGACGTGAGTCTTGGTCACAGACCCCTCGCCTATCATGTCAAAGGATTACAGCCAATCCTTTATTCGCACCATCAGATGAAGGATGTGTTTCTGGTCCATGTGCATACACGCTAAGTTGCTTCAGTCCTCTCTGACTCTTTGCGACCCTATGGACTATAGCTCGCCAGGCTCCTCTGTCCATGGGATTCTCCAGGTGAGAGTACTGGAGTGGGTTGCCAGGCTGTTCTCCAGGGGATCTTCCCAACCCAGGGATGGAACCCGCGTCTCTTACGTCTCCTGCGTTGACAGGCGGATTCTTTACCACTAGCACCACCTGATTCGTAGTCCTTCACAATCTAGGAGGCCTCCTCAGAACCCAGCCCTCGGGACTCATCACTCTAGAAGGGACATTCACAAACCACCTGGTTCCAGAGATACCTGGGCAGGTATGAGGCCTCATCTGCACACCCAGCGCCCCCAGGGGTGAAGAGGAGCAAGGAGCAGGACACTCTGATCTGGCCTCAGCTGCCCTCCTGTGACCTCCATCCTCACCACAGCCTTGTCCCAGATGACAGACATGCGCTCCTCCACACCGTTGGTGCCCTCGGGAATGGCGGTGAAGTTGTCCTTCCCGATGGCTTTCTGGGCAGTGCTGAAGGTGCAGTGGGCACTCCCGGAGAGCTGCAGGTCTCCACTGGCCGAGGAAAGAGATCCATGTGAACAAGGAGACTAGAGGCTCCCCAGTGGCCCAGAAACAAGGGTCTAGGGTAAGGATGTGGAGCGCTGTGCATTGAGTTTGGAATCCTTCCCCTCCCTCTTGCCAACTGTGAACTTAGGTGATTTTTTCCACTCCCTGGGACTCAGTTACCCCATCTGGAAAATGAGGGGAGTGGATTAGATCACTTCTTATGTAACAGTAAAAAAGGGACCCAGACGAGTGATGGGACTTATCCATAGCGGGCAGCAGCAAAAGAGTCTCCCTATAATTTTGGTTCGGTGGTCCTCATGACCAGCTGTTAAAACTAGGGAAGTGATTTTTTGTCTCCTGGACCTTCAATTGCTCAATCTGTAAAATAGTGCTGATAGTTCCTCACTCAGGGTGATGTTTGTTGTAAGGAACAATGAGATCACGTGTGTAATCTCACCCTAGTTCTTGGCATACAATATGTTACCATTACTAAAATGATTACTGGAGTATCTTTTAAAATACAATGGCGGAGAGCCCATTGTCTGTGCTCAGCACTGCAGGGGAATTCCTGATTTGCTTTTCTCAAGGCAGACTCTAGTCTAGCTGATGGATGGGTGGCCCTGGTCCTCATTCCACTGGCCCCAAGACGTCTCCACGCAACACCCACTCCTTGTCATTCTGCACCAACCTGGCCAGCAAGGAGTTGATGTAGTCTGGAGTGGTCGGGTCAGGACTCAGAGGTGGGGATGTCACAAACGCAGCCGCCTTGGCCCAGTTCTTGCTCCAGTAATGGGTCCCATCCGTGCCCAGGCTGGCAGTGATGGGCTCACCAAAGACCACGTTTCCTGGAAGGGGAGGGTGAGAGGCAATAGGTTTGCATAATGTATGTGCTGCCCTGGGATGGGCTTAGATAATCATGGTCCCTACTCAGCATTCTCAAAGATGTTGCTCTGAAGTCAGGCAGGTGGGGTTCAAGTGCACATTCCCAGCTTTTCTAAGCCTTTGCTTTTCTATCTTCTAAATGGGAACAATTTTATATTTGGTAGAAGCCACTAGTTGCAAGATGCAGCATGCATTCATGCTCAATGGCTCAGTCGTGTCCGACTCTTTGTGACCCCACGGACTGTAGCCCACCAGGCCCCTCTGTCAATGGGATTTTCCAGGCAAGAAAACTGGAATGGACTGCCATTTCCTTCTCCAGGGAAATCTTTCTGACCCAGGGATTGAACCCATGTCTCCTGCATTGGCAGGCAGATTCTTTACCATTGAGCCACCTGGGAAGCCCAAGATGCAGCATTTCTTTTCAAATTTTCAGGTAAATTAAAATTTGAAACGAAAAAATATATACATTAACTACAAGATTCATCCCCATTTCAGAAATGTGAAAATGTGGAATAAATCAGTCCTGGAATTGATGACATAAGACAATGTCTACTTCCCAGCCTTGTGAAAATGAAGGGTTTGGCATACACAGAGTGTCTGGCACTTGGGAGATGCTAAGGAAAAGTGATTTCTTTACGCCTCATACTCCTTTCCACTGTAGAGTCCAAAGCCCCATATGTGCCCACGTCACTGGGAACTGCTAGATTCTGCTGCTGCATGGACACGCTTTGGCTCCACCAAGTAAAACCCATTCCCATGGATGACAGGCCTCATGATCTTTCTTCCATCATGTTTGTTACTCCCTCACCTATGGCAACAAGGGAATTTGCTCAAGGACACCCAACAAGCTGGGACACAGCAAAGATGAAGCTGGCTTCTAGGACCCTGTTTTCGAAAATGTGGGGCTGAAATGCCCAAACCAGAAGACAAGAGGAAGGATATTGGAACACATACTGACCTAAGCTGAGCTTCTTAAAGAAGGGATGGTGATACAGAAGGCAAATGCCATCTCATAGAGGGTGGGTTGGTACCAAGTGTCTTTGTGCCAGATTCTTGGGCTAAAGATGCTGGTGCAGCCCTCGGCTTCTTTAAGTTTGGTCCTCCGTCTTCCACAGTCAGGTTCCCCACAAGATGGACATCTAAGAAGGCTCTATGGCCAAGACTACAGGTTTTGCCTTGCTTCCACTCCAATCAAATGGTTTTGGTTGCCTGTATTGGGAAGAATTCTAAATATGCTCTGGTCTCACTAGAGAACACTCATGATTGACTTGCAATGTCTGCCACGTGCAAAATAAGGACGCAACAGCAATGATCCCCACAAGATAGTCCTGCTCCTTGGGATGGTAGTGAGAAGGATCCACACAGGACCAATGAGAATTTCAAGGGCTCTCCAAAAATATTTACCAAACTAAAGCAACAAAGAAATGAAGAAATGAAAAGCAAGCACTCAAATACCATTATGAGAAATAAAAACTTAAATGTGGACGCCTCTCCCTTTGGACTATCTTTAGACGGAAGACTAGAATAAGCACAGATAGTAATTTACTACAGCTGGCTTTGGAGTCTACCTCTCCCAGCTGGGAGATTCTGGACAAGATGGGCTTCAATTTTCTCACTGGAAAAATGGCAACAACAAATGCCAAATTCTCAGGGTCCTTCGTGAGTTCTACAGGACAATAGTAGTTCTCTCAGTGCAAGGCATGGCGTTGGCCCTCACTAAACTGAAATTCCTAATGTTGATTCTGAGCAGCCAGGCAGACATGCCGCAGAGCACTTGGGGATTAAACACCCTAGGACTTAAAGTCCTCTGGTCCAGAGGGAAGAATGAATCCCGCCATACTCTGTCTTCTCACTCTGAATGCTCCTGACTTTCCCTGAGGATGACAGTTCACGACATGTTTATTGGCTTCAATCTCAGCAGCCAGTCTTTCATCACTAAAGTGATGCCTTCCTTTCACCTTGGAGACCAAGCTGTACTAGTTCTCCTTGCTAGAGTTATGATCCAAAAGGCTAAGGATGGAGAATTTTTCTACATGAAATTTAAAACAAGACTCGGCATACAATTGAAACACCCTGTCTTTGAAGCCCCCAGGTCATCCAAGAATGGGTCCCAGGCTGGATGTAGCCACCAGCAGGAGGCACAGGAGGGTGAGGATGGTAGGTGGCCAGGGGGAGAGGTGTGGGGGTGTCCTCCGTGAACTTTTCTTTTCCTTTCTTTTTTTGGCTCCATGGCAGGTGGGATCTTAGTTCCCCGACCAGGGATAGAACTTGTTCCCCCTGCATTGGAAGCACAGTAGTCCCCACTACCAGGGATCACTTCTCCTTTTTCCTTTTTTCCCTTCTTGAAGACTGGGTAAGGAGCACTGGACTGCTCTCCTGCTCTCCTGGTTCTGTCCCGATGACTCATACCCAGTGGAGCAGCCACGCCGTTATCATATGGAGACACTTAGAAGCCAAGAGAGAACCAGCAGGCTTCCTGTGAGCAGGGTAAGGCAGGCGGTGACCCGGAATCAGCCAGCTAGAAAGGCTGTCAGGGCAATTAGGAAGCTTCCCTTCCCAGAAGAAAAGGGTCTCCTCTGCCGGAAGGCCGGGCAGCCACACACTTGGCCATCAGTCAGCTGGGACTATTTTTATCCCCCTCAGACACTCACATGTGGCGTTTCACAGACCAGTTCTGAGTTTGGGAAATGAGTCACTCATCGTGGGTCTCCCGACCGGCACACGGCGGGCATGATCATATAGCCGGGCCTAGGAAATCCTCCCTAGCAACTAAACACAAACCCCTATGGCCCCTAGGTCTCAATAAACTCTCTTCACTAGTGGGCCCATTAAGGTGCCACTGAGGACAACAGGGAGCAAGAAACCAAGCTTTGAAATGAAGATAAACTTGAGCTTGGCACAAGGTGAGCACCGGAAGCGAAGTTAGCAGCCATGGAGGAAGGAAGCACACATCAGAAGGTCTGGATTACAGAGCTTGGGGTCATGACAGCCATACCGTAGCTGGATATCGTATGCAGACCCATTCAACACCCGCTCTGAAATAACCTGTGCTGACCTGCATGGCTCAGGGGGTGGGAACCCCTGCACTCCCTCCCCTCAACGCTGGCCAATTATACCATCTCAGGAGCAGATACTGGTTCAGAGATGAACCCACGCCCTAAGCCAAGGCAATGTCAGTCTTTCTGGGGACTTTGGCTTGAGCTGTTGGAAAAGACATTCTCCACTCCTTCATCATGCCCCCACCAACTGTGGAGGACAACAGCAGCTTTTAGCTTGTCACTGTTCATACTGAAGATAAAGCCAAAAGAGAAGAAAGCAGAGTCCAGAAAGGCGTAAGAGTGACAGAGCCGTAATAGTATTGTTTAAATCCCTTGATCCAGCCACGCCTAAAACACCTTCAGCCAATAATTGTTTAAGTCCGTTTGGCTGGGATTCTGACTGCTGCACTTGATATAATCCTGACTAATATGTCCATTTATAAAGATCAGATAATATGAACTGACAGTGAAAGATCACAGGGAGAAAAAAGATATACCAACTCTCCAAAGAACAGATTCAAGCTGTACCATCTTGGGCAGACCACTTACCCTTCCTGAGCCCCAGTTTACTCATCTGCCAAGTAGAAGAAACCCTGAGATCCTGCCATCCACACAGGATGCAGAAAGGATCCAACGGACTAACAAGGATGAGGGGCTTCCCAGAGAGCAGGGCAATGAGCCAAACAGGCACTGCTGATACAGGACAGCTGGGAGGAAGGAGTCACACAGCTCTTTAGGGGTTCTGAGATCTCTGGAGCCCAAATCACCTTTTTTCCTGGCTTGCGAGATGAGGTCGGCTGCACTCTTGCTCATGACCTTCGTGATGTAGAGAGGACAGTTGGTTTGGCTAGCAATGGTGATGGCGCGGAACACAGCCTCAGCTTCCAGCTGCAAGAAACAATCCCCGGGAGTCAAAGGGAACAGGACTGTCTCCAAGCACCACCCCCGGCCTCCACAGACTGAGAATGCAGTGCCAAACAGAGGTTACAAGCCTTGAGGACCTGGAGCTCCACACCCTAAATCCAAACCTCAGATCTGTGGCTTCCAACTCTGTCCCTTCACCGGGCATCTCAGACCCCATCCCTCTCCTGGGAAGTGGAGATCAGGAGGGTGTGTAAGCAAGGGATTGTTAGGTGAGAGCAGTGCCTGGCCAGAGTGGCCTCTTCTCTCCTCTCCCTGTGATTATCACAAGGGCCACACATAATGGAAGCCTTTGCTCCCCAATCTGCCCAGGACAGAATCCCTGGGCAAAACATAACCCCAACAGCAGTATGTATAAATAACAGGTGAAGGCTGCCTGTGTGCATGCTAAGCTGCTTCAGTCATGTCCAATTCTTTGCAACCCTATGGATTGTAGCCTACCGGGCTCCTCTGTCCAAGGAATTCTCTCCAGGCAAGAATACTGGAGTGGGTTGCCATGCCCTCCTCCAGGGGATCTTCTCGACCCAGGGATCAAACCCACATCTCTTACATTGGCAGGTGGGTTCTTTACCACCAGCACCACCTGGGAAGCCCCCAGTGAAGGCTGCTGCTGCTGCTGCTAAGTTGCTTCAGTCGTGTCTGACTCTGTGCAACCCCAAAGACGGCAGTCCACCAGGCTCCGCTGTCCCTGGGATTCTCCAGGCAAGAACACTGGAGTGGGTTGCCATTTCCTTCTCCAATGCAGGAAAGTGAAAAGTGAAAAGTGAAAATGAAGTCGCTCAGTCCTGTCCGACTTGTAGAGACCCCATGGACTGCAGTCTACCAGGCTCCTCCGTCCATGGGATTTTCCAGGCAAGAGTACTGGAGTGGGGTGCCATTGCCTTCTCTGCCAGTGAAGGCTACTAGGTATTAAATCCTTTCCTGGATGGTCAGCAATGGGTCAGTTCTTGCAGGCGTTTCTTATACTAATCATCCCCAGGCTTCTCAACTCCAAGATTTCTTTTCTTACTGATCTCCTCCAGCCCACCCTAATGTATAAGTCATGTTTTTGAACATGCCAACCAACACAATTGACTGTAATAAGTACGAAATAATGAATCTTCCCCTGTTCTATTAACAAAGCAGGATCTTAGAGCTTGGCCTCTTCTCATGAGTTGGGTCCAAGTCCTGAGTCTGCCATTTAGAAGCTGGGTAACTTCAGGGATGTTACACAACCTCCCAAAGGCTCAGTTTTCTCGTCTGTGAAGTGGGGATAATAATAGGACCTGACATATAGAGCTACTGAGAGGACTAAAATAGTTCATCCTTGTAAGGCAATGAGCCCAATCCTGGAACAAGGCAAGTGTTCCCTGAAGGCTGGCTATTTGGCTGTATGCTGATGACAGCTTCTGACCAGAGGGAGAGAGCCTGCGTTACTACCGAAAACCCGAATTAGTCCAATTCAGCCCAAAGCAGACATGCTGGCATTTTCCTTTTCAATCGGCAACAGTTTCTTTTTGGATAAATATGAAACTCTGGTTAGCCATGCAGCCCAACACTTTTAAAAATATCAAAATAGCTTGCAGATAGATGCCTAATGTTTTTATAATGCAAACCAGTCACTGCCCTTGGTGGGTGCGGCTTAGCAAACAGACTCTAAGCACTTGGCTGGTCCAGCTAGCCTCCTCCAGGTTGCCTTCTGTTCCATGTGGCAAGATCAAGATCCCGGAGCCCAGAGCACAAGTGACTGTGGCCACCTTCCTGAAGCACCCAGACATCACAGGAGCTACCTCTGAGCTTTGGCTTCAGCTCTCTGAACAGCATCACTCAAGATGCTCTCCAGGTGTGCTCTGAACTCAAGAGCGGCTGCTCCTCACATGCCTAGGCCTCCTTCTTCATGCCTATGCTGACCACTCCAGGTCCCCCATGACCACGGCCCCAGCCTTTTTGATCTCATCCGCCCCCCCACCCACCCCCGCCACCCCGAGCACTGCAGGGTTTTCAGCACCTTGACAACACGACTATCTTTGGAAGGTTACATCACCCTCCAGCTTCACCCACAAGGGCTTCCAGGGTTGTGGAGATCTGTGGCTGAGAGGCTTTTTACTAAAAAGGAGACAGGAACAGGGAGGAACGGTGGGATGGCGGGGTTGGAATAACAAACCAAGGAACAAAAATAGACTTTGCTCAGAAATCCCCTGGCTGCTGCTGTAGGACTCTGTCTTGCCAGCACATCTCCACAGTGACCAGCATTTAAGAAAAGCTGTACAAACTGCTGATCACCCTGGCCTGCTCACACTGGGTGTTTTCCAGTCCTTCGAGCATGATGGCCAGTGGTTTCCCCTCTCTTGAGCTTCTTTACATAATAATAATATCCAGTACTCAGACCGGGGAAAGGACAACATTTATCTCTGTTACATGCATTGAGCGTAACACTAGCTACAAGCAAGTACCCCAGAGAAGGGACCTGGTATGCAGGAGACAGACTTTGAAAAAACAAAGGAGAACACTTTGACCAAAGCCTTGATCACAAAATTACACATTATTTCAACCGACAACAAAAACAGCATTAAAAACATGGAGTTTCCAGGGTGCTGCTAATGTTCTGTTTCTCCAGCTGGGTGGTAGTTGTGTGACTGCGTGTGTTCAGTTTGGGAAAATCCATTGCACCTTTAGGACAGGAATACTTTTCTCTATGTGTGCTACATTTTCTTTCTCTAAAAAGATCCTAACAGAGATGAACAATGGGAATATTGTGATTTCTGGTTGTGGTACCTTTTCCTATCTATCTTAAAAAAAATTTTTTTAATTGAAATAAAATTGCTTTATAATGTTGTGTGCGTTTCTGCTGTACAACGTGAATCAGCCATAACTATATATACATCCCCTCCTTCTCCTCCCCCCATCCCACCCCTCAAGGTCATCGCAGAATGCCAGGCTGGGCTCCCAGTGTTATATAGCAACTTCTCCCCAGCTATCCATTTTACACACGATGGTGTGCATACGTCGATGTTACGTTTTCCATTTGCCCCACCCTCTCCTTCCTGCCATGTCCACAAGTTCGTTCTCTACCTCTGCATCTCCATTCCTTCCCTGCAAATAGGTTCATCAATACCATTTTTCTAGAACCTGTATATTAATATATGATTAATATATGATATTTGTCTTTCTCTTTCTGACTTACTTCACTCTGTAGAACAGGCTCTAGATTCATCCACCTCACTAGAACTCACTCAAATTCCTTCTTTTTTATGACTGAGTAATATTCCATTGTATATATGTACCACTGTTTCTTTATCCATCTCCTACCTGTTGTAGGATGCCGGGCTTGGAATGATAGAACAGGAAAGGGTTCACTTCACTGACACAGAGGGCCTGGAATTCCCTCCAGGTGCCAGGCTGGTCTCTGAAAGCCAAGGTGCTCTCAGGCATACGGGCAGCCAGTTCCCAGCTCTGGGCCTGTGCCAGCCACTGAAGTTGCTGACAGCCCAGACATGTCCAATCAGCCACTAGTAACCATTCATTCATTCTTCAGCTCTTAAGCAGTGATGCTATTCAACACGCATCTTACATGTGGAAAACGTGTACCTGGATGTCCTTGTCACCATATACAAATCAACAGATATCATGCCTATGAAAAACCCACTCAGCCCGCTATCAATATGGCTGATATTGTGCAGGACTCAAAATAGAACACAGAGTAAAAGAAGTGGAAACATCTCTGGGCTTCACATTGATTAAGAATGGATTTAAACATTTACCTCTATTTAAATATAATCCTACTGAGGTACTGTGGAGTGCCCTCTGAGTTGTATTTTCTTTAGAGAGGTCAGGGGTCAGAAATAAGTATTTTCCTTCCATTCCTTTCTAATTTTCTCAGGGGCCTTGAGTTGGCTCAGTCAGACATGGTCTTTGGAAGAAACATCCCAGTTTCTGTCTGGCCTTCACAGAGTCCCAGCACCTTTCAAAAGAGTTTGTTCACACACCTTATGTGTGTGTGCTGAGGGAGGGGGAGCTAGATGTAAACATTATAACATAAAATGGGCAGCAGGACATTTAAAATGGCTAACACGGTCCTACCATACAACACAGGGAACTCCACTCAATGTTGCGTGGCAGCATGGACTGGGGGTAGTTTGGGGCAGAATGGATACATGTACATGTATGGCTGAGTCCCTTTCCTGTCCATCTGATAGTATCACAATGTTGTTAATCAGCTATACTTCAATATAAAATAAAGTTTTAAAAAATTAAAATAAAACGGGCAGCAGGCCATAAACCAGGCTGCTGTGATAACAGGAGTCTCCTGGAAGATGCTGCTAAAAAAAAAAGAGCCTCCATTGCTCCTACTTCTCTCCCTGCTCCCCCCAACCCCCATGCTCCTGAAAATTACCTCCTCTGGTCTGCTCAGTACATGGCCTTCTGGGCCAGTTATCCCCATTTCCAACATCCGGGTTTGCTCCTAGAATGAGAAAAGAATAGAGAACAATTTTTATATGAGCTCAACTGAGGCCTGAAACAGTATGAAAAGGCAAAAAGATAGGACACTGAAGGATGAACTCCCCAGGTCAGTAGGTGCCCAATATGCTACTGGAGATCAGTGGAAAACTAACTCCAGAAAGAATAAAGAGACAGAGCCAAAGCAAAAACAATACCCAGTTGTGAATGTGACTGATGATGGAAGTAAAGTCTGATGCTGTAAACAGCAATATTGCATAGAAACCTAGAATGTTAGGTCCATGGATCAAGGCAATTTGGAAGTGGTCAAACAGGAGATGGTAAGAATAAACATAGACATTTTAGGAATCAGCTAACTAAAATGGACTGGAATGGGCGAATTTAACTCAGATAACCATTATACCTACTTCTGTGGGCAAGAATCCCTGAGAAGAAATGGAGTAGCCATCATAGTCAACAAGAGTCCAAAAGGCAGTACTTGGATGTGATCTCAAAAACAACAGAATGATCTTTGTTCGTTCTCAAGGCAAACCATTCAATATCACAGTTATTCAAGTCTATGCCCTGACCATTAATGCTGAAGAAGTTGAAGTTGAACTGTTCTACGAAGACCTACAATATCTTCTAGAACTAACACCCAAAAAAGATTCCTTTTCATTATAGGGGATTGGAATGCAAAAGTAGGAAGTCAAGAATAACAGGCAAATTTGGCCTTGGATTACAGAATGAAACAGGGCAAAGGCTAACAGAGTTCTGCCAAGTGAACACACTGGTCATAGCACACACCCTCTTCCAACAACACAAGAGGAGACTCTACACATGGACATCACCAGACGGTCAACACTGAAATCAGATTGATTATATTGTTTGCAGCCAAAGATGGAGCAGCTCTATTCATCCAGCAAAAACAAGACTGGGAGCTGACTGTGGCTCAGATCATGAACTCCTTATTGCCAAATTCAGACTTAAATTGAAGAAAGTAGGGAAAACCACTAGTAATGGTATGATGTAATCAAATCCCTTATGATGACACAGTGGAAGTCAGAAATAGATTCAAGGGATTAGATCTGATAGACAGAGTGCCTGATGAACTATGGACGGAGGTTTGTGACATTATACAGGAGGCAGTGATCAAGACCATCTCCAAGAAAAAAGAAATGCAAAAAGGCGAAATGGTTGTCTGAGGAGTACTTACAAGCATTTGTGAAAAGAAGGGAAGCAAAAGGCAAAGGAGAAAAAGAAAGATAAACCCATTTGAATGCAGAGTTCCAAAGAATAGCAAGGAGAGATAATAAAGCCTTCCTCAGGGATCAATGCAAAGAAACAGAGGAAAACAATAGAATGGGAAAGACTAGAGATCTCTTCAAGAAAATTAGAGATACCAAGGGACTATTTCATATGAAGATGGGCACAATAAAGGGCAGAAATGGTATGGACCTAACAGAAGCAGAAGATATTAAGAAGAGGTGGCAGGAATACACAGAAGAACTATACAAAAACGATCTTCATGACCCAGATAACCACGATGATGTGATTACTCACCTAGAACCAGACATCC
The DNA here is from genome assembly GCF_019923935.1 of Bubalus bubalis. Taxonomy (NCBI): domain Eukaryota; kingdom Metazoa; phylum Chordata; class Mammalia; order Artiodactyla; family Bovidae; genus Bubalus; species Bubalus bubalis. Next base: position 52,580,743 of record NC_059165.1, on the reverse strand, counting down.
TGGAATGAGAAGTCAAGTGGGCCTTAGGAAGCATCACTACGAACAAAGCTAATAGAGGTGATGGAATTCCAGTTGAGCTATTTCAAATCCTAAAAGAGGATGCTGTGAAAGTGCTGCACTCAATATGCCAGCAAGTTTGGGAAACTCAGCAGTGGCCACAGGACTGGAAAAGGTCAGTTTTCATTCCAATCCCAAAGAAAGGCAATGCCAAAGAATGCTCGAACTACTGCACAATTGCATTCATCTCACACGCTAGCAAAGCAATGCTCAAAATTCTCCAAGCCAGGCTTCAGCAATACATGAACCATTAACTTCCAGATGTTCAAGCTGGATTTAGAAAAGGCAGAGGAACCAGAGATCAAACTGCCGACATCTGTTGGATCATTGAAAAAGCAAGACAGTTCCAGAAAAACATCTGTTTCTGCTTTATTGACTGTGCCAAAGCCTTTGACTGTGTGGACCACAACAAACTGTGGAAAAATTCTGAAAGAGATGGGGATACCAGACCACCTGACCTGCCTCTTGAGAAATCTGTATGCAGGTCATGAAGCAACAGTTAGAACTGGACATGGAACAACAGACTGGTTCCAAATAGGAAAAGGAGTACATCAAGGCTGTATATTGTCACCCTGCTTATTTAACTTATATGCAGAGTACATCAGGAGAAATGATGGACTGGATGAAGCACAAGCTGGAATCAAGATTGCTGGGAGAAATATCAATAACCTCAGATATGCAGATGACACCACACTTAGGGCAGGAAGCAAAGAACTAAAGAGCCTCTTGATGAGAGTGAAAGGAGAGAAAAAGTAGGGTTAAAACTCAACATTCAGAAAACTAAAATCATGGCATCCAGTCCCATCACTTCATGGCAAATAGATGGGGGAAACAATGGAAACAGTGACAGACTTTATTTTTGGGGCTCCAAAATCACTGCCGATGGTGACTGCAGCCATGAAATTAAAAGACGCTTACTCTTTGGAAGAAAAGCTGTGACCAACCTAGACAGCATATTGAAAAGCAGAGACATTACTTTGCCAACAAAGGTCCATCTAGTCAAAGCTGTGGTTTTTCCAGTAGTCATGTATGGATGTGAGAGTTGAACTATAAAGAAAGCTGAGTGCTTAAGAATTGATGCCTTTGAACTGTAGTGTTGGAGAAGACTCTTGAGAGTCCTTTGGATTGCAAGGAAATCAAACCAGTCTATCCTAAAGGAAATCAGTCCTGAATATTCACTGGAAGGACTGATGCTGAAGCTGAAACTGTAATACTCTGGCCACATGATGGGAAGAATTGCCTCACTGGAAAAGACCCTGATGCTGGGAAAGATTGAAGATGGGAGGCAAAGAGGACAACAAAGGATGAGATGGTTGGATGGCATCACCGACTCAATGGACACGAGTTTAAGCAAGCTCTGGGAGCTGGTGATGGACAGGGAAGGCTGGTGCGCTGCAGTCCATGGGGTCACAAAGAGTCGGACACGACTGAGCGACTGAACTGAACTGAGGCTTGAAAAAATGATGCTGGAATAGTCTAACCTAAAGATGGTCCACCCACCGCCTGAGCTGCTTTTGTAAAAGTGCAGACATCTGCTCTACCCAGGCCTCCCCAGTCAGAATATACAAGGTAGAATCTAAGATTCTGCATTTTAATAAGCCCCTCAGATTCTCATGCTTCAAATGGATGGTTACAATAAGCAGATTCAGCATTTAACCAGACAAAATAATGCCTCTAAATACAGCATTACCTGACTTAGCCTTTTGGTCAAATTCTATTTAACTAGGGTGTGGATCTCTCTACCCCTTGTCACTGATGGCTAAATTCCTCAGACTTGGCTGGCTTTCTGGCAGAAGCAGATGGCTAGGTTAATTGGAGCTGGCACCAGTCCTCAGCAGCAGAGCTGCATTTTTGCAGACATTCATGCTCAAGCACGGAGGCCAGTTCCTAGGAACCTCGTGCTGGTGCCACAGGAGATAAAGGAAGGAGTGAGCTGAACAAGGCTGTATCTCATCCAGAAACTATGAGATGCTTAGAAAGGAAGGGATTCCTTCTCCCTGGAAAAGAACACTTTTTGTTTTTTTATGTTTTTATTCACTTAAATATTTTAGGGAGTTGGAGGAAGTAAGATGCATTAAAATGGTCACTGCTTCCAGCTCTACAGAATTTGACAAAAGGTCAGAGGCTGACATTGCCAGCAGAGCACCTCCACTTTTCATTCTTCCTTCCCATCAAAGCTTGGACTGAATACAATTTCTTCTTCCCAACTCTGGTGGGTTTTGACTTTGAACTGTTTCGTGAAGCCACACAAGGGATAAGATGCTCAACTAAGGACCTTCTGTCTCACACAACACCCTCACTCCTACCTTGTCCAAAAGTGTTAGGACAATGCACAGGATGAAACGTGCTCGAGCAATGGTCTCTGAGCACTCCCATCACCAAGCCAATTTTTCCAGGATACACTTGACTGACTTCTGCTTGGACCTCCCCACTCAGGATCTCTGGAGCTCAGAGAATCCCAGAGATCATTCTTTAAGCTCCACAGTTGATTCTAGAGCACTGTTCTCATTGGGATGACCTATTCCCAAAACCATGGGGTCCCTACAGCCTGATGGTTAATAGCCTGTAAAGGCCCATGGATGCCACCTGATGTGAGTGGGGGACATGTGGGCTCTTTGAAGTACTGATCACCACTATAATTACATCACAGTTTCGGTTGCTCCACGAAGAAAGGGACCCTGTCTTTTTCACCTTCCCTTTCCAAGGCTTGGCACATAGTAGGCATTCAGTAGGTATTTGCTGGATGATTGGCTAAAGATGCTATTGAAACTTTTGAAAATGTCTCTTATTGGTACCCATAGGCAATATTTCTTCTCGCTCATTAGTCACTTTGCATAAAGTGCAGCAAGAAGCTCTGAGCACAGCAGCTGCCTCCATTTAAACAAGGTGATAAATCTTTCACCTTGAGCTGAATTTAATAAACACACATGAGAAACTCATTCCAATGGGGGAAAAAAATGCCCTTATTCTTTTCCTGAGGAGAACAGATCTTCCCAAGGTGGGGTAAGCGTGTGGGTGGGGAACATCAGAGTCACTTTTATGCTCAGAAGCCACAGAGAAAGCTGGAAAGGGGCTGAGAGTTGGAGCCCGTCTGCCTCCACAGAGTCAAGCATGAAGAAGCAGGGAGTCTGGCTGTGAGGGAATCTGGAGGAAGGGCTGGGGCATCTGGCTGCTCCCCTGAAACCTTGGAGGATGGGGAGGAGAGAAGTGACAGGTCCAACACCTCTGGGATGCCTCCCACGGGAGCAAGGCATTTGGAGCCTCCTTGGAAAGTGACTTCATTATCTGGGTGTGTGGGGGGCATGGGAGAAGGCTGTCAGGGGCCCAACTAATTAGCCTCATTGGTCATAAGGGAGTGGAAACTGCATGCTGAGCTCACGTTCTCCCCTGGAGAGACAACAGAGTCTGAAAGCCTGACAGCCGCAGCCTGCACAGCTCGGATGCTGGTCTCTTCAGGAGCCTGCAGCTGGATGGGTGGAGGGGCGCCTTCTCTCCATCTCTGGGTAGAGATGCCCACAGAGGCATACCCCCTGAAAGGCTAAGACTAAGTTCTCTCAGTTACTAGCTGTGGTCCCTGGGCTGGTGACCTCACCCTTCAGAGCCTCAGTGTTCTCATCTATAGAAGTGGGGGGAGGCTGGTGCCATCTTGAAAGGGTTGGGTGAAGACCTGGATGGGAACACACAAGAGCCCTGACCAGGGCCCGACACACAGCAGTAAGTGCTGTCCAATGGGACCTGTGGCAGAAGCTGAGATGAGGGTGGGTCTCAACATGCCCCCACACCCCTCCTGACCACATTCGCCACGTCCTGGACAACCTCTACAGCACAGCCCGAGCACTCAAGAATGCTGGCCTGCCTCTGTGCTGACTCCCTCTAGAGCCTAGTGCCTGGCACAGAGTACTCGGGAACACTCTCAGGAAGAATGAATAAAGCACTCTTGCTGTTAATGTTATCAAATGGACTGAGAGAGCTGGCACTCCTTGCTGGCCGCTTCCTCCCAGCGGAAGCCAACCCTGAACACTTCTGAGATAAACAGAACCCTGGCGAAGACACATCTGTGCATTGAGCCCATTAAGCACCCCAGGAGATGGAGACAGAAGTGCTTTCTACTTCCTTACAAATGATCAGTTTGGGCCCTGGGGTCTTGCTTTCATCACTCTTTCCTCGGGTTGCTCAATATGATTTCTAGGAAACCAGTGGGACGTCTGATCCCCACAAGACACAAATTCTTCATTTTCTAAGGCCAGGAGTAACGCAGTCCTGGATCAGATTTCCGGCTTCTGAGAAACGCTGTCTTAAGAGTTTTTCTTTAGGACAGAGCGTGTCATGTAGCTCTGACTCACTTTCAAAACAGATAAGCGATGCTCTCCCACCAAAAGGCCCAATGTGAGAACCTCCTCTGCCAGGAAGTCTGCCCTGGTTCCCAGAACACTTTATTAGCATCTTCCATTGATACTTCCTCCCTTGCTTGTCTATTTACTGTCATACTTCCTCCTCCTAGACTGTGAGGTCCTTGAGGCCAGGTTCTGTTTTTAGCACAGTGCTTAGGAGAGTTTAGAGCTTAAGAGCTCTGGCAACACTGAAGAAATGAGAAAATAAATGGGAAGTAGATGCTCTCCTGAGGAGCCGTGCCTTGTTACCTGGGCGATGATGTCCCCGTTCTCAGCGTGCACCTGAGCGATGGCCCCCAGCTCTCCCAGACACGTGAAGATCTCATACAGCTGAAACAGAAATGAGGCTTTGTCACCTTCACAGGACACCATGCTTTTAGTTAACCGTGTGCACAGGCCCATAACTAGAGCGGGAGCTAAAATAAATGGGGTTGGGACCTCCCTGGTGGTCCAGTAGGTAAGCCTCCTCACTCCTGATGAAGAGGACCTGAGTTCCATCCCCGGTCAGGGAACTAGATCCCACATGCCACAGCTAAGAGCCAATGCAGCCAAAATAAGTAAATAATTAAAATAATAAAATAAATGGGATCAACCAAAGGAAATAAGTGACCGGGGTAGACATACAGACTAAAACATGCATCACCAAAGAGACCAAAGAGGAGAGCTAGTCCAAAGGAACTTTAGGAAACTGTCTATGGAAGGAAAACCTGTCATGTCTCCTAGGCAGACAGGGAGAACACTTAACAAAGTGATACTAACCCCACTGTCTCCTGCACACACTTTAAATGGAATTATTTCCCACTAAGTTCGGATAGTGCTTCAAAATCCTTCTTAACACTCCCTACAGGCACTGCAGCCAGCCAGAAGCGAACTCAAAAGCTGAAATCTCTATCTCTTAGCCTCTCAGGGCAGACCACTCTTCATCTCCTTGCTGGGAAGTATGGGAATTCATGTTTTGCATTTCTTCTGAGAAGTTAAGGTTTGTCTAAAACAAGCACACCCCATGCATTTCATAGGAAGAAAGTCAAAGGCAAGCTGGTATGATGAGCCCAAAGAGCAGATGGCCCTCCTTTATCCTGCAAGGCTGAGCACTTATACTTTCCCTGAATTCCCGAGAGGCGTAGAATTTGTTGGGTAGATGGAGATTTAGACACACCCTTCCTCTTGTCCTTTTAAGAAAGTTGCTCCCAGTGGAAATTCTAGCTCCCAGTCTGCCTTGCCCCTGGCACCCTGCCTGCTACCTTACTGCAAACGTAGCATGGACGGTGAGGACTTCAAGAAGCTGTCTTGCCCAGCGTTCTCCCACACGAACCACAGTGACTCACGTGCCAATAGCCAAGGTCACCGGCCACCACAGGAAACCCATCCAGAGTCCCCAAACCACACACGGTGGGTTGTTACCTCTGTGTTGGACACTTGATACCAGTCCTTGTAGGCCATGTAAACCATGAAGGAGTTCACCCCTGCAAGAGAGGAGGGGAGGGGAGATAGGAGGAGGACATTGTGATCATCATCTCATTGCATCCTGTGCTTCCCGCCCTGAGAGCACCACAGGCCCCCACCCTGTGCAGAGTGGACACATCCCACCCTCCAAGAGCATTTCTCTATGCCCTCTATTCTGAAAAACTGACAATTCCTATGACGTCATAGCAGTCTGGTCTCTTCTTCTGCACCTCTTTTCTGCCTCGCCCTACACTGTTCCCAGACCAGAGAGTCAACAAGCCAGAACACTGCTCAGGGCAGCAGAGTGTTGAGAATCACTGCAGCACACCAGTTGTGTACACTCACTAGAAGTGACACGACATTCTAACCTCTTGAGCCTCGGTTTCCTTGTCTGTAAAATGGAAAAATAATTTCCATTATTATGAAACACCATCCTGCTTCATAAGGTGGTTGGAAACTTTAAATGAGATAACACATGCAGAGCTCTTATGAGTTATGTTATGAGATAACACATAAGAGCCCTTATCTGGCATATGTGACCTCCTGGGATCAGTTGATTTTGCTCTTTGTGAATGTCAGCTCTCTACCAGGCCTGGGCAGGGTGTTGGGTCTGAGACAGAACTGAGATCTAGAGCCAGTCCCCAGGGAACTAACAGAGCTAATGTGCAAAAATCAAGGTTCAACCTGGGCTTACATACCTAAGTCATCAGGGTAAAAAGGAAAGAGCCATTTAATTTCTCCCTCCAAATACACTATTCATAAATTATTTTACAGAAATAGGTAGGACTGGGGAATAGAGTCATTCTGAGGAAAGGAGAGTAACTTTGGTCTCCAACCATGAGGGTCACTTCAGCCTAGAGTGCTCCAGGCCAAAAGCAGACTATAATCTGAGAACTTCCCCACCCAGAGGAGTACAACTCAGGGCAGTTTTCCCAACACGACCCTTCTCACAAGCCTCGGTAGTATCAAATCCATTCACTTTTCTACCCTAGTTGAGATGCACGGTGTGGAAGGAGACACAAGAGTGGGAAGAGGTTAACCTCACCCTCCGAATCAGCTAGGACTGGGCAGAGTTTGAGGCTGGGAGGGGAAAGTGCATGGAGAGCTCCTTCCTTGAGAGGTCATTCCTTCCCCTCACCCCAGCACACTGTCTTCCACTGCACTCCTGGCCTTTGCATCCAGACTGCTCGCTGAGAACTGTATTATAAAATTAGCATTTTTTATAATATTAGTATTAGTACCAGTATCATAGTATGAGGACTTAGCACTAAGATGTATTATAATTAGTCTTATACCATTACTGTTACGACAATCTTCTGCATCTTGTGGCATTTATCCTATCTCTCTGCACGGGTCTGCCTCCTTCTGCCCTGGCTATTCAGCAGAGGCCATTCCTCCTGCTCCCGCAGGTCCTCCAGGCCCGCTTAGGATGCCCAGTACAATGCACGTCTGTGTGCACGTACGGGGGCTGGTGCATGTGTGAAACAACTGACCAGCAGAACACAGAAGAGTGTAAAAAGACGATGGGAGCCTACATCATGTACTCATGGAGAGGACATGAACACACACACACACACACATGATTTAAGCTTCTATGCACACATCTTTCTTCCCAGAAATGTCTTAGCCTTTTCTGAGGATGCTCTTGTTGTATAAGAGTAACGTTTGGATATTCGGACTAAAAATGATAGACATTAAAAATTTCTCAGAAAAAAAAAAAAAATTTCTCAGTTTCTAAGTGCATATGTACAAGCTGTGACCTCTCCTGATCTCAGTTTCTCCATCTGTACAATGGGCAGTATTACATGGGGATTCAGAGAATGGACTTTGGGGAGATCTACTGCTTACTAGCTCTATGATCCTGGGCTACTTATTCTGAACCCCAGGTTCTCCATCTGGAAAGATAATGACTCCTATCTCACGGGGATCCTGTAAGGAATAAGTAGGATGGCATAAAGTGCCTGGTTCACAGAGGTACCACTCCATCCAGCATTCATGCTCAAGGTTCCCTGCAACCTAGTGAGTGGAGAGCATGAGAAAGACAGACAAGGGGGAAGGGAGGAGGGTGTGTCCACACTCACCTTTGTCCTTGATGAGGCCCTGCACCTCCTGCTTGACGCTGTCGTTCCAGTGGGTGATGTCCACGTGTAAGGAGTAGTCGCAGCAGCTCTTGCCATCGGCCCACTCCCGCCACTTCTCATAAGCCTCCGTCAGGCTGGACTCGGGCTCAGGCACCACATGGTCAACTGGACAAGAGAGGCCCAACATGGGCGACTCACCAACACAGCCTTTGGTCCCCTCTGTACAGGTCTGTCCTGTTTGCTTAGCTACAATGGCACAGTCTCTATCTCTTGAGCATAGGGTTAACCTCAGAAAGGGGTCCTGGGTGGTTTCAACGGTGGTTGCTGATGATTCAACCGTTACTTAGCTATGTGATCCTGGGCAAATGACTAGCTTCTCTAAACTTTGGTTTTCTCATCCTTCAATGTGGAGTTGGGGACGGGGATACCACTCCCTTCCCTCTAAGTCTGTGAAGAGATTAAATGGGAAAAAGCATGGAAAGGGCTTCACATGATGCCTGGCACATAGTAAGTGCTCAATAAATGTTAGCTATCAACTGATGAGCTCCTACTATGTGCCATTATTGCCAGTAACTGGGAGTTACTGCTGGTGATCCAAGTTGGACTCCTTCCCTCTAAGGCCAGAAGGAGGGTCTTTAGAGTTATGTCAGGCCACTGGACAGTGACATTTTCACGCCTACTGCCGTAGGAAAGAGCTGGTGTCAGGTAAGTGAACCTGATGCTTAGCCCGCAGATCTTATTTTCATGCAAACTTCTCATCAAAGATATGGTTTCTGGGGCTTCCCTGGTGGTCCAGTGGGTTAAGAATCCATCTCTCAATGCAGGGGACACGGGTTTGATTCTTGGTTGGGGAACTAAGATCCCACACGCCATAGAGCAACTAAGCCCGCACACTGCAACAGTGAGCCCACGAGCCGCCGGTAGAGTCCGTGTGCCGCAAGGAAGGTACCAAATGCCTGACTAAGCTAAATAAACAAATAAATAAAAAGAATGCGGTTTCTCCGAGGCCCAAACCTACTCTTGCAGTACCTGCCATAGTGGACGATGTTTTTAAAAAGAATAACATTTACACCAGTAACGCTGGTAAGGGTCAGACAAACGTTACACTTGAATTGCTCCCCATGTCAGTTGAGAGAAAGTGTGAACTGGAACAACTTTCCTAAGAACAATTTCGAAATGTGTTTCAAAATCCTTGACGTTTTTCACACCTTAAACTCAACACTTATTCCTGTGCCTAAAAATTATCCTTCAGGAGATAAATATCCCTGAACACAAAATCTGGGTCCTCGGGATATTTGCCACTATTCACATATTTATGCAAGTGAAAAGCTGGAAACAAAGTTTTACAATAGGGAAGCTTAGTTAAATACATAAATCATGATACCTTCATAAAATGGATGTCATAAGTCCGTTTAAAATTCAGTAGAATAAAAATAAATGAATGGAAAGACATCCATGACATATTAACTAGTGAACCTATTTTTCTTAAACAGAAAAACTAATACAGCCAAACTGACAGTGAGGTGAGATTTATGTGTTGTTTTGTGTGTGTGTGTGTGTTTTGCATACTTAGGGTGTTTAATTATCTAGAAAGGACACAGACACTTCTGTGATTCTCACATGCTTTCCTCTCTTTTCATGTGGAGCTCTGACTCTCCTCCTGCTCCCTGCCTAATGCAGAAGCCCAAGCCTAATGCATATGTCTAGGACTCTGAACAGGTCCAGCTCCTCGGCCAGATGGCAGAAAGCCAGGCCAAGATCACTCATTTCTTCAGCCTTCTAGCACAGGCAGCCCAAGTGCACTTATCTGAAAGCAGAGGCCTGGAGCTGTGTTATTGTGTCTGGACCTGCACCAGAGCCTTTGTAGGCAGGCAGCTGCTGAGAACTCGGCTGGCTTCTTTCCCCTGGCTGGACAAAGGCTTCAGGCTCCCAGAAATGCACCTTTTATGGCCCTGATGCCATTTTCCTGGGTTTCCACACCCCTAGCTGAAGCTGAACCCTACTACTGCTCCCGTAGAAAGGAAGCAAAAGACGGTGATTAAGTCTACGACTCAGGCTATTCTGATTTCTTGGGTGGATGTATATTTCTTGGGTGGTAACAGTGCTCCTGCTGATCAAGCTGGGGGCCAGGGCTGGGCTGGGGCCAGTTCACTGGAACTTCTTTGGGACAGGAACGAGTGCCCTGGAATGCTATCTCTTCAGTAATCCAACGGCATGCAACTTCCTAGGTTTCTTTGGAATTGCAAAAGTCACCAGAAAAACAAAGTAAGGGAAACAACTCCCTGGCTTGCCCAATCTTAAAGCTATGAATTGGTCACAATACAGCACAGACCAAATAACACGAACCACCACTGAAGCCTCCTAAGTTCTCAAGAACTACCCGTCTCACTGTCATTCTCTCTGGGATACTTCTCAGCCGTGTTTGCACTGCTCTGCTCATACCCTCTGCCCCTCCTGCCTCACACCCAAGCGGGAAGTTCTGAGATCACCTTTTGCCCAAGGTCCACAGCTTTTCAAGTCCACTTTCCCCAGGGTCTGGCCCAGAGATGCTAAGTGCTGATTCCCCACCCATGGCATACTCAGCCCCTGCTCTAAGGCAGACAGAGAGTATGCTGCTTTCAAGGTGATGAGCCTCCTACGTCGCTTTATGCGGTTACAGAAGCTGCCAGTGTCCTCTCTATAACCAGCTTTTCTCAGGTCTTGTCAGACAGAAAGTCTATTCGCTGAATTGAGGGTAAGTATATGAGTTACCACCAGAGAGCACTGCGGTTAACATATTAGTTAAACTCACTTCTTAGGACCCCTAGCACGCTTTCCAAGAGTGTGTAAATTTGTGGGACTTACTGATCATGGTGGTGCCCCCTGCTAAGGCAGCCTTGGTCCCTTGGAAGAAGTCATCCACTGTGGTCATGCCTTTGTATGGCATCTGGAAGTGAGTGTGGACATCAATACCTCCAGGGATCACCATCTTCCCATTGGCCTCGATGGTCTTCACTCCTCCAGGGACGATCAGATTGTCTCCAATTTGCCTGGTGAGACAGGGAAACAACCAGCAATTTAAAAGAAGGACTTCCAAGACAAACATGGTATTATAAGGATTTTAAAAGTTGTAACCTATGTTTATCAAAGTAGTCTTTCCAAGTGATTCACCAGCGTAGCAATCTAGAAACAAATAATAAAACATTTTTTATTATAAGACAATGAATATGTGTTAACCAGCAGGACCTTGTTTTTTTTCTATTTTATACATAGTAGTACGTATCTGTTAACCCCAATTCCTAATTTATCCCTTCCCCTCTTTCCCCTTTGGTAACCATAAGTTTGTTTTCTGTCCATGAGTCAGATTCTGTTCTGTAAATAAGTTTGTTTGAATCATTTTTTAGATTCCACATACAAGTGATATCATATGGTACTTGTCTTTCTCTGTCTGAATTACTTCACTTAGTATGATAATCTCTAGCTCCATCCAGAAAGCAATTTTTATAGACATAAAACAATCCAGTATGGTGTTTGGTGAGACCATGTGTCCTGGGTTTGACTGTGGCTGGACTATGGGCTGTGTAATAAATATTTTAATAAATGTTTTTACTGTGTGTGCTTAGTCACTCGGTTGTGTCTAACTCTTTGCAACACCAAGTCCTGCAGCACACCAGGCTCCTCTATCCATGGGGATTCTCCAGGCAAGAATACTGGAGTGGATTGCCATGCCCTCCTCCAGGGGATCTTCTCAACCCAGGGATCACACCCAGGTCTCCCACATTGCAGGCAGATTCTTTACCATCTGAGCCACAAGAAAGCCCAAGAATACTGGAGTGGGTAGCCTATTCCTTCTCCAGGAGATCTTCCCAACCCAGGAATCAAACCAGGGCCTCCTGCATTGCAGGTAGATTCTTTACTAGCTGAGCTACCAGGGAAACCCAGTGTTTTTATTTTCATTTAGCTCTTTATTCAAGGGTCAGGAAGAACATTTGCAGAAGGATTGAACAGCTGTAAAATAATGAACTGTTAGAAGAGATTGAAGGAGGTGGTAAAGAATCATTTTAAAGAACAGGTGCATGAACTGTGCTATCTAAATGGGTTCGTCTGTGCTCCTAACGACAAATGGAGTATGTCTAGGGCGTTCCCAAGTCCATTCCCACTCCCAAGTCCATCCTTCCCTGATAGCTCATCTATCAATCACAACCGATGGCAGAGGAAGCCAAAGATGCAAATGCCTACTCCAGCTGCTTCTGTGTGGTCAGCAGCTCAGGAGAAGCTTCAAGCCAAGGAAGTGGACTATGATCACCTCCACCAGACACAGCTTCGCCCAAGAAGCTTCAGAGCATCTCAGGGAGGCAGAGAGGGGCAAATTGGGGTGGGGAGGAAGCCAATGAGTAGGCCAAGTGCACACAAGACATGTGACAAATACAACTACCCTTAGCACAATGTAACCTCATAGACCAAAAATGTTCAGTTCACATCCTTGATATAAACATCCAGTTAATTCCAGGCAGACTTAAGACTCATGAGGATCTACATTATTATGAACCATCTCCTACCTTGCAGACACATGGACCCGCTGCCAGTGGCATGAACACTTTCTGCTTTTGTTTATACCCAGCCAAGAAAGACATTCTCTTGGGGTAGTAAGAAGTCTTCCACTGGTTTGACAAAATGTAAGTTCTACAACTAAAATTAAGCTTTCCGACATCCCTAAGATTTCACCCTTACCACATCACCACTGGGCCATTCCAGAGTTACCACAATTCAAAACACACTGTGGAAAAAATGCAGCCTTGATGGTAATTCCATTCTAGTCCAGATACTGGCAAGTGTTCCCATTTCCCTCCCTCACTGATTCACCTCTGAGGGAATTGAGAACCAAGAGCGGGAAGAGTTGCCTCTTTTGGGTGTGTCTATGTAGGCACGTTTCCACCCATTTTTGACAACTGGTATAATACCTAGTCTCAAAGAGAAATGCTTTCCCCCACTTTTCTCCACTGAGCCAATCAAGGTCATATTAATCCTTGAAGGCTTAGCTTCCATCTCCCCTCCTTGGTCAAGTTTCTACTGACAGCCAGGTCTAGTACTGAAGAGTGTGGCTCTGCCCTGCATGTGGGTTCCCCTGGTTTCACAACTGTGGCTCTGCTAATGCTCACTTTATGATTTAGGCCAAGTAACTTAACCTCACCATGTCTCAATTCCTTCATCTGTAAGATGTAATTTTAAAAAAAGCCTTCTTCATAGGTCTATTGTATAGATTAATTTGTGTTAAGCCCATAGAACCCTGTAAAACACATAAAAATTCAATAAATATCAGCTGTTATAAAGTTATAACATTATAACTATAATGTTATAATCTCACATAGTCCTCTTGTTCCTCTGGATCTCATCTACTCTACTAATTTAATGCATGATATTGATATTATTGGGCTTCTCTGGTAGCTCAGTGGTAAAGAATCTGCCTGCCAATGCAGGAGATGTGGGTTCCATCCCTGAATTGGGGAGATTCCCTGGAGGAGGAAATGGCAAACCACTCCAGTATTCTTGCCTGGGAAATCCCATGGACAGAGGAGCCTGGCGGGCTATGGTCCATGGGGTCATAAAGAGTTGGATATGACTGAGTGACTGGGGACACACACACACACATTGATATTATTAGGTAATGTCATGTGCTTTGTATGGACAAACATATCATTTCCCCTAAGATTGTCAGGTCCCTGGGGGAAGAGAGTTGACTTGGTTTCCAATGACTCTACCATGGCATGTGACACAGTACAGGTCCATGGCCTGAGACAGCTGCTTTGCACACAGCAGGCACTCCATCAACCCTCACAGGCACACAACTCTGTAAAAACTGAAAGGAATGATTTCTGTTTCAAAGTTCTATGGGTTAAGAAAGTTGCTGAAGATATATCAAATTATAGGATTAGATGAAAATCATGTTTATACACCGTTCTCTCCACCAACACACACATTGGATGGTTAAATTCCTTCTATAACGTCCTTGGCAAGTGGCCTTCCGGTCTATTTTAATAGTGAAGGCAAAGAAGATTCAGTTTATATATTCAACTATGGTAGTAGATGCCTGAATCACTGCACAAAGAAGGATTCAGGGCCTGTGTTTAAGGGTCAACCACGAAAAGTTCCATGATCAATTAATGAGCTCTGGAATGAAGAAGAAGCATGAGGCACTGAATTTTTTTTTCCTAACTCTGAAAATGTCTAAATGAGGGAACACATTTGCTCCAAAGAGAGCAGACTACACTAATAATTTTTTAGTAAGAGAAAAATATAAAATTAATTGTGGCTTATATCTTGAAGAAAGTATTTTTTACATCAGTTGACTTGTCTAATAACACCATTTTTCCTACTTCTATTATGAAAATGTATGCAAATCGGAAAAGCCGCAAAGTGTGAACATCTTCATTCTTGCATTTGTTCATTCATTCAATGAATTAATATGTTGATCTTTAGCAAGTTATTTACTCTCTCTGTTCCTCTTTCTTCTCTATCCTCCTCTGAAAAAGAGGGTAATAAGAGTACCTACTTCATAGAACTGCTGGCAGATTAAATAAGATGAGACCTGTAAAGCATTTACTCTAATGCCTGGCACACACTATGATATATACTCAATAAAAGGCAGCTCTTACAAAAGTCTCTATGTATCAAGTACTGGGTTAAGTGCTGTAGATACATCGAAGAACCTAATATGGTGCTTGCCCTCAAGGGGGCCTAATAGTGTCAGAATTGCTATGATTGATAAAAGCATGGGGTATTTTAAAAACTTATCAAGGGACTTCCCTGGTTTTTTGCCTTCCAACGCAGGTGGTGTGGGTTTAATCCCTCATTGGGGAGCTAAGATCCACATGCCTCAGAGCCAAAAAACCAAAACATAAAACAGAAGCAATATCATAACAAATTCAATACAGACTTTTAAAAATGGTCCACATTAAAAAAAAAAAAAAAATCTTAAAAAAAACTCATCAAAGCTCCTAGATTTAGGGGCTGGTAAGGAATGTCCGCCCAAAGAAAGTTTTATCTAAGCCAAGTTCTCAAAGATAAGTAAGCGATCTATAACCAGAATCTTAAAAATAGCCAACGAAGCTGAATAATATAAAAATAAAACTGTATGAGGCCAGGGATGGCTCATTTGGTGGGCTGGATACACTAGTTCTAAACTACGTCTTATCAGTGTGGGGAAGCAGCCTGCTTTATGTGATGAAAGGCTATGTATAGGTCAAATCCTTTTTAAAAGATCACTATGTAAGGAAGTTGCACATAAAGGTTATCTGGCTATGCTGCTTTCAGGCATCCAATAGCAAACCATTCTGTAAAGTAATTACATATCCCTGAAGTGTCTACTGGGAAACCTGGCCTGAAACGTTTGTCCTATCTGTGCACTGCCCAACCAAGTCCTACCTAAGTCAAGGTTCGGTCTAAATGCCCTCTCCACCTCAAAACCTCCCTCTGAAGGGATTTCTCCATTCATGCACTTGTAAATTACTTATTTTTACCTGAATTCCTTTGGTACTTATTATGGGGCTTCCCTGGTAGCTCAGATAAAGAATCTGCCTGCATGCAGGAGACCTGGGTTCAATCCCTAGGTCAGGAAGAGCCCCTAAAGAAGGGAATGGACCTATTATACTGGGCCTTATATTTTTAGGGTACTGTAATTTGTGGAGTTTTTCAACGATCTTAAGGACAATGGTCACATCACCCACTTCTTCACAACACATAGAGTGCCCATCAATGCAGCTTGCCCAAAGGGGCCTGTAGCATCATTTGGGTGACTGAATTCAGATTTGTCACTCATTAATGCAATCCAAGTGACCTACGGCTAGTTTAAAATCCAATTTTAAAGGGATTATCCAGACTGAAGGGCTAAATGAAAGATTCACTTTTAAACAGGAGAAATGAAATACACAGAAGCACTGGTCTACTAAGCAAAAGAAGCAAGTTTCTTTCTGAGTCTCTAGCGAAGAAAGTTCAACAGATAAAGCGAAGGGTCCTATATACATACTTTATTAAGCCATCTTCCATGTAAATATCAGCATAAAAGGATTGATCATCGTTGACGATTCTGCCTCCCTTGATCAGAAGACGGTCGCTCTAGAAAAGAAGGAAAACAGGAGTTATTCTTACAGCTAGATTTCAGAGAAGAGTGGTCTCCCAAGGTTCTCCCAAGTCCTTGTTTAGCAGGAACCACTGTCTTAAGATGCCTGTGAGTTCAGGGCACTCAGTATTTGAGTGGCTGTGTCTCTTGGGGATCCAATCTTTCTTGTTTAACCATAACTCAAATTATTCTTTCACTTCTTTCTTCTGCAACCTATCACAGCCACTTAGAAATGCAGCTACTCTTTATATTATCTTTCTCCAGAAAGCACTAAACAACACTAAGTAGGATAACACTTACCTCGGTGTCTAGCGTCCCATCTGGTGTTCTGTTGGCACTCAACAGTAAGTCTCGAAAACAGAACTTAGGGTCAGGCACAAAATGAACCTTGAAAAGTCTTTATATCAGGGGGATCATGTTATGTTTAAAATTCGGGAGGCTTATACGTGCACACATATGCACACAAATTGTGGAATGTATAACTCAAGGAGGAGAAATTATGCGGGATTCATATATGAACTCAGTACACGCAGTATACTGAGTACACTACACTCAGTATTTCTCACATTCTCTGAAATATATTTCTTTATTGCTTTTCTTATGAGAAAAGTCTTTTTTAAAAGTCATAACTAAATGAAAGTTGGGTAAGTGATCCAACTGGAAACAAAGCACAGACATTCCAAGGTAATTAACAAAACACAAACATATATTTTATGTCTAAGTCAGGAGAGAAACAGATCACTGTGAGCTTTAGAGATCACAGATTCCATTAAATGAATGGAGCTTAGAGCACAGCGTGAAGGATGGACATAGCTTTGCTGGGTTCATGTGGGAGAAGAGACTTCTTAGGAGCCTGGCTGAGTGGAGCTGCAGCCTGATAAACGATGGTGGGCTGTAGTTTGTTACGAATTCAACATACAGAGTTCAACTACACCCACCCATCCATCCACACATCCACTCACTCAGCAAACAGGTATCTAACCTTTTCTTATTAAATAGGTGGTAAGGATGTGGCAGAGAATGAACCACACCAGGTCCCTGGCTTGATGGAACTTAAAGCGGAAGTCTGGCAATAAAGTCACCAGAATAAGTAAAACAATGTAAAATTGTGTCAAGCATCACAAATAAAGGGGAATGGGGCTTTTTTGGACCACCTTTGCCATCACCCCTGTCCCCATTTTTTGGGCTTCCTAAGTGGTGCCAGTGGTAAAGAACCCACCTGCCACTGCAGGTTAGACCTAAGAGACACCAGCTGGATCCCTGGGTGGGAAAGATTCCCTGGAGAAGCGGATGGCAATCCACTCCAGTATTCTTGGGGAATCCCATGGATAGAGGAGCCTGGCTGGTCACAGTCCATAGGGTCACACAGAGTTGGACACAACTGAAGTGACTTAGCACAGCACGGCACAGGGCTTTTTAAAACAGAGGCTAGGACTGGAGGAGAACTACAGACAGAGGGAACCGTGTGTGCAAAGGCCCTGTGGTGGGAGAAAAGTGTTTCTTTGAAAACCTGAAATAGATCAGTGTGGAGGGAACCCAGGGATCAAGGAGGGACCTGATGAGGACATGAGATGACACTGGTGAGACAGGGCTTTCAAAAGGGACCTAGGCTTTACGGAGAAGGCTGCCCCACAAACAGACTGACTTCTGGCTTCCGAAATCAAAGACTGTGAACAGGGCCAGAAGATGAGAATTGAAGCTAGGGCTCCACTGGGGATATAGCCAATTATTGCTCAGTCTCTCCTGCTTCCAAGGTATTGCGTGAGAAGAAGCAATTTCATCATGCAGTACTGTCGGGGGAAGGATTTTTTTAAAAAGATACACATCAATGAGATGTTGAGAAAAAACTTACATACGTGGCAAAGAAAATGCACTAATGAGGTCAAATACAAACTCCCACCACACACCGCCTCCAAGCCCCTCGTGAGCTGCCCTCTGTCAGCACGTCCACCCTCGTTTCTATCACGTGTTTTTACCAATGTGTGTGTGTGTGTGTGTGTGTTAGTCGCTCAGTCGTGTCCAGCTCTTTGTGACCCCATGGATTGTAGCCCTCCAGGCTCGGGGATTCTCTAGGCAAGAATACTGGAGTGGGTTGCCATGCCCTCCTCTCGGGGATCTTCCTGCCCCAGGGATCAAACCCTCATCTCTGGTGTCCCCCAGATTGGCAGGCGGATTCTTTACCATCAGCTCTACATATATGGTGGCAAAAGAAAGAATGTGCAGTTCTTGCCACCTATGGCCCTCTGGCCACTAAGCCTTTGCAGAGCCATTCTCTCTGCTGTCTCCTGTGGTCACCTGCCATTGACAACCATCCTCTCTTGTGTTAAGCCTCAAAGGGTTTTTACCCCAAGATGTATTACCTGACTTTCCAGCAAATTTTAGGTGTTCCACTGTAGCTGAAACAATGATACTATTCCACAAGAATTGGTTTACTGTTTAATGGTCTCCTGGCTACACCACAGGCTTCTCTGGGCTTAGAACTATGTGTCTTTTGATCTTTTTAGCTCATTTCCTGGGGCCCATCTCTTGTTGTTCAGTCACTAAGTCGTGTCTGACTCTTTGTGACCCTATCTTAGACAGCTGGGACCCATCTTAGACAGCTGTTAAATGCTGGTCAAATAAATGGATGAAGGGTGGGACATAGGAGGGTGTATTATATCAGAAGAATAGAAAGGCCATCTGAGTCAGAAAATTATGTGAAATGGTCAGAAAATTGGGCTTTTAAGGAAAAACATTTTAATTGAAGGCTATTGTTATCTAAAATAACAGTAATTGCAAAATTATACGAGACACTCCTACGACTGTGCTTCCCAAACGAGGGTGCACATTATAAAAATATAGATTTCCAGGTCCTGCTCTGGGCCAACAAATCTGTATTTGATAAGCTCTATAAAAGTCTCTTGGGCAGCCATCAGCCAGCCCAGTACAAAGTCACACCCCAGACACAGTTTGTGTGTCTGTGAAGGTGACAGAAGCTTCTCCAGCAGGAGCTTCACACTAACAATAATCTTGGTAACTTTAAGAGTTCCCTCTCACAGCTCAGTGCTTTTCTGATATTCTTTATCTTTCTAGCAAAGAGCGAAATAAGCTGGTTGGGGGAAAGGAGCCAGCTACTGCCTGAACTAAGCCCTGTCATGAAATATGACCATCTTCTCCTGCCTGGGGACATCCAGTCCTGAGCCACTGGGGATCATCACTTCTTTCAGTAAGCATCAAATCTCAACAAGGGGGTAAAAGCTATCCCAGGCACCTTGTACATCAGAGGGATAGGAAGAGGTGACCCAAGTGGAATTAACATCACTGAGATGGCATCATTCAAAACTGTTCAAATGCTATTGAAATAATTTTGACCCAATCATCAAAAATCTAAATGAGCGCAAAGATGAAGTGGGGGCCTTGCACAGGTTTCAGATACGGGGATAATAAAACCCCTGCTCTATTTAGTACAGTATTATTATTTGTTTTTTATCATGGAGAACAGAAGTATCAAAACCACAACTCACAGAGCTCAAGCAAATGCTGTTCCTGGGGGTCCTCAGCTTGTCCCCCAAACTTTTATTAAAGTGGTTAATGCATGCGTGTGTGTGTGCTAAGTCACTTCAGTTGTGTCTGACTCTATGTGACCCTATGGACTGTAGCCCACCAGGCTCCTCTGTCCATGGGATTCTCCAAGCAAGAATACTAGAGTGGGTTGCCAAACCCTCCTCCAGGGGATCTTCCTGATCTAGGGATCGAACCTGCATCTTTTATGCCTCCTGCATTGGTAGGCGTGAGCCAACCAACGTTTCTCATGCATTAACACCTAAAAGGAATGATGGCACTTCCTGAGCACATGGGAATAACCTGGAGGGTGTTTGGAACCCAATATGAAGCTAATTAGAGACTGAATCACCAAGGACTGTGGCTGCCTCAGGCGCTGCACGGCCACCAGGACTCAATGCAGCCCACTCTTATAGCCCAGCCAGGTTCTAGGTGTGCCAGCTACCAAGCTTGGGCTCCGCGGGGTTCTCCCAGTACTGGGAGAATCAGGCCGACTACCTAACCAGGTCTGCGATCTTGAGTTAGGACTTAACCTCTCAGCACCCCAGTTTTATTAGCTCACAGTGGTAGTATTAATAACACCAGGCTCACCTCACAGGGTGGCTGCCAGAATGCAATAAGGGGGATGAAGGGGGAAAAGTGTGTGTGTGTACATGTATATATAAAATATTTAACATGCTAACACATAGTAAATACCTATAAATACTAGTTCCGTTTATTCTACTCATTATTTACAGTACTTTAAATTTTAATAAAATGCTTTCAATTAAGAAACTTACGGGGGAGGGACTATTGTTCCCATTTTCTAAATGGAAGATATACACAGAGAGAGAGATGACTTTCTCCAAGTGACAGAGTCTCTTGGCTCCTGACTGCTTTCCACCTGAGGCTACTGCACCAATAATCCGTAAACCTTATGCCAAGTGGCTCTTTCTGACAGGGCTGTCCTCTCTGACACTGAATATGGCAGGTCCAGTGCAGGAATGCTTTCATTGTGGTAGGAAACTTCAGGAATCCAATCACTTGTAAACCACTCCTTATAAAGTCAGTGCATCAGACCTGCTCCTTATGGCCTAATGATGTTTGTGTGTTTTTCAAAAAAATTTTTGGTGTATAGTTGCTTTACAATGTTGTATTAGTTTCTGCTATACAGCAAAGTAAATCAACCATACATACACATATATCCTCTCTTTTTCGGATTTTATTCCATTCAGGTTACCACAGGGCATTGAGTAGAGTTCCCTGGGCTATATAGGAGGTGCTCATTAGTTACCTATATTATGTACTGTGCTTAGTCGCTCAGTAGTATCCAGCTCTTTGCGACCCCATGGACTGTAGCCTACCAGGCTCCTCTGTCCATGGGATTCTCCAGGCAAGAATACTGGAGTGGGTTGCCATGCCCTTCTCCGGGGGATCTTCCAACCCAGGGATCGAACCCAGGTCTCCCACATTGCAGGCAGATTCTTTACTGTCTAAGCCACCAGGGAAGCCCAAGAATACTGGAATGGGTAGCCTATCCCTTCTCCAGGGGAACTTCTCAACCCAGGAATCGAACTGTGGGCTCCTGCATTGCAGGCAGATTCTTTACCAGCTGAGCTACCAGGGAAGCCATTATCTATATTATTATACACAGTATCAATAGTGTGTATATGTCAATCCCTATCTCCCAATTAATGCATTTTACAGAGAGACCTGATTTACTATCCAGGATAGCAGAGGCCCTTAACATTTGATAAAGTCCAACTTTTTTTTTCCTTCACTAGAGTATGATAATGATCAGAGAAATCAACTATAAAAAATTAAGAGTTTGTGAGAAAATGGGAGAGAAGAGAGACAGAGAGAAAAAAGAAGAAGGAAAGGAGTGAGAAAAGACAGAGGTGCAGAGGGAGGAAGGGGGAGAAAGAAAACCCACAAGCAAATGCTGTTAACAATGGCTATGATTCCAACTAGACTAGCAAATGCAAAGACAGAATCTTGAACTCAAGCTGGCTGGGGATGCCGGCTCCCATTTCAGTATTCCTCACCTAGTAGTCAACTTGAAGGACTTAAATTACCACCTCCATCTGAGCTAATATGAATATGTTTCCCAGAGAAACCAGAGCCCTCCATGGATTTCTTCCCAGGCAATAAAGTCAGCCCCGGGACAGTACTCAGGACACATCTGTTCTCTGCTCTGCAGACATTCCAGCAGCTCAGGAAAAAAAACTCTAATCCGAGGAAGGACAAAAAAAAGAGGATATAAACTGGAGATGGAATCTTCTACAGTCAAATCTTTTATTACCTGTGTTCAAATCACAAAGCACAGACTCCAACCCTCAGTGGGGACTCAAGATCCTTTTAAGTCCAGATGAAGGCACACGTGGTTATTTAAAATAAAATCCCATCTGGATAATTAGATTTGACTCCCTAAAAACACTCCCATTCTTAAGAATAAACAGGATGGATAGACTACACAGATGAAATCTTGTTGCTTTTCTTTCCTAAAGCAGCATCATTGAAAGAAGACAGAGTAAAGGCTTTCTAAGACAGTCCTGGTTGACTCACTGTGGGATTCAGAAAAAGGTACTGACAAGGCTCCCAGGAGAGCAGCCTTCTCAACCCATCTCTGCTGTTGAATATGCAACCTGCGGTGAGGAGTTTGACTTCTCAAAGAAACACTACCTGTGTTTGGATGAGTGACTTCACCTCTCTAGGCTTCAGTTACCTCATCTGTGAAATGGGGGACAATGATCACTTTCTCTGAGGGTGCTGGTTAGGATGATGGTGAGTCTCTGCTTGGGAACGTATGGATCTTAGTACATGGGAGTTACTATTATGGTTATTCTTTCTTCCAATCATAATGGCTGCCGTACAGTGCCCCTCTCACAAACACTCTAGAAGAACTGAACCAACACTCTGTTCATCAAAATCTAACAGGCCTTTCCATAAAGGGAATTCCTGAGACGCCAGTCCCCAGCCAACCCCCAGCAACTGTTCTCAGCTCCTGCCACCAGCAGCCAAGGTCAGCCAAAACTTCTCTGTTTACACCCACCCGAAAAGGGCAGGTTCCCACGGCCCCTCCAGGTCATTCTTCCTTTGGAAATAAGGCTCTGTGAGCAGATAACAATCTACATGCCCTCCTCCTTCAAGAATGCGGAGTGGGTGGCGAGGTCTGAAACCTGCCCCCAAACTCGCTCTCCCTGCCCAATGCATGGATCAGTTTCCAGGCCCCTCAGTGACAAACATGTCATGGAGACAGAGAGATAGAGTGAGGTCAGGGAGAAAAGAACACTTCCTGGAGGGCAATGCAGCCTCTTGCTCTGAGTCTTTATTGAAGCCGGGGGCAGATGTACAGGGCTGGCTATTCCAAAACTCTGAACTGCTACAGGTGAATCTCAAGAACATTCCTCCAGGACATCACTGGTGGTCCAGGGGTTAAGACTCTGCGATTCCAATGCAGGGGACATGGGTTCAATCCCAGGTCAGGGAACCAAGATCCCACATGCCACGTGGCATTGCCAAAAAAAGAAAAAGAAATACCTCCTTTCTCTCATCACCCAAATATACTTATGACTAAGTGTGCACCATGGAAGCTAACAGGGGACATTCCCCTCAGAACATAGCCTACTATATATAATGCATAACGAACAGCAAGCACTGTTTTCACTTTGTTTAAAGGGCTCAATTTGGCCCTGGAGGGCCAACCATAAGGTGGAGGAAGCAGTGGCCAAGGGCAGGATTAACCAGGGCAGGGTGGTGGCCCCGTCTTCTAAACCAGAACACCAAAGCCAGCTGTGCGCATTACTCCCCCTACAGCTCCATGTTCACCATTTGAAGACATGGTTATCAAAGGGCCAGACAAGTGACATGGCTGCCTGGGTCAGACTGGAGTGGCGGAATGAACTGTGGATGGCATCTTAATCCCAGCCCCCGATAACGCTCTCCCAATCTTGAACAGGGTCCCAAACACGGATAAGCACAAGTGGAAAACCTGGCCAGGAACCAGAGGATGACAAGGGGAGGGATGACCCAGCGATGAACAGAAGGAGCCACAAAGTCATCCTACCCTCAAGCAGGGAGGTCAGCTAGGCTTGTGAAGCCCAACCTCAGTCCCCACTGTGTATTTCCAAGACACTGGACAGATCCTGGTACAAACTGTACTGTTATTTACTTAATATTATCCTGAAATAAATGTATTTTAAAAGTAAACACTGTCTCACTCCCATAAATTCTAAGCTAGTATCACTTACCAAAAATAGACAGTAAACCCAGGAATGAACACAATAAAAACCTCATGAAATTTTGGCTACATTCTGCCGTCCTCAAAAGGATTCTGAAGAACGGGCCTCAGATTTGCTACCTCTGTTAAAAGGTAGATTACGCAGTGTTGGGGTGGCAGGGAGGGTGTTCAAGACAAATCACCACTACCTGAAGACTTTTTCCTTCACCTGAAAGGAGACAAAATTTCTCTCTATGTGGTTCAACGTTATTGAATGCCCTCTTTCAGAATCATCTAAAATGACGTAATGTAACTGCAGGACCACCATCCCTGCTCTTGAAACAAGGACCTGTATGGGTCACCATGGGTTGGTTTGTCAGAAGTAAGAGCAGCGCCCGAAGCAGAGTCACAGGGATGTCCCAGATCCTGGGCAGCAGAGCAGAGGGAGGAGGGTACTGGGGATTAGGGAGGCTCACCGGGTGAAAAGGTTAGGGGGGAGGAGGGAGAGGGCAGGGTGGAGTAAATCTAGAGTGAGGATAAGCATGCCTCATCAGAAAATAGGATGTACCAAATCTGGGCACAAGAAAAAAACGTGGTACATCCTCAGCTGGGCTTAGGGGAGAGGAAAATGGAAAGGCTGCCGTCTGGATGGAAACCAGCCCTGATCGCAGTTCTCAGAGCCATCCAGAACTGCAGCAGTGACCAAGGGAGTCTGGAAGCCAAAGCTGTGTTGGCATCTCTGCTACTGACTCACTGTGTGATTTTAGGCAAGTGACTCAATGGATCCATCCCTGGGCCTCAGCGTCTCTGGTTGAGTGAAAGGTCCATTTGTATATTTGCAAAATACAGGTAACTGCCTACCTCCAAGGGCTACTGTGAGAATTAAATATGATGATATAGTGTTGGGCACTTATAGAAAAGGCTCCATGAGTGGCAGGCATCACAAATATTTCTACTAATTTCTCTATTGTGCTACCACCTCTATTTTATTGCTCTGATTATGGACATGTCCAGTTAAAGGCAAATCTAAATCCCAGTACAAATGCTGGTTGCTACTACTATTAGATATAAAGCACCTGAGAAACACATTGTGTTGCTCAGGACAAGTGTAAAGTAGAACAGAGATTGACAAAAAGTCAATAGTTTAAGAGACTTAATTCCTGGCCAACTTTGGTCTGGGTTTATATGAGAGTTTTGTGTTTTGTTTGCTATTTGGGTTTTTTTCTATTTGTTTCATTTGTGCGGCATTGTTCTTTGAGGCCTCAAATCCACGAGCTATGGAGGAAAGCTCCATATTCATATTCAGACTAGGAAACTGGAGTCTAGCTATGTTCAAACAGCAGACTATGTCCCCTTAGCCCAACAGCCTGTGTGAGAGCCAAATGCTTCGTTCATCAGGGAAGAGGGCCTGAAATTTCAACCAGGCCTTGATTCTAGGGATAAGGAGTTTTAATAATTCATTCCTGAAATGTACACTTGTGTGACTACTGGCTGTAAAGATGTTGCGTTAGATGTGCGGAAGGGCAGTAATTCTGATCACAGCGAGTGAAGAGTAATTCATAACCAGCATTTACTGAAAAGTTCTAACATGCCAGAAACTCTTACAAGCTTTATGTACATTTTGTTCAGTTACTCCTCCATGAAATGAATTATCTATTCTTCTCCCCACTGAGTTGATGAACACGCGGCATCTTGGGGCGGGGGGAGGAAGGCACAGGGTCTGGTGTCACAGAACCAGTCACCGTGAGCACCAAATCCATCAATGCAAGACCTGCATTTCAGGGAGGAAGCTGTAGAAATGGGTGGCGTCCCTGATACTTCGTATCCTGGAAGCGGGAGATGCAAACAACGACTGGCTTTGGGTTTCACCTTTATCCTATGGGTCCTGGAGAGCTCAGGAAGGAGTTTGAGAAAATGAGTGAAATACAACCCCAGAGTTTGAAAGATAATCTGACAGAATGAACATGCTCGAGATAAAGGAAGGAACTAGTCAGAAAGTAATAGCAAATGTCAGTGGGGAAAAAAAGGAAGATCTTTATTGCTCAGGATGCCAGGACACAGATGGAAGACTCAGAGTGGATTATTAAAGAGCATTTAACAAAGGGATTATTTAACAAAGCATGGGCAGGCTTTAGGGAGATTATATGGATGGGCAGCCCCCAGGGCCCACCAACAACAGGGAGTCACACCATCCCCAGGCCCAATGAGGCCAGAGGAGTGATCACCGGAGTCAAAGTGGGGGCAGATATACGGAGAGGGCGCTGCCAGGAGATGTGCCCTGCAGCAGGGGCACGCCGCCACTCCACAGTCACCCAGCAGCATGGAGTCAGGGCAAAATACCCTGACTTCACCATCCACCCTCCCTCAACACTGAGTGGCACCACGTGAACTAAATCCAACCCCGAGCCCAAGGGCAAAGGACCTACTGATGCAGCCCAGACAGGTCCAGGGCACGGAGCAAGACAGAAAATCCTGGAGATGGCAGCTGGAGAGGCAGAAAGAAAACATCGAGTCCAGTCCCTGAACAGCCAGCCATGGGACACGATTTAATAAACTGAACGCAGCCACACTGCGGATTATGACACAGAGACTTTTAAACAGGTTAAATTTAATCCTGAACTGAAGCAATATCGAACATAAGTACATTTCAATGTGTAAAATACGATACTGTTCTTGCAAAAGCAAACAAATATACTACATGTAAATATGTTTATTGCGTTTCCATGTGAGCAGCAGAAAGGTCTGGAGGGATGCATATCAAATCATCGACGTTAGGAATGGCAAGAGACAGGGAGTCAAAGGGCGGAGGTAGAGAAACTTTTTCTCTTTTTCCTCTATACATTATTTCACTAGTTGCACAAAACATATG
This sequence comes from Bubalus bubalis, assembly GCF_019923935.1. Classification (NCBI taxonomy): domain Eukaryota; kingdom Metazoa; phylum Chordata; class Mammalia; order Artiodactyla; family Bovidae; genus Bubalus; species Bubalus bubalis. The sequence continues at coordinate 52,554,069 of NC_059165.1, read as the reverse complement.
TCATTTTATAACTTTCAAAAGTGATTTAATACAGAAAATTATACAAAAGAACAGAGAACAAGGAGTTTGCTGTGCTCCAGGTGACAGGAAGAGCATGGATTAGAACACATACGGTACACTTCGGAGAAAAGCTGGAACCTGCTTAGAAGGAAGGGTAATAGAAAGTGATGTGCCACTATTTACAGTAGCTAGGAAGCAACCTAAATGCCCAGTGACAGATGAGTGGATAAAGAAGATGTGGTGTATATATATATATATATATATATATACACACACACACAATGGAACAATATTCAGTTATCAAAAAGAATGAGATAATGCCATTTGCAACAACATGGATGGACCCAGAGACTGTCATACTAAGTGAAGTAAAGGCAGAGAAAGACCAATACCATATGATATCACTCACATGTGGAATCTAAAAAAATGACATAAGCGAACTTATTTACAAAACAGATACAGACTCACAGAAATAGAGAACAAGCTTATTGTTACCAAAGGAGAAAGGGGTGGGGGAGAGATAAACTAGGAGTTTGGGATTAGCAGATACAAACTACTATATATACAACAGATAAACAACAAGGTCTTAATGGAGAACACAGGGAACTATACTCAAATCTTGTAATAAACTATAATGGAAAATCATCTGAAAAATGATATATATGTATGTGTGTATATATATATATGCGGGTGTGTCTGAATCACTTTGCTGACACCTGCAACTAACACAACATTGTAAATTAACTACATTTGGATAGACAGACAGACAGACAAATAGGAAGTGATGTGCCAAAGGCGAATGACATGTCAAGGCAAGTTGGTCAGAAAGAAGCCATTAATAAAACTGGAGAACTGAAAGGAGAGTCATGAAGTTGGGGTGCAAGAACATGAAGAATAATTCTGAGGTGCTGTCAGTCACACAGCACATAGGTAGGGAAAAGGACCTGAGATTTAAGAGACTGGTCAGAAGCTGATGGCTGGAATTGCATTAACTCCACACTAAGATGTCTATACCAACTGAATGGGAATGAAGGATAGTCCAGGCTCCTGAAATGCGAGTCAGGACCTGGATTCTGGCCCCAGCTCTGCGACTCTGAGCAAAGCACTTCGCCTCTTGGGGCTGCTTTCCCCTGAATGGGACCCACTTCCCTCTTTTAGAAGCAGTTCTCTCTCCACTTTGATCACGGGCATCTGGCAGCCGGCTTTGACTGGGTCTTTGGACTGACAGGGAAGCCTAGTGAATCCCCACACTATTGCTGCTCAGAAACAAAAACACATGTATACCTGTGGCGGGTTCATTTTGATATTTGGCAAAACTAATACAATTATGTAAAGTTTAAAAATAAAATAAAATTTAAAAAAAAAAACAAAAAAACACCTTTTTCAGTAAAGCTGAAAGCCAGTCAAAATGCAGTTCCAAGAGGAGCAATCATGCTTGGGCCTTGAAATGTGTGAGCAGCACCTGCAAACGACAGGCAATTGTTCCCCATCTATTTGTGGAGGCTACGGGGGTTCTCCTCCACGTCTCACCCTGTACTTCTATAATTGGCGGGGGCTGCCTGGCGACTGCGGTTGCAAGCACACAACCACTGGCTTCTGCAGCTTCCTAAAACTGGCCCGTGGCGGATGTGTCAAGAATGTACAGCTACCGTGTTGTAGCTCACACCACGCTGCCGTGGAAAGGGCCCTTGGAGAGAGAGTGCGGGAGGGAGGAGCTGTTTCAAAGACCCGAGATGCTCCCAGTTTGCTCCGTCGTGAAGTCCAGGTGGTGAGTCAGTGCCAGGGCAGCTCAATGAATGATGAAATGAGAAGAGCTTTGGACTCACAGCCCTGGCTGTAAAATGAGGGGAATGATATCTGTCCCAAAGGACTAGGGTCTAGCCCAAATCCCAGTGCATGGTAGGTGCTCAAGAAATGCATGTTTTTTTAAAAGATGAACTCAGATCTCAGGTCAATGTCTCTCAGGTGGATGACTACCCACTTTTGTCTCTATCTTTGAAAAGTAGCCTGACTTTCCACCTCTTTTTAGTTAACATATATGTCTTAACTATCTTCCTATCAGAACCCAAACACACTTCCTAAGAAGTATGGGAAACCAGGGGGATGAGGCATTTTCTCTTTTTTCTGGCTCTTTTCTTGACAAAAGAAGATGACAATGGTGATGACTGACTCTCTGGGTCATGCCTTCTGACTGCCTAGGAACCTGCAAACCCACAGCTCTGCTTTCATTTGATCAATAGGTGGTTAAGCACTATTTTTGACTCTGACTATTTTTTAAGCCCCAAACTTCTCCGAGTTCTACTGACAGAGAAAACTGCAGACACTCCTGAAAACAAAGACTTCAAGAGATCAGGAAGACCTTGAATGAAATGAAACTTTGAAATAAATACAATTGAGGCACCACTTGAAAATGACCAGAACTCGAAAATAAGATGAGTAGGCAGTTAATACTATAAGAAAAGGATTCTTCACCTTCAAGGTAGATCCAAGGCTTACCCAAAAGGTACCTCCTGGAATATACTCAAGACTGCTTTCTATTTGGAAATGCCATGCTGACATTACAGGAAGTGATTCTCTGTGCCTGGGGGCCCACCGACTTCATCCCTACCTGCAAAGCCATGAGTTACAAGCTTCTTTTCCCAGTGGTCACTAGCTCACATTCTGTGATTCTAACACCAGAGACCAGCCTTCTGTGGAATAGTTCCACACTAGTCCATTCTTTTATGACATGTCTATGCTCAGGAATGTTTCCAAAAGTGCCTGGGCTGCTGAAGTTTACAGTTGCAGGTATCTTCTGCATACTAGAATAAGATGTACATTGTGACATGTATTAAATTGTGTCTAAAAAATAGCACAAGTTATAACTTTTGCGAGTCTTTACAACTCATCTCAGAAGCAGCAGGTTTTCATCTATGTGTTAGGACTTGTGTCCATTATCCCAAGTCTTTTCCTCTTTCATCGATCACTTCATTCACTTGAGATTAGACCATGAGACAGACAGTTTAGCTGTCTTTTTTTTTTTTAGTTTTTAATTTTTTAATTGAAGTATAATTGATTCAAAATATTGAGTTAGTTTTGGGCATGCAGCATAAGTGATTCACTTTGCTACACAGCAGAAAACAATGTAACGCGCAACTATACACAATAAAAGTTTTTTTTAAAGATGCGCTACATTTATGCAATGGAATATTATTCAGCCTTAAAGGAATGAAATATTGTCATTTGCAGCAACATGGATGGACCTAGAAAATATTATGCTTAGTGAAATAAGTCAGAGAAAGATAAATATTAGATGATATCACTTATAGAACCTAAAAAATAATACAAATGCATCTATATAAAAATAGAAACAGATTCACAGACATAGTTGTCTTCTGATAACCCTATTTTCTGGACACCTGTCCTCCCCAGACTGCTTACTGAGGAAAAGCACATGTGTTTAAGGTAAAGGAACAGTGCCTTTTCATTCATTCATTTATTTATCTATTCATTCCTTCGTGTAATGTTTGTAAATGCCTCCCATTCACAGTACTAGGGACACATGAGTGACCAAAAGTAAATCCCTGACCTTACAACTGTAGCAGTTGAAACAGCAAAGATTAAGTCAGCTACTAACTAAGTAGTGTAATTTCAACAGTGATAAGTGACATTTAGAAAGAAGGTGAGGGGGTGGTGGAGGGTTGGAATGGTCTGGGACTGCTTCTGACTAGGTTTTCAAGAAAAGGCACATCTAAGAAGCTGTCTGCGGAACTGAGCTTCACAAATAAAGACTCCTAGAAAAGACTGTTCCCATCTCCAAGGGTGCAGAGAGTGAAGGAGCTCTGAGTTGCACATGTTAGGTTAGAGAGAGAGAGAGAAGGGAAGATGGCTGATGCCAAGACCCCAGAGGCAGTGGAGATAGTAGGGGCCAGGCCACGTGGAACCTTGAGCGCCGTCGTCTGGGTGCTATTCCAAGTGCAACAGAGTTTGTTTTGGCTACGTTGGGTCTTCCCTGTGTTACGTGGGCTTAGTTGCCCTGAGCCACAGGGGATCTTAATTCCCTGACCAGGAATCGAACCCATTTCCCCTGCACTGGAAGTCAAATTCTTAACCACTGGACCACCAGGGAAGTCTCTGAAACAAATTTTTGACCTGGGAAGTGGCTTGATCTGATTTACAATTTAAAGGATTACTTCGCTCATGCATGAAGAAATGACCTGATGGCTAGCAACACGGGGACACTGAGACCAATGGCGGGCTCCTAAAGTAAGATGATGGAAGCTCTAGCAAGGTGGTGGTGGCAGGGATGAAAAAATGGGAAAAAGTGGCTGGATCAAGCGTCTCTTCGAAAGATACAGCCCAATAAGTTACACAGTGGGTATATAGCTGGGCTGGGCCTTATCCCCAGGATCTGCTGTAAGCAAAGCCCAGGCACCTCTCAACTTGCTTGTATCTTCTTACTGATAAAGTCCAAGTAAGTTTGAAAGTGTTAGTCACTCAGTCATGTCCAACTTTTTGCGACCCCATGGACTGTAGCCCGCCAGGCTCCTCTGTCCATGGGATTCTCCAGGCAAGAATACTGGAGTGGGTTGCCATTCCCTTCTCCAGGGGATCTTCTCTATCAGGGATCGAACCCAGGTCTCCCACATTGCAGACAGATTCTTAACCCATCTGAGTTGCCAGGGGGACAAGAAAATAAGTTTAACCCATATGTTAAAGAATGATAGACCACACTACCTTAAAACAGGGACGACACTGCTGTAAGAGAGTTGTCAACGTTCAGTAGTTAAAGCACCTTCTATTTCCCATATCCTAACAAGTGATTTTACCAGCAGCTCAAGTTCATTTGATTTTTTTGGTTGATTATACATTTATCAGGTCTTTTTTCAGCAATAAGACCTGGCGGACCAGTGGTTAAGACTCCACACTTCCACTGCAGTGGATGAAGGTTTGATTCCTGGCTGGGGAGCTAGGACCCTAAGTGCCACACCAAAATAAGTAAGTAAATAATAAAAATAAAATAAAAGTAAAATATGCAGTGGCAAAACTCTGGCATAGACTGTTTCCATGCCCCCTTGTGTTACAGATGTATGTATGGGTCTGCTTTCCTGCCTTAGCAAATATGACCCAGCGTGGGTAACTGATTCTCTTCTGATGGGTCAGATTTCTTTAGGGCCTAGGGTCCATCACTGTGAACATGAATTTTTAATTATGTGGAGAATGTGGTTTCATTTTGACATGTGAACCCACTGGGAAGAGATACTCAAATATGTTATCTTAAAATTTCCCTGATCTCCATTTTTATCCTAAAATCAACAGCCAAATATTTCCTGATCAATCGATCAAGTGGATTCCAGGTGACTGAAAATTTTCCCTTCCTATCTTTAAGCAACTTCCTAACAATGGTTACTAAATAGCTCAGGTCAACTTCAGTGTAATGGATGAAGGTTTTAAAGTCAGGCAAGGAGATGAATTTGGACGAACGTTCACCACTTAGTCAATAAATACATACATTTAGATAAGTTAAATGTCTGAGCCTCAGTTTCCTCATCTATAAGGTGGAGCTATATATAGCTTTAGGCATGTTATGGCATGAAATGAGATGCCATATATAAAATTATGATTGAAAATCAAGTTAGTACAGGCTTTGGCATGGCATTATCTCCTTAATAAACTAATTACCTGGGTTTCCCCTTCCTGTTCACTAAGAGCTTTACAAATCTGAAATTTCGAATTTTAAATGTCATTGTTCTTAACTTCCCTCCATACTACTTTGCTGCTGCCACAGCAAAGTACCACAGACTGGTTGTCTTAAACAACACACGTTTATTTTCTCACAGTTCTGCAGGCTACAAGTCCAAGGTCAAGGTGTCAGCAGGGTTAGTTCCTTCTGAAGCCACCCTCCTTGGCTTGCCCAGTTTCTCCTCCCTGTGTCCTTCTCTGGGTGTCCATGTCCTAGTCTGTTCTTGTCAGACACCCATCACACCAGATCAGAGCCCACTCTGATGAATTCCTTTCACTTAATTATTCTTTTAAAGACCCTATCTCCAAACACAGTCACATTTTGAGGTTATAGGGGGTCAGAATTTTAACACATGAATTTCAAGTGGATACAAATCTGCTCATAACACACCCTTCACATTTTACCCCTGAAAAAAAATTGTGAGAAAAACACTGAACCAGAGCAAAGGAAATGAGTCCTTTGCCTCATGTTTTCAAAAACTATTTCTCTGCATGACCTCTGGCAAGTTATCTTCCCTCTTTGGTCCACATTTTCTTAATCCTTAAAATAAGAGGGTTGGAATAATGCATCTCTTATTTCTCTTCCTGGCCTTAACCAACCAATGCTAAGTTGATTTCTCACAGCAAAGAATCTGAGATAGAGCATGCAATGAAATAACTGGAATGACAACACAACAAAACAAAACCATACCTTCTTTGTGGAATAAATCTAGGATGGATTTTTCTAGAAGCAGAAGAGGATTACATTCAACTGTTCTAAAATGTTTTAGGTTGTTACAAACCCTTTCTAAGGCCATAATTTAAACCAACTTGGTTGGATAAACCAGAAACTCCACTCTGAATTTATCAATCTCCCCAAACAAAGTAATCACATCAAGATATGGGACACAGATTGGCTTGGGGGGGAAAGAGAGTATAATTTCAAATAAAGTTCTCCTTGAAAGAATTAAGGGGGAAAATTTTTTAAAAACAAACACACGTATACACAGACAATGCAAAATTAAAACCAGCTTCCAAGCGTATAGGTTAAGCCATTAAGGAGGAGGAGGGGAGAGGCGAACAGGCATACTTCCTCTCCAGCTGTGTAGCTTTTGGTCCTGAGACACGGTGTGTCTCTACAGATGTCAGCAGCCTCAGCAAGACGGGGAGGTAAGCGCGGTGGTGGTGGAGGGACAAACACGTGCTCGTGGGGAGAGCAGGAGAAAATAGAGAGGGACAGTAGTTTTCCCCCTGAAAATGGCAAAACTGCTGGATCAAGTAGAAAGATGACAAGAATATAAGACTAACCTCAAAGATACTGGGACTCAAATCAGAATCTAACGCAAGCTGAGCAACTGTGGGCAAGGTACCCAACTTAGCGTGGGGCAACTTCTGACTTCAGCTAAAAAGCAGCGACTGAAAACGCACCCACCGTTTCATTTCTTGCTGAAAACACACCCACCGTCTCATTTCTTGCTGTTGAATACAAGGTCTCGGAAACAATCGAAAATTCAAACAAAACAGAATTGACTGAAGCACTGGGAACAATATGTAGATATTTGAAATTATGTTATGTAAAAACAGAGTTGCCATGTGACACAGCAATACCATTCTCAGGCATATATTTGGACACAACTGTATTTCAAGAAGATATATGCACCCCCAAAGTTCACAGCAGCACTACTCACAATAACCCAGACACGTGAACAACCTAAATGTCCACGGACAGATGACTGGGTACAGAAGATGTGGTATATACATACGATGACATATTACTCAACCACAGAAAGAAAGAAATTATGCCATCTGCAGCAGCATGGATGGATTTAGTGAAGTGAAGTAAGTCAGAAAGAGAAAGACAAATACCATATGCTTATATGTGGAATCTAAAATATGGCACAAATGAACCTATTTACAAACAGTAACGGACTCACAGACATAGAGAACAAACTTGTGGTTGACAAGGCGGAGGGGGAGGAGAAGTCGGGGGAAGGAGAGATTAGGAGTTTGGGATTCGCAGATTCAACTACTATATATAGGATGGATGAAGAACAAGGTCCTACGGTACAGCACAGGAAACTGTATTCAGTAGCCAGTGATCAACTATAATGGAAAAGAATATCAAAAAGAGATATATACACATGCATACATCTATGTATAACGGAATCACTTTGCCGTACAGCAGAAATTAACACAACATTATAACACAATTATACTTCAATTTTAAAAAAAGAATAAAATTATGGCATTGAAGAATATTTAAAACATGGAAAGATGTCATGTCATAATACACTGTAGAATGAGAAGCAGGGCATAAAATAGGATGAATAAGATGCTGTGCTATTTTAATAAACAGTATATACAGTATGAAGAAAACACTTTAAATGGGTATACTCAAACTTTATAATATCACTTATTTTTATTGTCCTCATTTTTTTTTGGAGGGGGGGTAAATTTTTCTACAAACATCATGGTTTTTTTGGTCACAACCTGGGGGGAGAAACCTACTCATTTTGTACATTTTAGTGCCCTACAGTAAACCAGAGAGTAGAAAAAGCTCTCATTCAGTCTCAGATTGAGACTTGGGCTTTAGTTTCCTCATCTGTAAGGGGAGACTAGACTGAAACATTCTCGTAGGATCTCCTGATTCTCTGAGTTTTACAGAGCCCCATTAAGTCAACACTTCGGCGGAATCTTGCTTAGGATTTATTAAAGAAGCTGGGGTGGGGGGCCGCAGCATGGGACACAGCATGAGAAGGAGGCATTCAAGTCCACCTGAAGAAGAGCCCCCTCATGGGTATCCTTTGCTAATTCAATGCACAACAGCCTTGAGTGCTGAGCGTGGCGGGCACCTCCCTGGAAAGCTGGCTGTGTTTAAGCACAACCGTGAGGAGCTCCTCTTAACAAGCCTGGAAGCGAGGCTGCTCCGAGAGGAAGGCGGGGGAGCTTAGGGAACCAGACAGGGCTCTGGCATCCAAACCTACGCAGAGAAGGGGACCAGCTGACTGCGCTTCCGATCTTTCATAATCTGCCCCTCAGGAAAGAGGTGTGGAGAAGGACTTAAGCATGCCTTCGGTAAATAACTCCAATTTGGACAGATGTGTCATGACTCCATAGGTACAAGAAGATAAAAGAAGGCAGAATTTAAGGCAGCGCTGTAGAATGGGGTTAAGACTGTGGTTCTGAGTCAGTATGAATTTTGGTTCCACCACTGAAAGGCTTCTGTGATCTTAGGCCAATTGCCTGATCTCTCAAAGTTTCCTCCCAATAAAATGGGAAGACCTAGTTGGAAAGCCATCTACCTAACTGAGTGGTTTGACGATTGCATGAGATAAGAAATAAAAGCACTTAATACAGAATACGGTGATGTTAGTTTACTCGTTAAGTTATGTCCAGCTCTTGCTACCCCATGGACATTCCCCAGGCAAGAATACTGGAGTGGGTTGCGGGTTGCCTTTTCATTCTCCAGATCTTCCCAACCCAGGGATCCAACCCGAGGCACCTGCATAAGAGGCAAAGTCTTTACCACTGAGCCACCAGGGAAGCCGTAATACAGGATAAATAAATGCTAATTCTTATTATTTTCAGATGCTCCTGTGACAAGCATCACATTGTTAAGCAAAGAGATGATCATCAACAAAATATTCATTCAAAAAAGGAAAAGGTATTATCATACCTGATTAACTATATAAGACACATCTTTATACACATGGTACTTCAAATGCAGTATTTTAGATTATATGAATATACTTTAATTCTCCTCTTCTACCTTCCCTTATAGATGCTCCCCTTTAAAGGAGCTAATGATTATAATTACACTTAGATCATTGAGACTATCGATTGTATGACTTACAGCCAGAGATAAACTCAGAAAAATGTGTTTTAACTGTCCCCACCCCTCAAACCAAAAATGAATTTTAGAATAAAAGCTAATAACAGAAATATAAGGAAGTGAAAAGGGACTTCCCTGGGGGTCCAGTGGTTAAGAACCCACCTTCCAATGCAAGGGTTGCAGATTCAATCCCTGGTTACGGAATTAAGAGCCTACATGCCTCAGGGCAACTAAGCTCACAAACAGCAACTAGAGAGAAGCCTGTGCATTGCAACAAAAAAGATCTCTAACGCTGCAGCAAAGATCCCACGTGTCAATGCAGCCCATAGATAAATAAAAGTTACTATTCTACAACGTTGTCAGTGAAGAGAAGATGATGTAGAAGCACAAATGTACACACGTTCTGATCATCTGCTCACTTGACATTATTCCTGCAAAGTAAATGTTAAATAAATGTACCCACTCATTCAATAAATGTTTACAGAGGGCTTAAAATGTGCCAGCCAAAGGAAAAGTGATAGAAATTCAGTGACAATGAAACTAAAACCCACCCCTACCTGAAGGAGCATCCACGACATTGTTTGGCCTTTGGGCACGAGGCTATTTCCATTGGACGGGAGCCACCGCATTTCAGATATTGGCAGGAGCAAGTGAAAAGAGCTTGCAGAGCATCTATAGACTCGGAGCTGTTCACTGTTGGTTTGCTTGTTTATCTGACCAGTCTAGGTTTGGGGCAACTGGCGCCTTTGTGCCCTTATCAATGGCAGCCTTATTCAGAAGAGACACTGTACATGCCAGCAAATGAATCATGGTATCATCTTAATAATACTCATTGGAATGAATATTGGAATGAATACTAAAGTTCTGCTAAGGAAAGGACCTATCAGTCATCATCATTCCATTGCTCTCTTGCACGCAGTCTATTAACCAAGTTCACTCTCTGAATGAGAAACAGGCTAAGGTTTTAAGGAGAAAAAGCAACTAGAGACCCTTCTACCCAACACAGATGTTGGCTGCTCCCACTAAATTTAAGCCAACGACTACCGCCCTCATTTACTTTCTCACTGCTTTCTCTTCCCTTCTGGGGAGGGATCAGAACTCCCCTCTTCCAATTTAGAACACAGCATAGATGGCTGGCCATAATCTCAGGAGAAAACAGAAGACAAAACAAAGGCTCACAGGGCCATCTGCACTGGCAGGGACTCAAGGACCATCTAGTTCGATACCCTCATCCGACTGATGCAGAGTCTGAGGGGGATAATAAGGTTTTCCCAGAGTCACAGAGAAATCAGAGGTAAGGGCAGCCTGGACCACAATGTGCCAACACTTCATCAGGGGCTTCCTGCCTTTTCCTGCGCCACCAAACAAAAGGGTTCCTCTACTCCACCCATCAGAGGAACCCCTCTCTTAAAAAATCAAATCTCATTTTCTCTTTGAAAGCTCACTTCCCAGCCCTTCCACAGAAATAAAGACTAACTTAGCCAAGGGAACTGTGCCCTTGAATTCCAGATGTCCCCTACGTTCCCGGACCATTCCTAAGCAGAGCTCCCCATCTGGCTTAGAGTGCTGGGCGTGTGCTATGTTCCTGGCCCTGCTGAAGGAGAACAGAGAGCCTGGCTCCTTCTATGTCTGGGAAGAGGACAGGGACAGACAGTGAGAAGCAACCTTGGGCCCAGATCTGTACTTACGCAAGATAGATTCCACCCTACACTCACACATGCTCCTGGGGGAAAGCCAGAAGCTAACTCAGACAGCGGGCAGAGCAATGCACGAATCACTTCTAGGGGGACGTGGACTCAGTTGTTCCAACGGTGATATGAGAGGTCTTGGCCTGACCATTCCCACCCCTTCCACTCTGTGAACTTTGGCCCCAGTTAGTGAGCTAACAGGTGTGGCTAGCTGGTGGCAAGGGGGTGGGGACAGTCATCCGTGAATACGGAATTACGGCTTTCCTGCCTGTGAACTGACCCATCCCTGGAGGGATCAATCCCAGAATCTTGCTTTTGTGGCTGTGTCACTTTGGTCAAGTTACTTAATCTCTCAGAGGCTCTATCAGAACACAGAATGATGGTTAACCATTGGAGCTATAGGAGCTGTTGTGAGTCAAATGAGATAATCCATGTCACTTGTGCTAAGGCTCTCAATAAATGGTAATAATAAATATATAATAGCTCCACTAGGCTTAGTCCAAGCACTAAGTCCCCTATAATCTAGTTAACAGGAGAAATGTTCCCCCAGAGAAGTAGTTTTTGTACTAGACTCCACGTACAGACTAGAGCCAAAGAAGAGGCCAAGTTGAAGGGCTCATCCTATTCTACCAAACTATCTTATGGTGTATTACATATGTATCATCATCTATTTCACAATGAATATATATGAAATAGACACATATTGAATTTGATGAAAGGCGGATTTCACAGGAGAAGAGTCTGAAATCAGAGGAACCTCTTCCTCTGGGTTGTCCAGGGTCATTCTCATTGATTTCCCTCTGGCTACAGAAAACGGGAGAACAGTTAAACAGCGCTGACTTGAAGAGGGAGTGACCAGGGAAAGGCCAGTCCTTCGATTATCATCTGTCCCTAGAGGGGATGGCATATTTACATTTCCACTTCATTTATGATTACAAGCAATGATTTAATCAAAGAGAGGCGCATTTACCTCCCAGGGATACATTCCTACTGTTGTAAGAACTTTGTAATTTTTTCAAATATAGTAAGCAGACAAACGGTTCTAGGAAATATGTCAATGGGTAAAGAAGAGAGAGCCCTTTAGGACATGAAGACTTTTTCAGTTCTATCTCAACTTTACTATTTTTTCCCTAATTAAGGAGAAAGGACAGAGAAAAAGCCATTCAACTGGGAGTTGTGAAGAAATTGCTAGAAAGGGTATCCATAACCTGTGTCTGTGTAGGCTAGAAGCTGATTAGGACTGAAAGCAATATAGTTCATCCTAAATAAGGAACATGCCCTTTCTTTAGGTTAACAGAGAATCTCCGTATCAAAGTCCAAAGCCAGTCTAATAGCCTCGAATAGCTTGTCAGAAATGAACGGTAAGCATAATTCTGAGAAACACCATAACATAACTAAACCAGAAAACACGCTTTGCTTAAAACATTGTGCTGATTTTCATTTGTTTTTGAAAACTTTTATTGAAACATTGATTCCTAAAGTAGTCTCTTAATAAGCTAGACCTTTGTCAATCTTCCTTTATTAATTTCCCCATTCCAAAGTAGTTAAGACTTTAAAATAAATGTTTCCCAGCTTGAATATATCTGGGGTTTAGAGACCATTGTCCACAGTCATTCCTTCATCTGAGCCTTTCAATAGCCCAGTGAGATAAGAAGGGAGGATTTTTATTTGTAAATTGACAGTTTGACCACATAGACTTGAATCCTCTCGGAAAATCTATTTCTCCAGAATTCCCCCAAGTGCCCAGCTGGCTCAGTCATAGCTACTCAGAGTCAGAGCGCTCTTTATCCACCTAAGGCATTTCACTAGTGTTTGAGGAAGAAGACTATCCTGGCTCCAAGTCACCACAAACCTGTCCAAAAAATAAAGTAACACATGAACAACCCAGGCAGGGCTTGATTTTCATGATCAGATATTTAAGATGCTTCCCATTTCTAAGTCTTTGATATTTTTCCTGTCTTTTCTCTGGAACTCCCCTTCCCATACACCTTATACGGATCAAGCTGGTTTTGGGTGACATCTCTTCTTTTGGTCTCCCAAACTCTTGTCCTGCATCTCCTAATATTTGCTCCCAATCCAAAGTGACACTTCCTGATGCAAAAGGCAGAAACAGATCCAGGGATGGGGTTTCACTGGCCCCTTCCCCAGGTTGTAGTCTAGCCTAAGGCCCCCAGCTCAAGCGCTACAGAGATCTGGGTATTCCTTCAGTTCACACAGCTCCTTCACTTCCCCTCCCAAATGAAAAATTCCCATGACACTCACAATGACACCCTTCAAATGAGATCACAGGGCCCTGACTACACACCCTAGAGGCCAAACCTTCCAGGTCATGCTCTAGACAGAGTACGTGCCTTCCAGCAATTCTCAAACGTCACACACATACACCCCAATCTCCAATGCAGCAGAAATGCATTAGCTGCAAGGTTGTATTAACAGAAATCCAGTTAGTATTTGCAAAAAGGCACTTCTTGGCGATTTGTCTCCTAGAGGGAATTCTGGAGCTCTTAATCCACACCTTTCAAAATCCCCACTGCAGGTTCCTCTACTAGGCAGGCAGTTGAGGCTGTGAGGTCAGACAAGACCTGTGTTTGATTTCCGGCATTGCCTCCTATCCTCTGTGTGTGACTCTGGATAACTGACTTCCTCTCTCTAGGTCTCAATCTCCTTAACTGTAAAGTGGGTTTTTGCAGAGACTCCAATAAAAGAATACCTGGAAAGCACTGGAACTTAAGCGTTAGATCTCCACTCACTCTTGTTGCCAGCTTCAAGCTGCAGCCTCTCTCAGAAGAAAACAGTGTAACTAGCAAACTTTCTACCTGCAGAGTCAAGACGGTCAGATACCATCTCTCAAGTTTACATTTATTCAATGTAAAAAATAAGAGAGACCACGTTATAGGATCTAAACCATTTGCCCCACTGTCACCTTCTCGGAATGATGGTCAGCCTGGAGCCACCAAGACCAGTGTGGCGGTGAGGCACTTTGATTTCAGTCAGGTGTGGAGGTTTGAGTCCTGCCCAGAATACTTGTTATATCTCTGACCCTGGGCAGAGAAAAAAAAAAATCTATAAAACAGAGATAACGATAGTACCTCTCAGACAGTGTTGATTTGAGGGATTAAATGAAACAATGCATGTAAGGTACAATATCTGAAACCAAAGAAACACTCAGTAGGTATGAGCTGTTCTTGGTAGGAGCAATTTTTAATTCATGTATTGATTTAACCAATTCTCATTAGGCATCTGTATGCCAGGAACTGTGTGAGACAGAGACAGAGGTGGATGACAATACCAGGTGCCTGCTCTGACTGGCGGGACCACCCAAACTGCTGTCTCTGACATTTAGAAGCAAGGGCTAGTGTTGGGATAAGCACATGCAGGTCACGCAGGAGGATGACCTGAGAAGAACAATGAGATCTGGGGCTGGAGCTGCTCCCAGGGAAAGCCCCAGCCAATTATACCAGCGACAGAGAAATAACCCCTTCCAGGAAACCGATAAACACAGGGTAGTAGCAATGCTTTCCTCTCAGGAGGGCAGCAAGAAGGAAGGAAAAACAGAAAACAAGCAAACAAACAAAACCTTCCTGTGTCCCCCAAATTGTGGCAGAGGGTGGTGCCTGTCGAAGCAGAGGTGCTTGGCAAGAAAGACTGCCCCCATCGGTCTCAGATTACAGGGACATTTTAGCTACTGGGTGGGGCAGTCTGCACAGAAAGGAATATAGAGGATAGGAAATTAAGTCAAATTCCACAATCTTACCATTTAAAATTTGGACTAGACTTGACAGCAGGGGATATATGTTATATTTAGATCCTTAATCATATTTTCTGTGAATATATAGACCTATGTCCATATTTTTATGTTTTTACCTATATCTAGTTAGCCTCTGGTAGTATGTACATAACCATACTCTTCTTTGGACATGCAAGAGTACATGAATTACGTTTTCTTCTAAAATAGAATCCATGTTCTAAGAAATACAAACACAAAGCATGAGAAAAATTGACAAATGCATTATTTCCCCCAAAGATCAAAAGCCCCCTCTGGTCTTGCCCTTTTGGCTCTCCCCACCCCACAACCCTCTCAACAATGAATGCAAGGCAGGCTGACTCGAAGAAATTCGCAAACGCCGTCTATTGCCGTTCAGTTGCCGTAGGCACAGCCCGGGTTTGGCGGTGGAGGCTGCTATGCAGCGCCACGCCCCACGAGCAGAGAAAGGATGGAAGCCACACTGAAAATGAAGGATGCGCCCCAGGGAAGAGCATCCAAGCGGGAACAAAAGGGAGCCCCTGCAAACCGGGCCCTGGGATTGGGGCACCAACACAATTACAGGGGCTTGTAAGGCTATTACCCTATGGGCTAAACGTCGGTATCTTTCCTTAAAGGTGGCTTAAGTGATACCTAGAAGAATGGGCGTGGCCCTCAATACCAGGGCATAGGCTGAATCTAAGAAGAACCACTGCCGTCAGACTGGGAAGAAAAAAATAATCTGTTCTCTGCTTATCCCAAACAGAAATGGCAAGTGCATACTGGATATACAGCAAGTGGTAGATTTACAGCGTAGCTGTCACATGCCATAGCATGAGAGCGGTGGTTCATCTCTCCAGAGTTAGAGAAATAAGTAGAAAAATTGTGCTTTTGTCCCAATCAGTTGAAAAAAAGTATCACCACAGTTTTTTGCAAAGCCAATTGGCACCGAGAAAATACTGTGAATTATAAAATAGTCACTATGTTTTTATAATAATGTGAAGTCAACGCTATCAGGTAGTGGTCAAGGAGGATGGGCTTAAGCCCAGTGCCTCTACCTGGCGAGAGAATTCCTACCCATCCCAACTCTGTCCCCCTGGAGAGTGTTTCTCCCCTGGGACCAGGTGGGCAGCAGGTAGGGGTGTGGCGCATGTGCGTCCAGTGAAGCTCAGATGCATGAAAAGCTAGGATACTGCAAGAGAAATAAACCACCTGACAATAAAGTGCACTAAAAGCAAGAAGAGCTTCCTCCTGCCTGCAGAGGGGAAGGTCCTGGACGGCAATCAGGTTGTTCGAAGCCTAACGGGAACAAGTGCAAAGAGACTCGTGCCCACAGCAAAACCGAGGGGATGGGGCAAATGAACTACAGAAGCCGGTACAGCACTGCCCTAGGGCAGCTGCAGAGCCTCCCAGGGGCCAGCTCATCACTTCCTTTGTTCGTCTTGCAAAGATGGAGTAGCCACTCGTTCCCCTACTACACACTACACACACACACACACACACACACACACACACACACACCCCTCACTCGCTACAGACAAAGCACAACCGCACTGCTTCGTGCTCAACTAACAAATGTCAGTGGGTTTTCTGTTGCTTTTGTCTTGCCCCTTTTTTAAAACTGTCCATTCCAGCCTGTCGTGTGTCCTTTCCGGGGGGGCGTCATTTCAGCGCATTCTGGAGAAATCCCAGACCCGGGCGCGGTATTTTTGCTCCGAGAGCTGCTTGCTGGACGCCAACTAAAATGAGGCTTCTCTACCTGGTAATGGCACATCCCCGCTCCACCCCGCCCTAGGGGCTCACCCAGCGCGTCTGACACCCGTTGGCCGCAAGGGCTCGGCTCTGCACACAATGGCAGTTGGACGCGGCTTGCACACAGCACGCGCCTGCCACCGCAAACTAAAATGTGCTCTAAAAACTCAGCCTTTTCTTGGGATAAAGGGGAGTAATTACAGGAAAAAATGCAAATGCACCAAGAGCCAAAAAAAAAAAAAAGTTGGTTATTCTCACTACAGCCACGTTAGCTGTCCAGTCCCGAGTATGACGCACCGAGATACGCACTGGGGTTAATACAAGCAAGCAGTGGCCAAGGTGAGGACGGATGGTCAGGCACCCCATCAGAGCCACGGGGCTGGAGCTCAGAGATGGGAGCGGTCGGGCTAACCAAGACCTCTGGGGAAAGGTGTCATTTCTCCATGCTCCACCCCTCCAAAAAGGAACCTTCTACAAAAAAATCACGTCTCGCCTGGGGCAGCTCACACGGACGACCCAGGTGGCGCGGGGGTCGACGGAGGGCCTGTTATTTGGGAACTACCGAGCGGTGGGAAAGGAAGATAAATAACCCAAAGTTCTCCACGCCACTGTCACTGTTTGGGTTTCCTCTTTGTTTGGTTTTCCCCAAACCCCAGGGTCGCTCCGTCTGGGTGGCGCCCTGCCGCGCCGGCTGGACTGACCGCCGCTCTCCACCCCCTCGGACCCCGGGTCGCGGTCCCTCCCTGGGGACTGGCCCGCGGAAGCCGGCAGGATCCAAGCCCCTGCAGAGCAGCCGAGAACGAGCGAGGGAGCGAGCGAGCCGGAGTGGTGTCCGACTCACCGTGATGCGCGGGATGTTCTTCTTGCCTTGGTAGGACATGGTGGCGGCGGCGGTGGCTGCAGCAGCTGCCTGCCTCCCTCCTCCTTCTGCTCCTGCTCGCCCGCGTCTTCCTCAGCGCACAGCGCCCCGAGATCAGGTGGAGCGAATGGTGCGCTGGCCGCGGCCGCCGCCTCCTCTCGCCTCCGCCCCCCTCCCCGGCTCCCGCGGCGGCTGCCAGAGACAATAGTAAATCTCCCTGGTCCCCCTTTCACCCCCGACCTCCCCCCCGCTCCACAGACACACACATACACACACACACACACACACCCTCCTCACTCGCGTTCACGCCCTGGCTTTTTTTTTTTTTTTTTTTCTTTTGCGGTACCAGCTGGAACCCCGTAAGACAAGAATGGCTGATCCGCGACTCCTCCCTCTACTCTCTTATCCCTATTGATTTTCCTCTTTGCATCTGCCTCACCCACTTTTTCTTTTTCTTCCTTTTTTTTCTTCCAGTGCCTTGCGAGTGCAGCAGAGTCAGCCTGCTCCACCGCCACCAGGGGGCGCGAGGGACTGTTCGGGGCGGGGATACTGCAGTCCCCAGTGTCGGCAGAGAAGCACCAGCGTCGCCCTCTCGTCCCCGCGGACCAAGCCCACGCCTCTGACCTGACTCTGATCCGATTTCCCACCTTCCCGACCCTCGTTTCAGAAAGAAGACGGCTCCGGGCTTCTCTTCGGGCACCCGCCCTCCTCCGCCACCCTGAGGGCTGAATGCCGCAGCCGCCGCCTTTGTTAACGCGGAGGCCGGGCGCCGCCTCTGCTGGTCGCCGAGTGTATAAACAGCCGACGCGATCCCCTTAGAAAGCCGAGAACCGCGCCGACTTTGTGCAGCCTGGCCAGCCGCTGCTATCCCGAGACCATGGAAATGGGGATCAAAAAATGCGAAGTAACCCTCACTCTCGGAAGGTCGCGAGGGGGCCCCGTGTCGGCTACCAAAAGCTGTTCTCTGTATTGTAAACATAATTCTCGAAATAATGTGCTTTAAAGGAATTCCACTGTCTGGCTCCCAGAATCGATGAAACAGCAGTAACGCTGCTCCGTGAGCAAGGAGCAGAAAACACCTGTAGTGAGAAGGCAAAAGCCCTGGCGCGTTACTGCGCAGCCGTGGTTTTTGTGAGAGGTCCGATGTGTGCTGGTCACAATCCCGAGTTTACTTTAGGCAGGACTGAGAGACAAAGGTAAGTGTGCTATTAGGAGCAAAACACACGATCTTTCGGTGCTGGAATATATTCTTATTTTGCTATGTGCTTCAGTTAAACGGCCAAGGAAGGCATGTTTGGAGGAAATAGGCTGGGGGGCTGAGGGATGGTCAGATGGGGGAGCTTTCTAAACTCTCCTGGAAAAAAAGAGAAGACACACCCAAATACACTATTTGAATAACAACAACAACAATGGCTTGCTGTGCAAAAATCATAAAGCCCCCCTTTTCAAGTCTCTTATGATCACTTCACCCTCTTATGAATCCTAACCCTCCCCCCACCCCTACAGAAATAACGCAGATTATCATTGGGCATGACTAGGTCTGTGTTAGGGAACTTGAATTCACATTTCTATAAGGCAGGCCACCAACCACACTTTGTGACATCTTTTCATTAAGTTAAAGGCTTCCTTTGCAATAAAGAAGCTACATAAAGCATCGGCAGAATGAGGGTAGAGAATGCTCCGATTTAGGCTTTCCCTAAACCTAAAATGAACCAGCCTGGTCACATAATTAAAGGGCAGGCCAAACCCCCCTGAAACTCACTCGAGTGAGTTAATCCAAGTGGCTGGTTATTCATGGGTAACTAGACTGAATGCAGTCTTCACAGGAAAAGTCCACAGCATTCTCCACTTTATTTCTGTGATCCTTTGGCTTGCAGCATGAATGCCAAGAAAAGGTCACCTCTCTGTACTCTTTGCAAAGCACAGGGGAAAAAAAAGAAAAAAAGACTAAAGCCAAAGACACGCCCTAAACATTTTGCTTTGTTCTGCAAGCATAAGTGCTGAGACCACTAGCCAAGAGTTGTGAAATTACAAAGCATTCTGGGGATTGGCATGCAAATGAGCAGGATTATATTTAGAACAGAGTAAAAAGAGAATTAACTGCATACTATGCAACCCTGCAGAGGTCTGAATCTTTCCCATTGATTTTACTGCCCTAAACTTGTTTAAAGGGATCTTGCAAGTTCTTCTTAGGAAACGCAAACAAACAAACATATATATATATATATATATATATATGTGTAGGGGACATTTACAATCCTAAAGAAATGCCACTGCCTTCTTTTTTTTTTAATTTAGTGGGTTTGTCAGGTTTTTTTTTTTTTTCCTTTCTTGCATGCTAATTATCTCCTGTTACCATCATTAGAATCCAGAACACTGTCTGCTAAATATATTTATTTATACCATATTTTTGATCACTTGATGATTTTGGGTGTGTCTGTTCTTTCAAATTACAAGGCTTGATTAATCTCTTTGAGGTCAGGTTTGCCTGCAAGAAGCCATGCAGAAAAGGACTTGAGATGTTTCTCTGGATCAGACTGCTGTGAAAAGCCATGCACAAGAATGCATAATAACCAGCTAATCAGTTCAAGCTGTTGCCATGAGCAGAAATGTACAACAAACCCTATTTTTTCCCCTCTTTCATCCCCTTCAATCATCTTTCTCTTTTTTAAATCAAAATCAAGTGTCTGAGATGAGTTTGAAAGGAAAAGCCGTTGTTGGCTGTGTCATTCTTATTCAAGGAGTAAGAAGAAAGGCAGCGATCAACACAAGATGCCTCTGTGTCTGGCCAAGAGAGTGAGGGGTGGAACCAGCATGGATTTTTGCTCTTTTCCACAGTAGAATGACTCTGAATGGTTTTCCTTGGATACACAGCAGTATTTGGCTTTAGGTATCTCAGGAAACTATGAGAGAATGAGAGGGAGATGCAGAGCGACTTAATTTATGGTCCCAAAGAAACTTAATTTGGCCACCAAACTTACCACATCCATAGATTTCCACACCTCAGTCAAGGTTACTTTATTCTTATTGCTCAGGCCAAAGCCTGATTGGCATTGTCCAAACCTTGACTTCTCTTCCTCAGTACAATTCAATTTGCAGTTCACGTCCAACTTTAAGGTTGGAAACAGTCTTGGGTTTATTACATACGTACACACTATGATCTCTTCTCTAAATCTACAAAGCTTCCCTCTGTGTTTAGGCTCCACCAGCTACAACCTGAGCTACCGCAGTAGCCTTCTAACTGGGCTCTCTTCTTCATGGTTATGCATTCGTTCATTCTCACAATATTCAGCATTTATCCTGTGTATACTACTTATTTTCCTAGGATCTAGTGCTACAGATATGAATAATAATACTGATGATGATAAGTATTCCCTGGTGGCCCAATGGTTAAAAGTCTGCCTTGCAATGCAGGAGCCACCAGTTCAATCCCTGGTCCGGAAACTAAGGTCCCACGTGCTTGGAGCGCGAAGCCCATGCACAACTGCTGAGCCTGTGTTCTCTGGAGCCCACACCACAACCTGAGAGTCCGTGTGCCACAACTAAGACCTGATGTAACCAAATAAACATTTTTTTAAAAAAGATAATAATAATATCCTGGATCTCAGGGAGTTTATTTTATACCCTTATTCAAGAGAACACCATGTGCCACCTGTTAGTCCCTTTCTATGCTTTATTTATCTTCACAGCACTTTTGATCACATGATATGTTAATTATTATCTTCCCTCTTGTCACTAGAATGTAAACTCCCTGAGGGCAAGGAATGTGTGTGTTTCATTTACTGCTGGGTCCTGAGTGTGTGAAATAGGCCCATGCCCACAGAAATTGCTCAATAATTCTTAGGTAAGTGAATGTAAAAATGTTTCAAATTGTGTCTGAAGAAAGAGTAAATAGATAGAAGATGAACTTTCCTGTTCTTAAAGTTCTTAGAGTGTCCTGTTCTTAAAATGTCCTTAAAGGGCATTTAAGAAGATCTATTTTTGTTCCTCTAAGCCTTCTTAGGGTTTCCTGATTCTAGATTTCAGAGCAACTGAATTCAAGACGGTGAGGAATCATTTTGCTAAATCCAAGGCAATACATGGGCCAAGGAATGACTATAAAATAGATTTGGTACCTGAACAGTGATTAGAGAGCTGTGACTTTGAAATGAGTTGCCATCAAAGCATAAGAGAAGATCAAAAGCCTTATGTTAATTTAAAGACTTTCTTTTTAAAAAATTGATACTGAATTCATAAGAAAACTATGGACTAGAACCCAGGAAGTTATACTGCTTAAAGATCTGGACTTGGAAATAGAGGAACCTCAGTCCATATTCCAAGTCATCCAGTTCCTATTTCTGTGATCTTCAGCAGATTTTTTCAACCTTCTGAGTCTTGGTTATCTCATCTCTAAATGAGCATCTTATGACCTACCACATTGTATTTTTGTGATGATTTATTAATTCATTCAACTAATATTTATTGAGTACCTATTATGGGTCTCCAGGCACTAGGGATACAAATATTTGAATAAAATAGACAAAATGCCCCAGTGAAGCTTCCATCCTAGGGAAGGGATAAATCAAGAATATAAAATTATATAGTGTTTTTTAAAAAAGCATAGTGTTTAAAATGGTAGCAAGTACACTGGGAATAAGATAGGGATGGGGAAGTGAAAGTCATTCCATTGTCTTGAGGATAGGCTGGAATCTTCCACATCAGAAGGTCAAGTGAGATGGTGGTCTGGCCTCTTAGAACAAATGGTAACAGTGGAAGCAGTGACAAATGGTCAGGTATTAGATATAGTTCAAGGTAAAGCCAGTGACATTTGCTGCTGGATTTGACTGGGGTATGAGGAAAAGAGGAATCAAAGATTATACTAAATGTATTGGCTGGGCTACTGGAAAGATGAGGGGGATTGTAGGAGAAATGGGGTTGGGAGGGAGAGTCAGGAATATGCGTGTGACATTCCTATTCAACACCTAAGTGAGATGTGGAGCAGGCAGGCTGATATTCGAAATCAGAAATCGAAGGGAAGAGATACAAATTTGGGAGCGGTTAACCTCTGAATGTTATTTAAAGTAACGACCCTGGATGAGCTGGCCAAGGACATGAGCAGAAATGGAGCTCTGAGGTAAGTCAGCATCCTGGGGCTAACAGAAGAACCAGCAGGGGCAGAGGTCAATGAGACAGCCTGGACACCATGAGAGTACAGTGCTGTGAAGGTCAAGAAATAAAAATTATTTCAAATAAGAAGAAGTGTTCATGTGCTGTTGAAAGGTCAAGCACTGAGGGGAGCTGAGAATTCGTCACTGCGTGAAATCACCAAGGGCCTTGTCCGGAACACCTACAAAATGAGTATCTTCATATCCACCTTACAGTGTTTTACGTGTGTGTGTGTGTGTGTGAGCAAGTAGTAAATTCCTCAGGTAATATTTACTGTGCATCCACTATAGCAGTCTTAATGAAGCTGTGGGCATGAAATCTGATTGGAAGAATTTCCCTAGTGGTCCAGTAGCTAAGAATCTGCCTTCCAATGCAGAGGATGCTATTCGATCCCTGGTCTGGGAACTAATTTCCCACATGTTGCAGGGCAACTAAGTCGCAAATACTGAGTGAGCATCATGACTGGAGAGCCCGCTAGCCACAGGGAAGATCCTGTGAGCCACAACGAAGACCTAATGTAGCCCCCCCCAAAAAAAAATAAAAATAAAAAAAAGAACGAATGAAGACTAGTCTTAAAAAAAAAAAATCTGATTAGAGCATTTCCAAGAGAAAAATCAAACTGTAAATGGGAAATCCCAAACACAAGCAACACTTTCAATGGATATTTTGTAAATAGGGACAAGGATTCAGAGCAGTAACTAGAGAAAGTGGAATCCAGTATGAAGGAAATAGACCAGCAGGGTTTAATGTCAGTGGGGCTGATTCAGAAAAAAGGGGTCACTTCACGATGCGGGAGAGAAATGGGACACCACAGGTGACATCTAGTGTTCAGATGGAGGGCGTGCCCTTACTCAAGAGCAAAGACTGTTCCCCCACCAGTAACCAAAGGGTTAGAGTACACTGGCGCAGAGATGGGCAGCTAGGTAAATTTCATGGAGGGAGTTTACAGCAGTTCTCTTCTGACTGTGTCTGTTTTCTCTGCCATCAGCCAAGACAGTCTGGGAGAAAAGGTACTGAAAGTTAAGAGGGGTGAGGAGCTGGGATAAAATCAGTTTTTAGGAGAATAAAGGGACTACAGAAATACGGTATGATTCCCTGGCAGGACTAAGGTCTCTCCCGTCCCAGGTAGCAACCATAAATTTCAAGAGAGACCAAGAAGTATGCCTTTAGTCATATACAGCTGTATACATGCAGTCTTGCAGCAGGCAGCCTGTGGAATTTCACCAGGGTTTTGCTAGATGAGTGCTGAGAAGGGAGAAGGAAACTCAGGGAATTGAGGGTAAAGCATGGGATCTAAGCTAGTTGTGAGAGAAAGCAGGGCACAAGTAGGGGGGGTGGGGTGGGCAAAGGACAGTAGATATATTGACGATTAAATGAGATTATTCATGCAAAGCTCTTAGCACAAACTAAATTAATTAGATGGCAGCTGGCTTCCCTGACGGCTCAGATGGTAAAGAATCCAGCTGCAGTGTGGGAGACCTGGGTTCAATCCCTGGGTTGGGATGATTCCCTGGAGGAGGGCATGGCAACCCACTCCAGTATTCTTGCCTGGAGAATTCCACGGATGGAGGAGCCTGGTGGGCTACAGTCCATGGGGTTGCAAAGAGTTGGACGCAACTGAGCAACTTAAGCACAACAATAACATTCCTACCATTATTTTTTAATATTCTGGTTACTATTTGCTGAACTCATTTGTGTCAGGGACTATGTCTTATTTATTTTTGTAGTCTCCAACTCTGCTATAAGGCTTGGAAGAGTAGAATCAGTGAGGGAAAATTAATTGAATGGGGGGAAGTCAAGAATATTCTGTCTTCCCTTTAATCCCCCAAATATGTAAAATAAGTGCTTGGTAATTTACACAGTTTTGACTATTGAAAAATTCTACTTTTTAAAAAGACATTTATATTTTGCTATATAATTATGGGTAAATATTCCCCCTGGTCCTGATTTGAAGGATGAAGAAAAACATAGTCGCAAAACAGAGAAGAGTTGTGAAGGGGCAAAAGCCACACACAAGGCTTTTGTGAAATATACAGGCTATTCTAATGTGAATAAACATTTAATCTCAGAACTACCCATTAAGTCATCTGGGTCCATTAATTTTACCTACATTTCAAACAAAGGAAACCTTAGTCATGTACTTCCAGGGTCACAGAATGAAAATCAAAGCGATGATTCACCTGCTATTATTAGATGTTTACATATCAAATACACAGAAATAACCTGACAAACAATCCTATCCTTGAAACACATAAGCCAAAAAAAGAAAAAAAAAAGTGATAGCCAAAGAAAAGTATTCTCAGGGGCTTATTCCAACTCAAACTTCTATTAGCATAAGCAAGGTGTGCAAACCTGTGATGGTGTGCAAACCTGTAGTCGCTCGGTCACGTCCAACTCTGTGCAACCCCATGAACTGTACCCGCCAGGCTCCCCTGTCCACGGGATTCTCCAGGCAAGAATACTGGAGTGGGTTGTCATTTCCTTCTCCAGGGGATCTTCCCGACCCAGGGGCCAAACCTGCTTCTCCTGCATTTCAGGTGTCTTCTTTACCAATGAGCCACCAAACCTACTTCTTCCCAGATGGACATTCTTGTTGATTTCCTCAGTGGAGGATGATTCTGCAGGCCTCTGGCTTCCTCCAAAGCCTGGGTGGCCTCTTCAGGTTTTAAACACAACTTAATCCATACCTGGAGACACTTTGACAGCACATACACATCAAAGGCTGTCAGCTCTGAGTGGCACCTAGGACAGGAAAGGGCTACACAGAAGGTCCAGGATGCGATACAAATGGCCCTGCCCCTTTAGCCATATGCCCCAATACATTCTACTGCACTGGAGGTGTTTGTGATGGGAAAAGTCACCCTGTGAAGGTTATGCACTTCCAACAGGAGTTCACAGGTGACACTCTTAGGGCTCTGGGGTAAGAGAATTATGCAGTATTTGAAAATAGGTCCTTGAATGTTACTGGACCTTGGTAGAGACAGAAGACTTGACCTGGGTCAAGAAGTGGTCATGCGGTCAGAAATATCCACCATGAGCTGGGTTCTATCAGAACCGCCAAGTCATAAGATTAAGTTGGCTAAGCAGCAATTGGCCAAGCAGCAATTGACTGTGAGAAGGGCTAAAGGGCACAAGTAAACTATCTGAGCAAGTGGCCCTGTCTCCCACGTTATTCACTACTGCTGCTTCAGTACCTTTGTTAGCACACACCTATGGTCCTTAGGCGGAGAAGGCAATGGCACCCCACTCCAGTACTCTTGCCTGGAAAATCCCATGGATGGAGGAGCCTGGTGGGCTGCAGTCCATGGGGTCGCTAAGAGTCAGAGACGACTCAGCGACTTCACTTTCACTTCTCACTTTTATGCATTGGAGAAGGAAATGGCAACCCACTCCAGTGTTCTTGCCTGGAGAATCCCAGGGACGGGGGAGTCTGGTGGGCTGTCATCTATGGGGTCGCACAGAGTCGGACACGACTGAAGTGACTTGGCAACAGCAGCACGGTCCTCAGGATCAGCTGATGGAGGAGAACACCTGAGCCTGATTTCTAGAAGCGTTGGCTCGGTATGTAGACCACATTGAAGTCTGACCATGGCCACTTGACAGTCCCACTCAGGGGTGGTGCTGAAAGACAGCAGTGAAGAGATGTTTTCCAAAATGGCCAGAGCTTCTGACAGTACACCTAGTCATCCACTTTGGAAAGAAAACTGGTTCAAGATTATGTACAGTGTTGAAGCATTCTTAGGTGGTAAGGGGAAGGATTAAAGACCAAGGAAAACATAGCCTTAGCTAGAAGCACATGGGAGACTTATGGGAGTGGGCATAAAGAGTGAAGATATATATGTGTGTGTGTGTATATTCTAGATATATTCTATTCTATTCTATACATTCTAGATATATTCTATCTTAATGTCTTCCAGAGAGCATCCATCACAGAAGAGGCATGAAACAATGAGGCAGACAAAATGTCTCAGTTAGCTGACATCAGCTATCCTCAACCCAATGTTGGCACACAGTGGGCACAGGAATGGAGGAGACAAGACACGGTGGCAGGGAGGAGGCCATGCGGAGAATGTCCACACACCAGTGTTGATCCCACTACTGGTGCTCTCAAACATCATGCCTGCCAGGAACAGGTGCCTCCCCAAGATGGCACCATCCCTCCAAGATACGCACAGATGTAGATAACCTTAGACCCCTTTCACACTGGAGAGAACAGCGATTCATTTTTATAGAAACAAACACATATTCTAGACATGGATGTGCACCTTCTGCTGCTGTGGCCTCAGTCAACCCTATCTGAGGACGTAAGGAGATTTTGATACACTGGCAAGGATTCACATAGCAATCACATCAGATCAAGGGACTTGTTTGACAACAAATAAGATGCAAGAAAAGCCACATGACTGCAGGATCCACCAGTTACGTCAAATACCCCATCTCTCTGAAGCTGCCAATCTGAGCCAACCTGAGGGGGAATGGCCTACTGAAGGCACAACTGAGGCACCAATTCAGAGACAACTGCTTGCAAGGATAAGGCACCATCCTCGGGATGTCCTGCGCATTGTAAATCAATCCCCTTTATGCACGGCTGTGTCTCAAAAGGAAGAGCATGTGGATCTGAGAACCTAGGGGAAGAAGCAGGAGTGACCCCTTTTACTTTCACTCCCAGGGGCTTCCTTGGTAACTCAGATGGTAACGAATGTGCCTACAATGCAGGAGACCAGGGTTTGACTCCTGGGTTGGTAAGATCCCCCGGAGTAGGAAATGGCAACCCACTGCAGTATTTTTGCCTGGAGAATCCCATGGACAGAGGAGCCTGGTGGGCTACAGACCATAGGGTCACAAAGATTCAGACATGACTGAAGAGACTTAGCATGTACATGCTCAAGGAGAATCTAGAATGGTTAGGAGAGGACATTAATGAGTATTAGTGTGGCCCTAAGACCAGCCATGGGAAAAGAGGTCTTGAGACCCCCAAGAAAAGAGGCACACTCACATCCTAGAGTTTTTGCTTCCAGAAATTACACAAAGAGCAAGTATCTGAGCAAGGCAAGGAGGAGTCTGCATAGACATGAATCTCAACCCAGCCCCCAGTTCAGGGCTGAAGGACTCAGCCCTTGCCCCCTGCTCAGGTGCTCCAACCCTTTCCTGGAAACTGTCCTTGTCTAGGGTACCCACCCCACAAGGGCAGCCTGATCCAGTGATTGCTAATGTGAGCATATAAAGGCCTGGCCTCCCAGATACAAAAGGGCAACAACTCTAAGAGGTTATTCTGGTTTCATGCCTATCAAGTCTACTGAAGTCTTTGTCAAGACCACATCAGAGCTTCCCCTTCTGCCCATCCCTTCCTTTTCCTTCCCTTCCACAGATGTTGAGCCTAAGTACACTCCCTAATACACTTCCCACATTTTATTCTTCTCAGAATCTGGTTCCCAGGAAATCCAACCTGCAGCAGAGAGACTGGTATTAAGTGAATATGTGCAGTGACTTTTTTCATTTTAGCCAATATTTTTAAATGTATAGATTTCATATTCAAACTTAGGTTAAAAAAAAAATTGGAACATTTGGCAATTCTGAGCTCATAGACACACATTGGTGCCTATCAACTAGAGCTGAAGACAGGCTGCTCTTTGGAACAAACATGTACAATAAGTTCCCTACCTAAGAACTTTCAATGTTACGAATGTGTGTTTGCATGCCCAGTCACGTGCTGGTTCACGTCTCTGGCGTACATTGTCACGTGCGTGCGTCCTCTGTAGGTGGTTCTGCTTTTGTATACTTTACTGTACAGTACTGTACAGAGTGGGCTTCCCTGCTGGCTCAGTGGTAAGGAATCCACCTGCCCATGCGGGAACCATGGGTTCGGTCCCTGGGTTGGGAAGATCCCCTGGAGAAGGAAATGGCAACCCTCTCCAATATTCTTCCCTGCGAAAATCCCCATTGACAGAGGAGCCTGGTGGGCTACAACCCACGGGGTTGCAAAAGAGTCAGACACGACTCAGCAACTAAGCAATAACAACTGTAGAGAGTAGAGTAGTACCTTTATTTCAAGACCAGGATATCTGGAAGCAAGCATGAAAGCTGCAGTGACGTAGCCGGTACTGCTAGGAAGCATCAGCTGTTGTACTATACTACTATGCTTGTCAAGGTACTATTGTTGTTGTTGAGTTGTTAAGTCCCATCTGACTCTTACTGACTCCATGGACCGCAGCACACCAAGTTTCCCTGTCTTTCATTATCAAGGTACTATAGTATAAGATTTTAAATGTTTTATTTTTTGTGTTTATTTTTTATGCAATATTTGTGTGAGAAGTATTATAAACCTATTACACTACAGTACTATATAGACAATTGTGTTAGTTGGGTACCTAAGCTAACTTTGTTGGACTTATAAACAAACTGAACTTATGAACGTGCTCTTGGAATGGAACCCGTTCACATGTAGGGAAAGAATATTCCCCCAATCAGCTATAATGTCTGCTGCTTCCTCATCCTTCACATAGGGTTGGCTTCCATATTTTTATGCCACCTTCCTGGCTCAGAGTCACTTGAATTTCTGATATCAGGACACTTGGAGACTGAGTTATTTAGGCATTAAGGAATGGGGACTCTGGTCTCAAAGGTGAGGGCTGTTCTTTCCCAAAGCAGAGTTAGATGCTTGTTCAGGACTGAGAGCAATGAATTATCTCCAGGGAAACACCTCCTCCCCACACACCCTCACTCTACCCCCATGGGGGCCCTAAGCCACAAGACTTGAGTCCTGGAACTCCCTGACCCTCTGCTAAAAGTCAGTTTGAGAGCCTGATGCTGCAGGATCTCTGGTTACGAGCAATCAGTTTCACCTCTGGGCTGAATGGAAACATATGTGATTGAATTTAGATCTCTCCGGGCCCAGCACAACAGCTCACCCCGAAATGAGGGATGTGAGACTCACTCTTGGACGGAGGCTCAAAAGAGCAAGCCAACCCCCAAGTGCAAGGCTGCACCCCAGCTTGCATTTTCCAGGTTTCCCACCCATCTCCAGGAAGGGACTTTGGCTGCGTGTCTTTTGTGGGTTTTTTTTCCCTCCGGTTTCCTGTACTTGGCTGTAGCAAATGCTCTAGGGCCTCAACAACCTCTGGCTTCCTATCTTTTCAGAGAAATAGGAATGGTAGAGACATATGCCCAAGGGTGCAGTCACAGGTTTCTCTGAGCAAATCCCCAAAGGAACAGTGGAGTGGAAAACAGGCTCCTCTCGCATGTCACTGGTATGTCAACGAATGAGCACTTCTTTCTTGGACTGGTCACCTGTGTGCACTGATCCCAAGTGAAATCCTGGATTTCTGACTCCGGACAAATGCTGACCTGGCCCCAGGCAGAGTGCCTCGATACTTTTTAAGGTCCAGGCACTCATTTTTTTTTATTGGATATAGTAAACATAAGAGGTGAGAGCCAGAGAGTGAAATAGAGGAAAAACTTAGATTTTCCAAATTCATTTCCAATTGGTTGACTTTGGAATGAGTCTGAACATCTTCTAAGTTTGCCTCATCTGTAAAATGGGTCAGTAGAAGAGCTGAGCGGATAGGCTGACACAACCATGAAAGAACAGGTCCGAAAAGATGAGTTGATTCATTAAAAAGCAGTTGCTGGTGCATGTCATCATGGTGGCACAGAATGATTAAAAGAACAGGTTTTGGAGTCCCTATATTGGTGAGTGGATAAAAATGGAGAACCCTGACTACCCTGGGCCCCAGCCAAATTCGATTCTTGCTTCTTTGCTGTAATCATAACCAAAACAGATAAGGACTGTCTGGACTTACAGTACTGTATACTGAGCATCTTCCAGGGTATGCATAATTAATATATATTTTTAAATGTAACCAAGTCCTGTTTTCATGATTTCAAAGCCACAAATAATTTCCAGTGACCTCCAAAAACCCTAAAGTATTGCTGACAAGATGGATAAAGACATTTTGTTATTGACACCTGCCTACTTTATATATTTGATGGGGATTCTCTATAGCAAGAGGGAAAGTAATGTATAATGAGATGCTGGACAGTGGGACAATGGATCTGTGGTAATGAAGGTTTTAAGCTAATGCCACTGTGGAAAACAAGTACATAAACACCCACATAGCCTTGACTCAGCTTTGATTAAAATTAAAGTTAAAATTAGGGCTATTTTCTTTTTCTAAGCAGGAGTTCTACAAATCACTCATAGGGGTAGCTTTAAGAGAAAATAGAATAAAATAAAATTTAAGGTGAATGTATAGTGTCTGTTTTATCAGCATCA
Organism: Bubalus bubalis; assembly: GCF_019923935.1. Classification (NCBI taxonomy): domain Eukaryota; kingdom Metazoa; phylum Chordata; class Mammalia; order Artiodactyla; family Bovidae; genus Bubalus; species Bubalus bubalis. Next base: position 52,523,079 of record NC_059165.1, on the reverse strand, counting down.
AGTTGAGTTCCTCTCTAAATCCTCAAGCTTTTCTAATGTTTTAATGCAAGGTCTCCTCACTTAAAACCTTGGGACTATGAAAGGTTCTCATAGGAAACTACTTTATCACAAAGTTCGCTGTAAAAGATCCTACTCAGATAAAGGTTCGTTCAGGTTTTCCGATTCAATGTAACGCAAAAACCTAAATGAACTTTTTGGCCAACCCAATACGTTTGCCAGTTTGACTCATTCACTTTGTGATGACTGATTTGCTATGGTCTTGCTAAATGACTTCTCATTGATTAGTATAAAAAGATGGTAAAGGCTCTTAGAAGTAAGGGCAGAACTAATGACACCTCTATGGCATTTTTTTTTTTCAAGTAACATAGAAAGTAACTAGCCAGTGAACTTGAGACCATAATGTGGGCTATTTTCCATCACAACGTCAATACAAGAGAAAAACATCTGAGGCAGCCAATTGCCCACCACTAGGGACAGAGTGAGGGAATGGCTGGTCCCCCTCCCTTGCCAAACTCCTATGACCTTGGACCACCTTCAAGCTAACATCACCCTGGGAGTCTTAGCCAGTGCCGCCCACCCCTGCACTCTGGAGCCATCTGCCTGATGCCAGTGGTAGATTCTCCTTCCCAGTAATGCAGGTTTCTGGACCCTGACAGCTGCTGGAGGGTAGTGTCTGTCCATAAACCTAATGACTGGTCCCCAGGGATGTACAGAAAGCCAACTCTGGAGCTCAGAAATGGAATCCAACAATGCTAGTGACTTAGACTGCAATTCTAAGCTCTGCGGTGCCTGCTAACAACGGTGCCTCCAGATAAGTTTATTTAAACTCAGTTTCTGCCTCTGTAAAATGGGGCAATATGGTTAACTTATATGGTATGAGGATTATGTAAAATGGGCTTTCCTGGTGGCTCAGATGGTTAAGAGCTTGCCTGCAATGTAGGAGACCTGGGTTCAATCCCTGGGTTGGGAAGATTCCTTGGAGAAGGGAATGGCTATCCACTCCAATATTCTTGCCTGGAGAATTCCATGGACAGAGGAGCCTGGCAACCTATAGTCCATGGGGTTGCTAAGAGTTGAACATGACTGAGCAATTAACAGTTTCATTTTATGTGAAATAAAGGGGCAGTATCTGATATTCTCTGAATGCTCCAAGAAACTGGATTGATTGATCTGATTAATACTGCATGATGTTGCTCAGGGTAGAGAATGTTACTGAGTGAACCCAGTCCAAGGAAAGCCAAAAACCTAGAGTGTGTCATACTGAGTGAAGTAAGTCAGACAGAGAAGGAGAAATATCACATGACATCCCTTACATGCAGAATATAAAAAGAAATGGCACAAATGAAACTTATATACAAGACAGAAACAGACTCAAAGAAAGCCAAAAAACTCTGTGGGTATATATTTTGGCACATTTTTTTCCAGGAGAGGGTGAGTCTCTGGTTTTCTTCAGATTCTCAAAAGGGTGCATATGACCCCCAAAAGGTCAAGCATTCTCATCACTGATGTTACACTGCCTCCCAGTCTTCTCTCCAGCCAGACCTCCTCTCTTGGCTTCAAGCTGTAACATCCAAAAGCAAAAGGGGTGTCTCTACCTGAGAAGCCACCAGAACCTCCACACCCCTGCAGTGGGCCCTGCGGTCCACCACCCAGATCCCTCTTCAGCAGGAAAGGGCTTATGATCCCAGCCACATAGGTGCCACCAGCAGAGGTTCTCACTCATCAGCCACTTTTGTATGTTGCTTCACCTAAGGCGGTCCACCTTGCCCAAGATGACACAGCCTTGGGCGTGGCCGACATCCAAGGACACAGATGAGAAGTTGAGGCCTGGCCCTCTGAGCCCAACTTAACTGAGAGCTGAAGGTTCATCCTCTTTCTAGACCTCCTGGCAGGGTCAGTTCTGATTTCTGTTGATGCTGCATTTTCCCTCTACTCAATTCTGCTTCCTTCCCTTCCTCGTCTTTCCCATCCGCTATTGTTGATCTCAAGGGCATCCCATAGAAACCTGTCTGCAGGCTTATCTTGTCTCATGATCTGATTCCCAGGGAAACTGAAACACTCATGTCTCAGGTAGGTTCCAGAACCTTCTGCACTTTCTCCAGTGCTTTGTAACCTAGCTAGTGATACCTCACTTCACCTAGTCTTTAACCAGAAACCTGAGTCTTAGCTCTGGGTGCTTCTGCACTGTCTGCTCCCTCTGCTTGATCAGCTTCAATCAGAGGCTGAGCTGACCATTCTGGTCTCACCTAAATGTCCTCTCTTCACTTACTTGTATGGAAGCCTCCAATCATTCGCCAGTCCTCTCAGGTTAAAGTCTAAGATTCCAAACATGATGGACAAAACTTCCCATCCTTGGCCTTTCTGCTCATCTCTGGGCTTCATCATTCTTCAGTCCTGATTGTACATTATGTTCCCATCACTCTAAGAACCAGGGGTTCCTCTCACATCATGCGGCTGTCTACAAGTGCTGGCCCATATCATAATTTCTGCCTGAAACAATCATCCCCTTCTTAAACTAGGAATCTTCAAATAACCCTTTAAGATCAACTCAGGCTCTATCTTCTCCAGAAAGGTTCCCCTGACCCCTATCCAGTGACCCCTGGTGCTCCCCTGAGCCTCTGCCAGCTTGCAGCTCCATGCTTATAGGGTGTGTGACGATTATCTGCTTTGTTGTCCATCTTCCTCAGGATCCTTGAGGGTCAGGCTCTGTTTATTCATTACTGTGTTCTGGTGCCAGCACAGTGCCTAGCACATAAAGGCACTCATGAGACACTTGTTAAAGATCACCTTGGATGGATACATACCAACATACATATATACATACATGGACCCAAGCACACACATATACAAACCACAAATGTCAATTTGGTTGACTCTTAGTGAAAACATCTTGTTGAAAAGTTACAGCAAATCTCAATAAAACGATTTTTAAAAGTGGTGGTGGTGGCTGGGCAGGGGGAGAGACTGTATTAACAAGATTTAGTGTAAGCAGCCAGACTAGAATCAGGATCTGTCAGCAAGCACCTCCTTTCCCTTCTGAGGCCTCACAGACATTCACTGTTAACATCAGCCACACTTCTCTAAACATTCAGTCATTCCATATTTCTTTGTTCTAATCACACTGAGAGAATCAAAGGTGTTTCTCTTGGTTCTGATTCCCAACCTGAAGGAGCTGGCTCAGTTTGAACCACGTATTACCCTACAGGCTAATCAAGTAAGGAGATGGGATGAAGGAATCAGCTCCTTGGCTGCAAGGAGCCCACCCATGTGTGTAGAGGCCATCATGACCTTGGCAGAACCCAGAAAGGTAAGTGATTGCTACCTGCCATCCACAAAAAGGGGCAGATGAGGGTGCCCCAAAACTCACACTGCATTACCAAAGAAAAGAAAATGACAGTCAGCTTTAAAAGAAGAACTAACAAGAGCACGAGAGAGGAGCCTGAGGAAGGTTTTGCAACGACTATCCTTGAAAATGTAAATTTGCCTAGTTGCCATATGCTAACAACTGTCCACAGTCCACACGTCACAGGCATCTGTGTCGAGATCGCTCCCCCTCTCCCCGCCACCTCTCAGGCTTCTCTGTCTTTGTCCGTTTGCACCAGTTTCATTGTTTTTTCAGTTTTTTCAGATCTTCAAAGAGATCAATTCCATGAGACTACAGACGCAACCAACCCACTCAGTCCTACCGGTAAAATACACACAAGTAGAGAAGGCACACGGTTTGCCCACCTGGAAACCTACACTGTTAGTGTAGGGTTCTGACTCCTAAGCCAGAGATCCATCGTCCATCCCACACTGCAGCACTTCATCCTGGAAAGACAGGTAGGGGTGTGGGGGAGGGTGGGGTGCATGCCCTGTCTAAAGCTTTAGTAACATTAAGCTCAGTCTCAGATGAAATTAAATCATGTACAATATCAGAAAGAGATGGGTAAATGCTAAGACAGAGACAATTACTATTCTGAGCTCTAAGATATAATAACAAGGTGTTGTCATGAAAAGAGAAAAAATATAACAACAACAAGTCAAGATATCCACCTTTTAGCCAAGTCTATTTTATGAACAAATTGCTTGACTTTAAGCAACTCACTTAACCTCTCTTTATCTCTTTAATGGAGAATGAATTATTTGCTTCCAACTTCTTTGGGCTGATGATCAAATGAGATAATGGAAATGCCCTTTTTTTTTTTTTTTTTTAAAGAAAGCACTCCAAAAGGCTATCTGAACACCAGGCCTTCGTATTATTTTTCCATTATGTTACAAACATATCCCAAATTGATATCCGCTCCAAAGCTCATTTACCATTGTTGCTTTCCAAGTATGACCCTTCCTTTAAGTACCTCTCTGTTTTTCAAATTATGTATTTCTCCAGATGCATGTTTCTACTTTTCCAGGCTGATCTCATTTGTTCATTTCCTGTCCATATTTCTAATCTCTCTAGGTTGCTCTGTACTATGTCTCTTCCTCACTAGTGTCTCTAACACCATCCTATTTACCCTCATCTGCAGCTATAATTGCCATAATAGGTTTACATCCTCTTTCCAAGCCATTAATAACAATGCAAAATAAAATGCGTCTGAAGCCGATCTCTCCAGTAACCTCCTGGAAATTACAGCATGCCATTTTTCATTCTTGTTGGGTTTTTTGGCCACTTTTGAGGTCATTTCTCATGGTTCGGAGAACTTCCTAACCCAATCCAAGACTGTTTGGTTTGGTTTTTTGAATCATATGAGAACCAGACCTCATTTCTCCTGCTCACAGTAAATAAAATAATGGAAAATAAGATAAGTTATAACATGCCACCACACAAAACCAGGCACTTAGAGCCCTGAAAATCAATTAGCAGGTTCCTAACCAAAGATCTTCTGTCTCACATTGATGCAAGTGCTCACTGGGATTTTTGCCCCGTGTTGATCCAGAAATCAGGACGATCTAAGTTTTCCAAGTGGAATTCCAAGCACTTGTTGTTTCTTTTCAGCGGAAAACTGCAGCCAAGTTCCTCCATAAACCTGAGGAATGGGTGGTATAATCTTTGAGGCTCACTACAAAGAAACAGCTTCTCTTTGTTGTCTTTCCTCAATAAATTGGCTGACATTAGAGTCCTGTCTTTGCTTCCATTACAACACTTGGCAGCTTCTGAAGACAAAGGAATTTACAGAAGAAAGAGAAGGAACTCAAGACTAATCCATGGGTGAATAAACTTGAGAAACAGCTTCGCTGTCATACTATTGCAAACAGTTTTCTTTTCTTCCTGGTGTGGGATTCTGTTTTTGTTTTTGTTTCATTTTTTAATTCAGTTTGGCAGGGGGCGCTTTGCCTTTTTCCAGTCTCCAGGATCTCTCTCTTCACTTCTTCCCGAGCACTTCTGGCCATGGGCTTTCCCACCAGCACTTCTGTTTTTTGCAGTTTAACTCTGGATTCAAGCTCCAAACAGTTGAAAATCCAAAAATGAACAAAACCTTGGTACTTTTTCTGAACTCCCATAAGGATATACAAATTTTGTCCAAATTAAAAATGTTAAAAATATCTGAGACCCCAAAACCCAACAATTTATGCTGAGTTTTAGTTTCTGAATAAAGAGGAAAGAAAAGCTACAAGGACTACATACCCTAAGTTAATAGCAGTGTTTGGAGAAAAGTCTAATTTATAGTAATTCCTTTCATTCATGAAAAGTAGGAAAACATGAACTTGGGGCACAGACCTGGTTCGCTACCTTGGTTACACCAAATACTTGCTTTATGAAACTGGAAAGTTTTCTTAAGCTTTTTAAATTTGTTTCCTCTTCCATTACATGGAGATACTACTCCTCCCATAGTGAAGCAATGTTTGTATTAAAGGCGCAGAAGAGTGGCTCATAAATACAGTCCCTGGTGCATAGTAGGTGATCAGTAAACACCAGCTGCTTCCTTTGTCCTCCTGTATATACAATGGAAAAAAATGTAATCTTTTATTAATACACATGGCTCTTTTTTCTCATAATACTGTTACCAGACTGTCATGAACTGCTAAGATGAAAATGTCTTTTCATGAATTTAATATGAGAATGATGATACTATGCAGACAGCATTCTAAATGGCTTTATATGCATTATTTCATTTAATCCTCACAAAGGAAGGTAATTTTACTACAGAAAAGGATGCAGATGTTGAGAATGGTTAAATGACATGCTAGCTGTCAGTAGTCAAGTCAGGAGTTGATGTGTATACTGTTAAGCATTCCATGTAATGCCTGCCACATGGTCAATTCTTAATACTAGAGATTTAGTGAAGGAATGAGTTTTTTTGGTAATATAATTAGATCCCTTCTTGTAATATCCTTTTACTTTTTTACCATCTTTATTGAGCTATAACTCACAAGCTGTAAAGTTCACCATTTAAGTACCCAATTCGGTGGGGTTTTTAGTATATTCAGAGCTATACAAACATCACCACAATCTAAGTGGAGAATGTTTTGCATTGCCAGACATGTCCTTTATTTTTTAAAATCTGGATTTTCAGAGATTTCTTAAAGGAGAAAATATCATTGTATCAAAAATAGCAGTTCTCTTTTACATTGTTGGTTAAGGAATGTACAGTTACTCCAGAAAATAACTGGGCTGTTTCCTATAAGACTAAATATACATCAACATAAATGTATGTCAGCTACATTTCAATTTTTTTAAAAAGACTAAATATGTATCAACTATTCTACTCAGCAATTGTACTTTGGGGCATTTATCCAAAAATGAAAACTTACTTTCACATGAAAAGTTGTATAGGAATGTTCATAGTAGTCCTATTTCTAATTGCCAGGAAGTGGAAACAACCCAAATCTCCTTCACTAGGGGAATGGAAAAATAAAGTCTGTTATATTTGCATGATGCAATACCACTCCATCAATAGAAAGGGTCAAATTATAGATAAAAGGTGAAAAACTAGGATGGATCTTAAGGGAATTGCACTTAATAAACAAAAAATAATTTCACAAGGTAACATACTGTAACAATCACACTTATATAACACCTTCAACAAAACAAAACTATAGAGATGGAAAACAGATCAGTAGTTGCCAGGGGACAGGGACGAGGTAGGCAGACAATAAAGTGGTAGCATGTGGGAGTCCTTTGTAGTGATGAAACAATTCTATATTTTGCATCATGATGCTTATATGAAGATGCATGGAATAAAACTGCATAGAATTATACACATCATAATCAACTGTGTAGCAAGTATAATCTAAATTCCACAACTGTGTAGCATGTGGAATCTAAATTCCCTGACCAGGGATCGAACCAGCACCCCCTGCATTGGAAGTGAGGAATCCTAACAACTGGACCACCAGGGAAGTCCCTAGATATCTTCTTTAAAACTCATTTTGACTTTCCTTTTGAAACACAGTTATTTTCACTTTTTATTTTGAAATGATTATAGGTTCACAGGAAGTTGCGAAAATGGTACAGAGAGTTCTTTGAACACTCGACTCCGCTTTTGTCAAGGTCATATCTTATGTAACAGAAGTACAGCCAACACCAGAAAACTAACATGGGTATATCACTCATCACTGTTACTGATATATAGACCTGACACAAAGATCTAAATCACAGACCAAATTGCTCATAATGGAAAATCATTCAGGGGAACGGAAAGAACACCTGGAACAAACAGATGAAAGCAGAGCCTCAGAGCTAGTTTATAAATATAAGCTCAATTTAAAAATAAGTAAAAGCTTCCTTTGGAAGGGTGGAAATATCTAAGTAATTAAAAACTACAGAAGAAATCCCACATCAAGGACTGTCTTAACATGTTATAATGAGAAGGATGACTCAAACTCTTGAAAACACTCCTAAAGGTTTTAGACAGGAAAATTATAGTGGAAAAAAAAAATCTAAAGTTAATTTACTTGGATTAAAAGCGTGTATACAAAGTAGTATGGACAGAAAGTAGCACCAATGTACACATCCTCGGAAATGAATGCATGATGACTATACTGCGTCTACAGACAGTAATGATAATGATAAGAAGTGCAATTGTCAAATGCGATGCACCCAAGACCTTTCCTAAAGGCTTTATGTCTAGTGCATCATTCCCATAACAGCCTGGTGGGATTGATACTATTAGCACGGCCCTCTTTACAATGACAAAACAGAGGTACAATGAACATATGTAACTTGATCAAACTCACAAAGCAAGTAAGTGGTGGACCTAGACTGACATTGATATTAGCTACAAATGGTCATAAACCCCATTTTAAGATGCAAAATTAAATAAAGTATATGAACTAGTCTATAATTTCTAGCACAGAAAATTACTCCATAATGCTAATTAGTCCTTCAATCACCTAACAAAGGAAGAAACAAATTGATTTTATTAGAATTAACCTAAACTTTCTGTTATCAAGGGTCCAATCAGAGAACAATTTCTATGACTATAAAACAATTGATGTTTATAATGATGAGGACAGCAGTATAGCAAATTAGATAGTCTAACCTTTCCAACACAAAATATAAACGCATAGTTAGGAGCAGAAACAGGGGAAGTGAAAACAGAAGTAAGGAGAAGGAGAGCTGGCACTTGGATGCCTTATGGGAAGTTGCCCATCTTGGTAACCAAGGATCTGGGTTTTAAAGCTCTGGGAGGGCAAAAAATGAGGCCATCTGGTCCTCACCAAAGACAAAAAGATTAAAACGGACACCCCCCCGACACACATACGTTTTGGTCCTTCCATGAAAAAAACAAAATAGGAAAATCTTCTTATTAATGAAGGATGATGACATGGAGCTCTTTCACCTTGGCCCATGCTCTTGATGGAGTATAATGGGTGAGTCTCCTCAGAATTTGTCAGTGAGAAGATATTCACACCAGTTTAGATTTTACTTTAAACCAGTAGGAATTCTTAAAATGGGATATTAACTTTAAAAATGATCATGGCAAAGAAAGCACTGGGTTACCTGGCAAAAGCAAAACCACTCAAAAAGAGATACCCTGGATCCAGGTTCATTAGACTCTTTCAGAAAAATATTACCTAACATGAATTTACAATTAGAAATTGCAAAACATGTAAGAAAATAACATATCGTGAGCAAGATTTAGCCAAAACAGCAAGTACAGTAGAAAATTGAAAACTTCATATAATAAAATAGATACAATAAAATCAGTTATTTAAATTGATGAAATCCCCAGTAAAAATAACATTTAAGTACAGGAACAGAATTAGACACTTCAAAACAGAAAATGCAAATTTTAAAAAGGGGGAAGGGAAAATATCTTTTGGAAATAAATAGCCAGTGAAATGAAATACTTAGTAGACAGTTATAGAGCAGATTAAGAAAGTTTCTGTAGAGAAAGTTTGTGAGCTGGAATGTAAATACGATCAAATAACTAATTGTGGTGAAGAATGAAAAGAAATGGAAAATACAACAGAGAGGTTAAGAAACTGAGACATCAGCGAGATGGTTCATCGCAATTAATAGGCATTTCAGATAGAAATAGAGAGAGGTTATTCTCCATAGGTAATGACTAAGACATTTCCAGAACGGTTCATATTTCATAAAAGATATGAATTCTCAGATTCAAAAATATGTGGAATTCAGAGATGAAAAATCTTTATTAAAATTGCAGAACTCAAAGTCAAAGATGCTAAAGGCAAGCAGAGAGAAAGAGAGAGGATTACAAAAGAACTCGAAATCTGAAACTATATCAGATTCTGAAAGACTGAACCCTAGCATCGTTAACAAGGTGAATGTTTTAGCATATTTTATTTGCTCCGATTCTCAGTGGCCCATGCAAGTCACACGTGAAAATGACAACAATCTTTCCCTTTCGATGTAGTATGCTGCTGCTGCTAAGTCACTTCAGACTCTGTGAGACGCCAGAGACAGCAGCCCACCAGGCTTCCCCATCCCTGGGATTCTCCAGGCAAGAACACTGGAGTGGGTTGCCATTTCCTTCTCCAATTTGGATGTAGTATACAGCTTTGCAAAATCTTTACTACATGATGAGATTAGTCTTAAGACTGTAATCTTGGGCTCTGGAGTCAGATGGCAGAGATTGACTTTGTCAGAGTGATTTAGTCTCTCTGTTTCATTTTATGTATCTATAAAATGGTAGCACTCATAGATTATTATAATGTTTTGTGTTTTAAGTGAAATTATACATGTCAAATGCTTAAAATACTGCCTGGAATACATGAAAAACTCAATGATTATTACCTAGCATCATTACTATTACCATATTTCATTTGATCTTAATAGTACTACAGTAGAGACTCTGATGCTGGGAGGGATTGGGGGCAGGAGGAGAAGGGGACGACAGAGGATGAGATGGCTAGATGGCATCACCAACTCGATGGACGTGAGTTTGAGTGAACTCCGAGAGTTGGTGATGGACAGGGAGGCCTGGCGTGCTTCGATTCACAGGGTCACAAAGAGTTGAACACAACTGAGCAACTGAACTGAACTGACTGAGAGACTTTGTTTCCACTTTCCCAAGGAACTGTATGATTTGATAGCTATTCGTTCATTCAGAATTACAATTAGACTTTTTAGAGCTGGGACCAGAATTCATGTCTCTTGTGTCCTACCATTTTGCACACTCTCTTTAATTATTGCTCTTACAAAAGTTTTTCAGTAAAGGGTTTATCCTGAGTTAGCCACTGCATAAGATAACACACCTCTCAAAGCTTCAAGTGTTTGTTATTGCTGATCTTTTAGAAGTGGGTTACAGATCTTATCAATACACACTCTGACTTTTTATGGTCATTGTACCTCCAGGCTGTATGCATCAGTGTCAGTGAAGACTGGCATTTAGCTATGCCTATTTCCCTCTGTAAGGGAAGCTTGAAAATGGAGTTTTCCAAGCTGGGCACACCGCCTTCCTCAACAAAGTCAGGGCTGACTTAGGAGACAGTTGAGTATTGGTTAGACAAAGGCCATAAGATATACAAAGTGTGGTCTGAGACACATGGCACCTTTGGAAAGAAGGAGGTAGCCGAGAGGATGCAAGACAGGTCCAGAAGCTTATGGCCTGCACATGCTCTGTAAAGCTCTACATAACTTGGCCCTGGCCGACCTCTCTGATATTGACTTCTGCCCAGTGTATGCCCTCACCATCTACAGGATTTCCACATAGATAGATAGATTTCCATGTAGATTTCCATATTCTTCAGCATGCCATGCTTTCTCTTTTACAGATCACCAGCTTGGAAACACCCTTGTTCTCCCCACCTCCCATCCCGTCTCAACACACAGACACACACCAGCATAAATGTCCATTACCATAACATACATGCTGACGCATGCATGCTTGGGCCATGGAAAGGCTTCCCTATCCCTCAGGTCCTGTTTCAGTCTCCTCTCTGTCTGGTAGGCTGACGCATGCATGCTTGGGCCATGGAAAGGCTTCCCTATCCCTCAGGTCCTGTTTCAGTCTCCTCTCTGTCTGGTAGCCCCTGTGGCCCCTTGTGCCAACCCCTACTGTAACACTGATCACACCCACAATATCACCAGTGTGTTTGTGCATGTGACCAATCCCCTTCCCACCACTTCCCAAACCGTTAGCACCTTAAATGCCAGAACCCTGTTCTGTTTTCACCAACAGTGAAAGGGTTTGCTTCTTGCTCATTTTGGGCTCACCAGTTACTTGCACAGATGACCAATAAACATCTGTGGATTAAATAAATTAACACCTTCAACTCTATTTCAGGAATTCATAAAAGGAAAACATAGCGTAGATAGGCAGTCATAATAGTTACTGTATATCGAAGGTTTACAAAATGTGAGGCATGCCAGGTTTAGGGTTTTACATGAATTAGGGTCCTTGATTTTCCGAGAAACCCTATGATACATATACAATTCCCATGCTCATTTTACAGATAAGGAAACCAAGGCTCAGAGAGGTGATTTGCCTAAGATCACAGAGTTAATAAAACATGGTGTAGAGATGTGAACTTCTGTTGTTTCTACTTGACCATCTACATCCTGAATTATCAGGCTAACTGAAGCTGGCTGTATACTCGGAGAGGGTGCTCTAGAAGGAAGCATTGAGGAGCTGGGTGTTAATGCAAATCTGGCTGACTTTGCCAAGGACATTTTATCTTCTGTGAAGAGAGAATTGCAAGAGAGGGAAGTGAAAGGCTAGGGGGCCTTTATGTTGGGAAAGAGAGGAAGCAGGATGACAAATGAAGTAAACTGAGAATCCCACATCAGAGCAACCACAGAGTCCATCTCAGACAGGCATTTCATCTACCAACACCATCCCGACAACCAGATAATTAAAGATCTCTGGAGAGAGGGTTCCCATCTTGACTCTCAAGGGTGAGTGCTGTGTTCTGAAGCCTGTTCTCCACATGGGGCTTAGCAAAACCAGCTTCCCAGCTGGCCTGATAATTCCTGAAGCAAGCATAACACCCAAGCTCCCCCCTCCTCCCCAACTCAGACAAGGGTGGCAGATTATTCAGAAAGCAAGTTTAACATAAGAGTAATAATTGCTTACATTTACTGGGCACTTTCAATCAGTCTCAAGCAACGGATTATTTCATTTAATCCTCCAAAAGAATATAATGAGATAGATATTATCCCCATTTTACAGGCAGGGCACGAGGGGAAGCAACTGTGTCTGTTACATGTCTACCACTTCTCAGCCCCACGTCCATCCTTCCACCTTGCATGCTCGCTAATCCCTATGCAGCCGGAAGCCTGCAAGCTATATCACCTGGGACCCTTAACCAGCTGCTTTCCTATTCAGCAAGTAGAAGGCAGACAATGGAGAAGAGAAAGCCGAAGAAAGGGAAACAGAGCTTCTTCCGTGCTCCCCTGCTCCTGCAGCTGCAGTCATCTCCAGCCTCCAGCCTGTCTCCACTCTCCCACTCCCAGTGTTTGTTCATTTAGGTGTTTTACTGAAGTACAGTTGACTCACAGTTCAGGCGTACAGCAAAGTGATTCCATTATACATACTTTTTTTCAGATTCTTTTCCATTATAAGTTATTACTAGATACTGAATAGAGTTCCCTGTGCTAGGCAGTAGGTCCTTGTCTATTTTATATACAGTAGTCTGTTTTGCCACACCCTCTCAAGGGCAGCGGGAGCAGCCAGGTGGAGCTCTCTCCTCAGAACTCTGAGAGCCAATCTTGGAGGGCAGCCCCTAAGAAATGGCAACCCACTCCAGAATTCTGGCCTGGAAAATCCCATGGACTGAGGAGCCTGGTAGGCTACAGTCCATGGGGTTGCAAAGAGTTGGACACGACTGAGCGACTTCACTCACTTCACTCAAGGGCAGCGGGAGCAGCCACGTGGAGCTCTCTCCTCAGAACTCTGAGAGCCAATCTTGCAGGGCAGCCCCTCTGAGCACACCACCCCCACCCCATGCCAATTCTGGCAGCCCCATCTCTTTGTTCCCTCCACCTTGGATGGCTGGTATTTCCTCTAGTTATCTCTGAAGTAACTGCCATGTTCCTTTTTATTCTGGCAGCTTCCAACATGTATATCCTTAGTTCTCTGGATTAAATTCCTTCTCTCCAAAGTACCGATTATGGTATCTATTTCTGTAACTGAGTCTGGACTGATACAAAGATGTCAACTATCTGTCCAACGTCACATAGCCAGTAGCACGAAGATTACACAGCCCAGGTTCTCCAAAGAAGTTTAAATAGGCAGCTCTGTCTGCCGTGGGGAGCTAGGGCCATAGCAGACAATCAATACAAATGTGTTGACATGAGTCAATTTCCTAGAGCTCACATCATAATTAGATTTTCATTAATAACAATAACATGTGTGCATAATGCTTTAGAGTTTGCAAGGGGTTTCCTAGCCATTACTTCATATGCTTTAGGAAGAAAATATAATCAAAGGTATAACTTTTGGAGTAGGATAGATATTAGTTTAATATCTTGGTTCTGCCATATGATAGCTGCATGATCTCTGGAAAGTTTCTGAACTTTGTTCTGAAACTAACTTTTGTTATCTGTGAAATATGGTTACTCGAACTACCTACCGCCCGTGGCTATTATGATATTTAATTAATGTCATATATATGTATGACATTAATGTGTGCCAAGCAATGTGTAGAGTCTGAGATTTTATCCTGCTTACAGCCTAATAAGCTAATTTGTTACTATTTCCTGCATGTTGGTAGAAGACAGGAGATTCCTGGGTCAAAGACAAAGGGTGTTATTACTCATGACAATAGCATTAGACAGTTTTACATCAGTTTTCATGGAGAGCTTACACCTCAAGTCTCACAGGGATGATACCAAGAGCCCATTGTGGATGCCTATACACACAGTGGGTTGTGTTATGGGGGAATTCTGTGTTTGGGGGATTCGCTACTTTTATAGGAAGCTGAAGTAAGACAACTCTTTGTCTGGGGGAAACGTTACCTCATCTCTCAAGCTTGCTCCTTGAAAACATAGCCATGAGAAATGATCCGAGAGTGTTCAGAGCCTTGCCTTTGGGGCAGAGCCAGCACGAACATGCAGTGATATAGCTGCTCCCAACAAAATATACTAAGTATTTATTTAGTAATTACACAGTGAGTGGTAGTTATCACTCTGTGTCTCATAAAACCCAATCATGATGGAATATTTGTTCCAATCTATAGTGGAGGAAAATGGCTCAGAGACATGAAATAACTTGCTCAATGATAATACCCTTTGGGGAAGTGGTGGTTATGGGTGCAAAAATCAGAATCAAGACCCCCCAAATCCCACATCCAGTCCTCACCAGCACAAAACCTATTGGTAAAGACAGGTGGCACATACCATCAGCCTAGGACTGGCTACATACAGTTTCTGTGGGGCTCAGAGCCCATATTTCTAGAATTCTTGAACTTTAGAAGCAGACGGGCTCTAAATACAAGCTATTCTTGTGGGTCCCCAGCTGTGTTTACCAGAGACCTAGTGTCCACTGAGCTTTCTCAGAGGATATCAAGAGTGGAGGTGAGACGCATGAAAGGAAAGTTGGAGGAGCCTCTATCCAAGCAGCTCCACTTTTACCAGGGTGATGATAAGATTGCTTGTGACTTTTTTTTTAAGAAGAGTTACACTCTGAGAAAATCTCAGATTTAACTCAACTAAAATTTTATTTAAAAACAGAAAAACTAAGGCCCACAAAGGCCAAGTGATTTGGCCAAATCTGCCTCCAGTGTAGGAGACCCGGGTTCGGTCCCTGGATTGAGAAGATCCCCTGGATCCATTACCAAGAAGTCATGCACTCCGAGTTGCCTGGCCAAACATGAAAATGACCTCTCCTACTAGCTCATGAAACAGTGCAAAAGTTGGCATAGCCTGGCATGACTCCCTGAGACACTGTGTGATGAATTAGCTGATGTTCATTTATTCACTATTTCACGTAAGTATTTAATGAGGGTTTATTATATACCAGGCTTCCCTTGTGGCTCAGCTGGTAAAGAATCCGCCTGCAATGTGGGAGACCTGGGTTCAATTCCTGGGTTGGGAAGATCCCCCGGAGAAGGGAAAGGCTACCCATTCCAGTATTCTGGGCTAGAGAATTCCATGGACAGAGTCAGGCACAATTGAGCGACTTTCACTTATTATATACCAGTAATTGTGTTAACTGCCAAGAATACAACTGTGAAAAAGATAAATTTTGATTAAGTTACCAGTTCTTATTCATTCATTCAAAAATATGTAACTATGAGTTAACTGCTGTGCAAAGGCATTGCCCTCAGTGGGTTCCAGGCTAGTGGAAAGAGGTAAATAAGAATTTCTAATACAAGAATGATAAGTATCCAATAGAGGTACACTGGTGAGTACACAGGTACACCTCATCTGGCTTTGAGGGCTCAGAAAAAGGTCCTGGAAACACTCAAGATGAAGCTGAGATCTGAAGGAGAGGGAGTGAGAGTAACCCAGTTACCTCACCTGAAAAATAGAAACAATAATAATATCCTCCCCTCAGAGATGCTGTGAAGGTCCAAAGAGATATTCATGTGAACAGTCCAGCTTGGAACATAGGGATGACTTCTGTCCCTATCTTCATATACACAGGAGCTGACCAGGAACTGATGTCTGTCTGTCTGTCTGTGGCTGAAGACCAAGGAATTCAGCAGCCCACACAGGAAGAAATCTGTCTCCAGCTTCCTTAGCATCTGGGTCCAAACAAATAACCAAGCCCAGACACTGGCCTTGGACAGGAGCCTGCACGGCTGGCCACTTCATTTGGGAATTTCACCCTGTGGCAAAGATTGCACCAATACAGGTTTTCTCCTGAAGTGGTTTCCTCCCCCTCCCCACCCGATCCCCTCCCCACTCCCACCTCCTCCCCACCCCGCCCCCATCCCCTCACCACTCCACCCCCCAACCCCCCCCCCCCCCCCCCCCCCCCCCCCCCCCCCCGCACTGAGTGATTTATGTCTCACTGAGGGCCTTTTCCCCTTCAGAGCCCATCTGGCCTTCCTGCCTCAGCCTGCAGCGAGGGTGTAATCCTGTGTTTGCAGCTTTACCGACGGTTTCTATGGAAATTATGACAATATTACAGCTATTGTGGAGCCACATCACCGCTGATTGAATGAGGAGACAGGACTTGAAAGGGGAAATCTGGAATTAAATATCAACAACCTAAGTCCTTAGCGACAATGACTTGTTTTTCGTAATGTGGTTCCTACCCACAGTAAGAAACAATAACAAACTAGTATTGTTCTTATACTAATAATGTGAAGAAGGGTTATTTCTTAGACCCTTGGTGGGGATGACACAGAGAAGATAAAAATCAGGCCCCAAGCCAGTGCTCACTGGCAACAACCAGAAATGAGAGTCTCACTTATATGTGGACTCAAAAAAAAACCAAAACAAACAAAAACAAAAAACCTCATAGATACATGTGGTTGTTGCCACAGGCAGGGGAAGGCAAACTGGGTGAAGGGGGTCAAAAGGTACAAACTTCTAGTTATAAAATAAGTAAGTCATGGGATGTAATATATAGCATGGTAACTACAGCTAATAATGCTATACTGTATGCTTGAAAATTACTAAGACAGTAGATCTTCAAAGTTTTCATCATTAAGAAAAAAATTCTTAAAAAAAAAAAAAAGAGGTGAGAGCAAGGTAAAATTTTAGATAGGTTAGAGAACTGAAGCATGTAACTTAAATAACTGAATATGTCCAATTTCTGCCAGGCTACAACTGCATCTGATTTGGTGTGGTTTGTTAACTACTCTCTCAAATCATCAGAAGAGCTTTGCAAGAACTGGGAAATAAAAATGCTTATTTAAGGAAAAGGAGTGGTCAGCACCCATTAATAGTTCCCAAATGTTGAGATGATAAAGCAACCCTACAACCAGACCTCCACAGAGGGTTTCTTGCCAGCACTGTTCGTTACTTTCCTTGTGGCCCATATTTTCCCCCATGAGAGATTTACTTTTTTTTTCAACTACATTTTGAAGTTCATTTAAGCAGGATTCTTCTCTTTGTGAGAGAAAATGCAATGCTTTTACTCAATTTCAAAAGCAATGCAAGTTCACTGTAAAAAAAAAAAATGTGAAAAATGTTCTTGGGACTTCTCTGGCTGTCTAGTGGTTAAGACTCTGTTTCTACCACAGGGAGCATGGGCTTGATCCCTGGTTAGGGAGCTGAGATCTGTGTGGTGTAGCCAAAAGATAAAAAAAAAAAAATGTGAAAAATGTTCTGAAGAAATAGAAGAAAACACAAGTTATCTCACTGCTAAGATTTTGTTAAATTTCTGTTTAATTTTTTTATTGTGGCTGACAGTGTGGGTTTGGGGATATAGACAGAATGCTGGCCTTGCAAGCTGTCTTCACTCATGCAGATTATTGAACCTCTGTAAACGTGTTTTCCTACTTGAGTTGTTGATGGTGGCTTCCTTTAGAGGGCGGTGGGCCTAACTAACCCAGGAACACTTTCTCACCCACTGTGCTTCCATAGCATTGTTCTTAATGGCTCCATAGTATTTTGTCCTATGAATAGGCCATAAATAATTTACAGTATCCTGCTATTGAATCAGATGTTCTATACATTTAATGTTAAAATAAAAAGTAACTTCCTATAAATAATCTCTAGTCATTCCTTTGTTGTTGTTGTTTAGTTGCTAAGTTATATCCAACTCTTTTGTGACCCCATGGGCTGTAGCCCACCAGGCTTCTCAGTCCATGGGAATCTTCTGGCAAGAATACTGGAGTGAAAAAAAAAAAAGAATACTGGAGTGGGTTGCCATATCCTCCTCCAGGGGACACTGCCAACCCAGGAATCGAACCTGCATCTCTTGCACTGGCAGGCGGATTCTTTACCACTGAGCCACCAGGGAAGCCCCGTCTCTTCCTTTGCTTCCTATATGTTACTCATTAGAGAGGTTCAGTTCACCTGGTTTACAGCAAATACAATGAGCACATGTGACTGTGGAGGAATTAAGGAAGAGCAGTCAGGAGCAAGTGGCAGGTCGTGCCCTCACAGAGCTGAGCTAGCGGGCAGAGTGGAAAGAGCACTACCTAGGGAAATAGGAAATTTGGGTCTTGGCTCCACCCTATCAACCCCGTTCTTCTAAGTGTGTGACTTGAACATGCGACCTAATCTCTCTTTTCTCATTTATAAAATCTGTGTAATACTCTCCAGGGTTTTTGTAAACAGACTTAAGAAATGTAAAATTCTTTTAAAAGTGCCTGGCACAGCACCATTCACAACAGCCAAAAAAGAAGTAACATCCCAAATGTTCATCAACAGGTAGATGGAAAAAAACACATGATAAATGGATTTGCCAACAAAGGTCCGTCTAATCAAAGCTATGGTTTTTCCAGTAGTCGTGTATGGACGTGAGAGTTGGACTATAAAGAAAGCTGAGTGCCAAAGAATTGATGCTTTTGAACTGTGGTGTTGGAGAAGACTCTTGAGAGTCCCCTGGACTGCAAGGAGATCCAACCAGTCCATCCTAAACAAAATCAGTCCTGAATATTCATTGGAAGGACTGATGCTGAAGCTGAAACTCCAATACTCTGGCCACCTGATGCGATGAACTGACTCATTTGAAAAGACCCTGATGCTGGGAAAGATTGAAGGTGGGAGGAGAAGGGGACGATACAGGATGAGATGGTTGGATAGCATCACTGACTAAATGGACATGAGTCTGAGTAAACTTCAGGAGTTGGTGATGGACAGGGAGGCCTGGCGTGCTGTAGTCCATGGGTTCGCAAAGAGTCGGACATGACTGAGAGACTGAGCTGAACTGAAAATGGAACGTTATCCTGCCACAGAAAGGAAGAAAGTGGGGTGGTTCGTTTGTAAAGTTCACACATTGAGTGTTACTTTTAAAAATATGCAGCTACTAGATTTTTAAGTATTACAGAGTAAAGGCAAGAGGGAGAAGGTAGAAAAAGACCACTCTGAACATCAGAGTTGGAAAAAAGTAAAATAAAAAAGGTATGAAGTACTGATGGGTGCTACAACATGGATGAACCCTGAAAACATTATGCTAAGTGAAAGAAGCCAGGCACAAAAGGGCCTCATATTGTACGATTCCATTTATATGCAATGCCCATTACAGATAAATCTATAGAGACAGAAAGCCTATTAGTGATTGCCAAGGGCAATCAATTAAAAGACGCTTACTCCTTGGAAGAAAAGTTATGACCAACCTAGACAGCATATTGAAGAGCAGAGACATTACTTTGCCAACAAAGGTTCGTCTAGTCAAGGCTATGGTTTTTCCTGTGGTCATGTATGGATGTGAGAGTTGGACTGTGAAGAAAGCTGAGCGCCAAAGAATTGATGCTTTTGAGCTGTGGTGTTGGAGAAGACTCTTGAGAGTCCCTTGGATTGCAAGGAGTTCCAACGAGTCCATTTTGAAGGAGATCAGCCCTGGGTGTTCTTTGGAAGGAATGATGCTAAAGCTGAAACTCCAGTACTCTGGCCACCTCATGTGAAGAGTTGACTCATTGGAAAAGACTCTGATGCTGGGAGGGATTGGGGGCAGGAGGAGAAGGGGACGACAGAGGATGAGATGGCTGGATGGCATCACCAACTTGATGGACGTGAGTTTGAGTGAACTCTGGGAGTTGGTGATGGACAGGGAGGCCTGGTGTGCTGCGATTCATGGGGTTGCAAAGAGTCGGACACGACCGAGTAACTGAACTGAACTGAACTGAACTGAAGGGCTGGAGGGAGCGGGGAATGGGGAGTGACTAATTAATGGGTGGAGAGTTTCCTTTTGGGGTGATGGAAAAGCTCTGGAAGTAGAGAGTGGCAATAACTGTACAACCTTGTAAATGTACTTACTATGACTGAAATATACTTAAAATGTTTAAAAATGATACATTTTATGTCATATTTTACCACTGTTTAAAAAAAATGGTGCCTGGCATATAAGCACTCATTAAATTTTATTTTTTTATCCTTATTCCCCTCTTGAGGTCTCAATTTTCCTGTTTCTAAAGTGAAAGAGACAAAATGATCTTTGAAACTCCTTCTAGCTCTGAGATTCCACAGTCTAGTTGGATGAATTTGTCTAGCGATGGAAAACTCTTTTCGCTAATATCCATTTCCTGCCCTCCCCTCCTCTGACCTGCTCCCTGCTTCAGAACACTCATTTTTGAAGTTGCCATCACCTCTTCCACACAGTCCCTTCAAGTGCCTGACAGATCCCTGACTGCTGGTGATCTGGAAGAGGCTTATGGTGGACTCTCAGTAAATATCTGTTGGACGCACAGATGGATGAGAGAATCAATGAAGGAAGGAGTGAGTGGAAAACCACTGACTCTACCAGCAGGCCTCCTGCGTAATCGGCTGCGGCTGACCCCGAAGTCAGGTTTCCTGAACGGTGAGCACACATCTTCCAAGAGGTAATAAACACTCACCCAAGGACACTTTCCCTGAAAATTCCTAAAGACACTGTTGGATGAGCCACTATGTCCACTCCCAAAGCTCCTTATTTTCAATCTGTTGACATGTCTTAAGAGTAGGAGGGTGGTTCTTTTTGAACTGGTTCAAGTAGGCAGAAGAAAATTTTACAAAAGAGTGAGTGAGTCCAGCCTCCTCCCTGTTCACTTAGTACTGCTGAGTTCTGTTCACAATTGCCAAGAAGTCTTTTCCACCAGCCCCGCTCAGCTCTGCAGCTCCAGGCTGTTTGCTGCCTCGCACCTCTCCTATTTTGAGCACCCCAGCAAAGCTTGACCTCCTCCTCCTCCTAATCACTCAGACTTCCTTTCTTTCTTCCTCACACTCATTTCCAGGTCATCCTCTTTACCGCCACCCCCCGCTCCTCTTTTTCTTGTCTGTTCTTTACAAAGCCTTGCTTCCCTTTCATATTTCATTCTCTAACATAGCTTGCATTGGGACTTCCCTGGTGGCCCAGCAGTTAAGAATCCACCTGCCAATGCAGGTTCAATCCCTGACCCAGGAACTAAGTCCACACATGCCATGGGGCAGCTAAGCCCACACACTACAACTGCTAAAGCCAGCATGGCTACAGTCTGTGCTCTACAACAAGAAAAACCACCACAAAGAGAAGCTGGAGCACCACAGCTAGAGAAAGTCTGCAGACAACCATGAAGGCCCAGTGCGGCCAGAAATAAGTAGATAAGTAAACAAAATGTTCTTTAAAATTGCTCGCACTGTTTTCCTCTTTATGGTCTGATACACATTTATTTTTAATATCCTCCCTCAATCTCAGACATCTTGAAAGGTGGACAGGTGTTTTTGAGCCTTTTAGATTATCTTGCATAGTTCCTATACTTCTTTCAAATTTCTAAATCTTTTCATATTGACAAACTGCCATTACTCATTCTGCCATTCCAGCACACACACACACACACACACACCCCTATGTCCCTTTTATTGTACTCAAGATCAGGGATTGACAAACTATTGCTCTTGGGTCTAATCCAGCATACCACCTGACTCTGCAACTAAGGATTTATTGGTACACAGCCACATCCATTCATTGACACGCTGTCTATGGATGGCTTTGCTGTATAGAGTTTAGTAGCTAGGACAGATACCTTATAGCCTGAAAGGCCTAAAATATTTACTATTAATACCTGGACCTTTACAGATAAAGTTTACAAACTCTTATTATAGACAATTCAGTGACACCTCATCCTTTTATTTTCAGACACTTAGCTAAAAACAAGAATTGCCAGATTTGTCTTCATTTCAAATCACTTCCACCTATTTCCCACTCCCTGCACCCCACTTGTAATCTCACCGGCTTCCTGACTCTCCCTTGGTGGTGTGTAGGAGAACACTACACCTCTGGAGAGGTTTACCCTGCCTACCAATTGTGTGAGATACCACCATTCACCAACAGTATTTTTTTCATTCTCAGTATCCATTTATCACACAACTTTCCACCTCACTGACTTTATTTATTTCTATCTAAGTGACAGGATATAGTCAGAGGAAAACAGCTCCTCCATCGCCCACATCCAATTCCATGTAAGGACTGCAGCTTTTCTGTATGGATATAGTCCAGCTTCTTAGAAATAAACCAAGTGATTCTGCTCTCAAAAGAGACAGTCATTAATAGTGCTGCATGGGCTCTGGAGTCTGCAGACCTGGATCTGAGCTTCGTCTCTGCCACCATCCTTTATCTGCCCTTAGCAAGCAACTTTAAACCAAGTCAAGCAACCAGCAAGCCACAGCACCCAGTGAAAATAATTATAAGACAAAAGCAAAAGCAAACAAATGTGACCAAACTTAGCAAGGAAATCATAAACAAAATGAAAAGACAACTTATGGACTGGGAGAAAATATTTGCAAAAGATGTGACTGACAAGCAGTTAATTTCCAAAATATACAACCCGCTCACACAACTCAACGAAAAAACACAGAAAATCCAATAAAAAAATGGGCATTATACCTAAATGGATATTTCTCCAAGAAGACTTCCAGATGGCCAACAGACACATGAAAAGATGCTCAACGTTGTTAATTATCAGAGAAATGCAAATCAAAACTACAATGAGGTACCATCTCACACCAGTCAGAATGGCCATCATTAAAAATGTCTATAAATAACAAATGCTGGAGAAGGTATGGAGAAAAAGGAACCCTCCTACGTTTTTGGTAGGAATGTAAATTGGTGCAGCCACTGTGGAAAACAGTATAGAGGTTCTTCAAAAGACAAAAAAATAATGTTGCTGTATGACCCAATACTCCGAGTCCTGGACGTATACCCAGACAAAAATGTATTTCAAAAAGATGCATGCAGTCTTATGTTCAGAGCAGCACTATTCACCACAGCCAAGACATGGAAACAACTTAAAATGTCCATCAACAGATGAAAGGATAAATAAAATGTGGTACATATATACAATGAAATACTACTCACTATTGCCAGTATATGCCATCAAAAAAAATGACATAATGCCATTTGCAGCAACATGGATGGACTTAAGAGATTTTCATACTAAGTGAAGTAAGTCAGAAAGACAAATACCATATGATATCACTTACAGTGGAATCTAAAATATGACACAAATGAACTTACCTAGGAAACAGAAGCAGACACGTGGACATAAAGAGCAGACTTGTGCTTGCCAAGGGGGAGATGGGGTGGGGGAGGCATGGATTTGGAGTTTGGGATTTGCAAATGCAAACTACAATATTACATATAAAACGGATAAACAACAAGGTCCTATTATATAGCTCAGGGAACTGCATTAAATATCCAATGGAAAATAATATTAAAAAGAGTATATATGTATTGGAGAAGGAAATGGCAACCCACTCCAGTATTCTTGCATGGAAAATTTCATGGACAGAGGAGCCTGGTAGGCTACAGTCCATGGGGTCGCAAAGAGTCGGACATGACTGAGCGACTTCACTTCACTTCACTTCATTTATATGTATAACTGAATCATTTTGCTATATAGCAGAAGTTAATGGAAATTATAAATAAACTATAGTTCAAAAAATAAATTAAAAAAAAATAACTATTAGGCATTTGTAGCATTTCATGATAACTATCTGAGTCCCTGTTTACTCATTCCTTCCCTGGCTCTATCTCCTGGTCTCTTTGTAGGGCCACCTCACTTCCAATATTTTCAGCTTTAGCCACTGAGTTCACCTTTTGGACTCTACCAGACTCTTTTGATTCTAGGAGTACAGTCCTCTTACTCTCCCACAGGTCTCACCAGTAGACAGTCTATTTTGGATAACCCTCTTAACCAAGCCAGTTCTAGGTGCTGGGCCCTATTCAGTACTAACTCTTAACTGCCAACATATATTAAGGGAACAGCAAAGTGGTATATAAAAAGCAATTGGATCACCTAAGAGCTTAAATTCTAACTTGTTCATTTCTAGTTTTTTTGACTACAGGAAGTCAAATCATCTCTCTGAGATTCAGTTTCTCTTCCAGACTATGGAGCTGTTGGTATCTATTTTGTAGAGTTATTGTGAGGCTTAGAAACAGCAGCATCTTGCATCAATTAGTATTCCATAAATGATCTTTTCATTAGACTATACCTTGAAGCTCATATTTGTACTCTAAACTCAAGGAAAAGTAAAATTACTATAGATTAGGGTAGGAACTACTTTGGTAGAGAAAAATTCTCTACCAAGGAGAATTTTGGTAGATCGCCCTTTAAAAATTTCTTTCTTCATTGGTTTTTATCTCCAGCTAAGACTTAAAATCTTCTTCTCATGTCTTTTACTTTGTCTGCATTTACTTGGCTTTGTGTTCCCTTAATCTCATCTGCTATTGAGCAGTTTGGCCTAGACTGTATCTGTCTTTCTTACAGAATTTACACAAAACACTTTCCTGGCTTTATACACTGTAGAATCTTGCCCATGAAGTTCCACACTGGAAGCAACCACCCCATGCTCAGTAATCCTGCAGCATGAAAATGACCATCCCACAAGTGTCCATTTATAGGAAATTCCCACAGACAAATGGTAATGAAATGGGTATACAACAAGATTTAGCTAGAAGGAGGTCTACCACTTCCTTATTTACAACAGGGAAAAAAGGGAAAGTAAAAATGAAGTCAAAATTGAAAACAAAAACATCTATTTAAATGGTCCAGTTAGAAGGAATAAGTGATTAAATACATGATGTCTCACAGCAGAGTACTATATTGCTATTGTAAGTTATATTTTGGAAAAATCTTTGATGCTCTGTAAAGGTACCATAATAACTTAGATTTAAAAAAAAAAATAGTTTAGGATTTCAGATCCAGCATGTAAGGAGCTAAGAAGTTGCCACTTCATCCTAACAAGTAAAAAGCTGAAAAAATTTACCAGTTCTTAGATCCAGCAGAAAGGTAAGGACACAGAGAAAACCACTGCCTCTCAGATTGGAGGAAACAGAGGGGTGAATGCAGAATCACATCTCACCTGAGCAGAAAGTCAGGAGCAAACACTCCCAGAGGAAACACTGCTGAGGTAAGAAGAGCTGAACTGGGATTGATGAATTGCTGGAGGCACAGCATGGTCAACTTGGAGAGTTAAAAATGCCAGGGGACCCAGTTATCCAGTTACCAGAGAACACTAAACGTTCTGTGACTGTTGCCTCCAACAGTTCTATCTCATCCTCAGAGCGAATATTAGAGAAAAAGCCCTGTGGCTTCTTGCTGGGAGAGGAGTATTTTTATATACACCAGAGCATTCTATTCCGAATAAGGCCTGCCTTCAGAAGAAACTACTTCACCAGAGCCTAACTTGCTGGAGTTTGATCAGAGCCTAATCTACCTGATGCTGGGGAGGGAATATCCAATACTAACAACCTCTAGCCTTCCATGTGGGAGAAGGAAAGTACACAACTCCAGTCCCCTCCAGCCATCCTGTCCCACCTAATGGGTGACAGGGAAGGATTGTGAAGTTGCTAACGTTCAGATTTCAGAGGTACAGGCTCATCAAAAGACTGAGACCTAATCATAGCACTGCAGAATGCTTCCCCTCCACCCACATCTTACCACCACATTAGTGAAGGTCTATTTACTAGAGTTTTTCTTTTACCTAGTACATATGTCTAGCTTTCAACAAAAAATAACAAACCATACTAAAAGCAAAAAAAACAAAACACACTCCACAGTTTGAAGAGTTTGAATGAACATCAGAAACAGAGTCATCAGGTATAAAGAAGGGTATTATTTGATGATAAAGGGATTAATTCTCCAGGAAGGTATAACAATTCTAAATGTATATGTACTTAAAAACAGAGCATTAAAGTATGTGAGGCAAAATCTGATAGAACTTCAAATAGAAAAAGATAAATCCACTATGACACTTAGAGATTTTAATACCCCCCCTCATTGAAAATGGACAAATCCTGTAGGCAGAAAAGCAATAAAGACGTAGTTGAATGTAACAGAACTATCAATTAACTAGTTATAACTGATATCTACACACTATTTCATCCAAATACAACAGGCTTTACATTCTCCTCAAGCTCACACAAAACATTCACCAAGATATACCATATTCTGGGCTATAAAACATACTTTTAACTAAATTTAAGAGAATAGAAATCACATAATATTTATTCTCAGACCACAGTAGAATTAAACTACAAATCAATAAGAGAAAGATAGCCAGAATATCCCCCAAATACTTGGAGATTAAACAGTGCCCTTCTAAGTAACACACGCGGCAAAGAAGAAATCTTAGAAGAAATTTTAAAATATTTTGAGAAAATAAAAGTGAAACCACAACATACCAAAATCCACGGAATGAAATTACAGCAGTGCTTAGAGGAAAATGTATAACACTGAATGCATATATTGGAAAGGCATAAAGGTCTAAAATCAAGTCTAAGTTTTCATCTTAGGAAACTAGAAAAGAAAGACAAATTAGATCCAAATTAAGCAGAAGAAAAGAAAGTAAAAATCAGAACAAATCCATTCAATTGAAAACAAAAAAAACAACAGAGAACATTAAAACCAAAAGCTTGATTTCTCAAAAAAATCAATAAAATTGATAAGTATCTAGGCAGGATAGTTAAAGAAAAAAGAGAAGACATAAATTATATGTATAAATTACATATATCTGAAAAAACAGCAGGATATCATCATAAATTCCATATACATTAAAAAGATAATAAAGGAGTATTATGAAAAACTCTATGCCCATAAACTTGATAACCCAGATGAAATGGACTCATTCCTTGAAAGACACAATCCACTAAAACTCACACAAGAAGAAATGGACAATCTGAATATTTGATGATAGGAAACTAAGGAACCAATATTATTCAACTTCTATACTTACTATAAAGCTACAGTAATCAAGACAGTGCGGTATTGCCAAGAAATAGATCCATATAAATACAGTCAACTGATCTTGGAAGGAAAGTTATGACCAACCTAGACAGCATATTGAAAAGCAGAGACATTACTTTCCCAACAAAGGTCCATCTAGTCAAGGCTATGGTTTTTCCAGTGGTCATGTATGGATGTGAAAGTTGGACTGTGAAGAAAGCTGAGCACTGAAGAATTGATGCTTTTGAACTGTGGTGTTGGAGAAGACTCTTGAGAGTCTCTTAGACTGCAAGGAGATCCAACCAGTCCATTCTAAAGGAGATCAGTCCTGGGTGTTCATTGGAAGGAATGATGCTGAAGCTGAAACTCCAATACTTTGGCCACCTCATGCGAAGAGTTGACTCATTGGAAAAGACTCTGATGCTGGAAGGGACTGGGGGCAGGAGAAGAAGGGGACGACAGAGGATGAGATGGCTGGATGGCATCACCAACTGGATGGACATGAGTTTGGGTGAACTCCAGGAGTTGGTGATGGACAGGGAAGCCTGGCATGCTGTGATTCATGGGGTTGCAAAGAGTCGGACATGACTGAGCGACTGAACTGAACTGAACTGATCTTGGACAAAGGAGTGCAGGGAATACAATGGAACAAAGACAGTCTTTCTACAAATGGTGCTGGAACAACTGGACATCCACAAGAGAAAAATGAATCTAGACACAGATCTTACACCCTTTACAAAATTTAGTTCAAAACGGATCACAAACCTAAATGTAAAATGCAAAACTCTAAATCCCTAGAAGACAGAAGAAAATCTAAATGACTTTGGGTATGGAAATGACTTTTTAGATACAACAGAGGTACGATTCACAAAAGAAATAACGAATAAGGTGAACTTGGTTAAAAATTTAAAACTTCTGCTCCACACAACAAAATGACAAGAGAATCAGAAGACAAGCCACAGACTGGGAGAAAATACTTGCAAGATACACAAATGATAAAGGACCCTTGTACAAAATATAAAAGAATGTTTAAAACAATAATAAAATGAACAACCCAATTTAAAAATGGACAAAAGACCTGAACAGACACCTACAAGAAGAAAATATACAGATGACAAGTAAGCATATACGCACATGTTCAGCATGTTATATCATTAGGGGGCTGCAACATAGTTGTAGCTAAGGCAACAATGAGATATTACTACATGCCATTTCCTTCTCCAGGGGATCTTCCTGACCCAGGGATTGAACCCAGGTCTCCTGCATTGCAGGCAGACACTTTACCATCTGAGCTACTAGGGAAGCCCCACATACCTATTAGAATGGCTAAAACCCAAAATAGTGATAATACCAAATGCTGACAAGGGTGTGGATTCCCATTCATTGCTGGTGGGAATACAAAACTTTATGAGACAATTTAGAGATTTTTTTTTAACAAAACAGAACATATTCTTATCATACAATCCAACAATCACACTCAACTTACTCAAGCAAATTAAAAATTTATGTCCACACAAAAAGCTGGAAAGTTTACAACAGTTTTAATCCTAACTGCCAAAACTTGGACACAACCAAGATGTCCTTCGGTAAGTGAATGGATAAGTAAACTGTAGTAAATCTAGACAATGGAATATTCAGTGCTAAAATGAAAAGACGTGGAGGAAATTTAAATCCGTATTACGGATAAAATAAAACAACCCAAAAATGTTGGATATTATATGATTTCAACTGTATGACGTTCTGGAAAAGGCAAAACTATAGAAACAGTTTTTTTTTTAATGTAGTTGCCAGGGGTTAGAGGAAAGAGAGGGATGAATATACACAGCACAAAGGATTTTTAGGGTAGTGAAAGTACTCTGTATGATACAATAATGATGGATACATGTCATTATACATTTGTCAAAATCCAGAGGATGTACAGCACCAAGAGTGAACCCTAATGTAAACCATGGACTTCAAGTAATGAGAATGTGTCAATAGATTCTCAATTGCAACAAACTCTGATGCTGGTAATGGAGGTGGTTATGCAAGAATGGAGGAGGTTATGCATGAAAAATATGGGAAATCTCTGTACTTTCCACCCAATTATGCTATGAACCTAAACTTACTCTCAGAAATAAAGTTTAATAAATGCTTCAAAAAGTGGTTTAAAAAAAATTGCTTAAAAACAGATACTGCTGCATGTTCCCACTTGTATTTTGAAATGGAGAAAGTACACTCCTGTTAACGGCAGTTTTTTCTGGGAGATTATGATGAAAGGCAGTTTATGTTTTCCTAATGTTTATCTATTTCATTCATCTTTGACCCTCCAATACTAGTTTTTGATTGTGCACCTACATAACTAGTGCTTAGTAAATGTTTTGGAATCAATGAGAAAACAGAAAATTAGCGCATAAAGGGAGATCTGGGGACTTCTCATTATATTTATGGTGACCCTTGTTATCCATATCCCACTGGCCCAACCCCACACATAATAAAGTACACTGAGCACTAACCAGCACATGGCTTGCAGCCTCATCACAAACCTTTAAGGGCTGTGAACTTTTCTCGTTACTAGTCCGTAAAAGAGGATATGTCCCTGAAGAACTCAGGCTGACAATGAATTCACTAATGACTATAGTATTAGAACCACTGACTGCTACAGCATTGTTCCAAAGATCACAGACTTACAGGCACTCACCCAACTGGGGGGGCAAGACAAGCCACCAGAGTATAAGAAAAAATATCAGGATGCACTTGTATCTTGAAAACATTTCCTTTTCAGTTTGTACTTTTTCTTTGTATTTAATAATGTCATAAGATATTAATAAATTATTTGTATAGGTAACTTACATATATGCATGGCCTGCCAAGCAGGAGACACGAGTTCAGTCCCTGGGTTGGGAAGATCCTCTCAAGAAGGGAATGGCAATCCACTCCAGTATTCTTGCCTGGCAAATCCCATGGACAGAGAAGCCTGGTGGGCTACAATCCATGGGGTCACAAAAGAGTTGGACACGACTTAGTGACTAAACAACAACAATAACATATATATGTAGTTTCACATTTAATAATGCCATAAGATATTAATATATTTATATACATTATATATATGTAATTTATATATATGCACATCTGTGTACACATATATATATATAATATATACATACAGAAAGAGAGCATGCTCTAAAATTTTCTGCATAAAGGTACACAATCAGAGAAGGTTATAGACCATCTGGTCCGGCCCCTTTATTTTAGAAAAGACGAAACTAAAACTCAGAAAAGTGAGGTAACTTGCCTAACTGTTAGTCGCTCAGTCATGTCCGACTCTTTGTGACCACATGGACGGTAGCCCACCAGACTCCTCTGTCCATGGGATTCTCCAGGCAAGAATACTGGAGTGGGTTACCATGCCGTTCTCCAGGGGATCTTCCTGACCCAGGACTCAAACCCAGGTCTCCTGCATTGCAAGCAGATACTTTACCGTCTGAGCCACCTGGGAAGCAAGTTTAACAACTTACCCAAACTGTATAGCTGAAGAAAACTAATAGTTAAAGGAAGGTAATGCTTTACCCCCAGTTGTCTTTTTTTTCTGCCTCATTTCACAATTTTGATGGAATTAAACTGTTTTTTGAATATCATATGAGATAAATTTTAACATTTTCCTAAAAGTTTAATTTTTAAAATGTCCTTACACACCCAAATGGACCTTCTTCCTCGTCCTGCAAAAGGAGGGCTGAACTTGCACTCAAGGATGGCACTCTTCTCAGTCAGATTTCCTCTTCCTAGGGAGCTTTACCCGCTGTCTCACAGGAACATTATTTGCAGGAATAATGCTCAGTGGAAACTAATCATAGACAGAATCAGATATAGAAATCACTAACAGAAAAACATCAGACAGTCCTCTGGTCTTCTAAAACATTACTAACAAGCATCGTCAGCAAAACCCTGTCTCCAGGGACCATTACTTTGAGGGAACTCTGCCAATCACAGCATTACTTAGAAGGCGCAGTTTTTATGTTCCTCAAACGCCTACTGTCAAACTAAACTAAAGTTTTGAATGGTTTCAAACACTTCCAGGTTTGGCTAAGTAAATATACTTTCAAATTCAAGTGCGGCCTGAGGGCCAGGTAAGAGCTTTTCCCCCCAGCCTGAGTGCATACTTCAGTTTGTCAGAGCAGCAAATGCCTTTACATTACAGAGTATGGATGCGGATGACTAGAGACCTAGAATTCTGTTGCCAGCTGTCTTCCTTTGTGGAGGGTAAGGACAAAGACTTCAATTTCTCTGAATCATTTTGAAAACCATCTCCCAGGATTTAAAAAAAAAAAAAAAAAGCAAATGGTAAAAGGTAAGAAGCACATCTCATTAGTTTCAAAATTCTCTCCTCCTAGAACCAAAAGCCCTGCTGAAATCATAAGGAAACATTTTGCACAAAAGTGGCCCATGTGAGAAGCTGGGAACTAGAAAGGACCCCCAGTTCCCAAAAGGGAGTTATCAATAGACCTATGTAATCATAAAGTCGTTGCTTTGTTTTTACAGATGACAGTCTTTGCAGAATCATTTGGTCTTGGCAGACCATATATCATAATTCTCCTCCCTTTAGTAATTTCTTCACTGCTAGAGAAAATTCTGCATATGTGGAAACCATCTTGACAAATGGTGAAAAAATATTTTCTTTTCACTTAGAATTGCCTTTTTTATACTGTCAGAAATTATAAACAAAAAGTTGTGTGGAGAATTTTGGCAATATGAATGCCTAGCATGAGAAAAATGTAAACATGCAATTTAACAAAATGTTTACAAATAGGTCCAGAACCGCAAGAGAAACACCCAGGGATATCTCAAACCTGGAACTTGGCATTTGGAGGATAATTCAGTGACATTTTTTACATTTTGATTCTGGAAAAACACTTTTGTTATTTAATCCTTTCATAAGGTATTCATTTATTAACCAAACTGATTTCCTTCAGGTGGGAATTAATAACTACATATGCTAGAGATAAAGCATATTTTAATTTTATCATGATATTTTTAAAAAAACTCTTTTGATAGCTGCAGAATTAACTTGCAAGAATAAGGATTTTGTAGCAAAGACTGTTCTCAAAATTGAGCAATTGAGCTCCAAGCATACTGAATAATGGGCTGGCAGGGAGATGTAGGTGAGTTTTAAGGTGCATGTAGTGGGAAGATCTGTGTGTGGGGGGTGTGTGTGTGTGTGTGTGTATGTCTGTCTGTTCTTGACATGTAACCATAATTTAGGGCAAGGGCAGATCTTCCCACTATCTATGTCAGGCACGTAGAAGATGTTCAAAAAGAGATATTATCAAATCTATAGACAGTCCAAATCTGGAACAAGGGATATTTTATTATAGAACTAAGCTTTAAAATTATCCTGATAGTAGAAAAATAAGCTAAAATGGTTATGAATATTATAGAAGGGGAAAAAGTTAAAATCCTACAGTTAAAGGGTTTTTCTTTCCTTTTGGTTTTAAGTTCAACTGTAGCAACATAGTATGCAGATATCCTGGCTTTAAGAAGCAACAGTTAGGAATGTACATAGAACAATGGACTGATTCAAAATTGGGAAAATAGTACAACAAAGCTGTACATTGACACCCTGCTTATTTAACTTCTAGGCAGAGCACATCACGACAGATGCCTGGCTGGATGAATCACAAGCTGGAATCAAGATTGCGGGGAGAAATATCAACAACTTCAGATATGCAAATACTACTACTCTAATGGCAGAAAATATAGAGGAACTAAAGAGCCTCTTGATGAGGGTGAAAGAGGACAGTGGAAAAAATGGCTTGAAACTCAACATTCAAAAAACTAAGATCACGGCATCCAGTCCCATCACTTCATGGCAAATAGAAGGGAGAAAAGTGGAAGCAATGACAAATTTTCTTTTCTTGGGCTCCAAAATCACTGTGAACAGTGACTGCAGCCATGAAATTAAAGGACACTTACCCCTTGGAAGGAAAGCTATGACAAACCTAGATTGCATTGTTCAAAAGAAGAGATATCACTTTGCTGACAAAGGTTCATATAGTCAAAGCTATGGGTTTTCCAGTAATCATGTACAGATGTGAGAGTTGGCCAATAAAGAAGCCTGAGCTCCAAAGAGATGATGCTTTCAAACTGTGGGCTGGAGAAGACTCTTGAGAGTACCCTGGACTTCAAGATCAAACCAATCAATCCTAAAGGAAATGAACCCTAAGTATTCATTGGAAGGACTGATGCTGAAGCTGAAGCTCCAATAGACTGGTCACCTGATGCGAAGAGTTGACTCATTGGAAAAGACCTTCATGCTGGGAAAGATTGAAGGCAAAAGGAGCAGGGGCTGACAGAGGATGAGATGGATAGATAGAATCACTGACTCAATGACATGTATCTGAGCAAACTCCAGGAGACAGTAGGACAGAGGAGCCTGGAATGCTGTAGTCCATGGGGTCACAAAGAGTTGGATATGACTTAGCAACTGAAAAACCACATCCTAGCTCATGTGGAAAAGTTTCTGAAGGCTTGAATGACATAGAATTTACTATGGAGCCAATAGCAGGACATGGATTACTGGATTATTATGTGTAATCTTTACTATAGAATCATAAGTTGTATATAAATCAGGGAAAGTAACTAGCCTAATGCACTTGGGCATGGCCATATCCCATGTAGAACACTGTGTTCAGTTCTGGGCATTATATTTTTGAAAGAATATTTATGAAGTATATTAATAATATAATCTGAAAAGGAAATTCAAGTGGTGAAAGGCTCATAGAAGGCAGAGCTAAAGAAACTAGGAATAATAAGGCTAAAAAGGAGAATTTTAGGGAGAATGTGATTAATTGCCCTAAAACGTATAAAAGGCAGTAAAAGCAAAGGGTAATAAAAATTAACATGTATTGAGTACCATATGCAAAGCAGTCACTGTTATCTGCATTTTGCAAAAGAGGAAAACTGATGCCCGCAGAATACGTTACACATCTGTGGCCACATAATTTATAATGGTTGAGCCAGTTTTCATCCCACTAATCCACCCCCAGATCTGGGAGAGAGATTAAAGCTATTTCCCAAATATTTCTAATCTCCATTGTACAGAATCCTAGTAAGACTGTTAACTTTCTCAATTTTTTTGAGGCTGAACATGAACTGATGATTTGCTCTGGTCCAGGAAATATGGCCATAAGTCATATACATGACTTTAGTGCGGGAGTTTAAGAGCCTATGAGCAATTTACCACATGTTTTTCCTACCTTGGATGTGAGGACATGGAACCTCCATCAGTCTAGGTGTCTGAAGGGCAATGATTAACAGCTGTCCTGAAGATCCATGATAGACAAGTAGCAGGAGCAAAAACCAAACCATTATTGTTCGATTAAGCCACTGGGATTTGAGGACTGTTTGTTACTGCGACATCTCTCAGCTTTTCTGACAGATACACAAGCCTACATGCTTAAACTCATTAAAATATCTCGCCATAAGGAAACATTGTTATTCATATATTCCCAGAACCAAGAATAGTTTGTAGAAACTAAGGTAGGTAGACTTGGACTTTTTTTTTTAATGTAAAATCCTCCAAAATTGCTTCATGTGAAGAAGTGAGCTCCCTGAAAATGGCAGTATTTAAACAGAGACCAGATGATGATTTTGTACCTACATAGCGAAAGAGATGGCTTCATTATGGGGGTTTTATCAAACTTTTATCCAGCACCTCCAATGTGCCAGGCATTTCAGCCACAAAGATAAATCCAAACACCCTATCTTCATCCTGGAGGAAATAAGTTCAGAAGTAGATAACCTCTGATGTCTCTTCGATCAGTGTGATTCAACTAAATTAGAGATAATAACATGGTCTGGATAAAGCTGACAGCAAGCCCGAACTTAGAAATAAGCATGTAGCACTACAAATCCTGGTTGTATTATTATTTTTCAATTAAGAGCCAAAAGTACAGGGTTTGCAAAAAGAAAGAAAAAGAAAGACATGTTGGGTTTAAAAGAGGAACATTTTCCCTTTCTCTAGTTACCATTCTTAAATCCTGCAAACCAGGCATATTATCTGGCTTACATCAGGGGTGTTCCAGCAAAGGGAATGGCACTGACTCATAGCAATTGTTACCGACCTTTTCCATCACCTCTCCCATCCCTTCAAATCAGGAAGGGGACATTTCAATACTTATCAAAGTCAGATCTGAAAAGAGGCAATAATCTTTCCCTAGGGCCATTCTTCAGTTTCAAAATCAGCCAAACCCTTCCCAAAAGATCAGAAGCTTTTCCTAAAAGGGTATTTAAGTGGGACCTAGAGGAATCCCACATTCTAAGGATGATGTGAAAATCACAAACTAAATGAGTGATTCCAAGACACAGTGATGTTCCCCAAAGGCACCTTAAAACCATACTCATTTTGGTACTTTCTTTCCTGTTATCAATTCTTAAAACTTAGTTTATTTTTTTTTAAACTTCCAAAAATCAAGCAGCACAGAGTTCTCTCCTTTCACTGGCTCGCTGCATTTTAATGGAAAAACATCTAAAACTTGGGTTAGCATTAACTTTAATTGCTCTGAGGCAAACATTTCCATTTCAGGTTATGATTCATAACCGTATTAGTCCAATATAATATATGCAGGCTGGATTTTGCAGCCATTATCTAGACAAGGGTGAGGTATCTGATTACTATTGTTCCCCAACTCAAAAGGGTTAGTTTGAACTCCTGAATACTCCAATCCCTCCCGCCCAGGCCCTGAGTTTTCTGAACTATGGTCCTGATTTTTTATGAAATAAATGAGGGCAAGCTGAGTTTCAGTGCTACATCTTAAGTGCCATATCTTAAGCTCAGTGTGACATGAGTTTCTGAAAATTACACACAGAAAAAACTGGCTTTGGCACATGGCAGAGCAGTAGGGAACTTGCAGCTGTACTAGTTTAATATGCGCCCTTAATACTCTTGCCTATTTTCAAAAATACAATACCACTCTTCCCCAGACAGCTGGCTCCCCAGCCTCCTGGCTCCCCAGCCTCGCGCCAAGCTACCTACACAAATACACACTTAACAAACACAGATGTGAAATGTCGACCTAGGGCAGAAGAGAAGCAAGGGGTTTCGGGTGTTTAGTCTGGTGGCTCCACACTGAAAAGTTTCAGGAGCAGAGCTGATGTTGGAAGAGTGAGAGGGGAAACCGCCCAGCCTGTACTTTCATCCGGGTACTATGGAGATGACCCCGTTTTCCCGGGACCAGTTTGCCCTCTGCCCTGGTGACCTGGGTTGAGATTTAATCTAGAGTCAGAAGGGAGATCAAGAAGACAATTGTGCGGGTGGGTACTCAGACCGAGAGAAGGGCTAGAAGTCACTCAGCCTTCCTGCACTGGCCGGGCTGACACACCCACTCAGAACCGATGGCCCGGGGATGCGGCAGGGAGGGGAGGGGACCCACGCACCCCGTGTCCCGCGCGCACAAAGATGCTACAGTGGGGACGCGCGTGAATAATTCAGATTTGGGCTGGAAGGATTCGATGCACTCGGCGGAGGGTGCCCTTTTCCTCCCCCTAGTCCTCCATCCCCCCCACAAAGTGAACGAGAGAAAGTTGTGTCCGGGCCAAGGCGCCCCGGGGCTGGAAAGGGAGCGAGGACAGGCGGAGAGGAAACCCGGGCCGCCTTACCTTGTCCTTGGGGCCGAGGTTTTGCAAAACCTCCTTGCCGGTGGCGCTCCGGATCTCCACCCCAGCGGGCGCGGGCGACGCGGGCGCGGGCTCCCGGCTCTCCTCCCGGCCTTGGCCCCGGTGCGGGGTATCCCCCTCGGCGCCAGGTCGGCTTCCCGAGCCTCGGACGCTGCCCTGGCTGCTCCGGGGAGTCTTCGCGCCGCGCTGCCCCACGCTCAGGGCATCGAAATCCAGCGTCTTGCTCTCGAAGGCGCCCTCCACGTTGCAGAACATGCCTCCGTACTTCTGCCGCGGGACCTGGTCGGTGGTGCCCGGCCTGGCCAGGTACACGGGCAGATCGTCTTCATGGGAGCTGTCCCAGCCTCTGCGGCCCGAGGCCATGGTTGGATCGCGACAGCGGCCCGTGGGTTCTCTTCCCCAAAGGCGGAAAGGGCAGCAGCCGGCAGCGTGCGCCGAACCACAGTGACTGGGGCGGGAGGAGGCGCCTGAGCCTTCGCGCCAGAGGCGGCAGTGCTGCTCCGGTTCCTGCCAGTCCCCTGCGAGCCCCGAGCCAGCGAGCGCAGCGCTTGGGCCGGAGCGGCGGCGTGTTCCGCTCGCCCGCCCAGCCGGCCGCACCTCCTGCGCGCCGGGACCCTAACGTGGCCTCCTGCGATCACGCGTCCCCGCCGCCCATCCAAAGGAGAAATCCAACTTGGCGCGCGCGCACACACACAGGCACGGTTCCAGCTCGCCCAACAACCCCCAGGTTGACACTCAAGAGCTCGCCTCACTCTCATGTGAGCACAAACCCTGTTTTACCCACACTCACTCCCAAGTTGGCCTCCCAAACACAAGCCTCTGCCCCACTCAGGTACGGAAACTTTGTTGGCTCAGGTGGGTTGATATAAACTCTAAGTTCTTCCTGATTTACAGCAACACACACACACACACAAACTCAGATTTACCAGACTCACAATCTCAGACTTTGTTTACCCATAATCCCAGACTCTGTCTCATCCTAATCTTAGAATTGTCTCACAATTGCTCCCGGTTCTAGAATCTGCCTCACAAACCTGCACCCTCACATAATTAACTCCTGAATTACTGGCTTACAGAGCTCTACAGACACGTCATCCTATTGACAATCACAAGAAACCTGTAACAGACTCACACACTTCAATTTATTCTTTTAATTTTTCTTTGATGTGGACTGCTCCCCAACCAGGGATCCAACTGCACCGCCTACATTGGAAGGGGAAGTCTTAACCCCTGGACCACCAGGGAAGTCCCACTTCAACCTATTCTTACTTCATATATTTCACCCTGGATTTTGCTTTTTATCCACCCTTAATTTGTTTATTTACTTTTGGCCATGACTTGCTGGCATGTGGGATCTTAGTTCCCAGACCACAGATCAAACCTGCACCCACTGCATTGGAAGGTGGAGGCTCAATCACTGGACCACCAAGGAAGTCACTTAAAAGATTTTTTTTGAAGTATAGTTTTGGTTTGAATTGTTTGGTTTTCTACTATGTGCTTACCTAAATAGGTAAAAGATGAAAACCACATCTTTTTTTTTTTTTTTTCCTTAAGGTGTCAGGGTTTGTTTTGTTTGTTTTTTGGTCGAACCTCCAGCCATGAGGGATCTTAGTTCCCCTGATTAGGGATAAGCCCATGCCCCTTGCATTGGAAGCCCAGAGTCTTAACCACTGGCCCACCAGGGAAGTCCCTATCCACCCTTGATTTGCATCACACACAATTACAAGACAAGCCTTGCAAAGTACTCTTAATACTTTGTCCTCATCGGACAACTTCCTGGCTGATACCTCACTTATTGAGGTCAGAACCCTACGCTTGGCCCCACACAAGTCTAGATTTACCTCAAAATTGAGAACCAAAGACTTTGCCATTTCTATTAGCGGACACACACGCAGGTATTACTCATGCATATGCACATTCTCACATCCACAGCCTCTTCCATGTCCACCCACATACACTCTATGCCAGACTGCCCCATGAACACAGAGTTCACAAACTCAGAGCTCACACCACATGTGCACACCCTGCCTAAGCTCCAAACCTGTAAGGCCCACTTTCAACTGACCCCTTCTTAGAAATTCACTATTGCAGTTACTTAGTCATCGAACATGAACTGCACGCCCACTCTGCTCTTCAGAAGGTACTGGAGAGACAGTGTTAAACAAGGCAGATGAGGGCCTGTCCCCATTGAGAGTATAGACTGCAACCACCCATCTGGGTAGCTCAGTCATTCATTGGCCTGCCCAACTTCATCTTCTGAATTCTCCACTACATCATAAGCTCCATGAAGGCAGATATTTGATCTGTTTAGTCTACCTTTGAATATCTGGAGCCTAGAGCATCTGTTGGCACTTAAGGTACTCCGTAAATCTCTTTTGAATGAATGGATGATGATAATATTAAAAACAACAGTAGGGAACATTCATTGGTACAGTTGCTGTGTGCCACTCGTTAATGTAATGGTTTCCCATATATGTATTAATTCATTTAGTGCCCATAAGCATTTGGAAGGTTTCTTTGTGCGCATAGACATGATCTTTAAAAGCATCTACACGGAAGTTCATGAATTGAAACTCTGAACATCAATTTGGGGGGAAATTGGGATTGTGGGAAACGGGATCTCAGTGGCAGGCCTGTAACAGCCTTGGTGGTTTGAAGGATAGAAGTTGACATAAACTCAAATCAAAGACAAGTACATTGACACCAGTTATACTTACCCCACGATGAGAAGAAAGGACCTTAAAGACTGTCTATACTCCATCAAAGTTACTGACTTCCTTTGGGCAGCTGCTCCTTTTTAACAAATGCTGGTGATGCTGGACTTAGAAATTTATGTGAGGGACTTCCCTGGTGGCCCAGTGGCTAAGAATCTATCTGCCAGTGCAGGGGTCACGGGTTTGATCTCTGGTCCAGGAAGATTCCACATCCTGTGGGGCAACTAAGCCTGTCTACTGTACTGCTGAAGGCTGCGTACCCTAGAGGCTGTGCTCCGCAAAAAGAGAAGCCACCGCAATGTGAAACCCGAGCACCGCAGCTAGAGAAAGCCTGCACACAGCAGTGAAGACCCAGCACAGCCAAATATAAATAAATAATTTTTAAAGAAATGTATATAAAAAAAAGAAATTCATGTGAAATATCCATAAAACAGGCCATTCCCTCCCTCTTTGCTCCTATAGGTTACCTTCCTCTCCTTTCCCATTGCTTTCATCTCTCCTTTCATTGATTCATCTTCTGACTGTTAGGAGGAAACTTGCTATGTGTCCAGCATTGTCCTGGGTTCCTTCCCTGGTGGAACACAAGTCTAGTTGCAGGGAACTGACAGTAAGAAAGATTAGGTCAGATAGTCACAAGAATTATGAAGAAAGTAAGATAGCCAGTTTTTTAATTGGCTAGCCAGGAAAGACTTGAAGTCTTCCCTCTCTGACTTTCTATATACACCACCGGCACCTTCACCATCAGCAGCAGCAGCAATAAAGATACCAGCTAACATTTATTAGGAATTCTGTAACAAGTTCAGTCCTAAGGATTTCCATTGTGTCTTGATTAATCTTAATGGCACTGTGAGTCAAGTGCCATTATTTTACTAGTGAAGAAGCTGAGGCTCTTAAGTGCCCAAGCTATGACAGAATGGTAACTGGAAGCAAAATACGTGCCAAGAGTCCAAGGTTTCCTTTGAGAGGAGCACATTCTGAAGGTAGACCAGGCTTGTCTGTTTTCCCATGTGTGGGCGTAGATATGCGCCATTGTTAGAGTTACATGACTGTTGCAATGTACATGCTCCATAATTACATTTGTTGATGAAACATCACCTTTAAGAGTCAACAGCTGCATATACACATATGTGTTTAATTAAGAAAGCCAAGCAGTCCTGAAATGAAGACTGAAATGGGAATGGCTGATCTGACTCCAGTTCTGCAACTATGTGGCCTCTGGCCAAGCATCTTATTTAACTTCTAGATGTCTTTCTTCTTTGTATTTGCCTCACCCACTTAACAGGATTATTAAGGACTTTATTCCTTGTGTAAGACATTGTGCTGAGAACTCCACATGCATGGCCTTAACCTTCATAACAACCCCATAAATTTGGTGTGATTACTCTCATTTGACTGGTGGAGAAAACAAGGCCTGGACAAGTTAAGTTTCTTGCCCAAAGTATCACAGCTAGCACTTCAAGCTAGAATTCAAATCCTTCACCAGCTACCTCAAAGCCTGTGCTCTTAAAAAACACCCACAACAGAGTTCTGATGTAAGGATCCAAAGGGAGAATAAAAGGAAAGACTAAAATGAGATGTTAACAAAGAAAATTATTCTAATAATATCTAAATAATATCCAACTGTTTCTGGGCAGAGGTTGACTTTAATCAGGACAAACATTCACATAAAGAAACATCCTACCAGTGTCAAGCTAACAAAGGACACAGCCCCATGAACACACGGTGATTTTGTCACATCTCTCCCTAGAGAGGTAGAGGAGACATTACTTAGGGCAGTCACAAACATAAGAGAACCATTCTGTCTGTGGCCACCTTAAGTCACTTCCTGCTGAAAAAGTTCTCCCAAACCACATATAAACAGCAAGCTATTTCTCTAACCAAGCAACAAAATGGAGCTTTCCACTTGTCACATACCTGATCAGATTTGCATTTTCTGTAACTGTAGTAAATGACTTGCCAGTTTGCATTGAGATGACCTGTGAAGTGAGCCATAGGGTATCTGATTATAACTTCAGGGAAATGTATTCCGGCGGCATCTTCTATTACCTATAGATCAGCGGAAGGCAGAGACTCCTGGATGGTAAGCAATGGCATGCGCGGAGCAATCCAGATATTGCATTGCGTAGGACATCTTTGCGGAGAAGGCAATGTCACCCCAGTCCAGTACTCTTGCCTGGAAAATCCCATGGATGGAGAAGTCTAGTGGGCTGCAGTCCATGGGGTCGCTAAGAGTCGGACATGACTGAGCGACTTCACTTTCACTTTTCACTTTCATGCATTGGAGAAGGAAATGGCAACCCACTCCAGTGTTCTTGCCTGGAGAGTCCCAGGGACGGGGGAGCCTGGTGGGCTGCCGTCTCTGGGGTCACACAGAGTCGGACACGACTGAGTGACTTAGCAGCAGCAGGACATCTTTGATGTGAAATAAACTGCACTGCAGTCTTTTTTGTTTGTTTTGTCTTGGGAAGGGAGCATTTTATAAAGATGGGGATGGGATAAGATAGGGATGGGGGTTAAGAGATACAAACTGCTATGTATGAAACAAACTATGAGGATATGTTGGACCGGCTTCCCCGGTGGCTCAGCTGGTAAAGAATCTGCCTGCAATGCAGGGGACCCCGGCTTGATTACTGAGTGGGGAAGTTCCCCTGGAAAAGGGATAGGCTACCCACTCCAGTATACTTGGGCTTCCCTGGTGGCTCAGATGGTAAAAAAATCCACCTGCAAAGCAGGAAACCTGGGTTTGATCCCTGGGTCAGGAAGATCCCCTGGAGGTGGGCATGGCAACCCACTCCAATATTCTTGCCTGGAGAATTCCATGGACAGAGGAGCCTGATGGGCTACAGTCCATGGGGTCACAGAGTCGAACATGACTGAGTGACTAAGCACAGCGCAGCATATATTGGACAGCATGGGGAATATAGGCAATATTTTATAATAACCACAATGAAGTATAATCTATAAAAATTTTGAATCACTACGTTGTACAACTGAAACTAATATAATACCATAAATATACTATACTGCAATTTAAAAAGTCATAAACTCTCAACAAATATGGGAAAATGTGAACAATGGCAGGTTAAGTGAAGAAGCAGGATGTAAAAGTAGTCATATGTCATGTTTATGACTTAAATATGTTGACTATTAACAAGAGATAAACAAAAACTTTAACAATTGTGTCTAGGTTATGCATATTTTTCTCTTTTTTGCTAAACTTGTAATGGTGTTATCAGATTTTTTTAATGGAGTATAATTGCTCTACAACATTATGGTAGTTTCTGCAAAACAACAAAATGAACCAGGTATCAGGTCAGTTCAGTTCAGTTGCTCAGTCCTGTTCAATTCTTTGTGACCCCATGGACTGCAGCACGCCAGGTCTCCCTGTCCATCACCAACTCCTGGAGTTTACCCAAACTCATGTCCACTGAGTCAGTGATGCCATCCAACCATCTCATTCTCTGTCGTCCCTTTATCCTCCTGCCTTCAATCTTTCCCAGCATCAGGGTCTTTTCAAATGAGTCAGTTCTTCACATCAGGGAGCCAAAGTATTGGAGTTTCAG
Source organism: Bubalus bubalis (assembly GCF_019923935.1). NCBI lineage: Eukaryota > Metazoa > Chordata > Mammalia > Artiodactyla > Bovidae > Bubalus > Bubalus bubalis. Next base: position 52,480,019 of record NC_059165.1, on the reverse strand, counting down.
CTTCAATATCAGTCCTTCCAATGAACACTCAGGACTGATCTCCTTTAGGATGGACTTCTTGTATCTCCTTGCAGACTCAGGGAGTCTCAAGAGTCTTCTCCAACACCACAGTTCAAAAGCATCAACTCTTCAGTGCTCAGCGTTCTTTATAGACCATCTCTTATGTCCATACATGACTACTGGAAAAACCATAGCCTTGACTAGAAGGACCTTTGTTGGCAAAGTAATGTCTCTGCTTCTGAATATGCTGTCTAGGTTGGTCATAACTTTCCTTCCAAGGAGTAAACATCTTTTAATTTCATGGCTGCGGTCACCATTTGCAGTGATTTTGGAGCCCCCAAAAATAAAGTCTGCCACTGTTTCCCCATCTATTTGCCATGAAGTGATGGGACAGATGGCATGATCTTAGTTTTCTGAATGTTGAGCTTTAAGCCAACTTTTTCACTCTCCTCTCTCACTTTCATCAAGAGGCTCTTTAGTTCTTTACTTTCTGTCATAAGGGTGGTGTCATCTCCATATCTGAGGTTATTGATATTTCTCTTGGCAATCTTGATTCCAGCTTGTGCTTCATCCAACCCAGCGTTTCTCATGATGTACTCTGCATATAAGTTAAATAAGCAGGGTGACAATATACAGCCTTAATGGATCCCTTTTCCTATTTGGAACCAGTCTGTTGTTCCATGTTCAGTTCTAACTGTTGCTTTGACCTGCATACAGGTTTCTCAAGAGGCAAGTCAGGTGGCCTGGTATTCCCATCTCTTTTAGAATTTTCCACAGTTTGTTGTGATCCACACAGTCAAAGGCTTTGGCATAGTCAATAAAGCAGAAATAGATGTTTTTCTGGAACTCTCTTGCTTTTTTGATGACCCAGTGGATGTTGGCAATTTGATCTCTGGTTCCTCTGCCTTTTCTAAAACCAGCCTGAACATCTGGAAGTTCATGGTTCATGTATTGCTGAAGCCTGGCCTGGAGAATTTTGAGTATTACTTTACTAGTGTGTGAGATGAGTGCAATTGTGCAGTAGTTTGAGCATTCTTTGGCATTGCCTTTCTTTGGGATTGGAATGAAAACTGACCTTTTCCAGTCCTGTGGCCACTGCTGAGTTTTCCAAGTTTGCTGGTGTATTGAGTGCAGCCCTTTCACAGCGTCATCTTTCAGGATTTGAAATAGCTCTACTTATATTCTATCACCTTCACTAGCTTTGTTCGTAGTGATGCTTCCTCAGGCCCACTTGACTTCACATTCCAGGATGTCTGGCTCTAGGTGAGTGATCACACCATCATGATCATCTGGGTCATGAAGATCTTTTTTGTACAGTTCTTCTGTGTATTCTTGCCACCTCTTCTTAATATCTTCTGCTTCTCTTAGGTCCATACCATTTCTGTCCTTTATTGAGCCCATCTTTGCATGAAATGTTCCCTTGGTATCTCTAATTTTCTTGAAGAGATCTCTAGTCTTTCCCATTCTATTGTTTTCTTCTATTTCTTTGCACTGATCACTGAGGAAGGCTTTCTTATCTCTCCTTGCTATTCTTTAGAACTCTGCATTCAAATGGGTATATCTTTCCTTTTCTCCTTTGAGTTTTGCTTCTCTTCTTTTCACAGCTATTTTTAAGGCCTCCTCAGACAGCCATCTTGCTTTTTTGCATTTCTTTTTCTTGGAGATGGTCTTGATCCCTGTCTCCTGTACATTGTACGAACCTCCATCCATAGTTCATCAACCACTCTGTCTAACAGATCTAGTACCTTAAATGTATTTCCCACTTCCACTGTATAATCATAAGGGATTTGATTAAGTCATACCTGAATGGTCTAGTGGTTTTCCCTACTTTCTTTAATTTAAGTGTGAATTTGGCAATAAGGAGTTCATGATCTGAGCCACAGTCAGCTCCCTGTCTTGATTTTGCTAACTACATAAAGCTTCTCCATCTTTGGCTACAAAGAATATAATCAATCTGATTTCGGTGTTGACCATCTGGTAATGTCCATATGTAGAGTCTTCTCTTGTGTTGTTGGAAGAGGGTGCTTGCCATGATCAGTGTGTTCTCTTGGCAAAACTTTATTAGCCTTTGCCCTGCTTCATTCTGTACTCCAAGACCAAATTTGCCTGTTACTCCAGGTGTTTCTTGACTTCCTACTTTTGCATTCCAGTCTTCTATAATGAAAAGAACATCTTTCTTGGGTGTTAGTTCTAGAAGGTCCTGTAGGTCTTCATAGAACCGTTCAATTTCAGCTTCTTCAGCATTACTGGTCAGGGCATAGACTTGGATTACCATGATATTGAATGGTTTGCTTTGGAAATGAACAAGAGATCATTCTGTCATTTTTGAGATTGCATCCAAGTACTGCATTTCAGACTCTTTTGTTGACTATGATGGCTACTCCATTTCTTCTAAGGGATTCTTGCCCACAGTTGTGGATATAATGGTCATCTGAGTTAAATTCACCCATTCCAGTTGGTTTTAGTTCACTGATTCCTAAAATGTCGATGTTCACTCTTGCCATCTCCTGTTTGACCACGTCCAATTTGCCTTAATTCATGGACCTAACATTCCAGGTTCCTATGCAATATAGCTCTTTACAGCATCGGACCTTGCTTCCATCACCGGTCACATCCACAACTAGGTGCTGTTCCGTGGCACTGGAAGCAAGTGGCGGCTGCGCGGTGCTGGAGCAGCAAGAGGCCGAGAGGAGATACTCCAGGTCCAAGGTCAGGAGCAGGGCCGTGAGGAGATAGCCCACGTCCAAGGTTGGAGAAACACCAGTAAGTTGGTAGGCAATGAAAGAGGGCATCAGACGGCAGACAGACAGAAACCACAATCACAGAAAACTAACCAGTCTAATCTCATGGACCACAGCCTTGTCTATCTCAATGAAACTATGAACCATGCCGTGTAGGGCCACCCAAGACAAATGGGTCATGGTGAAGAGTTCTGACAAAATGTGGTCCACTGGAGAAGGGAATGGCAAGCCACTTCGGTGTTCTTGCCTTGAGAACCCTATGAACAGTATGAAAAGGCAAAAAGATAGGACACTGAAAGATGAACTCCCCAGGTCGGTAGGTGCCCAACATGCTACTGAACCAGCTATAAATATACCTATATCCTGTCTCGAGCCTCCCTCCCTGACTTCATCCCACCCCTCTAGGTCATCACAGAGCGTGAAGCTGAGCTCCCTGTGCTATACAGCAGGTTCCCACTAGCTATCTGGTTTACACATGGTAGTGCATATATGTCATGCACGCTAGTCTTATAAAGCAAAAATCTACCCAACAGAAGACAAAATTTTAATAGTCACTAAGGCTGTGCCTCCATACTCAAAACAAGGAGAAAATAGAAAACTTAATGCAGTTTACTTTGACTCAACAATGAGTTTAAATATCTCTGATCAAAACCCACCCTCTGTCTTTTCCTTCCTTGAGCTGCAGGAATTTGAACCTATATTATCTCTTTCCTACTTTATGGGTACAGACATTAAATACCTCTTTGCACCCTATAAATGTCATATATGAATGAGACAATCTTTGCAAAATACTCAGCACTCTACCCGACACACAGTATTTGCTCAATAAAAATTAGTTCCCCATTTTTTTAGAGTATATTTAGATATACCATTAATAGTGGCTCAGACAGTAAGAAATCTGCTTGCAATGCAGGAAACCTGGGTTCAGTCTCTGGGTAAGGGATCCCGTGGAGAAGGGAATGGCAACCCACTCCAGTGTTCTCGCCTGGAGAATCCCATGGACAGAGGGGCCTGGAGGGCTACAGTCCATGGGGTCGCAAATAGTCAGACATGACCGAGCAACTAACACTTTCACTTTTCACTTATCACACAGAGTTTGTAATAATGAGCTTCACCATGTCCTGCAAGTTTAGTTTTGCAGGGATTTATGGAGAAAATCAACACAATAATAATGTTTCATATATATATTTTTAAATGACTAATATTTTCAACATACCTCCATCACACCCTAAGAATTTTCCTGGCAGGCCACTAGCAATTTTGGCTCAATATTTGGTGACTAAAGTGTTCATTAGAAACCTACAAACAGGTTATTTTTCAAACATATGCACAATGCTAAAGCCATTTTAATAATCCCAATTGTGTACACAGAAAAAAATTTCTGCTCTTTCATGAATATCTACGTGTATAGGGGAAAACTATAAGAATATATACTAATATATTAAAATATTAATAGAGGATGAGTTGTAGGATTATGAGTAATTTTTAGTTTTTTCCTTCAAGCATTCCTGTATTTCCTAAAATCTCAAAATCTCTATAAGTGTATTAGCCTTTTATAGTTATAAAGCTTATGATTTTTTAAATGCATGTCTAGGATGTTATCTTAGATCAAAATATATTTACTGAGCATGTTGAAAATTGCTGATGGAGAATTATTGAATGAAGCTGTTACCTCTATATTATGAAGATTTATTATCAAAAACGGAAAAAGATAAAACCACCAGCGACAAAGGAAATTAGGCTCCTCATCAGAGTCAAATTGTCATTTCATGCAAAATATCTCAACAGTTGGACAGCTGAGTGAGAAAAAGAATCATTACAATCAGGGTGTGAAACGAGGACTTATAAAGTGTCCTCCAGGCAAATCCTTTCCACCAAAGGATTAGTTAATAAGACAAGACATAATCACCTTCCTAGTGTGGAGTTGTTGGGGGTTCCCTTCCCCATTTCATACACAAAGCATCTCTCTTTGACACCACTGTTCTCAAATGTTTGAAAGTCATTCCCAATTACAGAAGTTTCTTTTGCCTTAAGTGGGAAGGAGACAAATGTTGAAGTAGTTGCTGACTAAGACGATAAAACAGATTGTTGAATGCTCCAATGCTCTAATTTCCTTGTTGTAAATTCACAGGTGTAACTTAATCTCCTCAATGAAAATCTCTAAGTAAGGGCCAGACATAAATGGAGTTAAAGAATGAAACAGAAAAAAACAAAGTTTATAACCTGTCCAACCTCTTTAGAAGCCACAATGTTCATAATATTTTTCCAAGGTTTTAAAAAAGGTACTTATTTTGTTGTTTTTCCAGTTACTCTTCCTGTTTTGTTTTTTTTTTTTTTTTTTTTTTTGCTCATTTACAAATTAATCTCATTGGTTTTACATTATTTAACAATCTTACTCTGATTATTTAGAATAAAAATAATTCTTTCTTGCTTTTTTCCAGAGAAAAATATAACAATAGTGAATTATTTGTTTCTCTCACCCTCCTTCCCTCCCTCCCTTCCTTCCTTCCTTTACAATGAAAACTTCAAAACTACAGAAAAGCAGAGGGTAGTTTAACACATGCCTGTGAATGTACCACCTAGACTTTATAAATGTGAACTTTTAATCATATTTTAATGACATCTATTTTAAGCAATAAAACATAATAGAGTTGAAATGCCCTGTGTATCCCTTACCTGTTCTTAATCTCTGTCTTCAAATGAAAATGAACCACTAACCTATATTAATCTCTCATATTCTCCTAAGGCCTACTATCTTTTGGAACCTGATCCTTTAATTAAAAATTTTATATCTTTTTCTTATTAAATGAACTACTGTTCCAGTTTAATTATTTGCTTTAAAAAATAACCACCACTTAGAGATAATATACAGAAGCCCCTCTCTCCTAGAAAGCCAAGACTTGCAAGAGTAACATTAGAGATTTCTTGCTAAAACAAAGGTGATCATAATTCATGCATCAAGGCAGAATATATACAACTCAAACTCTAACAGAATGTGTGTCTTCAGAAGACTGGGTTTCTGAATCAATCAATACTATCTCTGTTAGAGACAGGCTCAAAAACCAACCATTTCACTCTAATTAGAAATATTGTTATCATAATTTGAGTGGTTCAAGGACCCCAGACATGAAAGGTAGGCTTAATATGTAAAACAATGAATTTATTTCAGTTTTCCCTTGAGTCTAAATGAAGTAAAGCACAAAAAAAGTTAGTCCGAGAAATGACGATCTAAAAAGAGAAGCTCCTTTCATTCCAGACAGAAATTTGCTGGCTCCACAAGGCGAGGAAACATCCTGGCTCCAACATAAATAGCTGACAGGCAAGAGTATGAATGACAGATATTAAGAGATATGGGAGAACAAAATGGAAAAGTGATGAATAATTCTTTCATTGAGAACTTTATATCTATGTATAGATTCAGAAAACATCAGTGTATTGGCAATGCTTTCACATCTCAGGGCTTTTGTCTCATTTCATTTTTCCTGTTAATAAATAACTCCTTGTTTAGGCAGTTCCTTAGAATGTTTTATTCTTCCAGTTCTTTCAAAATTAAGATGAATCGATAGGAAACAGGATCCCTTCAATGTTTTGAGTTTTTACAGTGATTTTTCTTTGAAACATGAAGAAAAATGTAGAAAGAGAATTAGATGAATTATATAGCCCCCATTTCCATCTCTGATTAAGAAATATCAGAGTATTCATGCGGAGCGTGGCATGTTTGAGAAAGGTGTGGGATCTGAAGTCAGAACCCGTCCACCACTAGCTTACTGAATTTGGGAGAACTGCATAAACTACTTATGTTCCCTTCTCAACAAAATGGGAATAAAAATCTGTGGTGTTGGAGGGAAAAAAAAAACATGAAGTGTAGTATACTAACACTGCTGCTGCTGCTAAGTCGCTTCAGTCACGTCCAACTCTGTGCAACTCCATAGACGGCAGCCCACCAGGCTCCTCTGTCCCTGGGATTCTCCAGGCAAGAACACTGGAGTGGGTTTCCATTTCCTTCTCCAATGCATGAAAGTGAAAAGTGAAAGTGAAGTCGCTTAGTCCTGTCCGACTCTTTGCGACCTCATGAACTGTAACCTACTAGGCTCCTTCATCCATGGGATTTTCCAGACAAGAGTACTGGAGTGGGTTGCCATTTCCTTCTCCAATATTAAAACTACTCTCTATAAATGTTGTCGTTTGATTTCCTTCAGTGCCTGGCACCAATTTCTGTGATTCAACAGATATACAATAAACACATGTTGAATTAATGGTATCTGAAAATTTTGTTTTTAATTGTAGATAGAACTGTATATAGTTATAACTAATAATTACTAATCAATCTTAGTCATAACCAAAGTGAAAATATATTACGGGAAACCAAGTCAGATTACCTTCTATTCTAATCCTAAAACTCTTAAGACATTTCTCTCCAAAGGTATACTAAACCAAAGATACAATCAGATGTATATGTAAAACATTATATAAAAATACACTGGGCTTCCCTGGTGGCTCAACAGTTAAGAGTCCTTTTGCCAATCCAGGAGACACGGGTTTTATCCCTGGTCCGGGACGATCCCACGTGCCACAGAGCAGCTAAGCCATGTGCCACAACTACTGAGCCTGTGTTCTAGAGCCTGAGAGCCATAAATACCGAGCCCATGTGCCACAGCTCCTGAAGCTCAAGTGCCCTAGAGCCCATGCTCTGCAACAAGAGAAGCCACTGCAGTGAGACCACACACCACAACCAGAGTAGTCCCCGCTCACCGCAGCTGGAGAAAAGCCCACTCAGCAACAAAGACCCAGCGCAGTCAAAAAAATAAACAATTAAAAAAATACACTAAAAACAATAAGATACAGATAGAAGTTTTTCAGTTAGTCGGTTCAGTTGCTCAGTCATATCCAACTCTTTGCAACCCCATGAACTGCAGCACACCAGGCCTCCCTGTCCAAAACCAACTCCCGGAGTTTACCCAAACTCATGTCCATTGAGTCCGTGATGCCATCCAACCATCCCATCCTCTGTTGTCCCCTCTCCTCCTGCCCTCAATCTTTCCCAGCATCAGGGTCTTTTCCAATGAGTCGGTTCTTTGCATCAGGTGGCCGTAGTATTGGAGTTTCAGCTTCAACATCAGTCCTTCCAATGAATATTCAGGACTGATTTCCTTTAAGATTGACAGGTTGGATCTATTTGCAGACCAAGGGACTCCTTAAAGATTGTTAAAGTAGAGCTTATATAAAAATTTACTCTTATTGACTACATGATAACTAATAATTTATTTTAATAATTCTTAACGTGGGCTGGTAACTAGGAATTGTAACATTATTTATTTATTTTAAAAAGTATTCAGGATGAGTATAATATTTTTATATAATACTTGAATAATACACTATAAAATCATTAGTATTATATATCAGAAAGAATGAATTTGGGGGCTATAAAATTATACCTACAAAAATACACATTGCAGTCTTTTGCAATAAAATTGACTGACTTGTTCTAGGAATAACTAGAGTATATCAAGATGGACTAAACTACAACTCTTAAAACTATACATTTATTGACTACAAAATTTAGGCAGGTTTTCAAAAGAAACTCTGAGGTTAAATACCATGCAAAAATTATATTATTAGTAGATTAATTACCTAGTAAATAATTTTATCTTTAATAAATTATTTACAGTCTAATTTTAAATAAAAATTGATTCTAGAATTAAAAAAATATGACTGACTCAAGATTTGGATAGGAATTCCAGTGGATGTAGAACTTGGCAATTACCCTTGTAACAAAATACAATAAGAATGTAATATTGTTAGCTGGATTATTCTTTGTTATGGATACAATTTTTGACATTGGCCAGCAAGTCCTACTACTTATTTAAAAATTTAATAGTCAATAATTAGAATATAATCTTAAGTCATATAATGATGATTAATTTTCCCACTTGGATTTTTACCAGTGTTTTTTTACATCTGGATCCTGAGAAGTTTTTAACTTAGACCAAGGCATAAATGAAAACTCCTCATGGGGAAGGCAGACTCAATTTTATTAGAAATATAACTGTTTCTGTAGATCTTTAAGTACTCTTTCCCAAGTTCCAGAATACTTGATGATACAGAAATCAAGCTTGCTTGTTATTTTTTTTTTTAACCTTTGAAGACATTGAATAATGTCTAAGAAATCACTTTGGAACTTGTCCTTGTAAAAGACTGTGAATTCTTGAATTAGCCTATTCATCTTTTTTTCTAATCCAGAGACCAGTTCTGTTTGTTGTCCTAAAATAATTCAAATGCAGGGGAGACAATATCTGAGCCAAGTCCACTCTCCCTCAGATAAGTGGGGAGAACTCTCTGGAGTGGCAAAAGAGAAGCAGTCTGTTTAATCAATTCAACTCATTACATATTTATTGAGTACTCATTTTGTGCCAGGGAATATTCAAGGTGTTGCAGGAGTTTATAATGCAAGAGATAAGACAAGTCTTCAAATATAATGCTGCTTAGATTGTAAGAAGTGTCAACAAGAGGGAAAGAGAGCTACAGATCAGCAAAAGCCTTCTGAAAAGCAAACCGCAAGTCACAAAGGGTGAGGGGGATTTTGACAGAGAAAGATGGGTGAGGTCACTTCTGGCAGAGGGAGAGATGGGGGAAACAGTGAGCAGTTCCACTTGGCTGGAGAGCACAGGGCTTGCAGGGTGGTAATGGGTAAGGCCAGGAGGACTGAACAGGGTTTGAATGTGGGGTCCCTGAATGAGAGGCAAGAAATTTTTTGATTAGGAAAATAATTATGCACTGGGTGTGACTAGCTTTGCAGTATTAATCTTACCTAGCCAGCCACTGGGCTTCCCAGGTGGCTCAGAGGCAAAAGAATCTGCCTGCCAATGCAGGAGGTACAGGAGACACCAGTTAAATCCCTGGGTCCGGAAGATCCCCTGGAAGAGGAAATGGCAACCCACTCCAGTATTGCCTGAAAAATCCCACAGACAGAGGAGCCTGTCAGGCTATAGTCCAAAGAGTCGGACATGACTGAGCGCACGCATGCAAGTCAGCCTGAAACTGACCTCGGATGTCACAATTACTTCTGCATAAACCCTCTGCCCAGACTTCTCCTGTCTTCACATTGCTATCGGAAAATAATTTTTAGGACCTCTGTTGCTATTACTGAAGATTTCAATGCTTTTGTAGAAAAGCACTGAAATGCTCATGACAAGGATAATTCCTCCAGTTCTCAGCATTGAGATTTCCCACCCCTTGTTGAGTGGGTCTGGGAGGTGAAGAGAATGTTACTGCATGAAATCTCAGTGTGAAGTGCAGGAGTATTTGGAGAAAGGCTTAGAACTGAAAGGCAAATTTTCAACATGGAAAGGGACAGTTTCTAAATGAGTCTGCAGTGTGTTTAAGAAGAGAGTTAAACATTTTTGTCAAGGGATGAGAATAGTTGTGGGGAATAAAGAGTGATTCAATAGCAAAGCAAAAAGCTTAGAACTGTAACTGATGAGATGAGCAGATTTCTGTCTCACTAGGAGGCAGGGTGGGGGATGAAATATAAGAGTAAATAACACACATGGGCACCTGAAAAAAGGTGCCCATGTACCTTTAATTCTCCCTGTATGACACTGTATTATTATTCTGTTGCTATATGACAAATTACCACAAATTAAGCAGCATAAACAACACACATTTGTTATCTCAGAGTTTTCAATGTTCAGAAATTTGGGGACAGGTTTAGCTGGGTCCTCTGCTCAGATCTCACCAAGCTGAACTCAAGGTGTCCATTAAGGCCAAGATCTCATCCCGGTCTTGGGCTCCTCTTCCAAACTCACTGGTTGGTGGCAGAATTCAGTTCTTTACAGTTGCAAGTCCACCAGCCCTATTCTGGCTTCTTGTCACACACAGACCAGTCCCAGCTCCCAGAGGCCACCTTCATGTCCTTGCCACGTGATTCCCCTTCCTAGGCAGTTCACAGCATGGCTGTTAACTGCTTCATGATCAGCAGGAGAATCTCTGCTGCTTTCAGTCTCTGACTGCTTTTCAAGTCTCACCTGATTAAATAAGGTCCACCCAGGATAGGCCAGGTTTCCCTGGTGGCTCAGTGGTAAAGAATCCACCTGCCAATTCAGGAGATGTGGGTTCAATCCCTGGGTTAGGAAGATCCCCTAGAGAAGGAAATGGCAACCCACTCTAATATTCTTGCCTGGGAAATCCCATGGACAGAGGAGCTTGGTGTGCGACAGTCCATGGGGTCTCAAAAGAGTCAAATACAACTTAGGAACTAAATAACAACAACCACCCAGGATAAGCTCCCTAACTTAAAATCAAATGATTAATGACCTTAATTACATCTGCAAAATCCTTTCAGAGCAGCACTTAGATTAATATTTGATTAAAGCACTCCAGTATTCTTGCCTGGAGAGTCCCCATGGACAGATGAGCCTGGTGGGCTACAGTGCATGGGATCACAAAGAGTCGGACATGACTGAGCGACTAAGCACAGCACACCAAAGAACTGAGAGAAGCATACATACAACAAGCGTAGTAGGACTACTGGAGGCCACTTTAGAATTCTGCTTGCCACAAAGAGACAAACACCAGAATCTATAATAGGTGAGGATTTTATACTAATGCTCTTATTCCTTCTGGAAAGCTGTTTAAAAGTGGACCAGCCCAGCCACAGGACTTCCCAGACGGCTCAGTGGTAAAAGAATATGCCTGCGGATGCAGGAAGCGCAGGAGACACAGGTTAAATCCCTGGCTTGGGAAGATCCCCTGGAAGAGGAAACGGCAACCCACTCCAATATTGACTGAAAAATCCCCACAGATAAAGGAGCCTGGCGGGCTACAGTCCATGAAGTCGGACAGGACTGAGCACACACGCACACACGCAGCCAGCCGTGAGTTCCTGGAACTGATTTCAGATGTCACAATTACTTCTGCATAAACCCTCTGCCCAGATTTCTCCTGTCTTCACATTGCTGTCTGAAAATAATTTTTAGGACCTCTATTCCTATTACTGAAGACTTTATTGCTTATAAATTTAGATATTTATAAGCCTCATGAGGAGGCTTAGAAGCGGTCTAAAGTTGGAGACTTAAGGACTTAATTTATGTGCACATGGCTAAGTCAGCCAGCTCCTCTGCAGGAGATGCCCTTGTGGGGCCTTTTCTATTGAGTTGAAATAAAAGTTTTTTCTCTTCCTCTGTCTCTAAAAGGGAATGATGGAAGTGCATAGGGAAAACTTTAGGAGTTTTACCTTCTATACATGTTCTGAAAGTTAACTGCAAATCCAAAAATAATTTCTCTAATTACTACCACAGCTAATTTAGTGGCATGTATCTGGCAGTTAGCAAATTACAGTCTACAGACCAAATCCAAGCTCAATGCCTACTTTTCTGTGGCGCACACACACACAAAAAGTTTTCTGCATTTTTAAAATAGTATGAAAAAAAATACAAGAAAAAAAGGAAAAAAAAATTGTAACCATGTATGATGATGGATATTAGTAACTAGACCTATTATGATGGTCACTTTGCAATGCACAAAAATATCACATCTTGTGCACCTGAAACTGATATAATGTTGTATGTCAATTACACCTCAATTTTTTTTTAAAAAAGGAATGTTTTCAAAGAATGGTAATGGTGGCACACCATTGTGAATATACTAAAAACACTGAATTACACACTTTAAAATGATTAAAATGGTGAATTTTATGTTATGTGATTTTTTAATCTCAATAAAAAAATAAGCAGCAAAAAAATCAGAAAACATTTTATGCTGTGAAAATTATATGACTCAATTTTCAATGTCTATAGATAAAGTTTTATTGGAAAACAGTCATACTCATTTATTTACCTATAGCCTGTGTTGTGTAGCTTTTGCACTGCAACTACAGAGCTGAAAAACTGCAACAGAGACTGCACATTTTGCAAAACTGAAAATATTTGCTCTCCGGCCCTTCACTGTAAGACTTTGCCAACCCTTGATCTACGGTGGGTTCAGGCTGGTGAATGTAAAGCAAGATATGTTCTCATCACTTCTGGGAATGCTTGTAGGTACAGCACTTTTAAGAGGAAGTTTGACAATAGCTAAGCAAGAGTCCCAATATATTCAAGAAATCTGCATTATCTTCCAGTTATTTCTGCTGCAAGTGGTTATGAGTCAGGGCACATTCTGAGAAATACTGTCCTCTGTTATGTCTAACTGAATACCATGTCCCTGAAACTCTTTCTGCTTCACATTACTGATGCTCCCTAACTTGGAGAGTGCCAGATCCCACTTTCCTGTCTGTGCTGGTGTAGGTGAAGGAGCTTCCCTAGGAACTGTTCTTTCAGCACCACACCTCATAGGTCCTGTCAAAGGCCATTCACACACCTGAATGCCGCTTGAAACTGATCGATCTTTCAAAGAGCAAATCCTCAGAATTCTCAGGATTCCCCAGATTAAATGGCAATAGCTCATACTGATTGGGCTTCCCTGGTGGCTCAGCGGTAAAGAATCTGTCTGCCATGCAGGAGACAAGGGTTTCGATCCCTGGATAGGGAAGATCCCCTGGATAAGGGAATTGCCACCCACTCCAGTATTCTGGCCTGGCAAATCCCTTGGACAGAGGAGCCTAGTGGCCTACAGTCTATGGGGTGACAAAAAATCTGACATGACTGAATGACCTAAGATTTTTTTTTTTCTTTAAAGGGTGCTTTGACCTTCTATCAGGAGTCAAAGACTTACAGTGTCACAATCAGGAAAAAGATCTTGCACCTTATACCACACCATCCTGTTTGCACTTTGTTTTTTTAAAGCCAAAACACTTTGCTTTAAATTTTAACATTAATTCCAAAGAGTTGAAATTATGTTTCAGGTATCAAGAAAAACAAACAAACAAACAAATCTGGACTGAGACTATCAGTTTAATTAATCTAATTGTTCCTTAGTCCTCTTTCTAAATCTGCAACAGACTGATTTCAGCTAATATTTATCAAAATGCAAAATCTGAGAATGGCCCAGGAAAAACTAACTGAAAAAAGAAAAGAGAAAGTGATTAGCAAGTAAAACAGTCCTACATATTCCTGCTATAAATAGCTTTTGGTTCCCTTCTTCAAAGCTAGCAAGGCAGTGATTTGAAATATGGCCTGTGGTGCCGCCTAGGTGGTTTAGTATGGATTACAGAAATAGGAATGAATTCCATTAATAAACAAAACTTTTTTCCCCAAAGGTCTACCATATGCGAGCACTTTGCTATGAACAGCTGATGCAGTTCAGTCATTGTGGTACAGGAACTCCCAACAACACAGAGGAGACAAATATATTTTGTGCTACCGAGTAGATTAGCTGAGACATGGGCCAGGTAAAGCCATGTTCAGATGGTGTGGGAAACCGAGTTCTGAAGAATGAGTAAGGAGAAGGAAAATGAACTTAAAGGAGCACCTTGCAGAAGAAGATTATAAGCAAAAGACCAGAAGTAAGAGATAGTGCAGCTGGTACTCAGAGCTGCAAGCAGTTTCCTATGAGCAGAGGGGGAGGAGCAGAGAGTGAGAGTACTAAAGGGAGTAAACATGATCTACTTGTGTAAGTACCCATACCTCACTGTCAATGTGTGAAAAGGTCATTAGATTAAAATTTTTTAAGTACATGTAGATACTCTAGAAGAAGTAACTAAAAGGAAAGAAGAAGGCATAAAAAGTATCTGGTGCCTGGAAGCCCTCAAAAATGTCAGTTATTAGAGAAATAAAACTACAAAGCAGCTGTTTTCTGAGATGGATACCTTATTTGTTCTCTGATTTGAGCTAGAACAAAGAACAGAATCTGGGCAGGCCAAACAGAAATTTAATGTAGTCGTCAATAGCCAGACAGACTTGATTTCCAAGCCAGGTGTTAAATATTAGCTCTGTACCCATGGGCAGGTTTTTAACCTCTCTAAGCTTATTTCCTCATCTGCAAAACGGAGATAATATACTTCACTCACAAAGCTGTTGTGAGGGTTAAATGCAATACTATATGTAAAATAATTAGCACAAATTGACACAGAGACAGCACTCAAAAGTGGCTGCTCGTATTATTACAAAAGGAGGCAAAGGACATGTGGCAGTGATTGGAGAACATTCCCAGAAGATGCATGGTGATAAGGACAACTGTGTCCACTGGGCATACATCCATCTTGCTGTGGCTAGGTCTGTTGTAAAGAATAATCCCGTGGATGAATAGGCAGACAGCCAAGATGGCTTGATCTTCCACACTAGCTCTAGCCAGGAAATCTCTGGAGTGTGAGTAGAATGTGAATCACCTGCTTACTGTAAATTAATTATTATTATGCACCCAGCAAAGAGGGAAAAAGTGCTTGGTCAGAATTAATCACCTTAAAAAACCCAGTTATTTTAGATTCATTACATTTGAATATGGTAATGAGACATTTGTCACTTTTATAACTCTTTGTGGGGGAGAGTGCCTATTGTAGGATGGAAAAGGATTAACATAATTTTAAGAGTGTGCTCTCCTTTTTTTCCTTTTTCCATATTCATTGAAGGCTACTATATAATATTTGTTGCATATCCCCACTTTACAGATAAGGAAACAGGCTTTGAGTTTGAAGTGATTTATGGTAAAATGGTGTTTAAAAATCCAGAGTTTTATGACTCTAACCAATGATTCTCAGTTCTGGCTTCACATTAAAATCATTTTGAGAACTTCTTTAAACTAATGATGGTCAGGGTCTACTTCTAGAGATGTTATGGAGCTGTTCAGAGGTAAACGATTCCTAAAAGTGAAATTTGTTGGTCAAAAGCAGCCTCTTTTGTTAAGTCTTGCTAAATACACGATTAAAAAAATTTAAATATGTTCTGCCTGCTGAGGAAGGAAGCTGAACAATCAGTGGATTTTCCCCTCCTCCTCCCATGCCCCTCTGCTTTATCCAGTTCAGGACATTTCAGAAGCAGGTTGAAAGCTGGGAGAATGAATTCAGCCATTTATGCTGTGCTGAGGGCATGGGGTAGATCTTCCCCCGTGACCTCTGAATGAGTCACTGATAGCCTTAATGTGGTGATTTTTCAGTCTCATTAGAGAACAAACCCCTTCAAACATTCTAAATAATCAGAACATTATTTACTACTGGAGTGAACTTGGTCACATCACTTAACCAGTTGACCTTGAAGGCTTAGTTCTGCAAAGGAAAGATGAACCCACTTTGCTGTCTTGTTTTCATGGCATGGAAGAGACAAGAATTTTGAAAAATCGTCCCTTGCTAGTCTGTGAAATTGCAATCATTACACACTCTGTAGCTTCTTGCAATCCCTCTCTCCTTCCCTGAATTACACTCACGCAAAGTGCTGGGCCTTGACAGAGATGGAACAAAGACCAAGTTAAAATCTCTTCTTCATGTGCATGTCCCCATTGCATACTGACTGGAAAGAATGATAGAATGATTCCATTCTTTTAAAATCCTCTAAAGCAGTAAGTCTTCGATTTGGGTTAATCTTCAGCCCTTTTAAGTAGCTAATAAAAGTCTCCCAGAAGAATGTATTAAAGCATATATACTTCGACTGTTCACCTATCTTAACCGCTTAAGGGTCCATGAATTCATAATTAAGAAACTTGGCACTTTAAGAAAAAAGTAATTGCGGCTTTCAACTTTTACCTAGGCAGATGAGCAAGCACATAGTAGAAAACCAGGTTTCAAGCCAAACTATGCTTCAAAAACAAAACAAACAAAAACATTTCCTCCTAAAAATAAAAAGAGCAACAACAACCTAAGTACTGTGTTTGCTTCCCTGAGATATAATTTCCTCCTCCTGAGTGGAGTTCACAAATTGCCATGTGTGTGCATATAAAGACTGCTTCTCTCAAGCTGGCTTTCCAGTTCAATCGGACACTTCCCCTCTCTACCCTACTGTTTCTGGGTTCTTCATCTTCTTTTTGCCTTTGTCTTCCTGACACTCCATCAGAGATACTCATGAAGGAGCTCTGTTATCCTCTGGCCAAAAAGAGAGATGGTAAAATGTAAGGTCACGGAGGACCCAAAAATGTCTCAGAAAATACATTAGCAGGAATTGGCTAGAAAAGGTTTCTAAATTGGTACCTTGAAAATGGGTCTCCTGAGACCAAAATAACCCTGATAATTGCAGCCTCTGCCCATTTTCTATTTTGAGTCTGAGAAAAGATTTGTTAAGAAATCCTGGGAGAGTGAAGGTGTGGGAGGTGGTCTAAAAGAGAGAAACAGGAAGGGCCTATTGTCTGTCAAGTAAGAGGTTTTGTTTTGAAAATCCCAGGACTAACAGTTTGGTGCTTTATTTGCAAAGTGAGACAAGATTGCAGAACAATAGCTCAAGTGAGTTCCAGTCTACCTCTTTCTGTCACCTCTGCTTGTCTTCCTATACCTGGAGCTGTGACTGTGGATACTTAAGACATGTGACTGGAAAGATTTTGCTGTCTTTAACCTGCTTAGATTTACTGGGACCCAGAATTTACTTATAAGTCTCCTTATTAATTAAATAATAATATCAATAGCTGGGATTTATTGAGCCCTATATATATGGGCTTCCCAGGTGGCATGAAGTGGTGAAGAACCTGCCTGCCAGTGCAGGAGATGTAAGAGACATGAGTTTGATCCCTGGGTCGGGAAGATCCCCTGGAGGAGGGCATGGCCACCCACTCCAGTATTCGTGCCGAGAGAATCCCATGGACAGAAGAGTCTGGGAGGCTACAGTCCATAGGGTCGCAAAGAGTCGAACACGACTGAAGTGATTGAGCACGCGCTATATGCCACACATTGTCTGAAAAGCTCATGTAGTCCTGACAACAGTCCTGTAAAATCAGTTCTATTATCTCTGCTGAGGCACCGAAAGGTTAAATAGCATGCCTAATGTCAGAGGGCTTAGGGGAAAAAAGCGGTATATCTGGGTAGAGCTTGAACATAGGAAGTCTCACTGCAAATCCTGTACTCTTAACTACTGCACTCTCTTTCCCCTGAACCCATCAGCTCAGCGAACCTTGATGATCTGAGGAATTTAATGCAACTCAATCTTGGCAAAGTATAATTTTCAAAAAGAGGTTAAATTATGACTCTCCTATAGATACAAATATGAACACATGTCAGAGGTTTTATTAAGTCATTAATGAGAAAACTAAGTATGCGGTAAAAGCACCACTAAAAAAAGAGACACATTTATAGATCAGGAATATTGAAATGAACCTGAAATGGGTGTGAAACAGGACTCGTCCACAATGGGAGCTGGAAGTCAGTTGGACTTCCTCCACTGGGTGGAATCTACATCTGTGGAGAGAATTATTCTACCTTGCTAATTGGCAACCCACTCCAGTACTCTTGCCTGCAAAATCCCATGGACAAAGGAGCCTGGTAGGCTAGAGTCCATGGGGTCGCAAAGAGTCAGACATGACTGAGTGACTTCACTTCACTTCATCAGTTATTTACAGCTTACAGAATTTTGACTCCCACAGAATCAGAGTAGAGTAACATTGGAAGGATGTGCTATAGCCAATGTGTGGTTTTCCACTGAAGTACAGGGTTTGTTTTTTTTTTTTTTCTATAATAAGTACATTTCACACTTGGGCCTCAAACCCAGGAAGATTTACAACTGATAGGTGTAAAAGGCATTTTGGGAGACAGACATATGAATAAAAAATGACTTACAAACTACCAGAGCAGACCTTCATAAATGCTTTCAATAAGGCAGATTGTTAAATGTAAATAAGGGAAGGAGAAATTCATCCAGCTCTGAGAACCTATTAGAATTTCTATGTGAGGCATTTAGGAAAGGCAGTCTAGTTGGAAGAGGGGACTGGAGGCTCTCCTAATGCTGCTTTTAGATACCATTTACATAAAAGTACAAGAAAGTACATCATTTCTGTTAAAGAGTTCCTCGGGGCTTGGTAGGAGCCATTAAAGCCATTTCATGGACTTCATTTGAAATCTAGAATAAAATTCCTTGGTGAAAAAGGTATTTAGTTTGACCTGGGAAGAAGTACAAAAATGGTGCTAACTAGAAAAAAAAGTTTTGTTTTTTTTTTTACATTTTGAAAAGTCTTTTAATTCATTCATTTTTTAATTGAAGGATAATTGCTTTACAGAATGTTGTTGTTTTCTCTCAAACCTCAACATTTTGTAAAAATTATTTTTAATTGAAGGATAATTCCTCTAGAATATTGCGTTGGTTTCTGCCAGACATCAACATGAATCAGCCATAGATAGATACCTATGTCCTCTCCTCTTGAACCTCCTTCCCAGCCCCATCCCACACCTCTAGGTTGTTACAGAGCTCGGGTTTGATCCAAGACACAGAAACCGAGGTGGGGGGGTGACACGGGGAGGGGAATGATAAGAGAGAGGCAGTAAGAGGAAGAGTGTGCCTCAGAGCCTAGTGCCTCCCCAGACTATGCAGATCACGGCGCCTGCTCACCTGTTTTCTTTCTCAAGGACCTGCCAGCAGGATCCTCTACCTTCAGCCCAGAGCTCTAGTCCCAACATGAAAGTAGATAGTCGATATGTACGTATTTTCTGAGTGAACAAAAATATGGAAAGAAAAAGAAGGAGGGTAGGAAAGGAGGGAGGGAGAAAGTGGAGATTGAATGAAGGAGGGAAGGAAAGAGGGATGGAAGGAAAGGACTACATTGAACCTTATCTAATTGTCCTTCACACTTCGCTGTTTTGGGGCAGAGCTAACCATAAGGACCACCCTTCCCAGATGACTCATTTAAGACCCGCCTCCACTCTGCCTCCAGATTCCTTGTCTGCTTCCTTCTGTAAACCACAGGTCCCTGTCCTGTCCTCTGAGATGCTGCTCATGAATGAACATTCTCCTTATTGCAACAGCTTGAATAAAATAATCTCTTTAATTGTCCTGTACATTATGTCTTTCACAGAGGGAAAGAAGCATTCAGAATCTAATCTCTGGATCTGAAGAAACCTCTTTTGGGTCTGTGGTTTAATACAGGATGAAGTCATACAAACCTTTAATTTGTTTCAGTTGCATCCTCCTTATATACAAGAAAAAGGGACCAGCCTGCTGTGAAACCCTCAGATTATAACGTGACCAAGAAAGAAGACACCATTGCTGGCAGTGATGGCATATGTATTTTTGTCTTTGGGACACAGGATGAATTCAGGGACTTGTGTGAATTCCTCATTTGGGGGATTAGAGCAAATAGTGGAGAGTGTTTTTTCTTTCCTTCTTGGATGATGGACTGGGGTTGGGGGAAGATTTGCACTGACTAAAGTAGCACAAAGAGAAAGACTAGTTTGGGGCAAGAAATAGGAATGTATTTTTATTTATCCAAAGAAGGTATTCAAGATATGGCTACAGGTGGATGCAAACAACAAAGCTACCACCCACTTGCTTAAGGAAAAGAAAAATCAGGGGATTTATTGGAAAGATTCAGTATAACTCAATACTTGAAGAAAAAGTTGAAATATGAGTACAGCTCTGTGATAGAAAGAGACAGTAGAAAGTAAAAAGACAGTGATGAATGAGTTCCTTCTCCCTTCAGTCTCACTGTTGCTCTGCCAAAGAATCAAATTCCAGGGAGAAGGCATCTGATTGACAGAACTTGGATCACAAGCTCACCTCTTGGCGGAGGCAGTTCAGTCCTGATGAGTTGATTGACAGTTCCACCATAACTGTAGCCAAGGTGGGAGATATCATACAGCAAAATGGAAGGTGGAAAGGACTGTTACAATAAGGAAGAGTCAAGGGTTTGGGGAAGGCAAACCATAGCTTTACATAGAATTACCACATGACTCAGTGATTCTATACCCAAGAGCAATAAAAACATATATCCACATAAAACTTTTACCTAGATCTTTATAGTACTTTTGGAGAAGGCGATGGCACCCCACTCCAGTACTCTTGCCTGGAAAATGCCATGGATGGGGGAGCCTGGTTGGCTGCGGTCCATGGGGCCACAAAGAGTCGGACACGACTGAGCGACTTCACTTTGACTTTTCACTTTCATGCATTGGAGAAGGAAATGGCAACCCACTCCAGTGTTCTTGCCTGGAGAATCCCAGGGACGGAGGAGCCTGGTGGGCTGCCATCTATGGGGTTGCACAGAGTCGGACACGACTAAAGTGACTTAGCAGTAGCAGTTATAGTACTTTGTAATAACCGTAAAGTAGGAAACCCAAAAGTCCACCAACTAATGAGTATATATTCATATAACAGAATATTATTCAGCTACAAAAAGAAAAGGGCCACAGTGCGCATGGCAGTCCCATGGGTCTGTCTCTTTCTTCATCAGCCTTTGATGGAGCAGACCCAGGGTTGCCCCTGGTTCCAAGCCTCCAACCACCACCCAACCTCTTTTCCAGTCTCAACCTTCTGAATCAGCCACTCAGCTGTCCTCGCATCCAGGACCAGCTGACACTGGTTTTTGAGCTCAGCTCCTACAGCTTCCCTGGTAGATCACATAGTAAAGAATCTGCCTACAATGCGGGAGACCTGGCTTCGATTCCCGGGTCAGGAAGATCCCCCTGGAGAAGGGAATGGCAACCCACTCCAGTATTCTTGCCTGGAGAATTCCAAGGACAGAGGAGTCTGGCCGGCTATAGCCCATGGGGTCACAAAGAGTCAGACACGACTGAGTGACTAACATGTTTACATTCCTTATTTCAGAGCAACCATGAACTCCCAAATTTGTCAGAATTATTCTGTCAGCCACCTGGTCAATCTGCATCTGCAGGCCTCCTACACCTACATTTCTCGGGACTTCTATTTTGACCATGTCACTTTTTCCTCAAATTGGCTGAGGAGAAGCGTGAGGGCACCCAGGGTCTTTTGAAAAATGCAAACCCAGCTCGGTGGTGGTGCCCTCTTCTAGGATGTGCAGATGTCATCTCAAGACGGATGGGGTAAAACCTAGGACACTAGTGAAGCCACCTTTCTTGTGGAGAAGAACTTGAAGCAGGCCCTTTTGGGTCGCCATGTCCCGTGGGTTCTGCCCGCATGGTCCCCCCAGCTCTGTGTCTTCCGGGAGAGCCACTTCCTAGGGGAGAGATGAAACTCATCAAGGAGACGGCAACCACATAACTGATCTCCACAGGCTGGCTGGTCCCCAGGCAGGGCTGTGCAAGTATCTCTTCTAAAACCTCATCCTTAGGCACAAATATTGGTAGTAAATTGTGATCTTTCAAAGTCCACCAGCTTTTACATGTGTATATTTATTATTATTTATTTATTGGCTATGCTGGGTCTTCGTTGCTGCCCGGGGGCCACTTTCCAGTTCTGTGTGTGTGGCTTCTTATTGCGGTGGCTCCTCTCGTTGCAGAGCACAGGCTCAAGGCACATGGGTTCAGTAGTTGCAGCTTGTGGGCTCCAGAGTACGGGCTCAGAAGGTATGGCTCACAGGGTTAGTTGCTCCACAGCCTGTGGGATCTTCCTGGACCAGGGGTCGAACTACTCTCCCCTGCGTTGCAAGGTTGGTTCTTAACTATTGGACTACCAGGGACGCCCCCAAACTGGCTTTTGAGGAGCCCCTCTGGTGTCATTGTGTCTGCCTGAAACCTCTCTCTCCAACCACTAGGCAGTTTTTTAACTCCCCTGGAGCCCTCTCCCAAGCCTTGGACAATATGGAAACAATAGAGCTTTTTGCAGGAAAAAAAAAAAGAGTACTGAGAGAAGCAACAACATGATTAACTTTGAAAACATTCTGCTATGTGAAAGAAACCAGTCACAAAAGACCATATATTGTATGATGTGGCACCAGAGACAGTCCTGGAGACAGAAAGTAGGTTAGGTAGATTAGTGACCGCTTAGTGCTGAGGGGACTAGGAGCGGGAAGGAAGGGTGATGGGGATTTTCTGGTAGTGGAAACTGGTTTCTTTTAGGAGGAAAATTGCTTTATAATTATATTGCAGTGATGGTTGCATAACCATGTGACTATACGAAAAACATTGAATAATATAATTATATGAAATGTGAATTAATCTCAATAAAACTTTTTATAAAGAAGTAGCAGCTTTTCCATTATAACACTGTCATTGCAATAATGAAATTTGTTCTAATTATATTGTTGTTATTTGTTGGTAAGGCAACCCAGTCCAGTACTCTTGCCTGGAAAATCCCATGGATGGAGGAGCCTGGCAGGCTACAGTTCATGGGGTTGCAAAAGAGTTGGACACGACTGAGTGCCTTCACTTTCTTTCTTTCTTTTCTAAAGTAGGTAGAAGCTACTGGAGTGGATCTTAAGAGATAAGGAAGGAAATCACTAGTCAGTCATGGTTTCTGAAACATAAATTACTTCTTTGAGTTAGGGCATTATTTTATGTTAGCCAGTGTGTTCTTTAGTTAGCTTTGTAAATTATCAAAAATAAGCATAGATTATTCTCAGTCCCCTCTAAATGTGTCAATCAAACTAACAGGACCTTCTGGAATGAAACTCCCATGAGACAGTGTGGAATACTCTAGAACAGCGGTCCCCAACCTTTTCGGCATTGGGGACTGGTTTCATGGAAGACAGTTTTCATGGACTGGGGTGGGGTATGGTTTTAGGATGATCTAAGCACATTACATTTATGTGCATTTTATTTCAATTATTATTACATCAGCTCCACCTCAGATCATCAGGCATTAGATTCTGGAGGTTGGGATCTAACCTCTCCCAACCTACCTCCACCCCTACTCTAGAGGATGGATGCAGGCTAAAAGTGTGACCTCTGAGCAATCTTCACTGATAAGCCATTGACACATACTTGGTAAAAGACTGCATGAAAGTTCCTGCCCTTCCCCAGGCCTCAGTCTCCTGGAACAGAAATGAGATGCAAGACTCGGTTCAGTTCAGTTACTCAGTCATGTCCGACTCTTTGAGACCCCATAAATTGCAGCACCCCAGGCTTCCCTGTCCATCACCAACTCCCGGAGTTCACTGAGACTCATGTCCATCGAGTCAGTGATGCCATCCAGCCATCTCATCCTCTGTCTTCCCCTTCTCCTCCTGCCCCCAGTCTCTCCCAGCATCAGAGTCTTTTCCAATGAGTCAACTCTTCGCATCAGGTGGCCAAAGTACTGGAGTTTCAGCTTTAGCATCAGTCCTTCCAAAGAACACCCAGGACTGATCTCCTTTAGAATGGACTAGTTGGATCTCCTTACAGTCCAAGGGACTCTCAAGAGTCTTCTCCAACACCACAGTTCAAAAGCATCAATTCTTCGGTGCTCAGCTTTCTTCATAGTCCAACTCTCACATCCATACATGATCACTGGAAAAATCATAGCCTTGACTAGACGGACCTTTGTTGGCAAAGTAATGTCTCTGCTTCTGAATATGCTGTCTAGGTTGGTCATAACTTTCCTTCCAAGGAGTAAGCATCTTTTAATTTCATGGCTGCAGTCACCATCTGCAGCGGTTTTGAAACCCCAAAAAATAAAGTCTGACACTGTTTCCACTATTTCCCCAGCTATTTCCCATGAAGGGATGGGACCATATGTCATGATCTTAGTTTTCTGAATGTTGAGCTTTAAGCCAACTTTTTCACTCTCCTCTTTCACTTTCATCAAGAGGCTTTTTAGTTCCTCTTTACTTTCTGCCATCAGGGTGGGGTCATCTGCATATCTGAGGTTATTGATATTTCTCCCAGCAATCTTGATTCCAGCTTGTGCTTCTTCCAGCCCAGCGTTTCTCATGATGTACTCTGCATATAAGTTAAATAAGCAGGGTGACAATATACAGCCTTAACGGATCCCTTTTCCTATTTGGAACCAGTCTGTTGTTCCATGTCCAGTTCTAACTGTTGCTTCCTGACCTCCATATAGGCTTCTCAAGAGACAGGTCAGGTGGTCTGGTATTCCCATCTCTTTCAGAATTTTCCACAGTTTATTGTGATCCACACAGTCAAAGGCTTTGGCATAGTCAATAAAGCAGAAATAGATGTTTTTCTGGAACTCTCTTGCTTTTTCCATGATCCAGAGGATGTTGGCAATTTGATCTCTGGTTCCTCTGCCTTTTCTAAAACCAGCTTAGAAGCTGGAAAGTTCTAAGCTCCAAGTTCCAAACATCTGGAAGTTCACGGTTCACGTATTGCTGAAGCCTGGCTTGGAGAATTTTGAGCATTACTTTACTAGTGTGTGAGATGAGTGCAATTGTGCGGTAGTTTGAGCATTCTTTGGCATTGCCTTTCTTTGGGATTGGAATGAAAACTGACCTTTTCCCGATGAAAGACTAGTTGTTCCCAAATTCTGGTTTCTCATTATGGGCTGTGATTTAATATTTCCTCAAAATAAATTAATGTGAACAAAAAGTGAACCAATATAACCAAGAAAATTCTGGGTAAATAGTATAGATATTATAGAGATATGGCAAAAGCCATGCTGTTAGTGTAAGAATTACTGAAGTTTCGCAAATGCTATATGATACCTTTTGCTATAAACTGGTTATGTGCAATAAGAGGTGGGAGAGTCCATGATTTTGTAAAGCTGTCTCTATCCCATTTATTTGATTTATGACAAAAAGTTTCTCAATAAGAATGAGAGATTTCCCTGGTGATCCAGTGGTTAAGAATCTGCCTGCCAATGCAGGGGAAGATCCCACATGCCGTGGAACTGCTAAGCCCATGTGCTACAACTACTGAAACCTGCACACCCTAGAGCCCGAGCTTAGCAACAGGAGAAGAAACTGCAGTGAGAAGCCCACGCACCACAACTAGAGTAGCCCCTACTCTGCACAACTAGAGAAAGCCTGCCTGTGGTTACACTCAGAGCAGCCAAGAAAAGAGAATGATATTAGTAAATAATTATCATTTGTTTTGTGTGAGTCCTGACAAAAGAAAGCTTCAGGAAGGTATTATGACCAGCCTAAGGTTTAGGTGAGTGGGTGAGTCTTCTCCAATAACTGAGGCTGGAAGGATGATGAGATTTGGTAAGATGAAGGGCTAGAGCTTCCTGTAGCTTCAAGCGAATCTGTGAAGGTCTATGGTTGCAACTGAATGATGTAGTTCATTGTGGGAACTAATCTATCTGATGTGGTTGGAACAGAAAGAATGAGGGAGAGAGAATTCCATCAGCCACCAGTCCTTACAGAGCACATGCCTCACTTCCCATCAGCCCCCAACCCTTATAGAGCACATGCCTCACTTCCCACTCCATGCTACACATGCTTTGCTTATCTCATTCAAGCCGCAAAATCTCCCAGGGTCAATATTTTTTACTCCATTTTACAGATGAGGACTGAGTCTTAAAGTTAAAATATCTTGCCTGTTGGCTATAGAGCTAGTAAGAGGGAAAGCCTGGATTTGAACCTAACCACTTTGCTTCCAGAGCAAGTAGGCTGAGCCCCTACACATTGCACACAGGTCACCTCAGCTTCTCCCAAGCACGGCCATCTCTTGAATTTTCCCTGGCCTCAGCTAGATGACAGACTGATTTAGCAATAGAGTCCTTGCTCTGTGATCCTGGCTAGGAAGCCTGTTGTTAAAGTAAATAAGACACTTAGAAAGCAGAGCCAAAGCTATTAAAGTTTTATAAGCCAGCTTTCTTGAAGATTCTGCATCGGGGATGAATGTCAAAAGGACTTGCTAGGAAATCATATCTTTTAGCACTTCCATTTAATTTCTTTCTCCTTAACACAGAGTTAAGAAAGGTAAAAATAACAGGGTTTTGTTTTTCCTGGGAAAAATACCATATCTTTATTTGGGACAATGATTGAAAACTAACTGGTCAGTTTTTGCTTTCACACTATGATTTGGTACAGAAAGGGCAAAAAGTCACTCTTCATTACATGTTTAAGAGGTTGCTTAAAGTTGTATAATTTCTCAGGGTTCCATGTGTGTTCCTCATAATAGAATAAATCTCTAATAATAACGCACAGCACTCTTCTCATTGTTGATGCTCAAGTTCTTATTCCACACCTCCTACTATATTGCTATTGAACAAAGGCTGAAGAGGGTAACCCAGTGCAAGAATTTCTATGCTACCCGTTCCAACTTCAACAGAGAACAAGTGACCCAGACATTTTAATTCCAGTCCAAACTTTGAAAGGAAGCCATTTAGTTAACGCTTGAGTTCATTATCTTACCATTGGAAAGTCAATGTTTACCCATGATGGCTAAGGATTGGACCTACATTTTGGATAAAATTGTCATACTTTTGGCCTATTCCTAAGAGCTGCATTTTAAAATAGAGGCACAACAGCTAAGAATCTCTGTCATATTCTCTTAAATAAAATACTCATTGGAAAGGAGAAATATTCAGGAAGTTAGAAGATTAAAAACTAGATGGTTTTCCTTTTTTCTAATGTGATCACTTTTATGCCTTCCATGGTCCAAGAAAGATAACTTGTTCATTTCAAAAATTTCATTTTTTATGTTCATTTCTCTGTGCTTGCACCCTGACTAAAAGTGATTCCAGTGTATGTCATGATTAGGAATCTGCAAAGATGATTTAGGATGACCTAATAGCCCTGTTTGCCCAGTACTGAGGTGTTTCTTGGGATGCAGGATGTTTAGTGCTAAAATCAGAACATGCCCCAGAGAATCAGAATGTGGTTGGTCACACAAAGATGGCGTGTGTTTTTTTTGCCTAGTTACAAGTCTTTGCTTAAACAAACCAGAGAGAACCTCTACCACTTGTCTACTGAGTCACAGACTCCTATGAGCCTAGTCACTTAACATTTTTAAAAGCTTCCAAGGTTGTTCTGATCACCAGCCAGGTTTGGGAGTTTCTGAGATCCTACAACCTCGTAAACAGAATTGTTTCTATTAGTCTCAAGTGGAAAATGCAATCAATACAGTATTTCCTTTTCCTAGTTTTTGTAATATCTTTGAAGTTGAGTTGTATTTAAAAACAAAAGCAGTTTCCATGAGAAGGTGGACAGCTATAGTCTTAAAATTTCCTAAGTTGCATTCTCTTTTAAAGACTGACTTTTGTCCAAGACCCCAGGGACTAAACACCCGCTACACATCTAGTTTTGAGAAATCTGAAAGCTATATTCAGACTGAATGATCTTCCATTTCCCTCTGGTCTCTCATCCCTCATGGAAGGAGAGAGATGGGAAATGAAACTGGGCAATTTCTGCTACTCTCAGAACCCTCAGTGAAGATGCTGACTTCTTCCACTTTTGACTTCCCCTTCTTAATTCATCTTAAAACTGCAGTTGCCAGCTCTACATTGTAATTCATGATTATTATAAAATATTTGAAATACAGAAAAATAAGAGAAGAAAAATGATCCAACTGCTTTCTCTCCAATTCAATCTTAATATTCTGATGTATTTCTTTTCCTGCATTTATTCCTTCGTATTATAACTGTCATACTATATATGCATACTACATCATATCACTTTTTACAAAACCTGAACATGTTCCTACATCATAACATATTCACCATAAATAATAAGTTTAATGGCTACATTATATTTAAGAGGAAGGACATAATTCAATGTATCAGCCTCTTGGCTTATTTTCCAGAACAATGTCTTTAACATAATCTCCAAAATGCTAGAAGACCATTATGAGACAGATAGCCCCAAAACATAATCTGGAGAAGAATCACCATCCTTATAGTTCACCTACAACTAAGTCTTTACTTTAGCTTAAAAAACATGTCATTTCTCAGGAATATCTCTTTATTTTGGTATTTTGTTGGGAATGTTTTCATTTAGATAATAGAATAGCCTCAGATGAAATTTTGAAAAGAAAAAAATCACCCATAATCCCACTTCTCTGGCACAGCCACTCAAAGGTATACGGACCATCGATTCTTACACAGCTTTATAGAATTTACATAGCTTTATATACAATGCACGTAGTTCCGTTCCTTTTTTCTACTTAATATTACACTAGAGTCATCTTGCCATGTTCGTACATAGCCCTTATAATGATCACTTTTTAAATGGTTTTATAATCACCTGCAAGCTACTGCTTGTGGCAACAAAATTCTTTTGGGTTAAGAACAGGTAACAACTATGTGAAATAACTGAGTAAGAAAAAAATTATTTAAGCACATTCTAAAGTGGTGGTTTTTGGATTCTGATCCTTGGTGTACCCCAAAGATTATCATGGAATGGGAGTTGGGGGAAAAGCTGGGATGATCTAATCTTCCTTCTATCAAAACAGTTCTCTTGGAGTTTTCTTTTGAAAATATGCTCTTAATAAAAAAGAAATAAAGGAAGAGAACAAAGTACAAAATTAAATGATGCAACTTTTACAGTAGAATCTGTCATTTTTTAGCTGTGTGACCTTGGGCAATTGCACACATGCCTGAGTCTCCTTGCCTATAAAATGATACTACTAATTACTAATTTTACTAAACTCACTGGGTTGTGATACAGATGAAATATGTGAGGTATATATATTTATATCTATCTACATCTATCTATCAGTCTATTTATCTATACATTGTTTAGAACAATAACAGGCACTTAACTATTATTTAAATTCTTGTGAAATAAATAAAATACTGGAAAAAATAGCATCAAGCCAACAAATCTAGAGCATATTCATGTGAACTTCAAAGCAAGCAATAGAACAATCAGACAGTGAGAAATCTGTGGATGGTAGTGAGAGTTCCAAAACTGAAAAAACCAAAAAACAAAAAACTTACCTACAGGTTGGAGGGTAAGATTATCAGTGTCTGACTAAACTCTGATAGTTCATTCCTGTTTGACTTTAGGCAATTGACTTAATACTTAAGCCTCACTATCTTCATCTGTCAAAGACTATTAATAATATTAACTATATTATAGGGTTCATATCATCCCTATCATAGGGTTCTTACCATCCCTTCATATCATCCCTATGAAGCATTTAACCTAGGACCTGGTCCATTTTGCATCTTCAGTAATAGACAGTTAGAACCTTCCCAGGTACAATGTATGAGATTTTTTTGGCACATTTACTGTCAAGTATGGATGTGAGAATTGGACTATAAAGAGAGCTGAGCGCCAAAGAATTGATGCGTTTGAACTGTGGTGTTGGAGAAGACCCTTGAGAAACCTTGGACAGCAAGGAGATCCAACCAGTCCATCCTAAACAAAATCAGTCCTGAATATTCATTGGAAGGATTTCAGCTGAAGCTGAAACTCCAATACTTTGGCCACCTGATGCGAAGAACTGACTCATTTGAAAAGACCCTAATGCTGGGAAAGATTGAAGGTGGGAGGAGAAGGGGACGACAGAGGATGAGATGGTTGGATAACATCACCGATTCAATGGACATGAGCTTGAATAAACTCCGGGAGTTGGTTTTGGACAGGAAGGCCTGGCATGCTGCAGTTCATGGGGTCACAAAGAGTCAGACATGTTTGAGTGACTGAACTGAACAGCTTAAAGAGACAAAATACACAGCAGAAATTAACACAGTATTAAATCAACCTCAATAAAATTTTTTAAAAAACAGAATGGGAAAGAATATATATGTATACTTGAGTCAATTTATTGTACAGCAGAAATTAACACTGTAAATCAATAAAATTATTTTAAAAAAAAAAACAAAAAATGCTATATATGAAGTCCAGGTAGTCAGGATGGAAAGGAATTTTGGTTTCAACTTGCAAAAAAGACAATAGAAGAAGGAAATCTACATTGATATCTCTCTGGAAGTCAAGGTGCCAAGACCCTCTTACACATAATTGTGGTCAGTGGATGTTGGGGAAGCACAGGAAAGATGTGAAAAGAACTGCTCTAGGAGTTAAGTGACCTAATTCTAGTTTCAGACTTGTCCTAAACTTGCCACGTGGCCTTAAATAAGTCAGCTTTCTGCTTCACTCTTAAATTAGCCCCTGTCTAAACTGTGGTGATTCAACAAAAGACAACAAAGATCTCCTCATCTCTATTATTCTTACGGAATAAGGAGTCTTTTGCTAGTTTTAGAATCCTTGGGGCATCAGGGTTTTGTGATAAGAAGGTGTTACATTTTACAGAGCAACATACAACTTTGGTGAAGACTGCCAGTTGTCAATCAGCTATATTACCTTCATCTTTTCTCTCCATAAGAGAGAAATTATCACACTAAATAACCAAGATTTTGTGGTCACATTCCTGGAGAATAAAAATGGTGTTGTAAGAGTTTGCTCTTAAAAAAAATATTTAACCCAGATATTTGTAGTTTGAATCCATGTATTTAACTTAACCACTCCCTTGTCTGTAAAATGAAATGAATTACCACTATGCCTTAATATTGTCTCTGGCTTAAAGCAGAGGGGGGAAAACCTTTTTGGTCAGCAATACAGGAGAATTAGAGAATGTTTGCCTTATTTAGTCATGGTCTGGCCGAGTCATTCCCATTGACATTGTTTGGAATGAAAACTTTACCAGATGTTCACTTAAATGAGCTAGAGAGATTAATTATCAGTCCTACCACATTATCTTGAAGGGTGGGTATAATCATCTTCAAGGAATTTCCTGAAGCCGGACACAAAGGTTGCTGATTATAATTACAGCTAAGGCTTTATAAAGTACACACAATGTACCCAGCGCCACTCTAAGCACTTCGTGTGTATTAATTCATTGAGTCCCACGATACTCCCTGGAGGAAGGTACTAACGTTATCGTTTTGCAGAAATGAAGTCACTCAGCCAGTAAGTGGTAAAGGCAGGATTTGAATGAGGAACATTGGCCCAAAGGCCTATGCTTTTAAAACTACACTATACCCATTGACCTATACTACACCCTGTTTCTGACCCAAGGTGATGTTAAAACTTGAATGGATTAGGCTTGTTAATAATCTATAATTGGTGAAGAGGAATCTGAACAACTGTGAGTAGGAAAAGATATAATGCCTGACCTGAGGGAAGGAAGAACACTAAATTTTAGAGAAAACATTTATATACCTGGTCAGAATCTCTTAGACAACATATCCGCTGTTTATTCATCTTTTAGAATAATCTGAGGAATGCAAGGGGAATGTAAGGGGAATTGAAGGTTAGACCTCTAGCTTTTGCCTGCATAAGGTATCTGGAATGTTTTGTTGGTATGATCAAAGCCGAGCAGATAATGTTGGTTGATGCTTCTTGGTTAACCTTAAGAAGAAGCAAAAAGCTGTCAGATTTTCCTCATTTCCAATGGAATCCCAACTATTTCTTTGTTCTTGGGGTTTGTTGGAAGTACTGTACTGGTTGACATTGACATTCTTCTGAGCTTAATGTCTGAGAGCTCCCTTATCTTTTGTTAGCATGTACTCTCCAACAATACAAAGAGAGCATAACACGTAATCTATCCATTTAGGTTTTGAAATAACAGAGTGGTTTGAAAAGGGTGTTGGTTCTGGATGGGGAGATTTGTAGAGATCTGAGACTGAGAACTTGTAATGTATTTGAACAGCATATATTCGTTTCAGATTCAATCCCCTATTTTTCCTCCTAAAGACTGTGTTAAAGATATTTTTATTACAGCATATTTTTTTTCTTACTCCTCTCTGTGAAGGTTTTCAATCCATTTGCATGCAACACAAGCTTTCATCTATATAATTAGATCCCAGAAACTTGCAGCAGTTGGCTGTGACATTCGCATATAACCAATTTTGTCAGTTCAAGCATCATGACATGACATTAAAAACATCAGTAATGGAATAAGAAAGATTGCAAGGGAGGTAGCTTTGACATGAGTTAAATATTGTGCTAATTACAAACTGGAGAAATTGAAACTCAGATTAAGACTTTAATTAGCTAAAATATAGCCTATCTTAAGAGTAAAAAAAAATCATCTCAATTGTGTCTCCTTCTAAATACAGAATTTCTCCAATAAGAAATAACTTGTCTCCTATCACCTGAAATTTTTTTCCTTTTAAAGAATGTATTTTTCTACTATTAAAAATTTATACAGTATCAATGAAAACAGAAAAGTAGAAAGATTATCCAAGGTCTCACTACTTTCACACTGTTGATAATACTTCTATTTAGTTATAATTATGCTCAGCATATAAATGCCACATCCTTCATTTTAAAAGCTGAACATTAAATTGTATTTTTGTGTATAAAACTGTAACTTTTAATGGTTTTCATAGTAATCTTCTGAGTGGATGCTCTATAATTTAACTACACATTCTCAGATTCTTAAATTAACAATGTTTCCAACTTTTCAATTCTAATAAATATTAGCTCAGTATTCATCTTTATGCCTAAACATTTTCCTTTTTTAGCATTATTTCTTTGGATTAGCTTCCCTCAAATGGAATCACTACTCAAAAATGTTGTATTCTACAGTTTATTGCAGATAAACACACTTTATCAGCTTATACTAACTTCCTGCAATAAATTCACGGACGATACACTGTTAATTGGTTTGTCCAGTTCCAAAGATAAGGTCTGGAAAGCAGAAAACCACTGTTCCCTGAAGGAATTCTAAGTTCTCCTAGTGCTTTAACCAGAGTTTCTGAAATTTCCACATGTGACTTTACCTTCTTGCTTTGGCATGTATTTCTGTCATGAACTTAAGTCTTGGAGTTTATACACTGGAAAGTTCTGACTTTGATAGTGGGTTCTTTCCACAATGATGAATTTCCTCTTGTGGCTTTAGCCTTCTGCCTCCTCCGAGTGAGGGTGAAAAGTGGATACTGTGATTATTTCCTCACAACTATTCTATGTCTTTTCTGTATAAATCCTTTGGGGGACTGGACCTACTACCAAAGTGGCAGAGGTGGTCCCTGATTGAACATAATTGACCTTTTTCTTGTCCACCATGCTGTTGAAACCACTCTGGTCATGTCACCATTGACCTCCATTTTGTTAAATCTAATAAGCAATTCTTGACCCTCATCTTGCTGACCTCTCAGCAGCATTTAGCATAGTTAATTACTCCTTCCATTTTGACATACTTTCTTCACTTGGCTTGTAGGATCAAATTAAGTCAGGATCTAATCAAGAAAACAGAAACTATTCTTACTATTTGACAAGAGGGAATTTAATTCAGGGCCTTGATAACATAGGTGACCAAAGAGCTGAAAACGAGAAAGTGACAAAACCAGAGATGGGCAACAGAAGAAATACAGTACCAACCTTGGCTGGAGGAACAAAGAGGAGAGGAGGAGCTTGCGGGACCCTGAGAAGGTAGCATCATGGAGGGTTTGTCTGGAAAAAAGCTGGAGCCAGGACACAGGTATGGCCACAACCAGAGACACCACCCCCGAGAAGGAGAGGAAGTCCCTGGTTTCTCCCTTCTCCTTCCCCCCAATTTTCCATCAGTGCTCTTCATAAACTAATGGAAACAAACTAACAGAATCATGGAAAAGCAGCTCACAGTGGTCAATTCCACTGCCATACAGATTGAAGAAGAAGGGGAGGAGAGATGGATGAGGGTCAGTGGGGCCAAGGCTGCCACCACAGATTGCTTTATCTCCTGCTTTCTGAGTAACTCCTCTGTGTTTCTACTGGTTCCTCTTCTTCTTTCTGCCCTTTTAACAGTGAGGTTCTCCAAAGCTCAGTCCGTGTTCCACTTTCTCTTCTACCTATCCCTGAATGCTTAACAAACTCACTCCCAAATCCTAAATTGTTTGGCACAACAAATATGGTCACCTCTTGTGATTCTGTGGGTTGACTGGGCTCAGCTGGGTAGTGCTCTCTTGAGATCTCTCATGAAGTATGTGGTGAACCCTGCGATGTGTCGATCAGATCCTGCTTCAGAAATGAAGACCTTATTTTCAGGGAAAGCCTCAGTTTATGGGGGGGTCACCTTACCCAAGGTCTCACACCCTTTCTTGAGTAGCCTGTACCCAAGGATTGGTTAATATAGGGACTATAAAGCACAACCCCTTCAATCCAATTTGGGACAGATACAAGGGATCATCTAATCCTCAGAGCTCCCTAAAAGCATCAGTTGAAGTCCTGAGGGAACTGCTTAACAGTTTGATTTCTCCCTTTGTCAACCCTGCCTCCCACCCTTCCCTTCTAAACATTCCACAGCATATATCCCCAGGGCACTCCCTAATGGAAATTATCTGTCTCAGAATCTACTTTCTGGGGAACCCAACCTACAACATGGTTGCACTCAGATGCTGCTTGAGCCTGGAGTCATCTAACAGGTTGGCTGGGTCGGACATCTACAATGCCTTACTCACATAGCTGGCACTTGATCCTGACTGTCAAATGGGACTATGAACTGGAATACCTAAACATAGCCTTTCCATATGACTTGGGTTTCTCTCACTGTGGCCACTGGGTCCCAAGTGAGAACATTCCAAATATAAGTGTTGAATGAGCCTGGGTATATTGTTACTTCCCAGAACATTACTTCTACTGGTCAAAACAAGTCACAAAAATTCAGAGAGGAGTATTAGACTTTCCTCTTGATGTGAGAAACAATATTTGTGTACAAGGAAGAAAGAAAGAGTAGAGGCTTTCTTTTAAACTGGCCATTACATCTTTTCCTCTAGATCACTCATTTAAAACTCCTCTTGTCATGATCTTTTAGGATTTGAAATAGCTCAACTGGAATTCCATCACCTCCACTAGCTTTGTTCGTAGTGATGCTTCCTAAGGCCCACTTGACTTCACATTCCAGGATGTCTGGCTCTAGGAGAGTGATCATACTATCTTGATTACCTGGGTCATGAAGATCTGTTTTGTATTGTTCTTCTGTGTATTCTTTCCATCTCTTCTTAATATCTTCTGCTTCTGTTAGGTCCATACCATTTCTGTCCTTTATTGTGCCCATCTTCGCAGGAAATGTTCCTTTGGTATCTCTAATTTACTTGAAGAAATCTCTAGTCTTTCCCATTCTGTTGTTTTCCTCTATTTCTTTGCAGTGATCACTGAGGAGTGCTTTCTTATCTCTCCTTGCTATTCTTTGGAACTCTGCATTCAAATGGGTATTACTTTCCTTTTCTCCTTTGTTTTTTGCTTCTCTTCTTTTCACAGCTATTTGTAAGGCTTCCTCAGACAGCCATTTTGCTCTTTTGCATTTTTTTTTTTTTCCTTGGGGAAGGTCTTGATCCCTGTCTCCTGTACAATGTCATGAATCTCCATCCATAGTTCTTCAGGCACTTTATCTATCAGATCTAATCCCTTGAATCTATTTCTCACTTCCACTGTATAATCGTAAGGGATTTGATTTAGGTCACACCTGAACGGTCTAGTGGTTTTCCCTACTTTCTACAATTTAAGTCTGAATTTTGCAATAAGGAATTCATGATCTGAACCACACTCAGCTCACAGTCTTGTTTTTGCTGACTGTATAGAGCTTCTCCATCTTTGGCTGCAAAGAATATAATCAATCTGATTTCGGTGTTGACCATCTAGTGATGTCCATGTGCAGAGTCTCCTCTTGTGTTGTTGGAAGAGGGTGTTTGCTATAACCAGTGTGTTCTCTTGGTAAAACTCTATTAGCCTTTGCCCTGCTTCATTCTGTATTCCAAGGCCAAATTTGCCTGTTACTCCAGGTGTTTCTTGCATTTCTACTTCTGCATTCCAGTCTCCGATAATGAAAAGAACATCTTTCTTGGGTGTTAGTTCTAGAAGGTCTTGCAGGTCTTCATAGAACCATTCAACTTCAGCTTCTTCAGCATTACTGGTCAGGGCATAGACTTGAATTACTATATTGAATGGTTTGCTTTGTAAATGAACAGAGATCATTCTGTTGTTTTTGAGATTGCATCCAAGTACTGCATTTCAGACTCTTTTGTTGACTATGATGGGTACTCCATTTCTTCTAAGGGATGAAATGATTCATTTCTACTACTTGCCCACAGTAGTAGATATAATGGTCATCTGAGTTAAATTCATCCATTCCAGTCCATTTTAGTTTGCTGATTCCTAAAATGTCGATGTTCACTCTTGCCATCTCCTGTTTGAACACTTCCAATTTGCCTTGATTCGTGGACCTAACATTCCAGGTTCCTATGCAATATTGGTCTTTACAGCATTGGACTTTGCTCTATCACCAGTCACATCCATAACTGGGCATTGTTTTTGCTTTGGCTCCGCCTCTTCATTCTTTCTGGAGTTATTTCTCCACTAATCTGCAGTAGCATATTGGGCATCTACCAACCTGGGGAGTTCATCTTTCAGTGTCCTATCTCTTTGCCTTTTCATAGTGTTCATGGAGTTCTCAAGGTAAGAAAACTGAAATGATTTGCCATTCCCTTCTCCAGTGGACCACATTTTGTCAGAACTCTCCACTATCACCCATCCATCTTGGGTGGCCCTATGGATGACATGAAACTGTGAAACTATGGCATGGCTCATAGTTTCATTGAGTTAGACAAGGCTGTGGTCCATGTGATCAGATTGGTTAGTTTTCTGTGATTATGGTTTTCAGTCTGTCTGCCCTCTGATGGAGAAGGATTTCAAATCCTAAAAGATGATGCTCTGAAGGTGCTCAATATGCCAGCAAATTTGGAAAACTCAGCAGTGGCCACAGGACTGGAAAAGGTCAATTTTCACTTCAGTTGCAAAGAAAGGAAACGCCAAAGAATGCTCAAACTACCGCACAATTGCACGCATGTCACACACTAGTAAAGTAATGATCAAAATTCTCCAAGCCAGCTTCAACAGTACATGAACCGTGAACTTCCAGATGTTCAAGCTGGATTTAGAAAAGGCAGAACCAGAGGTCAAATTGTCAACATCTGTTGGATCATCAAAAAAGCAAGAGAGTTCCAGAAAAACATCTACTTTTGCTTTATTGACTATGCCAAAGCCTTTGACTGTGGGGATCACAACAAACTCTGGAAAGTTGTTAAAGAGATGGAAATACCAGACCACTTGAGTCTGTCTCTTAAGAAATCTGTATGCAGGCCAGGAAGCAACAGTTAGAACTGGACATGAAACAACAGACTGGTTGCAAAATCAGGAAAGGAGTACATCAAAGCTGTATACTGTCACCCTGCTTATTTAACTTATATGCAGAGTACATCATGAGAACCGCTGGGCTGGAAGAAGCACAAGCACAAGCTGGAATCAAGATTCCCAGGAGAAATATCAATAACCTCAGAGATGCTGATGACAACCCTTACGGCAGAAAGTGAAGAGGAATTAAAGAGCCTCTTGATGAAAGTGAAAGAGGAGAGTGAAAATGTTGGCTTGAAACTCAACATTCAGAAAATTAAGATCATGGCATCTGGTCCCATCACTTCATGGCAAACAGATGGGGAAACAGTGTCAGACTTAATTTTGGGGGGTTCTAAAGTCACTGTAGATGGTGATTGCAGCCATGAAATTAAAAGATGCTTACTGCTTGGAAGAAAAGTTATGACCAACCTAGACAGCTTATTAAAAAGCAGACATTACTTTGCCAACAAAGGTCCATCTAGTCAAAGCTATGTTTTTTCAGTAGTCATGTATGGATATGAGAGGTGGACTCTGAAGAAAGCTGAGCACCAAAGAATTAATGCTTTTGAACTGTGGTGTTGGAGAAGACTTTTGAGAGTCCCTTGGACTGCAAGGAGATTCAATTAGTCCATCCTAAAGGAAATCAGTCCTGAATATTCATTAGAAGGACTGATGCTGAAGCTGAAACTCCAATATTTGGCTACCTGATGCAAAGAGCTGACTCATTTGAAAAGACCCTGATACTGTGAAAGATTGAAAGCAGGAGGAGAAGGGGATGACAGAGGATAAGATGGTTGGATGACATCACTGACTCAATGGACATACATTTGAGTAGACTCCCGGAGTTAGTGATGGACAGGGAGGCCTGGTGTGCTGCAGTCCATGGAGTTGCAAAGAGTCAGACACAACTGAGTGATTGAACTGAACTGTCATGATCACCATTAATCTCCATACTGCTAAATCTAATGCTGTATTTTCAGTTGTAATCTTACTTGACCTCCCAGCCGGATCTCTCACTTTTTTGACAGGCTCATGACTCCTAAATTTTTAATCCTCTTCAGTCCACTCTTACAATATATAGATTCCTACAAGCAACTATATGCCAATAAAATGGACAACCTAGAAGAAATAGTCAAATTCTTAAAAGAGTACAATCTCCCAATGCTGAACCAGGAAGAAATAGAAAATATGATCAGACCAATTGCTGCTGCTGCTGCTGCTAAGTTGCTTCAGTTGTTTCCGACTCTGTGCAACCCCATAGACGGCAGCCCACCAGGCTCCGCTGTTCCTGGGATTCTCCACGCAAGAACACTGGAGTGGGTTGCCATTTCTTGGCACTGCAGTGGGTTGCCATTTCTTGGGTTGCCCTTCTCCAATGCATGGAAGTGAAAAGTGAAAGTGAAGTCGCTCAGTCGTGTCTGACTCTTCATGACCCCACGAACTGTAGCCTACCAGGCTCCTCTGTCCATGGGATTTTCCAGGCAAGAGTACTGGAGTGGGTTGCCATTGCCTTCTCCGGATCAAACTAATTACAAGTACTGAAATGGAATCTGTAATTTAAAAATTCCCAACGAACAAAAGTTCAGGACTAGATGGTTTCACCGGCCAATTCTATCAAACATTTAGAGAAGAGTTAATGCCTATCCTTCTGAAACTATTTCAAAAATTGCAAAGGAAAGAATATTCCCAAACTCATTCAATGAGGGCACCATCACCCTGGTACTAAAACCGGACAAATATACCACACACACACACACACAGGCACAAAGAAAATTACAGGCCAATATCACTGATGAACATACATGCAACAATCCTCAACAAAATACTAACAATTCGAATTCAGCTATTCATTAAAAGGATTATACACCATGATTAAGTAGGATTTATCCCAGGGATGCAAAATTCTTCAATATATGTATACCAATCAGTGTGATATACCACATCAACAGACTAAAGAATGAAAACAGTATGATCATCTCAGTAGATGTAGAAAAAGATTTTGACAAAATTCAATACCCATTAATGATTAAAAAAATAAGAAACTCTCCAGAAAGTGGACATAGAGGGAAATGATGTCACATAATCAAGGCCATATATGACAAACCTACAGTTAACATCAAACTCAATGGCAAGAACTTGAAACTATTTCCTCTAAGATCAGGAACAAGAGAAGGATAGTCACTCCCACCACTCGTACTCAACTTAGCTTTGGAAGCCCTAGCCATGGTAATCAGAGAAGAAAAAGAAATAAAAGGAATCCACTCTTATCTACTCAGTCTATTTTCCTGTATGCCGGGTATGACCCAGACATACCTTCAATAGATTTTCCTTGATTGTCTCAAAATATCCTAATACGAGGAAATGTACTATATTAGCCAAAGAGAGTTATGTCATATAACAAAGCTAATGATATAAAATTGAATATAGGGACTTCCCTGATGGCCTAGTGTCTAAGACTCTGCACTCCCAATCCAGGGGGCCTGGGTTCAATTCCTGGCTGGGGAACAAGAGCCCATATGCCACAAGTCTCCCATGCCACAGTGAAGACCTAAGATCCTGTGTGCCACAACTAGGACCGGTGCAGCCAACTAAATAAATAAGTAAATATTTAAAGATTAATGTAAGATTTTCATGTTCTTAAAATCCTGTTGCCAGTCAGGCCACTAGAAGTGGTCACCAGCGATTTCTCTGCAGCTCCTCACACTGCCACCATTTTGTTACTCCATTTTATCCTCTCTTTAGTATATTCTTTTCATCTCTTCAATCTATATAGTCAAACCCCATATGTGCATTTCTGAGTTTTTTCTCCATTACTTTACTTTTTCAGATTGCTCTAGAAAACTTTTAAAAATTCTTCTTTTGGATGGAGAATTATTTAGTTCTTTTGATCTGATTTCTTGGCCTTTTAGTCTATCTCTTGGGGTCTCTATTTTCCCAGACCAAATGGATAATTATGGTGTTTTGTTAACCTTGCAGTCTATTAACCTGATCAAACTCTTAGCCATTGCTTCTTCATACCAGTCTTTCTTTAAGTGGACAAAGGCATGTATTAAGTGACAAGAGCTGCTACAACAAAGAAATCACAAAATGCATAATGGCTCAAATAAAAAAGACGTTAATTTCTTGCCCATATAAAACCCTCAGTAGGTGTCTCTTCTTCAGGGTGATACAAATTCTTTCCATTCCATAGCTCTGTTACCTTCAACACATGGCTTCTCAGATTGCTGTCCTTTTTCAGCATCAAGTCAGGAGAAGGAGAAGAGCAAAGAAGATGAGATCTGGGGGGTTTTTATGAGCTAATCACACATAACCACAAGGCAGCCTGGAAAACATTTTCTAGCTGCAGACCCTAAAGAAAAGAATACGATTCTGGAGACTGACTTGCAGTCTCTGCCCCTGGGCAAGATGGAACTCTGTTCTCTTTTGCTATGAATTGGGTCATCTCTCTTATATCAAAATGAGGGAAACAAAAAGTAGCTTAAATGATGGAAGCAGATGCAGTTTCTGTGATTTTGAGATGTTAGGAAACCTGTCCTCTGATTAAACATACAAGAGAAAATGTGGCAATAAATAGGTTTTGAGTGACTTCAGATGCAATGGGACCAGGGAAGGGGCAGAAGCAGGAGATCAAGGTTCATATGGACTAGTAAGAGGAAAAAGGGGAAAGGAAGAGCTGTCTACCTGCATCAGTGGCCCCAGGGTATTACTTTGCCTTTATCTTGCCTTCTATTTATAAATCCTTTGAGTTCAAAGCACTCAACTTTGCAATTGTTCACTGTAAGAGATAAAGTAGGAAGGATGTGATTTCACAAGCTGGGGAAATGGGAATTTCAAACAGGTTGATGTCATGCAATAAGGGACTCTGGACAAGAGTCTAAGCTTCCTTGTTCATTTTATGTATGACTAAATACTCTGTGTGTGTGTGTGTGTGTGTGTGTGTACGCAGCAGGGGTTTATGCTTGAGCCCCAAGTCCCTCTTTCTTTGCTATGGCTAACTCCATGTTCTTTGCTGAGAAAGTTGATGGGATTTGACCCAAAGGGAGTTGACATTTTCTTATCATCTTTTAAAATTATTTCTTTTTGGAGCATGCTGGATAACGGACAAATTGTATTCCACTCAAGCTACTTTTTTTGTCTTCAAGCAGTTAAAAACGTTTTCTGTCTTCTGCATTCCCATTTTTACTCTTCAACACCAAGTTCACTGGCTCATGGCTGTATTTACAGAGGACTTCCCTGGTGGCTCAGATGGTAAAGTTTCTGCCTACAATGTGGGAGACCCGGGTTCAATCCCTGGGTCGGGAAGATCTCCTGGAGAAGGAAATGGCAACCCACTCCAGTATTCCTGACTGGAAAATCCTATGGACGGAGGAGCCTGGTAGGCTACAGTCCATGGGGTCACAAAGAGTCGGACATGACTGAGTGACTTCACTTTCACTTTCTATCTACAGATATGGCTCTCACTCAGATTATCAGAGGGCAGGAGAGATGAGAAGCAGGTGGTGAGCAACACTTTTCTGACTTTCAAATACGTGACCTCCCCCTCACTAAATTTGTTGACTCTTTATTCAGGTATGGAAAACAAAGGGATAGCTTGAAGATTTTAAACTACATGTTGGTAAGGACAAATATTAATGATGGGTATTAAAATAATATGAACAGGTGTTCATGCACCTACATACAGTCCTACATTGGCTGCTCCTTCCATCCCTGATGTGGGAGCTAGGATTTCACATGCCTTGTGGCCAAAAAACCAAAACAAAAAACAGAAACAATATTGTAACAAATTCAGCAAAGATTCCAAAAATGATCCACATCCAAAAAAAAAAAAAAAAAAAAAAAATCTTAAAAATAAGATGAACAAAATGCTAACATTGTTTCTACAAGCTCAAGGTCTCACCCTTAGGATGACCCTAGCCCCTTTAAAGTGACTGCCTGAGAAAACGTAAGGCTGTCAAAAGAATTTACTGTTAGTTTCATCAACACCTGAAGACCGGGGCCCCTGTCCCCAGCCTCTGTGGGAGGGGAGGAGCCCCACTTTTATACACAGCGTCATTAACAAACCAGGTGGGTTTCATCTGGACCAACCCCGCCTTCCTGGTTTTTGTAATTTTTCATTTTCCTGGGTCTACTGGGCCCCTGCTCACTACCTGCCCTATTCCCTCAACCTCCTTTTAGAACCCTCAGTCTCCTCTGTACAAACCAAAGCTGAATTTTGTCCACACTTTGTGTGTGATAGTCGCTCTGTCATGTCGGACTCTTTGTGACCCCATGGACTGTAGCCCGCCAGATTTCTCTGTCCATGGGATTCTCCAGGCAAGAATACTGGAATGGGTTGCCATGCCTTCCTTCTGACCCTGGAGTCTTCCTATTGCAGTAGGCTATTACTGACCAAAATCTGTCCTTACCACTTTAACTAGTGTCGGGCTTATCTGTGACAAAGAACAGAGCTGCCCTAGAACCCACGTTGCCCTTTCTAATCCTGAGCCCTTCAGTGAACCCCAGGATGTTATCTTTGGGGACCAGCGTTAACCCAGAGCACTATGGTCATGTTGAGTCCAGTGACTCAGGCTGCTGGCACTTTCTACTCTCTTTGTCCTTTCTGGAAAGTGAAAGCTTAGTGCTGTGACGATAGTTTCTACCCCTCTTGGCAGCAACAAGAGAAGGGCTCATGGGCAGCTTTCAAAGTGCTTGCTGGGACACCTCTCTAAATATATCCTCCTAGGCCTGCCAGGTTTCCCGGGCTTGCCGCATGAATTCAGCCTTTTAAGTCTTAGTTCAGTTCAGTCGCTCAGTCATGTCTGACTCTTTGCAACCCCATGAATCGCAGCATGCCAGGCCTCCCTGCCCATCACCAACTCCCGGAGTTCACTGAGACTCACGTCCATCGAGTCAGTGATGCCATCCAGCCATCTCATCCTCTGTCGTCCCCTTCTCCTCCTGCCCCCAATCCCTCCCAGCATCAGAGTCTTTTCCAATGAGTCAACTCTTCACATGAGGTGGCCAGACTACTGGAATTTCAGCTTTAGCATCAGTCCTTCCAAAGAACACTCAGGGCTGATCTCCTTTAGAATGGACTGGTTGGATCTCCTTGCAGTCCAAGGGACTCTCAAGAGTCTTCTCCAACACCACAGTTCAAAAGCATCAATTCTTCGGCGCTCAGCCTTCTTCACAGTCCAACTCTCACATCCATACAGAGGCTCTTTATCAAAGGTATTTATTCATAGGAACTCATTAGGCCTTTTAAAAACATAGAAATATATCATATTAGTTTTTAGACAACAGGATGAAAAGGAAATGGGGTATAGTTAATTTTGATGGAGAAGAAGAAAGAAACATGATTTTTTTGATATAATGAAGAGGAAGGTGATGGACAGCCAAGATCATTATTAGATGCTTAAGTAAAGGGGGCTGTCAATTGGCAAAGGAGATTTCTTTTTTAAAAAAATATAAACAGCCTTATTTATATAATTCATATATATCACATAGTTCACCCATTTCAAGTATATAACACTATAGCTTTTAGCATTTCACAGAATTGTGTAACCATCACCCCAATAAATTTTAGAACATTTTCATCACCCTCCCAAGAAGCCTTTTATTCATTAATATTTACTTCCTATTTTCCCCAACCCCCTGCAGTATTAGACAACCAATAATCTACTGTTTGTCTCTGTAATTTGCAGCAAAGGAGTTTGGGTTTCATTTGGTTTTTTAAATTTTATCTTATTATTTTAACCATGTTTACGTATACAGTTCAGTTGCACTAAGTACATTCACATTGTTGTTCAATCATGACCATTCAACTCCAGGATTTTTCATCTTCCAAAACTAACACTCTGTATCTCTTCAATAGTACCTCCCATCCCTTCTCTAGCCTTTGGCCTTGGCAACCACCATTCTGTTTTCAGTCTCTATGGATTTGACTACTTTAGGTGCATTATAAAATTGGAATCAGACAACACTTGTTCTTTTGTGACTGGCTTATTTCACTGAGCATAACATCTTCAGAATTCATCTGTGTTGTAGCATGTGCCAGAATTTCTCTCCTTTTCAAGGTTTGATAATGTCCCATCGCATAGATACACCAC
Source organism: Bubalus bubalis (assembly GCF_019923935.1). Classification (NCBI taxonomy): domain Eukaryota; kingdom Metazoa; phylum Chordata; class Mammalia; order Artiodactyla; family Bovidae; genus Bubalus; species Bubalus bubalis. Next base: position 52,435,522 of record NC_059165.1, on the reverse strand, counting down.
ATTTTACTTATTCAGTCATCTGCCAATAGACACTTGGGTTGTTTTCATCTTTTGGCTATTATGAATAATGGTGCTATGAACACAGGCATACAAATACTTGTTTGAGATTCAGCTTTCAGTTCTTTCTGGTAGATACTCATAAATGAAATGGCTGGATTATATGTTAATTCTACATTTAGTTTTTTGAGGAACTTCTGAACTGATTTCCATAAAGGCCACATCATTTTTCATTCTAGCAGCAATGAACAAAGGTTCCAATTTTCCAACATCCTTGATAACACTTGTCATATTCTGTTTGATTTTTTTTTTTTTTTTTTTTTTTTTTTTAGTAATAGCCATCCTCATGGGTCTTAGAGGGGTATGTCATTATGGCTTTAATTTTATTTACATTTCCCTAACATGCAGGTCAGGAAGCAACAGTTAGAACTGGACATGGAACAACAGACTGGCTCCAAATAGGAAAAGGAGTATGTCAAGGCTGTATATTGTCACCCTGCTTATTTAACTTGTATGCAGAGTACATCATGAGAAATGCTGAGCTGGAAGAAGCACAAGCTGGAATCCAGATTGCCGGGAGAAATATCAATAACCTCAGATATGCAGATGACACCACCCTTATGGCAGAAAGTGAAGAGGAACTAAAAAGCCTCTTGATGAAAGTGAAAGAGGAGAGTGAAAAAGTTGGCTTAAAGCTCAGCATTCAGAAAAAGAAGATCATGGCATCTGGTCCCATCACTTCATGGGAAATAGATGGGGAAACAGTGGAAACAGTGTCAGACTTTATTTTTCTGGGCTCCAAAATCACTGCAGATGATGATTGTAGCCATGAAATTAAAAGACGCTTACTCCTTGGAAGGAAAGTTATGATAGCATATTGAAAAGCAGAGACATTACTTTGCCAACAAAGGTCCGTCTAGTCAAGGCTATGGTTTACCCTGTGGTCATGTATGCATGTGAGAGTTAGACTGTGAAAAAAAGTTGAGTGCCGAAGAATTGATGCTTTTGAACTGTGGTGTTGGAGAAGACTCTTGAGAGTCCCTTGGACTGTAAGGAGATCCAACCAGTCCATTCTAAAGGAGATCAGCCCTGGATGTTCTTTGGAAGGACTGATGCTAAAGCTGAAACTCCAATACTTTGGCCACCTCATGCGAAGAGTTGACTCATTGGAAAAGACTCTGATGCTGGGAGGGAGTGGGAGCAGGAGGAGAAGGGGACGACAGAAGATGAGATGGCTAGATGGCATCACCGACTTGATGGACGTGAGTTTGAGTGAACTCCTGGAGTTGGTGATGGACAGAGAGGCCTGGTGTGCTGCAATTCATGGGGTCGCAAAGAGTTGGACACGACTGAGTGACTGAACTGAACTGAACAATTAGTGATGTTGATCATATTTTCATACACTTACTGGCCATTTGTATATCTTTTCTGGAGAAATGGTTATTCAAGTCCTTTCCCCATTTTTGAATCACATTGTTTAGTTTTTGTTGTTGCTGAGTTGTAGGAATTATTGACATATTCTAGATATTAATACCATATCAGATATATGATTTGCAAATATTTCCTCCTATTTCATAGGTTGCCTTTTTACTATGATGGACTCCTACAAGTCATGAAAGTTTAAAATTTTTCTGCAGTCCAATTTATCTGTTTTTTCTTCCATTGCCTCTGCTTTCGGTGTTATTTCTAAGAAATCATTGGCCGCTACAACGGCGCAGAGCGCGGCAGAGAGGAGCTACCCCGTGCCCGAGGGCAGGGGCAGTGGCCGAGAAGAGCTACAAATTCAGACTGAAATTGAAGAAAGTGGTGAAAACCACTAGGCCATTCAGATATGACCTAAGTCAAATCCCTTATGACTATAAAGTGGAAGTGAGAAATAGATTTAAGGGACTAGATCTGATAGACAGGGTGCCTGATGAACTATGGATGGAGGTTGGTGACATTGTACAGGAAACAGGAATCAAGACCATCCCCAAGAAAAAGAAATGCAAACAAGCAAAATGGCTGTCTGAGGAGGACTTACAAATAGCTGTGAAAAGAAGAGTAGCAAAAAGCAAAGAAGAAAAGGAAAGTAATACCCATTTGAATGCAGAGTTCCAAAGAATAGCAAGGAGAGATAAGAAAGATTTCCTCAGCGATCAATGCAAAGAAATAGAGGAAAACAATAGAATGGGAAAAGCTAGAGATCTCTTGAAGAAAATTAGAGATACCAAGGGAACATTTCATGCAAAGATGGGCACAATAAAGGACAGAAATGGTAGGGACCTAACAGAAGCAGAAGATATTAAGAAAAGGTGGCAAGAATACACAGAAGAACTGTACAAAAAAGATCTTCATGACCCAGATATTCACGATGGTGTGATACTCACCTAGAGCCAGACATCCTGGAATGTGAAGTCAAGTGGGCCTTAGGAAGCATCACTACGAACAAAGCTAGTGGAGGTGATAGAACACCAGTTGAGCTATTTCAAATCCTGAAAGATGATGTTGTGAAAGTGCTGCACTCAATATGCCAGCAAATGTGGAAAACTCAGCAGTGGCCACAGGACTGGAAAAGGTCAGTTTTCATTCCAATCCCAAAGAAAGGCAATGTCAAAGAATGCTCAAACTACTGCACAATTGCGCTCATCTCACACGCTAGTAAAGTAATGCTTAAAATTCTCCAAGCCAGGTTTCAAGAATACGTGAACCGTGAACTTCCAGATGTTCAAGCTGGTTTTAGAAAAGGCAGAGGAACCAGAAATCAAATTGCCAACATCTGCTGGATCACCAAAAGCAAGAGAGTTCCAGAAAAACATCTATTTCTGCTTTATTGACTATACCAAAGCCGTAGACTGTGTGGATCACAATAAACTGTGGAAAATTCTGAAAGAGATGGGAATACCAGACCACCTGACCTGCCTCTTGAGAAACCTGTATGCAGGTCAGGAAGCAACAGTTAGAACTGGACATGGAACAACAGACTGGTTCCAAATAGGAAAAGGAGTATGTCAAGGCTGTATATTGTCACCCTGCTTATTTAACTTATATGCAGAATACATCGTGAGAATGCTGGGCTGGAGGAAGCAAAAGCTGGAATCAAGATTGCTGGGAGAAATACCAATAACCTCAGATATGCAGATGATACCACCCTTATGGCAGAAAGTGAAGAGGAACTAAAAAGCCTCTTGATGAAAGTGAAAGAGGGGAGTGAAAAAGTTGGCTTAAAGCTCAGCATTCAGAAAACGACGGCATCTGGTCCCATCCCTTCATGGGAAATAGCTGGGGAAACAGTGGAAACAGTGTCAGACTTTATTTTGGGGGGCTCCAAAATCACTGCAGATGGTGACTGCAGCCATGAAATTAGAAGACACTCCTTGGAAGGAAAGTTATGACCAACCTAGATAGCATATTCAAAAGCAGAGACATTACTTTTCCAACAAAGGTCCGTCCAGTCAAGGCCATGATTTTTCCCGTGGTCATGTATGTATGTGAGAGTTGGACTTTAAGGAAAGATGAGCACTGAAGAATTGATGCTTTTGAGCTGTGGTTGGAGAAGACTCTTGAGAGTCCCTTGGACTGCAAGGAGATCCAACCAGTCCATCCTAAAGGAGTTCAGTCCTGGGTGTTCATTGTCAGGACTGATGTTGAAGCTGAAACTCCAATACTTTGGCCACCTGATGCAAAGAGCTGACTCATTTGAAAAGACCCTGATGCTGGGAAAGATTGAGGGCAGGAGGAAAAGGGGGTTACAGAGGATGAAATGGTTGGATGGCATCACTGACTCGATGGATATGGGTTTGGGTAGACTCCTGGAGTTGATGATGGACAGGGAGGCCTGGCATGCTGCAATTCATGGGGTTGCAAAGAGTCAGACATGACTGAGCGACTGAACTGAACTGAACTAAGAAATTGTTACCAGAAGCAATGTCGTAAAGTTTCCCTCTGTGTTTTCTTCTAAGGGTGTTATAGTTTTAGCTCTTATGTTCAGGATTTTGATCCATTTTGAGTTAATTTCTGTGTGATATAAGGTAAGGGTCCAACTTCATATCTTGCCTGTGTGTATCCAGTTCTTTCAACATCAATGTTGAAAGAAAAGGAAATTCTTGAGGGAAAAGTTAATTTTTTTTTTTTAGGTCCTTTGAAGCAGAGCCTGTAGCAAGAACTTATTTATAGATAGCTTATTTGCAAATGATATGAGGAAGCAGGAGTTAGGAAAAAGGAACACTGATGCAAGGGAGGATAAAAATCCAGTATAAAGGTATATTATGGAGGTTGCTGCCATAAATGACAGAGGCTTGGTTCATAGCAGCACTATTTACAGTAGGCAAGACATGGACAAAGCCTAAGGGTCCATTAACAGATGACTGGACAAAGAACATATGGTGTATATATAAAATGGAACATTAAATATTACTCAGCCATAAGAAGAATGAAAAAGTGCTCTTTGTAGCAGCATGGACAGACCTAGAGATTATCAAACTAAGTCAAGTAAGTCAGATAAAGACAACTATCATGATACCATTTATATGTGGAATCTAAATAATAGTACAAATGAACTTATTTCCAAAACAGAAACAGACTCACAAATATAGAAAATAAACTTACTTTTACCAAAGGGGAAGAGGTGGAGGAGGGATAAATTGGGAGTATGGGACTAACCGATGCTTACCCCTACGTATAAAATAGAGAAACAAGCATTTACTATATGCACAGGAACTTTGTTCAATGTCTTATAATAAACTATAATGGAAAAGAACTGAATAATATATATAAATATAAATTTTAAAAAAGAAAGGAAGTGATCAATGTCATGTAGGAGATAGGTACAGAAGGAGGAGGTTTCTGGTAATGAGTAGTAAATGTTTCACAAGAAAGGTCATAGGCAAGCTGGGTCTTGAAAATGAGGTTTATTTGTTGATTCATTCAAAAAATACTTATTGATAGCCTTTTGTGCACCAGACATTTTCTAGGAGCTAGGGATTCTGTGGTGAGCAAACAAAAATAGTCCCTGCCCTTCTTATACTCTAAAAGAAAGACACAATGATATATAAATTCATTTATCAAATTAATAAGCAAGATAACATAAGAGAGTGGTAAGCATTAACAAAAGATAACAATAGAGTGTCTAGGTGGGACTGGAGATATGGCTGTGGACAGAGTGATCATGAAATTCCCTAAAGAGAACACATTTAAGTGAAAATCTGAATTGTGATAAGAATGTGTCTACCCCTTAACAATCAGAGACTAAGAGAAAATGCAAAGACCACAAGTAGAGGAAGGGCTTGCAGCTTTAATGATGGAAATAAGCCAGTGATTCTGCAGAGTAAGAGCCAGAGATGGAAGAAGGCTATGCAATGAAGTCAGATGCATGGGCTCGGGCCAGGTCACACAAGACCCAGAGGACCGCCCACCCAGTAAGGCTTTTGGACTTAATCTTTGTACCAGGAAAGTCACTGGTGGGTTTTAAGCAGGAGAGTGAACTAATATAATTTATGTGTTAAAAGCTCATTCTGACTGCTGTAACAAAAATAGTTCATGCAGGATGGGAGCAGGAGGTCTGAGCCAGTGCTGAAGCTCCTGCAGATGTCACTCAGGTTGGACTTGGGGATGACTTGGTCCAGGCTGGTGGCAGTAGAAATAGAGAGGAGGGAAAGTTTAGGATTTAATGTTGCAGGTGGGCTTGAAGACGGCCATGGAGGCATGGACCGAAGTGCCAAGTCAGGCAAGAGGCTTATAAGGAAATAAAGCTTTGTTCTCCTTGAATGGTTTAAGAGGGCCATTGACAAGCACATGATGGAGCTGTGGCTTTGAAAGAGATCAAAATGGTGAACACTCGCTGCAAAGAAATAAGACTTAATTCCGTAGGCAATGGGGAGTGATTGACGCTTTTTTTAAACAAAAGGGTGATAGAAGCCAAGCTGCATTCTTGGTCTTGTCACCATTGGGTCAAAAAGCTCATAAATTTAACCAGAAAAACAACAATAGTGTATGTGTGTGTGTATATGTGTGTGTGCGTGTGTGTGTGTACTTAAGCAGGGAAAGTAAAAGCAACTTGGACAGTAAAGCCAGTGAACTTCTTCAGAGGTTAATTTACTTCTCTGTTTATTGATGTTGCTATGGTGATGCTAAAAGCCTAGCCAGGAGGACAGAGAACAGTTGACTGTCTCTGCACTTAATAATCTGATTTTATGTAAGACATCGAGAAAGAATGCAATAACTCAGGGCCTTTGCTGTGAGCATTAAAAGAAACCAGATGAGGCTGAGCTCATATCCTTCCCAGCCACAACAGTGCCCCTCCTTGGGTGCTGGGTTTCAGGCCCAGCTGTTTGGCACTACCCAGCCTGACATTTGGAGGAGCTCACTCTGCATTTTGCCCCTCTCTCCCTTTTGCTCCCTCAAACTGGAATATTGCTAACAGCCCACAAAGTAAAATAAAACCACAAGGAAATAGAAAAGGAATTCTGCCTATAAAAGGGGATTTGCAAAGGGAAGCTGGTTTCATTGGTAGATGAAAAAGACTCCCTCCCAGAGTACTAGTTGATATGGCCCTGAGCGTGGGTCTTGGAGAAGCTGCAGATTTTTATTTAGATTTGGATTTTTCCACTTTCTTTCAGGAAGCTGATGTTTGGAAGCTGGTGGTCAAGGTATTTTTTCTCCTTAATTAGAAACACATTCTTTCTGTTGTTGTTTATGATAAAACCACTGAATTTTTCCCTTTTCCTCAAAATCATAGTAAGGTTGTGTTCTCTAACTGGATTTTTGGAGGTGAGCAGTAAAAATCAAAAAGGGACCTTCTATTATTCTAAATTCTAAACTCTGAACATCACAGATTTTAAAATTATATCTCACTTAAACCTCTTAGCAATCACAGAAAATATTAGTATTATCCTAATTTCATAGATTAGCAAGCTAGGGCTTCACTGGTGTGAGGGCCTCATTGTTACGTGTGATGTGATTTGAGCAATAACAAGAAAGGATACTGCGATTCTAAAATAGCAGGGACTAGACAGCTTTATATGCAAAAGTTTTCTTTTGCTCAAACATTAGAGATTTCAAGAATGTTTCAAAGTCCAGTGCAAAATTAAGTTCCAACCTCATAGCTTTGACTACCTGTATTTAACAGAGTGAGCACTCCCTTTCTCCCAGTCTGTGATGACTTCATAGAATCACAATATCCATAGCCTGTGACAGAACCAGATTCTGAATCAAAATGATGTATACACACTTAAAATCTGATGAAACTATCCTGATTTTCAAAGGCTAACATAGTCAACATAAGCCAGAACTATTTTTAAGATAAACATCTGCTCCAGGTTAATTTTCCAGTAGTAAAGAAAAAGTGCTGTAAAGCACAACAATAAGAACTTCTATATGATCATCTTCTTTTATAGTCTAGCAGGAGGGGATCTTAAAATGAGCATCTTCAAAGTATATGCAAGACAAGAAGTAGAATGCCCATCTGTAATGAGTACAAAGTGATATATTGATCATTTTAAAGTGCTCATTTTATCAACAGAGGAATAGATAAATAAGACGTGGCATACATATGAAATGGAATATTACTCAACCATAATAATGAAATTTTGCCATCTCTAACAACATAAATGGACTTAGAGGGTATTATGTTAGGTGAAATAAGACAGAGAAATGGAAACAGAAATGAATCTCTGACATCATTTCCATGTAGAATCTAAAATATAAAACAAATGAAATAATATAACAAAACACAAACAGACAGACCCACAGATATGCAGAACAAACTAGAGATTACCAGAGAGGAGGAAGGGGGAGGGGCATATAAGGATGGAGGATTAAGAGGTACAAACTACTATGAATAAAATAAATAAGCTAAAAGGATATAAATATGTACAACACAGGGAATATAGCCAATATTATATAATAACTATAAATGGAGTATAACCTTTAAAATTTGTGACTCAATATATTGCACACCTGAAACATAGAATACTGTACATCAACTATACCTCAATAATAATAATAATAAATACTCACTGAGGAGCTATTACACAGTTTGCATAGTCTGATACACTTGGTGAAGATATCCCATAGGGTGATCACTGGCTTGGTGAAGGGCAAAGTGGGGCAAAGTGGTTTTTTCCAAGAGTATGAAGAAGTTTCAACTTAAACGTCTCTTCTTTAGGGAGGATACCCCTGATACTTTGGGTACTGTCCCTTGATATGTTAATATCACACTCTCACCCTCAAAGTTTCATTCACAGCATTTGTCACAAATGTAATTTAAACGATTATTTGGGTAAAAATTCATTAATGAATATCTCTGCACTGCAACATAAGGTCCATGAGATGATGCTTGTCCTTTCACTTTCTGAAGGAATCCAAATGTTTATTTCAATGTTGAACATATGTGAAGATGTCAGTCAGGTTTTACTGAATGATTTGACAGAAGGGAAAATAATTTACCTAAAATAAGAAAAAACAAAACAATAAAAAGAGTGAATTCAGTGAAAGTGAGTCTAGATAAAATCATTTCCAAAATTTTGATATTAAAGAAAATGGTCCTTTATGATAGAAGCTAAAATTTTAATTACTCTGGGAAAGTGTGTGATGATTTCCAGGCCCCTATGAATTCAGTCATACCTTTATAACGTTTTGTATTTTGTTGTGGTTCTGAAACAGGAGGGAAAGTGGTAGGAACAACCTTTAAAAGATGACATGACCATCAGTTCAGTTCAGTTCAGCAGCTCAGTCGTGTCCGACTCTTTGCGACCCCATGAACCGCAGCACGCCAGGCCTCCATGTCCATCACCAACTCCCGGAGTTCACTCAGACTCACATCCATCGAGTCGGTGATGCCATCCAGCCATCCCATCCTCTGCCGTCCCCTTCTCCTCCTGCCCCCAATCCCTCCCAGCATCACAGTCTTTTCCAATGAGTCAACTCTTCGCATGAGGTGGCCAAATATTGGAGTTTCAGCTTTAGCATCGTTCCTTCCAAAGAAATCCCAAGGCTGATCTCCTTCAGAATGGACTGGTTGGATCTCCTTGCAGTCCAAGGGACTCATAAGAGTCTTCTCCAACACCACAGTTCAAAAATACATGACAAAAACTGGTCAGGACCAACTATGTCCAAGATGGCTGAATATTCTGCTTTCAGTGTGTCTTGAGCCTCACAGTAATATGCTCATTATAATAAATTAGCATCTAAATGACATATACCAAGAGAGTTCTCAGGCTAACCATAAAAGGCCAAAAAGTGGGCAGTGGTCCAATTCCAGGGAATCTCCACCCCTTCCCTCAAATAATTTGAATAATTCTCACATTCATTAGCCTATGAGATTATATCCTCCATAAAAACTAATGACTCCATATTCTGGGGCCTCTCACTCCTGAGATGACTCATACTCTGTCTATGGAGTATGTTTTTTTCTAAATAAACCCATTTAGCTATCACTTTGCCTCTCACTGAATTCTTTCTATGATAAGACATCAATAACCTGAGCTTCATTAGGTCCTGAAACCAGGTGTGTGTTCTCAATTAAAAGACCATGGGTTCAAGCCCCAATCTGAGTTCCATGGTTTTAGTTTCAGTTCTATTTATACACATTTGGAAAATAACGAAGTTGCTGTATGTGACATGTGATTTATCCTATCTGCAGACAAACATACACATTTGGTGTTCTTTTCCATAGCTGCTTGGATACCAAGCACTGTCACTCACAGTCTGGGAACTAGACTTATGCCAACTGCTCCCTAAAGTTCTGAGGTTTATATGTTCAGTGTTTGGCAGCAAGTGAGTAAGAAGACTTACTACTCAATGATTAGTACAACCAAAATCTTGAGGATGCCTTCTAGCCTTCAGCACTGCACACTAGATAATGGCCCCTGTGCTCCTGGCCACATGATGTGAAGAGCCGACTCATTGGAAAAGACCCCGATGCTGGGAAAGATTGAAGGCAGAAGGAGAAAGGAATAACAGAGGACGAGATGGCTGGATGGCATCACCGACTCAATGGATATGAGTTTAAGCAATCTCCAGGAGTTGGTGAAGGACAGAGAAGTCTGGCATGCTGGAGTCCATGAGGTCGCAAAGAGTCGGACACGACTGAGCGACTGAACAACATGCTTTTGAGGATTCTTAACAGTAACACAGGTATCTGATAAGAAGGGAGTGGGAGTGAAGGAGCAAATATCCTCACCTCTACTTTTATCACATCCTATTGCTGCTTCCCATGGGCCAAAACCAACAGAAGCCAGTTGGTGAGGGAGTCTGGACAATACAACCTAAAGACATCAGCATCTCAAGGCACAGACTAGCTCAGAGAAGGGCATAGAATGGATCTAGTGGGGCAAATGTGTGGTATAATCAGAAATATATCTAATCTTTGTCCTGGGTTCTTGGCACAAAGCTCCCCAAATCCTTGTAATTTCCTAAGTGATAAGATTATCCTTTGTAAAAAAAAAAAAGATTATCCTTTGTTATTCATGACAAGCCCTTTCAATCACACCTGAGTTTATGTTAATGAGGTGATACAGAGTGAGGTCCCAGCAAAACCTCAGGATGGGGCTGGTCACCAAAAAGATCAAGTAACTGGAACTTTTAGTTCTACCCATTGACTTCTGGGAAGGGAAGGGGTGCTGGAGAGTAAAAGATGTACAAAAATTCAAGAACAGCAAGATCTGATGAGTTTATGGGTTGATGAACACTTGGAGGTGGTGGGAGAGTGGTATGTCTAGAAAATGCATGAATGCTCCATAGACCTGTCCATACAACTTTCCTTGTGCATTTATCCCTTCCATCTCGCTGCTCCTGAGCTATATTCTTTTATAATAAACTGGCAGTCTAGTGAGCAAATGTTTTCCTGAGTTCCGAGAACTGGTCTAGCAAATATTAATAAATTGAAAGCAAGGTGGGCATCATAAGAACCTCAGATTCAAAGCCCCTAGGTTAGAAGGTAGAAACCTGGGACATGAGATATCCATTGGCAGAAGGGGGAGAACTGTCTTGTATGACTGAGCCCTTAATCTGTGGGATCTGATGCTCTCTCTAGGTAGACAGTGTCAGAATAGAGTTAAATTGTAGGACACCCAGTGGCATTGCAGAATTGCTTGATGTGTGAAAAAGCCACAGGTCTGGTATCAGAAAGGAAATGGTGTTGTAGAAGACAACTGAGGGGAGAGGAGACTCCCTGGAATGTGGTTTTCCTTAGACCAAAACAGCAGGGAAACTCTCACATTTGTAAACTTGACAATTAGCAAAGCACTCCTTCAATCCTCAAAGCTGGGGATTGGGAAACTGGCAATGGCATGAAATAGAGGAAAAGGAATGAAGGGACTTGCCCAGGGTTAAAAAGTAGGAAGCAGAACTCGGCCTTTCCTTAAGCAATGTGACCTGCATCTAGTGTCTTTGCTGTATTTTCGCTTTCCATCTCTACCGTCCCATCCTTCCACAAAAAGGATACCATTATAGCTAGAGATTCTTTGGTGCTAGGGCTGAGCAGTGTTGAGTGGTTCCTGTTCTGTTTCTTCTCTGTTTGTTTGGGGTTTTGGCCTCTATTTGTAAAATATTATCTTGCTGTCTCTATAGTATTTGTTGTTGTTGTTAATGTGCCCAGAATCTTTCATATCCTGCTTTTAGATGAGTTTTGGCTAACATGATGCCTAATTATTCACACTGGAGAGGGATGGGGGGTGGGGGGTGAGGAAGGGGTTGGGTTTGGAGAAACCTACACAGGGCTGCCCCCTGGGGGCCAGAAGAATGAGCCCCTTCTGGCAGGGAGTGGAGGGGTTGCAGGAGGCTAAAAGGTGAGAATGCTTGAGAGGCTCTGTGCTTGGTGGCTTTATCCCAGAAAACTTCAGTAGTGACAATCTATTGGGCTCTTTTTTGCCTGTTTATGGTTTTTCTATGTCTTACTTTAATCTTCCCTTAGCTGTCTAGATTCAGTGAAGATTACCATAAACTAACTTTTAAAACTTAACAGGTATTTCTTAAAGAAAATTTAAAAAAAAAGAAAAACATTGCCCATAATCCATCACCAGAGAGAATATTTTCATCTAAATCTTTCGTCATTATTCTCTGCATAGATATACATGCTTATTTATATAAAGTTTATTTTAAAATGCAATTATTCTATACACGCTGCTTTGTAGCTTACTCTTTCATCCCATATGGTGTCTTAAACAGCATAGATTTTTTTCAAATTTCATACAGAACTTTTCTCAACAATTTCATATCCAGAGTAGTGCCATAGCTAGAAATGAATGCCCTCTAGTTGAAGTAGGTGACATGGTGGAATGCCAGCTTCTCAAATGGAAGTGTGTTTGGAGATCATCTGGGGGTCTTGTTAAAATACAGATTCTGATTTAGGAGACCTGGGGGTAGGACTTGAGAGTCTGCATTTCTAACACACGCCCTGGTGGTGATGCTGATGTGGCTGGTCTGAGGCCCACACTTCGAGAACCACACAGTTGTGGTGGAAAGAACTTCAATCTAGGAGCCAAAAACACACCTTCAAATCTTGGCTATGGATTGTGGTTAAGTTTCTAAGCTTCTTTAATTCTTTTATATAAACAAAAGTTCATAAAAATCTGAATACACTTAGCATAAAATATGTGTTTGCACTTATGTCGAATAGTTACATATGTCTGGTTATATGGCCTCCCCAATGGCTTAGCAGGTAAAGAATCTGCCTGCAATGCAGGAGACACAGGAGATGCAGCTTTGATCCCTGAGTTGGGAAGATCCCCTGGAGAAGGAAGTGGCAACCATAGTTATGTTTCCTTTGTGGAAACATATTCTGTCCACTGTAGTGTATGGGGCTTCCCTGCTGGCTCAAAAGGTAAAGAATCTGCCTGCAGTGTAGGAGACCTGGATTCCGTCCCTGGGTCAGGAAGATCTCCTGGAGAAGGGTATGGCTACCCACTCCAGTATTCCTGCCTGGAGAATTCCAAGGACAGAGTAGCCTGGTGGGCTATAGTCCATGGGGTTGCAAAGAGTCAGACATGACTGAGCAACTAGCACGCATACCCACATGTACATGTATTGCGTATCCAAAGTTCCTTTGTGGACACATAGTATGTCTGCAGTTGTATATATGCATTGTTTACCAACCCCCACCCTCAACCTGGGTCCTGCCAGGGAAGGAGGCAATTTCCACTTCAAGGGATACACATTACAATATCTTTGAGCTCAATTCAGAACTAAAGCCCCCAACAAATGGAAGATGTTAGCATTCTTCAACCTAGATAACCTCGAGAAGCTCATCAGGAGACCAGATTAAAGGAGTATAGGTGCTGCACAACCCCTGATCCTTACCAACAACCTCATCCTGGAACCATTTCTATAAAACTCCTTACCAAACTCTCCCAGTTGGGGCACACAGTTTTGGGGTGGGGGGCATGAGCCCACTGTATCCCTGTCTGCCTGGCAAAGCAATAAAGCTATTCTTTTCTACTTCACCCAAAACTCTGTCTCTGAGATTCAATTTGGCACTGGTACACAGAGGATGAGTTTTCAGCATCACCTAATCTGCTGGCTTTATTTTCTTTTCCCGTCAAGACGTTCCTTCTGGACCCCTTCAGATACCTTTTCTTAGGAAGTTCTTGGCTTCTTTAGTTTGTATCTTCATATTCATTTCTAGGAGTCTGGTAGGACCTTGTGTTTTTCTTGCATAATCATTATAATTTGAATTTTTTAAAACTGGCATACAAACACAGAGTATAGAATTAGACTTCTCTGCTTCTCATTTCAGCTGAGGAACTTGCCAGCTATATCATTGCCAGCTAATCCTTGATAATAACTTTTTAAACAAGGACAGACCCTTACTCACTCATTGTGGCTTCCCTTACCAGTTTAGGGGCAGAGGGAGTCATGACTGTCCTGGGGAAAATGACTTGCTCTGCCTTTACTGGGAGCCCTTTGAAGGCTTGGTGGTCTAGTTTCTTGAGGGTGGGGGTGATAGTGGGTGAAGACAGCAGGCTGAGTCAGTCCGGTGCTTGCCTTTGCCCCAGGAAGTTCTTTGTATGAAAACTAAAAGAGCGGATTCTTATGTGCTGTTTCATTCTGGACCCCAGTGATTAAATTCTGAAGGGCCTCATGCTGAGATCAAAATTGGGGAATTATGTTCTCTTGAAATACCACCCTGGGTGGGCCTAGCTTGGGGACAGATAGTTATAGTTAGGCAAACAAAAATGAGTGAACTGAAATAGCTTAATTGATTAAAGCAGGCCAAGATAAAGTTTCCAGTGCTTACATGTTCAAATACTCAATGAGCAAATGCTGTCCTTTACTTGAATTATTTAGGTACTTAAGTCTAACTCCCTTGGTTGCTATTTTCTTGTTTATTCTCATGGAGCCTTGCATGCTCTCTAGCTTCTTAGTGTGAGGACTGCAAATCCTTCTCTGTAAACCCACAGCAGTGGGGGAGGGGCAGAAAATGGATGGTTTCTTTGTTGTGACCTGGTCATTGTTTACCTCTGACTCATGATTTTACACAATAATTTTTTTTGTATGTGTTTGTGTGTCTGTTGGTGGAGGCATCATGGTTCACTTAAATAATATGAGATGACTCAAATCCTTTTGAGGATAATTTGGGTATACTTTCGATATAGAATCCACATATATAGAAGGGAGGTAATGCAACAGTGGAAAGAAAATGGAGTGAAGGCAAGGAAGACATTCCACCTCAAAATGTTGCAGGGAGGAAGCCAAGTCTGACTCCATGTTGGAAACTGTTTCTTTGACTTGCTTTTATTATTATAATCATACTCAAAGGCTTGCCTGGAGGACCCTGCCCCTCTGCTTGACTGTAAACTAAAGTGCCTTTGTTCAGCTCATGGAGAGATAGTTTGTCTCTGCCCAGCTATGAATAGAAGCTTTCCTTGGAAGAAAGCTATGACAAACCTAGACAGCATATTAAAAAGCAGAGACATTACTTTGCCAACAAAGGTCCATCTAGTCAAGGCTATGTTTTTTCCAGTAGTCATGTATGGATGTGAGAGTTGGACTATAAAAGAGCTGAGTGCTGAAGAATTGATGCTTTTGAACTGTGGTGTTGGAGAAGACTCTTGAGAGTCCCTTGGACTGTAAGGAGATCCAACCTGTCCATCCTAAAGGAAATAAGTCCTGAATATTCATTGGAAGGACTGATGCTAAAGTTGGATCTCCAATACTTGGGCCACCTGATGTGAACAGTTAACTCATTTGAAGAGACCCTGATGCTGGGAAAGATTGAAGGCAGGAGGAGAAGTGGGTAACAGAGGATGAGATGGTTGGATGGCATCACCAACTCGATGGACATGAGTTCGAGCAAGCTCCAGGAGTTGGTGATGGATAGGGAAGCCTGGCGTGCTGCAGTCCATGGGGTTGCAAACAGTCAGACATGACTGAGCAACTGAACTGAACACACACCCCTTCTGAAGACAGGACATTCCCTTGGAGATGTTTTGCAAGACTGAATGAAGACCCTTTCACTTTACTTCCTCACTGCATCTCCCTCTCGATTCTGTCTTTTGACTTTTGTTTCTCATTGCTTCTTTCTCTCTAATCTGTAAAAGACCCTGGCATCCAGACCCCAATAAGATGGTTATTTTGAGGTGCTAGTATGCCATCTTCTCAGTCTGCCAGCTCCCCAATTAAAGTTTCTTCCTTGCCTCAACACCTCATCGCTCAGATTCATCAGTCTATTGTGTGGTGAGCAGAGTGAGCTTGGTAACAAAAATACTCCTTGGTAACAAAAATACTCCTCTTTGGCATATAGATTGTGGTGAGCAGAGTGAGCTTGGTAACAAAAATACTCCTTGGTAACAAAAATACTCCTCTTTGGCATATAGATTATTTGGGGTTGATTATATTTGAAAAGTTGAAGACACAGGAGAATCTCTGCAAATCAAGCAGAGGTTATCCTTTATATTAACAAGGGAAATCTCTATTTGTAAGATGTCTCTGTACCAGAAGAGGAGGATGGTCAAATCTACAGAAATTCTTATCAGTGGAGAAGACATCAACTTATATCTGCATAACAACCATAGCCTTGTTTACTGTGCTTTGCCTGTAAACCTTCCATAAGTGCCCTCCTCCCACCCAACACAACATCTTTCTTTCGTGGTTGTGTATATGTGTGCAATCAGTCGTGTCTGACTCTGTGACCCCGAGGACTAGAGCCTGCCAGGCTCTTCTGTCCATGGGATTCTCTAGCCAAGGATACGGGAGCAGGTTACCATTTCCTTCTCCAGGGAATCTTCCCAACCCAGGGATCAAACCTGCATCTCCTGTGTTTCCTGCATTCGCAGGTAGATTCTTTACCACTGAGCTACCTGGGAAACTGTACATACTATCAAACTTTTTTCATTTTTCTGCTGCCAATTTGCTTCAATTACAGGAATTCTCAGCCAAGAACCTAAAAGAGTAGAGGGAAAATTACTTTTCCTCCCCTAGGGGAACAATGAGGAAGAAATTGACAAAGAAGATATTTTGAAAAGTAACAAGTTAATTAGGAATCAGCTTAAGGAGATTGAGTTTAAAGAAAATTAAAGTCTGGACAAAGCTGACAGAGATTAGATGATATTTCTGAGCATTGTTAGGATAGTATCCTGGCCTTGCCTTGATGATAATCTATACATGGTTATAAATTTTTCCTATTTTGGAAAGAAGTTTCTCACCCCACTGGTGTTGTCTTACCTTATAAAGGTGGTTCCATTTATTGAGTACATTTGTAAGCAAGTCTTTGCAGGAAATCACTCTCAGCAGGAAAACCCTTTTCTTGTCAATTTAAGCAAAGCTACATTGGAGCTAACTTTTAAATCAGGGGCTGCAATATTCTACTCATTCCTGACCCTAGCATACCTTTCAAATTTTTTGACCATACAATATTTTGCCCCACTTATTGGTTCTTTCAATAGATCAAAGAAGTAGAAATTAAGAATGAGTGATTAACAGATGGCCAGATCTCTTCTCTAGCTTCCTCTTCAGTGATCTTGCAAACAAACTGTGTGAAAAAGATGGCATCTAAAGAAAGATCACAAGGGACTTACCTGGCAGTTCAGCAGCTAAGATAACATGCTTCCACTGAGAGGAGTGTGAGTTCGATCCCTGGTCAGGGAACTAAGGTCCTGCATGCTGCACAGTGCAGTCAAAAACAGGAAAAAAAATAAAAGTGGAAAAAAATAAAGATCACAAGAAGTCAACAAGCCTGCACCCAGTGGGAGAGAGTGAGAATTCTGACCCCCATCTCAATGATTAATTAGGATTACTTCTCCTTTTCCCTTAAAAACTTTCATGGCCAAGCAGAATCTTAGGAAACAGTTTTTGGGAGACATAGAGTCCATCTCCCCAGATTAGTGGCATTCTGATTAAAAGCAACATTGCTTTCTGCCAACTGCTTCCTGGGTATTGATTTTCCAGTAGCCGGAGGTTTGGTAACACTCACCACGTAGATAGTGAGTGTAGTTTTTGAAGTGTGTAGGATTCCAATCAATGGGAAAATTTAATACCACCATCTGGTGCCTCCTGTTGGTTACACAGAGAATTGGCTGAAGGGAAATGAAATTGGCAACACTATGAGATAGAAGTTTTGCTAGCTGGGCTGCAGCATTCCTGCCCAGAGAAGTCTGGGTCACAACAGTCTCCACCTGCAAGAACAGTATTCAGTGGCCATTCCTCAGTGCGCAGTTCTGAGTCCCTGTGCTGGAGGCCAGGGAGGTGAGCTGATGCCTCTGTACGTTAGGGTGTCAGGCTTCAGGGTACAATGGGGATAGCTGTGAGCTTCGGTGCATGATGAGTTGTAACCATATCCCCCTTTCTTCCCTGGATGACTAATCCTCATGGATAGCTCGAAACATAATGGCTTCACCAGCATCTCTATTTCTTTCATAATCTGCTGTTCTGGATTTTAAGCACTACATGCTCCTTTTTAAAATTTTATGTGGCATGTGGCTAAAATAGGGAGGAGAGTTTAGGGCTCTTGGGTGAAAGGAGAAATGGGAAGAGATTAATGCATCATGCATAGTTTCAATGGTGGGCATTCTGCTTTCCATGAGGAGCAAACGTTTTCCATTTCCACTCGAGGTATACTAATTACTGAATTTTCATAAAACTTGTTGGCTATTTTTTCTCTACTTCTTCCAGTGATGGAAATGAAGTCTTAAAGAAGTGCTATTAACCTGATCAAGAGCACATAATCTGGACTTCCCTAGTGGTGCAGTGGATGGGAATCCACCCACCGGTGCAGGGGACTCAGGTTTGATCCCTGGTCTGGGAAGATCCCACATGCCGCAGAGCAGCTAAGCCGGTGCACCCCAGCTACTGAGCCCACGCTGTGTAGCCTGTGAGCCGCAAGTACGGAGCCGGCGTGCTGCAACTGAAGCCTGCACGCCTAGAGCCTGTCTGTCCTCCACAGCAAGAGCAGCCATCACAATAAGCCCCCACTCCTGCTCACCACAACGAGAGAAAGCCCACGTGCAGCAACAAAGACCCAGCACAACCAAAAAGGGGAAAAAAAAGAGAGAGCACATAATCTGAGCAAGAAAGAGCTAGGCCTCCAACCTCTATCCAGAGACACCATAGGTCAGTATCTTACCCTTGTTCTGCCATCCAAAACCCTTCACCTATTATCCAACCCACCCCCAACTGAGGCAGTAACAGGAAGGGAGCATCACTGAGGTCTGCTGCTCTGACAGTTATTCCTAAGTAGTCACCAGCTGTCTCCTCCAACTTTCGTTTTGGAGGAGGCAGGTCCTGTTCATCTGCCAACTTCTTTATTCCTTAGAACTGACGGATCCTGGGATTCCAGTTCAAACTTCAGTTTGGAGAACTCTGAGCCCAATGAACCATGTCATAACCACATCAGGTTTTCTTCTTTCTTTTTCTTTTGTTTTTCCCTTAGCCAAATAGAGGCTGAATGGATGGGCTCTTGGCAACCTCATCGCTTCTATTGTGTTCTCATCATTATTTAAACAAATGGTATTCACTGGGGTCCAAGTCAGAAGACAGGACACAGAGAAGGCTTTTTATCAGTCAGCTGGACTGCTCTTTGCTTTTCCCAAGTCTTTTGTGTTCCCCGAGGGTCCTCAAGTGTGGAGAAGCTCACAAAGGAACTAAAATGGACACAGCCTTTGTCTGAAAAGGGACAGCCAGTCAGTCCCCTCTGCCCCTCCGCAGATGTCTTGATCCTTTTGATAAAACAGCACTTTTTTACTTAAGGCACTTACATATGCTGTTAAGGCACTAGGGGCGGCAGAAGTGGAGAGTCATGTGCAGGTTTTTTACAAGAATCAATTTAGGCACTAGGATGTACACAGCACAGAAAGGTGTTGGAAGATGCTGGCTCTGCAGAGAGTATGCCTCCGTTCCAATAATTATAAAAGTGATCTCGAAAATGCTTTCACCTAGCGAGACTTAGATCCCTCATATGTAAATGGGAACAATTATTACAGGTATTTCACAGCATTAACCAGAGAATTAAGTGAAATACTGCATGCAGCATGTTTATTGGAACATTTTGTGCTTTTCTTATACTCTCACTTTTATAACTATAGCTAAGGATAGATTTATGGAGGGAGGTGGCCTTGGGTCCTGGAAAGGGGAAAAATTATACAATGTTTCAGGCCCAAGTCCAGGGAGTCATGACATTTGGAGAATAGAGGCATCTGCAATTTATCTTTTCACTCTAGGGTATACAGTTAGTGAAATATTTTACAAATCTGAAAAGTTTCAAGTAAACTACACTAGTTTAACACATTGATGCTTGAACTTATTTCCCATACCACATTTCCCATAAATAATAGTCCAAGAATTTTTTTTCTTTGTTACCTCTTTGAATCCTATAAAAATGGGTCAGTTCAGTTCAGTTGCTCAGTCGTGTCCGACTTTTTGCGACCCCATGAATCGCAGCACGCCAGTGGAGTCCATCACCAACTCCTGAATATTTGAAAAAAATCAGTGTATTTGAAAATTCATAATGAATGTTAGGATACAGTCTCTGACCAGGCCTGTATGAAAATAACATAATTCAGCATTGGCCAAATTAATTTGAATATGAAGCACTGCTGTCTCTACTGCTGCTGCTGTTCTTGGGAGTGAGGGAGCAGAAGGGTGCATATAACCACACCTTGGAGAGTGGCGGTCCATGGGACTTGGTTTGGAAGCTCTCCAGATTATTCCCAAGAGTGGATCTGATGTTAAGCTGTCTCACTCAAATGTGTGCTGTCAGTTCAAGTGTTTGCATGCAGAGTGTCTAGTCCATCAAAAAATGTTCTTTGCAACAATGATAGTAACACTAGGCGTTGTTCAATAATAGTGGCTCTTAGAAGGGGAGAATGAGGGGAAGGCAGAGTTAGGGAGTTTGGGGTGGACATGTACACACTGCTGCTGCTACTGCTGCTAAGTCGCTTCAGTCATGTCCAACTCTGTGCGACCCCATAGACGGCAGCCCACCAGGCTCCACTGTCCCTGGGATTCTCCAGGCAAGAACACTGGAGTGGGTTGCCAGTTCCTTCTCCAATGTACACACTATTACATTTAAAATGGATAATCAACAAGGTCCTACTGTATAGCACAGGGAACTCTGCTTACTGTTATGTGACAGCCCTGAGGGGAGAGGAGTTTAGGGGAGAATGGATACATGTATACATATGGCTGAGTCCCTTTGCTGTCAACCTGAAACTATCACAGCATTCTTAACTGGTTATTGTTGTTGTTTAGTCACTCAGTCATCTTCGACTCTTTTGCAACCCCAACTATATAGCCCTCCAGGCTACTCGGTCCATGGACTTTCCCAGGCTAGAATACCAGAGTGGGTTGCCCTTTCTTTTTCCAGGGGATTGCCTTGACTGAGGGATTGAATCCATATTTCCTGCATTGGCAGGTGAATTCTTTACCACTGAGCCACCAGGGAAGCCCATAATCAGCTAAACTCCAATATAAAAGTAAAAAGTTAAAAAAATTTTTTTGAAACCCACCTACCGACTTTTGAACCTATTCCTTTCCTATGTTTTCCCCACTGAAGCAGCAATTGATCAAGCTGAAGTATTATTTTAGATACTGAGCAAGTGTATATCTTCTAAATAGATTTTTGAGCAAATTTAAAAATGGATTGTTACATGTAAGAAAGCCAAGGCTCTACAAACTATGATGAGACTTTATATGCATTTTACTATAAATTTGATAATTTAGGAGATAAACCACAGGCTTGCATGCTGGTTTAGAGAAAGAATGCCAAGACAGGCTGAGTGCATTGAGAACTAAATTGTGCAATTTTAGGGAACAATATCGGAGAAGGCAATGGCACTCCACTCCAGTACTCTTGCCTGGAAAATCCCATGGATGGAGGAGCCTGGTAGGCTGCAGTCCATGGGGTCGCTAAGAGTCGGACACGACTGAGCGACTTCACTTTCACTTTTCACTTTCATGCACTGGAGAAGGAAATGGCAAGCCACTCCAGTGTTCTTGCCTGGAGAATCCCAGGGACGGGGGAGCCTGGTGGGCTGCTGTCTATGGGGTCACACAGAGTTGGACACGACTGAAGGGACTAAGCAGCAGCAGCAGCAGGGAGCAATATGATAAAGCTATGGTAGGAAGGCTGCATAATTTAAAAACCTAAGTATTTTGCTCTTTACTAAATTGGTAAAAGTCAAATCAATGAAATATATATCAAAATGAAAAGTAAAATAAAATAGTGGTTCTGTAACCACTGCCCCTTTAGGGCAGTAAATCTGAAGCCATGAGCTGAGAAGTCTTAGCAGGTTGAACCAGGCAATCTTATCTCAGGAGGAAATACCTTATCATGATGTTGGGGCCTGGTAGCAAAGTTTGTGAAGTGAAGTGAAGTCGCTCAGTCCTCTCCGACTCTTTGCAACCCCATGGACTATAGCCTACTAGGCTCCTCCCTCCCTCCATGGGATTCTCCAGACAAGAGTACTGGAGTGGGTTGCCATTTCCTTCTCCAGGGTAGCCTACCAGGCTCCTCCCTCTATGGGATTCTCCAGGCAAGAGTACTAGAGTGGGTTACCATTTCCTTCTCCAGGGGATCTTCCCAACCCAGGGATCGAACCCAGGTCTCCGGCATTCCAGGCAGACACTTTAACCTCTGAGCCACCTTTGAGTGGCTCTTAATTAGCTGAATTTCCAAGATGTTTTATCATCAAATTATTTCTAAAACCATTTACAAACTTATGAAAACTTTACTTACCCCAACACTTTCCTACTGTAGTATGCAGAGTATATGAAAGGTCAAGGCATTAGGTAGCACTGAGAATGTAGGGGAGTATGTGTTAGATGCTGGAAAAGACTAGAGGCAGGGGAGGAAGACATAAAGAAAGCATGACGAAGCTATGTTCTCTCAATTTGCATATATGTATGCAATATAGAGATTAATATTATTTTACAATGAATTGGTAACCATATTTTTAGATTATCTAGATATATGATTTGTTTTTGGGGGGAGTATAAAAACTAAATATAACTGATGAAAATTTCAGTTTTCTTTTATGTATTTACAGCTACATAACTGTAGCCTAAAATTTGCTGTGACTAAAATTTTGTGAATTACTTAGCATTTCATAGGTTGCTGGCACTACATCATGAGAACGTCCTAATTCTGAGCTTTTTGGTTCTGAGTCCACCCACTGAGTCTAATACACTGTGTCTTTGGAAAATCTCTTTACCCTAAGTAGTCTTTAGTTTCTTCTTATGTAAACTGAAAATAGTAACAGTGCTTCTGGATGTTTATGAAGTATATTTTTAATAATATACTGAAGTCATCCCTAAAAACCTCTCCATATATTGACATTGGTTCAACAACAATATTTTCATGGGTATACAGTAGAATAAGAAAAAAAGATCACTGTGGTGAGTGCTATTAAAATTTTGTATATTTTTTTTAAAAATGGAGATAAATTCTTTCTATACTTTTCATTTAAAATTTTCTTTATTTTACAGAATACCTTTTTGAGGTTTCCCCAGTCCCCTGCTCGCCCCCCTCCCCAACACCATTTCACTAATAGGTAAAATCTCAAAGTTCCAGGATTGGTGAGCTGACGATATAGAAACGCTGGTTACAACGGATACCTATGAGTCAGTGTACAAATGAATTGTGCTGTTGTATGAAGTTATCCCTATGCCTAGCAGTGGAGAGAAAGAGAGATCTTCAGATACGTTTTTGGGTGAGTCCTTCTGAAACACAGTGTTTTTGTCAATGGGAAAAAGCTGAAAGCCTTCCCACTAAAATCTGTAATAAGACAAGGATGCCCACTCTTACCACTTTCATTCAACATAATATTAAAAGTCCTAGCCACAGCAATCAAATAAGTAAAAGAAATAAAAGGTATCTAATTTGGAAGAGAAGAGTTAAAATTTTCTGTATATGCAGATGACATGATACTATATATAGAAAACTTTAGAGACTCCACACAAAAATTATGTGAGGGACTTCCCTGGTGGTTCAGTGGTTAAGACTCCACGCTCCCAAAACAGGGGGCCTGGGTTTGATCTCTGGTCAGGGAACTAGACTTCCACATGCGAGAACTAAGAGTTAGCATGCTGCAACTAAAGCTCCTGTGTGCTGCAATGAAGATCAAAGATTCATGTACCGAGACTAAGACCTGGTGCGGCCAAGTAAATAAATAATCAATGTTTTAATTAAAAATCTACCAGAGCTGATAAATTCAGCAAGGTAGCAGGATACAAGATTAACATACAGAAGTCGGTTTTATTTCTTTACGCTGACAATGAAATATCAGAAAAGGGAAGTTTAAAAAGCAATTTTAAAGTAAGTTTTAAAATCACATAAAAAATACTAAGGAATAAATTTGACCAAAGAGGTGAAAGACTTATAAGCTGAAAACTATTAAATATTGATAAAGGAAACTGAAGGTGATTCAAATAGATGGAAAAATATCTGGTGCTCTTGGACTGAAGAATTAATATTGTTAAAATTGCCATACTACCCAAAGCAATCTACAGATTTGATGCAGTCATTATCAAATTACCCATGACACTGTCCACAGAACTAGAACAAAGAATCATAAAATTTATATGGAAGCATAAGTGACCAGAATTGCCAAAGCAACCCTGAGGAAAAAGAACAGACAATACTTCAAGCTGCAGTAATCAAAACAGTATCATATTGGCACAAAAACAGATACATAGATCAACTGAACAGAATAGAGAGCCCAGAAATAAACCTACACACTTAGAGTCAATAAATCTTCAACAAAGAAGGGAAGACTATACAATAGAGAAAGGACAGTCTCTTCAGCAAGAGGTACTGTAAAAGCTGGATAGCCACATATAAATCAAGGAAGTTAGAATACACCCTCTCGCCATACACAGAAATAAGTTCAAAATGGCTTAAAGACTTAAATATAAGACAAGACATCATGAAACTCCTAAAAGAGAATATAGGCAAAACATTCTCTGACATAAACTGTACCAATGTTTTCTTAGGTCATCTCCTAAGGCAATAGAAAGAAAAGCAAAAATAAACAAATGGGACCTAATCAAAACAAGTTTTTGCATAGCAAAGGAAACCATAAACAAAACAAAAAGAGAACCTACGGACTGGGAGAAAATATTTGCAAATGATGCAACCGACAAGAGCTTTATTTCCAAAATAATCAAACAACTCATATAACTCAACAACAAAGAAACAAACCAATCAAAAAATAGGCAGAAGATCTAAGTAGATGTTTCTCCAAAGAAGACATAGAGCAGGCCAACAGGCATAAAAAGAGATGCTCAACATTGCTAATTGTCACTGCATGCTAAATCACTTCAGTCATGTCCAACTCTTTGTGACCCTATGGACTGTAGCCCACCAGGCTCCTCTGTCCATGGGATTCTCCAGGCAAGAATACTGAAATGGGTTGCCATGCCCTCCTCCAGGGAAACTTCCCCACCCAGGGATCAAACCTGAATCTCATATCTCCTGCATTGATTGGTAGGTGGGTTCTGTACCACTAGCATTAAAGAAGTGCAAATCAGAATTACAATGAGATCATGGCATCCGGTCCCATCACTTCATGGGAAATAGATGGAGAAACAGTGGAAACAGTGTCAGACTTTATTTTTCTGGCTTCCAAAATCACTGCAGATGGTGACTGCAGCCATGAAATTAAAAGACGCTTACTCCTTGGAAGGAAAGTTATGACCAACCTAGATAGCACATTCAAAAGCAGAGACATTACTTTGCCAACAAAGGTCTGTCTAGTCAAGGCTACGGTTTTTCCTGTGGTCATGTATGGATGTGAGAGTTGGACTGTGAAGAAGGCTGAGTGCCAAAGAATTGATGCTTTTGAACTGTGGTGTTGGAGAAGACTCTTGAGAGTCCCTTGGACTGCAAGGAGATCCAACCAGTCCACTCTGAAGGAGATCAGCCCTGGGATTTCTTTGGAAGGAATGATGCTAAAGCTGAAACTCCAGTACTTTGGCCACCTCATGCGAAGAGCTGACTCATTGGAAAAGACTGTGATGCTGGGAGGGATTGGGGGCAGGAGGAGAAGGGGACGACAGAGGATGAGATGGCTGGATGGCATCACTGACTCGATGGATGTGAGTCTGAGTGAACTCCGGGAGCTGGTGATGGACATTGAGGCCTGGCATGCTGTGATTCATGGGGTTGCAAAGAGTTGGACACGACTGAGTGACTGAACTGACTGACTGACTGACCACCTCATACTAGTCAGAATGTCCAGTGATAAAAAGTATACAAATATGGGACTTCCCTGGTGGTCCAGTGGCTAGGACTCTGCACTCCCAGTGGAGGGGGTTCAGGTTCCATCCCTCGTCGGGGAACTTGATCCCACATGCTGCAAATACAACCTGGTGCAGCCAAATAAATACATATTAAAAAAAAAAAAAAGTATACAAATAAAAAAATGCTGGAGAGAGTGTGGAGAAAAGGGAACCCTCCTACACTGTTGGTGGGAATGTAAGTTGGTGTAGACACTATGGAAAAGAGTATGGAAGCTCCTCAGAAAACTAAAAATAGAGTTTTCATATGATCCCACAATCCCACTCCTGGGCAAAACTGTAATTCTAAAAGATACATGAACTCGCATGTTCATAGCAGCACTATTCACAATAGACAAGACATGAAAACAACCTAAACGTCCATTGACAGAAGAATAGATAAAAAAGATGTGGTGCACATATAATGAAATACT
The DNA here is from genome assembly GCF_019923935.1 of Bubalus bubalis. Taxonomy (NCBI): domain Eukaryota; kingdom Metazoa; phylum Chordata; class Mammalia; order Artiodactyla; family Bovidae; genus Bubalus; species Bubalus bubalis. Next base: position 52,409,408 of record NC_059165.1, on the reverse strand, counting down.
GCTGCTGCTGCTGCTGCTAAGTCGCTTCAGTCGTGTCCGACTCTGTGCAACCCCATAGACGGCCGCCCACCAGGCTCCCCGGTCCCTGGGATTCTCCAGGCAAGAACACTGGAGTGGGTTGCCATTTCCTTCTCCAATGCAGGAAAGTGAAAAGTGAAAGTGAAGTCGCTCAGTCGTGTCTGACTCTTAGCGACCCTATGGACTGTAGTCCACCAGGCTCCGCATCCATAAAAAAAATCAAATAATGCCATTTATAGCAACATGGATGTACCTAGAGATTATTATATTAAGTGAAATAAATTAGAAAGAGAAAGAAAAACCACTTATATATGGAGTCTAAAATATGACATAAGTGAACTTACCCACAAAACAGACTCCTCACAGACATAGAAAACAGACTAGTGGTTGCCAAAGAGGGTGGGGAGAGAGATGGATTGGAATTGGGGATTAGTAGATGAAAATGATTTTAAATAGAATGAATAAACAACAAGGTCCTACTGTATAGAACAGGGAACTATATTAAATATGCTGTGATAATCATAATAGAAAAGAAAAAGAATATCTATATCTAGATAGCTGAATCATTTTGCTGTATACCAGAAACTAATACAACATTCAGTTCAGTCGCTCAGTCGTGTCCGACTCTTTGCAACCCCATGAACCGCAGCACGCCAGGCCTCCCTGTCCATCACCAACTCCCGGAGTTCACTCAGACTCACGTCCATCAAGTCAGTGATGCCATCCAGCCATCTTATCCTCTGCCGTCCCCTTTTCCTCCTGTCCCCAATCCCTCCCAGCACCAGAGTCTTTTCCAGTGAGTCAACTCTTCACATCAGGTGGCCAAATTACTGGAGTTTCAGCTTCAACATCAGTCCTTCCAATGAACACCCAGGACGGATCTCCTTTAGGATGAACTGGTTGGATCTCCTTGCAGTTCAAGGGACTCCCAAGAGTCTTCTCCAACACCACAGTTTAAAAGCATCAATTCTTCGGTGCTCAGCTTTCTTTATAGTCCAACTCTCACATCCATACATGACCACTGGAAAAACCATAGCCTTGACTAGATGGACCTTTGTTGGCAAAGTAATGTCTCTGCTTTTGAATATGCTGTCTAGGTTGGTTATACCTTTCCTTCCAAGGAATAAGTGTCTTTTAATTTCATGGCTGCAGTCACCATCTGCAGTGATTTTGGAGCCCAGAAAAATAAAGTCTGACACTGCTTCCCCATCTATTTCCCATGAAGGGATGGGACCAGATGCCATGATCTTCGTTTTCTGAATGTTGAGCTTTAAGCCAACCTTTTCACTCTCCTCTTTCACTTTCATCAAGAGGCTCTTTAGTTCTTCACTTTCTGCCATAAGGGTGGTATCATCTGCATATCTGAGGTTATTGATATTTCTCCCAACAATCTTGATTCCAGCTTGTGCTTCTTCCAGCCCAGCATTTCTCATGATGCACTCTGCATATAAGTTAAAAAAGCAGGGTGATAATATACAACCTTGACGTACTCCTTTTCCTATTTGGAACCAGTCTGTTGTTCCATGTCCAGTTCTAACTGTTGCTTCCTGACCTGCATACAGGTTTCTCAAGAGGCAGGTCAGGTGGTCTGGTATTCCCATCTCTTTCAGAATTTTCCACAGTTTATTGTGATCCACACAGTCAAAGGCTTTGGCATAGTCAATAAAGCAGAAATAGATGTTTTTCTGGAACTCTCTTTCTTTTTCCATGATCCAGTGGATGTTGGCAATTTGATTTCTGGTTCCTCTGCCTTTTCTAAAGCCAGCTTGAACATCTGGAAGTTCACGTATTGCTGAAGCCTGGCTTGGAGAATTTTGAGCATTACTTTACTAGCGTGTGAGATGAGTGCAGTTGTGCGGTAGTTTGAGCATTCTTTGGCATTGCCTTTCTTTGGGATTGGAATGAAAACTTCCCTTTTCCAGTCCTGTGGCCACTGCTGAGGTTTCCAAATTTGCTGGCATATTGAGTGCAGCAGTTTCACAGCGTCATCTTTCAGGATTTGAAATAGCTCAACTGGTATTCCATCACCTCCACTAGCTTTGTTCATAGTGATGCTTCCTAAGGCCCACTTGACTTCACATCCCAGGATGTCTGGCTCTAGGTGAATGATCACACCATTGTGACAACATTATAAGTCATTATATAATTCACTTAAAAAGAAACAGTGCTTTTGAACAGCTGCCTTAGAGATGTCAGTGGTGCTTACAGAACCAAAGTAAATTGCTCCCAAGGGCTTGGTACAGCCTGAATAACACCAACTGTCCACAGAAAGCAACAGACAATAGAACTGAGAGAGAGCCATGGGGCTTCCTTAGTTAAATGTGTCTGACCAGTGTCACAACGCAAATATGACTTTGAGTCCTGTTAGTCATTGGCACTTTGCGTCTCTGTTTTCCCCTATTCATGCTAATTACTATAGGCTCATTCCTTAATTCACCTGAGAGACTGTCACGGGGTCCATATTTTGTCAGGTATCACACCGAGTAGCTTATGAACACTATTATCTCATTTTAATTCACACAACAGTCTAGTGAGGCAGGCATTATTTTCATCTTCAATTTTCATGAATGAGGAAATGGGCCCAGAAGCCTGTGTGCTGTATGAGAGCCACTGATCAAGAGTCACCTAACAGCATTCAGGGTCAACTGTCTCATTTTCCAAGCTTCATAGCATGGACCATGGAAAGACAGGTTCTTCCATATCACAAGGAGACCTATGGTGGCAACATGATAAATCAGCAAAGACTTTGGAAATATGCAGACCTCAATTGTTGCTGTTGTTGTTTTGAGTTTGTTCAGAAAATTGAGAAAATAATTGTCTACCATGGATGGTTGTTGTTATAACTAAATTAAATAGTGTATATAAGGTCCTAGAACATAATAAGCTTTTTGAAACAGTGACTGTCAGTAATAATGTTAACAATAGAATATAATTGAACTGTGATGTGAGTGGTATGAGACTTTGTAGTAGATGAGAAAACATATATAACAACACGAAGTATAGCAGGAAGTTTGAGAATTGGGTAGAAGGCTTGAGGGATTGTAATTAGAGATAAAAAGATAATTGGAGATGGCTTCATGTGTATTGACGGCATCCTTGTTGGGTCCATTCTGGCCTGGTGGGCCCTGGCAGCCTAAGAGATGGACCATATGTTTGTGTGTGGCCACCAAGTTCACAGAGCTTTGTTCCACTCCTGCTGGGGAGGGATGTGACCAGTGAGAGATGAGGTTCATGCAGCTGAGACCTTGGGAAAGAAGTCTGTATGGATGAGAAGCTGAGCCTGATTCCCAAGGGGAAGCCCTCCACCCTGGCTGTCTGGTTTGTGTTGAGAAGTGGAGTCAGTCTCTGATTACCTTGGCCAACAAGCCTTTCTCACAATGGCCGAGGAACTAAAAAATTAGGATCCTTCTGGCAGCTGCTGGCATGTTCTGAACCACAATATTTGAACTTACTCCAAGCCTGGAAACCAGCTGCCCCATGGAGTGAAAGATGAGGGAATTTCACATGTCTCAAAATCTAAAAGCAGGGAACTTGCTCTGGAAGGAAATGAAGTCATAGCTCTTATAAGCATAGCATTTCCTCCAGATTGGGGGAACAGAGCCATGACTTAGACAGCTTTACTATTATAATGTATAATAGAAGCTGGCAAAATTTAGGGAATGTGGCATGTTGGTCATTTATTTGCACACATTTTCAATGTAGACAAGGAACGTAAGGTATTATAAGTTCTCCAGAGGATGACTCATTTCTCCTGTTTTTTATCTTGGGCATTGTCTGAAATGAGGAATACTGTGCTTAATTTTAATAAATTTTCTTCCATTTCCTGTATACTTATACACATCTCCTCAAGAAATAGCTTAGTTAATAGTTACTGTCTGCCAACTGCATTGTAATAGATAAATATATATATATATATATATATATTTATGGCAATGTATATATGTATATTGTGATAGGTAGATAGAAACATACATACATGTATTTAACTTATTTTGAAATAATTACAGATCTACAGGACTGTATGCAGGTCAAGAAGAAACAGTTAAAACTGGACATGGAACAACAGACTGGTTCCAAATTGGGAAAGGAGTATGTCAAGGCTGTATATTGTCACCCTGCTTATTTAATTTATATGCAGAGTACATCATGAGAAATGCTGGGCTGGAAGAAGGACAAGCTGGAATCAAGATTGTTGGGAGAAATATCAATAACCTCAGATATGCAGATGACACCACCCTTATGGCAGAAAGTGAAGAGGAACTAAAGAATCTCTTAATGAAAGTGAAAGAGGAGAGTGAAAAAGTTGGCTTAAAACTCAACATTCAGAAAACGAAGATCATGGCATCTGGTCCCATCACTTCATGGCAAATAGATGGGGAAACAATGGAAACAGTGACATACTTTATTTTTTTGGGCTTCAAAATCACTGCAGATGGTGATTGCAGCCATGAAATTAAAAGACGCTTACTCCTTGGAAGGAAAATTATGACCAACCTAGATAGCATATTCAAAAGCAGAGATATTAGTTTGTCAATAAAGGTTCGTCTAGTCAAGGCTATGGTTTTTCCAGTGGTCAGGTATGGATGTGAGAGTTGGACTATAAAAAAGCTGAGCGCTGAAGAATTGATGCTTCTGAACTGTAGTGTTGGAGAAGACCAACAGAGTCCCTTGGACTGCAAGGAGATCCAACCAGTCCTGAAGTAAATCAGTCCTGAATATTCATTGGAAGGACTGATGCTGAAGCTGGAACTCCAATACTTTGGCCACCTGATGCGAAGAACTGACTCATTTGAAAAGACTCTGATGGTGGGAATGATTGGAGGTGGGAGGAGAAGGGGATGACAGAGAATGAGATGGTCGGATGGCATCACCGACTCAATGGACATGAGTTTGAGTAAGCTCTGGGAGTTGGTGATGGACAGGGAAGCCTGGCATACTGCAGTCCATGGGGTTGCAAAGAATTGGACACGACTGAGAGACTGAACTGAAGACATGTCAAAGATAGTATAGGGAGGTTTCTGTGTATACTTCACCCAATTTTCTCCAATGATTATATCTTCCCTAATGATAATGTGATATCAAAACCAGGAAGCTAATATTGGTACATGGTATGCATAATTCTATGTCATTTTGTTACATTTATAACCACTCCCTGACTCAAGATACAGAACTATTCTATCACCACAAAGATTTTCCCCATGCTATCCCTTTACAGCCACATCCATTCCCTTCCCTCCACCATTTCTAACCCCTGGGAACCCAGTAATCTGTTCTCTATAATTTTGACATTTTGAGAATGTTGTATAAATGGAATCACATAGGTAACCTCATGAGACTGGCTCTTTTTATTCGGTGCAATGCCCTTGAGATCCACCCAAGTTGCACGTATCAATAGTCCATTACTTTTTATTCTGAGTAATATTCTATGATATGGTTGTACCATAATCTTTTAAAGTAAATTGTCCTTTTGAAAGGACATTTTGATTATTTCAGTTTTTTGAAATTACAAACAGAACTGCTATGAACAATCATGTATGGGATTCATTTGGATATAAGTTTTCATTGCTCTGGGGTTAACAGAGAAGCACTGTTGCATAGGTTGTATGGTAAGTGCATGTATAGTTTTAAGAAAGCACCAAATTATTTTCCAGATTGACTATACTACTTTACACTTCTACCAGCAAGAGCTGAGAGATGCAGTTTCTCTACATCCTTGTCAGTATTTGGTATTGTCACTATTTTTTATTCTATCAATTCCAATAGGTTAGCAGTGACATCATAGTCTTGATTTGTATTCCTACAGTTGCATTGCTATATTTAAACACTCTTATTGGAATATAATTCACATACCATGTAATTCACACTTTTAAAGTGTACAATTCAGAGGCTCTTAGTTTACTCACAGAGTACTATATCCAGTACAGTACTGAATATTTTAGAATGTTTTTATTACCCTCAAGAGAGACTCCTTATTCCTTAGCCATTACCTTCAGATGTTCTACCTCTTCCCAGCCCTAGGACACTAATTTATTTATCACCTCAATAGATTTATCTATTTTGGACTTTTTATATAAATGGAATAATATAATGTATTATAATATAATATAATATAATACGTGGTCCTTTGTGACTTGCATCTTTCACTTAGCACAGTGTTTTCAAGCTCCATCCAAGTTGTAGCATGCATTATCACTTCATTATCGCCAAACAATGCTCCAATGTATGGTTACACATTGTTTTGTTTTGTTATGTTTTGTTTATCCATTTATCAGTTGATAGGTGTTTGGGATTTTCCACTTTGGGGATACTATTAACAATGCTACTAAGAACATTTGTGTGCAGGTTTCTGTGTGGATATGTTATAAATTCTCTTGGGTATACACCAAAGGCAAGAATCACTAGGTCACATGGTAACTGTATGTTTAACCATTTGACATTAAATGGCTGCACTATTTTATGTTCTCACTAGCAGCTTATAATGGTTCCAGTTGCTCTCACATCCTTGCCTAAAGTTATTATTATCTTTCTTTTTGATGAGTGTCATTCTACTTGGTATCTCATTGTGATTTGCATTTCCTTGATTTCTAATGATGGTGAGCATCTTTTCATAGCTTCATTGGCCATTTACATATCTCCTTGGGTCAGGAGGATCCCCTGGAGAAGGAAATGGCAACCTACTCCAGTGTTCTTGCCTGGAAAATCCCATGGATGGAAGAGCCTGGCAGGGTACAGTTCATGGGGTCAAAAAAGAGCCGGACACGATTTAGAGACTAAGCAACAGCAACACAGGTCCTTCAGTGAGTGACTTTGATACTTTGGTCACTTGTTAATAGGCTATATGTTGTTTACTACTGGGTTTGAAGACATGTTTATATATTTCAGATACATGTTCTTTATCAGATACATGATTTTATGAGTTTCTCTTATTCTGTGGATCATTTTTTCACTTGAGACTGTTTTTGGAAGCACGGTTTTTAATTCTGATTGTGTCCATTTTCACTCTTTTTTTCTTTTGTTGCTTATGCTTTTGGTATCGTATCTAAGAAAATATTGTCTAATCCAAGAACATGAAGATTTACACCTTTCTTTTAAGAGCTGACACTTTTAGCTCTTACACTTAAGTCTATGAAAGATTTTGAGTTGATTTTTGTATATGGTGCGAGATAGGAATCCAAATTCATTCTTTTACATGTAGATATCCAGTTGTCCCCACACCATATTTTAAAAAGGCTATTTCCCCTCTGTTTAATTGTCTTGGCATTCTTTCTTTCTTTCTTTTTGCTGTGCTGATTGTGGGATCTTAGTTCCCTTAAACCAGGTATCGAACCCAGTCCCTTGGCAGTGAAAGTGCAAAGTCCTAACCACTGGAGCGCCAGGGAATTCTGTCTTGGCATTCTTATCAAATCAGCTGACTGCATGCCATATATTTTAGAATTGTGGGTGTTGTTTTTTTTCCTATCCCCAAACTCCAGATCCTAAAAATTAAGCAATTTAAGCTTCCAAAGGATTAACTGAAGCTTGATCTAATGCTTCAGGAGCAAGGACTTTTTAAACCGTGAAGAGTCACTTGTCCTTTATATTAAATGAGACCCAGGCACTTTTTAGAGAGTAACTTTAGATCTGGAGAGGAAATACGCAGTGGTTTCTTTGGAGAACTATGGGGAAAAGGGAATAGGAGAAACAGGCCAAAAATATATACATGGCAATCCCAAAGATCAACATTAGTTTTTCAGTTGTATCTTTAATTGGTCTTGGGTTTTGTTTGTTCTTCTGGCCTCCCTCTATTCTCCAGGGTATAATATGGCCTCACTCTGGCCAAAAATGCAGGGTTTTGCATGAGATAAACAGGGGATCCAATCCCAAATCTTTTGTTGCTTTCTACCTGTTTGATCTCTTCAATCTTCAGTTTCTTCTTTTGCAAAATCAGAATGAAAATTTTGTCTACCCCAGTGGATTGTTTGAGTATTAGGTAATACAAATAATACATAGCACTGCCATGGTATGTTAAAATATTATCCATTATTATTTTCTCTATCCAAAATAAAACCTTATCTGTCCTGTGTTGTATTACCTTGAATTCTGCTCTGTAAGATGGGATAATCTGCTAATATGATTGAAAAAAAAATCCCACTCACCTCTTCATAGGTTTGACATATTTTTCTTTGAGGGAGTAGTGAATATTTCAGTTTTCTGGTATGCCTTAATTTTCTGTGTGTATTATAAACTGTATTAAGTTACATTTACTATTTGGGGGTTTTAAGGTTCTAAAGTAATACTAAGCTTCTATTACCAAATGAGAGAAAGGGAGAAAGTCCAGGAATTTGTGAAGCCCTGTGGCCCTTCCACCTACTCCCTATGACCTTAGGCAAGCTGCTCACCTCTGTGAGCTTCGCTATCACCACTTGTAAAATGGGAGTAATATATCAGCCCAGACTGTTGTACAGAGTTGCTATGACATTGGAAGGAGGTAAAAACTGTGCAGAACTTAACTGTGAAGTTTGCTATATATGAGATGACCTGTATTATTTTAGAGTTCACAGTGAACTCTGACAAAATATCATTTTTTTTGTTATTTTTCATTTATACTGTACTACTCTTAAGAGATATAAAGAGGACAGTAAGGTCACATTACTGTGGAGGGCATCACCAACTTGATGGTCATGAGTCTGAGCAAACTCCGGGAGTTGGTAATGGACAGGGAAGCCTGGCATGCTGCAGTCCATGGGGTCACAAGGAGTCAGACACGACTGAGTGACTGAACTGAAGGTCACAAGCTCTAGGTGTGAAACGAAGCAGGGAGTCAAATTCAGAATGCATAGCTGTGGTTCAAGGCTTTAAGATGTTTTGAAAGGTTAATGCTCAGTGGTTTTATATTCTGTTCTAAAATCTTAGTGGGCTGGCTCTGTCAACCGTTGGCTTTCTTTCTTAGTTGCTTGATCTTCAGTAACAGGAAATAGATGAACTCATAATTTTAAGGGCCTTAATTTTAGGGCCAAAGAAATGGTCCCACAGGCTTCGGCCTGGTCATTTAAGAAGTCTGATACTCCATTGTGTGTGTGTGTGTCATGCATATGTGCATAATCACAGCAAATGTATTTGAAACTCACTAATCCTTACAGTTTAACATCAGGTTCTTTTGCTACATTCAAATACAATTGAATTATTCAAATGTGTTTAAAAATAGGATCTATCATAGGACGCTTTTGGACTTCCCCGGTGGCTCAGAGGGTAAAGAATCGTCTGCAATCCAGGAGACATAGGAGACATGAATTTGATCCCTGGGTTGGGAAGATCCCCTGGAGAAGTGAATGGCTGCCTACTGTAGTCCGCCAGGTTCCTCTGTCCATGGAATTCCCCAGGCAAAAATACTGGAGTAGGTACTTTGGGGTTGCAAAGAGTCGGACATGACTGAGTGACTGACACACACAAAGGACTCTATTTTCTTAAAAATAGCCTCGACGCTTCTCCTTCCACCTAAATATTTACAAAGAAAAGTGTCTAAGATGATGGTCACCTAATGAGATGATAATTCTGTGTGGTATAACTTTGGGGGAAATTTTACTCTCATCTATATGTTTTCCCATATTTTTGAGGATTCCCCTCAAACTTTTTATTTTAAAATAATTATAGAGACTTCCCTGGTGGCCCAGTGACTAAGATTCCATGCTTCCAATGCAGGGGGCTTGGGTGTGATTCCTGGTCATGGAACTAGATCCCACATGCTACAACTAAGAGTTTGTAACCCCAGCTAAAAATGCAGCATGCTGCAATGAAGATTGAAAATTCCATGTGCTGCAAGTAAAATCTATCATAGCCAATAAACAAATATAAATAGTTTAAAATAAAATAATTATAAACACAAAGTTGGGAAAATAGGAACCCCATATAACTTCCCTATGGCAACAACTCATGACTATAGTATAATAGCAAAGCCAGGAAATTGACTTCGGTAAGATACAAACTACACACTCGATTCCAGTTTCACCAGTTTTGACATGCACTGATTTGTGGTGACTCCCCATATTAATTCTGTTTAGTCTTCAGTGAGCACTGCTATTATAGGGGTGGAGTTAGGGTACAGGGCATACTGCACTTCATAGGGATGACCACGTACCTACTTTGGAAAGGCACATTATCACTCATATGGTAACAAATTGACAGGAAGTGACCTCATCTTTCCAAAATGACTGGGTAGGATGTGCTTGAGCTGGCTCGTTACCACCCCTGAAGGCCAACTGTTAAATATTCAGGCATTTCATCATTGGTAGCTTGAAATTAGCCACGGTGGAAGCATTTGCCTCAGCGACATCTGCAAAGAGTGTAAGCCAAGGCTCACTCTCTCTTCCTTGAGCCTGCTTACCGCATATCGCTGCTTGCCTGGCATTGACAGCTTGTCTCAGATGATCCAAGTTCCCCACATATGTCTCCTCAACTGGGTCTCGGTAAAATCTTACTCCCCAGCAGGACTTCTCCTTGTCACTGATGATGCTTTTGTCCTCAGGGCTGTAGACTAGACAGCCAGATAGTCTTAAAAAAAAAAAAAAAGAATTTTCTGTTAATGGATTCTAATACCTTAATTATGAACATTCTCGGTAACTCACTTTCATTTTGCCCAGGGGCTTTCTGGAATATGTATTTATTTTTAACTCCAAGAGAGCATTTAGGGGAGTGAGAGAGACAGGCAGTGGAAGGGGTAGTGGAGATAGAAAAAGGGTCTGGAGTGCCCTGTCCATTCTCACCCAGCAGGCAGTGTGGAGTCCCCCACACTTGGGGTCAGCACTGCCTTGATTCCCCCGGACCCATTTTTTCTCTATAGGCAATGGGAGGTCAGTAATTCTTTCTCTTGAGGCAGATGATGCGAACTGGGAAGAGAACTTTGCTTTCCACTTGAAAATGGGTCAAAAGGCAAAACAATTCTTTGCAGATTTCACAGTGGCTTCATAAGCTTTTATGTATATAATGAAGGGCCATATCCTTTCATCATTAGTCAACAAGTGGGCTATGTTTCCTGGTACCCTTAGTATATTTGCTTGTAGACAGAAAAAGAGCAGAATCAAAAACGAAACTTTGCTAATCTGTCCTCTTCCCTTGTCTAAGTATGTTGCTCACCTAGCAGACTTGTGTGGACTGTTAACATGTATAGCCTAACGCAGGCACCGTGCTGCTGCTAAGTCACTTCAGTCGTGTCCGACTCTGTGCGACCCCATAGACGGCAGCCCACCAGGCTCCCCCATCCCTGGGATTCTCCAGGCAAGAACACTGGAGTGGGTTGCCATTTCCTTCTCCAGTGCATGAGCGACCCCAAGGACTGCAGCCTAGCACACTCCTCCATCCATGGGATTTTCCAGGCAAGAGTACTGGAGTGAGGTGCCATGGGGAAGTATTAAATGTTCTCTCACCTCAAGGACCCACTGACTAGAGACAAAGAGCACATTGGCAACACAGAACAGTGAAAAGAGTACATACTTTCAAGTGAGATCTGAGTTCAAATCCTAGCCTGATGACTTACTAGCTGAATAAACTTGGGCAAGTTACCAAATTTTTATGCGTCGGTTCACTCATTAGTAACTACAAAGTTGTTAAGAGCACAAACCATAAGAACTGGGCCCCTATCCTGTACCATGCATTTTGTGTCTATTTTTATACTTACATTTTACTTTATTTAAATTTAATCCTTACCATAACCCTGCCAGGCAGGTTGTATCATTTCCATGTTATGGATGGGAAAATTGAGCCTCAGAGACATTCATGAACTTGATGAAGGTCATAGAGAGAATGGGGAATAGAACTGGGATTCCAAAGACCACTCTGGAGTCCATATAGCCTATGAAAAGATGTATTAAAAAATTCAGATGCTTGGTAGGAGCTCAGTCATTGTTATGTTGTTATTTACTTAATATATAATTAATTACAGGTTAGCTATATTGATAATTGTTAATATAATTATGTATTATAATATATAGGGTTATATAATACATTATGCTGCTGCTGCTGCTGCTAAGTCGCTTCAGTTGTGCCCGACTCTGTGCGACCCCATGGACTGCAGCCTACCAGGCTTCTCTGTCCATGGGATTCTCCAGGCAAGAACACTGGAGTGGGTTGCCACTTCCTTCTCCAATGCATGAAAGTGAAAAGTGAAAGTGAAGTCGCTCAGTCGTGTCTGACTCTTAGCGACCCCATGGACTGCAGCCTACCAGGCTCTTCCATCCATGGGATTTTCCGGGCAACAGTACTGGAGTGGGGTGCCATTGCCTTCTCCCATAATACATTATAGAATGCACTAATTACACAAATTAATAATACATATTTTAAGTGGAAGGTTGACTAAACTTGGAGCTGGATAATCTGGCCCACAGTTTGCTCTGCTCCTTATTAGTTCTGGCAAAGGCAAGTCACTCACATACAATTCTCCTACACAGGCATGAGTGAGACATAGTAACTGTTCAATAAATATTTGTTGAAAAATGAAGAAATAAATGAATGAATAAACAAATGAAAGAGTAAATGTTTATCTCTTCTGGGCCTTAAAAAATGACTCTCATTGTGGTGAAGAATTAGTTAATGCTCAAATGAAAACTTCATGGTCAGTAGTCCGAGTCAGAGGCATCCCAGAACACAGCGGTTCCTTATAGAGACCCATTGTGGTGATTAGTGGATACTGCAAGGGTTACTGCACAGGCTTCCTAGTAATGTCCAGGATTTGCCTTGCCCGGTCTTTGCTCCTCCTCTGCAGCCTATTAACCCTAGACTTATGGCAGAAAGTGAAGAGGAACTCAAAAGCCTCTTGATGAAGGTGAAAGAGGAGAGTGAAAAAGTTGGCTTAAAACTCAACATTCAGAAAATGAAGATCATGGCATCTGGTTCCATCATTTCATAGGAAATAGATGGGGAAACAGTGGAAACAGTGTCAGACTTTATTTTTTGGGGCTCCAAAATCACTGCAGATGGTGACTGCAGCCATGAAATTAAAAGACGCTTACTCCTTGGAAGGAAAGTTATGACCAACCTAGATAGCATATTCAAAAGCAGAGACATTACTTTGCCAACAAAGGTCCGTCTAGTCAAGGTTATGGTTTTTCCAGTGGTCATGTATGGATGTGAGAGTTGGACTGTGAAGAAGGCTGAGTGCCGAAGAATTGATGCTTTCGAACTGTGGTGTTGGAGAAGACTCTTGAGAGTCCCTTGGACTGCAAGGAGATCCAACCAGTACATTCCGAAGGAGATCAGCCCTGGGATTTCTTTGGAAGGAATGATGCTAAAGCTGAAACTCCAGTACTTTGGCCACCTCATGCGAAGAGTTGACTCACTGGAAAAGACTGTGATGCTGGGAGGGATTGGGGGCAGGAGGAGAAGGGGACGACAGAGGATGAGATGGCTGGATGGCATCACCGACTTGATGGATGTGAGTCTGAGTGAACTCCGGGAGTTGGTGATGGACAGGGAGGCCTGGCGTGCTGCGATTCATGGGGTCGCAAATAGTCGGACACGACTGAGCGACTGAACTGAACTGAACTGAGGAGTAAGATTTTGGCATAGTCCTCTACCTGAATGCCTGCTTACCCACATAATATTGCAATGCTCTGGCAGAATACATTTTGCTTGGCTTTGTTAGAGAGTACCAGGAGTCAGGAAAGATTTTGAAGGCAGGGATGTCTGAAGGTAAGATGCATATACGGTTCTTTCACAGTTTATGGTCTTATATTGACCTTTTGAACTATATCCTTTTATAAATGAACTGAAAACATTACAAATAATTAAAATGTCACGTATGAAGCCTGCTGTTGATCCAGTCCTTTTATCTCAAGCCACACGTTGAAACTTTCGGTACTAATCCTGCTACATATATCATTTAGTTCTCACAACAGCCCAACAAGAGAAATTATCTTATTTATCCCATTTTACAAAAAGGAAAGGAAGGCTTCAAATGTTTCAGTAACTCAGTGACACACACTGACTAGCAGAGCTGGGACTGGGACTCGGGCCGCCTTCTAAACACAGGCGTGTATGCTTAGCGGCTCAGTCATGTCTGACTCTGTGACCCCCATCGACTGTAACCCGCCAGACTCCTCTGTCCATGGAATTCTCCAGGCAAGAACACTGGAGTGGGTAGCCGTTTCCTCCCCCAGGGGATCTTCTCAACTCAGACATGGAACCTGCATCTCCTATGTCTCCTGGATTGCAGGCAGATTCTTTACCCACTGAGCCATTAGGGAAGCCCATTGTCTTCTAAACACATATTATCTCTCATAACAGAGTAGAAAGAAAAGTAGGCCAGAAAGAGAAAAGACCAACATAACTGGGATTCTGCTTTACTTCCCTTGGTAAATAAAATGGAAGTACCTGGCTTGTTTCGAACTATCCTTTCCAACAGCAGCCCGGGCAGAACTGGGGAGATGCCAGCACTAAGCAGGGATCTTTTGTCAATTGCAGAGTGACGTATAAAATGCCACATATAGTTAAGAATGGCAGACCAAAGGAATAAAAGCTTATCTAGCCAATGTTTTGTACAAACAATCAGAAATTATTGCTTTTTTCCATTCTTGTGCTTCTTGGGTGGTAAATGTTTTTGAAGGATAAATCCCTATTTTTTCTTTAAAAATTCCTTTAGGAGACATGTTTTAGCAAAGACATTTAAATATAACACTGTTATTTAAAAAAATTCAAGTGTGTTCACATACAGCAACTCTAGACACAATAACATACCTTCCTTTGTCTGTGCTCTGGGAAGAACTTGCTTTGGAAGTTGAGAATTAGGAAGGGAATCTGATGAACTGCCTTGACCCTTTTCATCTGGAGTCTTAGCAAGTCTGGAATATTTGGAGACTGTGTAATAGGGCGCAAATTTCCCTGAGCCTTTGTGTTTGCAAATGAATTTGCTGCCTCAGGGAAAGACAACTCAGCTTCTCTGAAGTAAAGACTGAAAAAAAGCCAAGATAGTAAAAAATCACGTCAGAAGAGCAGACAAGACAGTATTTATATTTAGATTATTGCTTTCATATGGACATGTGGAAGAGAAACACACAACCAAGGGTTAAAATGCCCCATAAAATCAACTTCAGATTTTCTTTGCGCTGACACTTTTCCCCTGGACTTCTAGACAAATGCTTCCCTCCTGTGGGCAGAGGGTAGAATACAGAGGAATAGAGAACTTCAGCAGGAGGATAAGGGAAGCGAGTAGGGAATGTTTTTGTCTTTTTGCCTGTTTTTGAAGAGTGTTTGGTTTATGGGCCAGAATTATTGTTCAAAAAATAAGGTAACAAAAGGAAGAAATTACAAAACCAACCAACAAAAACCCAGCAGCGACAATAAAAAACTTTCCAAAAAATGGCCCAGTTTAGCTATTTCCATGCTCATGGATACCTCTTTTACTGTCCAAATGAGAAGTGATACTCTTCTAAAAAATAAAACAAATGAATATAACAAAACAGAAACAGGCTCCCAGAGAACAAGTTAGTGGTTGCAAGTGGGGAAAGAGATGGGGGAGGGGCAACATAGAGGAAGAGGATTCGAGGTACAAACTACTGGTATAAAATAAATAAGACACAGGGATGTAATGTACAGCACAGGGAATATAGCAAATATTTCCTAGTAACTTTAAGTGGACTATAATCTATGAAGTATTAAGTCTCTTATATGCCTGAAGGAGAAGGCAATGGCACCCCACTCCAGTACTCTTGCCTGGAAAATCCCATGGGTGGTGGAGCCTGGTGGGCTACAGTCCATGGGGTCGCTGAGAGTCGGACACGACTGAGCGACTTCACTTTCACTTTTCACTCTTATGCATTGGAGAAGGACATGGCAACCCATTCCAGTGTTCTTGCCCTGAGAATCCCAGGGACCGGGGAGCCTGGTGGGCTGCTGTCTCTGGGGTCGCACAGAGTCGGACACGACTGAAGCGACTTAGCAGCAGCAGCAGCATACCTGAAACATAATGTAAATCAACTCCACTTCAATAAAGAAAATGGAAAAAGAACTCCCTCCACCACCTAATATATAAGCAATAGAATTAAGATAATTTAGTGAGATTCTGTTAGGTATTAGGAAATGTATTAGATGCCGAAGATTGAAAACTGGGAAGTGCATATTCTCTCTCAAATAACTCAGATTTCATTGGGTGTATAAGTGGGAATGAACAGAACAAATAATTATAATTACCTGGTAAAATGATAAGATGAGTACATGCAGAATGCTTTGGGAAAACAAAGGATATTGTGTCCAACTAATGAGGAGAATAATAGCTAAGCTGAAACTTCAAGGGTTAGAAGAAAAAATATCCAGGACATAAGTGGCCATGCTGAGAGTTTGAGTCTTATTTCCTACAGCTGGGTTAGCAAAATAAGAGCCTTGTATTGGCTGCAGGGTCTTATCCAAGTCCCAAATCCCATGTTTATGTTATGAGTGTAGTTCCGTAGGCATTTGAGAGTTAACCCAGGTTAGGCAAGGGAAAGCAAGGAATAATTTCAAAGATGAGAACAAGCAGCTATGATTGCCACATAAAATCAAGCTGGAAGCAAGCTGGGTGTGTGTACACAAAGAGGATACAACTAGAAGCGGTTAATGTAGCTAAGAAGTTGCTGCAAGGGTTCATTCAGATGAGAAGCTCTTAAAAGAAGTGATGGGGAATAGAAGATAGGTGGGAGAGCTAAAATCAATAGAACCTGCGAAGGATTGGATATGGAGGGTGAGGGAAAAGCAGGAGAGAGTTAAGCCCACGAATCTATCATAACTCCATCTAACATCTCTCCCTGACTGGGAGAACTAGGAGAAGGAGCAGATCTGGAATGAAAGATTAATTCAGGATACTTAGTGGATGGTGGTACCCCTAAGGCTTTTAACCCTCCTATGTTGGTTGCTATTTCATTATTTCTGGACTTAACTGTTTTATTTTATCAGAAGGCCACTGAGAACAACTAAAACATCTTGTCTCATATTCCTTAGGATGGCTTTTGAAAAACACTCCTTTCAAATTGTTAAAAATGTCATTCTCATAAAAATTAATGAGCACATCCAAGTTTTATGGACTTCATTATATAAAGAAACCAGTAGAATGATCTGATTCAAAAAGATTTGAAGAATGGGGCAAAGTATGGAGAAATGAAGATAGGATGCTAGAGACCAAAGTGGTCAATTTGCATGTAAGGCAGATCCCTAATCTTTGAGTTTTTTAATCAAGAGAAAAGAAAAAATAAGTCTTACCTTATCAGTTTTCTGCAAGTTAGCTTCTAACTTTACATGGCTGTAAAACATCTGGACTACCATTAACTGATGCATTTCCCCAGAGTCAGAAGACTTTCTCTCAACTGACATATTAGAAACCATCCTGAAATGAAATTATAAAGACAAATACTCATCATTTTGTTTTATTTCCAAGTTTTGAATATTTTCTACACATTTACCTATAGTGGCTCTAAGAATATTTAATGTGCATTTAAGAAATATTGAATTTATATCCTGTGTCTGTACAAAAATACATGTGAGGTAATGTAAATTAAAGGCAAAAGAATAAAAATCAATAAAGTAAAAAGAAAATAGAAATAATTGATGATTCCTAATTGAATATTAGATTTGTTCATTCATTTCTAGTCAGTCAGAGCAAAGTAATTTACATAGTAAATTATTTAAAGGAAGAAGAATCCAGTTCCTGAAGTGGCTGTTGTTTATGTTTCCTCCTTCTACTTCTAAATTCTAAAAAAAGAGTGTCATGTGGAGCTTTATGAAGATGATAAAGATGCAGTGGCCCTTGTTCTCAATATTTTTACAGTAATTACAGGAGATTCCCAATACTTCTTTGTTATAGAACCTATTGATCAAAGCCAATGATGTCCTATTTATATGTATCAGATCAGATCAGATCAGTCACTCAGTCGTGTCCAACTCTTTGCAACCCCATGAATCGCAGCACGCCAGGCCTCCCTGTCCATCACCAACTCCCGGAGTTCACTCAGACTCACGTCCATCGAGTCAGTGATGCCATCCAGCCATCTCATCCTCTGTCGTCCCCTTCTCCTCCTGCCCACAATCCCTCCCAGCATCAGAGTCTTTTCCAATGAGTCAACTCTTCACATGAGGTGGCCAAAGTACTGGAGTTTCAGCTTTAGCATCATTCCTTCCAAAGAAATCCCAGGGCTGATCTCCTTCAGAATGGACTGGTTGGATCTCCTTGCAGTCCAAGGGACTCTCAAGAGTCTTCTCCAACACCACAGTTCAAAAGCATCAGTTCTTTGGCGCTCAGCCTTCTTCACAGTCCAACTCTCACATCCATACATGACCACTGGAAAAACCATAGCCTTCACTAGGCGAACTTTTGTTGGCAAAGTAATGTCTCTGCTTTTGAATATGTTATCTAGGTTGGTCATAACTTTCCTTCCAAGGAGTAAGTGTCTTTTAATTTCATGGCTGCAGTCACCATCTGCAGTGATTTTGGAGCCCAGAAAAATAAAGCCTGACACTGTTTCCACTGTCCTATGGACAGATAACAGGACTTGGTAATGAACTGATGAGTGACAATTTTTGCCAGTTAAAGATAAGAAGTTGCAACTGAAAGGAGAACCATTCTTAGCAAGGATTTTTCAAGCCAAACCCTAAAAACTAATCTTAATTGTTCTCAATAGTGACCTATAAAATTATACTTTACTTTGTGATGGAATTCCAATTGAGCTATTTCAAATCCTAAAAGAGGATGCTGTGAAAGTGCTGCACTCAATATGTCAGGAAATTTGGAAAACTCAGCAAGTGGCCACAGGACTGGAAAAGGTCAGTTTTCATTCTAATCCCAAAGAAAGGCAATGCCAAGAATGCTCAAACTACCGCACAATAGCACTCATCTCACACACGAGAAAGTAATGCTCAAAATTCTCCAAGCCAGGCTTCAGCAATATGTGAACCGTGAACTTCCAGATGTTCAAGCTGGTCTTAGAAAAGGCAGAGGAACCAGAGATCAAATTACCAATATCTGCTGGATCATCAAAAAAGCGAGCGAGTTCCAGAAAAAACATCTATTTCTACTTTACTGACTATGCCAAAGTCTTTGACTGTGTGGATCACAATAAACTGTGGAAAATTCTGAAAGAATTTTCAGAATTCTTTTCTGGTCTTCTGGGAATACCAGACAACCTGACCTGCCTCTTGAGAAATCTGATGCAGGTCAGGAAGCAACAGTTAGAACTGGACATGACACAACAGGCTGGTTCCAAATAGGAAAGGGAGTACGTCAAGGCTGTATATTGTCACCCTGTTTATTTAACTTATATGCAGAGTACATAATGAGAAATGCTGGGCTGGCAGAAGCACAAGCTAGAATCAAGATTTCCAGGAGAAATATCAATAACCTCAGATATGCAGATGACACCGCACTTATGGCAGAAAGTGAAGAAGAACTTTTCATTCTCCTGATGAAAGTGAAAGAGGAGAGTGACAAAGTTGGCTTAAAGCTCAACATTCAGAAAACTAAGATCATGGCATCCGGTCCCATCACTTCATGGGAAATAGATGGGGAAAGAGTGGCTGACTTTATTTTTCTGGGCTCCAAAATCACTGCAGATGGTGATTGCAGCCATGAAATTAAAAGACACTTGCTCCTTGGAAGGAAAGTTATGACCAATCTAGACAGCATATTAAAAAGCAGAGACTTTACTTTGGTTTTCCCAGTGGTCATGTATGGATGTGAGAGTTGGACTATAAAGAAAGCTGAGTGCCAAAGAATTGATGCTTTTGAAATGTGGTGTTGGAGAAGACTCTTGAGAGTTCCTTGGACTGCAAGGAGATCCAACCAGTTCATCCTAAAGGAGATCAGTCCTGAGTGTTCATTAGAAGGACTAATGTTGAAGCTGAAACTCCAATACTTTGGCCACCTGATGCGAAGAGCTGACTCATTTGAAAAGACTCTGATGCTGGCAAAGATTGAGGGCAGGAGGAGAAGGGGAGGACAGAGGGTGAGATAGTTGGATGGCATCACCGACTCAATGGACGTGAGTTTGAGTAAACTCCCGGAGTTGGGATGGACAGGGAGGCCTGGCGTGCTGTGGTTCATGGGGTCGCAAAGAGTCAGACACGACTGAGCGACTGAACTGTAACTGTTGTACACTATTGTTTGTTTCATGTACGCATGGGTTGTTTCTCACGAAAACTGAATCTCTTTGAGTGTCAACCATTCATACCAGAGCACAGGGATGGAAACATGAGGGATGCTCATATAACAGACTCCAGTTAACTTGTTATATCTAGTGGGTCTACAAGATAGAGAAAAAGGTTGATAAAGGAAAAGAAGTAATAGCTAGATAAGAATGACAAATAGCTGGCAGGATTCTTCCCCCAACCGTATTCAGAGCAGGTATGCTAATGACCATAAACCTCTCCTGCTGCTACTGCTGCTGCTAAGTCGCTTCAGTCGTGTCCAACTCTGTGCGACCCCATAGACGGCAGCCCACCAGGCTCCCCTGTCCCTGGGATTCTCCAGGCAAGAACACTGGAGTGGGTTGCCATTTCCTTCTCCAGTGCATGAAAGTAAAAAGTGAAAGTGAAGTCGCTCAGTCGTGTCTGACTCAGCGACCCCATGGACTGGAGCCTATTCTGCCTTTTACTCCTCACCATGGTGCCCCTTGGCAGGTACAATAAAAAGTTCAGAGTGGATAGATGAGAAGAAATCTATTTACCATCTTTGATATAGAGTTTGTTCTCTGACATTATAGGGATAACCCTGATTTCCGTCACCTCATTTTTAAAAACTAGTTTAAGAACCCACATGCTAATGCGGGAGAAGCAAGAGAGGCAAGTTGGATCCCTGGGTTGGGAAGATCCCCCAGACAAAGAAATGGCAATTCACTTCAGTATTCTTGCCTGGGAAATTCCATGGACAGAGCAGTCTGGTGGGCCACAGTCCATGGAGTCGCAGAGTAAGACATGACTGAGCGCGTGTGCGCACGCACACACACATACACATAAAATGAAACGTATGGACAATGAAGGTAAAGTTTTTAAAAATGCAGTTTTTTTATTTTTATAGAAACTAAAACACCAGAGCTTATTGATTCCTATATTAAATACATAAATTATAAAATAACCATTCATAAAACTTTACATACAATAAGTTGGTTCCAGTCTCTACGGTAATACATACAGTACATGTACATGTTCAGTGTACTTCAAAGGATCGTTCTGGCGAAACTCAATTTATATTTTTCTTCCATTAATAAACAATCACTGAAACAATCAATGGAGTCATGCTAATGAGATGGAGAGAAAGAATCCCAACTGAAGTAGATGATTGAGTGAAAGCTCTGAGAAATTGACTCCCCTGGCTGTACTAACACAGTAGATGCGTGGGGAATTATGTATTCCTGTGCACTGGCTCTACCATACTCTATTACCTAAGTCCTACTGAGTCCCTGCAAAATTGGATCTTGAAGGTTCAGATAGGCATGAACCGTTTTTGGAATGAGATTGTTAGCTGATACAAATATGGGACTTTAGACTAATGTTAATACTGTAGATTGTGCTGGATTCTGTTGTTCTTTCCAGAAGACCACTGGCATTATTAGAAGGCTAGTTGGCAGGTCTGAGTAATTGGAAAACCAATGAGTAGTTCTTTGCTTCAGTCAGAAACAGAGAATTGTAGAAATGGACAGAAGGTGGAGAAAAGGGAGGAGAGACAAGCAAGGAGGGAAAGAACACAGATATCAGACGCTGAACAAAAACATGTTACCCAGCAGCCTCAGAAAACCCCTTTCCAACTCCTCAACCCTAGGACAGAAGTACACATTCTGTAAGCACTCACACCATCATACTATATACAGAATATATATGTGTATGTATCTACATCATATATTTATAAAAGTGTTTGGATTGTGATCTGCCTCATTGTGGGAAGTTATGGTTAACGGGGGGAAATAGGCACATTTTGTGACTTATCAATCAAATACAAGTGACTGCTATTATCACTGGATGCTGGGGACCTTGTTTTGGAAAACTGCTTCATCCACACTATAGTGAGTTCATGGAGGCTTGACTGTAGGCAAATTTAGACTCCAAGTTGTTCATCTACAGCACTCTCACCCTACAGAACTTTGATATCACAAGGATGGAAATATAAGCATGGGAAGAAAGACCTCAATGCAAAACTACAAAGACAGAAATAGGGAACTTCACCCAACCAACTACCTGTACTTTTGAGCTTGATATACTAGGTTGAATATAGAAAATTATAATCCTTCTATTTTTGCCACATTGCCCCTTGAAGTTTATTGGACTTAAACTCTCAATAATAAAAGACTTACTTAGAAAGAACTAAACTGCCAAACTAAAGGCAGTAAAGGAATGTGAATCTGCTCTGCCCAGTACTGAAATGGGATCATAGAGGATGAATTCCAGCTTGTATTATGTCTGAATCCTCCTGCCACAATGCCTGAGGCTCAGTCTTAAGACAGTATATTATATAGAAATGACAAGGCAGCTGAACAGGATAGAAGTGTTTGGCGCTCAAGACCTTGTGCCCTACTTTCTTCCTTTTAGAAAGTGGGAGTCCACTTAAGGGGAGGATTGGGCCATCCTGGAAGCATCAACTCACGGCAAACAGTCATCCAAGACTTGCTCTGATAACTGATCTCTCAAGTTATACTGAGCCATTTCAGTATAGTAGATAAGTATATATATACACATTCATATATATATGACTATATATATATATGCTGTGCCATTCTTTGACAGATCAAGAAATACAATTAAATATTTAAAAAACAAAATGTCTATGCTGCCCATTTTGACAGATCAAAAAATGCAATTAAATATTTCTTAAAAATGTCTATGCTGTGCATCTATTTTGATGTAATATAACACATAAGATCCAGTTATTTTGCATCAGCACAGAACTGATGAATATTATTTTTATAATTTCCATGAAAACCTAGGAAGGTTAAAAAGACACGCTTCATTTTAAAACAATTAACCTATGAATTAAGTTGAAGACACTGAATACATGAATTACACAATGGGCTTACAAAAAATGTTGACAATCAACAGGCAAAAAAGAACAAGTTGGCCAGAGCTTTAAACTGAAAATCACCAGAGTAAGTTGAAATAAAATACTGTAGCAAAAATCATTTGGCAAAACTTTATTTGTTCTATTACTAGTGGAGAATATACTTGTTCTACTTCAGTGATGACCCATGAGCCCCACATCATCTCTGTCCTCCTGAAGATCCATGCCACCTATGTGAGCAGTGTTGTTTTTTTCTTTTTTAAAAATACAAAGCAAGATTTATTCTTCTACCACTAAAACTTCACTATTGGCAAAAATTTCATTTATATGACATAAGTTAAAAGGGATTTTGTAGCTATTTTTAGCAAATTCTAGTGTTACCTAAAACAAAACTTGGGTGGTGTTAAAAAAAATTAGACAGCGAATGCAGCATCTGTTGATGCTTTCTGGTTTTATGGTCAAATATAATCTTTAATTTCTTTTCCTTTTCTTGTGAAACTTTTCCTATTCTGAATAGTTATGCTAAATTGGGGCTTTCATTTTATCTCAAACTATTTTTTAATGTTTTCAGTTATGTTTATTTTCCAAGAGATGAAGACTTTAGGAAAAGCTAAGTAAAATGAACCCTGAAAAATGCTGTTCTGATTGTTCCTCATTCATTGGCCAAACTTGTCAGGATAGCTAAGATGAAGAAATTAGGTATTAAAGATCGGAGTGGGGATCATCCGATCACTGTAAGAAGTAGAGCCACAGTCAACCTCTCAACTGCTGAGACACTCTTTTTACTCTTGCTGATCATGACATGCAAGGGAAGCATTCATCTGGATATGGTCCATTTCCTTGGATTCACAAGTGACTGGAAAATACAAGTACAATTTTGCTGATGATTTTTATAATCGTGGAAATGCATAACAAAATGCTTAGCTTTACTCAAAGATTTGTTAATTTTGAAGATCATGAGTAACGTATGGTAAAAATACCATCTTTTAGCTTAAAATCTTAGAGAAACTTACTAACCTCCTTGATCTTAAGCAAAAAGAAAAAATTCCTTTTTTTTTTCCCTTGCATTTTCCCTAAACATATCTAAAGCTGCTTAGATGGTCATACTCACGGAGTTTGCTCTTGTATGATTTTGTGTATGTGACACAATCCAATTTATAGCAGATAAGGTACCTGATTAAGCTACATTATTTGAATAAATATTTCTCATCACCCGAACCATAGTCAGTGCCTGAATATAAAACTTAACCTACAAGTTTCTTGGTGGGGAAAGCAAGATGAAGAGGAAGGAAGTAGGCTTGGTGGAGCAGATGGAGTATGAATTTTCTCAGATGCACCCTGGGATGGCCAATGGAAGAGAAAAGTCATCTAAAATATGGGCGGGTAATTTATCCTCTTCCATACATTCTGAGATTTGAAAGTGTTGGGTCACAAACTGTGGTAGCACTCTTTTGTACATTGCTTGCACAGCGAACATACTCATCATACTTAATATGGAAACTACCTGTTGAACAGAGAATCCAGCAGAAGGATGGTTATATTGTACATCCCCAGTAGGACATCTACAAGACCTCCCCCGAAATGAAAGGGATATCCATCAGACTAATTATGTGATACTCTCATTTCACTCCAAGCCTTAATTTCACATCTGACTCTCTTATGATAAGGGAGGACTTCTGTATTATGGCATGCATATGCAGTAAGGAGAACTAGAAGATGCTTATTGTTGAAATGACACATTCTTCTCTCTTGTTAAATAGCATGAAAATGATCTATTTACTACAGGTGATTAGAGCTCCTGGTTCTGGATCGCTCAATCTTTATTGCTAGTAACTGATGGGAAAGCTTCAGTACCATGGTGCTTAGATTGAATGAAACTGAAGCACTATTTTATTACACAGGGGACTCTTTTTCTCAACAACACAAGAAAGTCAGATATAGCAGTCATCATAATTACAAAGCACTTTGTGCTACTTTAAGCACCTCTTGTTCCAGAATTGCAAAAAAGAAAGAAAAACCTTATGAAAAAGCATTTTAACCTCATTTTGCAGATGAGGAAACTGAGGCACAGAGAGGTTAAGTGACTGGGCCAAAGATACCTGGGTCAGCAGTAAATATAAGAACAAAAAGTGGGACCCCTGCGTTGTAGCTAATTGTACTTTCTTCAGTTAGTGTTCTAGCTTTAAAAATGCCAGTGCCAAAACTGAAGAGTAAGGTACTGAATCCACGTATGGAAAGACTTGTGTAGCATTTCATAGAAAGAGTTTCTGGCTCCCTACACACATTCTTAATGCATGGGAATGCTAGCCCTGTAAATAAAATCTTGACAATTTGAAAAATTGAGGCTGTTTTGTTATCTACAGTAAATGAGGCTAAAATTAGCTTTTCAGGAACTTTTATTTGCTCTCAGAGCTGAATCCAAGACTCAGGATTACATAACTTAGGAAAAGTACCAGTCTTCTAATTGTCTATGGTAGAAAATGACCTTATCAGTAACACAATGTTACTTTTATATAAAAAAGTAGAGCTACCTTGTTGCTGTCATATCTCTGGGAAAAAAAAATTGTCAGTCTAAATGACAAGAGGTCAGAATGCTCTAAGCATATCAGGATACTTCTAAAAATAATCATATTTTCACTTAATAGTCACATCTCTGTGGAAAACTCATTTGTTGATAGAAGTTTACTTATCGCCTTTATTTGTATCAAATCACATGTTATTTGCAGGCAATTTTAAGCAGCCATTTGAAGACCAGTATTTTGGAAATGGAAAGATTCAGGGATGCCTCTGGCCCTATAGTCGGTGGCATTCTTAGACAGAACTAAGTCAGGGAGCTTGTGATCTAGAGCATCATCTTCTTAATTTTCAATAAGAATGAGATCAGTTTGTTGTTCTTGGAGGACCACAGAAGGCCAAGGAAGCATCTGCTTTTATGCATCTTATGTTGCATTCGCCTGGATCCTTCACACTGGTTGCCAGTTTAGTCGGGGTCACTGTGATCCGCTTCTCATCTGTCATGTGTGGAATGCATTCCACAAGCTCCACTGTTTGCAGAAAAACCGGACACTGTTTTTCTTCTCACTCACATTGCAGATGCCTCTGTTCCTGAGGTTTAAACAATAATAAAGACAGAAAAGCAAATCCCTGTAGTAAGAAACCAGACTTTTCAAATCAAACATTTTATTGTAAACAGCTCCTCATAGGTATTCCTCGTGCTTCGATCCCCACCCCCCTTATCTTTTTGTTTTGATTTTTGTTTTCAATGATGTTTATTTCAGGACTAGTATTTCCATGGGGTGTGGTGTTACATTAAAATGACCCCCCCTGCACAGCAGGGGTAGAATGTTTCTTTGTAACTTTGGTTCCATGCCCAAGACACGTCTTTGCTTGATCTGCTGAAACTGTTTCCCTTGCTGAATTGTTTCTTTCACACAATATATGTCTATAGTTCTTTCCTTCTGGTTTGACATATACAGGTTTCGTTAATGCAGCATATATTGTAGATTTTCAACAGGGTCATGTAGGAACTGTCAAGTAAGAAACCTTGAATAATGGCTTTAAAATACACAGGTGTAGTCCTGGCTACAGGATGGGTCTTAGCTTTTGATCTCCCTTTCACTGCTGTGAACATTTCTGCCATCTTTGAAGGTTTAGAAGTATTTGCTTTTCTGCGGTCTTATCCATGTTTTCGGTTTCTCTGTAAAACAGAGGGAGAAATTCTTTAATCATCATTTCAGTCAATAACTGAAATAGGAAAAAAAAAGCACAAATTCTTTTTTTTTTTAATTAAAAAAAAAAACCATTTTTTATTCTTTACCACCTCTTGAAACAGTATAATCTTGTATGTGTTATGTAAAGAAAGTCTCTAAGCTTAATTACTTTTCTTTAAAAGGAGAGAATAGAAGTATCCATTTCAAGGGTTGCTGCAATGTAATGCGTGTAAAGCAATGAACAATTCTTGTCTCATATTAAGTGGCCTGAAATATTAGCTATTATCAATATTGTCTTTTTCTCTGGGACTTTCTAAGCCAACACCTTCAGAAGTTCAACTAAGATATTACTTTAAGTTTAAAAAAATTTTTTGAAGTATAGTTGATTTACAATGTTGTATGAATTTATTCTGTACAGCAAAGTGACTCAGATGTATGTGTCTGTGTATCTATAATATATATACATACATATTTTATGTTCTTTCCCATTATGTTTTGTTACAGGATATTAAATATTGTTTCCTATGCTATATAGTAGGACCTTGTTGTTTACCCATCTTATACATAATAGTTTGCCTCTGCTAATCCCAAACTCCCATTCCTTCCCTCCCCTAATTACCAACCGCCTTGGGCAACCATAAGTCTGTTCTCTCTCTGAGTCTGTTTTTGTTCTGTAGCTTTGTTAATTTGCATTGTATTTTAGAATCCACATATAAGTGACATTATATGGTATTTGTCTTTTTCTTTCTGACTTACTTTGCTTAGTATGAGAATCTCTACGTCCATCCATGTTGCTGCAAATGGCATTATTTCATTCTTTTTGATGGTTGAGTAATATTCCATTGTGTATATATACCACATCTTCTTTATTCATTCATCTGTTGATGGACATTTACATTGCTTCCATATCTTGGCTATCATAAATAGTGCTGCTCTCAACACTGGGGTTCATATATCTTTTTGACTTATAATTTTGTCTGGATATATGCCCAGGAGTGGGATTGTTGGATCATATGACAACTCTATTTTTAGAGGAATATTTTTACTGTTTTCCATAGTGGTTGTACCAATTTAAATCCCCACTAATAGTGTAGGCATGCATGTATACTCAGTTGCTAAGTTGTGTCCAACTCTTTGTGAACCCATGGACTGTAGCCCGCCAGGCTCCTCTGTCCATAGGACTTTACTGGAAGGAATATTGGAGTGGGTTGCCATTTCCTCCTCCAGGAAAAGTATAAGAGGGTTCCTTCTTTGTCACATCCTTTCCAAAATTTGTTATTTGTAGACTTCTTAATGATGGACATTCTCATAGGTATGAGGTGGCACCCCATTGTAGTTCTGATTTGCATTTCTCTAATAATTAGTTAGATATTGAAATTGAAAAGTTGAAATTGTTGAATTGAAAAGATGTTAAGCATCTTTTCAAGTGCCTATTTGCAATTCATTTTCTTTGCAGAAATGATCTTCCGCCCATTTTCAATTTCTTTTTTGGGGGGCTATTGCTGTTAAGTTGTATGAGCTCTGTATATTTTGGAAATTAAGCCCTTGTTGGGAAAGACTGAAGGCAGGAGGAGAAGGGGATGACAGAGGATGAGATGGTTGGATGGCATCACCGACTCAATGGACACGAATTTGAGCAAGCTCCAGGAGTTGGTGATGGACAGGGAAGCCTGGCATGTTGCAGCCCATGGGGTCGCAAAGAGTCGGACACGACTGAGCGACTGAACTGAACTGAAGCCCTTGTTGCTCACATGAAATATTACTTTATAAGCAGGTCTGTTTACACCTTTCACTGACTTACTTGTATGTCAAATTTTCTCTCCAACAACATTGTTTAATGGCAGATGGTCTCTATCCCAAAGTCCCGATCTGAGGAGTCCCTGGGAATTTTGCTACACAGGTTTCCTGTTTGGTCCCAGAGTATCTCTGAAAAGACACTTTCTTGGACTGTGCCAGTCAATACTTCTAGCCCCGTCCCTCTTTAATTCCATGTATCTGGGTTTTCGCTTGGGTAGAAGCTTAGGACATAATCCACTCCTCTAATAAAAGCCAGAAAATGGCACAGAGGACATTTTATCATTTACTGCATAAGGACGTGAACTTTAGAGTCTGAATGGCATGGATGGAGAAAATAGAATCTCCATGAAAAAGCCATTTAACTTCTCCAAGGCTTAATTTCCCCATCTATAAAGTAAAGATACTAATTCTGTAGCAGAATTTAATGGTACTCCAGAAATGGTGACAAAGATCCAAAGTGGTGGAAAAGGAGGCATGCAGTATCTTAAGGATGCTTCCAGTTCACATACAGAGGCAAATCAGAGATTCAAAGAAATTTCTGCCACAGGTGCAAGTCACAAGTATTTGGAACTCATATTTGCAGAATCATTTGGTTCATTCCCAAAGGCCAGATCAGACTGAGAAGAAAGAGTGACCAAGTCACAGGAGAGTGAGTAGGAAGGAGGTATAGAGATCAGGATAAGAGTATACTGTGGGAGGGAGGTGTAGGTGCCAAAAAGGCATAGAGATTGGTGGTGCTGGCACAAAGGAGTGCATGCTCAGTCGCTTCAGTCATGGCCGATTCTTTGCAACCCCACGGACTGGTAGCCCCCAAGTTCCTCTCTCCATGGGATTTCCCAGGCAAGAATCCTGGAGTGGGCTTCCATTTCCTGCTCCAGGGGATCTTTCCTACCAGGGATTGAACCCAGATCTCCTAAACTGCAGGCAGATTCCTTACTGCCTGAGCCACCAGTTCAGCCCTATAGTATTCCCATGATCCTCAGTAAAGAAGAGAACTAATCTGAGTGTGTATAAAGATGCATTAGGTGTGTGCATCTCTCTCTTCTCTGTATATGTATACACACATATAGTGTATTTTATATAAAATAAGTATGTAACACAAAAGCATACTGCAAATAACCATACAAATATTTTTCCTATGTGATTTATATTCTGTTCTTAAACCAAAGACTAACTTAAATTATATATAAAGATAGCTACCTTAAAATGTGGACTCCGGGAGTTGGTGAGGGACAGGGAGGCCTGGCGTGCTGCGATTCATGGGGTCGCAAAGAGTCGGACATGACTAAGCGACTGAACTGAACTGAACTGAACCTTAAAATGAAATGACTTATGCTTCTTTCCTTTTAGCAATTATCTAAGTCAACCTCAGAAATAAATCTTAAATTCTGTTTCAAAGCACATATGCACCATTTCTCCCCATCACAACTAAAGTAAAGCCCATCATTTGAGGAAAATCATGTTGGCTTTAAAAAGCAAATGGACTTATAGGCAATCTCCCAGAATGTTACATTTCTGTAAATTGAGTATCTGTAAAAGGAACTTTGAATTCTACAGCAAAGCCATGTTTATTCAAACTGGCATTATGAATAACTGAAGTATTATCTAATAGGTCAGTATAGATGAGCAGTTTTCAGTGAGTTAAGGGTCAGTATTCTATAACTAAAACTGTAGAGAATACAAATTCACCTTTGATTTAGAAGCCACTTCTGGATATCACAGAGCCTCAGAGATTCTTTTGAATGTGTTGCCCTGTAGAGCTGAGCTTTGAGAGTTTATGACATGCTAAGTCAGCAAATACAGTTATGTCACTGCTGACTTAGGACTCTAGTAGCCAAGTACCTGCCGCCTTGTCTGTTTCACAGAAGACGCTCAGCATTATGTGTCAAGATCAAACAAACAAACTCATAGAGAAAGAGATTGGATTTGTGGTTACCCGAGGTGAGGAGTAGAGGGAAGGGATACTGGATGAGTAGTCAAAAGCTGTTATACAGACTACCAGTCAAAAGATAAATAAGTACTAGGGATATTATGAACAACATGATAAATATAATTAATGTCATTATATGTTATATATAAAAGTTGTTAAGAGAGCAAATCCAAAGAATTCTCATTGCAATAAAAACACTTTCTATTTCTTTAATTTTGTAGATGGTCACTAAATTTACTGTGGTAGTTATTTCACAATGTATGTAAATCAAATCATTACGCCATACACCTTAAACTTATACAGTGCTGTATGTCAATTATATCACAATAAAACTGAAAGGAAAAAATGAATGCATGAAGCACATGGTGTCTCCTGAAACCATGTGGGGTTCCCCTTTGCTCTGCTTAGTCACTCAGTCACGTCCGACTCTTTGCAACCTCATGGACTGTAGCCCACCAGGCTCCTCTGTCCATAGGAGTTCTCCAGGCAAGAATACTGCAGTGAGTTGCCATGCCCTCCTCCAGGGGATCTTCCTAACCCAGGGATTGAACCCAGGTCTCCCTCATTGCAGGCAAATTCTTTACCAACTGAGCCACCAGGGAAGCCCAAGAATACTGGAGTGGGTAGCCTATCCCTTCTCCAGGGGAACTTCCTGATCCAGAAATCGAACTGGGGTCTTCTGCACTGCAGGTGGATTCTTTACCACCTGAGCTACCAGGGAAGCCCTTAAGGTAAAAGTCCCAGTCTAATGCATGGGACTGAGCTATTTAGTCAGCAACCACTGAAAGCACCTTCAGTGAAGTACCTTCTTGGGAGCCTGCAACAGCTTCTAGATCGTCCTTGACAAAAATGACTTAGGTAATCGCTAAAAGGAAAGAAGCATAAGTCATTTCATTTTAAGGTAGCTATCTTTATATATAATTTAAGTTAGTCTTTGGTTTAAGAATAGAATAGAATATAAATCATTAATAGGACAAATATTTGTATGGTTATTTACAGTATGCTTTTGCTACCTGCTAATAAGTGAAGCCCTTTTCTTCCTTACTTCCTCCTTCCTCTGTCTCACCTGCTTTGGGCATATAAGTAGAAATAATCAGTTGCCAGTAATGCCTTATTCACTTGTATTATTTAAATCCAGATTATTATCTGAAGAGAAGGGATGAAAAGGTAACTACTCACTTTGGTTTAGTTCCTAAACTATTGTACTTGGCAGTACTAGAGGTTTTATTTTCAAATTTGTATATTTGCAAACTCAGTACAGTGATAGCCAACTTTTTTTCATAATAACAGCTAAGAGTTGCTGACTACTCAACCATGTGCCAGTCAATGCGGCAAATTCTTTATAAGCATAATCTTATTTAATTCTTTCAACACAATACCATGATGTAGTTAATATAGTCACAATCATTTTACGGAACAGGAAACCTAATTTTGGTCTAAACCTACCATGACATGCTAGTATATGGCAGGATTAAAACTTAACAGTATATTTAACTTCAAAGCCATACATGTTAAACTACTCAGATTTTTTCCTGTATGCATTTTATATTATCCAGATTCATGGTACCAGGAATTTGTTATATAATTACTATTAATTATAATTATATTTTTTTCATTTGACCATTCCTAAGTATCAATTATGTGCTGCTCTACAGGAAAAGCAAATCAAATTTTGTATATCCCTCAAAAAAATCGGGAAAAGGTATGGGGGATGAGCATACAGCAATTTTAAATCCCAAGAGCTATGTAGTAGTGTACAGATCATAGAAGACGCCTCTGATTACTGATATAAATATACACATAAGTGATGCTCAGAATGTGAGAGAAAGCCCTCTTCCATGTGTGAGGCACAATGGGGTTAAAAGTGGACTCTGGCATGTGGCTGCCTGGGTACAAATCCTACACCTGTCCACTGTAGCTATGTGGTCCTAGGAAAGTCACATGCTGTAGTTTCTCCAATTGCAAAAAAAAAAAAAAAAAAGAAATAAAAGCAATACCTACTTGCTAGAGGGGTTTGTGAGGATTAATGTATCTATTACTTAGAACAGCATCTAGCATGTAGCTGTTAGTCATTATTGATATTAATGTTCAAACTTACTCCTTTTCTAGCTAGTATTTACAAGGTTTGATTTTTCTTCCCTACACCCCCATGTAGTACTTGTGCCTCACTGAACTTTATTTGCCTCGTTGATTGATTGTTATTTGGGGGTGAGAACTGCTTGTTTTCTGATGCTCTGGCCATTTTGATCCTTTTCTAGAGAACCTTGCCCATTTTTCTTTAGATATTCTCATTCAGTTTGAGAGACTAAGTGCTCTTCTTTATGTGCTGCAAGGCTACGACTCTTCTTGTCAGATAAAGGATAATTTTCAGTCTTAAAAGAAAATCTTTTGGAGTAAGGAATAAAGCCAGGGAATTGGTTCTACAAGGATACCAATTGATGGGCATTTCTGCTTTACTTCTTTCTTGGGTCAGGTCATGCTTTCCTGTTCCACATCCAGGTAACAAAGTTGATACCCACAGAGACAGAAAGCATCTCTCTTCCATTTTTCAACTTGTTATAGAAAATGTTAAGTAACATGCGGTGGGAAAAGATCCTTGCATAATATAACTTAATAAGATAACCAAAGTAGACACAGACCATGGTAAATGGACTTAGAACAGCAGGTAGCCCTTCTTTATTTTTAAGTAATGGTGTTAAGGTTTGTGCTTTCTGTACCTGGGTAGACATTAGAATCACCTGGTTAGCTTCCTAAAAATATAGATCAATCTTATTCTCCACTTCTCTCATCCTCTGTTTCATCTCCATGTCCAGTAATCTGTTTCATTAAATTGGTAATAAGGCTTTGAATTCTGTATTTTTACAAGAATTGGGAATCACTGTCTAAGATTCTTTTAACTTACATCCACTTACAAGAAATGGATTTGATAATATAATAATAGTGAGTCTTCATTTTTTTTCTAAATTGACATTGAAAACGATCTTATTTGAAAACAAGATCCAATTTTCCTAAATATCCTGTTTTCCTGAATTCTGATGAAAATGAACTAGGAGAAAGGGTTAAAAAAATCAGTCATTTTAACTTGTTAGATTTATAGGAGCACAATTTTCAAGCTGGAGGAGACACTGAAAACATACTCCTGTTTTTTCACTTTGTAGATACAGAAGTGACTCTCTGAGTGTAATGAGAGGCTACAATGAGAATTCAGAGATCCACAGACATCATGACTTTCCAAAGCGAGACACTTAGCTAGGAAAAGATTCTTGACTTTCATAATGCTTCATTTCTTTAATAATCACCCAAATGGACTGGATTGATTTCTCATTTTATGGCATTTAAGATTGGCATTTAAATACCAAATGTATTTTTTTTTAACATGAGCATAGTAACATGCTAGCGTTCTTCTTATCAAATAAGTCTTAGAAGCACATTTTGAGAATTAAATGGAATCTTACCTGTAAGAGGCACCTTGACATCAAGGCCATAGAATAAAGGCAAGAGAGAAGAACAAGAATAGAAACAGAAACTGCAGAAGAAAAAGAAGAGGATTATGTAAATCTGAATTTTTGTAGTGCCATTCAGGTTGTATAAAACCTCAGCTTTTCCATATTGCTCAAATCTGATCATTTCTCACATAGACACAAAGTACCTTTTATTTACAAAAACCATACCTTTTATTTCTTCACTGGTAAAGCAATACAATGAATAACTGGTGTTCCGCTAACATCGACTGATACATTTTAGAATTCTGAGAGGGTCTTACAGGGCATTGGTCTAAGCTCCAAATTTTATAAGTGAGTAAAATAAACACAGAGCAGTTAATCAGCAGACTAATTGCATACAATTTGATGGTACAGTGAAGCCTAGAGCTTAGACCTCCCGAGTCCTACTCTGCTATGTGTTATTATCTCTATTTTTAATGTGTGAGAGTGTAATTAAAAATGATCAAAGTGTATGCTTTATCACTCAATGCTATCATTATTTGGTTACTATGGCAGAGCAGGAAGAATATTACTTTGCAGGGTAAACATATGATTGCTTATCCACGGTGGGCACTCCTGAGAGGAAAATGGAACAGTATTAGTAATTACATTGGGGTACCAGGCATAACCTGGGTCTGTCCTGGGTGAGTGAGGGTACGTGGTCCTCCTACTGGTATGAACTATGCTTCTACATCAGAGATAGCTTCAGACAGTGAACGTAAGCTGCTGCTCCAGCTTGTGAGATAGACATCTCCTTATTTGACTCATAGAAGTTAAACGGAGTCCAAGCTGTCTCTCTTCACCAAGAGCCTTCACCAGAGAAGCAAAAACTTGGATGCTTTGTGTAGCACTGGTAGAAAACCAACTGTATAATAAAATCTTATAGGTCAGATCAGTTTTCTCAAATACTGATTTCCTTGGGGATTTACTCTTACAGAGTCATGAAGTCTTTTGGCTTGTTATAACCCTTCAGGAGCATTCTGTTGGACATGATAGTTTTGAATAGGTCCTGTATGGCAGTCTCATATTGGGCATATTATTTGCCTGCTTCCTTTAATGGCACTACTCACAAGGCTCTTGCTTCATGGTGGCAAAATTGCATGAACAAGTTATAAACATGGTGTGAAGAGCTATGTATTAGTGACCAGTCTAATAGAATGAGGAGCAGAAACTCTCTTTTCTTTTTCCCATTCCTTGAACATGTGTAGTGACAGGATGTCACCTGTAGTGAGAGTGGATGAAGGAGGGGAATGGAAGGCTTCCACAATTCCCATGAGATGGTCAGGTATCAGGGCTACCTTTCTGGGCATAAGGGATGCTTATCACTTGATTTATGATAAGAGTCTAAATTCCATGCCACATGGTGGGCAGGCTGTGGGCCTCAGGGTCAGACACCTGACCTCTGCTTTTGATTTGCCATGGACGGATTATATGATTTTGTGAAAGTTGTTTAATGTCTCCAAGCCATTTTTTCATTATCTGTATAAAAAGGGAACATAATATCTGATGTGTCTGTCTCAATAATCAGGAGAATCAAATAAGATGATGAATTTGGCAGTGCCTTGGATAAAGTGAAGAGCAGCATGTAGGAAGCAATTTAGCTGTGTGCGTGCGAATTGAGGACAAAGAAGGAATATTGTATGTGTCCTGAGTGGGTGGTCACATACCCCATAGGAAAGAATGAAGACTATCTCTGACATAAGTGATTGTTAGCCTTTTTACTATGCTTGTGGATAAGCAGAATTGAAGTCAAGTGAATAGAAGTTGCTTTATAAACCTCATCTCTCATTCAAACCTCTAATCAGAAACCAACTGGATTGCCTTTGAAATGGCTTAGTTTAGTACTTACTACATACGGAATTTGCTGATTTAATAGCTAAATAATCCTCATTTTCTGTTAAGTACATTAACCTATTATAAATATTTAGGAAGTTCAGACCTGTAGAATGAAAAGTTCACCTACATCATCAGCTAGGGTGGTGACATAACTAGATATAAAAATAATTCCTTTTTCTGTTTTCCGTAAGTTATATGGGACTGAACTGAGTGAAGTTACTGGGGCAGAGCTGTCTTCTCTGCAATTTCCTCCCAGAGCCACTCCAGGACTGAGTGACTAGGACAAGGGTAGCCATTCAAACACATGGGAAATGGAAGGCATCAGTGGTGTTCTTTGACTGCCATGGAAACTGTGGATAATCTCTGCCTTCTTTGGGTCTTTCTGCCAAACAGTAGGAAATTAGACTCAGCTTTTAGCTTATTACACTTTACCTTTGCCTCATTTAATCCCACAGAACTAAATAGCACAATTCAGAAATGAGGAAAATTCAAACTTACAAGCTTACATAAGATATGCACTCCACATTTAGAAATTTTAAAAATCATACTTTAATTTGACTTATACTTTCTTAGTGTTTCCTAAGTTTCATGTAAGTGACTTCATTTTTTCCCTCATGGAACAGATGAGAGGAGATGAGGGAGAGTGTTACCACCCCTATATTGTAGATACAGCTTAGACATGGTGGGTAAAGTCACTTACCCAAGCTTAAATAAATACATGAAGACTCAGCCTACATAAGAATCGGGGTCTGATTGTTTGGCTACTGGACCTTACCAACTTCCTCTGAGAAGGACAACTATAAAAGCAATTTGGGATGAACCAAATTCTAATCATTATCTTGGAAATGGCGGGTGGTTTACTATTTGCTCCTTGGGTGCCCATGGAAGATACTGCAAAACAACCATGATTTTTTGCAACACAGGGGTTCAGGCAGCTACTTCCAGTCAATGAGATCAGAACTCCAGAGAATTCCTCTTGCCATCTCTGCTGTGTCCCTCCTCAGGCCCAGGGGGCTCCTGGCATCTGAGGCAGGACAATTTTGTGGTAATTATGAAAGACTGGCAAACTCACTGCAGCCAAGCAGCACCCCTGTGCTAGTCCTCTCCCTTCTTCCAGAGCACACACATTTCCAAATGCCATCTTTACTCCCCAGGAGTGTTGGCTGACTAGGAAGAAGCAGTTCTTCTTTAGGACCATTGGGGAAATGACATGAGGGCAAAATTTTCATGTGTCAATCTAAATTTCTGAACACATTATTTCAAAAAGGAAGAGGAAAGCAGAGTAATAAAACTAGAAGAAACTTTTGGAAAAGATGTGAAGATGGGAAAGGGAAAACTGAGGAAAGAAAACACTTACAGAAAAGAACAGGAATCAAAACAAAAGACAAAAATGTATAACTGAAAGCCGATGTTTTGCCAGAACCCTGGTGCCTGACTACAGGCAGAGCTTAACTATACCTGCATACACACAACACACAATAGCTGAGAAGAAGGAAAACACAGTGAGTGAAACCAAGACTACTGTCTGATCTAAAAAATAAAGATTGAAATACACACTGAAGTTCAC
This sequence comes from Bubalus bubalis, assembly GCF_019923935.1. Taxonomy (NCBI): domain Eukaryota; kingdom Metazoa; phylum Chordata; class Mammalia; order Artiodactyla; family Bovidae; genus Bubalus; species Bubalus bubalis. Next base: position 52,372,096 of record NC_059165.1, on the reverse strand, counting down.
ACATACCTTTTCTTCTAGGTCCTTTATCTGTCTTTTCTGGATGTCTGTTTTATCTTCTAAGTCACGAATTCTCTGCAAAAAGGGGAAAAAAACCCGAATGCTTTACAAGGTGTTAAGTTAAACAAGACCATTCATCAACCTAAAACACAGAACTTCCCATAAAAACATTAGCATCTGGAAATGTCATGTATGCATTTTTCTATACCCAGTGGGTTATTGCATATTTCAAAAATTGCCTGTACTCATATTCAAAATGATTGTCATTGACTGTATTTTAAAAATATTTGCCATCCTTTTTCTTCTGGGTCAATCTGTCTCTGCAGACCTCTTCCCTGTGACAGAGGTATGGTTCTCACCCCACTGTCCTTGAGCTTGGTCAGTAGACCTGTTTTGGCCAGTGGAACACGAGTTGGGCGTAAGATGTGGGAAAGTCACCTCTTTGTGGAGACAGCTGTGTGTCCCAGAGCTACAGAGAAAGAAACACACTTTGTTGTAAACCATTTGGATTAAGGTTTTTGATTGTTTATTGCCTCATTTAAAAATGGCTAAAAGTGGCTCACACAAATGCTATTAGTTGCTGTTCTACTTTTTTTTCAACCTGATTTCAAATTTGTTTCAGGGTACTATCTTCTCATAAAACCAAACTGATCAATTTTCATAAAACAAAATTAGAGACTACACTTCAAAAAAGAATCCAAAGAAGGAACTGATAACTTAGGGGAAAAAACAAACATTACAAGAATAGCACAAGTAATCCTGAAGATAAAAAATGCTCAGAAATGTCTTTGAAATTACAGTAAACTATAACAAAATTTCAGTAATTTGAATAGCACAGATTTGAAATCAACATTACATAGACACTAATTTGAAAGTGACAGAGGAGAATGAAAATGTTGGCTTAAAGCTCAACATTCAGAAAACAAAGATTGTGGCATCCGGTCCCATCACTTCGTGGCAAATAGATGGGGAAACAGTGGAGACAGTGACAGACTTAATATTTTTGGGCTCCAAAATCACTGCAGATGGTGACTGCAGCCATGAAATAAAAAGACGCTTACTCCTTGGAAGAAAAGTTATGACCAACCTAGACAGCATATTAAAAAGCAGAGACTTTACGTTGCCAACAAAGGTCTGTCTAATCAAGGCTATGGTTTTTCCAGTAGTCATGTATGGATGTGAGAGTTGGGCTATAAAAAAGCTGAGTGCTGAAGAATTGATGCTTTTGAACTGTGGTGCTGGAGAAGACTCCTGAGAGTCCCTTGGACTGCAAGGAGATCCAACCAGTTCATCCTAAAGGAGATCAGTCCTGAATGTTCATTGGAAGGACTGATGTTGAAGCTCAAACTCCAATACTTTGGCCACATGATGCGAAGAGCTGACTCACTGGAAAAGACCCTGATGCTGGGAAATATTGAGGGCAAGAGGAGAAGGGGATGACAGAGGATAAGATGGTGGGATGGCATCATCGACTCAACAGATGTGAGTTTGAGTAAACTCTGGGAATTGGTGATGGACAGGGAGGCCTGGCGTGCTGCAGTCCCTGGGGTCGCAAAGAGTAGGACACGACTGAGCGACTGAACTGAACTGAACTGAACTGAATTTGTAAGTGAATAAAAGTCTTCAAATTTCCTTCTGGCAAATTAAAGGCCTTCGTGTTGTGATTCATGGGGTTGCAAGGAGTCGGACACGACTGAGCAACTGAACTGAACTGAATACATTCATAGCATAGGGTTACACAGTGTAGGCTTGTAATTTAGTGCCTCTTTTGGGAAAAATTAGAAAATGGAGAACTGGAGTCCAAGAATAAAACAACGGAAGCTAAATGATGTGATAACATAGAAAGACCAGTTTTTACAGCGCAATGTGGGGAGACAAAAACGTAAGCTGGAACAAAGAACAGTTGAACTTGGAAACTATTTCCCCTCTCTCTGAACAGTGGTTCTCAACTAGGGGTGATTTTGCACCCCAGATGACATTTGGCAATATCTGGACATTTTTAAGTTAGTTAAAGTGATTTTAGTATATTCACAAAGTTGTGCAACCATCACCAATAATTATTCAGACAGTTTCAAATCACATGTGATCACCAGTGACAACTAGCATCTAAGGGGCAGAGGCCAGGAATGCTCTAAATATCCTGCAGTACACAGATCACTCCCCGCCAACTTCCACCAAGAAGAATCATCAGACCCAAAATGTCAGTCAGGCAGAGATTGAGAAATCCTGCTTTAAATGAAAGGGGGTGAGGTTTCTGCAGGAGAGGAGGGTGTGTTTTTTTAGAAGGACTGTGAAATTATGTGACAATGAATGCTGATGTGTGTGACAATGAATGATAAATAAATGTGTGTGGTGTGTGTGTTTGTATGTATTTCCACAGTGCTGCTTATGCTCCAAAGCTACACAGTGAAAGAATAAATGTTAGATATTTCTACCTTGAGTTTGCAAGTATTTCCTTGATATAGTCTATTGGATGTGGAGGCAAGCCTTACATCAATTAAATCATGGGCATGAGAGATTAGTGTAGTGTCTACTCAGCCTTCAAGTCTGTGCTTGCTGGGCACCTGCTTAAATGTTCAGGATTGTGTTGGACGTAATGGAGAACACAAGCAAGGTGCCACGTAGTTCCTGATCTCAAAGAACCATCACATCCAGATGGGGAGATAAAAATGGAAAACACAGGAAAAAATAGATTATGTAGAAAGGGAAAACAGGGCAAAACTAAGCATAATTCCATCACCAATCTCTAATACCTCGTACAGTGCTTAGTTGTACAAAGGAGCTGCCTATACATATTTATTAAGTGAGTTAGGTTTGCTCCATTGTGTGCTGTGGGCTTTATTTCTTTTTCCTTCCCAACTTTTCCCAGACTGCCATCTGATCTAAGAGCAAACCCTGTAGAGTCCAAAACAGATCTCTTTTCTACCAAGTAGGAAACTTTCTACTGTTCTCAAGTGTACCAAGTCCCCCATCAGAACTGTGAGAGGTTACTGCCTGCTCTTCCTGCTTCTGATCTTCTGCATCCTACACCCACCTACAGCAGCCAGTATAAACTCTTAGAATGTGAAATGGTAGGCTTCCTTGGCAGTCCAGTGGTTAAGATTCTGCGCTTCCAATGCAAGGGGTGTGGGTTTGATCCCTGGTCAAGAACTAAGATCCCACATGCCACGTGCCACAGCCAAGAAAATATCACACACACACAAAACAAAGAATGGGAAATGATCACAGCAGTCCTTGAGCTTTAAGGGGCAAGGGAGAGGAAGAAGGGAGAGTCAGCCAAGTTGCTCTTAGAATAAAACCCGAACTTTGTCAGGCCCAGCTTGATCTAGCCCTGTCTTACCTCTACAGATTCACCTCACAGTCACCTTTCCTCAGCTCCACGACCTCCTGCCATATTGGCGTTCTCTCTGCTCCTTGAATATCCCAAACATTCCCACAATAGAGACTTAGCCCTTGCTGATCCTAACTTCTGGCCACCTTGCCACGATCTCTGTGTGGCTGATTCTTTGGGATTTCAACATCTTCAGACCAGCCAATTTAGAGTGGTCAATCCTACTCCCAAGCTTGCTCTCTCACACACAACACACACACAGAGACGCATGCATGTGTCTTCAGAGCACTCTCTGAAACTGCCTTGGCCGTTGCTTGTTTGCCTTGTCACTCTGTCTCTCTTCACCTGCAGGACACTTGAGTGAAGTGACCTTTATGTCTTTGTCTGACATCACATTCCCAGCACCCAGCACAGGCAGGCCCTCAGTAACTGGTCTTGAACGAGTGTATAAATGGGTATGGGATATATATATATACTTCTCCAGTAATAAGTGATCCATTGTTTTCATCTGGGAGAGCATCCTGCAGGAGATAAAGCTTACACTGGGATTAGAAAAATGAGAACATTTGGATAAATGCAGCCGACTTTGAAGGGCATTTGGGGGTCAGTAGTCAGGCAAACGAAGGCTTAGAAGTGGAAAATCATAGCCTCAAGGGTAAAGGAAGAGTTCTACACAAATAGAGGAACGTAAGCTCTGGAGATCGTCTTAAATCCAGTTTTTAGGGGAGGGGTAGCCAGCTACTGACTACCCCCTCAGAGAAGGCAATGGCAACCCACTCCAGTGTTCTTGCCTGGAAAATTTCATGGACAGAGGAGCCTGGTAGGCTGCAGTCCATGGGGTCGCTAAGAGTCGGACACGACTGAGCGACTTCACTTTCACTTTTCACTCTCATGCATTGGAGAAGGAAATGGCAACCCACTCCAGTGTTCTTGCCTGGAGAATCCCAGGGACAGGGAGCCTGGTGGGCTGCCGTCTATGGGGTAGCATAGAGTCGGACACAACTGAAGTGACTTAGCAGCAGCAGCAGCAGCCAACTACTGAAGGACCTAGAGATTTCTGCGTGACTAGACTCAACTGGAAAGTGAGATCATGGAAGCTTTTGAGAAAGAAGGTACCATCAGAAAAGGTGAGAAGGACAGGGAAAACTCCAGCGTTTTCAGCCTGAGTGCTTTGAGATATGGTAGTTCCACTAAACAAGACAGGCAGATGGGGAGACAAGAGAGAAGCAAAGATAAGAACGCGTGTTCAGGTATGTTTCGCATGAGTTCACTTTGAAACATTCAAACAGAAATGTCTAGTAAATGGTTAGTGATAGGTTCTATAATTTAGACTGTCTTGTAAATTTACGTATGACAAATCCTGTCCAATGTCTCCTGGAATAACTCTCTCAAATCAAAGCTACTGATTGAAAGGAAAAAAAAAGAGTAATAAATAACTGGAAAGGTATATTCTAATGAATATCTGTTGGGGAGACAGAAAATGTCAATGAAATTATGAAACTTAAAAATTTGTTGCTGTTGTTCAGTTGCTCAGATGTGTCTGACTCTTTGTGACTCCATGGACTGCAGCATGCCAGGCTTCCCTGCGCTTCACCATCTCCTGGAGTTTGCTCAAACTCAAGTTCATTGAGTTGGTGATGCCTTCCAAACATCTTGCCTGCTGTCATCCCCTTCTCCTGCCTTCTATCTTTCCCAGTATCAGAGTCTTTTCAAATGAGTCAGTTCTTTGCATCAGGTGGCCAAAGTATTGGAGCTTCAGCTTCAGCATCAGTCTTTCCAATGAATATTCAGGACTTGTTTCCTTTAGGATTGACTGGTTAGCTATCCTTGCAGTCCAGGGGTCTCTTAAGAGTCTTCTCCAACAACACAGTTCAAAGGCATCAATTCTTCGGTGCTCAGCCTTCTCTATGGTCCATACATGACTACTGGAAAAACCACTGCTTTGAATATACAGATCTTTGTCAGCAAAGTAATGTCTCTGCTTTTTAATACCCTAAGTTTGTAACAGCTTTTCTTCCAAGAAGCAAGCATCTTTCAATTCCACGGCTGAAGTTATCTGACTTTGATAACCATCTTTGAACACCATCTGATACTGTAGCCCAAGAAAATAAAGTCTGTCACTGTTTCCATTGTTTCCCCATCTATATGGCATGAAGTGATGGGACCAGATGCCATGATCTTTGTTTTTTGAATGTTGAGTTATAAGCTAGCTTTTTCACTCTCCTCTTTCACCTTCCTCAAGAGGCTCTTTTGTTCCTCTTCACTTTCTGCCATAAGGGTGGTGTCATCTGTGTATCTGAGGTTATTGATATTTCTCCTGGCAATCTTGATTCTAGCTTATGATTCATCCAGCCTGGCATTTCACATGATGTATAAAAGTTAAATAAGCAGGGTGACAATATACAACCTTGACTCACTCCCTTCCCAATTTTGAACCAGTCTGTTTTTCCATGTTTAGTTCTAACTGTTGCTTCTTTATCCGCATACAAGTTTCTCAGGAGGCAGGCAAGGTAGTTTGGTATTTCCATTTCTTTAAGAATTTTCCACAGTTTGAGGTGATCTACATAGTCAAAGGCTTTAGTGTAGTCAATGAAGCAGAAGTAGATGTTTATCTGGAATTCTCTTGGCTTTTCTATGATCCAATGAAAGTGAAAGTTGCTCAGTCATGTCCAACTCTTTGAGACTGCATGGACTGCTCCTCTGTCCATGAGATTTTCCAGGCAAGAATATTGGAGTGGGTTGCCATTTCCTTCTCCAGAGGATCTTTCCGACCCAGGGATAGAACCTGGGTCACCTGCATTGCAGGCAGAGTCTTTACCATCTGAGCCACCAGAGAGGCCCTATGGTCCAATGGATGTTGGCAATTTGATCTGTTTCTTCTGCCTTTTCTAAATCCAGCTTGTACATATGGAAGTTCTTGGTTCATGTACTACTGAAGCCTAGCTTGGAGGACTTTGAGCATTACTTTGCTAGCATGTGAAATGAGTACATTGTGCAGTAGTTTGAACATTCTTTGGCAATATACACTTCTTTGGGACTGGAATGAAAACTGAGCTTTTCCAGTCCTGTGGCCACTGATGAGTTTCCCAAATTTGTTGGCATACTGTGTGCAGCACTTTAACAGCATCATATTTTAGGATTTGAAATAGCTCAGCTGGAATTCTATCACCTCTACTAGCTTTGTTTGTGATGATGCTTTCTAAGGTCCATTTGACTTCACACTCCAAGATGTCTGGCTCTAGGTGAGTGATCACACCATTGTGGTTATCTGGGTCATCAAGATCTTTTTTGTATAGTTATTCTGTGTATTCTTACCACCTCTTCTTGGTATCTTCTGCCTCTTTAGGTCCAGACCATTTCTGTCCTTTATTGAGCCCATCTTTGCATGAAATGTTCCCTTGGTATCTCTAATTTTCCTGAAGAGAGCTCTAGTCTTTCCCATTCTATTGTTTTCCTCTATTTCTTTGCACTGTTCACTTAGGAAGGCATTCTTATCTCTCCTTGCTATTCTTTAGAACTCTGCATTCAGATGGATATATCTTTCCTTTTCTCCTTGGTGAAAGGCAACCAAAACTTAACAATATAATGCACAGACTTAAATTGAAGAAAGTAGGGAAAACCACTAGACCATTCAGGTATGACCTAAATCAAATCCCTTATGATTATACAGTGGAAGTGAGAAATAGATTTAAGGGCCTAGATCTGATAGATAGACTGCCTGATGAACTATGGAATGAGGTTCATGACATTGTATAGGAGACAGGGATCAAGACCATTCCCATGGAAAAGAAATGCAAAAAAGCAAAATGGCTGTCTGGGGAGGGCTTACAAACAGCTGTGAAAAGAAGAGAAGCGAAAAGCAAAGGAGGAAAGGAAAGATATAAAAATCTAAATGCAGAGTTCCAAAGAATAGCAAGAAGAGATAAGAAAGCCTTCTTCAGTGATCAATGCAAAGAAATAGAGGAAAACAACAGAATGGGAAAGACTAGGGATCTCTTCAAGAAAATCAGAGATACCAAAGGAACATTTCATACAAAGATGAGCTCGATAAAGGACAGAAATGGTATGGACCTAACAGAAGCAGAAGATATTAAGAAGAGATGGCAAGAATACACAGAAGAACTGTACAAAAAAGATCTTCACAACCAAGATAATCACGATGGTGTGATCACTCACCTAGAGCCAGACATTCTGGAATGTGAAGTCAAGTGGGCCTTAGAAAACATCACTATGAACAAAGCTAGTGGAGGTGATGGAATTCCAGTTGAGCTATTCCAAATCCTAAAAGATGATTCTGTGAAAGTGCTGCACTCAATATGCCAGCAAATTTGGAAAACTCAACAGTGGTCACAGGACTGGAAAAGGTCAGTTTTCATTCCAATCCCAAAGAAAGGCAACGCCAAAGAATGCTCAAACTACCGCACAATTGTACTCATCTCACACGCTAGAAAAGTAATGCTCAAAATTCTCCAAGCCAGGCTTCAGCAATATGTGGACCATGAACTTCCTGATGTTCAAGCTGGTTTTAGAAAAGGCAGAGGAACCAGAGATCAAATTGCCAACATCCGCTGGATCATGGAAAAAGAAAGAGAGTTCCAGAAAAACATCTATTTCTGCTTTATTGACTATGCCAAAGCCGTAGACTGTGTGGATCACAATAAACTGTGGACAGTTCTGAAAGAGATGGGAATACCAGACCACCTGACCTGCCTCTTGAGAAACCTGTATGCAGGTCAGGAAGCAACAGTTAGAACTGGACATGGAACAACAGACTGGTTCCAAATAGGAAAAGGGATCCGTTAAGGCTGTATATTATCACCCTGCTTATTTAACTTATATGCAGAGTACATCATGAGAAACGCTGGACTGGAAGAAGCACAAACTGGAATCAAGATTGCCGGGATAAATATCAATAACCTCAGATATGCAGATGATACCACCCTGATGGCAGAAAGTGAAGAGGAACTCAAAAGCCTCTTGATGAAAGTGAAAGTGGAGAGTGAAAAAGTTGGCTTAAAGCTCAACATTCAGAAAATGAAGATCATGGCATCCGGTCCCACCACTTCATGGGAAATAGATGGGGAAACAGTGGAAACAGTGTCAGACTTTATTTTTCTGGGCTCCAAAATCACTACAGATGGTGACTGCAGCCATGAAATTAAAAGACGCTTACTCCTTGGAAGGAAAGTTATGACCAACCTAGATAGCATATTCAAAAGCAGAGACATTACTTTGCCAACAAAGGTTCGTCTAGTCAAGGCTATGGTTTTTCCTGTGGTCATGTATGGATGTGAGAGTTGGACTGTGAAGAAGGCTGAGTGCCGAAGAATTGATGGTTTTGAACTGTGGTGTTGAAGAAGACTCTTGAGGGTCCCTTGGACTGCAAGGAGATCCAACCAGTCCATTCTGAAGGAGATCAGCCCTGGGATTTCTTTGGAAGGAATGATGCTAAAGCTGAAACTCCAGTACTTTGGCCACCTCATGTGAAGAGTTGACTCATTGGAAAAGACTCTGATGCTGGGAGGGATTGGGGGCAGGAGGAGAAGGGGATGACAGAGGATGAGATGGCTGGATGGCATCATTGACTCGATGGACATGAGTCTGAGTGAACTCCAGGAGTTGGTGATGGACAGGGAGGCCTGGCGTGCTGCGATTCATGGGGTCCCAAAGAGTCAGACACAACTGAGCAACTGATCTGATCTGATCTGATCTGAACAGCTCTGACCAGATTAACTTAAATGGAACCTTCTCTTTTGGGAGTAAAGTACCTTAGCTGATTGAAGAGACACTTTTAAGAACACTTAAAAGCATTGACAAAGTTTTAATCATAAATAAATTTAGATAACTATTTGTCCATCTTAAAAATAAACACTTCTACAGTTCTATGACACACCTGCCACTTTGCTGAAATTAATTAAATGCTATTGCATTCAAAGAAATATTTATCTAGAGGACAAGTTCATTCCCTTAGAGAAGCAATGATTCTATTGAGTCTATTATTAAATGCTTTAAAAACTCTCTTCAGAGTTGAGATCCAAAACTTTATGATGGAATCTCAAGAAATGCACGTGTTTATTATCTTTGGAACAAAATGGCTTCAGAGTTTCCTGTTAACCTGGGTAATTTATTAGCCTATAAAGATCCACAAAATTCTTGGCTACAACTGAAGTGTGATAAATGTCATGTTCCCCATAAACTGTTCTTACTGGTGTCATAAAATAACCCCTGTTCCTTTTCTACTCACCTTGATCTCTAATGACCACATGATTCTCACCTCTTGTATAGCCCATCTGGGCTTGCTTATTACAGCTTATGAGTACGAAGTACACTAGCCTGGAACTTTCTATTCCGGAATTATTACAGAATCTGTTTTTTGACCAGGACCCTAGTCTTTGCCTGCCAAGGTATGATATGAACAAATAGTTGAAATTAAGAATGCTGGCTATAAGTTAATACTGGGTGTTTATTTTGAGCCTTGCTGGTCTAGAAAAGTCATATAGATGATATGACTCAAGCTGTGGACAGTATAGTGCAACGTTTATGTGCACTAGCCTTGCTGTTGGGTTGATCTGGGTTGTAATTCTTGCTCTGCGGCTTGCTATCTGTCATCTTGGGCAATGACTTAAGCACTTTTTTCTTCAGTACCATGATCTCTTTACGTTGCAATAATAAGAATACTTACAGCTGTGGGCTGTTGTGAGGATTAAATAAAATGATGGAAGGAGAGCCCTTAATTTAATTTCTGACCTACAGCAAATGCCAGTAAATCAGAGGTGGCTTCCAGGCTTTATTGTTGCTGCTGCTGTTTTTTCTGGGAATAAAGAGAAAGGCCCTTGTTCCCTTTCACCCTCTTCTGATGATTCCATCAGGTTTGGTTATGGACTGGGGTGAAAAACAGCATGATCTCTTTCCTGGAAAAAATCCCAGAGTCCCTTCCCAGGAAAAGGGACATGATCAGGTTCCATGAAATTCAAAGGTTATTATTTCATGGCAAAGTTTTTACAAAAACAGTAGCATGACACAGTGCTTCTGAATTGCCAATTTTCTTCAGATTAATTCATTAAGAAACCATCACCCTGTTTCTGAGTGTAGGTGTAAAACAGCAGCTATTTATTTTACTCTCTGAAAACAGCTTCTAGCTCTCAGGATTCTTCATACCCACATCAACACTCTGTACTAAGAACTAGGTCTCATGTGCTTAGCACCACCCAACACAGATGTAGTAACTCCATCCTCACCTGATGGGCCTGCTGTAAGAGCTCCATTCTCTCCTGAAGAATCTGACAGTCGTACTCTCTGCTCTTCCTCAGCATCTGCCGCCGTAACTTTTCCACTGCTGTCCTCAGCTCCTCCTGCTGCTTTTCACTTAATAATTCACCAAATTTAATAACAGTTTCTTGCTGCAGAGCATTGTACAAAGTTGCTTCTAGTTCCTGGATTCTCTGGCAAATAGAAAACTTTGGAGTTTAGTATCTTACATGTGGTGTATAAACATACATGTGTGTATATGGGGAGGGATATATTATTTTACTGTCACATGACAACAAAATGAATGTCAAAGCTTATCCAGCTTAAATATCCTTTTGTTGAGTCCCTTTATAAGATGCAATAAGGGTCAGCTAGCCAATATGTACGGAGAAGGCAATGGCACACCACTCCAGTACTCTTGCCTGGAAATTCCCGTGGACGGAGGAACCTGGTGGGCTGCAGTCCATGGGGTCGCTACAAGTTGGACACGACTGAGAGACTTCACTTTCACTTTTCACTTTCATGCATTGGAGAAGGAAATGGCAAGCCACTCCAGTGTTCTTGCCTGGAGAATCCCAGGGACGGGGGAGCCTGGTGGGCTGCCGTCTATGGGGTCACACAGAGTCGGACACGACTGAAGTCACTTAGCAGCAGCAGCAGCAGCCAATACGTAAACTTCCCTGATGGAGGGGAATTTGTTCTTTTTTCTGGATCCTGTCTATTTCACATACTTTTCCTTTTCAGGAAGTCCTTACCTTGTTATAACTGTATGTCCTTCTATTCTCAAAGGTAGCTGAGAATAAATATGTTCTCTCTTTCATTTGACAGATATTTAAAGATATCTATTGTGGCAGTATATTATTTAGAAATAAACACTGCAAAGTGGTCCATGTTAGAATACTTGAAATTGGAAGTATTTCACACACACATAGACAGTGCCACCTCTCTCCAAATGACACACCTCTGAAGATGGCTTTAGAGCCTCCATTTTTTTCCTTAAAAATTGGGAAATAGAGCCTAAGACCCTTTGGAATTGGTCTGTTTTTTAATACTCTGAGATTTGTAGTTGCTCTAGCTGGAGAAGGCGCTGGCGACCCACCCCAGTACTCTTGCCTGGAAAATCCATGGATGGAGGAGCCTGGTGGGCTGCAGTCCATGGGGTCACTAAGAGTCGGACATGACTGAGAGACTTCACTTTCACTTTTCACCTTCATTCATTGGAGAAGGAAATGGCAAGCCACTCCAGTGTTCTTGCTTGGAGAATCCCAGGGACGGAAGAGCCTGGTGGGCTGCTGTCTATGTGGTCGCACAGAGTCGGACACGACTGAAGCGACTTAGCAGCAGCAGCAGCTAGCTGTAAAATGCCTCCTCGAGGCTTTTCTTTTTTAGATGAAGAGTCTACAGCTTTGTACAGCCCAGTTTTCTTTTCTTTCACATGCTTCAGATACAGTTACCACAATCTATAATCTTCTCCCCATGACTCTGACAGAGGTGAAAGGACATTGCCTGGAAAGGGATGTCCTCCAAGCTCCTGTCCTGGACTAAGTAGGTTGCCTTACCTTTTAAAAGTTAAAGTCTTCAGTCCTGGGACATACCCACATGGTCTAAGGTTATCATGTGTAGGTAGAGGAGGCAAGGTTGAAAGGGTAGGAAGGGAGGGAAAAATCACCTCCTTCCTTATTCTCTAAGCAGAGGGCAACTCCCCTTTCCCATCACGCAGTGCTCAGAATCTTTTACTCAACTTGGAGGGGGAGTACCAATTCATCTTTGTTATCATCAGGGGCTAAGTGCTTCACTCTTTTCCCAAGAGCAATTCAGGTTGCTTCCAGGAAAGCATTATAAAAACTTTTAAGTTTCCTCTTTTTGTCTTGAGTCATTACACTGTGTTACGGTGTGGGGTGGGGTGGTACCCACTCAGAGAGAAGAAATCGAAGCTGCAGTCCAACATTAAGAATGATGCTTTATGAATTTGGTACAGGGGAGTGGATCAAATGTGCTCCTGAGTCAGCATAATCTGGAGGAGAGAGAAAGGTACAGCCCATTTCCCCCATACAGCCTTACTCACTGGGGCTGGATTATGGTAGTTATGGCCACAATGTCTGGAGTCAAACCTAAGCATTACCTACTCACTTTCCAAGCTGGGCCAACGTATTCCTCTCTCTAAGCCTTCATTTTCTCATATGCAATATAGAAATAATAATATTCCCTATACCTCATAGGGTTGTTGTAAGAAATAAATGAATTGAAAATATGTATCATGTTACACACATTATTATTCTACCCCTAGATTAGGATCCCCAACAATCAGATTTGATTTAATAAAATTTCTCTGTAATCAACACTGTTGTCCAGTCTGTCTTTCATTTAAATATTATTTAACAATGTAATTAAACTGTTTGAAAAATGAGTTACAATGAAATATTTATTAACTATTATAATAGTATTATAACAGCAAACAGCTAGAGATGTACATTTGATCTAAAATGAGAACTGGAAACCACTGGATAAGCGAGCTGCATGTTGCGGTCTATTCACATACATGACATGACAAATTACACAGGATGCTTTACTACAGAGCATATAACCATCCACACTCAGAGTGTCTGGAATGTCTCTTGTACCTACCATATATGCTTGGTCGAGGGCTTGTTTCCTGTAGTCTAGCTCCTCCTCCAGATAGCCTTTGATTTTGCAGAATTGTTCCTAGAAAAAATGTCCACATTAGTAGATAGAGTCAGCTTAGTTAACAAGAAAGTGATATCTAAATTGTATTGATTAACGTTTTCTCTAATTCCACTGTAAGACAAATCACTAGTCTTTGTAGGGTCAGAGATCTTGTCTTTCAGGGAAATAGTTCAACTTTTACAATTTCACACAAGGGATGTAAAAATCAGTGGGAAGAAGCATAAAATGACAAACAATCCACATGGAATGTCTCAAAGAATTTTCATATCAAATTAAGAGTATGCCACTAAGGATGGATTTTTTTGGTTTGTTATGGCTTCACTGCATGACATGTAGGATCTTGTTTCCCTGACCAGGGATCAAACAGGAGACCCCTGCAGTGGAAGTAGAGTCTTAACCAATGGACTGCCAGGGAAGTCCCTAAGGACAGATTTTTGACAAGATAAATGCTATGCTGCTGCTGCTAAGTCGCTTCAGTCATGTCTGACTCTGTGCGACCCCGTAGACGGTAGCCCACCAGGCTCCCCTGTCCCTGGGATTCTCCAGGCAAGAACACTGGAGTGGCTTGCCATTTCCTTCTCCAATGCATGAGAGTGAAAAGTGAAAGGGAGGTTGCTCAGTCGTCTCCAACTCTTTGCAACCCCATGGACTGCGGCCCACCAGGCTCCTCCACCCATGGGATTTTCCAGGCAAGAGTACTGGAGTGGGGTGCCATTGCCTTCTCCGAGATAAATGCTATAGATGGTAACTAATAAGCATATCTATGTAAATATACTCGGAGAAGGCGATGGCACCCCACTCCAGTACTCTTGCCTGGAAAATCCCATGGACGGAGGGGCCTGGTGGGCCGCAGTCCATGGGGTCACTAGGAGTCGGACACGCCTGAGAGACTTCACTTTATTTTTTCACTTTCATGCATTGGAGAAGGAAATGGCAACCCACTCCAGTGTTCTTGCCTGAAGAATCCGAGGGACAGGGGAGCCTGGTGGGCTGCCGTCTATGGGGTCGCAGAGAGTCGGACACGACTGATGCGACTTAGCAGTAGCAGCAGCAGCAGCATGTAAATATACTATGATAGTATATTTTTATAAGAATGTTATGAAATGTAATAGAGCAGAGTTGTATAATAAGAAACTTAATTTATTCAAACTCAACTGTGTATCATTAGCAAACGCAAAGCTAGATAGTAATTCAGAGAGTGGGAGCGATTCCACCCACACTGCTACTTAATGAGTGAGTGTCTGCTCTTGCTATAAAGCCAGGGTGATCCAGGAGATGTAAAGCTGATATTACCTTGCTTGTCCTCAGTTTCTGTGTGGTTCTTATATTTCAAGCATCCTGTCATTTGCATTAAAAAATATATCTTTGTACAGAACATAGCCCTAAGCACAAGTTAATGCTTTCTTTGTATGCTTAGCAAGGAACAAGGGTCTCTTCCAATGCTGAAGGTAAACTTGACTGCACCAACTTTTTTTTTCCTGTTTTTATTTTTTATTTTTGGGTGTGCTGGGTCACCTCAACTTTCTCTAGTTGCGGTGAGCGTGGGCTACTCTTCGTTGTGGTACATGGGCTTCTCATTGAGGTGGCTTCTCTTGTTGCGGAGCATAGGCTCTAGGGCACACGGGCTTCAGCAGCTACGGCTCTTGGACTCCAGAGCACAGGCTCAGTAGTTGTGGCACATGGGCTTACTTGCTCAGCAGTATGTGTAGTGTTCCTGGACCAGGGATCAAACCCGGGTCCTCTGCATTGGCAGGGATTCTTATCCACTGCACCACCACAGAAGTTCTGTATTGATTTCGAGAGAGCATATGTCTGCATGCAGTTTTGCTGTTGACTTCCAGCTGATTACATCTGAGCTCCAGTGCCTAGAACAGTGCCTGTAACAATCTGATTGCCTAATTAAAATTTTTGTATTTAAAGTGTTCGAGGGTATTTTGAATATAGACAGTGCTTGTTAAATCTTTTGACTTTAGAGCCTAACCGGTTGGTAAAATGTAAGTTCTGTGTAAAATATCAGCAAATTTTACAAATTTGCAAGCTGTCACATGCTATAGAAATTCAAGTTGTTTTTACTATAAGATCTTCCAACCTAACAGGAATCGCTGCCTGTTTTTTAGTAATAGTGACAGCAGTAATGAGGGTACTATTATAAAATTCTATGCATTGCTCTCTGTTAATAAGGACCAATTCCCAGGCTGGGGGATTTAAACAAAAGTTAACTGTGGCAAAATACATAGAATATAAACTCTATAATCATAACCATTCTAAGTGTGCAGTTCAGTAGTGTTACGTATATTCACAAGGTTATGAGACCAATCTCCAGGATTCGTTTTATCTGCAACATTGAAACTCTGTACCTATTAAACAAGTGCCCATTTCTCCCTCTTAGCTCCTGACAACCATTATTGTGTCTTCTGTTTCTATGAATTAGACTACTCCAGGTACCTTATGTAAGTAAGACTCACACAGCATCTGTCTTTGTGTGATTGACTTATTTCACTTAACATATGTCCTCAAAGTTCAGTCATGCTGTAGCATGTAGGAGAATGTCCTCCCTTTTTAAAGGCTGAATAATATTCCATGGATGTATATACCACATTTTGCTTATCCATTCATCCACTGATATAGACACTTGGGTCGCTTCCATGTTTAAGTTATAGTGAATAACGCTGCTTTTGAACACAAAAATCTCTTCAAAAGCCCACTTTCAATTATTATGGGTATATACCCAGAAGTGGTGTTGCTGTGTCACATGGTAATTCCATTTTGAATTTTTTGAGCAATCACTAAGCATACTGCTTTTCATAGCAGCTGTACCATTTTATACTCCCAGCAATATTGCACAGGGTTCGGTTTCTCCACATCTTCATCATTGCATGTTACTATTTTGTTTTTAGTAGCAGCCATCTTAACGGGAGCGAGAAGGCTTGTAGATTTTCAATACCAAAGTCATACCCATCATTTCTGTAATGTTTATTATAATTATATATGGTATAAAAATTATTTAGCCTAAGGAAAAAAACATCTAACTGGATTTTCTTCATCATTAGTTTTGGAAATACTACAAAATTACAATGTGACATTTTTAGAGAACATAGCTTGAAATTGAGGGCTATTTCAATTATACTTTGTTTTTATGATACCTCATCTTTACTTACCATGTCACTTTCCAATTCCATCATTTTCTGGTGCAGGGCAGCCTCTGCTCCTTCAATTTGCTGGATCCACTATGGAGTGAAGCAGACACAGGGTTTGACATGACTGCTTGATGTGGTCTAGATGGTACTATCTCCTGAGCTGCTGTTTTTTCTGCTATCTCAGAAAGTAGACTAAGAACTTTAGTTCTTAGTCTATCTACTAAGTGCACTTTATCTTGGTGCATTTTCTCTCTCAGCTCAGAAGCAAGTTTATAATTTCCCCCTCATTCATTAATTCACTATTCATTCAACAAATGCCTTCATTGTTATCCACCATGTGCCAGGCAATGTGCTAGGTACCAGGGATGTGAGGGTGAATAAGAAACACATAATTTGCCCTCATTGGAGATTGCCATGAGAGGCTTTCTTGGAAGTGACATTGCACTGAAGTGTAAAAAATGAGTCAGAGATGACCAGGCAAAAGTGAGGGGCAAGTTCCAAGCTGAAGGTATGTCTAATTCTCCATGACTGGAGGGAGCACAAGGAAAGAAAGAACAACCGGTGAGATGGAGAAATGGCAGTTTTTCAGTATATTAAACTGATCACAGCTACAGGTTGAAGAATCATTTTGTTGAGTAGAGACACATTTTAAATCACACAGAGAATTTACTTTTTTAATACTTAGAATATATTGTTCTAAGTATTAGAACATAAACATTAGATGGTATTAATATTAGCACTGATCAATACCCTGAATAAATTCAGACTTCGAATAATATAGTGTGAGCCTACCACATATATGGTTTCAGAGAATAAATTATTATAATGGGTTTTTACGAAGTCAACCAACAACTTATCCCCCAGGGAGGCAACCGGGCAAAATAATTAAGTGTGGGTCCTAGAGATCAACTTCGTTGTTTCTCAGTTGCTAAGTCATGACAGACTCTTTGCAACCCCATGAACTGCTGGGCCTCCTTGTCGGCCTCCCTGTCCTTCACCATCTCCTGGGAGTTTGCTCAAACTCATGTCCATTGAGTTGGTGATGCCATCTAACCATCTCATTCTCTGTCATCCCCTTCTCCTGCCTTCAAATCTTTCCCAGCTACCTTGGGTCTAATCCCAATCTTAGCTTTTCACAGCTGTGTGGGCTTGAAACATTACCTGGTTACTCTTAGTCTCAACTTTCTTATCTGTGAAATGGGATTAATAATAATGTGAAGAGTAAAGAAGGCAATTAACCTAAGGCCCTATTCACAGTGTATTGCATCTACTAGGTACTCAACAGGATTCTAGTTTTTTTTTGTTAACATTCATTTTTGTACTTCTGCACTGTTAGAAATTTGTGTCACTACTCGCTATTTTTCTTGGTTTATTTGTGATAAATTATGCAGTGTACTGAACATTTTTCTATATATTAAAGCCTTGATATTCACAAGGGCTGCCACTAACAGCTGTTTGGCTGTAAGGAACATGGGGAAATACAAAAAGACATGGAGACTGGAGAGATGCTAGTCTCTCAGCTCTTGAACATACACAGAACTTCCCTCATGAAACAAATTTCAGTCCAAAGTCATGGATTTCTTGTACACAGCCTCATATTGCAATTGTGTACCACCCAGTTTTATTAAAATGCTTCCTCTGGCTTGCTGCCCACTTACCATTGAGAAACAAATTCTCTTGTACATCATGTTTTTAAGAGAACTGTCAAATGAAGTAGTCTCTGCCTTTCATAGAAACTTTCCCAAGTTTTCTTTGCAGTCCTAAAGTGACTTTTCTTTCAATAAAGAAAATCCCTTTACAACCCCAACTGGATGAGATGCTCTGGCTATCACTGCCAAATAAATGTAGCAGAACTGGTGGTAAGACTGTGTTTTCTTTATTATTGTATCACTGGAACAGTGTCTTCATGAATTCACTCATTCAGTAAATGCTGATTGATCTCTTACTAAATATGCTGGGCTGGAAAACTAGGAAAACAAAGAGTGAAAAACAGAATCCAGAGTTGCCCTCATGGAACTCATAATCTAGTGAACAACAGCATAAATTAAAATAAAAAGAAAAAAGGTGTTTGTGTTATAGTTGTTAAAATCTAGGGTAACAGAAGCACAGGTCACTGTAGGAACACAGAGAAAGAAGACCTAACTAGACTTGGGTGAGTAGGAAGGCTTCCCCATGTATGGGAGGGTCTGATGATTAATATTTAGCCAGACAAAGGTAAAAAAGGGAAGAAGGGAAAGCTTGACAAAACCAATCGTGTAAGGACCAAGGGGTAGAAATATGTATATGTAGACAGAGTTAAAGAACAAATTCCAGATATTTCCCATGAAATACTTCAGGATGTATCCCTAACACTCCAGGTCTTAAAAAAGAATACAACTACAAGGCCATTTCCACACTGCAAATTTAACATTAATTCCTTTTATCATCTGATACCTGGTTCATATTAAAACTTCCCTAGTTTTCAGCAAAATGTTTTTTTCACACTTGGTTTGCTTGAATCAAGATGTAAAAAAGGATAGTTTCAATATTTCTTAAGAACCTTTTTATGTTATAGAAATCTTTTTACCTCTGTCATTTTTTTCTTGATGTCATTATTTTGTTTGAGTAACTAAACTAGATTGGAGCAAGGTGAATGCTTGCTCATGGTTTCATTTAATTTACAACATGATTTTTATGCATTTATGAAATAAAAAAAAACCTCAAGGAACTTATACGACAGTTCTCACTTTATCCAACTGTGTGCACCAGTTAACTATGTGCCGATTTTCAAGACACCCCGAATACAGCCAGTTACCAGGCTTCTTCACTTGGCTCTTTCCTTTTTCTCTCCCTTGCATTTACCAGATTTAAACACAAGGGGGCGAGAGAACGCTCAGAGTTGCCCTTCTGACCGTCCCCAAGTTAACGTTTTCTGAATGAGGCTGCAGGGAGCCACCACCAAGTTACAAAATCAGTTGGAACAACTGTTTATGTACACATCCAAGGAAAAACCCGTAGAAAGAGCCATGCTGCTCCAATTTTCCACGTCTTAACGAAAACTTCTTCCTTATTGGTTTCCCAGCTTGGTAAAACAGTGGCTTCAGTAATGTAATTCAGGTTTTGCATTTTTACATAAGTATATTTTTAAGAGGCTTCAAAGTACCCACTCCAAATCAGTGTGTAGACTCTTATTTTGTATATTCTCATTCTAGCTGGGTTAAGAATAAAATATTTGTTAGGTATTCAATAATGCAAAATCAGGTGCAAAGAGAATGTCCTTCAACCCCAGGTGTTAAGTCAGACACTGAGATGATTTGAATGTTAGTACAATTTATTACCTTTTCTGCCAGGGACAGCACAGTGCTGGCCTGAATTATAGCCACTTGCTCTTCATTTCTTAAATTCTGTGCGGGGTGAGGGGGAGAGAAAGAAAATAAGCTGAAGACACTTTTGACATTTACACTGTTAGAAAATACTACTTAAGTTACCTGCCACATATACATGCATGGAACATTCACAAACAGTCTATTCTATTTAGTAATAATTCCTAACAAAGAGTTCATTCAAAACCTGTAAAAAGTACATTAAACGTGATGTTTTTATCTCTCTCTAGTCCTGACTTGATTTTATGTTTCACTGTAAACATACTTCATTAACAGTCATAAGAAAAGCAGAAACCAAAATGAAATAAAAAGTAATCTCTTCATAGCAGTTTGATATGATTTAATTGATTTTGTTCTCTGCTTTGATAATTTTTCCAGGGAAAAAAATAGCATGACTATTTCAACCTACATGTGTCATTCATTGAGTATCTCAATGAATGGTCCTCCCACCGAATTAATATGCCTTGACCCTGTCAGGAAGGTGTTTCAGAAAGAGAAAGGATTATAGTTTCCTGGTCCATTTTTATGGGGCTGCCACCAACCCTACTATTTAGCAGTATTTGCAACTGCATGACTGATTAATTTTATGCCGGATGCCCCCCAGCAACAGTTAGAAGGTAATTAGCTTTAATCACCACTGATGCTGCCGGCATGCCAACCTGAAACCTGCCCAAGAAAAGCACCTTCTGCGTTCCCACTCCTGCCACTACCTTGCAGAGACCCTTATAATCCTTAAACTGAGTGATCTGATAAATTGTTGATTCTCTTCCGGAATGTGTAAGCTTAAGCGAACCTGGAGTCTCATTTGTCTTTTTTTTTTTTTAAGTTTGTTTCAATTTAGGTATGTATGTAAGTATGTATGTGTTTCAAGTATAGTTGATTTACAATGTTGTGTTAGTTTCAGGTCCACAGCACAGTGATTTAGTTATACACATATATATTCTTTTTCAGATTCTTTTCCCTTTTAGGTTATTACAAATTACTGAGTAGAGTTCTCTTCACTTGCTCTTATTTTACACATGATGCATTGGCAAGTATTTCTTGCTTCTCTTTAGACAAATTCATATTTCTACTGCACTTTATTCATTACTTACCCCATTATCACCCAAGATATCAAGCTGCTTTATGAGATCAGGGATATTCACATCCTGCAAAATCAAGGAGTTGCATTCAAGTCAAAGGTGCAACAGTGGCTTAACCATTCTATCAGTGCCCTAACCTTAAAGGAGAGAGGACATTTTAAGACCTGCACCTCCTTGAGCTGTTTTCAATCAGTCACAACTGGTTTTACATTTCCACTCTGCTTCTTATGAGCTGTGTGAACCTGGCAAAACTTAACAATGCATTTTCAATTCCGCCCATTGCAAAATGGAGATAATAAATTCCTCCTTCACAGGCTGATTTGAGGATAAAGAGACTGTATATAAAACGGTCTAGGATGTATAAGAACTCAAAATTTTCTCAGTAAATTTTTTTCTCATGATTATTGAAAATTTGTTCCGACTGTGATAGATTTCAAGTATAAAGAAAAGTAACATAATAAATTTAAATAACCAGCCAATTTCACTCTAATTCATGGGATCTGACCTGGTTGAGATTTTGACAGCTGCATAGAAAGCTATAGGGCAGTTTCATTTTGGGGGGTATTTAGTATTAATTCCATTTATGGGAAACAGGTTATTTTTATGATATCGCTTCACCCCAGTCAGTTTGAAGCAACTGCACTATTTAAAGTGCTGTTGGGTATAAATTACATACGTTGGATTAGGTTGTCTGTGATTTATTTAAAAACAAAACATCTAAGGAAAAGACAGGTGAAGTGCTTCTCATTTAGAGTTGAATCAAAAAACTGCTTTGGTTTACAAATCTTCATGTAGCCCAGGAAGGCCAGAAGTTTAAACAACATGAGAATGGTTTATGATGGAAGTCAAGGAAGCACAATTTTCTACCCGATTTCTCCATTAGTACCACTTTCTCCTCTCACTTATGTTCAGATAACAGTATGTGTGTGTGTGTGCTAAGTCACTTCAGTTGTGTCTGACTCTTTGCGACCCTTAGACCGAAGGCTTCCAGGCTCCTCTGTGCATGGATTCTCCAGGCAAGAGTACTGGAGTGGGTTGCCATGCCCTCCTCCAGGGGATCTTCCCAACCTAGGGATCAAATCCAAGTCTCTTTAAGTCTCCTGCATTGGCAGGTGGGTTCTTTACTACTAGCACCACCTGGGAAGCCCATAGATAACAGTATAGCAGACCTCTATCGGCAGAAATACAAAAGTCTAGCTCAGTCTCAGAGGTAAAGAGAAGGCAACTAAAGCAGGTATATTTGGCAGTCAGAGTGGGAGCAGGAGGGGCCATGCAGAAGGCACGAGCAGGAGGATTCCTAGCCTTACATCTGGAACAGAGAGCTGCTATGTGATTTTGTCACATGCAAGGACAATATATTTTCCAGGAGACGGAGCCGCTTCCACTAGACCTTAGCATTTAAAATGTATTCCAATATCACTAAAAATAAAATTATATACTATGTCTAAGTGAACAGCATGTTATAATCCCTAAAGCCTTCCAAAAGGGAGTATGTCAGTTGCTCAGTTGTGTCTGACTCTTCGTGACCCCCCATGGATTGTAGCCTGCCATGTTCCTCTGTCAGTGGGATTTCCCAGGCAAGAATACTGGAGTGGGTAGTCATTCCCTTCTCTGAGGGATCTTCCCACCCAGGGATCAAACCTGGGTTTCTTGCATTGCAGGCACATTCTTTACTGTCTGAACCACCAGGGAAACCCAAAAGGGAAATCCTACCTAAAACACTCACAACAAAAGAGACGGTGGTGAGATGATTTCTAGATTTCTTCTAATACTGAAATTCCAAGATAATGAATTCCACAGCCATCAGAACAGCACAACAAATACCTTTTTATCTGGCATCCTTGAAATATGTTTCTTCAAGCACTGAATTTATTTAATATTTCCTCTAGATGATCAAGGGTAATTATCTTTACACATATTTTGATTCTATATCACTCTTTTTAAAATAATCATTGCTTCCTATTTTTTTTTTTTTTTTGCTGTTACTGTTCATATATCTGTCACACATTTATTTGTGTACATTCTGTTAATTCTCCCATAGATGTGACTATTTTCAGTTCCTACATGGTTTGTATCAAAATGACACCCAGTGACTGAAAGACCAAACGGTGACCAGCAATCTCCCCTTTTCCAATTCCCAGATTGTCTACTGTCTACAACACACACAAGGAAACATCTGCCTACCTTGACACCTTCCTTCATACAGTAGATCTGGAGAGCACTCACACCATCTGAGAATGGGTGAATTTGCAGATTAAATGGAGGGGATCGTCTCTCTCTTTCCTTGAAATACAGTGAAGAATATATAGGAATTGAAAAAAAAAAAAAAAGCAACAACTGATTAATCACTAAACCAGTTGTCTGTGTTCTCTATGCTATTTCAGCAGTTTATCAATATGCCATTTGGCAAAAAAAATAAAAAAAAAGGAAATTGAACTCAAGATGTTCATGCTTAAATGTAATGGAAAAGAACTGATTAGTCAACGGAGAGTTATAGGAGAAGAATTTATCACCGTGTCATCCAGGTTTGCAAAATTTTTGATCAGGGAAATGTGGGAAGTAGAGTTCCAATTTAAATTGTATGAATATTTAGAGCTTTCAGGTGTCACAAAGAATCTTCTTCTGACCATGAAGCTTTATTGCAGCTCAGGGCCCTTTTGCATATTCAGTTCACTTAAGGTTGATGAGTAAGATAAGTGGGCTACCAAAATGACTTCTTCACTGAAGCATACCAACTGCAAACTCTATTCAAACCTAATGTTTGGTATTATTCAAACCTAATGTGAAATATCTTCAAGAAGAAATTGCTGGCAAAGTAACAGAGAAATCAAATGGGAAATTTTCTTATCCTTTACATATCAGCATACTTCAACCAGACCCTAAGCCAGATTCTGCATGATACAATCAGAATCTGATTTGATTATGTTTTACTTTAAAAATATAGACTCTGAAACTTAGGTTAACCAGAGTATTTCCTAAAACAAATTACTTTGCTTCTTAGCCTTTTGAATAATGCATTACAGAATAAAAAGTTTACTTACAAATTCAAGGGTCTAACAATAAAATACTTTTATATATAGTACATTTTGAAATTTAATTTGAAATATATAAAAGAAAATTTTATGAGTCAGAATTCAATGGAGGATGGAAATGATTATGTAAAAGAAATGAAATATTTATGAAGTTTGAAATCTACTTAGACTACTTAAAAATTATTCATTAGTCTTATTAATAAAGGCAACCATGTTGTAAAGTACAGTATCTGGGCAGATAATTCTGAGTTGCATCAATGTTTCACCACTGACTAGTCACAGGAGTTGGACAAATTATTTAACCTCAGTTGCCTCCTCAGTCAAATCTTGGTTGTGGCTGTGAGGTCCAGTGAGTGTATGTATCTGAAATGCTTAATTTGGCACCTCACACATAGAGTGGGATCAGTGTATGTTAATTGTTATGATTATTTTTAGCATCATCATCATTTCCTTACTTCTAGTTCTAGGTTTCGAAACTCCAGCAGCTCATTCTGGTCTCTGGCATCCTGTAGTTCCTGTTGGAGCCGGTGATTTTCTGCCTCTTGTTTTTCTATCTAATAAAGTAAATCCTCAAGTTAGGTGGACATTGCAAAAAAGCATCTACAACTTTGCAAAGCAAGCATGGACAGCATTCATTTACTCAGTGAATAAATCATCTAGATCATGAAGAAAAAATCCCAAGTACATGTGAATAAAATAAATCTTTGGCTTTCCTTCTAGTTATCCTTTGGTTGAATTGTTTGGGTCATAGAGGAAAATGCTGGAGGATACTCCATTCATTGAGATCAAGTCTAGGGACCCTGTGAAAAATGAATCTGTCCCATGTGGTCAGGGACAGTGTCCAAGAACTAGATTATATGGTGCAAACAATGGTGACTGACAACTCTCATTTCTGGAGTTACAAGTTGCTGAAGAAATATTTTTTATAAGACAGCTCTGATCCTACACAAAACTTTGTTGATTTCTAGTTACCTTCAGAATAAAGCCAAAGTCTCAATAGGAAATAAAAATCTTTAATAATATGCTCATCATATTTAGGTGTTATCACTGTCGTGTCTACATACATACACACACTCACTCACATGCGATTACATGCACTTGGATCTAGAAACCCAGATCTACCCTATATTCTGATTACTCCAGGAGCTCTGTCGGCTCATCTCGGCCTGAGAAGGGCTCTCCCATTTCCTTTTCTATGTGAGGAAATCCTACACTTCCATGACATCTCCTACCATAAGAGGCTTCCCCTGGCTCCTCAATCCAAAATGACACCTCTCCGTTCTGTTTTCCCCTAGGGTTTTCCTGTAGGGTGTCTAGTATAACCTGATGAAGTATGCCATTCAGTTTGTTGTGTACAAAGCTGCCTTGCCCTGTATATATACTGTATATATACACAGAACCCATGTCCACAAGGCATCAGAACATTGCCATGGTCTGCAATCGGTTTGGCGCTGACTTCAGTACTAGCTGGGTGAGTGGGCCTTCTGTACAGTAACTGTTTAAAATCTTGAATTTAGAAATAAAAAATCAAGGGCTTTTTAATCTAGAGTAAATCTTACTTTCTCAAGTGTAAACACCTGAAGTAGAGTGTTTGGTTTTATTGTCGCTTTGGTTTTCTTTTACTCTTAGAAGGCTGGGCTCAAAAATTTCCTTTATAGACTAAAGGAAATCAGACAGACATAATGGGAGTTATTTTTTTTAGATGATAAACAGTGTGATAACACTTACTACTGGGCATCTCGGAGACTACTAAAATTCTCTTTTCACTTTGGCTCCTGATATAGAAAAATAAATATAGGGGGAAGTGAGATACTATATGACATTAATTTATGTAGTCAACCAAGGTTTTTACACTAGATTTTTGTGGTTTAGTAAACGTTCGAAAGTTTTTATAAGTTGACTATTTCTTAGAACCTTGGATTGAGATCAGAGATGGGATATTTGGGGAAATTCCTGGATCTGGTGTGTAGCACTAGTCATCATATTAATGGTTCACAGGTGGCTGCAATTCAAAAACTAGGGCCAGTGTCCATAAAGTTTCTTTACAGGGATCATTAACATTTCTGAGAGTACCAGTCCTCAATCCTGGAATACCTACCCTGCTTCTATACATCAGCTCTGTCTCTCATCATGCAGAAAGTGAGACACGACCAGTGGGAAGGGAGGACAACCATCTTCTTTCCCTTTCCATGCTTACCAGGGTGTTGCAGTTCATTTTTATTACTTGTCAAGGCCAGTGAATATTGGTAGAAACAATTCTAAAATAATTTTTACATAACTCTGCGTCCCCCTTAAGAATTACTTCCCTTACTCACATGGTCTTTCTCTTTTTGTCAAGAATAATATAAGATAATTTTGTAATCATTTCACATAATCAAAAGCAAATGTTAATACCAAAGGAAAAGCCATGTTTGAATGTAAAATGATCTCTGTTGTATTTCACTGCCCTAAATCAAAAGCCTACATTCAGCTAACCCAAATTAATTCTATCTATTGGGCCAAAACCATGCCTCTGTAACTTGATTTGTTGAACAACCTCTGGGACATGCTCCTTTGTGCTTTGGATGTATCTTTTGAAATGTTCTTTCATAAAATAAATACATAAATAAGCAGCCAAGATTAGCAAAAAATTAACAGTGAGAACCCAGTAAATGCTAGGTTGCAGCATGTCTTGGAGTCACTTCCTTATACAAAATCATCAGTCCTATTCATAAGTGTTCTTGTAGATGGACAACCACATAGGATGTGTGTACATATGGGTATATATATATGTACAGTAAATATACAGTATATATATATATGCAACAAATCAATAGGTTTCAGGGATCACATCTTTCAAGTCGGCACAATGCCTAGCACAGAGCCATGCACACCACGGGCCACTCAACTGATGGTGATGGCAGGGACAGAGATGCGGTTGGGCACGCAGCAGAGGGGAGCACAGCCGGAAAAGCCTCCCCGTCCCCTAGCCCCTGTGCCACTCCTGAGAGGACCCCCTGCTGCTCCTGGATCTCTCATCAGTCTCTCCTCTGCCCCATTAGGGTGTTGCGCCCCACATACCTTTTCTAAAAGCTCCTGGTTTCTCTTAATGAAAAGTTGTTTATCTTCTACCCAGTGAGAATCCTGTTTGACAAAGAATATCGCGCAGTCAGCATTTCAGAGTGGCACGAAAGAGCATGTGTCGTCAAACCACTTTGCCAGAGTTGTCTTCTCTCCACCCGGTTTGTTTGCCTGCCAGCGACTGGTAAATGTCACTCACCCCAGCCAGCTCCTCATTCTAAGATGTTGGGGCCAAAGTTGCCAGGAAAATTTAACCCCCTTTGCACTGTCACTCGCTAACCCTATCTTTTTCAGTCTGAATAATCCAGGACCAGCCTTCTGGGGACTCAGAAGTGACCACACAGGCAAAAAGTGAAAGGGGTCAGAATGCACACAGGCTAGATACATATGGATGGAAAACATTAAAATGCAGAACCATCAATGTAGCATAGAGGCAAAGAATGCAGCTTGAGGGGTGGGTCTTGGTCTTAGCAGTTCATGATCACTCTAGGCTAAGTGTGCAGTGCTCCTCTTCCTTGGGCATTCTCTCTCTTGCCCAGCCTCATTCGCTCTCGTAGCTGGGTTCACGCTCTGGCCAGCAAAACACCAGGGACAGAAACAGAGAGCTCAACATTCGGACACAGTTTGAGAAGATCACTGTGGAGAGCCAAACCGTGTCCTGAACGGGCACAGGGTGATCTAGTGGAAGGTCAGACTGAATCATCTGCATCTGCAGAAGTGCGAGCAACCAAATGCCTACCTGCCCTTTCTGAGCCAGAGTCGCTTCCAGATCTTCTATTTTGGCTTTATACCGTAGCACCTCGGCCTGGAGTTGTTCTTGAGCCTAGCAAAATCAAAATTCCAGAACTCAATAAGTAAAATGGTAGTTCTACATTTTTTCTTCCCGTCATGTTCCCTGATTAGAACTCAACAAGTGATAGAGAAGAAAAAATAATTTTCTACCATTGAAGAAACTTTAAAATCTCTTTTTACATTCTAAATTCTCTGCATATAACTTTCAGTGGCTCCCTTTACATCAGGTTAAAATTCAAACTTTAGTTTGGGATTTGAGAACTGGTCTTCTATTTCCAATCTTTCCCCACCATTCATCAGTGCAGGGTCCACTCCTTACCGCCTAGTGATCTCCTTGTTTCCTAAATATGCCTTGAACCTCTCCATTTCTTTCTTTTTTTTTTTTTAATTTTATTTTATTTTTAAACTTTACATAACTGTATTAGTTTTGCCAAATATCAAAATGAATCCGCCACAGGTATACATGTGTTCCCCATCCTGAACCCTCCTCCCTCCTCCCTCCCCATTCCATCCCTCTGGGTCGTCCCAGTGCACCAGCCCCAAGCATCCAGTATCGTGCATCGAACCTGGACTGGCAACTCATTTCATACATGATATTTTACAAGTTTCAATGCCATTCTCCCAAATCTTCCCACCCTCTCCCTCTCCCACAGAGTCCATAAGACTGTTCTATACATCAGTGTCTCTTTTGCTGTCTCGTACACAGGGTTATTGTTACCATCTTTCTAAATTCCATATATATGTGTTAGTATACTGTATTGGTGTTTTTCTTTCTGGCTTACTTCACTCTGTATAATAGGCTCCAGTTTCATCCACCTCATTAGAACTGATTCAAATGTATTCTTTTTAATGGCTGAATAATACTCCATTGTGTATATGTACCACAGCTTTCTTATCCATTCATCTGCTGATGGACATCTAGGTTGCTTCCATGTCCTGGCTATTATAAACAGTGCTGCTTTCTTTGAACAAGTGCCCTTCTGGAAAGTCTTCTCCCGTTTGCCTCTCCAAAACCTTTCAAAGCCAATTTTGTGCCTTATATATAAGTCTAAATCCAAATCTGTGTAAGTATTTATTTATGTATGTATCTATCATGTGCTTTGTGTGTGTGTGATGTGTGTGATGTGTGTGTGTGATTTGTGTGTGCATACGCATGCACATCAGCAGTTTGGGATACTGATTTGTATGGAATGACCTTATTTCATTTAGTATAGTTATTTTTTAGGTTCTCTTCTATTCTCTCTCTATATGATCCTATTATCTGTTTTTATTTCTGGCCATACACATATTTTTTTTGGTTATTGTCTTATGATCTGGATAGGTTCTTTGGTACAAAGTTGAACAAAATCGGTAATGGTAAGGATTATTTTCTTATTGTTCACTGTGAGGAGAATATTTCTTTGAACTGTTAAATATTATATTTACCTTTATCAGGTTAAAAATTTGAAACTTAGCTTGCTAAGAATTATTTTAACTTTGAATGAATTATTTTAACTAATAATTATGTTAACTTTAACCTATTTATTTCTTGTATTGAAACAACTGTCTTCTGTTTTCACTGATAACTTTTTCATCTATATTAACTATTTTTGTATTTCTATTTTCTTTGAATTTATTACTGTTTTTCCCATATGTTAATTTGTTTTAGACTATTTTGCTCAGAATAGTAAGTTTTCTTACTCTAATGGCCATAAACATTTCTAAACCTGTATTTTGATGGGAGAGTGAGACTAAAGAGAGAACTGGTTTCTACATCATCACCTCTCCAAAAAACAAGGCATGTGCTATTATTTTCATTGACCAGTCCTATGCTCATAAGAATGGGTAGTAAATACTGATAAAAGAATCCACAACTCTTACAGTATTAGGGCATAGACATGAAAGCACACACACACCCTTTCCTAATGACTGCTGATCTGTTTATTTCAGTTCACCATGGGTTAAAAAAAAAAGTTTGCTCTTTTAGGTATGTGTATGTGCATGTATGTATGTATGAATGCTACCATTTAAACATATATAGTTATAATATCTATCCTTTCCCACTAACCAACTTAACATAGTTCCTACAACACTTCTCAGTACACTGTAGACCTTCTAATAAGGAAGTAAGATAAAATCACTGGATGGTTACATTCATTTTTGACCCATGTAAACTAACATATGAGGCAGTTGTGGCATGGTGGTGATGACCGAACTCAGGAGGACTAGGTTTGTATCCTGCTGCTGCTGCTGCTGCTACTAAGTTGCTTCAGTCGTGTCCGACTCTGTGCGATCCCATAGACAGAAGCCCACAGACAGAAGCCCACCAGGCTACTGTCCCCGGGATTCTCCAGGCAAGAACACTGGAGTGGGTTGCCATTTCCTTCTCCAATGCATGAAAGAGAAAAGCGAAAGTGAAGTCACTCAGTCGTGTCCGACTCTTAGCGACCCCATGAACTGCAGCCTACCAGGCTCCTCCATCCATGGGATTTTCCAAGCAAGAGTACTGGAGTGGGGTGCCATTGCCTTCTCTAAGGTTCATATCCTAGCTTTCCTATAAGCTACATATCCTGGCTTTAACATAACCAAGCTACATTTAACTTCTACTAAGCTACTATTTCCTCCCCTCTAGACAGAAGTTAATAATAGCATCTAACTTATAGAGTTGTTTTAGGATTATATAAGACAGTGTATATAAAATACTCAGAACAATGCTTGAAATACAGCAAGGACTCAGTAAATGTCAAGTATTAGTACTGTGTGTGGTTTTTTAAAAAAAAATAGATTTATGTGAGGCAGTTGCAAGATAATGGAAAAAAATAACTGACCTAGTAAAATATGACTCGGAATCAACAGTTTTCCATTTATTAGCTGTGTGATCTTGAGCAATTCAGTTAACCTCTCTGAGCCTCAAATTCCCTTTTATAAAATACGTACCTTAGAGGTATACTTAGAGGCTGGCACAGGGGTTAAGTGAGATATCAGTGATAACTCTCAGTAAGCTGTCAGTGTGATGCTGGGCACTTATGAACTAAGAAAAGGAACTGGCTAACCACTGCTTTTGAAAGATGAGGTTTGTTTTTTTTTTTTCCAAACAAGAAACTAAAAAGAAAAGAAAGATTATAAAAATTCAACACTGTCTAACTTTGAAAGTATAAGGTTTCAAATAGCATAAATGAAAACTAGGCACTCAACTGTCTTTAAAGGAACAAAAGCATTGATCTAAGCTGGCTCTAATGTCTCTAGTCTAACGTTTGTTGACATAAAAGATAAAGCAGTTCAAAAGCTGCGTTGCAGAGAAGGGTACAAGGAAAGCTATCCTGCTGACACTTTTATGTCTGTGGTACTTCTATGCTGTGGCTCTTGCAAGCCCATTCAGGGCACTTTCGCAGATGTACACTAACCTTGGCTTCTCTTTCAGCATCAATGATGCCTCCAGCCTGCTCCTGCAGGAGGGCATATGCTCTTTGGAGAGCCTGGTATTCTTTTGTTAATTGTCGGAATCTCAGCTCAGATTCTTCAGCTGCCAAACTCTTGAGGTTATAAAAAAAAAGCCAAAAAATAATTATGTTATGTTCACGTCCTGTGTCCATGTAAATTGTTTAAAGAGAAATAAAAGTTTGCATGATTTTGGATTCTATGTAATTTTATTCTTAATTTTAAAGGATGTTACAGGCACAAACACTATAACACTTTTAAGATGCAAATTGCAGAAATATTTAAGTATTTATGAATAAAAGAAGCATTTACTTATTTATATATTTCTGATTATTGCCCATTTGGGATTGGATTACAGAAAATTTTGGACTCAAATGATAAAAAACTTATACCCAGATTTTGGATGCAAATTTGAGGAGATGATAATCAGAATTTTAGTCTCAGTTCCTTGCAATATATTCATATCTAACAACTTCTTCCCCAGGTAATTCACAAAAACATAGTTTTACAGCTTTAGGTCTCAAACTTGAGAATGTAACACAATCATCAGAGAGGTTTGGGGATTCTACCCTCAAGATCCTGAGTCAGGAGTTGTGTGGTCCAGGAACTTCCACAGTAACTGAACACCCTAGATAGTTCTGATGAAGGTGGCCTAGCAAGCACACTTTGCTAAACACTGTCTTAGACTTAAATTTAAAAGTTTGTTCTTCTTATGGTTGTTGGAGGGAAGGGAGAGGGAAAGGAATAATTAGGGAGTTTGGGATGTTCATGTACACACTGCTCTATTTTAAATGGATAACCAACAAGGACCTACCATATAACACAGAACTTTGCCTGGATGGAAGAGGAGTCTGGGTGAGAACAGGTACATATATATATATATATATATATATATATATATATATATGGCTGAGTCCCTTTGCTGTCCACCTAAAACTATTACAACATTATTAATGAGCTATATCCCAATATAAAATAAAAAGTTTAAGTAAAAAATAAATAAAAACAAATAAGAAAAAAAAAAAGCTTGTTCTTCTAAGCTTGTCATTTGGTTCACACTTTCTCTGGATGAAGAATTTGGGAGAGTATATATATCTTGAAAAAAATCTTCAAACTACAGAGCTGAACTTCAGAGAAGTTTCTACAAGCGCTACATAACATAGGTGAAGCCCTTTTCCAAGAGGTAACAAAGCCAGGCAAGATCTCAAAACTGGTCACTGTTATGAGAGTATGTGCTTTTCATAAAGGAGATAAAAAGTGAAATGCTTTTTCCCTCCCTTCAAGGAAAATGTGACAATATCAGAAAAGATGAGAAAAGTAAAAAAGCCTACCTCATCCAAGTCATCATCAGGAGTAGCTGGTGTTCGGTCTGTTCTAAATGAGGCCATGGATGATGTTTCTGAATCCATGGAGTCCTCATCATAGCCAATAAATGGGTCCAAAACAGGCCTCTAATGGAGGGACAGTACACATTTACCAGAGGAACTAAGTGGGGAAAGTCAGCACATTACCAACACGCTGTCAACCGCAGACATGCAATGAACAGAGAACACACAGCTCCTTCAATGCTTCTTTGATAAAATAAACATATTAAGCATGAACACCATAATTCCAATAGATGTTTCTTCTATGTTATTTCACTTTGATACTTTGGAGGAAGATTCATTAATATTTGCCTCTCTTCATAAAAACCTGGGATCCTCTCTTATGTTACATTTTGTATCATGCTGATTTTATGTGATTTCTTCTGTTGGGTATTTAAGCTATAACCAAGAAATTCTGAAAGTTCAGGTATCTATGAGAAGGGGATTATCAAATCCTATCATCTAATTCCACATTCAAATCAAATGAGGCAACTGTTTTTTGTGTTTTTAAATATTATAAACATTTTCCCATATCTTCATTATTCAATGGCATCATTTTAAGTGGCTTTATAATTTTTACTTAATTACTATTTTTTATTTTTTTAAGTATAAATAATGTGATTAATATTTACTACTACTAATATTTTGCAAAGTCTATAATTAATTTTCTTAGAAGACTTTATGATTAAAAAAATAAACATGTATTTGGGCTTTGGATACATCTTGTCATTCTATCTTTCTAGAAAGTAGGAAACATTTGTACATTTCACTGGTAGTAGATTCAAGCCCCCATTTTTTTGTACCTCAATGTGCGTTATCAAATGAGGCAATTGTTAAAAAAAAATCAAACAAATTGACAAATAGCAAAATTTTGTAGATTTTAAGAGGCTATACAGATATTAGAATTGGCATTGTCAATAATATTTCCCAAGTGAATAATGAAAATATAATTTAATCAATTATAGGATGGGTATCAGATGCTAATATTATTCATGGGAGACACCAAATCATATGTCTTGCATGTTCTTGAAGCGTGACTCTCCACCTTGTCAGATAACAGATAACCCTTTCTACATCAAATCTAGTGGGTTTTTCACTCAGAAAACCTGTATTAAGGCAAACACTTTCAGCTTAAAATCCACAACACAATTATTTTTTTCAACAACACAATCATTTTTGGACTTCTAAGAACTGTCAAGAGGAAAGATTTTCTTCTGGCAAATAAACCCCATGCTCTGCTGCAGTTCAGGAACATCTGATTTATCATGTCTTTGCAGGAAGATGCCTTGGCAAGCTTCACTCCTCTGGCTGTGCTTGTGTATGGCCAAAGCCTGATAACCTAGTTTCCTCATTACCTTAATTGGCTTGGAACTTCTTCTATGCTTTCGTCTACGAATGAGCTTTTCCCGGTCCTGGAAAACAGATGAAAGGCTTTTCAGATCTTGAGTTGGTACATATTTCCCTATAGGTTTTTTTTGTTTGTTTGTTTTGAAAGACAGAGTTGTTTTTTTCCCTGAGGCATGACATATTTCTATTTAAAATAAGATTATGTTTTGTAAAATTTGGCAACTTTGGATTTGATACTTAAGTATTTTCAAAGGAAGAATATTTTACAACTTTTCATGATAATCTGTGTGGATCTGAGAGCCTCACAGTCAGGAAGTACACTGTGCTCCTAATTGGCATCCTTTGTTTTATACTTGAAATGAAGTACAAAATAGCTATTCATTGTTCTCCTAAAGTAGGATTCTTCAGTTTCCTCAGATCCCTCCAGGCTAGAATACTAGAGTGGGTAGCCTTGCCTTCCTCTAAAGGATCTTCCCAACCCAGGGATCGAACCCAGTTCTCTCGCATTGCGGGTGGATTCTTTACCAGCTGAGCCACAAGGGAAACCCAAGAATACTGGAGTGGTTAGCCTATTCCTTCTCCAGCATATCTTTCTGAACCAGGAATCGAATGGGGTCTCCTGCATTACAGGTGGATTCTTTACCAACTGAGCTATCAGGGAAGCCCAGATATAATGACTGATTTATTAATTCATTCTTTTTGCAAAAGGAGATACTCTGGGAATTTGGTGTTCACCTTCTAAGTATTCCATATGGTTATTGTACAAATTCAAAAGTGGAAGAAATAAGTAACACTTATATCTGTCTGAAAGTCTGGTAGAAATGCCTCAACATCTCAAAATTCTGTAAGAAACTTAGCTTAAACTGAGGATACTCAAAGTCAAGCAAATTCTTAGACTAGTGAATCTGTGAGATTTATGAGTTAGTTATTAAGGATGTGGAACTGAAGTGAGGGGCATAGAGATTTGAAGGGCATGTTTAACAAATAACCTAGATTAAGCCAGTGGTATTAATTTTTCCCCACCTTTATATACAAAAATAATTTGATCATCCAATCTCAATATATTCAAAACTTTAAAAATTTATACTTAGATGATTCTCCTTAATGTGGCATATGCATTATAACATACACTCAATATAGAAAATATTTAAAGGGTGAACCATAAATAATTATAAGCAGAATTTATAATCCTTTTTGTCCTCAATAGCAGTAAATCATGTTGTTCACCCTATTCTGGAGAATACTGTCTGAAGTTCTCCATCACTAGTTCACCTCTGTAAGCCTTGACTTGGTTGTGAAGTTAGAGTGATCACAGATGTCACTTGCAAAATAAAGACAGAGAGGCAAAGGGGAAAACCCAAATGCAGATACAGGTCTTAGTCCAAAGCTGTTGGTAACACGGACTTCCCTTGTGGCTCAGCTGGTAAAGAATCTGCCTGCAATGCAGCAGACCTGGGTTCAATCCCTAGGTTGGGAAGACCCCCCTGGAGAAGGGAAAGGCTACCCACTTCACTATTCTAGCCTGGAGAATTCCATGGACTATATAGTCCACGGGGTCTCAAAGAGCTGGACATGATTGAGTGACTTTCACATAACATAGGTCTCAGCCAGATGCAGATGGGAGTAACAACTGCTTTGACCTACTTCAGCAGGTACTGAAGTCCTCAGAACATCTGGACTGGAATTTCAGCTGTCATGTCATTCTGACATTGCTGTTCATTTGACAAATATTTATTAAACTACCAGACACTGAATCAGGTGTTGGGAAATAAGAGGCCTATAGTCCCGTTATTGTAGGCAAAATATTTAATCTCCGAGCCTCAGAATCTTGATACTAGAAGGTAATTATAAGATACATCACGCCATCAACCTACTCATATATAATACATTTGGATATTCTTTTAATGTGCTCTGTAGCTATTATTTGAGTTACCAAATTAGTTAACAAAGGATTATAACTGAAAAGATAGAAAACAGTTAAAGGATATAAAGGAGTTTTGGAATAGTCTCTTGAACCTATTTACATATTGATCACATGAACTTGGACCTTTGGGGCTAATTCAAAATTATTAAGTTTTTCTAGTGTATGTTGATTTCTTGCCTACTTGTCCTTGAGAACAGCTTAGAGTTTACAGATTAACCAAGACCTACCCTTGTGAGCTCATCAATAATGTTCTGTTGCTCAATGACCTGAAGTTTTAGAAACTCTGTCTCTTGTTCTTCATTAGCTTGATCAAGGTCATTTAGAGATTTTAATTTCTTCAAGGGTGGATGGGATGTGATTTTTTCTCTCTGAGTTGAAAAAAAAAAAAAAAAAAGAAAGTATAGGTGGAGACTAAAAATCCCAAACTTCAGTGGTTAATATAAAATGTCTGTAGAAATTTTATGAGGTTCCAGATAAACGTGAAAACTGCCTAGCTTCAATACATAGACACACACACCAACTAACATCTTCACGTATATTTTGTCTGCTATAATAGGTGGAAATCATTGGGAATGTCTGAAGATCTCTACAGCTGGACTAGAAGTCTGTGAAAGAGTACATTAGCACATCACCTCTCTATATAAGGCAAATGATGGCATCTATTTCCAGTTATTATGCAAGATCTTAGAAGATGTGGGTACTTACTATACTGTTCTATAAAGAACACATTAGTAAAACACTTGGAAGGGGGCCTCTTTTTAAAAAATTTTAGTGAATTATATTTGATTTACGATGTGTTAATTTCTTCTGTAGAGCAAAGTCACTCAGTTATACATATGTATACATATGTATTCTTTTTTTATATTCTTTTCCATTCTGGTTTATCATAGGATAATTGTAATATCACAGGATATTGAATACAGGCCCCTGTGCTGTAGTAGGGCCTTGTTGTTCGTCCTGGAAGCAGGCTTTCATGGCTGAGGAGACAGGTTGGAACTCTGCTTCTCTATTTTGGAGCTTTTGGAGAGTGTGCAGATTCCTGGAAGTACTCCTATCGTTCTGCAAAATTTAGAAACTCCATAAAATTCAGAGCCAGCAGCTTTCTCTTGATTTCTTCCTTATGAGTTCTTCCTTGCTTACATAAGGGAAAAATCTAAACCTTCACAAATAGCACTGTATAATATTTTAAAAATAAACTGGGAAAGACCAAGAAGTCAGGTTAGTGGCATAATAAAAACAAGGAAGCTGCACTTTTGCAGAGTGTGTGATACACACCATTTCTGAATTTTCCTTGGTAACGGCTTTTAGTTTCTCTTCCATGCGCTGCAAAGACACCATCAGTTCATCATTTCTCTTGGCGAGGCACTTGTTCCTTTCCAGAAGAGGTTTACATTGTTTTTCGGTTTCCCGCACACGCTTTAACTGGGAAGACATAAGACGATGTGTCCCTTCTGTTTAGAGTCTGAAAATAACTGCATTATAGCAACAGCCACCAAAAAAAGTGTAAACTATATGACAGGCTATTTTAAACATAAATATCTAAAAATTATGTAAAAAATTCCTACTACTAATAAGCAAATGAAAGTAGCACAAAAGAAAATGGGCAAAAGACAAAGGGCAAAGTACACAGGAGATCAAAAAGGCCACTAGATATTTGGAAAGTTACTCTGACTCATTAGTAAGAAGGAAAATAAATATGAAAACTCTATAATAAGAATATACCTCACACCCACCAAATGACTAAAATGATCTATAATATTATCTTTACATGTTTATAAAGACAAGGAGAAAATGCAACTCATATATTATTTGATGGAGTTTAATTGTCATAACAACTGTGGAAAACTGTTTGGTAATAAGTGCTGAAACTGACTGCATGCATACTCTATGATCCAGTAATTCTGCTCCTTGGTATAGTCCCCCCAGACATGAACATATTTTCTCACCAGGACATGATGTAATAGAACCATTAACAACCTTAAACTATCATGGAACAACAGATATGTCCATTAACAATAGATGAATAAATATATACACGTACTCATCATATATAATTGTATATACATATTGTGCCATATATTTTTATAATAATATATATATACCATATACTTTTATAATAAATATATAATAATCATATAATCAAATAGGATGGAGTTGTGAACATGAATGAATTCTATATGGAACACAATGAATGACTCTCATCAATGTAACACCGAGCAAAAAGCCAGACACAAAAGGATAATTATTGTATGATTCCATTTACAACACATTTTTTTGGTGGTTATTGGACACAACTGCACAGCTTGCGGTATCTTAGTTTCCTGATCAGAGATCGAATTTGGCCCCTGGCCGTAAAAGCACTGAGTCCTAAGCATTGGAACTCCAGGGAATTCCCTACAACACATTTTTAAAATGGCGATAGACATCTATAGTAAGAGAATTTGTACCATGGTTAACTTTAGAAGGATGGTGATTGAGAGAGGTCTCAAGAAGGGGAAGTTTGGAGATATGTCTTCCACTTATTCATCTGGCTAGTAGTTATATGAGTACTACACATTGGACATATTTATTGAATTGTACCTTTATTATTTGTGCACTCTTCTTTACTATTCTGTACTGCTGCTGCTGCTAAGTCACTTCAGTCGTGTCCGACCCTGTGCGACCCCATAGATGGCAGCCCACCAGGCTCCCCCGTCCCTGGGATTCTCCAGGCAAGAATACTGGAGTGGCTTGCCATGTCTTTCTCCAATGCATGAAAGTGAAAAGTGAAAGGGAAGTCGCTCAGTCGTGTCCGACTCTTGGTGACCCCATGGACTGCAGCCCACCAGGCTCCTCTGTCCATGGGATTTTCCAGGCAACAGTACTGGAGTGGGGTGCCATTGCCTTCTCCAACATCATATATACTACTATAGGGGCTTTCCAGGTGACTCAGTGGTAAAGAATCCACCTGCCAGTGCAGGAGACAAGATTTGATCCCTGGGTCAGGGAGATCCCCTGGAGTAGGAAATGACTACCCACTCCAGACTTCTTGCCTGGAAAATTCTATGGACAGAGCAACCTGGTGGGCTATAGGCTATGGGGTCACAAAGAGTTGGACACGACTGAGCGAATGAACGTGGACATACTACTATAACAAAATGCCTAAAAAATAATAAAATTTGTAAAAAAGCTGCTTAGAACTCACCAATTCATTTCGTTCATCTCCAAGCAAGGTATTCCTGTCTTCTAATTTTCTTATCGTGGCGTTCAACTCAGCTATTCTCTTTTGATTTCTTCGCAAATCCTACACGAGAAAATAAAAATGGGAATTATCTTCAATAAAACTTTTCACAAAGTTTCAGAATACTGCTCTTAAAAGTAATAAGCTTAGTTCCTTTCATCTGGCTTATGAGTTGAGAGTAAAATGTTCTCTTACTCAGAAGAGAGTAAATATTTACCTTATTCCAAACCCTCAAATTAACTGCTTGGGTTTAAGATCACGCCTGGTTGAAACTGCAAATGAATTTTATGTGGCAGATACTCCCTGGGACCCTGACTCCTGACAAAGAAAGTGGTAGAAAGCTGGATCAGTTTATGAGACCTGTGAGCTGTGAGATCAGGGTCATGCTGTGATTACATGAGGTTCAAGGAGCATCCCTTATGTCATGGCTGCACAGTGCTTCCCACAGGTTAGATAGGTGTCCTGTTACTACATTTAGCCAAAGAGAGTATAGAATAGGAGGTAGGGATGGGATCTGCAAATTCCTGCATACCTTTGGAGAAAAAGGTCAGATTCAGAAGGCTAGTGCATTACCTCCATATATGAGACACAGTAGATTAATGGACAGACATTGCTGGTAGATTTTGCCCAGATCAGTTGGCTTCCACACTGGTGTGATAGACATGGAATCACTTCACACATAGCAATCATAGATTAATTCTGTGCTCTAGAGTCCACAGGACCATTACACACTTACATGTCCATTATCATCTTACATGTTGATAGTGCTCTACTGTTGACAAAGCAGTTCCACACACATTATATCTCTAGATTCATAGTATCCTGGAAGATTTTGCAGAACTGAGAAGATTTAGGGAGGTCTAAGTTGTTCAAGGTCTCTATCAGTAGCTCAATAACTAGCATATATTAGATGCTATGCACCAGACACTATGCTTAATATTTTGCATATCTTTTCTCCTAACCTCAGACTAGCTCTGTGGAGTACCACTATTGCCTCTGTTTTACAGATGAGGGAACTCTGAGCTGTCAAAGGATCTGCTAAAATCACACAACAAATGGCAGATCCAGAATTTAAACTAAAGGGTATGCCTTCAGAACATATTCTCTTGACAATTTTGCTACACTGAAGGTTGGTGTCAGTGATAGAACTAAAACTTACATCTGCTAAAATCTAGTTCAGTATTCTTTCTCCCACCTACTAGGATATATATATATATCCATAAAGTATTCATTACTGAGTTCTAAGTATTAGCAATACTTTGAAATATCTATCTTTGTTCCTAAATAATACATTGCTATCTTTTTAGCAGATAAATACTTTGAGAGATAAAAGATATGAAAGTAAACTATATACAAGCTGATTTCTATCTATATGATATTTCTCATGTAAAATGATGAAAATACAGGAAAATAAGTGTCAAACTCAACCAGACTTGAAGTTTTCAGATGATGGTTACAAATGGTTTAGTCTTTTACACAGTTATACATTTTGACCCCTGTACATGATAACCATTTTCACCAGTTTCCAACTCAATTGTTTATACAAGGGAAAATTCCCAGTCTTGGCAAGAGGCAAAGTATTTTCATCTAATTGATGATTCTTAAAATATGCTGATGTTTGGACAGGTATCATTTGGCTAGAAAAATTCTATGAAGAATTTTAAAAGATCTGTAATTCTCTTGTGATCAGCTAATAGCAGTTCAGATCACTTTGTTGTCTATGAGTATAGAAAACCCTGCTCCCAAGATACTCCCTGGTTTTATAGCAGGAGATAGAATTGATTTCTCCGTAGTAAACAGGAAAAGAGCTTAAGTGAAAAGTAAAACTTAGGTACTAAATAAAAGATGACTCCTGAGTCTTTAACTTCAACTTGAATAGACTTACTGGACTGCTGCAGTGTTCCGAGCCGTCTCCTGCCCTTCCTGGGATTTCTCGTTTCGGACTGCTCATGTTACATTCAGCCTCCTTGACCAGAAAGAGCTGTTCATCCAAAGCCTCCTTCTGGAGCTGGAGCTTCTGTACATAGCCTGTTTGGGTCTCCAGTTCCTTTTCCAGAGAAAAGATGATCCTGTCCTTGGCTTTGATCTCATCCATCTGAATTAAATGACACCCAGGACATTTTACTTAACAATGCTGCAAAGAAATGCATCTTCACAATGGTATGAGTTTAACTTCTTTCTGCTCATTGAAACAGGAAAAAAGAATCATGAATACGACAAGTATATTTAATTCAGGAATAAGGCAAAACTGGTGTCAAGGAGGGTAATTTTTTTCTCTCTAGTATATCCTGTGTAGATGCTGTGATTCAGTATATTGTTTGAAATATTCTGGGTTGGTTGGTTATAGAAAGCAAAAGTTAACTCAAAGACAGGTTATTAATGTTAATTAAAGACAGATACTAAATATTCTACTACAATGTCTCCCAGGACAATGTGTGATGTTACTTCCTGTTTGGGGGAACGATCTTTGAACTCCTTTTAAAAAGCAGTAACAACAATGAACAGCTCATTTGTAACTGAAGAAGCTTCAGTATTTCTAGTAGCCTCATCATTTTCTAAGGCCAGTATGTTTGCATTCAGGTGGTGAATTTGTCCTTCCATGGTTCATATTATATAGCTCCTTTCATTCCTATCCATTTTCCAGAGCAGCTAGTTCTTAGCAACCATTTTATTACTACCATCAGAAAATCATGGTTGGGACAAGAACAGGAATGGAAAATACCTGGCAATATTAGCCACTGTTTTCCCACCTGTATCTGTGGGATATATTTATTGTTAAGTCTGAGCATGGTCTCAGATATACTTCTCAACTAAAGGCCAAAAGTATTTGGTACTGGTTGATCAGATTTCCACCAGACTAAAAACTTTTTGCCATCCCTGGGTGAGGGCTAGTGAAATTATTGTCTATAAACAATCTTTGAAGAAAGCATAGCCTTTGGGTAAAGCCTTTCTTCTCATTTCATTATATTCTATGAGAATATTAAAAATGGAAATAGAGTAGGCAAGAAGACACATTTAATATAAATAATATTATGCTGTTCTCCTCTTTATAAGAATGTCTCCTTACACATAACAAATCACTTTGTATAAATATTTCTTTGCTGTGTTCCTAAGACCAAAATGCATTTTTGAACATATTTGGGACAGAATTTGTGTTATACAATCACATTTCCCCACATGTAACTATTTGTGAGCTACTGCCTCCAAGTCACACGATTAAATTTTAGATCGTTTTGGGGAGGTCATGGTCCTGGGATATCATCTGATAACTTGGCAAGTAATCAAACATTGTCCTGTTAATTTGGGAGTAAAAGCATTGTCTATTTTTATCTCCTTGTAGGAGATGAGTCTAGTGTTATTCTTATCTAAGTAGCATGTTCGTTTATTAGATCTGTTATCAATGGTTTATTTACAGTTTACCAGAGCTCTAGATCTGCATGTTCCTAGTTGGTTTTGATGTACCCTACATAAATAAACCTGCTGGGAAATCACCTCATCACACCCATATAATCATTCTCATCATCATAACTGAAATTTATTGATCTTTTAATACATTCAATGCATTCAGGGTCTTACATATCTTATCTCATTTTAAAACAATCCTATTATGTAGTTCTGTTATCACTGCTTCTCAGGTGATGACTGAGGACCCAAAGGGTAAAGAGCTTGATCATGGTCATATGGCTAATAAATGATGAAGCCTGATTTAAAATACAGACTTAGGACCCTCGAGCCCGTGCTATTAGGCACTGTGCTATACTTATGCCAAGATTATCCTTCCAGCATTTTCTCAAAGTGGTTTTCTGTAGACTATCAAGTAACTAGTGTCAAGGAGTCTCAATTGCATATTGGTTATAAGCATGGACTCTGGTTTCAGAATACTGAAAATCTTCTAAATTCCTAGTTCTTAAGTAGGGAGATGGTACATATCAGACTTCCCCGGGGAAATTCTCTACACAGGATCACTCCCATTTCTCTTCCTTTCTGTTCCACAAATGGAACTGGGTGTTGGGGTAAGAACAAGATTAGAAGGAAAAAATGAAGACAAGTACATCTGTATTACTGAAAAAGTTTCCCGTTTTCCTGTTTGCACTGAATTTTTGAACTAATAATCAGAGAAACTAGATTTTACACTGTTACTCAGAGAGATATCATGTCTGTATCTGCAATGTGCCAGTGAAAAGAAGTCATGAAAAAAATTATAACCATGGATGGGTGGATATATTTGTAGACTTACATTGAAACCACTGACAAACAAAAATATTTAATGTAAAGCTTCCTTTTCATTTACCTACCTGCCGACTCCAGAGTTCACATCCTGATTCTTTCTTCAACAGCCATTGGTGTTTTAAAAACCAAAGGCAGGGCAGGGACCAATATTTCTGCACTGCGTTTGGTCTTTATTGTCAACCAATACAATAGCATGAATTGCGGATAAAAAAATTGCAAAGTTTGGCAAAGGCAACATTTACAGTCACACTGTATTGCAGTACAAAGAAAATTACATATTTAATTTTGTCTAATATGTCCTCTGATAACCACTTTTTACATAAAATTGAAATTCTAGAGATATCGTCCAAGGGACATAATTAGAATTCTCAGAATATAAATGGTTAGAATCAACAGATACAAGAAGGAAAGTGTTTTTTAAGTTCTTTTCTAAGAAAATATTTTTAAAGAAGCACAAAGTACACTTGAACAGGTGATAATTTGATAATATATAACCCAGCTATAACTGATGCTAAACATTCTGAATACAGATGCAAATAAACACTTCTT
The DNA here is from genome assembly GCF_019923935.1 of Bubalus bubalis. NCBI lineage: Eukaryota > Metazoa > Chordata > Mammalia > Artiodactyla > Bovidae > Bubalus > Bubalus bubalis. The sequence goes on along the minus strand of NC_059165.1, from coordinate 52,328,319 downwards.
CTAAGACAAGGTCAATCTGCAACATTATAGCTTTCACACAGTAATTCTATTTATTTTTAAGCATAGTGAAAAGACTGATGTGGCTTTTGGTCATACATATTAAAAAAAAAAAGCTTCAACTCAGTAGGGGTTGAAGTAAGTCTTAGAAATTGGTAGTAGCAAGTAAGCTAGGTAGGAATGGCAACCAATTTAAGAATTATAATGGTCCTTATTTTGAATTGCCTCCATTTACTCTGGGGAAGAAGATCTATTTGTAAAATGACCAGGGGTTTTATAGCTCTGCTTCTTGCTTTCAGACATGGTTCCTGGGGAGAAAACACGTGAATCCCTCAGTATGTTCCCAGTGGCTGCCACTTTCAGACACCTTGAAAGCCAAAGAAAATCCCCCCGCCCCTGTAAAAACATTTTATAAATGGAAAGCCTACAAAACATGCCGATGTTGGAAGAGTATATCATTCAGAAAATTTTTATATACACCCAAGGAAACAGGAGCCATTAAATAGATAACTCTCCATACATGTGAGGCTAGAAATATTCAATCTTTATGAGAAAGATGGCTTCAAAATCTTTTACCTTTTACAATGCCAATTTTGGCCTGGGAGCACCTATTTATCTATCGACTTATCTTATATTTTGAACAGCACTAGACAGGAGGGCAGTGTTTGCAATCCACTCACGAAAAAAACGCCTGAAAAAGCAAGCCCCACGGCTGTCTGAAGCCTGGAAAGAGAACGGTTCTGCCATGGGTTACTAACCAGCCTCCGAATATCCCGCTCCGACTCCCACTTGATCTTGGAGATGGCTTCCTGGTGGGACTGATGCTCACTCCTGAGGTCCCCAGCCTTGATTTTATCCGCTTGGATCATGTTGCTCAGCGCCTCGTCCACCTGCTTCTTGGCCGTTTTCAGGTCCGCAATCTCCTGTAAGAGCTTAAGGCGCTCGGCATCGAACAGTTTCCGGGCCTCCTCACGGGCCTCGATGGTGAGCGCTGTCCTTACTTTGTCGCTGCTGCCGTCCCGGAGCGCGCACAGCGCTGATTTGAGCCTCTGGATCTCGCCATCCCGCACCTTCACTGTCCGGGCCATTTCCTGCTCGTGCTGCTTGATGAGATTCTCCCGCACGGCCTGCAGCTCCTTCATCTTCTCCTCGTGGAGCTTGGCTTTGAGTTCCGTCACCAGCACCGTGTGCTTGCGTTGCTCCAGTTCGCGGATCCTCTTGGCTTCTTGAGTCTTCTCTCGTTCGAGTTTAGATACCTGAGAGGCGAAAGGAGGAAGAGAGGTGAGCCTCATCAGAAAGATGTGCTCCTAGGCATGACTGGCAGCTCAGATCCCTGGGATCTCCTAATGCCTCATCTCTTTTCAAATTCTAGCCCGCAGCGGAAGGAGAGAGGGTGCCCGCAGAAAACCACAGGCCTTTTTATGCAGGGAGGACAGCATGTGAGGGCTTCCGTGATAGCTCAGTTGGTAAAGAATCTGCCTGCGCTGCAGGAGACCCCGGTTTGATTCTTGGGTCGGGAAGATCCCCTGGAGAAGGGAAAGGCTACCCACTCCAGTATTCTGGCCTGGAGAATTCCATGGACTGTACAGTCCAGGGGGCCACAGAGTCGGACAAGGCTGTGCCACTTTAACTTTCACATTATGTGAAAGGAGGAAATACCCAAGGATGCTTCCAATACTTTGTTCAGACAAATGTTTGATGTTCTGGGGCTTTACTATTTTGTGTGGTCTTCAGGCAAGCAGCACAGGCATCACCCAGAGGCTTATCAGAAATGCAGGGGATCCATCCCAGACCTATGAATGAGAACCTGCAGTTTAACCCATCCCCAGGTAATTACATACACATTAAAATTAGGAAATTGTGCTCTAATGTTTTTCATCTTGGTGAGGAGTTCAAAATAGATCATCTGGAGATCATTCTAGACTACACATCCCTAGTGAGGTCTAAACTGATAACTGTGCGTGTCCCAGGACACCCAGGACAGTCCATAGTTCAATATTTTGATCAGACTGAAAAACTGGTGCCTAAAGTGATAGCATAAAACATTTCCTTTTCTTTTTCTTCTTCTTCTTTTTTTGAAGAGAAGATAACTGCTTCTAAGGGGGAAGTGAGGAATGAAGATGGTTGATATGTCCTCAACTTCACCTTCCTTACAATAGCAACTTGGTTCCACCCCGCCCCCCTCCCCCCCCCCAAATTTTTACAGATACACACACACCAGCAAAAACCCCTGCAGTACAAGGACCTCTCTGCTACAGGAGGTCAGTGGCTGTTATTTCGGCTACATGGGTGTCTGTCTGAATTCTTCACTACCTGCACACTTATCTCCCTTTCTCCCCCATCTATGTCAACACTCTGAGGAATTTAATAAAGTATTGCTTCTAATTGTGTTACTACCAAGGAAAAAAAAATTCTCCTGTGTTTTGTACTATTTCCAATGGTAATACAGGTCTTTATAGATATGCAATAGCACTGCCTTAACTTGGCTGTGAGTTCGTCCCTGATTTGGTAGATAAGTGTGTGGCCTGGCATCTGTAGCTTAAAAAAGCCTCACTAGGCTCCTGTACTGTCCTCCTCCTACTGTCATCGCTGCTGCCTGTCTTTGTTCCTCTGTCTCAGTCTTTTGCACACATACACACACAGGCAGTAACCTAGAAAAAGGGAAAAATCGGGCAGCCCCAGGAGTAATATCTAGGTGAGTGACACTGAGTCTTTGCCATTTGTAAAATTAGAACATTTTGTAAAATAATTGCTGAGCCTTTCTGGCTGAAAAATTATAAGATCCAAATTCCTTATCGAAACAATTGTAATTATGACATAAAGTGTCTGAGATTTTACTTACCTTAATGGTTTACCTACCTTTAGCTAGAACACGATTTTCTAAGTCCACGTGGCATTCTATGAACATTTGATTTTAAAGGTACAACAATTATTCCCATGTAGGTTATTCTAAAAGGACTCAGGACACAAGGAGAGTTGGCAAAATAAACAGCCAGGCACCCCCAAATGACTGTTCTTGGGTCTTGCCTCCAGCCCAGCCCAGGTCCCCTCCCAAGTGTCTGTTAGCGCATACGTTCTAGAGCAGCGCTATCCCACATGGTGGCCACTAGCCACAGCGAGCACTTGTGATACTGCAAAGTCTAAACTGAGCCTGGCCCCAGGTATAAAATATGCATCCCATTTCTAAGACTTAGTATGAGGTAAACAATAATATATCATTAATAATTTTTATATTGGTTGAAACTATAATATTTTGAAGTTTGTTGGCCTTGTGGCATGTGGGGTCTTCCTCAAGCAGGGATCAAACCCATGCTCCCTGCATTGGAAGTGTGGAGTCTTAAACAATGGACTGCCAGGAAAGTCCAAAACTATATATAGTATTTTGGATAAATTAGGTAAAATAAAGTATACTATTACAATTAATTTGGCTTATTTTTACTTTTTAAAATTGTAGTTACAAGAAGTTTTAAAATCACATATGTGGCTTGGATTTGTGGCTTGCATTATATTTCTTTTGGATAGCATTACTTCAGAGTTCTTGGAGGTTCATTTAATGAATAGAGCTTTCGTCACACTGCTGCTGATATTCTCTTAGCAAAATCCTGTTATGATCTATGTGCCAGGGCTTCTTCCTGTTGGGGAATAGAATCCCAACACTTCAGCTGCCCCTTTCAGCTCTCAGATGACTTGGTTGGACTTTCAGCCCCCATTTGAACTCCTCATTCGCCATCTCAGGCATAGGGCAGTATTCTATTTTCTGCACGCACCCTGAATCTCTACACCTCTGTGCCTGCCTAAGTTTCTTCTTCCTGATCTGCCCTTCACTCGGCTCCTTTTGGGATCCTCTCACTCCTCCTGACCCAGCTAGATGCTACCCTCTCTGGTGATATCACTCTGATCACCCAGGACCAAGCTCATCACTCCTGCATTTGTTTTCTCAGTGCAGTTTGCTAACACCTCCTTGCCGGTCTCTTCCACATTTTTCTTTATGCTGTTTTTTTTTTTTTTTTTTGCACACTTGTCTGTCCTCACCATCTCCTCGCCTACCCCACCTCGACTGGAAACTCCTAGAAGGCTGCCAGTGAGCCTTGTTCATCTTTGTCTACCCAGTGGTTGTCAGCACAACACAGAAGACAAAGAGCATGTGTGAAATTAAAGAATGTAAGCCGGTATGTTTCCCTGGCTGGCCTTGTAACCAGAGGCAGGAATAATATATCCTGTCACACATTTTAGAGAACATGGGCTTGCACTGTTACCCAGAGTAGCCCTCATCCATCCCTTCCCTGTATAAAACAATAAAAGAAAAATACCCCCAACATATAATGTCTGCCTGTGTTCTGTTTGATATTTCTCCCAATGCTTCAGTAACGGCAGCCTAAATCTTACTTCCATTTTTTTTTACAATGAACTGAAGAAGGACTTTCTAGACTATGAGTGAGCAAACAGTACCCCATGAGCCAAATCTTTCCCGCCCCCTCCCCCTTTGTGAATAAAGTTTTATTGGCACACAGCCAGGCCCATCCATTTCCATGTTGCCTATGGCTGCTTTCATGCTACAATGAAGCTGAGTAGTTTCACAGAACCTCTCTGGCCCACAAAACCTAAAACATTTACTATTCTGTACTTCACAGAAAATGTTTGCTGATTCTTCTTTTATATAATGCAATTTTTGAAAATAGGGGCCTTATTTTTCACTGAGTTAGAATCTCTGATAATTTACCTTCCATCTAATTTACCTTGGGGAAATTAACTCAAGTGATAGGAAATTATCACCTTCAATTGAAGATGAAATTGATCATCTTCAATTGAAGATGAAATTGATCATCTTCAATTTCAGCAGGATGTATTTACGTTCCTTAGGCATTTGGAACAGTATCATGACCATAAGAGCAGATAGGTAATGAGTTACTAGGGGAATTTTAGCAGCTCTTCCTAAAACAATGAAAAGCTGTAGTAAAAATGGATAAAGGGTAATGAATTCTGGGTTTGTATTTTGATTTCACCATTGACTGTCTTTAAGAAAGTTGCTTTATCCTGAGGATCTTTGATTACACTTTAAAAAATACCTGTAAAAGAGATATTTTTAGGATTAAATTAGATAATGAATGGAAAAGTAGCTTAAATTGTAAAGTACTGTAAAATGTAAGGTAATATTATATTGGATATAAGAGGAAATACTCATGATCTGAAATTATTTATGTGAAGTTCTATGCAGGTGTATTACATTGTACAAGTTTGTGATTCTGTAATTTCTCTCAAGTTATAAACACTAATCTTTTCTGTGTAGACTGGAGAAGAGATGAATGAAAAGGAAAAAAAAAAGTGAAAATACAGGTGTATGGAAAATATACTCCAGCACGAAGACAAAACAAATAGGAACACACACTGGCATTTTCGTCCATCACTTAAAGAAAAGCACAGAATTCGAAAAAAAGAAAAGATATTGAATTACTTTTGGCACTTTTTAATGTCTATTTATTTGGTTGTCATGGAAACTGTAATTTTTGGCAGTATTTCTAGGTATGGTGTTTTTTTTTTTTAACTTGAAAAGAGTTTCACTATGAAGGAGATATAAAGAATGTGACTGACATCTGGGAGGAAAAAAGAGCCAATAAAAATTTTGTAGTAAAAACATTTTCTGAAAATTATTTATAGCTTAGATTGTACCACTAAGAAATAGATTTTAATATCTTAATGTAAAAAAAATCTTAATGTAAATTATGAAAATAAGTATACTAAAAAATGAAGAACTACCCCTGAGTAATATGAAAAAATGTGAAGATAATACTTTGAAAGGTAAAAATTAATTAGTTGATTGAAGGGATAATCAATTTTTACTTGTGGAAATGTTATATGGACAAAAATTTCAGCTCCATCACAAAAAATAGTAGGCATTTATCGGGGGCTTAACTTACTATGTATTAATTAGGCACTTTTTAAAAGGCTTTACACCTATCATACACTTAACTTCCTAGGCAACTCTATGATGTAAGTGGTATTTATTACATCTGAATTTCTGATGAGAAAAGTGGGGAACAGACTCTACAGAAGCACAACATAAAGAAGGCTGATCAGGGCCCAGGTGGGCCAGGAGCCAGGTCAGGGCAGATCTCAGATCTCCTAGTTTGCTCTGAAAGCTTTGGCAAGCTGGGGCCCCAGACTCAGCCTTAGTTTACTCATGTGTAAACTAGGATTGGCAATATCTTTCTCATATGATTGTTGAAAGGACTGACTTCCATAATCCAGCAAAGTCCTTTGGATAGGCTAGAACACATGGGCAATTAATAATTATTAATATGCTTACTCCTTGGAAGAAAAGTTATGACCAACCTAGATAGCATATTCAAAAGCAGAGAAATTACTTTTCCAACAAAGGTCCATCTAGTCAAGGCTATGGTTTTTCCAGTGGTCATGTATGGATGTGAGAGTTGGACTGTGAAGAAAGCTGAGAGCCGAAGAATTGATGCTTTTGAACTGTGGTGTTGGATAAGACTCTTGAGAGTCCCTTGGACTGCAAGGAGATCCAACAAGTCCATTCTGAAGGAGATCAGCCCTGGGATGTCTTTGGAAGGAATGATGCTAAAGCTGAAACTCCAGTACTTTGGCCACCTCATGCGAAGAGCTGACTCATTGGAAAAGACTCTGATGCTGGGAGGGATTGGGGGCAGGAGGAGAAGGGTACGACGGAGGATGAGATGGCTGGATGGCATCACTGACTCGATGGACGTGAGTCTCAGTGAACTCCAGGAGTTGGTGATGGACATGGAGGCCAGACATGCTGCGATTCATGGAGTCACAAAGAGTTGGACATGACTGAGTGACTGAACTGAACTGAATACATGGTAGATATTAAATATTAATTTGATGAGCATTATTGCACATTAATATTTTATCATGCAATGTATACTAATACCAGGAACAACATAAACCTAAATACCCATATTATGGTGGTAAGATGAGTGCTACTATTATTACATTATAAGACCTTAGTAACTATTTTCCTAATAGAGATGTTCAAAGATAAAATTGGGTTTCCTCAAGATGTCCTGAGTTTCTTGGTGACATCTCATCTTAACTTGGAAGACACTGCTTAATGTATACAAAGAAGTTATAGGGGGTAGGGTGGGACAGGGCCAGAGGGTGAGCACTGAGCAGAGATTTGAATAAAAGACTTCCTATATCCCTTTTACCCCAGAGGTTTAAAAAAAAAAAAAAATCAGTAGGAGAATTTAATCCTGCTTCCGCTATGATAGAAGGAAGAAAATTCATGACTAGATTCCTAGGCTTCCCATTATATTTTCTTCTTTTGTCCTAATTCTAGTTTTGCCTTTGAAAAATGCCACTGTAAATTCTGCTAAGAGGGTGATGTTTGAGCTTTAATGTGATCTTAGAAATCTAGGATTAAACATTGGACTTGACTATTAAAGGTAAGGAGAGTTGAGAGGTTATTGGACTTGACTATTAAAGGTAAGGAGAGTTGAGAGGTTATCAAGACAAGACAAGCCAGCAAAAGGTTCAGCTTGGATTATCTGCATCAGATGTAGCCAGAGATCTAAAATGCACAGGGCTGGCAGGGGTTTTCATGGGCACTAAGTAATTCTCAAAAAGGAGATGGGAAGAGGGAAAGGCTGCCGCCATAGGAATGTGGCTCATAAGGGCTTCTCTGGTAGCTCAGCTGGTAAAGAATCCTCCTGCAATGCAGGAGTTTCCAGTTTGATTCCTGGGTTGGGAAGATCCCCTGGAGAAGGGATAGGCTACCCACACCAGTATCCTTGGGCTTCCATGGTGGCTCAGTTGGTAGGATCCGCATGCAATGTGGGAAGACCTGGGTTCGATCCCTGGGTTGGGAAGATCCCCTGTAGGAGTGCATGGCAACCTATTCCAGTATGCTTGCCTGGAGAATCCTGAAGGACAGAGGAGCCTGGCGGGCTGCAATCCATGGGATCCCAAAGAGTTGGATACAACCGAGCAACTAAGCACAACACAGCATAAGGGAGATTTTATACAACCTGGGGAAGTAATAAAAGCTTCTCTCTTTTCATTTGTTGCTTTTAGTTACTTAGGTTTCCTGAAAACAAAACTAAATTTGCAGAAAGCAAGAAGTACTACTGGATGCCCAGTGTGGGCCCTGAATCTGCAAACTCTAGAGTACTAGCCTGAGGAGAGAGAAGGTTGGTTGGTTTTTTGAGAGCACCCTGGAGGCAACAGAGTGCAGTGGAGTAAGAAAGCATCACCTTGATCACAGCCTTAGAGAAGATGGGAATTCCCATTTTGGCTCCTCCTCTAGCTGTGTCACTGGGAGCAAATGAATTACATAGAACTTGTGTTCTTTCTCAGTGAAATCAGAATAGTAATCAGATGCTGCCCTTGTCCCAGGCTCTCAGTGAGGACTGCTTTGCAGTCTAAAGGGCTGTTCTAAGGGTAGAAACTCCTTTCTGGAGCTGACTCTGCCCAAAGCAAGCATCCTGGGCCTGCCACCCTGCAGACTTGACCCTTAGAGGCCTGTCCTCTGCTCCTGCTTCATCCCCTCTGTGACTGTGGGCTTCACTGTAGCTGCAGGCTGCCTCTGCGGGAGAGAATGAAACCCTGGGGAAGTGGGTGGGTGGATTTCACATTTCACAGCAATCCCTGGTGTGCTTACACACCCCAAGCAGCAGATCAGTGTCCACAGAGGAGACACACAGGAAAATACCATGGCTTAATGGCTCAGTGCTGGTCCAAGAAAGACAGATCTGGTGGAAGTATTTCCTCTACCCAAGCCTGGGGTGGCCCGCCTCAATCAATACTATATTGTACTTATGCCATGGGGTTTTGGGGAATGTTTTAAAAACAATCATGATAATTCACTCAACAAGTAGGACATGTCTCCTACATGTCGGGCAGCACTGTGAACACTGGGGATCCCTTACTTAGGGGTCCCTGAAGCAGACATGGACGCATAGATTTCATTAGAGCAGGGACAGCAGGCAAGAAACAAGCAAACAAACAAATAACGTAATTTCAGACGTAAGTTTCAGACTTTCACTTTCTTCATAAGTACAGAGTCCTGTGATTAAAGCACCACAGGGCGATGTGTGAGATAGAGTACATGGAATGAAGGGACAGTGTCATGTAACTTGGTGATCAGGGAAGGGTCCTGAAGAGCTAGAGCAGATTTCTTTCCTGACTAATCTCGACTATTTTGAAAGGACCTTAGCTCTTTTATGTTATCCATAATCTGCTCATTTTATAGATGCAAAAATGCAGGCCCAGAAAGGTTATCCAGCACAGAGACCCCACCTGTGTTCTTTTCTCTCCACCACGGGCCCCATAGTTACATCCTTTTGGCCCCTATGATTGGAGTCCAGTCAAAATGACCTACATATCTCCATGTTTTTTCCATCAGTGCTTTACAAATCTTTCAGATAATTTCTACTCACCAGAAGTTGACCGTGTCTAATATTTTAGTTTCATTTCCCTGCAGTGGAAATGCAGGCATCTATGGGAGAAGGAGAGGGCCATATCCCCCCCTTCCCCAACACACACACACACACACACTTCATTTCTCCATTTGAAATTTGCATAATAGGATAAAGAAAAGTTCTGACACTGTCTTCCTCTGCCTATGGTTTTCAGTCTTTTCTAGACATTCACATGTTTTAAGTGTAGCACTGGCTCTGCAAAACATGTCAACAACCTAATGCCCACTGATGAATAAATGGATGCAGAGAATGCTATATACCACCTCCCATACACACACAATGAAATATTCAGCCATAGAAAGGAAGGAGATTCTGTCATTTGCAACATTATGCCAAGTGAAATAAGCCAGATAAAGACAAACACTGTATGATCACACTTACATGTGGAATTAAAAAAAAAAAAAAGTAGAGCTCATAGACATAGGGAATGGATTGGTGGTTACCAGAGGCAGAATGGTTAGAAGATGGTTAAGGTGGTTAAAAGGTACAAACTTCCAGTTACACGGTAAGTTCTGAGGATGTAATGTATAGCATGATGATTATAGTTAACAGTCCTCTTAACAATATTTGAAGATTGCAAAAAGAGTATATCTTAACAGTTCTCATCACAGCAGCTGGGGGTATAGCTCAGTGGCAGAGCACCTGCTTAGCATGCATGAGGTCCTGGGTTCAATCCCCAGTATCTCCATCTTCAGGGCTTCCCTTATGGCTCAGTTGGTAAAGAATCTGCCCGCAAAGCAGGAGACCTGGGTTCAATCCCTGGCTTGGGAAGATCCCCTGGTGAAGGGAAAGGCTACCCACTCCAATATTCTGGCCTGGAGAATTCCATGGATTGTGTAGCCCACGGGGTCGCAAAGAGTTGGACACGACTGAGAGACTGTCACTTTCACTTCATTTTCACTTTCATCACAAGAACAAAAACCTTGTAACTCTGGGAGGTGATGGCTATTGACTAAACTTATTGTGATAATCATTTCACAATTTATACATATATCAAATCATTATGTTGCACACGTAAAATGAACACAATATTGTACATCAATTATATCTCAATAAGACTGGGGAAAACAACTGAAAAAAGAGCACAGACGTGGGAAGAGAGGGAAGGGGAGTTGAAGACCCAGCCCCGTCACCAACAAGCACGTGACTCTGAGTGAACTGCTTTATCTCACTGAGCCTCGGTTTCCGCATTTGTAAAATCTGGATAATGACAGTGCCCACCTCAGAGAATGGTAGTGAGGGTGAAATGTGATAACTGAATTATAACACAACATGTCTGATAATATCTGCTCAAAAAACACACACACATAACTTAGGAAGTAAACACGACTATTATCCCATGCGACAAAGGAAGACACAGGTATTTCATAACCTGTGCAGGGTCACTCAGGTGCTAAGGAAAAGAGCAGGGATTATGTGAGGAGAAAACGCAGTTCTTACCATGTGTGACAGGTGGTAAACATTCAATAAAGTCCAGCATGTGTGACCCTGCTCTATCTGCAATATTCTCTGCAAATGTCAATAGGATGATTTGTCTTTCTGGAAAAACGAGTAATATCCCATCACTCCAAAGGTTTCCACTCTTTAGTCTATTCCCCTGAGGTTAAATTGTTATCCTAGCCTTGCAGTCAAACTGAGACTGTGAATTCACATGTCGGCATTGTTCATGTTCTCTCTCTCAGAGCCTGGGCCTTTGGTAACACAATCGTATTTATTTTAATAAAACTGCTTTATGACTTGTTTGCCCTCTAAATTCCCTTTGCTCTTTGGGGAATGCTGCTGACAGGCGGTGAGGCTTTGCTGTCGCCCCTGTGCTAGGATTATAATTAACTGCCACGGAGAAGGAGTCTGGGGGAGGGGCAGAGGGTGGACGACAAGGGCAGCGCTTTCATTTCAGAGCCTGGCTTCTGGTCTCTTGTCAGAAAGAGAGATGACACCTGACTGCTGGCTTAGACACCAGTGCCCAGCCCTGGATAAACAGGCAAGATAAACAGCTCTGTCCACAGTCAAGAGTTACCCCTTTTAAAAGGCTAGCACATGTGGGAAATGGCAGGGTTGGGATCTGCAGGGCCTCCGCCTCTTTAAAATCTCATGAGCTTGCTCCCTGTAAACCAGGGGCAGGTTATGGCTCCCAGTACCCAGACGGAGAGCCTTCTTCCCATGAAGGTAGTTTGTCATCCTGCTGTTACTACAATTAAAGCAGCCTGCCTCCCTTGAAATGCTATGTTACCCCAGGGAAAGTTAAAACCAATGAAATGTTCATAGTTTGTCGACCTGGAAGGAATTGCGGGGTGGAGTGTTTGTCAACACGAAGTCAAAGAACCACCTCCACGGGGACTGTCTGGACCGTGTGCTGGAATTGCAGTCCTGAGCCTCATCACTCCTACTTTATCAGAATCTTTGGACTCTGGGCCCAGGGATCTCAATTTTTAATAAGTTCCCTCCGGTTATTCTAATTTCCAGTGATGCTTGAGAGACAAGGATATGGAGAAACAGACTCGGTCATCTGAATTACAGATCGACACACTGAGAAATTGAAATTTGTCTCTGGGGAGACAGAAAGGCAATATTCTGGTTTTCTGACTCTTACACAAACATTTTTGACTTTGATTTTGTTTGTTTTGTTTTATGACACCACCTTCTTTTTAACTTTATGGAAACTGAAAAATACCCTTCATAAACTTTACACGGGGGCCTGCTTATCCAAGGTCAAGGCTTAACTGAGACAGGGGGCCAGCAGCTTTGGCCAATCCAAGCTTTATTATTGTTCAAACCAGGAGAAATACATTTGGGAGAAAAGAACTAATTAAAATGTAATGGTAAAGTCAAGGAAGAAGAGGCAGTAAAAAAGAGTAAGGATATATGTTGTTTCTGACTTGATTAAGAACATTTCCTTACTGCACACAGAGTTATCTCTTTAAGGCAATTTTACACTGACATGATTGTCTCTACTTTGCAAAAATGTCTTACACCTGTCACATATTTCAAAATGATTTCCTGTCTATGACTCTGTTTGATATCCATACCGCTCTAATAAGAGAAGCATTAGCATATTCATTTAATGGATGAGACTCAGAAGCAAAGAAACTTCCCTAAGTCTAATTAGCAACTGACTCAAGCATACCAGATATGGAAGGGATATTACTATGAATTTTTTTTTCAGAATTTACTATGTGCCAGGCAGCTCTCTGAGCATCTGACATGAATTTTCTCATATACTCCTCATCACTCCTTTATGTACGTGTCTAATTTAAACCTCCTTCCAGCTCTACAGGATAATAGTAAGGTATAAGGATAGAAATCACCTTTCAGTCATTCATCTACTCATTCAACAAATATATGTTGAGCTTTTCAGTCCTGGACATTTATTTAAGCTCCACTGATAGAGAGGTAAGTGAGACTGCTGTCACAGAGATTACACTTGACTGCGGGCAGAGAAGCATTAAACAAGTCAATATATAAATACAAAAACTGCGCTGAGATGAGCCAGGAAAAGGCAGGCCTCAGGGAGTGTGTGGACCCAGGAAGTGCTCTGTTTTGGAGATTGTAGTCAGATGCTTGACTAGAGCTGACACTTACAGGAAGTGTGGAAGGAGCATGCCGCTGGCTGGGGAAGAAGAAGTGCAAAGGCCCAAATGTGATGGGCGTGTGTCCCCTGGTTCAGTGAAGAGGCTGGAGCAGAGTGATCCGGGGACAGCAGTGGTGGGAGATGAGTCAGATGATGGACAGCTGGAGGGGGGAGGTCCTGACGTGGTGGGGGAAGTCCTGTGACTGAGAGAGGTGGGCAGCCTTGCAGGGTTCTGAGCAGTGGAGTGACAGGATGGACATGCTTTACAAAGATATCTCTAAATGCCTCAGGGGGAATGACTACAGAAGGCAAGGGTGGGGCCCATCAAGGTCACAGGCTTATTCATTTGTCCAGAGGTGGTGGGGTGGTGGGGGAGTATGCTCTCAATTTTTACATCTGGCTTTCTGGGCAGGCAGAGCTCATAAGCAGGGTTTTCTCATTTTGTGTGTATCCTGTGCTCAAATCCCTTCTGCCACACACAGGGAATCTCCCCAAGCGCAGGGGTTGTTGCCCCCTCTGGCAACCAGCAGACAAGAGCCCACTGAGGCAGGGCGGCAGGCAGGCCTCAGGAAGCCCCACTCACCTTGGACTTCTCCTGATGCAGCTCTATCTGGATGTCTGTGAGCTTGGTCCTGAGGTCTTCGTTGGCAGCTTGAAGGGCGACAATGAGCGCCTCGGGCTTCTCGCCCTTATTTCGCCCTTTCTTGGACATTATTCCTTTCTGAATGGAGTCTGTTGGTGTTGAATTCCTCTCAAGCAGGGGCTGCCATGTTCCTGCGGCTTCTCCTGGGTGCGATGGCTCAGCAGCTACTGCGTGTTGCCCCTCGGGAAGGTCTCCTCAGCCACTGCCCTGGAAGCCCTGGGGGAGGCAGAGACAGCAGTTACTGCCACGACCGAGACCTGGGCCGCGTACCCGTCAGGCACTCAGTCTGAACTGCCTGCGAGAGCCCCTTCCTAAGGGCTCCCAACCACTTGGCACATGAATTTAGGGCTGTCTTCCCAATGGGCTAGTCTGGTCATGTCAGCGCCCTGCTTAAAATCCTTCAAAGACCTATGAGTCCATATACGAGTGTACCTTTCACATTGCAGAGTGCTCTTTACACCCAAACCTGCCCATTCTCCTAGCCTTACTTCCTCCACATCACTCACATATCCTGGGCATAGACAGCGTCTTTTAATTTTCTGATTCTTTCTCTCTTCCCATAAGGACTTTTCATTTCCCCCCATCTCTGCCCTGCCTCCTCACACGGTCCTCAGCCTCACATGCTGCCACACAGTTTAGTCTGACCAACCCTCATGACTCCATCAGGTCTTAGCTGGCAAGTCAGTTCCTCCTGGAAGCCCCCACCCCAACCCACCCCACTCCAGGTAAATACAGGTCCCTGTTTTTTAAGTGTGGTCACCTCCATGAGTCTGTAAGCTTTGTGAGGGCAGGAATGTGTTGTTCATATTTACAACTTGCTTCTCAGAATGCATCTCAGGGACTGGACATATCAGCTATTTAATTCAGTTTTGTGAAAGGAAGTCACCTATGTGATGATCTGGGATGCCATCCTTAGAATTTTGGAATTTTTTTCCCCCAGTAGGTAACAAGGAAGCTAGCTATTGAAGCTCTTGGCAGGTAGGTGCCCAAACAGAGCAGTGCTTTGGTGTGGTTGTTCTGGTGGCATAGTGGGGAGAGAATGAGGAAGGGAGGCCACTAAACTTCCAAGGTGAAGGATGATGTAGACCCAATCAGAACAGCAGTGAGAAGACAAAAAAAAAAAAAAAAAAAAAAATGATGTCTCTTGATTTACAAATCTTTAAATGTGTCATAGGAACAAGGAGGTAAGAAAGATATAAATCCTAAACTGTTAAAGTCAGTGCAAAAAGCATGACTAGATAAAGAAGATAATAGAGAGTTTCCCATGCAACCTTTCAGAAAATTGAGAGTTTTATATCTCCAGAACTAAGGGGAATTCCTACTGATGATCCATATGTTCCAGTAGCTGCTGCTCTGTTGAGACCCCTGCTATTCAGCCTTGAGGACCGTGCTGGGATCCTGGGCTTTCTGCCATCCACCCATGACCACTGGGGCCATGTCTTTTAGAGACTGTCTCTAGGGAGAGGGGATAGGGAAAGGTTAGAAAGTTAGATCAGTCTGTTGCCAGCAGTCATGGAACTGTCCACCATATTGTACTCTAGGCTAGATGTTGGAGTGCTCCTTCATGCTTATTTTGCAAATGTTGCAAAATCATTAAAGTTTATGGCTGAGAGACTTCTAAGTGGTTACAATTCTTTGTTTCTAGAATTGAAATGAATTCAACAAGCATTTATTGAAAATTTGTATGACAAACACCACTAGGCACAAAGATAAGTAAGATAGTACTTAACTCCAAGCAGGTTTTGGGTGAGAAAACTCCCATATATACAGTTAACAGGTATCTCCTCTAGTTTGTTCTCTAGGTGTTGCTGGTCCCCCAGGCTTTGTCCAGGTTATCTCTACTGGTCCCACCTATAGGTTTTATGACCCCCTGTGTTATATTCATAGCCCTGACCATTCCCCAAACCCCAGACTTATATATTCAACTCCTTCTACCAAATCCACCTGGATATCCTATTGGTGTCTCAAACCTAATACAGATGTCTTTTTTTAACTAGTCCCTCAAAAACCTTATCTTCCCCAAGTTTTCCCGTATCAATAAATGGCACAATCACATGCCCAGTTGTTCCAGATCTTAGCTTAGAAGTCATCCTTTCTTTTTTTATCCTCTATATACCCTATCCAGTCCACTAGGAAGTCTGGTTTGTTTTACCTATAAAATATGACTCACTTTAGAGTCAACTTCTATCAGACCTTTATAGTGCTGTCACAACACAGGGAAAAGCCATTTGGGAAAAGCTTCCTAGCCATATTGTTGTCTTGAATGAAGAATAGGCTTTTCATTTTCTCTTTTTTCCCCAATGCAAACAAACCTTTATTAGCATCTACAATTTACCTGCTACAGTAAACAGTGCTGAGGGCTCAGAGATATATCATATAGCCCTGGAGGAGCTCACAGTTGATTGGCTCCATCAGTTAGAGTTGCAGCAGAAAAAGACAGTCCTGTTCAATGGAGAATTTAATAATGGGACTATCTACCAAAGGGTGAGCAAAGCTAAGGAAGCCTATAAGGGCTGTGGAGGTATATATCAACTTTAAAAGGAATGAGCCATCTCAAAATGGCTCTATGTAGGTTAAAAGGGTAAGTGAAATACAGGTATGTCCCACAAACACATCTTGTCTTGAAGCTTAAAGTGATTGAGATTTATCGGTTAGTTTGTTTACCGTCATCAGTTGGAGGGGGTCTCTCCCTTGTGCCTGAATGAAACCATACTCTGTTAACCTTTTCAACATAACCTCAAGAATTCTGACCTCAACGATCCTTAATTTCCTCTCACTATTGTGCTACCTGCAGACATCACTGAGATGGGTCTTCCAATACTTTCCACCGTGGTCGACTCCATGGTATGTGTTGGAGTGCATGTATATTGCATGGGCTTGGGACTCTTCTCTTTAAAGCTAGCCCTCTTCAACTATGCCTTAGCCTAGTAGATGTCCCAACTTTTGGAAGCCAGATGATCACCACTCCAGATTCCCTGAGCAAAGAATGGGCTTTTCCAATTGGAGATACTCAAATGGGGGCTACCCAGGTGGCTCACTTGTAAAGAATCCACCTGACAACGCAGGAGCCTCAGGAGATGTGGGTTCAATTCCTGGGTCAGGAAGATCTCCTGGAGGGGGAAATCACAACTCACTCCAGTATTTTTGCCTGGAAAACTCCATGGATAGAGGAGCCTGGCAGGCTACAGCCCACGGGGTCACAAAGAGTTGGACATGACTAAGTGACTAAAAAAACAATAACAACATAGTCAAATGACAGAGGCAGAAGCTTGAGAGAAACTCTGGAGTCACACAATTGATGTATGTAGAGAAGGTTATAAAACTAAGAGGAAAAACTCCAGGATTAGATTGCACAGGCTCTTGCACAATCAATGATTAAATTTAATTTAAAATGATTTCATTATGCAGAAACAGAGAAACATGGCAGTATGTGAATGTAAGTGTAATAATAATAATAAGTTACACTGACCAATTGCTATAAGCCCATCATTGAATTCAGCACTTAAAATACTGCTCAAATCTAATGTGCACTAAAGATGCAGTGGGGAATAAAACTATTCACAGAAAGATTAAGTAACTTGCCTAGGATGACTGAGTGGATAGCCGGTGGGGCTGAGATTCAAATCCAGGCAGTTTGAAACTGAGACTCAAGGTGTCTACCCTGGGCTACTCTGCCTCATGTTTGCATTTTAGAAAGGTAACTCTGGCAGTGTGATGGAGGATGAGTCACTAAGGAGGGAGAGACTGGAAGCAGGAAATCAGTGAGTCTGCTTCAGTGGTCCAGGCGACCGATAATGCAGTTCTAAATGGGGCCAGCCATGGGGATGAAAAAGGAAGCGGCAACTCTGATGCTGGAGATGTTGATGGAATCACATCCTACCTTTAAACATTACATTCTTCTCTCCTGTTGTAAATAACGAGGACCAGCTCTCTGTCACTGCTTGCAGCAAAAATGTGAGAAGCAACAGCCATATTTTACATTTTAATTTACAATCCTTTCCCCAAAATATAAAATATGTGCCTGACTTAACACATTTTTAGTCTGGAAATTATTGTGAACTTAGGTCCCATAACAGCCAGATAAAAGAATAGGATTAAAAAATTAGACATGTTCAGGATAGAAAAAAATATCATAGGAAGTTGAGGATGGGATCAACTTATAGACACCTACCTTAATGTAAACAGCTGTTCATATAAGTATGGCCCTATATAACCCTCTGAAGTGAAGTGAAGTTGCTCAGTCGTGTTCGACTCTTTGCAACCCCATGGACTGTAGCCCACCAGGCTCCTCGGTCCATAGGCTTTTCCAGGCATGAATACTGGAGTGGGTTGCCATTTCCTTCTCCAGGGGATCTTCCTGACCCAGGGATTGAACCCAGGTCTCCTGCATTGTAGGTAGATGCTTTACCGTTTGAGCTACCAGGGAAGCCCATATAACCCTCTGCTGCTGCTGCTGCTGCTAAGTCGCGTTAGTCGTGTCCGACTCTGGGCGACCCCATAGACGGCAGCCCAACAGACTCCTCTACTGAAGGGCAATTTTCCAAAGTCTTTTCCAGTTGTGATGGGTGCCTAGAAATCTTGTGATTCTCATATGTAATTTCACTAAAATGTTTCTGTTGCTTTGTGCTCCCCCTTACCCCTTTTGGACAGTTTTATTGAGATATGATTCACATATCATAAAATTCATCTGTTTT
The DNA here is from genome assembly GCF_019923935.1 of Bubalus bubalis. Lineage (NCBI taxonomy): Eukaryota > Metazoa > Chordata > Mammalia > Artiodactyla > Bovidae > Bubalus > Bubalus bubalis. The sequence goes on along the minus strand of NC_059165.1, from coordinate 52,309,956 downwards.
TTAGCATATTCACAAGGCTGCACAACCAATACTACAACTGATTTTAGAACTTTTCATCATACCAAAGAGAAAGCCCATACTTATTAGCAGTCATTTCCCATTCCCACCAAACTCTCTCAGCCCAGGCAATCATTAACCTACTTTTTGTCTCTATAGATTTGTCTATTCTGGATATTTGTGTAAGCAGAATCATAAAATATGTGGATTTATTTTTAGTAACTGGCTTCTTCTACTTTAAAAGAGTCATCCATAATAGAGCCTGTATCAATATTTTATTTCTTCTTATTGCTGACTAATATTCCATTGCATAACTAAAACTAGATTTTATTTATTCCTCTGTCAGTTGATGGGCACTTGTGCTGCCATTGCTTAAGCAGTTTGAGGTCAACCTTCCGGAGAGGATGCCACATGCAGAGAGACACGGCCCCTCAAAGGAGTGTGCTCCAGAGCATAAGGGAGAGCTTTAAGACATCACTGCAGATGCATGGAATGTTTCTGGACCACCCTCAGAGCCTCTGTCATTGATAACACCTGATGCAACAGAAGATCTGGAGGAGGGACAGAAGTATCTTTCAACGATGGGCCAATCTATCAGGAAGGAGGGCGCGATGGCTTCTTCACTTCAAACCACGTGAAGGCATTTTAAATGAGCCCTAGGTTTCCAGCTTTCAGCTGCTGATGGTAGTGCTGGCCCCAGGAATCATTGTGAGGTATGAACAAGGTGAGAACTTTAGCTTATCCTCGGGTCCTACCCTGTCATTAATCAGGTACCTCCCACAGCCACCAAGGCTGAGTTTCCCTGCAACCAAGTTTCAGATAAAGATATCAGAAAATTTAGAGATAGGCTCTTATGAGCAGTTGCATTTTAAAATATGGATCACTGCTTGAGAGCAAATCTTAAGAAAGGAATATATTATCAATGGAAGAGTTTTGGCTATCATTCTTTCATTCACTCCATAGACATTTATTGAGGAGGAAATACAGTGTAGTGTTTGAAAGTAAAGCTTCCCAAATTTTTGGTCTGGTTTTATTAAAATCTGTAAGAGAGCTTTAGTGATTGGAGCTCCACTCTGGAAATTCTGATAGAGTAGTTGCTGGGGGATTCTGATGCACAAGCATCTTTGAGAACTCCTGGGTAAGAGTATGGACTATGGAGTCAGACTTAATTTTAAATTTCACCTGTGTGTTTAGTAGATGTGGATCTTGGATAAATCACTAGTTCTCGGGTTCTCAATACCCCTTATCTCCAAAATGGGGGCGAAAGGTGCAGGAATATGCAGAACTATGGCATTGCATTGTTTGACAATTACATGAAATAATGTAAAAGATGCTCTCACACAGCTCATGATGCAGGAGAGGTAACATTTATTGAGTGTTTTCAATTTCAACTATTGGCTAAGGTGGTGGAAACAAAATAGCCAATAGGTGCTTTTCTCAAGATGCTTAATTTGAATTAAAATGACAGGGGATATTACAAATAATGATAATTCAAGTGCCACACTTATGGAAGGCCTCAAATATTAAAAAGCCATTCTTATTCTTGATCCTCTACAGACTTATTTAGGCATTGGTACAAAACCCCTGAGACAGAAACCACAGAGAGGGGGAGAGTGACATTAACATGAGTAGATGACACTTTTTCTTCCCTCACCATGGCTTTTCCTCAGGTACCACTTCTGGAGAGTAAAAGTGGGATGCTGCATTTGAAATAATCTTGGGATCATCTGCTCCCAGCTTTAGCCTTTTTATGTCTTTTAGAGTTTCAGTTCAGTTCAGTTCAGTTCAGTCGCTCAGTCTTTTCCCACTCTTTGCGACCCCATGAATCGCAGCACACCAGGCCTCCCTGTCCATCACCAACTCCCAGAGTTCACTCAGACTCACGTTCATCGAGTGGGTGATGCCATTCAGCCATCTCATCCTCTGTCGTCCCCTTCTCCTCTAACCCCCAATCCCTCCCAGCATCAGAGTCTTTTCCAATGAGTCAACTCTTTGCATGAGGTGGCCCAAGTACTGGAATTTCAGCTTTAGCATCATTCCTTCCAAAGAAATCCCAGGGCTGATCTCCTTCAGAATGGACTGGTTGGATCTCCTTGCAGTCCAAGGGACTCTCAAGAGTCTTCTCCAACACCACAGTTCAAAAGCATCAATTCTTTGGTGCTCAGCCTTCTTCACAGTCCAACTCTCACATCTATACATGACCACAGGAAAAACCATAGCCTTGACTAGACAGACCTTTGTTGGCAAAGTAATGTCTCTGCTTTTGATTATGCTATCTAGGTTGGTCATAACTTTCCTTCCAAGGAGGAAGCGACTTTTAATTTCATGGCTGCAGTCACCATCTGCAGTGATTTTGGAGCCTAAAAAAATAAAGTCTGACACTGTTTCCACTGTTTCCCCATCTATTTCCCATGAAGTGGTGGGACCGGATGCCATGATCTTTGTTTTCTGAATGTTGAGCTTTAAGCCAACTTTTTCACTCTCCACTGCTGCTGCTGCTGCTAAGTCGCTTCAGTCGTGTCCGACTCTGTGCAACCCCAAAGACGGCAGCCCACCAGGCTCCCCCGTCCGTGGGATTCTCCAGGCAAGAACACTGGAGTGGGTTGCCATTTCCTTCTCCAGTGCATGAAAGTGAAAAGTGGAAGTCATTCAGTCGAGTCTGACTCTTCATGACCCCATGGACTGCACTCTCCACTAGGGAACCTCAATATCTATTTTTTATAACAAGATGTCCAGATTTAAAAATGTCCATTCAACTGAATAGGGAAGATGTAGTACATATAAACAATGGAATACTACTCAGCCATAAAAAGAATGAAATAATGCCATTACAGCAACATGGATGGACCTAGAGATTATCACAAGTAAAGTAAGTCAGAAAGAGAAAGGCAAATACCATTATGATATCACTTGTATATCAGATCTAAAATATGACAAAAACAGACTCACAGACATAGAGAACAGATTTGTAATTGCCAAGGGGAGGGGTAGGGAGAGATGGATTGAGAGTTTTGAATTAGCATATGCAAGCTATTATATATAAAATGGATGGAGGAGGAAATGGCAACCCACTCCAGTATTCTGGCCTGGAAAATTCCATGGACAGAGGAGCCTGGTGGGCTACAGTCCATGGGGTCTCAAAGAGTCGGACATGACTGAGCAACTGAGCATGTATATAAAATGCATAAATGACAAGGTCCCACTTTATAGCACAGAGAAATATATTCAATATCCTGTGATAAACCATAATGGAAAATAATAATGTATAACTGAATCCCTCTGCTGTACAACAGAAATTAACACAACATTGTAAATCAACTATATTTCAATAAAAATGGATTTTTAAAAATTTCTATTTGGAGCATCATTGACTTTAAAAACACACATTACAAGATTAAAATCAAGAAATTGGAAACATTTCTTGATATTAAATCAGTTCATCGATATTTAAATATGTTGAATCTGTGCTACTGCTCTTTGGTTATAATTCTGGTTACACAGTCTGTCCAGGAAAGTAAAAATATCCTAGAAATCCCAATATGATGTCCAACTACATTTTCTATTTTCTCTCACATCCTAAAATACCACATAATTCTTTATCAGAAATGTGGTCAAGAAAGCATGGCCACTATTTATGGAGCACTGTTCTTGGTTTTTCATAGATGCAAACAATTGCAAGCATCATTCATTCCCACCTGCCAGTGGCTTCTGGATGGTAAGGGGAGGCAAACATCTGTCGAGAGGAAACAAATTCTAGAAAGCAGTGAATGATACAGTTGGCAAATGCTATGGGAGCAGCTTAGAGCAGACTGCAAAAGCATGAAGACAACAGAAGAGGTGAGCGGAGCCTGAATGATGCTGATGCTGAATGTGCTACCTAATTTCCTGAGTTCTGCCTCTGGGCCAGGCGCTGGGCTAAGGTACACTCATCTTAGGTACAGGAATTTATCCCAGTCAACCCCTTCAGATATTTATTCTTATTACGTTTTTTAGGTAAGAAAACTGAGGCTCAGAGAAGTTAATTAACTTGAGAAAAATTAACACACCTAATGAAATGGCAAAGCTGCAAGTCAAACACACATCTGTCAGTCTCCAAAGCCTCTTAGCTATTATAATACATACTTGAAGAAAGGGCTGGATTCTTCCACTCTGGTCGTGAGTAGGCTCAAGAGATGGCAAAGGCATGAACATATCAGTGGGCACTTACAAAATAGAATTGTGGGATGTAGTGGTTAGGAGCTTGGGATCTGAAATCACACAAACTGGTTTTGAGTCACACTTCCTGGATGTCTATTCTTGAGAAATTAAACTCTCTAAACTTCTGTTACTGTAAAATGAGGAAACAAATATATCTACCTCACTGAGCTCTTGCAAGGATAAATGAACTAAAGTGTGTAAAATGATTAGAAATTATTATCATTGTTACCATTTTTTCCAGGACTGAACTATCTAAGAAAAGCCAGCTTAGATTTCAAGGGAAGAAGAAACAATTTATCATTCCTTTGTGCTAAAAGAGACAGACCAGGAAAGGCACAGAGATCCCTGTAAAGACTAAAGCAATTCTTGCTTATGCTTTTGGCAAAATAAGATCTGCAATGGCAAGGTCAGTATTCCCAGGAGTCTCGGCTTTGCAGATGGTTCTGCCCTAAGCTATAAACTGAATAAGGTTGTTATTAATCTTAAGAGTTTCCAATAACGCTGTTGCCTCTGAGTTATGATTTGAAAAGCAACTGCAGTATAAAATTAACTAGAGCTCATGTGTATGCAACACTTCTCCATAATTAACACTTTGATACATCCACTGCACCAAAGCCTTGCTGGTTTGGCTAAGCCCTTCCCCCACTTCTTTTCCAAAGATGATGTTTTAGAATTAGATGTTATTAGTGTTTAAAACGGATGAATTAAACTTACATATTCTATTCCCAGTGACCTGCAGAGACATGTTGCTGCTGCTGCTGCTGTTAAGTCGCTTCAGTTGTGTCCGACTCTGTGCGACCCCAGAGACTGCAGCCCACCAGGCTCCCCCGTCCTTGGGATTCTCCAGGCAGGAACACTGGAGTGGGTTGCCATTTCCTTCTCCAATGCATGAAAGTGAAAAGTGAAAGTGAAGTCACTCAGTCGTGTCCAACTCTTAGCGACCCCATGGACTGCAGCCTACCAGGTTCCTCCATCCATGGGATTTTCCAGGCAAGAGTACTGGAGTGGGGTGCCACTGCCTTCTCCAAGCCCTTCTTTATGTAGGAAAATACATTTGTGAACTGTGCACTCATGAACCTAACACAGAAATTTAATATAAAGGAGGGGAACTGCTATAGTTAAAATGGGTAATCAACAAGGACCGACTGTACCGCACAGGTAACTCTGCTCAATGTTGTTATGTGGCAGCCTGGATGGGAGGAGGTATATGAATGGCTGAGTCCCTTTGCTCTCCACCTGAAAACTATCACAACATTGTTTATTGGCTATGTCCAATATAAAATAAACAGTTTTTTTAAAAGAAGGGGGACTGCTATTTAAGTTAGTCCAAACCTGGAGTTCTAGTTTCCTATATAAAGGGAATGTGGTGGTGTGGCTATTGGGTCAAAAGATTTTAACCCTTTATACATCTGTTAGAAGAAAATGAATCTAAAATGCTAACATTCAACATAGTATCAGTTAAGCATCTTTAGGACTGCAAGGTGTCAGGCTTGTATGGTTCTTTGTGTTATTTTTTCTCTCTCCTGTTCTTCCACCAATTACCCTCTTTATCACATATAATAATAGCAATTATTTTATTACTACAAATTATTTAGTTAACACATACATTTTTCATATGAAAGAATGTAATACAACCAATACTTTGGCCACCTGATGCAAAGAGCTGACTCATTTGAAAAGACCCTGATGCTGGGAAAGATTGAGGGCAGGAGGAGAAGGGGACAACAGAGGATGAGATGGTTGGATGGCATCACCGACTCAATGGACATGTTTTGGGTGGACTCCGGCAGCTGGTGATGGACAGGGAGGCCTGCAGTGCTGCAGTTCATGGGGCAGCAAAGAGTCGGACACAACTAAGTGACTGGACGGAACTGAATACAACCAAAAACCCATTGTTCCTGATGCATTTGTTTTTTATATCTCAGGTTTAAATCTTCATATTAGAAATATACCCCCTGAAACGCAGTAAAATCATTCTCAGCACACATACAATAGATGCCTAACCTCTTTCAGAGGGGTTGTCAGGAAGGCTTGGTAGAAGTGACGCCTAAAATTAAGGCAAAGCAGGTAGGAGGATCCTTCCAGAACTAAACTACTCTGCAAACTCCGCTAATACAGTTCCTTGTTTGGCTTCCTTTCTCCTCCTCAACTCTCTGGTGAATTCCATCCTACCCATCTTTTAGGGGTCAGATCCAGGATCATCACATATCACTTTCCCTCACACCTCTGCACCATTCCCTGGGTGGAATAAATTACTCCCTCTCTTGGGTTTCTATTTGCACTTTAAAGACACTTCTTATAGCATTCATCACTCTTCCCTTAATTTAATGATTCATCAATTCACAAGTATTTATGAAACATCTGGAGGGAGGATGCAGAGACAGGGTCCCTGTTCTTCCCAGAGGAGGAATCAGCAATTTCATGCAGTCTGATAACTGCACACATAATAAGAGATGGGAATCAAGAAAGACTTAGGAAAAGTGATCTGTAACAAAGATCTGTAAGATGTGAAAGAATCAGCTAGCTAAGAGAGTACAAAAAAAAACCATGTTCTAGGTAGAGGGAGTACTGAATAGGAAGGTCCAGGGGTAAAAAAGAATATAAATGATGCTCTGGAGAAAAACATAGACAAGATCTTGGTGAAAAATACGGGAAAACTTCAAAGATGAACTTAGAGAGATAGACAGGGAACAGTTGGTAGAAAACAGTATAGATTATGTTAAAGGGTTTGGACTTCATCCCCACAGTAATGTGTAGTCACCAGAGTTTCATACAAGGGAATGACTTATCACATTTTGGTTTTAGCGACAGAGGATGAGATGGTTGGATGGCATCATCAACTCAGTGGACATGAGTTTGAGAAAACTCTGAGAGACAGTGAAGGACACGGAAGTCTGGCCTGCTTGCAGTCCAGGGGGTTGCGAAGAGTCAGATACGACTGAACGATTGAGCAACAAACAGTCCTTTGGCAATTGAGAATGAAACGGACTACAGGGGTAAACACAGACAGTGCAAGAACATTCAGCAGGCGATGGCCATGATTCATTTATAGCATAGTTATTCTTCAGGTGACTGAGCCCACGTGAGGGTAAAACTGTCTCATTCATCTTTGCACTTGCAGTACCTGTCACAAGGGCCACCACGAAGTTCAGTTTCATTAACACTGGCCCAGATCCAAGGAAAACCTGAGAATGAGGAACATATTTCACAATTTCAACAAAGATGATTTATAGTAAGAGTTCTTATGGAAAATTTCTTTTGCTTTGTGAAAGCACCTGAATGACTGTTTTGATTTCAGGCAAAAGTAAAAGTTTGGTGTAACAGTTAAGTAAACAATAAAGTTAAGTAAGTTTTCATTTAAGCCGTGTTCTGAGATTTCATGATCCTTGCTGCTATTCATCATATTCAAATAAAATCGAGTTTAATTTCATTCAGCACTGAGTAAGTTATCTTGCATTGTACTACTATGACTGGATTTAGAGGACTTTGAAGGATGAGTTCAGCAAAGTAAGTTACTCAGTGCTATACAGTCTTAAATGCAGTGTTCTTTCTTTCTGGATTGAAAGTATTTTACAGCTACTGTAGAATGAGGAGTACCAATGTCATTGGACATGGGGGAGAAATATCAAACCAGCAGGAAATCACTGAGTTTTCAAGGTCAGACAGAGAAACCTCTGCCTAAAGTAGGCACTTGCTTCATCTGTACAGTATTAAAAAAAAAAACAAAAAACTGGTATGTAAAATTAAAGAAAAATACCCAGATCACTAGAGGGAGTAAGCTTCAGAGAAAGTGTATTTATAACTGAGAGCAAGCCTTTCTATTTTAGGCATATGTGAAACACATATACCTTATGCTATTGTTTCCTTGGTGACTGCTCTCAAAGGCCACGAATTTTTAAAAAACTATCATAAAAGCACCTGTGCAAAGTGTCAAACATGAGCAGAAATTTCTGTATATAGGATAAGAAATGAATAACCTGCTATTTAAAAAGAGGACAATTTCTGTATAAGATTTATACAGACTAATATTACTTGAGTAAAAGCATGTAAAGTTTGAATATAATAAATATTGGATATACTGCTGCTGCTGCTAAGTCACTTCAGTCGTATCCGACTCTGTGTGACCCCATAGACAGCAGCCCACCAGGCTCCCCCGTCCCTGGGATTCTCCAGGCAAGAACACTGGAGTGGGTTGCCATTTCCTTCTCCAATGCATGAAAATGAAAAGTGAAAGTGAAGTCGCTCAGTCGTGTCCGACCCTCAGCGACCCCATGGACTGCAGCCTTCCAGGCTCCTCGGTCCATGGGATTTTCCAGGCAAGAGTACTGGAGTGGGATGCCATTGCCTTCTCCGATTCGTTATACAGTACAGTTCTATTACAATATCTTCTCTATGTTATAATATGGTATCATGTATCAATCATATAATAAATTACAGAATATAGAAATTATTATTATTTTTTAATCATTTAGATTCCTATTTTAAGTTCTGTTCCTGAGGTCAATATTTAACTATATTTTTAAAATTGATAAGATCTTGGAAGCAAGACAGTGAGGCTGGCTAATGGAAATTAGTCAATCTAGCCCCAATGTGTGCTGCTGCTGCTGCTAAGTCACTTCAGTCGTGTCCAACTCTGTGCAACCCCATAAACGGCAGCCCACCAGGCTCCCCTGTCCCTGGGATTCTCCAGGCAAGAACACTGGAGTGGGTTGCCATTTCCTTCTCCAATGCATGAAAGTGAAAAGTGAAAGTGAAGTCGCTCAGTCGTGTCCGACTCTTCGAGACCCCATGGACTGCAGCCCAACAGGCTCCTCTGTCCATGGGGTTTTCCAGGCAAGAGTACTGGAGTGGGGTGCCATCGCCTTCTCCGAGCCCCAATGTGTAGCCATATGCTATAGGTAAATCACTGTTAAACACAGATCAGCAACTACTTCTTGAACCATAATCATGTGCAAGCTATTGTGTTAACATTGAAGGGATTTCCCTGGTGGTCCAGTGGTTAAGACTGCACTTCCAATACAGGGGGTGGCGTGAGTTCAAACCCTGGCCAAGGGACTAAGATCCCACATGCTCTGTGGTGCAGGAAAAAAAAAAAAATTTTTTTTTTTTTGTGTTAACATTGAAGATAGTACAACATGTATCTGTCAAACAAGGCTGCATATGCCATGTGCCAAAGGAGGAAACACACACACACACGCGCAGGAGAATCAAAGAGACGGTAGCACGAGGGCAAGGACTATGTCTGTCTGGCTCCTTGTTGAATCTCAGTGCCTAGTACAGTGGGGCCAGGCACAAAATAGACTCTGAATAAATATTTCTAATTAAATAAATGACTTCACCAGAAGAAAAGGCTTTATGATAAGGCTGGAACATGAAGGATGACTAGGAGGGATTAAGAAAAGGCAGAAAGGTAGGACAAGCGAAGGAATAAATTGCTGACTACAATATCTGGTGAGGAAGGTTTATCCTGGGGAATAAAGGAATGCAAAGGGATGGTAAATTATGATGTCTTGACTGCCTAGATACTGATTTTACATTTTGTTAAAAACTCACTGAGAATCTGAGAAATATTTTTAAGAGAAGAGGCATGATGCAATTTTTTTTAAAAAAAGATTAATCTTGTCATTATATGTAAGGCAGAATGAAGTAAAGAAACTAGAGGTTAGAGGTCCAGATATGGATCCATTATCAATGTTCAGATACAAAGAGAAGAAGTTTGGATTAGGATGGAAGAATAGAAGTGCCTTTTTCTCTCCTAGTCAAAGAAAGGAAAAATGGGAAAAATTCTTTCCCATCATCATTTTCATCATCATCATCACCCAAGTTCAATCCCTGGGTCAGGTAGATCCCCTGGAGAAGAGAACAGCAACCCACTCCAATATTCTTGCCTGGAGAATCCCATGGACAGAGGAGCCTGGAGGGCTACAGTCCATAGGGTCGCAAAGAGTTGGACACAACTGAGTGACTAACACTTTCACTTTTTAAAGTGGTTTACAATGCAGCGTTTTACATGCATCCTTCCATTTCAGACTTAAAACAAGACTATGAGATATACGTGTTTATTATTCCTTATTTATAGATGAGAGAATTGAGGTGATAGGAGGTCAAGCTTCTCACTCAAAGTCACAGAGCTAGGTAGGTGACATGGTCAAGATGTATTTGAGACTGAAGTTTCTTATGGACTGAAACCACTACACTTCTCTCCAGCTGATCTGTGATGTTTGAAGAGTCCCCACAAGTGCTGATTGTTGAGAAGCAGTGAGAGAGAGAAGGGAAGGCTGAAGATGACACCCAGTCCTTGTGCATGATGGGATGTTGGAAGAATGTCAATATCAACAAACTCATTGGAATGAAAGGAATCGTATGTGCACCCAGACACACGGGTGTGCTGTGCTATGTCGTGGCAGTTGTGTCCAACTCTTCGCAGTTCCATGGACAGTAGCCCGCCAATCTCCTCTGTCCATGGGATCCTCCAGGCAAGAATACTGGAATGGATTGCCATGCCCTCTTCCAGGGGATCTTCCTGACTCAAGGATTGAACCCGCATCTCTAAAGCTTCCTGCACTGACAGGTGGGCTCTTTACCACTAGTGCCACCTGGGAAGCCCTGTGCTTAAATGTAACAAGAGCTAATATTTTCAGGTCCTTGGTGTAACCCAGGCATTATGCTTAATGATACTCATTTTCTTGTTTAATCCACAACATTATAAATATTACAGAAAAGGAAAAAGAGTCTCAGACAAGAACTATGAATTGTATAATATTATATAGGTGGTAAAAAAGCAAGTTAGGACATAACACAGACAGTCATATCCCAGAGTCTATAAATCCAGTAATGATTCTGCAGCAGAAACACTCCAGTTTGTTTTTAGAGAAATCACACTTGAGGAACAGCAGTACCGTCTTTTCATTACTGATTGGTTTATCTATCTTTAAAATTTACTACACAACTTCATTGAAAACAATTTCTAAGCACTTTATAGAAATAATAGACTTCAACAAAATAAGATTTAAGGCATTTAAAATTAAGTGAATAGTACTTGTGTGAAAGTGTTAGTCACTTAGTGGTATCAGACTTCTTGCGATCCCATGGACTGTAGCCTGCCAGGCTCCTCTGTCCATGGGATTCTCTAGGCAAGAAGACTGGAGTGGGTGGCCATTCCCTTCTCCAAGGGATCTTCCTGACCCAGAGATTGAACAGGGTCTCCTGCATTGCAGGCGGATTCTTTACTATCTGAGCCACTTGCATAGGCATACATAAAGCTAGGTGCTCTAAAGGCAATAGTTTAAGTAAATAGTAATGATGTACACATACATAGAGACTGATGTTCAAATAGCAATAGTTTTCTTTGTGTGGTACATGGTAAGAGGTCTTAATTTAAACTTAAGTATGGCTTTTCTTCTTATTATTATTAATTGCTTTAATATACAATCAGTTGTATGTTAAATTACACAATATAATATTGCATACTTAATATAATCCAAATGAAATAATATTCCTGAGGAAAAAAAATAAGAATTCAGTGAGGAAAGTGGAGCAAAGAGAAATCAAGGGTAAATAACCAGCTGAAGCTGGGGGTGAAGCTGGAATACATTGTCATGCTTTCAACACACTTCACGAAAAGCTGGAATTAATTCAAGCATAGAGATCTCATTTCTAAATCTGAAATGCTTCAGACTCAAACGCCTCTCCTCTCCACTGAAGAGAGAACCAGCCATTGGGCACTGAGAGTCACAGCACAATTTTCCACTCCGCAAATCCTGACAATGGTAATCAAATAGAAGGGGAACAAACTGTATGTAGGGCCCCTTCTTGTGAAGAACTCTTTAAACTCACAAAGTCTTAATGTTATTCTTCCAAAATATGAACTACTATAGGGAGGAAGTGTAATTTATCATTGACTTAATAACAATGTTATTTTTACCCCATATTAAACTCTGCAACATATTAACAGTATCTAAGTACTTAGAAATTTAAGCAAGATAATTTCACGTGTAAGCAATTTGCTTCTGAGAAACACACTCTTTCCCAGTATTTTCTTTGGCTTACTACCTACCCCATGGCACAGAAAGGAGCTACAATTTCTCACTTAACATTTCAAAGTATTTCAATATACAACTTTGTTAGGAAAAGCAAACTCAAATGTGCAAATTGTTTTTCTGCACACAGACCCACAAGGAAGGTTCTGAGATACAGTATTCCTCTCTGTATGGTAAGCAATCTGTGGTATTTTAAATCCTTAGAGTGCTGGCCTATAATATTCTAGGTCATCATAGATTTTGTACAGATAATTATTATAGTTCATCCACCTACTCACCTCATACTGTGACAGATGAGTACTACTAAGACTACTAACCATCTTTCTCCTCATTATTGCTGACCGTTTAACTAGGCTGGCCACTGTGCTAGGCTATTTACATGCATTTTATTTTTAATGCTCTGAGGTGGGTGTACAAGTCATCTAGCCCAGCCTCAAATCTGTGACTTATGAATCCTCTTTACAACTCTCCCCACTGGGAGAAACTGCCATGTGGATAATGAACTGCAGGCTTGAAAATGTAATGAGTGCTGTAGGAAGAAAGCAAGCCACGCACAACCAGAGCACAGAGAAGGAGATCTAATTCCCTGAGGAGGCCCAGCACTGCTAACAGAAGGGATGGCTGAGCAGAGTCTGGAAAGATGACAGAGGATTTGTCATGTGGTTGAAGAAATGAGGAAGAGCTGAATAAATGTCATATGAGAAGATTTAGTAAGAATTACAGATATGCCAAGAATATTGCTTAACTGGAGTTAGGGGGAGGATGGAGGAGAAAGAGAGAATTTTGAAAGGGCTCATTTTTGTATCTTTACTGAGCTTGTTTCTATTCTTACACCTCATTAAAACACTAAATTTTGGGGAGAAGGGTTCCACATGCTAAGCTATAGACTGAAAACCTGTTTAACAATAATTCTATTGACATTTTTCTACGGGTCAAGCACAGTATGAACCACTGCACATATAGTCTTTCTCTAAAACACACTCATGATGTTGATATAATTTTCCCATTGCACAAGAGAAGAAATTAAAAACTGAAAATTTGTGCAACTGTACAAAGTTTGTATGTCTATGCCATTCATTGACTCAGTTGTTTCTCTAGAACCTATAATGTGTCTGACAGAATTTAAAATCAGGTCAGCCTGATTCAGCAACATTCATTTTAACTAATACACAGCACTTGTCTTTCCTTTAGAATCAGAAAGGGAATATCTTTTTTTTTTTCCTGTTCTATAACTATTATTAGCTTTAAAATTCTCAGATGAATCAAAAACAAGTCCTGCTCTATAGAAATCAAAGCATAAGGTTGCAAACACATTTCTTATCCAGAGCATTTAAAAGATTTAACACAAGGTTGTGTATCATTATTGTAGCAATGCACTGAGCCCTGACTGAAGTAGTCACTTAGGGCATTTCACAGATAAATCCCATTTTTCAGGGTGCTTATAACCTAGCAGTTAACGTTCTTCCTGTGTGAAATAGGGTAAGACAAGGGAGTGCTTTACTCCTGCAAAACAGTGCACACAAAATAGCTATTAAGTCTTAAATGATCACATGAGATAGATAATTAAATAAGATGGTATTGGAAGCCTGAATCTGGGGCTGTGGTTGAAAAACTTCTTATAATGTTGATCTGATTGCTTCAGACAGTCTGACAAAATACAACCAATGGTAAGTAATCAGTAATATTTCCCTTGTATTCATTCAGATGGACTATCAGTGACTTAGTGAAGATGAATGACTGACCTTCATTCGGCTCTGAGCTGGCAAGTACTGACGGGGGAAGATTTATTCCAAGATGTTTGACTGTAGAGCCCATGTCTTCATTCTGTCATTCAGGCCTTCCTTGGAGGGTGGTAGTGAAAATTCCACAGAATAATGCAGGTGAAGTGTTTAGCAATGTATGCATCAAGTAAGAGCTTTTTTTAAACGTTGGTTTATTCAGCAAATGTCTATTGAACACGTAATAGCTGCTGAACACTGGTCTTGGCACTGAGTAAATAAATGAAAACAGACATATGTCTCCAGCTCATGGAGATAATGTATTAGTTAGGAGAGGCACACAATAAGCATAATAAGTAAGTACTCTGCTAGATTATGACAAAGTTTTATGGGAAACAATAAAAGCACGGAAGGTGATGGGAAGTGTTCAGGTGGGTTCAGATTTTAGATAACAGAAAGCCTAGACAAGCATGTGCTATCTGGCTGAAGACTGGATGGGGTGAGCCACTCAGACGCCTGGGCAGAAGTGTTCCAGGAGTGCAGGGCAAGTACAGGAGCTCTGCAGTGGGTACAGACATCCAAGTTCCAGGAACTGCAGGAGGCCAGCCAGGCAGGAGGGAATAAGCAAATTAGGACAGCAGCCAAGCTGAGGGCAGGCATTAATGGGAGGGCAGTGTGTGCAAACCACACTGTACTTTTTAGGCCGTTTTACATCGACTTGGGCTTTTACTCAGAGTGAGGTCCCACTGTAGGATTTGACAGGAGAGGTGCCCTCATCTGGCTTCAGTTTTAGCATCTCACTGACTCCAGTGGTTAGAGTAGAAGAATTTGCATAAGAGTGGATAGTAAGGAGACTGCCTCGGAAGCCTCTGCAAAAATCCAGCTTAAAGATGGTGGTGATTTAGGTCAGGGTGGGAGCTGTAGAGTTAGTAAGAGGGACCAGATATAAACTGCTGTTAATCCTTTCTAAATTGGTGTTTGGTCAAAATTATAAGCAATCAGTTGCTAAGCTGAGACGCAAAGTCACACAGGGTTGACTCATGTATAAAAGAGTGCACTATACTATTTGTCTGTGAAATTTATTAAGCTCCCACTGGACTGGGAAGCTCTCCTGGAGAAGGAAATGGTAACTCACTCCAGTATTCTTGCCTGGAAAATGCCATGGACAGAGGAGCCTGGTGAGCTATAGTCCATGGGGTTGCAAGGAATCTGAAGTGACTGAGTAAACATCCTAAGAAAGGCACTGTGTTATGCACCGCAGCTATCCCCACCACTTGGAAAGCTTAAATCTAAGAGGACAGTACACCACAGCTATAAAGTGGAAGCAGGGACAGATTTTATTTTCTTGAGCTCCAAAATCACTGTGGACAGTGACTGCAGCCATGAAATTAAAAGATGCTTGCTCTTTGGAAAGGAAGTTATGACAAACCTAGATAGCATAATAAAAAGCAGAGATATCACCTGGCTGACAAAGGTCCATATAGTCAAAGCTATGGTTCTTCCAGTAGTCAGGTACAGATGTAAGGATTGGATCATAAAGAAGGCTGAGTGCCGAAGAATTAATGCTTTCAAATTGTGGTGCTGGAAAAGACTCTTGAGAGTCCTTGGACTGCAAGTAGATCAAACCAGTCAATCCTAAAGAAAATCAACCCTGAATGTTCACTGGAAGGACTGATGCTTAAATTGAAGCTCCAATACTTTGGCCACCTGATGGGAAGAGCTGACTTATTGGAAAAGACCCTGATGCTGGGAAAGATTGCAGGCAAAAGGAGAGGAAGGCAGCAGAGTATGAGACGGTTAGACAGCATCACCAACTCAATGGATATGAATTTGAGCAAATTCTGGGAGATAGTGAAGGACAGAGGAGACTGGCATGCTGCAGTCTATGAGGTCACAAGAGATAGACATGACTCAGTGACTAAACATCAACAACGTATCCAGTCTATAAGCTCGTATGCAATAGTTATAACACACATACCTAGATACAATGACCAATTAGACTAGCTGCACTTCAAGATGTATCATTGAATCAAAAAAGCAAGATGAATGAAACACAAAGTGTAATTTTTAATAAACACACACATATACTTTATGTGGACATGTATGTATATGAAATCACAATACATTTTGGAAAGATATGGGTGAAGGGTTCCACCTTGTTCAGGAATCAAAAGGGCTTCCTACGGAATTCCTTGGCAATCCAATGTTTAGGACTGTGTGCTCTCACTGCTGAGAGCCTGGGCTTAATCCCTGGTTGGGGAACTAAAATCCCACAAGCCACATGGTCTGGCCAACCCCCACAAAAACAACAAACAAAAACAAAAAGGTATCCTACATGCTTCCTATCATTTACTCCAAACCCTCTGGGGAAGATCACTCAACCCCTCCCTTCTCAAATGTGGGTTAGCCTGCAGGCCATTCTCCAGAGCTGTGTGGCAGCCTGGCCACTGCAAGAAACACTGTGTCATCCTCTGTGTGATAAGCCCCACCCTGACGACAGCTCCAACAGTGACATGCTTTAATCTGTCTCTGGGAAAGCTGAGACCCGCAGAGTGGACAGGTCAATCCTGGGTGAAAAAAAAATCTCTTCTGCTTCTTTCCTGTCTCCTAGGATTTTCCTTGGGGGCTGAGGGTGACTGACGCCTCCTTCTGGCCTCTTTTCTCACACTCCTTTGTCACCATCTTCTGGCCCAGTGCTTCACTCCACTCAGCCTTCCAAAGAAGCGTAAACATGATAAACCACTCCTGCCAACATGCTAGCAGATAGTTTGTGTTTTCAGATGCTCCCATGCCCCTGATACATGAGTTTTATTTTGAAAGGGGAACTTGGTGGCTCCCTCAGGAAGCCTTTTAAAGAGTGTAAACAATAATCCCCAGAATAAGTAAGGGATGTTTCTGGGCAGACAGATGTCCATGCAGATTATTTCTTATGATCTGTGGACCCTACTTTGAACTCTTCATTCACCTCTCTTTGCACACTTTTAAGAATGTGATGCTCTGCTATATTTAAAATGGATAACCAACAAGGTCCTACTATACAGCATAGGGAACTCTGCTCAATGTTATGTGGCAACCTGGATGGGAGGGAAGTTTGGGGGAGAATGGATACATGTATATGTATGGCTGAGTCCTTCTGCTGAACACCTGAGCTTATCACAGGATTGTTAATAGACTATACTCCAATATGAAATAAAAAGTTAAAAAAAAATGAAAAGGGGTTTAGGAGATGTAAGCATTGAGGGAGATTTTACAGGAAAAAACTAGTGTTACCCATAAACCACTGTACATAAACTCAGTTATCAAAATGATTAATATTAACTCTTGTTTATTCTTTTGTTTGCTTTTCCTACTGTTCTTTTCCCCTTGCAGTTAATCTTTAATGTATATGTCTTTATCTATCTTTATTTAACTTTGCATATCTATTCTTTCTTTCCTTTCCCCTTAACATATTTGTTAGTTTTATTTTCATTGCTTTATTCCCCAATTGGCACCTTGCTTTAGTTTTGTTTTCCAGTTTGTGCTTTAGTTAGTTTTGTTCTGATAGATATAATTTTTGGTTTCCTTTGTTCACCAGGTCAATCTACTGTACTTTATTTTTGTTGGACTGTTCTGATTTTGCTTATGGGTGTATATGTATATGTGTACATTCTATTATTTTTATTATTATTTGCCTGATGTAACTGCCATTTGTTTGGCGTTCATCTTTGGTTTCTCATTTTTGGATATTTTTTTAAATCTCACTTAACGCCATAACAAACTACTTGTTGAATCTTTATTCCTGACTAGAGATCAAGCCTTGAACCTTTGGAGTGGGAGCACTGACTCCAAGACCCTAGACTACCAGAGAACTAACCCTAGGGAGTATCAAATAGTGAGAACTCACACAAAGGAAACCACTTCAATAGAAGACCCCATATCACCCAACCACCAGTAGCACCCTGTGCAGGATGCCTCATATAAATAACAAACTAAACAAAAATACAAACTCAATCATCAGCAGACAGGATTACCACCTCACTCAGCCTTGCCCATCAGAGGAAAAACAAACAAAAACTCAGCACAAATCTCACCCTATATGATGCTTACACAAACCACTGGACCAACCTTAGGAGGGCAGAAACCAAAAGAAAGAAAGAATTCAACCTTGAAGCCTGAGAGAAAGAGACCTCAAACACAATAAGTGAAAAAAAATAATGAAAAGGCAGAGAAATACTACACAAATGAAGGAACAAACTAGAAACACAGAAGTACAAATAAATGAAGAGGAAATAGGCAAACTACCTGAAAAAGAATTCAGAATAATGATAGTAAAGATGATTAAAAAAACCTTGAAAACAGAATGGAGAAAATGCAAGAATCAATTAACAAAGACCTAGAAGAATTAAAGAATAAACATAAAGAGACAACACGATTACTGAAATTAAAAATACTCTAGAAGGAATCAATAGCAGAATATCTGAAGCAGAAGAATGAATTAGTGAGCTGGAAGATAAAATGGTGGCATTCTGAACAGCAGAATACAGTAAAAAGAATGAAAAGAACTGAGGATAGTCTCAGAGACTTCTGAGACAATATCAAATGCACTAACATTCAAATTATAGGGATCCCAGTCCATGGGGTGGCTAAGAGAAGGACACAACGGAGCGACTTCACTTTCACTTTTCACTTTCATGCATTGGGGAAGGAAATGGCCACCCACTCCACTGTTCTTGCCTGGAGAATCCCAGGGACGTGGGAGCCTGGTGGGCTGCCATCTATGGGGTCACACAGAGTCGGATACGACTGAAGCGATTTAGCAGCAGCAGCAGCAGAAGAAAAAGAAGAAGAGAAAAAGAAAGGGTATGAAAAAATTTTTGAAGAGATAATAGTTGAAAATTTCCCCAACATGGAAAAGGAAAGAGTCAATCAAGTCCAAGAGGCACAAAGAGTCGCATACAGGATATACCCAAGGAGAAACACACCAAGACACATACTAATCAAACTAACAAAGACTAAACACAAAGAAAGAACATTAAAAGCAGCAAGGGAAAAGCAACAAGTAACATACAAGGGAAACCCCATACGCATAAGAGCTGATAGTTCAGCAGAAACTCTGCAGGCCAGAAGGGAATGGCAGGATATATTTAAAGTACTGTAAGGGGAAAATCTACAACCAAAATCATTATACCTGGCAAGCATCTCATTCAAAATTGATGGAGAAATCAAAAGCTTTTCAGAAAAGCAAAAGTTAAGAGAAGTGAGTACCACCAAACCAGCTTTACAGCAAATGTTAAAGGGACTTATATAGTCAAGAAATACAAGAGAAGGAAAAAGAGCTACAAAATCAACCCCAAATAATTAAGAAAAGGGCAATAGTAACATATATATCAATAATTACTTTAAATTTAAATGGATTAAATGCTCCAACCAAAAGACACAGACTGGCTGAATAGATACAAAAACAAGACCATACATACACTGTCTACAAGAAACCCACCTCAGACCTCAACACATATAGGCTAAAAGTGAGAGAACGGAAAAATATATTCCATGCAAACGGGAAGCAAAAGAAAGCTGGAGTAGCAATCCTCATATCAGACAAAATAGATCCTAAATAAAGAAGATCATAAGCGATAAGGAAGGACACTATATAATGACCAAGGGATCAATCCAAGAGGAAGACATAATAATTGTAAATATCTATGCACCCAATAAAGGAGTACCTCAATACATAAGATAAACACTAACAGACATAAAAGGAGAAATTGACAGTAACACAATAATAGTAGGACACTTTAACACCCCACTCACACCAATGGACAGATCATCAAAACAAAAAATTAATAAGGAAACACAAGTCTTAAATGATACACTAGATGAGATGGATCTCATTGATATCTTCAGGACACTGCATCCAAATGCAGAAGAAGGTACATTCTTCTCAAGTGCACATGGAACATTCTCCAGGATAGACCACATCTTGTGCCACAAATCAAACCTCAGTAAATTTAAGAAAATTGAAATCTTCTTCAATTGAAAGCATCTTCTTCAACCACAACACCATGAGACCAGATATCAATTACAAGAAAAAACTGTAAGAAACACAAACACATGGAGATTAAACAACACATTTATAAATAACCAACAGGTTACTAAAGAAATCAAAAGGGAAATCAAAACTTTTCTAGAAACAAATGACAATGAAAACATGACAACTTGAAACCTATGGGATGCAGCAAAAGCAGTTCTAAGAGGGAAATTTACAGCAATACAATCCTACCTCAAGAAACAAGAAAAGCATCGAATAGACAACCTAACTTTACAACTAAAACAACTGGAAAAAGAAGAACAACCCCCCAAAATTAGTAGAAGGAAATAAATCATAATGAAATAAATGAAAAAGAGATGAAAGAAACAATAGTAGAAATTAATAAAACTAAAAGCTGGTTCTTCGAGAAGATAAACAGAATTGACAAACCTTTACCTAGACTTATCAAGGAAAAAAGAGAGAAGAATCAAATCAACAAAATTAGAAATGAAAAAGGAGAGGTTACAACAGACAATGCAGAAATACAAAGGATTATAAGAGACTATTATGAACTACTATATGGCAATAAAATGGATAACCTGGAAGAAATGGACAGATTCTTAGAAAAGTTTAATCTTTCAAGACTGAACCAAGAAGAAATAGAAATTATGAACAACCCAATTACAAGTACTGAAATTGAAGCTGTGATCAAGAATCTCCCAAAAAACAAAAGCCCAGGACCAAATAGCATCACAGGAGAATTCTATCAAACATCTAGAAAAAAGCTAATGACTATCATTCTAAAACTCTTTAAAAAAACTGCAGAGGAAGGAACATTTCCAAACTCATTCTATAAAGCTACCATCACCCTGATACGAAAACCAGACAAAGACAACACACAAAAAGAAAACTACAGGCCAATATCACTGATGAACCTGGATGCAAAAATCCTCAACAAAATTTTAGCAAACAAAATTCAGCAACACATCAAAAAGCTCATACACCATGATCAAGTTGGGTTTATTCCAGGGATGCAAGGATTCTTCAATATATGCCAATCAATCAATGTGATACACCATATTAACAAAATGAAAGATAAAAACCATATGATAATCTCAATAGATGCAGAAAAAGCCTTTGACAAAATTCAGCAGCCATTTATGATTAAAACTCTTCAAAAAAACGGGCATAGAAGGAACCTACCTCAACATAGTAAAGGCCATATATGATAAGCCTACAGCAAACATTATTCTCAATAATGAAAAACTGAAAGCATCCCCCTTAAGATCAGAAACAAGACAGGGTATCCACTTTCACCACTATTAGTCAACATAGTTCTGGAAGTCCTACCTACAGCATTCAGAGAAGAAAAAGAAATAAAAGGAATCCAGATGGAAAAAAAGAAGTAAAGCTCTGACTGCAAATGACATGATACTGTACATAGAAACTCTAAAGATAGTATCAGAAAATTACTAGAACTAATCAGTGAATTTAGCAAAGTTGCAGGATACAAAATCAATACACAGAAATCACTTGCATTTCTATACAATAACAATGAAAAATCAGAAAGAGAAATTAAAGAATCAATCCCATTCACCATTGCAACAAAAAGAATTAAATATCTAGGAATAAACCTACCTAAGGAGACAAAAGAACCATACATAGAAAATTACAAGACAGTAATGAAAGAAATAAAAGATGACATAAACTCATGGAGAGATATTCTGTGTTCCTGGGTAGAAAGAATCAATATTGTGAAAATGACTATACTACTAAACATAATCTGCAGATTCAATGTGATCCCTATCAAATCACCAATGGCATTTTTCACAGTACTAGAACAAAAGTTTTCACAATTCATATGGAAACACAAAAGACCCCGACAGCCAAAGTAGTCTTGAGAAAGAAGAAAAGAGCTGGAGGAATCAACCTTCCTGATTTCAGATTATACTACAAAGCTACAGTCATCAAGACAGTATGGCACTGGCACAAAAACAGAAATATAGACCAGTAGAACAAGATAGAAAGCCCAAAAATAAACCCATGCACCTATGGGTACTTTATTTTTGAAAAAGGAGGCAAGAATATACAATGGGGCAAAGACAGCCTCTTCAATAAATGGTACTTGGAAAACTGGACAGATACATGTAAAAGAATGAAATTAGAACACTCCCTAACACCATACACAAAGATAAATTCAAAATGGATTAAAGACCTAAATATAAGACCAGAAACTATAAAACTCTTAGAGGAAAACA
Source organism: Bubalus bubalis (assembly GCF_019923935.1). Classification (NCBI taxonomy): domain Eukaryota; kingdom Metazoa; phylum Chordata; class Mammalia; order Artiodactyla; family Bovidae; genus Bubalus; species Bubalus bubalis. The sequence continues at coordinate 52,287,740 of NC_059165.1, read as the reverse complement.
TAGGCAGAACACTCGATGACTTAAATCAAAGTAAGATCCTCTATGACCCACCTCCTAGAGTAATGGAAATAAAAACAAAAGTAAACAAGTGGGACCTGATTAAACTTAAAAGCTTTTGCACAGCAAAGGAAACTATAAGCAAGGTGAAATGCCAACCCTCAGAATAGGAGAAAATAATAGCAAATGAAACAACTGACAAAGGATTAATTTCCAAAAGATACAAGCAGCTCATACAACTCAATGCCAGGAAAACAAACAACCCGATCAGAAAGTGGGAAAAAGATCTAAAGAGACATTTCTCCAAAGAAGACATACAGATGGCTAACGAACACATGAAAAGATGCTCAATATTGCTCATTATTAGCGAAATGCAAGTCAAAACTATAATGAGATATCACCTCGCACTGGTCAGAATGGCCATCATCAAGAAGTCTACAAACAATAAATGCTGGAGAGGATGTGGGGAAAAGGGAACATTCTTGCACTGTTGGTGGGAATGCAAATCAATACAGCCACTATGGAAGATGGTATGGAGATTCCTTAAAACACTAGGAATAAAACCACCAGAGCCTGGTGGGCTGCTGTCTATAGGGTTGCACAGAGTCAGACACGACTGAAACAACTTAGCAGCAGCAACATGACCCAGCAATCCCCCTCCTAGGTATATACCCTGAGGAAACCAAAACTGAAAAAGACACATGTATCCCATTATTCATTGCAGCATTATTTACAGTAGCTGGAACATGGAAGCAACCTAGATGTCCATTGACAGATGAATAGATAAAGAAGTTGTGGTACATATACACAATGGAACATTACTCTGGCATAAAAAGGAATGCACTTGAGTCTGTTCTGATGAGATGGACGAACCTAGGACCTATAATACAGAGTGAAGTGAGTCAGAAAGAGAAAGATAAATATCGTATTCTAACACATATACATGGAATTGAGAAGAATGGTACTGAAGAACTTATTGGCAGGGCAGCAATGGAGAAACAGACAGAGAACAGACTTATGGACATGGAGAGAGGGTGAGATGTATGGAAAGAGTAACATGGAAACTTGTATTACCATATGTAAAATAGCCAATGAGAATTTGCTGTATGGCTCAGGAAACTCAAATGAGGCTCTGTATCAACCTAGAGGGGTGGGATGGGGAGGGAAATGGAAAGGAGGTTCACAAGGGAGGGGATATATGTATACCTATGGTTGATTCATGTTGAGGTTTGACAGAAAACAACAAAATTCTGTAAAGCGATTATCCTTCAATTAAAAAAAAAAAACTCCACTTTCTCCACTGTACACAGATTAAATGTTACTGTTATTATTAACCTTCTCACCTCCTCCAAGGTATACAGATTAGGAAATTCTATTAATAAACCCCCCTTTTCCAGCCCTGCTCATTCTGTCACTGGGAAGATATTTGCATGAACTGTGCTAGGCTTAAAAGGCCAAGGATTTTTAATCGTTCTTGTTCCTGGCACCGCCAAGCATTCTTTCTCTCTCTGTCTCTTCTTCTTCTTCTTCATTTTTTAAACAAGTGTATAAGCTTACAAAGTGCTTGAACATGCTTTATTTCATTTAACTTCACAATGAGACTCTGAGATAGATACTACGCTCCCCACTTTACAGATGACAACACTGAGGCTAGAAAGCATGAAGTTGGTGCTACAGAGCTGGGATGTAACCTAAGTTGTTCTCTTCTAAACTCTGTGTTCATGTATCACAACCCAAGCCTAGACTTTCTCTCCTACAGCCTCTCCCAGAAGAGGGGAGTGTTTTCCCTATTTCTGCTCAAGGATACTAGAAGCACTGATTGAACAAGAGGGAGCAGGGGAAGGAGCCCTGGAACTGCTTGTACTGTTCACACCTGTGGGAGGGGACTCCACGTGGGAGCCTGTGTGCACCTGTGCCTCTTAAGTGAGGCACTGGCCTGGAAGATGGTGACAAAGGAGGGAGAGAAAAGAGGCCAGAAGGAGGCTCTGGTCACCCTCAAACCCCCTGTACATGTATCTGTTTCTGTGTCCTTCTCTCAAGTAGAATTCTTTTTCCCCAAATAGAATGCCCCTTGCTGCCTCAGGGCCTTTACACCTCCATTCCCTCTGTTAAGGTCCTCTCTTCTTTAGAGTCTAATGATATCAAGTCAAATGTAACTGACTCAAGGATGCTGCTGTAGGTTGAACTGTGCTCCCTAAGAAAGATATGGTCAAGTCCAAATGTCCAGTACCTATGACTGTGACCTTTCTTATGAAATAGCATCACTGTAGATGTAATCAATGAGGTCATGCTGGATTAGGGTGAGCCCAATTCAAGGACTAATATCCTTTTCAAGAAAAGAAAAATTTACCCACAAACACACACATGCACGCAAAGGAGAGAAGGCCTGGACAATGGAAGCTGAGACTGGCGTGAGTCCTCTACAAGCTAAGGAAGACCAAGTATTGGCAGCAACCCCCCGAAGCTAGAAGAGACAGAGCCTCCAGAAAGAACCAGCTCTACTAATAACTTGATTTCCGATTGCTGGCCTCTATAACTGTAGGGGGATACATGTCTGTCATCTTTGCCACCAAGTTTGTGGTCATCACGGCTGCCTTAGGAAATTACAACAGAAGCAGTCTTGGCTTTTCTGGAATAGGCCAGGCTTATCCAGTGCAGGTTTTCACAGCATCAGCTATTTTCTTCTAAATAGAATCATATCACAGCCTGTGGTTATATATTTGTTTGTTTGTTGATCAATATTTATACCTCACTAAAATGGAAGCCCTATGAAAATGGATAGTGTTGGGTTTTGATCACTAGTGAGGGAAAAAAAAAAAAAGCCAGTAGTGACTAGCATAAAAACAGCACAGTGTACAATGAATAGTTTTTAAATGAAAGACTGAATGGATTGAGGGTCGACTAGAAGACAGAATGGCACTTGCAGTTTTTTGGCCTGGGACTACGGAAAAAGCATCCATCTGAAAACAAAATGAAGCTCTCTCTAACTTTCTCTTATTTTGCTCTCTCTCGCAATCTTGGTCTGATTTCTTGCTTTTGTCAAGTTAGCTTCACAACATTTGTCTTTTTAAAAGTCTGTGGGAACTGATAAGACTGACAAAATAGTTCATGATAACAGGAAAAACTGTGAACACCAACGCTGATGATAAATACAGTAAAACTGTGAAAAAATGAAAACAAATGATTTCTTTTAAGTTAGAGTGGATGCTTTTCTTTCACTGTCTTATGAAACAGTACAATAACAATTATTTGTACCATCAACTTTGTATACAATTCAAAATGGTAGATGATTTTTGTTTAATGAAAATAGAAGTCATATATATTTTTTTCCTATCCTTAGTGTTAGCTATTTATAAACATCATCACATACTCATATTCTTAAATAGTACGGGAAAATGATGCTGCATAATGGTTCAGGGCAAGAACTCTGCAGTTAGATTCCAAGCTTGATAACCAGCTCTAACCACTTAGTGGGTGACCTAGGACACATTACATAACTCCTCCACTTCCCAGCTTTTAATTTCTGTCTCAAAGGGCTGTTGCATAGATGAAATAAGCTAATATATGCAAAAACATAAAATAGTAATTGGCACATAGTAAAACTCAATAAATTTTAGCATTATTATTACTATTAGACATCTGACAGTTGATGAGACCATGGAAAGCAGTCACTGAAATAATCTCATCTATTTATGTCATAGCTACAAATTACAAATCATTTTCCTTGTTCATCTTCCAGAATTAAAAAGCAATGAATAAAATAGACTGGTGAATGATGCATGGGGTTAGGGATGGCATAGAGATTTTGCAAACACATTTCTTTGTAATAAGAAGCGCTGAAAGCTTAATTAATCTTTTTATTTTGGTGAGGGGGTTGGGGACATAAAATGTCAAAGAAATGGAACTAAAATTAATATGCCCTATTTACATTCTTTTAAAGACATTAATTTAAATTTATTTTGATGGTAATTTTTAAGTTCAAATTTTTGCACTTTAGTCTTAGCCTGTCAAATCAAAATTTCAAAGGATTGTTAAAAACTCAGGTTAGCAGAATGATTTAAATGGTTTAAAGACTCAGAATTATAATTAATTTCACACAAATCAGATTTCAGTAGAAAATCAAGTCCACCAAGCATATCTGTGGTGTTCATTCCTTCTCAAAGAAATACTGACTTCTAACAACATTTTCAATAACTAGTTTATTAAAGACTTTTATGGCCAATTAATTAATATATTTAAACTGATAATCAGAATAGCCACATTAGAACTTAGCTTTTCTCCTGGTGTCAAATTAGGATCACTCTCATTTGATCTCAGATTTAATGTTGAGTTGTCTGCTGGCAGTTGCTAAAACTATACTGGAAAAATACTGAGCTTTAAAAAATTCCTTTAAAGTTCTATTTTGGCTAGAGAAGATTAAGTTCATTTGAGAGGGATGCCAGCAGCTTGCTTTCTTTTACGGTGCTTCCTATCTTGACTTTGTGGTTAATTTGGGGATCACATTCAGATTATGGGCAACTGAAATAGAAACGACTCCTTGGTGGGCTGCCTACATCACAGGTAGTCATTACCTCAGGCCAGAAGTTCCTGAGGGAAGGAGAGACCACACAGGAAAAGGAGCCACCTCAACAAGATTCCTACAGATCCCACCACTGCCTGGAAAACGGATAGGCCACGCTTGTCAAAGCCACTGTTTGCCATCCTCCCCCCTCCCTCTTTGTGGCTGACGACTTCCGTCTGCAGCTTTTGCAGTCTGACGTGTAATTTAGTCTCTCCTGCCTCCCTGAATGTGCCTTCATGTTACACCTCCTTTTGAGACTGCATCTTTCTCAAGCCTTTCTTATCTCTTAGAAATTGTTCAGATTCATCCTTCTTTGTTGCTGAGAGTCAGAGTTCAACTTTGAAAAAATACAGTAAAGATGGAAAAAACTGATACATGAAAGAAAATAAAATATAGAGAACTAAACTCTTTTGACAGGCATAGAAGTCAAGTTTTATGTCCTTTTGGCCTTCTGACCAGAATAATACATAAATATGTGACTCAGAGCTTATTCAATTATGACAAAGCTTGTGTTTGTTTAAGGTTCTACCACAGAGGCTAACTTGAAGACCTAACAGAATAAAACAGAAGTATATGCAAGCAAGCCAATTTGTTTCAGTAGGTGACCATTCTTAGATACAGGACCAGAAGGATTTTCTCCCCTCATTCTCAAAGTCAGACTAAAGACGAGTATTCACGATCAAGTTTAGAATCATACCAAGCTGATGTTCAGTATTAACACTCAGAACTCTTTTTTAAAATTATAGTTGCACTACAAAATAATATTAGTTTCAGGTGTACAACATAGTGATTCAGTATTTTTATAGATTAGACTCCAAGTTATTGCAAAATAATGACTATATTTCCCTGTACTGTACAATATATTATTTATTTTATACATAGTAGTTTATATGTCTTAATCCCCTACCCTATCTTGCTGCCCCCCTTCCCTCTCTCCACTGGTAACCACTAGTCTTTATCTGTAAGTATGTTTCTGTTTTATAAATAAATTCATTTCTATTATATTTTAGATTCCACATGTAAGTAATATCATATGATATTTGTCTGTATATGGTTTACTTCACTTAGTATGGTAATCTCTAGGTCCACTCATGTTACTGCAAATGGCATTATTTAATTTTTTATGGTTAAGCAGTATTCCATTATGTGTGCATGTCTGTATATATATATGTATGTATATATATGTATAATATATATATAATATATATATGTGCTACATATATATCAGTATATACATATATATATCACATCTTTATTCATTAATCTGTTAATAGATTATTTTCACATCTTGACTATTGTAAAAAATGCTGTCATGAGCTCTATTTACAATAGCTAGGACATGAAAGCAACCTAAATGTCCATTGACAGATGAATGGATAAAGAAGCTGAGGTACATATATACAATGCAGGAGACAATGGAATATTACTCAGCCATAAAAAGGAATGCATTTGAGTCAGCGCTAATGAGGTAAATGAACCTAGAGCCTATTATACAGAGTGAAATAAGTCAGAGGAGAAAAAGTATATATTCAGAGCTTATTGAATTATGATAAATGTTGTGTTTTTTAAGGTTCTACAACAGAGGCTAACTTGAATAAAATATTTGTATACTAACTCAAAATTCTCCAAGCCAGGCTTCAGCAATACGTGAACCGTGAACTTCCAGATGTTCAAGCTGGTTTTAGAAAAGGCAGAGGAACCAGACATCAAATTGCCAACATCTGCTGGATCATCGAAAAAGCAAGAGAGTTCCAGAAAAACATCTATTTCTGCTTTATTGACTATGCCAAAGCCTTTGACTGCGTGGATCACAATAAACTGTGGAAAATTCTGAAAGAGATGGGAATACCAGACCACCTGACCTGCCTCTTGAGAAACCTGTATGCAGGTCAGGAAGCAACAGTTAGAACTGGACATGGAACAACAGACTGGTTTCAAATAGGAAAAGGAGTACTTCCAAGGCTGTATATTGTCACCCTGCTTATGTAAACTTACATGCAGAGTACATTATGAGATATGCTGCGCTAGATGAAGCACAAACTGGAATCAAGATTGCCAGGAGAAATATCAATAATCTCAGATATGCAGATTACACCACCCTTATGGCAGAAAGTGAAGAAGAACTAAAGAGCCTCTTGATGAAAGTGAAAGAGGAGACTGAAAAAGTTGGCTTAAAGCTCAACATTCAGAAAACTAAGAAGGTGGCATCTGGTCCCATCACTTCATGGCAAATAGATGTGGAAATAGTGGCTGACTTTGTTTTTTGGGGATGCAAAATCACTGCAGATGGTGACTGCAGCCATGAAATTAAAATATGCTATGTTATGACCAACCTAGACAGCATATTAAAAAGCAGAGACATTACTTTGTCAACAAAGGTCCGTCTTGTCAAGGCTTGGTTTTTCCAGTAGTCATGTATGGATGTGAAAGTTAGACTATAGAGTAAGCTGAGCACCGAAGAATTGATGCTTTTGAACTGTGGTGTTGGAGAAGACTCTTGAGAGTCCCTTGGACTGCAAGGAGATCCAACCAGTCCATCCTAAAGGAGATCAGTCCTGAGTGTTCATTGGAAGGACTGACGTTGAAGCTGAAACTCCAATACTTTGGCCACCTGATGCAAAGAGCTGACTCATTGGAAAAGACCCTGATGCTGGGAAAGATTGAGGGCAGGAGCAGAAGGAGACAACAGAGGATGAGATGGCTGGATGGCATCACCAACTCAATAGACATGAGTTTGGGTAAACTCTTGGAGTTGGTGATGGACAGGGAGGCCTGGCATGCTGAGGTCCATGGGGTCACAAAGAGTTGGACAGGCCTGACTAAACTGAACTGAATTGAACACATGTATGTGGAATCTAGAAAGATAGTACTGATGAACCTATTTGCAGAGCAGCAATGGAGACTCAGACATAGAGAAGAGACTTATTATGGACATGCCTTGGCAGGGAAGAAGGAGAGGGTGGGATGTATGGAGAGAGTAACATGGAAACATACATTACGACATGTAAAATAGTTAGCCAATGGGAATTTGCTGTATGACTCAGGGAACTCAAACCGGGGCTCAGTGACAACCTAGAGGGGTGGGAAAAAGGAGGGAGGTGGGAGGGATGATCAAGTGGGAGGGGACATGGACAAACCTATGGCTGATTCATGTTGATGTTTGGTAGAAACCAATACAATACTGCAAAGCAATTATCCTTCAATTAAAAATAAATAAATTAAAAAAATAATGCTGCTATGAACACTGAGGTGCATGTATTTTTTTCAAATTATAGTTTTGTCTGGGTATATGCCCAGGAGTAAGATTGCAGGATCATATGGTAACTTTACATTTAGTTTTTCTGATGAACTTCCATACTGTTCTCCATTGTGGCTGTACCAATTTGCATTCCCATCAACAGTGTACGAGGGTTCTCTTTTCTCCACATCAGCACTCTGGACTCACATATAATAATTTTTATACTAAATTTGCCAGTTTATAGACAGCTACTAATGCAATTAAATCAAATGCTAACACAAGCTTAAACAAAGAAAGCTTCCCTGGTGGCTCAGAGGTTAAAGCGTCTGCCTGCAATGTGGGAGACCTGGGTTCGATCCTTGGGTTGGGAAGATCCCGTGCAGAAGGAAATGGCAACCCACTCCAGTATTCTTGCCTGGAGAATCCCATGGACGGAGGAGCCTGGTGGGCTATAGTCCACGGGGTTGCAAAGAGTCGGACATGACTGAGCAACTTCACTTTCACTTTCAAACAAAGAAAAGCCTATACAATTGCTTTAGAGAATAATAAAGAAAAGCAAAATGGCACCAATTGCCAAGTTTTCTCAATATTTATGGAATGAGCAGAACACTGCAGGGCCCCCACCAAGCAGTTAATGATTAGGACAAGAGAGACAGACACTCAGCGTCTGGTGCACACTCTTGAGTTGTTTTACAAATACTATAATTACTACCAGACAAAAAGCTAAGTGTGTGATGACCAGATGCTGCCATGACATAAGCTGCTCCATCTTATGCAGTACTGATTCTATGGCTGCTGCTGCTGCTGCTGCTGCTAAGTCGCGGCAGTTGTGTCCGACTCTGTGCGACCCCATAGACGGCAGCCCACCAGGCTCCCCTGTCCCCGGGATTCTCCAGGCAAGAACACTGGAGTGGGTTGCCATTTCCTTCTCCAATGCATGAAAGTGAAGTCGCTCAGTCGTGTCTGACTCTTAGCGGCCCCACGGACTATAGCCTACCAGGCTCCTCTGCCCATGGGATTTTCCAGGCAAAAGTACTGGAGTGGGGTGCCATTGCCTTAGTACAATTCTAAGAACTGGCCTCAAGAGAGTAGGATTAAGATCACTGCTCACAATAATCTATATCTTTGTGGGTATCAAAATAATTGCAGCTTGCTCCGCCCATAATGTAAGTGGGCAACTAAAGGTCAGTAAAGAGATGTCACAGACCCATGTCAGCACCTTCCACTCTGAACTTCCCTGGTGATCCAGTGGTTAAGAATCCACCTGTCAATGTAGATAACAAGTTCGATCCGCAGTCCAGGAAGACTCCACATGCCACAGGGCAACTAAGCCTGCATGCTGCAACTACTGAAGTCTGCAGGCCCTAGAACTCATGCTCCTCAACAAGAGCTGCTGCTGCTGCTGCTAAGTTGCTTCAGTCTGTCTGACTCTGTGCGACCCCATAGACAGCAGCCCACCAGGCTCCCCCGTCCCTGGGATTCTCCAGGCAAGAACACTGGAGTGGGTTGCCATTTCCTTCTCCAATGCATGAAAATGAAAAGTGAATGAAGTCGCTCAGTTGTGTCCGACTCTTAGCGACCCCATGGACTGCAGCCCACCAGGCTCCTCTGTCCATGGGATTTTCCAGGCAAGAGTGCTGGAGTGGCTGCCATTGCCTTCTCCGGCAACAAGAGCAGCTATCACAATTAGTGGCCTGAACACCTCAACTTGAAAGTAGCTGCCACTCATTGCAACTACAGAAAGCCCGCATACAGCATTGAAGATCCAGCGCAGCCAAAAATAAAGAGCCCTATGTCAGCATAAAGAAATTACAGATGATAGACCTTGCCCCTAATTCCATGGAAATGGATTGATGTTCTGACAAGTGGGGATTTCTACACAGCACTTTGCAGGAAACTACCTTAAGCAACAAGCTCCTTTGCTTGTCACTTTAGCAAAGCTATATTGTAACTAACTTTTAACCAGGCACTCCCATGCTCTACTCATCTCCAGCCAAGCACACTTTTCAAATCTTTTAATCACACAATATCTGCCTGACTTGTCAGATCTTTCCATAGATCAAAGAAGTAGGTATGAAGAATAAGTAATTAACAGATGACCAGATGTCTTTCTTAGCTTCCCTTTCAGTGATCTCCGGAACAAATTGTGTGAGCAACCTGTGTGAGCAAGAGAACATCTAGGGGAATATCACAAGATGTCGACAAGCCTGCAGGCAATGGAGGGGTGCTGATGACTGTGACACCCTATCTCAATGGTTAACTGAGACTATTTCCCTGTTTCCCTTTAAAAGTTTCGTGGCTGAGCAGAATCTTCAGCGTTTTTAGGGTACGCTGAATCCACCATCTCTCCAGATTGCCGACATTCTGATTAAAGTGCCTTTCCTTTCTATTGACATTTTGAGTATGTATTAATAATTGATTTTGTAAGCAGCGAGCAGCAGGATGCCCACTTGATAAGACTCCACAAGGAAGAAGACTCTCAAGGATGCAGGCTTTTTCCCTTAGATTCAAGGTAGGTGAAATTTACGATGGTTTCTTATAGTCTGCAGTTTGGCTACAGCAGTTCCTGTATTTCCTCTCCAGACTAGAGTACTAGAGGCACTGGAACCCCTCCTATGGCATTATCTAATGGAAACAGCACCTACCAACTGCAGCAGCCCTAGCCTGTGGCCTGGGTCCAGGTATGTATGCTCCTCCCTAGCTTCTGACCTGCAAAGCAGGGCTTGTTTCTCTTTTCCCCTATGTTATAGAAGTGGAAGGTCTATTTTTGTAGGGGTAGAGGGAGAGGGAGGGGAAAGAAAGAGAGAGAAAGCTCAGGGGATTTTTTTCTTCATTTATACTCATATAATGCACACTGATTTATAGGAATTGAGGACTTACTAGACTTTGAGACATAAATTATATAAAAGCAAAAGTATTTTTCTGGAAAAGTTATGCTGAATAATACATAATTATACTGTACAGTTTAAAGCCACAATGGATCCAGTATCTAAAATCTGAATATAATATTATGTTAATTTGCTTCCATTTTAAAGGAGAGACAAAAGTGAAACACTATTGTATGGCGATCTTCCCAATATACAGACTGTTACCTGTCTTAACTATTCTTGTCTCAATAAAGGTTAGGTAATCACAAAAACAATGTTAAGACAAATCCCTGTGGAAGTTGGACAAAACTTAGTAAGCAGCTAATGAATGCCAGCCATACTTAAGACTTGTTTCTACATGAAATGAGGTTTATTGAGATTGACATGCTGCATAGCTTCAGGGGATGTCACTGGTGTGTGACATCCAGTGACATCTGCACAGCGCTGTGCAAAGTGGTGATACAAAAATGTATGCAGTGTGGTCTTTCATTGGTGCATTGTGGTCCACAAAATAATGACTACATTTCAGCATTAAAAGCTCTTTGCAAACTGGCCCAAACCTCATTTATAACCATCTGTGTAATCTAACATGTGGCTGTAAAAGACCTATTTGCTACTCATCTCATCTTTTGCTATAACTAGCCTGCCCCTCTTGTCTTTGCTCATGGTGGTGTGATGCCCATCTAATACAGCGGATAATACATACGTACCCAACTAAGACATATGGTAGGAAAAACACTAAGGCACATCAAGTTTGGGTATTGGTAAAAGAAATTAAAAGAGAATAGAGCTGGAAAGGTAATTTAAGCCAAAGGCCTTATTTAGTAGGATTTGCTAACGGTTTGATTAGGTGCATGATATGAGCAGAGTTGTATATTAGTAAGACAAATGGGTTTGCTAAGAAAATTATTATAATTGTTAAATAAGACACAATCAGGATCTAGTTACACTGGATATGGAGAACAATAGATGTAGTGAGATTTCCAGGGTAAGGAAAGGTAATTGACAGACACATTCTAGAAAGATGTCTACATTGGTAAAAAGACAATTAGAGAAAGAGTCTTTTAAGAATAAACCTATGATTAAAGAGAGTAGGTAGAAAGACAATGAGGCGGGAATAGGGCTGAGGGGCTTGGGTAATAGACAGAAATTCAGGAGAATTTCTTTTCCATCCATACAAGTGAGCTAGTTTTCTTGGAAGTTTTACCCACATAAAAATTACCTAAAATTTACAGATCAACCATAGCAGCAGCCAACAACAGAATAAAAATGCGATGCCAGAAATGTAAATAAATACCACAGATGGCTTTATCCTAGGAACATCTGCCAAAATGTGGTGACTGTTGGGCATTGGGGACCAGAAATAAACCCTAGTGTTTGCCACGAGTAAGGTCTTACTCTTTATGAAGGTGCCTGTGTAAAATTTCCAAAGAAAACTAAAAATCAACCTGCTCTATCAGAAGAACACAAAGGCAAACACACCTGTTTCAAACTTAACAATTACCTGAGATGGAATCAGATGTCATCCTCCATAGGGATGTGTGGCCTGAATGTATACTATCTCTGTTTAACTACCTGTGTTAGATAAAAACATGTTGAGTGAAAAACCAGAAGTGAGCAGAGAGAAGCAAACTCAAAACCACTTTGGAGAAACATACCTTTAACATAAACTTCAAAGAATTACCCCAAATAAAGTTCCAAGTTTACTGAGAAGGCACAGACAACAAAATCAGAAGAACAAAAATTCAAGTGATGAAATTCTCAGGCATATTACATAAATTATGTATGTTAAAAATACTTAAAAATAAGGTAAGGGATTAAGAATACTAAGTGCTAGTTATAAAAACACAAAATTTTTATAAAATAATGAAAATAACCATATAAATAAGATTTATAAAATAACCAAAATTTAACTTAAAAAAATGATTTTAAAAAAATATTTTATTGGCTGTGCTGGGTCTTTGTTGCTGTGCACAGGGTTTCTCTAGTTGCAGTAAGTGGGAGATACTCTCTAGTTGCAGTTCACAAGCTTCCCATTGTTGGACTCCAGGGTGCACAGGCTTCAATACTTGTAGCACATAGGCTCCGTAGTTGTGGCTAGCAGCTCTAGAGTGTGGGCTCAGTAGCTATGGCACAGGGGCTTCGCTGCCCAGTAGCATGTGGAAACTTACCAGATCAGCGATCAAACCCATGTCCTCTGCAGTGGCAGGTTGGTTCCTAACCACTGGACCACCAGGGAAGTTCCAAAATTGAACTTTTATAAATAAAAATAACTCAAACCTTTCCATAGAAAAGAATATAGCTGAAAACCAAGTTGGTGGTGAATATCAGGTTAAATACAAATGAAGAAACATTTAGCAAATTGAAAGGTAGAACTGAAGAAAGTTTTCAGTAGTATGAACAAAAAGTGAGGTTAAGATAAATGGAAACTATAGTAAGGAAGTCTAATATATATTACATGATATCTCCAAAGCAAAGTGAAGTCGCTCAGTCATTTCCGACTCTTTGCGACACCATAGACTGCAACCTACCAGGTTTCTCCATCCATGGGATTTTCTAGGCAAGAATACTAGAGTGGGTTGCCATTTCCTTCTCCAGGAGATCTTCCCAACCCAGAGATTGAATCTGGGTCCCCCACATTGTAGTCAGATGCTTTACCGTTTGAGACATGATATCTCCAGGAGGAAAAAATAGACAAATCTGGGGAGAAGTAATATTTGAAGAAACAATGGTAGTTTGAGAATTTAGCAAGAGTCTAGTGAAGGGAATTCAGCTGTGTGCTTGTGTTTCCTCATTCAGATCAGATCAGATCAGATCAGTCGCTCAGTCGTGTCCGACTCTTTGCAACCCCATGAATCGCAGCACGCCAGGCCTCCCTGTCCATCACCAACTCCCGGAGTGCACTCAGACTCACGTCCATCGAGTCAGTGATGCCATCCAGCCATCTCATCCTCTGTCGTCCCCTTCTCCTCCTGCCCCCAATCCCTCCCAGCATCAGAGTCAACCCTTTGCATGAGGTGGCCAAAGTACTGGAGTTTCAGCTTTAGCATCATTCCTTCCAAAGAAATCCCAGGGCTGATCTCCTTCAGAATGGACTGGTTGGATCTCCTTGCAGTCCATGGGACTCTCAAGACTCTTCACCAACACCACAGTTCAAAAGCATCAATTCTTCGGCGCTCAGCCTTCTTCACGGTCCAACTCTCACATCCATACCTGAACACAGGAAAAACGATAGCCTTGACTAGACGGACCTTTGTTGGCAAAGTAATGTCTCTGCTTTTGAATATGCTACCTCGGTTGGTCATAACTTTCCTTCCAAGGAATAAGCGTCTTTTAATTTCATGGCTGCAGTCACCATCTGCAGTGATTTTGGAGCCCAGAAAAAATAAAGTCTGACACTGTTTCCACTGTTTCCCCATCTGTTTCCCATGAAGTGGTGGGACCGGATGCCATGATCTTCGTTTTCTGAATGTTGAGCTTTAAGCCAACTTTTTCACTCTCCTCTTTCACTTTCATCAAGAGGCTTTTTAGTTCTTCTTCACTTTCTGCCATAAGAGTGGTGTCATCTGCATATCTGAGGTTATTGATATTTCTCCCGGCAATCTTGATTCCAGCTTGTGTTTCTTCCAGTCCAGCATTTCTCATGATGTACTCTGCATATAAGTTAAATAAACGGTGACAATATACAGCCTTGACGAACTCCTTTTCCTATTTGGAACCAGTCTGTTGTTCCATGTCCAGTTCTAACTGTTGCTTCCTGACCTGCATACAAATTTCTCAAGAGGCAGATCAGGTGTTCTGGTATTCCCATCTCTTTCAGAATTCCCCACAGTTTATTGTGATCCACACAGTCACTACTAAAAGCTCTAATCAGGACCAAACCGAGATTCTTAGCCTATAGCCAAAAACAAGAATTAGCAACTTTCTAAGGGAAAAAAGCAGCTGCAGATCTTCAGATCACCTCTGTGGAATTTTAGTTCCTCTAGTCTTCCTTGTTTATGCAGCTCTCTAGAGCCTTTAAAATGTGACTTCTGTAACATATCCAGCTTTCCCAGTTATTTTCAGTGGGAGTATGAACCTGTCATGAACTACTTCATTCCAGCAGGAAGGCAGAATTATGGAGGCTTCTTGCACATTTACACATATTCAGCTGGTTAGGGCATTATGAAGGACCCACTGTAGCTAAAGAAATAGAGAAAGAAGTTGGTGCTGGGAGTGAAAATATGTAGAACCTTGTAGGCTATAGTAAGTCTGCAGTTTTACAAGAACCATAGGGACAAAATATGTTAAGGACCAACATCATGAATGAAAACAATTCTAAGAATAGAGCCAAAACAGAGAAGGAATATGATCCTGGGTGTAAGGAGAGTATATCCTGGGATTATATTGAAGAAGAAAGCTTGGATCCAAAGACAGAGGAACAAGTTAATTCACTTTGCCATCAGACACTGTTTTCTTGTTGAGTAATAAAGGCAGAGTATTTTAAAGATCAAGAGAATACCAGTTCCTTATTGTTAGCCTCATGATTAGTGCAAGTAAGATGAAAAGCAGTCTACTGGAAAAGTGAGAGAATCCTCTTGTTAGCAAAAGTTAGACTTTAGTGATTCTAAAACCTACTCCCACTCATTTTGCTTGTTCATCATCTCTACAGTCTTCTGATAACAGGAATCTCCTTGAAGGAAACATCCCTCTTTCACCCTCAGTTAATGTGATTTCAGTAGAGTCAATTGCTTTTCCCTTCTACTGTTCTACTTGCCTGGCAAAATATTGGTACATGATCCAGAACTGACTACCGCAACTGATTCTAGGATAAACACAAAAACTCAGTTCCAGGACTTTTGATGGAATTATTTTGCTTGAATTGATGGAATATTGGTCTGGGTCAGGTAGTGGCTACCTTGCCAACACAAGAGTTAACAGAGTGCAGTAGAACCTAAGAGGAAGAATACTGGGAATCAGTAAGACAGAACACAGAGAAAACAGCACCGACAACATGCCTGTGTAGAACTCTCTCCAGACTCTCCATTTGCACGACATAATGAATCACCTTTACTGCTTACATCAGTCTGAGCTGTGTTTCTGGCGCTTGTCAAAGCATAACTCCTGACAAACGCACTTGGCGAAATCTGAAATGGATGGAACTTATTTGCAATAAAATAGGAGCTTTACAAGGCATGAAAAAAGCCAATCTTAGAATCTCAAACTAGTATAGAACCTCAGAGATAAAGAAGATACCCAGGAAAATGTTTTGCCTTGCTCTAAGTTCTGTAGTCAGTTCATGGTATATCTACCACTAAAATCCATGTCTCCCATATTGTCTTCTTTTAAGAAGAGATGGGGGCTTCCCTGGTGGTCCAGTGGTTAAGAATCCACCTGCCAATGCTGGGGACATGGTTTGATCCCTGGTCATGGAAGATCCCACATACTGTGGGACAACTAAGCCTGGGTGCCTTAGAGCCTGTGCTCCACAGAAGAAGCCACAGCAATGAGAAACACTGATTTGATCCCTGTCTGGGAGGATCCCACATGCCAGGGGTCAACTGGGCCCATGTGCCACCGCTACTGAAGCCCTCATTATAGAGTCCATGCTCCACAAGAGAAGCCACCACAATGAGAAGCCCCAGCACTGCAACGAAGGATGGTGCCCCCCATCACTGCAACTAGAGAAACCCCGAGGACAGCACTGAGGACCCAAAATCCATAAACAGATAAGAAGAGATGGGGTTGTACTTTCCCCCTCTCTCCTTGCCTCCCCCCTACTCAAGCTTTTGGTGCTAGAGAGGACAAGAGGAAGAGTCTCCAACATCAGCGGTGGAACAAAGTAAGAGGAAAGGCAAGCAGGGAGGAAGGAGTCACTCTTCCCTGGGGACTAAATTATCGGTTAATAATCTGTTAGCTTCTCCATGGAAAATCAACTGGATTCTCCATAACTAACAAGGTCATTTCTCAATAAAGAAACCTGGTAGAAGTTTAGCTTCCTTAACTTCTAAACATCTTTGGCTATCAATAATCATTTGTGCTTGATATTGCTGATGACCCTGACTTTGGAGAAAGGTTCTGGAGTGGACTTAGGAAGCTTCCCTGAAGAAACATCATCATCTCACTGTATAGTGTGTGCAGGCAGTCAGAGGCCCGCCGGAACTGTGTTTGTTCACTTCTCCAAAAGACACAGCATTTATTGGACAGAACCAGAGAGAGAAAATAGCACTAACAACATAACAGAGTGTGAAAAGCAAGGTACAGGCAAACACCAAACATCTGCATACACAAAATTCAGCTGGGATAATTTTATCTCATCATCTGCTATGCCCAAGATGCAAGAGTGAAATCTCTTTAAAATCCGCTCATTGGTGCTGCAAGAGAAAATATGCTTTGCTCTGAAAGATAATTGTCCTCTGATTTCTTGATTCTTTGGAATGTCTATCTAAGTCCATTGTGAATGTATAGAAAAACATATCTTGCTCAGTTCAGTTCAGTTCAGTCGCTCAGTCATGTCCAACTCTTTGCGACCCCATGGACTGCAGCAAGCCAGACCTCCCTGCCCATCACCAATTCCCAGAGTTTACTCAAACTCATGTCCATTGAGTTGGTGATGCCATCCAACCATCTCATCCTCTGTCATCCCCTTCTCCTCCTGCCCTCAATCTTTCCCAGCATCAGGGTCTTTTCAAATGAGTCAGTTCTTCGCATCAGGTGGCCAAAGTATTGGAGCTTCAGCTTCAACATTAGTCCTTCCAATGAATATTCAGGTTGTCTTACTCAAGTTGTGTTTAAACCTCCGAGTTTTATATGAGTTCGCTATATGTGACATCTTTTCTGCACCATGGATTGTTGGATCTAGAAGGGAATTCAGAGAGGATTGGACTCAGAGACAATGAGTAGTCGCTTGGTAAGTAAGAACATGTTTGAGGTACTGTGTGACACTTGGCAGATTCCTATTCACTTTGGGCCTCAACTCTCAGGTATGCAGAATGAGGGAGCTGGACTAAGTGAAACCTATGGTCAATTCCAGAGCAGAAATGATGTGACTCTAACCTCCGGATAGTGTGTGGTTGGGAGGTTGGTCATTAGGTTAGATAGATATAATACATTGGAAGAGAGCAGAAGCTCAACCTTACGCAAGATTAAGGACTTGCAATTTAAAAAGACAATTCCACTTTTTTACCTGTTAGAAGATAACATTTTTTAAATGTACCGTTTGGGCACAGCTGTGGGGAAATACTCCTAGTTTGTATTAGGGGTGTAAACCAGCACCTTCTGAAGAGCAATAGGGCAACATAATTAATAACTGAAAATATACACACCATTTGATTTAGACATTCTATTTCTAGGAATTAATGCTATACATGTACTTACATATGTGAAATTATGTTTGTATGAAGGTAATCATTATAGCTTTGTTTGTAGAAGCAAAACGCTAGAAACAACCTAAATACCAGAATCTATGAGAAAAAATCTACAGTGAAATATCATGCAACTTTTACAAATAAAAGGTAACTCTGGAAGAAAAATCTTAAAATATGTTAATAAGCAAAGACTTGCAGAAGTGAATGACCTTAGCTGGCTGATTTAAGAAAAGATCAAAATTGATGCTAGCTTTTAAATTTTTCCTTAAAATCTGAGTATCAGGAATCATTCTAAGGCCAGCAAGCATTAATACATTTCAACGAAGAAATGAGCAATAAACTCTTTGGTCAGCATTGTCAAGGATGGAATCTGAGGACTCTGACTGAGGTATCCATTCATGATGTCACCCCCTACCTTACCCCTCTTCTTACAGTTGTTCCCCTACCAGTGTTGTCTCTGTGTTAATATTTTCTATCCTGCAAACTTTTTCCTAACACATTCTAGTCACCTGATAAATGATAAAAATTTATAAAACTTTTAATAAAATCTCTTTAAAAACATAATAACAATTATAATATTGAGTACCTACCATGTGCCATGCAGTATGACTGGAAACTTATATAGATCCTGCCTTTTATCCAAAAAACTGTAATCTAAAAAAAAAAACACAACTGTAATCTACCTAAATGTTTTCTTCATTTATCATATGAGAAAACTCAGCCTCCAATTACTTAAATAATTTACTCAGAGAATGACAGTTAGTGAGGGGTTGAAATTAGTGCTTCATCTGTTCTGCTGTGAATGCTTACATGTACGTGTTCACCTATATGTTGTACCCCTAGGCCTTCTTTGAGGGCCTGTGTATGTTTTTCATACAAGAAGTGAAACAGTTTATACAAAGCATGCGTGCTTGTGTGAGTGCTAAGTTGCTTCAGTCATGTCCAGCTCTTTGTGATCCTATGAACTGTGGCCTGCCTGGCTCCTCCGTCCATGAGATTCTCCAGGCAAGAATACTGGAGGGAGTGGGTAGCCATGCTCTTCTCTGGGGGATCTTCCTGATCCAGAGATTGAACCAGCATCTCTTATGTCTCCTGCGTTGGCAGGCGGGTTCTTTACCACTAGCGCCACCTAGGAAGACCTTATACAAAGCATTCTGATTTAATTTATATTAATCCTCTGTCCCATGCACAGTGCTAAGTCCCAGGGAAGTGCAGTCCAGCTGTGGAGTCTTACGACAGAAAGGGACACATTCTCTAAATGATGCTGGCTGACCTTGATAGATAAGCAATTAATATTGAAAAATGCAGTACTTCCCCAATGTCAGGTATTTTCTTCTCTCATGATCTTCACTATATCTACACACATACTATGATATTATTTCATTATTTTTTCTTTAAATAAATTCATTTTTTCGCTTAAATTCTAACAATTTTAGCCTCAATCCAAGTAAAACCAAAGTTGTAGTATGCCGGTAATATTTTTTAGTGTATGCTACAATATACAGTCAGCGAAACCAAGACCGGGAGCTGACTGTGGCTCAGATCATGAACTCCTTATTGCCAAATTCAGACTGAAACTGAAGAAAGTGGGGAAAACCACTAGACCATTCAGGTATGATCTAAATCAAATCCCTTATGATTATACAGTGGAAGTAAGAAATAGATTTAAGGGACTAGATCTGATAGACAGACTGCCTGATGAACTATGGATGGAGGTTCATGATATTGTACAGGAGACAGGGATCAAGGCCATCCCCAAGAAAAAGAAATGCAAAAGGGCAAAATGGCTGTCTGAGGAGGTTTTACAAATAGCTGTGAAAAGAAGAGAAGCGAAAAGCAAAGGAGAAAAGGAAAGATATACCCATTTGAATGCAGAGTTCCAAAGAATAGCAAGGAGAGATAAGAAAGCCTTCCTCAGCAATCAATGCAAAGAAATAGAGGAAAACGAAGAGGTGGCAAGAATACACAGAAGAGCTATACAAAAAGATCTTCATGACCCAGATAATCACGATGGTGTGATCACTCATCTAGAGCCAGACATCCTGGAATGTGAAGTCAAGTGGGCCTTAGAAAGCATCACTACGAACAAAGCTACTGGAGGTGATGGAATTCCAGTTGAGCTATTCCAAATCCTGAAAGATGATTCTGTGAAAGTGCTGCACTCAATATGCCAGCAAATTTGGAAAACTCAGCAAGTGGCCACAGGACTGGAAAAGGTCAGTTTTCATTCCAATCCCAAAGAAAGGCAATGCCAAAGAATGCTCAAACTACCGCGTAATTGCACTCATCTCACATGCTGGTAAAGTAATGCTCAAAATTCTCCAAGCCAGGCTTCAGCAATACGTGAACCCTTAACTTCTAGATGTTCAAGCTGGTTTTAGAAAAGGCAGAGGAACCAGACATCAAATTGCCAACATCCCCTGGATCATCAAAAAAGCAAGAGAGTTCCAGAAAAACATCTATTTCTGCTTTACTGACTATGCCAAAGCCTTTGACTGTGTGGATCACAATAAACTGTGGAAAATTCTGAAAGAGATGGGAATACCAGACCACCTGACCTGCCTCTTGAGAAACCTGTATGCAGGTCAGGAAGCAATAGTTAGAACTGGACATGGAACAACAGACTGGTTCCAAATAGGAAAAGGAGTACATCAAGGCTGTATATTGTCACTGGGCTTATTTAACTTGTATGCAGAGTACATCATAAGAAACGCTGCACTGGATGAAGCACAAGCTGGAATCAAGATTGCCAGGAGAAATATCAATAATCTCAGATATGCAGATGACACCACCCTTATGGCAGAAAGTGAAGAAGAACTAAAGAGCCTATTGATGAAAGTGATAGAGGAGAGTGAAAAAGTTGGCTTAAAGCTCAACATTCAGAAAACTAAGATCATGGCATCTGGTCCCATCACTTCATGGCAAATAGATGAAGAAACAGTGGAAACAGTGGCTGACTTTATTTTTCTGGGCTCCAAAATCACTGCAGATGGTGACTGCAGCCATGAGATAAAAGACACTTACTCCTTATAAGAAAAGTTATGACCAACCTAAACAGCATATTAAAGAGCAAAGACATTACTTTGTTAACAATGTTCCATCTAGTCAAGGCTATGGTTTTTCCAGTAGTCATGTATGGATGTGAGAGTTGGACTGTGAAGAAAACTGAGCGCCGAAGAATTGATGCTTTTGAACTGTGGTGTTGGAGAAGACTCTTGAGAGTCCCTTGGACTGCAAGGAGATCCAATCAGTCCATCCTAAAGGAGATCAATCCTGAGTGTTCATTGGAAGGACTGATGTTGAAGCTGCAACTCCAATACTTTGGCCACCTGATGCGAAGAGCTGACTCATTTGAAAAGACCCTGATGCTGGGAAAGATTGAGGGCAGGAGGAGAAGGGGATGACAGAGGATGAGATGGTTGGATGGTATCACCAATTCAATGGACATGAGTTTGGGTAAACTCTGGGAGTTGCTGATGGACATGGAGGCCTGGTATGCTGCAGTCCATGGGGTTGCAAAGAGTTCAACATGACTGAGCAACTGAACTGAGCTGAACTGAACAATAACTACAGGCTTTCTCAGGTGGCTCAGTAGTAAAGAATCCACCTACCAACGCAGGAGATATGTGTTTGATCTCTGAGTCAGGAAGATCCCTTGGAAAAGGAAATGGCAACCCACTCCCGTACTTTTTCAGGGAAAATCCCATGGACAGAGATGCCTGGCGGCCTACAGTCCATGGGGTCACAAAAGAATGGAACACAACTTAGCAACTAAACAGCAATAACAACAGTAAATACATTGCTTAAAAAAAAATTCAATGCATGTCTCATCTAACCATACACTTTGGGAATGACTGGACTAATGCTAGATTAAGGCAGAGTGACAGGGTCCCTCCTTTGCTCCATGAAATTCTCTCACTCAATTTTATGATGCTGTTGCTCACAGAAATGCAATATGTAGCTACTAGGGTTTGGCTAGCAATGGTGCATATTCCCTGGTGACATATTCCACTCCAAAATAGATAGACATTTACATGCTCCATCATGCACTCTCCTTTAAATGTTCAACTCAGCCTGTTGATGTGATATGTAACAGTGGGTTTGTGATACTGAATCTGTGGTGAGTCAATGTTTGATATGAAAATCAGGTCAGAAATAGTAAGAGTCTTCTTTAGAAGAATGGAATTGGATCAAGATGTTGCTGGCAAGGAGCTGTTATCTGCACCAAATGCTTCCACAGAACAGAACTTCGACTGTTCTGATGTAGGCTACATTGACTGGTCTGAGGAAAGTCAGAAAAAAGCTTAAGCTTTTTATGGATGATTTCTGAGTAAGGTTTCCTAAGACACTAAGTCAGAGAGAAGGAGATTTAAATATATATTTTATGAATGTGTGCTAAGTCTCATCAGTTGTGTTGAACTCTTTGTGATCCTATGGACTGTAGCCCAACAGGCTCCTCTGTCCATGGGATTTTCCAAGCAAGAATACTGGAGTGGGTTACCATGACCTCCTCCAGGAGATCTCCCTGACACAGAGATCCAACCTGCATCTCTTATATCTCCCGCACTGGCAGGCATGTTCTTTACCTAGCGCCACCTGGGAAGCCCATATATCATTATACACATATCAAGAAATATTTCCTTTAGGAGACATTTTTGGGAGTGTCAAAAATTGAGTCAAAAATATGAAAATATTTTACACATTTAAGTACACATGGTGAAATGTGTATCTATAATAGCAAGTGGAGCCCAGCAACAAACGAGGGTTCAAGTGACAATGGAAGGATGCTGTCAATTTGAAAACAATAAAACAAAGAAACAAAAATAAATAAATAAAATAAAATAAGGAATGTGGACCAAAGAAAGAGTCACATTTCTCTCAACACTTGGTTTTAGACACTGATTCTCAAAACTTGAAAAGAATTAGTGTCTTCTGGGGGGTGGCTGAACATTCAGAAGCTAGGTTCCACCACTATAAATTCTGAAGTAGGAGCTCTCTGGTGAGATCGGGGAGTCTTACCTTCAGTGAGTTCTCAGGTGGTTCAGATATGCAGTTCATTCCAAAACTCTGACTTAACTGAGAGCTAGTTACATGCGAGGTGGGACAAGCCAGAATTATGATTACCAACACACAGATTAATTATCATCAGTTTAGTAACCAATCTGCAGAATAAATTGCTCTTAAAACTTATTTTCATTCAAACTTTTAACTCCTGTTCCTTCCATTCTAATATGAACTCCCCCTACCCTTACATTACTATGTTGCTGAAACTAAGATACTTCTTACAACTGACATTTTTTTCATAAAAAGATCAATGTCACATAATACAGTGAACTGTATCTTAATCAAAGGACATTCGATGAAACATCTGATTAAACATTTGCAGTGACCTCAAAGGTCCACACCAGAGGCCATCCGCAGTGTTGTGGATTCCTGGATTTGAACTGTGAGTATCTTGAAAGCAGAGTGTAGCCGAGGTGACTGGTGATTGGTGACCCAGGCAACTGCCTAAGATCCCAACTGCGTTCTTTAGCAACGCAGTGCTTCTTCTAAAGCGATGAAGCCCATCAGCACTCCAAAAATAGCCCATTTTGCTTCCTTATGAAAATCAGCCTCCAAATACTGCCAATGGTTGGTATTGGTGATGGGTGCAGAAAGGTCCAAGAATAATATTTGAATCTAAAAAGAGGTATTTTGAAAAAATTGAGGAGCTTAACTGTGGCAGCAAATAAGATCTACCAACTGAATGATATAAATAGTTTAGATTCATGGAGTTGTTCAATGTTTAAATGACATTTTAAGACTGTGTTATGAAAATTTAATTATCTTAGGAGCGTTGAGATGATTTTAGCTTTTCACTGAGAATGTTAAGGACGTACATAATGAAACTGTTATATGTACTTGCATGCATATATTTGTGTATGAAAATACATTTGTCTCTGAAAACACAAGAGACAAAAGAAAGACAAATACTGTTATGACCTTACTTTTGGGAACTCTACAAAACCCAAACTCACAGAAACAGAGATCACAAAGAGGGGCGTGTGGTGAGGGGCGTGGAGGATGGAGGGTGGACAGAACAGGTGATGGTGGCCAAAAGGAACAGACTTTCAGATATAAAATACAATATACAGCATGTTGACTATAGTTAACAAGACTGTAATGCATATTTGGATGCTGCCAAGAGGATAGATCGTAAAAGTTCTCATCACAAGGAAAAAACTTGTAACTCTGTGAGGTGATGGAATCTGACTAAAGTTAATGTGATAATTATTTTGCAATACATGCACATATCAAATCACATTGTTCACCTTAAACTTATACAATGTTACATGTCAGTTCTATCTCTATAAGACAGGAAAATTTAAATTGTACACAGAAGAAAATGTACATGTAAACAACCCCTCAAATGTTTATGTACCCAGCTTTGATTATATATACTAACACGCCTGCAATTGTGCTGTGCTGTGCTTAGTCGCTCAGTCGTGTCCGACTCTTTGTGACTCCATGGACTGTAGCCCGCCAGGCTCCTCTGTTCACAGGGATTTCACAGGGATTCTCGAGGAAAGAATACTAGAGAGGGTTGCCATGCCCTCCTCCCCCAGGGGGTCTTCCCAACCCAGGGAATGAACCCAGGTCTCCTGCATTGCAGGCAGATTCTTTACCATATGAGCCACCAGAGAAGCCCAATTACACATATATAAATATTTCTATACATATGCACATGGATCTATATAAGTGTCTCTACATAAATATGTTCTCTATACTGATGTATATAGTATGCATTATAAGATATTTTAAAAATGCAATTAAATATTTTTTGTAGTCTATCTTAAATGAGCAAGTCACATATTAATGACTTACTCTGAAATCAATAAAAGTAAATATGAGGTGAAAATATTATTCTAGTCTTTCATTTCTTATTCTCCTGTTTGCATTTTTTTCTTAAGAACAAATCATACTCTGCTTTGCACTTGATCAACATGCCTGCCTCAGCTCTCCACTGGACTGCAAATAATCTAAATTCTATGAATCTTTGAATACTCCAGGAGCTAACAGAGTGAACTGCATATAACAGAGGCTTAATAAAATCAGAAGAAGTACTAAATGAATAGATGAGTCAGGAAACACGAGCGCCATTCTGAGCTCTTTTATTAATTACCTCCTTAATCTTGAGCAAGTCATTTAATTTCCTTGGAATCCAGTTTATTCACCCTTAAGTTACAGAATTGGCTTAGTTAGCCTCCAAGGGATCTTAGAGATTTTTTGTTTGGCATATTTATAGTTTTCAAAAATATAAATAAATATTTATCTTTACTTTAAAAATAGTGTTCCAAAACACTATGGAGATATATAGATTCTGCTGTGACACACTATCATTTGTTCCATTAGATATATTCATTTCAAATCAGTTCAGTCACTCAGTCATGTCTGACTCTTTGCAACCCCATTGAGTGCAGCACACCAGGCCTCCCTGTCCATCAGCAACTCCCAGAACTTGCTCAAACTCATGTCCATCGAGTCGGTGATGCTATCCAACCATCTCATCCTCTGTCATCTCCTTCTCCTTCTGCCTTCAATCTTTCCCAGCATCAGGGTCTTTTCAAATGAGTCAGTTCTTCACAATCAGGTGGCCAAAGTATTGGAGTTTTAGCTTCAGCATCAGTCCTTTCAATGAATATTCAGGACTGATTTCATTTAGGATTGACTGGTTTGATCTCCTTGCAGTCCAAGGGACTCTCAAGAGTCTTCTCCAACACCACAGTTCAAAAGAATCAATTCTTTGGCATTCAACTTTCTTTATAGTCCAACTCTCACATCCATACATGACTACTGGAAAAACCATAGCTTTGACTAGACAGACCTTTGTCGGCAATTAAATATATTAGCTATCAACAAAAGAAAATTGAAAGAAAATATCTAAAACTAATAGGTATGCGTTATACATACAGTGAAGTGTCAAGGGAAAGTAGAAAATACAATTTGTGTTATTTTGTGAATAGTTTATTTCATTTAAAAGTAAAAAATCCTAGAATCTACTCTGGGTTTTGTCATTTACTAGTTGGGTGACGTTCAGAAACAAGTCAATTGACTTCTGAGGCTCCATTTCCTAGTAAAATAAAGATTATGATGCCAACGTTATCTCATTCTTAGGGTTGTTGTGAGGTCCATTAAGATAACATAAGTGATAGCAGTTTATAAAGTGCTGTACAAACTAACGCTGTTGTTTCATCCCTCAATACCAATGTTTTAATGGTATTCAGCTATATATTATTATGGTACAATAATTCAAAATGCACCAAGGCTCTGCTAAAGAGAAACATAAAATAAAATGATAGATGTGATGGAAAGCAGCTCTGAAAGCTTAATTACATTATGCAAATGTAAGGTAATATTATTATCTTACATCTTGATGCAGATTTCTGAATCAGTTAGAGGGATACATTCCAAGTAGTAAATGTCTAAGTAACAAATTAATGTATCTGAACAGAGAGGAATAGAAATCTTTATACTCTTTCTTAAAAACCCTTAATCATGTTCTTAAGTCTTTCTGAAAATTAGTCCCTAATGTTGAAAAGACAACATATTAAATGGCATGCTGTGACAGTAGAGACATATATGGATCTACCTTTAAAAATATCATTTTTTTACTTTTATTTACAGAGAGACTTTGAGAACACGGGCTTCATGGCAAAAGAGAATATGACTATTACTGCTAAGAAACAGATGTCTGTGCCTATTATAAGGAGAAGCATACATCAAACCCAGAGCTGCAGTTTCCTAGAATCATAATGAGGTAGTTCCTAGTCTGATGTAGTTCCTAGAGTGATGATAAAATGGTATATGTTCTATCATTTACTCACTTATTAGTTCACTCAACAAGTATTTATTTTGCTTTGAGTACTGAGCTTAGACGTAGAGACTCAGTAGTAAATAAAAAAGGATAGGTTTCTTTCCTTCCCAGACTTTTCAATCAGGCAGAGTAAACAAATGTTTAAAGAACATGGACCAGGGCAGCATGTTGGTGAGAAGGCAGACAGCTTAAAGAGAGAGATACTTATGGCGGTCAACCAGTCAATCTAAAGGAAATTAACCTCAAATATTCATTGGAAGAACTGATGATGAAGCTGAAACTGCAGTATTTGGGCCACCTGATGTGAAGAGCCAACTTATCAGAAAAGACTCTAATGCTTGGAAAGATTGAGGGCAGGAGGAGAAGGGGGCTACAAAGGAGGAGGTGGTTGGATGGCATCACTGACTCAATAGACAGGAATTTGAGCAAACTCCTGGAGATAGTGAAGGACAGGGAAGCCTGGTGTGCTAAAGTCAGTGGGGTCACAGAGTCAGACATGACTTAGCAACTGAACAACAACATTAGTTTTTAGTAAGTCTCAGTATCCTCATGGATAAAAATGGAATAGTGCTATCACTGATGTCATGAATATTTTAGAAGATTAATTGGAACGATGGAGATAAATCATAGTGTGTAATACACAGTAAATTCTTACTACATGGTAGACCAGTTGAACATTCTTTATTTATGCCATGTTAGAACCTACAAAGAACCTTGTTTTATCTATAATTCAGATCTCTAAAATGTATGCCATGTTGCACTTGCAACTCAGTTTTCTGATCCAATTTTCTGAGTTCTGACCTTTGGCTTTGTTTTAGGTCTCTAACATCACACCTACCTTGAGACCTATGTTTGAAACTGCTCCTCCTATTCTGGGCTTTCCTTCTTGGCCATAATCCACACTCAGCTACAGAAGCCATGTTTTCCACCTACTCATCAGATCAAGAGTCCCACCTGGTTTGCCGCATCCTGACAAAGGTATTTAGCCAATTTTATTTGTAATAAAGAAAATTATGCTCCCTAGGTCTCATTTTGTACATGTTGTTAAATGACAAGATTTGACTAGAAAATGCCTTTGTATCCATCATTTTATAAATTCCTGTTTCTTTTTTTTTTAATTTTGTTGTGAAAATGATCATATTTTGCATAGAGTCCTTTGTAAAATCCTATGAAATCTACTGAAACAGTAGGAACACACAAGCCAGGGAGGAAAACTTTGGAGTGTCTTTCTACTAATAATGCTTACACAGGGCTTTTTCGTCCTCTCTTGTGTGGCTTTCTCACATTATAAAATTGCTCTGCCAATATCAGTTAGTGGAGGGGGTGATGGGACTTTCTAAAGCTAGGAATTGGATGTTTCACTCAGTTGCTCCCTCATCCATCTTAATTTAGACATCATGACCACACAGCACCTAGCACCCACTGCTTCCCCTCTGATGGCAATAGTGGCCATGCCTATGAATGTTTAAGAGCAAAAATGGAAGGGCACACATTTCAGCTTCAAACACAGACATTTTTCATTCTCCTTCTTAAGTCAAAGCTTAAGCAGTAACTCCTTTGAGAAAGTGAAGGGTTGAAATAAATAGTCTTTACTATGATGAGTTCATAAGTCCAAGTAATTCTAGTTAGGCAGGGCTCCTTCCAGGAATGTGGATAACAATTTAGATATGTGAACAAGAAGGGGAGAAGAGTTAGAGTAACGGAAACTGTCAAAACTGGCAATCTCCAAAGATAAACCACATCCTAAAGATTAATAATCCACTGTATAAATTTAATTTATTGCATTTTATATCCCTGGCTATGTATTTCAGATTTGTTTTCACTTCAAGGACTGTAGATTGTAGAATTAGTATGTCTTTATTATACTAATAAAAACTGCTTAACATTCATTTAATTTTTTGACAGTTGACTCTGTCTTTTTGCAAATGTGAGCCTTCCTTAATATCAGGTTTTCATTAACAAACAGCAATAATGTTAGGGAAAACAATATAAGCTAAATTTTACTGAATGTTCACTGAGTACCATATATTATTCTGGGGGCATTACATGCATCAGTTCACTTAAAACACTTTAAAGGAGCAGGGAACTCCTTTTGTATTTTGATTGCCAGTTTTGACAGTTTCCTTTCCTCTCACTATTCTCCCCTCCTTGTACACATACCTAAATTGTTAGCCACATTCCTTAAAGGAGTCCTGCCTAACTAGAATTACTTGGATTTATGAACTCAGCATAACAAAGACTATTTCAATCCTTTGTTTTCTCAAAGGAGTTACTGCTTAAGCTTTGACTTAAGAGGGAGAATGGGAAGTGTCTGAGGAAATTAATCGTAGGAAAAATGGTAAATTTATAAGTACATTAAAGATTCTGCTTAATTAATGACAGACTGGATAATTCTGACCAACTCTCAACCAATAAACACAATTTAAAAGGCTGGGGAAAAATCCCAATTTTTAAAAAGCATTAAAAAACAAGTAAGAGTTAAAAGAATTAGTGGTCTGAAATCTGGGGAGAAATAGCACTCAGAGAAAAGAACATACAGTACCCTGGGGCTTTTGGTCTGACTATATTTGCTGATTCAGGAGAGAATGGTTAAGAGGCTGAACTGAGTTTTTGATATACTAACAAGTCTAGAGGGAAAAATGTGGAGTCCAGGTAAACTGTCTGTGCTTTGGGTTGAGACCTCAGAGTGCTGCACACTAAAAGAAAAGATGAAATACAAGCAATTGAATACTCACAAAGACTCCAGGCTGGCTGTGAGTCATCTGGATGATCTAGAAAATCTCAAACCCCAAATACAGATTTCGGTAAACCCAAATTGCCATTATCCTCAGGAATTTGGGAAAGGCAAAGGGAAACTGACTTCAAAAGCTCAAATAATTTCTATTAACAATTATTGAAATACCATGCTCAACATACGATCATAGGTAACCAAACATATTAGGAGACAAAATAGCATATGTAAGAGACAACAGAAACACATGAAGACTTCAAATATGGTGGTATTATTAGAAAGGCACTGTAAAACAACTATGCATACTTAATTCAAGGAGATAAAAATCGATTTAAAAATTTTTGAAAGGCAACCTGAAATTATAAAAAGTGATATAGGAGATCTGGGGAAGAATAAACTAGAAAGCATTAAAACTGAAAAAAACAATCAAAATTAAGAAACCAGTGGATAAGCCCATTAACATTTTAGGTACAACAGAAGAAAGAATGAGTAAATGAAAGGTAGGTCAAAAGCACTGAGAGATCGAAAGATGGAAAATGACTCAAGAGATAAAAGAAGACACAGGATTTTGAGCAAAAGTCTGGCACATTCAACAGAGTCATGGAAAGATCCAAAAGACAGAATGGGACAGAGGTAACATTAAAAGAGATGATGGCTAAGTTTTTTCCAGAACTGTTAAAACATTCCAATCCACAGACTCAATAATTACCAACAAAAATCAAAGATAAAGAGGAAATCTTAAAAGCTGTTGGAGAAAAAGAGAAATGGAAGAACAGTGGTCCAGACAGCTAACTTCTCAACAGTAGCATGGAAAGCAGAAGACAATAGAATGATATTTTCAATAAGGTGAAGCAAAGTGCCAAATGAGAACACTGTATCCACTGAAAATATCCTTTAAGAATAAAGGTAAAATAAAGACATTTTTGGTGCATACTAAAGAAAATTTCAAGACTTCCATGGAGGCTCAATGGTAAAGAATCTGCCTGCAATGTAGGAGACATGGGTTCGATGCCCAGGTCCAGAAGATCTCCTGGAAAAAGAAATGGCAACCCACTCCAGTATTCTTGCCTGGGAAATCCCATGGACGGAGAAGCCTGGAGGGCTGCAGGCCATGGGGTCGCAAAGAGTTGGACATGAATGAACCTAAAGCCTATTATACAGAGTGAAGCAAGTCAGAAAGAGAAATATAAATATCATATCAGTTCAGTTCAGTCGCTCAGTCATGTCCGACTCTTTGTGATCCCATGAACTACAGCATACCAGGCCTCCCTGTCTATCACCCCAACTCCAGGAGTTTACTCAAACTCATGTCCATTGAGTCAGTGATGCCATCCAGCCATCTCATCCTCTGTCATCCCTTTCTCCTCCTGCCTTCAATTTTTCCCAACATCAGGGTCTTTTCAAATGAGTCAGCTCTTCGCATCAGGTGGCCAAAGTATTGGAGTTTCAGCTTCAGCGTCAGTCCTTTCAATGAATATTCAGGACTTTAGGATGGATTGGTTGGATCTCCTTGCAGTCCAAGGGACTCTCAAGAGTCTTCTCCAAAACCACAGTTCAAAAGCATCAATTCTTTGGTGCTCAGCTTTCTTTATAGTCCAACTCGTACATCCATACATGATTACTGGAAAAACCATAGCTTTGACTACATGGACCTTTGTAGGCAAGGTAATGTCTCTGCTTTTTAATATGCTGTCTAGGTTGGTCATAACTTTTCTTCCAAGGAGCAAGCGTCTTTTAATTTCATGGCTGCAGTCACCATCTGCAGTGATTCTGGAGCCCAAAAATATAAAGTCTGTCACTGTTTCCCCATCTATTTGCTGTGAAGTGATGGGACCAGATGCCAAAATATCTACTGATGCATATGTGAGGAATCTAGAAAAATGGTAATGATGAATTTATTTTCAGGGCAGCAATGGAGAAACAGGCATAGAGAGCAGATCTAAGGACACAGGGAAAGAGGAGAAGGGAGAGGGTGAGATGGATGGAGAAAGTAACATAGAAATTTATAATACCATATATAAAATAGATAGCCAACGGGAATTTGTTGTATGAGTCAGGGAACTCAAACAGGGACTCTGTGATCATCTAGAAGGGTGGGATGGGGAAGGAGATGGGAGGGAGGTTCGAGAGGGAGTGGATATGGGTGTACCTACAGCTAATTCTTGTTGATGTATGAGAGAAAACCACAAAATTCTGTAAAGCAAGTATCCTTCAAATAAAAAAATAAAGTGGCAAAAAAAAGTTGGACACCACTTAGCAACTATACCACTACCACCACCAAAGAAAATTTCAAAGAGTATTCTACAGGCAAAATGAAAATGACACAAGAAGGAATAAGGAACAGAAAAAGTGATAAAAGCCTAAGCAAATTCTAAATGAACACTGATTACTTTAAAATATGAATATGTTTATGATAAATCTATATAATTATAATTCACAAAAAAGCATATAATTCTATAATTCAAGAACAGTAAGTACAGTTTTAAGGATGAGAAGGAGGATAAGATATACAGATTAAAATTAGACTTTGGTAAGTCACAAATATGTTATAATTACTAGGATTAGAACTAAAAGAACAGAATAAACAATCTGTAACTTCTAAATTAATAATAAGAAATTCAATCATCACAAAACTTCCTATCAATACAAAAGAAGTTAAAAATAGAGAAGGAAAAAAATAATATAGAATTCCTGGGGCAAACACAAAAGATTTAATGAAGGAAGAGATATAAATCCAAATATCAGTAAACATTAAATTTGGATGAATAAAATATGTCAATTAAAATATAAAATTAGCACACTGGGAAAAACAAACAAACAAAAAAATCCAAAATCATATGTGAATTTAAAGATTCCTATCTATAAGAAAGTAAAATAGTCTTTAAAAATTGTATATTTATGTGAATTTATTTTATGTAAGATAAAAACAAAATAGAAAAAGTTGTGGTGGCTATATTCACACTAGAAAAATACATTTTACTAGAGATGAGTAGGGTACATTTTTAATGATAAAATTCAAATTCACCAGGAAGATTTAACAACCCTACATTTGTGTGTATGTATCTACATAGCCTCAAAAAAGCACAAAGCAAAATTTGACTAAAGTATAAAGAGAAATGGAAAATACCAAATCACACTGGGAGTCTTTTTTTCCCTTTTTAAAATATTCCTCTCCAAGTAAAAGATAGCCCCTTCAAGGCAAAAATAATAGTGATACAATTTTAAAATCCTATTTCTTCCATACTAAAGTGTGGGAGGAAATGGATGTCACTTTGCTTATTTTTCCCCATGGCTCATACCTCTAGGAAGGATTTCCCCTAGAGGTATTTGTCAAATGATTAATACCTCCCCTAGAGGCATTATGACAAATGATAGGTATTTGTCATTATGTAACATCATGTTTTACCATACTTTCAATGGGTCCTATTTATCCTAGGTATTCATAAATAGTTTACAATACCAAAATATATGAGTGCATCATTTTTAAAAAAAACGTTGAAAGTATCTGCATTTATTTGAATATGCAAATCAACAAAATCAGATTTAGAATGATCATAGATTGCCAAGTCTCTCAAAGCTACCTTTTTTTAGATCTTTCTTTTTTAAAATTGAAGAATGTGCTGTGCTAAGTCACTTCTGTGGTGTCTGACTCATTGTGACCCTATGAACTGTAGCCCGCCAGGCTCCTCTGTCCATGGGATTCTCCAAGCAAGAATACTGCAGTGGGTTACCATGCCCTCCTCCAGGGGATCTTGCGGACCCAGGGATAGAATCCAGGTCTCTTACGTCTCCTGCATTGGCAGGGAGTTCTTTATCACTGCTAAGTCGCTTCAGTCGTGTCTGACTCTGTGCGACCCCATAGATGGCAGCCCACCAGGCTCCCCCGTCCCTGGGATTCTCCAGGCAAGAACACTGGAGTGGGTTGCCATTTCCTTCTCCAATGCATGAAAGTGAAAAGTGAAAGTGAAGTCGCTCAGTCGTGTCTGACTCTTTGCGACCCCGTGGACTGCAGCCTACCAGGCTCCTCTGTCCATGGGATTTTTCCAGGCAAGAGTACTGGAGTGGGGTGCCACTGCCTTCTCCTATCACTAGCGCCACCCAATCAACATCATGTAAAGGTGCAATAGTTTAAAGCCAATGAACTAAATGACTTCTAAAGGGTCCTCCATTGCTTAACATTTTATTGCTAACTACTACTTTTACTCTCTATCCAACTTTGCTGCAAATGACTAATCTTAGTATTTTGCTGTTTGTTGACGTTATCACACTGAACTGAATATATCTGTGCAATCTTTCAAGGATGCTGTTATAACTTGCTGTCACATATTTCGGGGTTGCCTCCTTGTTCTCTTTAGTTGTCTCTCTCACCTTTTTCTTTCTCTTTCTTCTCTTCCCTCTTCCTTTACCTCCTACCTCTCCCTCATTTATTTTTTTCTTTGTTTTTGATTATGTGCTTTGCATATGGCAGGTTCTTTGAGTAAGGAGAGGCTGCTCCTGGAACATTCCTTTTTATGATTTCCCAAATTTCTAAATCCTTGAGGATTTACACCAGTAAGCTCCAGAATATCATAGAAGGAAATTTCTTATTTCTTTTTTATCTCATAGAATAAAGAGAATTTGACCTGAGGTTTTTAAGTATGTTACCAGCCCCAGCAAAATATAGCTAATGAAAGGGTAACATCTTAGTAATAGGAGAATGGTGACAACATTTAGGCCAGATTAGAAGTGAAATAAATAAGAAACAAAATCATCTGATGCTGAAGATACCAAGTTTGTCATTTTGTCTGATAAAACAAATCTAGCTGTAACTTATGGTTCTTTAATGCCACAATAGCTAATTTTCTCAAAGAATTATCTACTTTGAAAAATTAAAAGTAGAAACTATGGTTCATTTCCATTTGTACTCTTCTTTTCTTTCCCCTGCAATCTCATTTCATGTTGTTATTGTAGGAGAGAATGCATTACTTTTACAGGGCTAGTATACTTAGTTACACAGCATCAGCAAAGCATTTCTGGGAGAGGAAAAATATGAATATTATGTGACTAACTTTGAATTTTTAAAAATTTAATCATGCATCACTAGCATAGTATTGAATCTACAGAAAATAGTGGGAATTTACACTCTACAAATTTTATAATTCAATAGGGTTGACTTTTCTAAGCTACTCAGGTTTTATGCCTTGTTACTTCCATTTTGTTTTTTGTTTTGTTTTTTTTTGTTGTTTTTTTTTGACTGAAGTAGTTGATTTATAATGTTGTGTTAGTTTCTGTTGTATAGCAAAGTGTCTCAGATGTATTTAATACACATATATATTCTTTTCCATTATGGTTTATTACAAAGTACTGACTATAGTTCCCTGTGCTATAAAGTGGACCCTGTTTATTTTTATATACAGATGTTTGTATCTGCTAATCCCAAACTCCTAATTTGTCCCTCCCTGACCTCCCTTCCCCCTTGGTATCCCTAAGTTTGTTTTCTATGTCTATCAGTCTGTTTCTGTTTTGTAAATCAGTTCATTTGTATTATATTTTAGATTCTCCATATAAGTGATATCATGTAGTACCTTTCTCTGTTTTGACTTATTTCACTTAGTATAGGAATCTCTAGGACCATCCATGTGACTGCAAATGGCATTATTTCATTGTTCTTCATGGTTGAGTAGTATCCCATTATATATGTATATACCACAACTTCTTTATCCATTCATCTATTGATGGACATTTAGGTTGCTTCCACATCTTGGCTATTATTAAGTATTGCTGCTATGAACACTAGGGTACATGTATCTTTTTGAATTAGTTTTATCCAGATACATGCCCAGAAATGGACTGCTCGATCATATGGCAACTCTATTTTTAGTTTTTTAAAGAATGTCCATATTGTTTTCCACAGTGGCTGCACCAATTTACATTCCCACCAATGTAGAAGGGTTCCCTTTTCTCCAAACCCTCTCCAGCATTATGTTACTGCCACTTTAATATTATACATAGAGAAAAATATACATATTACATAATCACATACAGAAATATGTGTATTTTATACACTGAATTATATGACACTGAGTATCCTAACTAAACATTCTATAAGCCAGCATATAATACTGTGATTTTAATACCCACTTTCTAGCTTACATAAATCTTGAAGAAATAAAACAGTTCCATATCTGTACTTAATTTGTGACAGAAGATCTCATTTTAGGGAATAAAATACAATTAAAGTGAACAAATTAGCAGACTCTCACATATGCTAACTGGAATATAGAGACCATGTAAAATAGCTCTTCCAAAAGTAGGAAACATGGGTGTGATTTTTTTAAAAAAATTATTCAACCAAATAGGGGAAGAATTTAACACAATGACTTTATATATTCTAGGTGGTATGGTCTCTTACAAACTACCCCTTTGGATTATTAATATTAATTTTGGGCAGTGTCATAGGATGAAGTTTGGCCACTGCTTTCAAAATAAAATTTGTTTTCTCTCAATGTTCGGTATTCAATCATAGAGAATTTTCATAAAATAGGTAATTATTAATCCAAATATAGTAAAAAGTTGATACTCCTTAATATTCACAAGATGATTCTCTATTACTCTTCTACACCCTTTGCTGTAGTTATTTTTAGCAATTACAGCTCTGCCTGTGTCTCATTCATTATGCAGTCTGTATAAACCATCATTAGACATTACAGAAAAGAAGAGCACATGGCTTAAAAAGTACTCATTCTATCTTATCCACGAGCTATGGCTGTCTCACATTAACTCTTTAAAACATGTGATGAATGGTCTAAACCCCAAAGAAGATGCATAACATATCTGGGAGATGCTGTGTTAAAATGATCATATAATTTCCCACTACCTGTGGGAAGGTATTTTCATTTTTCCAAAGGGGCTTCAATCAAATTTGATCTGACATATAATAATAGAAGATGTTATTTATTATAAAGAACAATCCATTTTACGATAATTAAAACCTGATTTTGTAGCAGGCTTGTTGGAAGATAATAGGGTTAAAAAACAAATGAGAAGTTAATTAAACAAACTATCCCTTTATTCATAATTCTACATTTTTAAAAAACACTATTTGTCAAGCATTGAGCTAAGTCCTGAGAATACAAGACACTTGACCTTAATTTGCATTTTTTACAAATTCTAGAATACTTACAGTGTAAGGCAGTTTCCTTTTACCATCTAATGTACCATATGCTCATAAATGAAGGCCCCCTGTAAACATGTCAGATATGTATTTTCTAGCAATGTTATTTTTGTTGTCTTCCTCTTATTTGTTACCACACCTGCTGCTTAAGATAATGAGACAAGGTGTTACAGACAAGTATTTTTAATGTCCTTCTTGCTTTTCAGTGACAATAACAACAATAAAAAGAAAATCATCTAATGTACTGTGTCCTTACTGTGTGCCTGGCATTGCGTATATGCTGTATAGGCATCATTGCTTTAAATCCATCTGAAGAACTCTTATTAGGTTCATCATTTGAATTTAATGAGAAGAAATTAGATTCAGGGTGATTTCCTAAATCCCTTGAGTTAACCAAGTAATAAGAAGCCCAGCTCAAACTCAAACTCAGCTCTGCTACATGAAATAGTGATAAAGAAGGAAGATTTTCTGGTGCCCACTCTATCTTCATGATGTTTTCACAAGCTGAAGCATTTTAAACTGATTTGTAAAAGAGCTGGATCAGCAGTTTTTCTTTTTAAATCACTGTCTAGATAGATAATTGCACTCCTATGTGATAACAAAGGGTATCCCTGAATTAAGAGTTGGTCAACAAAAGTTTTACTCACAGATGCATGACCTTGACAAGGTATTTAGCAGGTCTACATTTGCTTGCTCATCTATAATGTCTTAATTGCATCCTGCCTAGCTTACCTCCTCACTTTCAGGAAGATAAAGTGAGAGAATGTTTTGAGACAGCACTTTGGAAACCAAAAGGATATGCTCAAGTATCATCAATAACCCCCCACCCAAATCAGCAAGGTTTACCCCTCTAAAGTGTTATAATTTCAAAAGGCTAAGGCAGGGCTGGATGCTGTTAAATAAAAAGCTTTGTTCTGTGGAATGTTTATTCCCTGAAAAACCTTCCCAGCAGAGACAGAAACACAAGAATTGCTCCTTAGTGAGGAAGCAGCAATTTCAAGGGTTAGGGAAGGGGAATTTGGGTCAGCTGTACATGGCTGGGGGCTTCCCAGGTGGCTTAGTGGTAAAGACTCCACCTGACAATGGAGACACGGGTTTGGTCCCGGGGTAGAGAAGATCTTCTGAAGGAGGAAACGGCAATCCACTCCAGTATTGTTGCCTGGAGAATCCCATGAACAGAGGAACTTGGTAGGCTACAGTCCATGGGGTCACAAAAGAGTTGGACATGATTTACTGACTGAACACACATGCACATATGTGGTTTGAAATGGGTTTGGCCATTTTATCATCTACAAGACTGTCAAAGTTGTTTACCTTCCCTAAGCCTCACTTTCTTGTCTATAAAATAGCCATTTTAGGGCTTCCCTGGTAGACCACTGGCTAAGACTCTGTTCTCCCAATGCAGGGGGCCCAGGTTTGATCCCTGGTCAGGGAACTAGTTCTCACATGCCACAAGGAAACATCCTGCATGCCACAACTAAGACCTCATACAAACACATAAATATATATTAAAATAAATTAATTAAATAGCCATAATAACATAATAACAGCTGCCTGAAAATATGGTTGCAAAAATTAATACAAGTAATGTATGTATAACATATGGCATTGTGTTTGGCAGTGAGCCTGGCACATAGAAAACACTCAATAAATGGTCTCTGCAGAGTGGTAGCTTGGGTGATTTCCTACCAATACGCTTGTGTTTGTTTTCCTAACTGTGGGCCAAGCCTGAGTGATTTCAGGCCATTTTAAGTTAATAGAAAATGCAAGCAGAGAGAGACGCTGGGAAGAACAGAGGCGCGTTTGTTAGACTGGAACAATGTGAATGAACAGGGAAGGAAGGTAAAGGTTTCAGACCAGATGCACAGGGCAATGTGATGCAGAAACAAGAACTGTATCAGTTTCATTCTGATGGTCTGGGGGAGAGATGTCAATAAAGCCACAAAGATCTAGTTTGGCAGCAAAGGGTATTGCTTGAAATTTTTAGGGGGAAAGAAATTATTAAAGATAAAAGAAGTCCTTTGGGTATGTGAGATAATTTTAACTTCTGAGTGAAGCAATGATAATATTCCAGTTTGCCTGAGACAGACCTGCTTCATAGCTGCTCTCTGGTATAACTATTAACAGCACTCTAAAAGCATCCAGGTCTGGACAAGGAATTATACACGCTTTCCCCTTCTGAAGGCCTGACACACTTCTGAGGCCTGACATTACTGGGGGCTTATTTAGAAGGATTCTGGGTGAGGTTTTCACAGGAGTTGTGAAAACAGCAGATCCTTGAATAGCATGCTGTATGTTAGAGGTTTTGCATCATCTCTTAAATTTATGCTCATGCTTACCCAGGAAAAAGAGCCTCTGAGTTAGAATTAACTAACTAGTTAACTAACTAACTAGTTAAAGCCTCAGAGAACACAGCAGTGCTTCCCTCATCCTTTTATCTAGATTATTTTGCTTCAAGATCATCACAACAATAGTTTTGAAAAATAGGTCACCTAAATTTTAAAACTACTTTGTTTCGAGCCATCTGGGATGGTTTTGAAATGAGCCGTTCTTGGTATCATGGCTGAAACCTGACATGACACATTTGTCTGCACATCTGCCAGTGTTGCAGCATCATTCTGGGTATTTGATATTCAGAAGATGTATCAAGAATTTGAACCTCGGAGAAACAAACTACTCAGCATTTCAATTAGGATCAGTGTGTCGTGCAGACAAAGCATCACTACAGAAAATCTTGGAACATGTTGGAATATGTGAGTTTTAAAAACTGAATGCTGCTGCGCAGCTGCAAGTTAGATGATATTCTGCATGGACAACCTCCTTCCTTGTCCCTGAGCTGTTCTAAGAAAGGTGATTAACATAGACTCTTGATTTGCATCTCCAAATTCCAATCACCTTAGCTTTCTAGTCCATATTTAGTATGTTATTTTCAGCACATTTAATTGACTCTGTATAAAGCTTGATTAAATGCAGCTAAGAGAATAGGTCATGTGACTCCATGTAGTTCCCATAACACCCAACAGACCTATAAAAAAGATTAGTGGCTTCATTTGGAATCATTGCCATTTTTATGTCCTTCCCTATCTTGCTGGTGTATTTCTTAACATCCTTTTCTTTTACCACGTGTTTGTGGGGCTTCCAGAGTTCTATTCTAAGCTGCTATTATCATCACAGAAAAAAAAGAGATGGCTCCATTTCTTATAAAGAGTAGAGTGTGTTAGAATTTAAATATGGCTGCTTCTCCCTATCTGCCTCCATGGTGGATATAGGAGAAAACATAGGGTTTAATGTTATCTTTCAAAAATAATGAGTGATACTGCTGTTACTGCTGCTGCAACTGTGTATTGAACATATACTAGGTGCCAATGATCTTACTTGCATCGTGTCAGTGATCCTCACAAAAAGCTGAAGAGGTAAACACTATCAGTCTTGTGTGTTTTTTTTTTAATTGAAGGATAATTGCTTTACAATGTTGTCTTGGTTTCTGCTGTACATCAACGTGAATCAGCCGTAAGTACACCTATATCCCCTCTCTCTTGCACCTCTCTCCTACCGCCTCCATCCCACCACTCTAGGTTGTCACAGAGTACAGAGTTGAGCTCCCAGTGTTATACAACAACTTTCCACTAGCTATCTATTTTACATATGGTAATACATGTTTCAGTGCTGCTCCCTCAATTTGCCCCCTCTCCTTCCCCCACTGTGTTCACCAGTCTAGTCCTATTGAGTAAGGAAACTAAGGCTTAGATAGGTTAAGTAGCTTGCCAGTGTCACACAGCTGGTTCTTTTTCATGAGCTGGGGATTTAAACTCAGATCTGCCTGAGCTTTGAATTTGCTCTTTATCTCACGCTAGGATATTGCTTTTATAATATGAACTTCTGACACACCTAACACAATCCTGTCATTTGATCTTACAATATTATATTTGAATTCTTCTGTCTTCCCAGCACCTTCAAGGAAATATCTAAAATTAAAATCTTTATGATGATTACAGAATTTAAAATTGATAAGAGATTACTCATAATTAAACCATGGTTGAGGCGAGAATTTTTTTTAATCCATTAAACTCTGAGGTTCTTAAGGGGAGAGATGCTATCAATCATTTCATCCCCACTGAGGAGCACAGTATTTGACAGGTAGTTGTTACCAGGTAATGGTTATTGAATAAGTGTGAATTAAAAAGAAAAAACCTTACTCACGATAATATCACTCACTGTGACTGTAAGAGCATCTCTGTATAGAAAAACTAAAATTCCTGTTGCAGTCCATGCTGGACTCCGTCTGACAAGGGGAGGAAGAAACAAAGGAGAAAGTCTGTCTCTGTGTTTATGCTGTTACCGTACAACCTTATTCTTGCCTTTTCTAATTACTATCCTTTTGTGTTGGTATTTTCCATTTTGATCTCCATGCCCTTTTGTTTTCCTATTTATTCTTGATATGCTTTCTATCCTTCCATTTGCTGTTGCTGTTTCAGCATCTTTGTAAGTAAGGTTATTGACAAAACAGATTGCTTTCCAAGAAGAACAACAGAAATTGATTTGGGGGTAAGATTTACAAACTACATGCAGATCATAACAAACTGCTAATAAACTGCTTTCTGTTTCTAATGAGCGTGAACAGAGTCTGATTTATCCTCTGTGTAAGAGGAGGAGGTGTTGGGGGGTACCCTGAGGGCCCTTGCAGATGTCTGCACAAGAAGGCAATGCTCTATTACAAGAAGCAGAAAACAGCCTTCTCCCAGGCAGACTTCCTACAAGTTTTTCAAGGTTCAGTGCAGAGGGTCACTGAAAAGTTCTCTGAAAATGGACTCTCATGGATCTGCATATGCTGGTGTCAGCTCTCAGGTGATCCTTGCTATTCAGGTGTATCTATTTCGATGTGTTTTTCACCTGCCAGACCTCAGTTTGAAGGCTAGCTCTGCCAACAATGTCACCACGGTCAAATTACCAAGAGTGTCTTAGTTCCATTGTCTGAAAAAAATGGATAATAAGAAACTCAAATCATACCATATGATTACAGAATATGAGAGTAATTTTCAAACAGTAAAGCCCACTTCAAGTGTTGCTTGTTATTATTACAGGAATCATCTCCCGAGTATTTTCACAAACTGAATTCTTATATTTGTTCATGATAAGCATTAGATAATAACTGGCTATCTCAAAATTCCATTTGTTAAGCATGGTACTAAATGTTTCTAGCTATCATACTTTTCAGGAAACACTGTTGTTGGCAACTCGGGTACCACTTGTGTGAAATAAAGTCACAACAGTGAACTAGAATGAGCGCTGGTTAAGAAGTAAAGAGTCTGATGGTTCTGGTCTCAGTTTGCAGTCCAGCGTATTACTGCTCTGGGCAAGTCATTCTCTCTGAGCCTCAGGGCAGATTAAATGAGGCAGTTCCTATAAACTAACGCTTTTTTCCATCTCCTATTCCTTATCTTGATTTAAGAAAGAAACATATTAAACTGCTTCTCATCTACCATTTTTAACAGATGCGATCTTCTAGTTCATTTAATTTCCTGATTAATTAAAATTAAAATTTTGTTTCAGTTATCACCAAGAACATTCTAGGAAGATTAATCCATTTGATTTAAAGAGCATTGGGCTATTAAGGCGTATCTTAAAGTTCATTTCATCAAAACCCTAGATTTTAAAGGTTTTTGATATTGAGTCTTTATATGGATCTTTTACAGAGATCCATGTAAGCCCTCTATTGTTTCGGTGTTAAAATTTTGAAGAGATTCTGGTAACTGTCAACAATTTAAAAAATTCAAGGTCAAGTCTTCATATACATCTGCTGAGAATTACTATTCCTCAGCTGAGTTCCAAGGGAAGAAAGAAGTTGACTAGAAGAGACACTGAGCCCGAGGGAGATTTGAGGTGTCCATAGTTACTATTATCACATGAGATTGTGAATGAAATAGCACATCCTATCATGCCATATCAGTAAAAAAAGGATGTTGCAGCCATCAAACCATCACATTATGGCTGCCCCAACAGTGAGCCCTGAGGGAACGCAGGATAGAAAAAGGCTGCCTGCCCTTGTCATCAGCCTCTGCAGTCACCCCTCAATGAAGCCCCCTGAGGAGACTCTGGATGAGAAGCACAGTATACTGGCCCCAGACAGCTGAGGTGCATATCAAAGAAGTGACTTCAGTGAGCCCAGACTCCTGGGTCTTCCGATAGACAGAAAAGCGCTAAATGCCTTAACTGAGGTGTCTGGCTTTCTTCAGTAAACAATAATATTTTGATGTTTTGACCACTTTGCCTTTGTTATAAAAACTCCTGTATATCCTGGCTCCTCCCTTGTCTCTTTGGAGCAGCTCCTCAGAGTTATCTGAGATGCTGTGCCCTGGCCTTAAATCCGCACTTTTGTCTGCTGTACTAAATAAAACATAATTTCAACTTTCAGGTTGTGCATTTTTTCCCCCATTGACAAGATACATGATTTCTAAGACCTTATAAGTGTTAATTTGCCTTTCTTACTACTGGGATGAGCATTTGCCCTTTTAGGTAAGATTTGCCAATTACCTGAAGGCAGGCCCAGTAATCTCTGCTAAAGAACACAGATTTAGGGGAGAAGCCAGAATATTTCCAGAAATACATATTATAATAACAGACATTTGGAATGCTGTGTTTAACTTTAATTTCTTAGATTTAAGTATTGTCTGATTTTGCAAAATGAAAATACTTCCCACTTTAATGTCAAAACATCTCCTAATAAAATTAATAATAGAGCAGAAGGCATATGATTATCACCAAGTCTTTTCCTTGTGCTGTTTGCTCTTCTGGTGTTATAAATCAGGACTATAAATAAAGAAGGTTGTAACATTTTATCTTTTCATTTTTAGATCAAGACATTCAAGTATTCTTTTCTGGAGATAGGGAGAAATAAAGAAGAAAGTACTTACTATTAATAATAAACAGCACTGAGATTTTAATTTCCCTTAACGGAGATGGTAATGATACAAATTTAGAAGTGAAGCCATCGGAGGTGGGAAATGTCACTCTGAACAAGCTCTTTCCACAATTCTCCTACTTTTACAAAAGTAAAGTAAGTCATCTTTAGGGAAAACATTCTGACCAAGAATATATTTAAGCTGTGATAGATCTCCAATTTTAGCTTTCTAAAGATTATACAGGAATTGATTCCAACAGCTGCTGCTTGGTTTTAAGATTCCACTCATGAAATATGCTCATTCTTCCACTGGAAAATAACATTCTCATTAAAGGCAGTCAAGATTCTCCTTGATTAAGCTGAGTGACTTAAATGTCTCAGTTAACACAAGTGATGGAATATATATACATATATACACACACATACTCAATTTTTAAAATGTTAATATCATGGGCTTAAATAGCAATGCCTTGAAGATGAGAATTTTAGGCTGAGTGTTTTATAAGAAAATTCATTGTATGGAAAATCAATGTATAGGTCAGGTGATTATTTAGCACTGAAAACACTATTTTAGCACTTCCTTTACAGAGCCATTAGATTTATAATAACTGTGTTAATCAACATGAAGTTGATGATTAACAGCTTGGCTTTGTAGTGAGAAAAACTTCGGATCAATTACTGGTTCTGCCACTTACCAGGTGTGTGACCTTGAGCCAGGTACTTTTCTATTAATAAGTTTTAATCTTTAAAATGGAAAAAAAGAAAAAGAATACCAGCCATCTCACATGACTGTTACTGGGATTTAATAACATCACGAGATGACCATGAGGAGAAGAACATTAACGTTAACATGTTGACAAAGGCTGAAGATATAATAGGTGTTGCGAGCCAAAGAAAGCTACAGTTCAAAATACAGCACACTTTCAGTGTCATGTCCTGAGAACCAGTTCCATGGTCCTTGGGTCTTCACCCAAGTATCTTAAAACAAAATGTAGGATATAAAATGTTGGCGGGTAGGAAAGTGGAGGGCTTTGCTTACTGATTTTGGAAAAGAGGCTTCAGAGGATGGTATGTCACATCTGCTCCTTAACCTTCCCGAAGGGGAAGGGACGTGAGTACCCATCCTCACCACTGAAACCTAGTGAGGGGCTTTCATGTGCCCACTAGAAGGCCTGATATGGCTCTCCCGGACTCTCAAAGGCAATGGAGTCAAGTTTGATGCCCACCAAGGAAATCTGGAAGGCAGCAGAGAGGCTGGTAAGTTGCTTTACTGGAACAGAAAAAAAGAGTTCCTCCTGCAACTGTATTCCTTCTAATAGTAGATAAAAGAATATATAAGTTTACCCTCAAATT
The DNA here is from genome assembly GCF_019923935.1 of Bubalus bubalis. Classification (NCBI taxonomy): domain Eukaryota; kingdom Metazoa; phylum Chordata; class Mammalia; order Artiodactyla; family Bovidae; genus Bubalus; species Bubalus bubalis. The sequence continues at coordinate 52,242,742 of NC_059165.1, read as the reverse complement.
TAAGCCACATTAGAGAAGAAGCTGGCCTTGGAGGGTTTCATTATGCCCAAGAGTGCCACCTGGAAGGGGCAATGGGATTTTATCCATGAGAGTCCATTTGGAGTGTCCCTCCAGAGAACTGGCAGTGCAATGAACGGGTAGCCAGCCAGGGGGGCAACACTGCCTGGTTCATGACAGTAACAGCTCCAGGGACCACAGAATAGCCTCTGAAGAACACTTTAAAATGTCTACAAGAATCAGCTTTGAACTCTTCTCTTGTGGAGGAAAAAGAAAAAAGAAAGTCCACAGTGAAAGAGAAACATCTTGAAACAGTACTAACTTAAGAAGCTTCCACATGCTCCCTTGCCCTTCCTTTCCTCAATGTTCCAAACACCCTGGAGAGCGAAAAAAAGACAAGGACACCCCCCTCCGCACATACCGCCAACACCACCACACACACAGGCACACACACCCCCACCACACACACACACATTCACCCCACCACATACACCTAAATCCCACCACACACACCCCACCACATACACACACACCCAGCCCACCACACAGATACCCCAACACACATCTCACACACACACACACACACACACACACGCATACACACACACACACTGCAAGACGCTTGCTTCCAATATTGGTCAGAGAAAATCTACCATCATATCAAGTTCAGAGTTGTGATCACCCTCTGGGACTAGACAGTCTAATTTCTAAAATAAGACTGTGTGATTTAAAGAGATCACAGGACTTTCTGTTACATAACAGTGAGCAGAAAAATCACAGCCCTGCCCATTTTCCACTCACAGTCACAGAAAGACAGAGCCTAGAATGTAAGTTTTAAAGGGCGCAATGGAAAATAAGAATATAGTGTTTTGAATGTGTTCCATGAGCCACGCTTGTTCAAAGTACAACTGATCAAGGGTATAAATAGCTCTCTCTCTCTTTTAAACAACTGGAAAACCTTATTTCCTGAACACTAGACGCTTATCCATGCAATCACATGGTGCTTTCTCTTTAGTCACACTCTTAACTGGCTATACTGGCTTTGGCCAAAGGCCGCCATGCAGAAGGTGTTCTTACACATACTCCTACACAAGATCACATAAGGGCAAATAAAATGTAAGTTATCGCTAAGATCCAATGCCTAATTATAGAATCAGAATGGAAGACACATATTAATCACTCAGATATAGAGAGGAAATTAAAGACTGATCACCATGACATATGTAAACATATAGTCAGAGCACTCTGAAGCCAGACTGCACCTTGCTGGGGGTTACAGAGCTAATCGTGGCAGCTGGGACAAATAGGTCTGGTCATAGTCTTGTTCCTAAAGGATAAGCCACTCTCAGTTGACTGAAAGCCTTTCCCAGGCAAGAACCCAGGGTTTGTTCCAATGACCCCTCCCTTCAATGCCAACTCTTTCCCCACCAATGCTCAACACACTGCATTTCCAAAAACTTTTGGACAATTCAGAAGCAGTATGGGGTGGTAACAATAATCTTGAAATCTTGTCTTGCAGAGTCTTCTCTCATCTTCCAGGAATCACATGGCATAATGAACAGGCTCGAGTCAAAGCTGTGATAGTAGGCTTTGTCTCCACAACCAGAGCTTAGCTCAGTGAATGAAACTCAGGATGTGCTCGATAAATGACAGGTGGAAAAGAAAGTGCTTGTTAGCATGACTGCAATCCATCCTGAAGACCAAATGTCACATATAAGGCTGGTGAAGAGGAACACTGTCTCCAGAGAAGCACTGGAATAAAATCGTAAATTGATTGAGTGAGTAGCCCGCGCACTGCAAGGAAGTGTAGCCACACTCACAGCTGGAGAAAGCAATGAAGACCCAGTGCAGCCAAAATTAAATATATATATATATATATATATATATATATATATATGTATATACACATTTTCCAGCTTCAGCATGTGACTGCCAAAATGCTATTTCTTAGGAAATATAACTGTGAGTGGCACTTATTATGTGTCTAGTCCTCTGAATTTTATTATTTAGTTTTATAAATTTTCTAAAATGAACACATATAATTTAATACATAAGAAAGTAAAAGTTATAAATATACATATACCTTTTTTCTAGAAGCAAGGACTTTTGCTCACTTCTTTCACCAGAAGATTAAGAAATCTTTGTTTTACTTGACAATCGTCTGTAGAGTTTGATAATACATGTTACTTCATGAAAGAAAATACTTATATGGAAAACTGATAGAGGTGGGCAGTACTCACTCTAGATTTTAACTGTAGGAAAATAATTTCAGCAATGCACATGAAAGTGTTTTCTTCCTACCTTCAGGGAAAGCCTGTGAGCTGTAATTAAGTATTGAATTAACGTTACTGGTGTAGAATCAATGGTCAGTACAATCAACACCTGAGCCTGAATGAAACATGAGTACAGGCATCAGCAAAACTGTTGAAAAGAAACAACACTCAAGATGAACTTCTGCTGTGGTTCCAGGTCACCTAACCATAACAATCAAGGTGACAATTCCATGAATGATGATCAAATTATAAGGCCCAGATTAAGGTTTCATTTGAATGCACACATACACAGGCACAGAATATTAAAAGACTACAGCTCTTCCACTATCAAACTGAAATGTCAAACTGTAGCCTGTGACTTTAATATTGCCTTATCTGTAACTGTCTTTCTTGGTTCCCCACAAGCCAAGTGTATCATGCATATTTTTACACTATTGTATATTTTAGTGGATTTTTTGCAAGACTCTGGTAGGATTGCAACATGTTCCTTAAGGTAATTAGAAACATCCTAAGCTGTCTCAAAAGCACAGCTAGTAAGTGCTGAACTACTAGCTCAGCAGTATGTATTGAGTTCGACAAAAATTTCATTTAGGTTTTTCTCCTGAACAAACTTTTTGGCAAACATAATAAGAAGCCCCCTGTGAACCCCAGCCTCCTGCGATTATGCCCTTTGAGATCTTGCTGTCTTCATAAGTCGGCTCATTCTTGAGCTACTCTGTGTCGAGCAGCAAGTTTGTTTTCATTCATTTGTTCCTTCATTTATTCAAGAAATACTGATTGAGAACTTACTATGTGCCAGGGGTAGGGGAAACAACCACTGAAGTTTGACTTTTATGGAACTTACAGTCTTAAAATAGAAGACAGACAATAACCAAACAAAAACAAGTATGCAGTATGGCAGGTGATGATAAGCACTAAGAAGACAAAATAAAGCAGGGTAAGTGAGGGAGAGATGGGGTTTGCTCACGTAGCATTATCAAGAAAGTGCATTGGTGGCACTCAGGAAATGCTTTTTCAGCGGGTGAGGAACACAGCTATGCACAACCCTGCATTTGCTCAGTTAGCTGGTCATCAAGAAATAATGGCCTGTACTTAACTCTGTTACCCATCCATACCCCATGCATTTCCTTTTTAATTTATTGAGTTGATAATCATCCCTACCCTATTTTTGTGTTAGGAGCAAATTAATTATTAAAATACAGCCTGAGTAACCATGATAGTGTGGTCACTCACCTAGAGTCAGATATCCTGGAGTGTGAAGTCAAGTGGGCCTTAGGAAGCATTACTACAAACAAAGCTAGTGGAAGTGACAGAATTCCAACTGAGCTATTTCAAATCCTAAAAGATGATATTGTTAAAGTGTTGAACTCAGTATGTCAGCAAATTTGGAAAACTCAGCAGTGGCCACAGGACTGGAAAAATGTCAGTTTTCATTCCAATCCCAAAGAAGGGCAATGCCAAAGAATGTTCAAACTACCATATAATTGCACTCATTTCACATACTAGCAAGGTAATGCTCAAAATTCTTCAAGGTAGGCTTCAGCACTACTTGAACCAAGTGCTTCCAAATGTACAAGGTGGGTTTCGAAAAGGCAAAAAGACCAAAGATCAGCTGACATTTGTTGGATCATAGAGAAAGCAAGGGAATTTCAGAAAAACATCTACTTCTGCTTTTGACTATGCTAAAGCCTTAGACTGTATGAATCACAACAAACTTTGGAAAATTTTTAGAGATGGGAATACCAAACCTGTCTCTTGAGAAAACTATATGCAGGTCAAGAAGAAACAGTTAGAACTGGACATGGAACAACAGACTGGTTCCAAATCGGGAAAGGAGTACATCAAGGCTGTATATTGTCACCCTGCTTACTTAACTTATATTCATAGTACATCATGTGAAATGCTGGGCTGGATGAAGCACAAGCTGGAATCAAGATTGCCAGAAATATCAACAACCTCAGATATGCAGAAGACACCACCCTTATGGCAGAAAGCAAAGAACTAAAGAGCCTCTTGATGAAAGTGAAAGAGGAGAATGAAAGTTGGCTTAAAACTCAACATTCAGAAAACTAAGATCATGGCATTCGATCCCATTATTTCATGGCAAGTAGATGGGCAAACATTGGAAACAGTGACAGACTTTATTTTCTTGGACTCCAAAATCACTGCAGATGGTGACTGCAGCCATGAAATTAAAAGAATCTTGCTCCTTGGAAGAAAAGCTATGACCAACCTAGAGAGCATATTAAAAAGCAGAGACATTACTTTGTAGACAAAGGTCCCTTGAGTCAAAGCTATGGTTTTTCCAGTAGTCATGTATAGATGTCAGAGTTGGACCATAAAGAAAACTGAGCGCAGAAGAATTGATACTTTTGAACTGTGGTGCTGGAGAAGACTCTTCAGAGTCCCTTAGACTGCAAGGAGATCCAACCAGTCAATCCTAAAGGAAACCAACACTGAATATTCACTGGAAGGACTGACGCTGAAGCTGAAGCTCCAATACTTTGGCCAACCTGATGCAAGTAGCTGACTCCTTGGATAAGATTCTGATGCTGAGAAAGACTGAAGGCAGAAGGAGAAGGGGGTGGCAGAGGATGAGATGGTTAGATAGCATCATCAACTCTATGAACATGAACCTGAGCAAACTCCAGGAGACAGTGAAGCACAGGGGAGGCTGGTGTGCTGCAGTCCACAGGGTCACCAAGACTTAGCAACTGAACAACAACAACAACGGATATTAATGGCTTAGAAAAATGTTTAGCACAATACTTGGCACAGAGTTGGTGTATTACAAAGCTTGTTGACTTACAGCATTGAAAACCTTAAACAGAACTAGTTTTGACCCTCTTAGAGTTCCACACATTATCCTGGTCCTCAGTGTTTGGCTTTCCCTTTGTGAGAAAACTTTCAATTAATAACCAAAATCATAATCCACTTTATTGAGTGCTGTGACAAATAAATGTGTTGCTGTGTTAACTGACTGGATGATCATTTTGTAAATCTTTATACCCACACTAAAAGGAAAGTACTCATTAAGCCTTCCTGCAATGAAAGGAAGCATGCTCAGAGAGGTTACATGACTGCTCTGCATCACACAGCTTATAGGAGGCAGGACATGCTTGGAGCCAAGGTTATCTGATTTGAGCTGATCAGTGTTTATCATTACTCTCACGCACATAGATAATATAGCTCAGTTCAGTTGCTCGGTTGTGTTTGACTCTTTGCAACCCCATGGACTGCAGTATACCAATATTCCCTGTCCATCACCAACTGTGAGAGCTTGCTCAAACTCATGTCCATTGAGTCGGTGATGCCATCCAACCATCTCATCCTCTGTTGTCCCCTTCTCCTTCTGCCTTCAATCTTGCCCAGCATCAGGGTTTTTTCTAACGAGTCAGTTCTTCATATCAGGTGACCAAAATATTGGAGATTCATCTTCAGCATCAGTCCCCCCAATGAATACTCAGAACTGATTTCATTTAGGAATGCCTGGTTTAATCTCCTTGCAGTCCAAGGGACTCTCAAGAGTCTTCTCCAACACCACAGTTCAAAAGCAACAATTCTTTGGTACTCCGCTTTCTTTATGGTTCAGCTCTCACATCCATACATGACTATAGGAAAAACCACAGCTTTGACTAGATGGACCTTTGTTGACAAAGTAATGTCTCTACTGTTTAATATGCTGTCTAGGTTTGTCATAGTTTTTCTTTCATTGAGTGTCTTTTAATTTCATTGTTGCAGTCACCATCTGCAGTGGTTTTGGAGCCCAAGAAAATAGTCTGTCACTGTCTCCATTGTTTCCCCATCTATATGCCATGAAGTGATGGGACTGGATGCCATGATCTTCATTTTTTGTGTGTTGACTTTTAAGTCAGCTTTTTCACTCTCTTTCATATCCACCAAGAAGCTCTTTAGTTCCTCTCTGCTTTCTGTCATAAGGGTAGTGTCTTCTGCATATCTGAGGTTATTGATATTTCTCCTGGCAATTTTGATTCTAGCCTGTGCTTCATCCAGTCCAGCATTTCGCATGATGTACTTATATTATCCACTTAATTTTAAAATAGCTTTCATGTAGAAGGTTGGTTAATCAAAGTACAAAAATCACTTATCAAATATTACTACTTGAGTGGGTATGTATGTGGAGGAGGAAAGCTTTCTAACTGGAATCTGTGTATTCCTCACAATAAAATGTAGGCATTAGACTTTATCTCAAAGGAAACTTACATCCCAGATAATTTAAAAGTCTCTTCTATTCACTTATGAGATGAAGCTGGGCAAAACAAACCAGAATTAGTAGATTATCCTTAATGTCGTTCCATGATCTGAGAAAATAATTCTTGGATGAACTACCTCGTTGGACAGTCCAAAGCTACTCTCAGTGTTTATCTGAGAATGTTCTATAGCACCTATTATCGTACTGAATGTAGAGAGGCTGTTTATAGGATGTGCTTTCCTTCTCCTGTTTTTGGTCTAGCCAACCTCTAAGTTGGCTCCAATTTCCTTGCGAATTCTCCAGAGTTAGCAGAAGGCCCTTGAAGTCTTTAACCTCATAGTGATGTTTTTCCCCAAAAGACTCGGCTTCACAAAAGAGAACAAACGTGTATACTCTTCTTTTTCAAAGATTAATCAAAGACTGACTTCAATATCCCTTCCCTCTACTGCCTAGCCCTTTTCCCTTGCTTCCTTCCTTCCTGTTTTCTTTCTTCCTTCCTTTCTTTCCTTCCTTGCTTTCACCTTTCTTCCTTTCTTTCTCTCTTCAAGTTGCCTCTTTTGTTTTTAGAAGAAAAAAAAAAGACAAATAAATAAGCCAATACAGGCAGTTGGCTCGTCTCCAAAAGATGGCTGGAGATATCAAGGACCTAGAATGGTTAATGAAATTTTTCCCAATTACTCTTAGAAAAGGAAAACAAGTCTTCTCTTGCTTGTCAAGTCATATTTTGTGATGACATTATGTCTACAATAGGAGCCATCAGGTTCCAACTTGACCTTTTCTATGACATTATTAAGAACCTAAGGTGGCTCAGATAGTAAAGAATCTTCCTGCAATGCAAGAGACCTGGGTTCAACCCCTGGGTCAGGAAGACCCCTGGAGAAGGGAATGACTACCCATTCCAGTATCGTGCCTGGAGAACTCCAGGGACAGAGGAGCCTGATAGGCTATAGTTCACGGGGTCACAAAGAGCCAGACACGTCTGGGCAACTAATACTTTCACTTTCAAAATTCTTTAAAAAAGTGTACTAGAGAAACATTCTATGATTACAAATAAATTACCAAAGACTCTCAAAGGCCAGCTGTATTAAAAAAAAAAAAAAAAAAAACGTCCAAAACAATTCTTCAAAAGTTGTTGCATATATTAAACCTATCAATACTGTTTTAAAGCAAAATATACAAAGTATTATAACTGTGTTCCTCACAAAAATAATCACAGCATTTATTATATAAAATAAATTATAGCTCACTAAAGGCTGTAAGGTCTTGCAATTGGACAAAAATTTTAGATTTTATGATGGGCCACTTTTGAAACCTGTCAATGTAGCTCTGTGCACACAGATTCTCAAGAGGACACAGAATCAAAGTTTAAATGTGAGGCTCCTTTGGAAATGAGCTCTACCCTTAGCCCCTACTATAGACCCACTGAGTGCTCTTGAACAACCTAGCCTATGGGAAAGCACAGGCAGACAAACCTGGAGGGTTAAACATAGATGCACACTAACAAACTGGCCAGTGACCTGAGGGCTGCTCATCAGTGATATATTTACTACTGCCGGAAAATGAAGACTAAAACTGTTTTGCAGTGATTTGGACAATCCAAGACCTACTTTCTTAGAATCCCAAAGTTTTGGATTTTGTTAGATTCTGCTTGATCAACCACCCCTTGCTTTATTTAACAGAGACTCCCAAGATTAACAAAGTCTTGGCTTGTAGTCTTTGCATTATCACTGCAATGATTAGTGACTGTCTTTGCTGTGGCCATGTTATTCTCTTAGCATCCACCCAGGAGGACAAGAATACACACTTTTGCCTCATCACTCCAGACCAAGGTTTTGTCTCTTAGGTCTGATTTTTGTGGCCTTTTTATTGTTAATAATTATATTCGTCATCTGCTACTGAGCCTGCAAACAATAAACTCTCCTCTGACCTATATTTTTTGTTTTCCAAAGAGCTTAAAGAACCAACTCTGTGGTCTGTGTTTAAAACCAAAATAAAAACACAAACAGCCTTGGGGTGATGTTATTATGAATGCAAGATACAAGTCATAAACTTTAGTACCTGAACTTTTGTGAATTTATTTTTCTTCTTTTGCTTGTTTGGAGACTTTCTAAGCCACAGATTCATCATCCATAAAATTATAGTGTAATAAAAAATGTTATGTGCTTATAATAATATAGACAAGCATTTATAGTCATTGTTTCTGATTATTGTGTCAAAGACAGATGAGGGTTATAGAAAGATGAATGCTGGGGAGATAGAATAAAATTTTTAAATTCAGAGAATATAGAGTCCAAGCTGAGAAAATCCAAAGTAAATACAGGGTTAGAAAGACATGGACTTTTGCATGCATCACACTCGGCCATAGGGAAGAGATAACCTTCTCAGGATTCTCTGGAGTGTCCAAGTCATGCAGGGTTTCACCAAGCTCCAAGCACTGCTTAATAGCCTGCCATTCACAAGTCCTTCATAGAGGTATTTCTTCATCTAATTCTCCCTAGAAAAAGCCTGAAGACCTAAGTTGTATCCATGGATAAAATAAATAGTAGTAGAATTAACACAAGATAGACCTCTAATCTGTCAGAACAATTTTCTGGAGCCCATTGCTCTCCTAAGAGTTTAGGTGTGCTTATACCTTATAAACTATTAATAAATATTTAAATATGTATAAGTCAAATAAATATAGGAAACATATATGATAAATGTATTAAATAAACATATCATTTATAAATTTATACTGTATATAATTTTAATATATATATGCAAAGTATTATCATGAAGTCCAAAACATGTAAAGTACTCAAGAATTACCTAATTCCATTACTGCAGCATTAAATACCTGCCAGAAAACCAGTCAATTATATAACTCTATATTTTTCTCTATTTTTATACATACATCTTGATTTGTCCATCCATTAGTTAAAAATATATACTTTGGGGTTTACTAAAAATGATGCTTATTCAGAAATTCTCAGTCACATACATTTTAAGCACTACTGCTATTCACATATTTAACTTAATAATTGGTAACCTGGTAGTCCACTGGTTTGTTTTAGCAAGATCTTAGAACATGATTTCCAGGAGAAATATCAATGATCTCAGATATGCAGATGACACCACCCTTATGGCAGGCAGAAAGTGAAGAAGAACTAAAGAGCCTCTTGATGAAAATGAAAGAGGAGAGTGAAAAAGCTGGCTTAAAACCCAACATTCAAAAAACAAAGATCATGGCATCCATCACTTCATGGCAAATAGATAGGGAAACATGGAAACAGTGAAAGACTTTATTTTTTTTAGGCTCCAAAATCACTGCAGATGGTGACTGCAGCCATGAAATTAAAAGATGCTTGCTCCTTGGAAGAAAAGCTATAACCAACCTAGACAACATATTAAAAAGCAGAGACATTACTTTGTCAAAAAAGGTCCATCTAGTCAAAGCTATGGTTTTTTCAGTAGTCATGTATGGATATGAAATGTGGACCACAAAGATGGCTGAATACCAAAAGATTGATGCTTTTGAACTGTGGCGCCAGAGAAAACTCTTGAGAGTCCCTTGGACTGCAAGGAGATCAAGCCAGTCAATCCTAAAGGAAGTCAATCCTGAATATTCATGGGGGGACTGATGCTGAAGCTGAAACTCCAATACTTTGGCCACCTGATGCAAAGAGCTGACTCATTAGAAAAGACTCTGATGCTGGAAAAGACTGAAGACAGGAGGAGAAGGGGACGACAGAGGATGAGATGGCTGAATGGCATCACCAACTTGATGGACATAAATTTGAACAAGCTCTGGGAGATGGTGAAGAACAGGGAAGCCTGGTGTACTGCATTCCATGGGGTTGCAAAGAGTCAGACATGACTGAGCAACTGAATAACAACAATAGGAACAAGTATAGGGATTCCCTGGTAGCTCAGCTGGTAAAGAATCTGCCTGCAATGCAAGAGACCCCAGCTTGATTCCTGGGTCAGGAAGATCCTCTGGAGAAGGGATAGGCTACCCACTCCAGTATTCACAGGCTCCCCTGGTGGCTCAGAAAGTAAAGAATCTGCCTGCAATGTGGGAGACCTGGGTTTGATCCCTGAGTTGGGCAGATCCCCTGGAGGAGGGCATGGCAACCCACTCCAGTATTCTTGTCTGGAGAATCCTATGGACAGAGGAGCCTTGGTGGGCTGCAGTCCATGGGGTCACACAGAGTTTGACATGACTGAAGTGACTTAGCATGTATGCATGCATTGGAGAAGGAAATGGGAACCCACTCCAGTATTCTTGCCTGGAGAATCCCAGAGACAGAGGAGCCTGGTGGGCTGCTGTCTATAGGGTCACACAGAGTCGGACACGACTAAAGCGACTTCGCAGCAGCAGCATATTTACCTTCTGTGTGTTCAGTACCATCATATGTAAAATGGGCACAGTTATAATACAGCTAAGACCTAACAGAGTTATTGTGGGGATTATGTGAAATAATATATATAAAACCCTTAGAACAATTCCTGGCACATTGTAATTACAATAAATGTATCAGCTGCTGCTACTATTATACTTCCCTATATGCTACAAGGTTTATGTCCTCATTATTCCCATTTAAGAGATGAAACTGAGACTTAGAAAAGTTGAAAACACGTCCAAAGTTATGGGGCAAATATGTGCCAGATCTAGAACAAACACATAAATCTATCAACTCTAACCTAGATAGCATATTGAAAAGCAGAGACATTACTTTGCCAACAAAGGTCCGTCTAGTCATGTATGGATGTGAGAGCTGGACTGTGAAGAAGGCTGAGCACCGAAGAATTGATGCTTTTGAACTGTGGTGTTGGAGAAGACTCTTGAGAGTCCCTAGGACTGCAAGGAGATCCAACCAGTCCATTCTGAAGGAGACCAGCCCTGGGATTTCTTTGGAAGGACTGATGCTAAAGCTGAAACTCCAGTACTTTGGCCACCTGATGCGAAGAGTTGACTCATTGGAAAAGACTCTGATGCTGGGAAGGATTGGGGGCAGGAGGAGAAGGGGACGACAGAGGATGAGATGGCTGGATGGCATCACTGACTTGATGGACGTGAGTCTGAGTGAACTCCGGGAGTTGGTGATGGACAGGGAGGCCTGGCGTGCTGCGATTCATGGGGGTCGCAAAGAGTCGGACACGACTGAGCAACTGAACTGAACTGAACTAAAAGCTATAATTTCATTTTCTGTAATAAGGGTAGACTAGTGGTCTTTGTTTCCAATTTAGTGATTTTCCTGAGGGTAAATAATAACAACAACAACCATATATGCTAATATTTGTTGAATACTTATTCTGTGCCAGGCATGGTACTGAACACCAACCATGCATTATCTTATTAATCCGCACAGCAGATGTAATAACTGAGGACCACCGTTATCTCATTTTATACAGGAGGAAACTACTTTAGAGAAACTTACTCAGTCACACCACTTATAAGTGACAGAACTAAGACTCAAACCCAGATTCATATCTGAAATGGTGGTATCTTGCCTTACTTTTAGCTAAATTTATTCTCTTATTCTTCTGTTCCTCCAGCTCTCTTAACAAAAGCTAGTTCTATGTCACTGGGCACTTTGTTAGCTGTGCTTCTGTCAGACACCATTGCCAACCTGTCAATCACTGGAAAAGCAGAACTCTGTCCCATTCATATTGCTTACCTACCAGTGTCTTCCAAGTAGTAGATGCCTAATAAATCTTGGACTGAATTGAATTTCATATTGGAAGCTGGATCATGAACAATCAAATGTTGCACAGAAAACGTTTTGCATATACACTGACACTGAGTTATAACGACAAAGGGCTCGAGTCCAGTTCTTCTAAGAATGGCTAATGAATAAGAAATAACTTTCACATTAGTTAAGAGGCTCATCCTGGAAATTGGACTGATCTGGAATCAAGACCCAAGCTTACTGACATTTTTGTTAATTTTATTTATCCATTCTAAATCTCAGTTTCTTCAGATACAAATAAAAGACAAGAATAATACTGCCTCTTAGAGTTTTTTTTTATAGGATTCAATATAAATATTCATAAAGCTGCTTAGCATTGTGACTCAGACATGGTAAGCACTCGGCAAAGTTTGCTTCGTAAATAAAAACTTACCATATTTTTAAAAGTCAAAAAAATTAAAGAATAGTTCCTTGATCATTCAAGCAACTGCTTTTGTCCAGATCTACAATCTTCCTGCAGAAAGACCCCAACTATTGTGAAATAAATTTGAGCAAAGATGAATGAACAAAAAATAAATAACTCTCTAGGGAGAACTGCCCTGAAAGGGCCAAGAATGTGAGAACTAGCAGGAAAGGGGACCATTTTGTGGTAAACAGCTCCATTCTTAACCCAAGGGACACAATCCCCACTGGTGCCTTTGTGCTGTTACGTGTGATAAACGCCCTACAGAGAAGTTTTCCTTTGTTCTCCTGTCTCACTGAGAGAGTGAATTTCACATGTAGAACTCATTTATTAGGAAACTCGGATGCCTAATATATTAAGAGTTGCAAAATTAAGACTGGGTGTAAAATATTACAGTTGATAAAATAGAGTGAGCACATAAATGTCCCAAGGAATATATTACTCAGATTTCCACCAAATACTGTTTTATATATATATTTCACAATTAATCAAAAAAGAAATCTACATCCATGAAATTGCAGCACTTGAAGGTTCCTGACTGTTACAGACTGAATTATGTGCTCTTCAATTCATATGTTGAAGCTCTAAGCCCAGCGTGACTATATTGGAGATAGAGCTTGTAAGGAGTTGTGAAAGCCACTCGTCGAGTGTGACTCTTTGTGACCCCATGGACTATACAGTCCATGGAATTCTCCAGGCCAGAATACTGGAGTGGGCAGTCTTTCCCTTCTTCAGGGGATCTTAACTATCTAGGGATCGAACCCAGGTCTCCTGCATTGCAGGCTGATTCTTTACCAGCTGAGCCACAAGGGAAGCCCAAGAATACTGGAGTGGGTAGCCTATCCCTTCTCCAGCGGATTTTCCCCACCCAGCAATTGAATCGGGGTCTCCTGCATTGCAGGCGGATTCTTTACCAACTGAGCAGCTAATTGTAAGTTAGATTGTAAAAATGGAGCCTTAGTCTGATAGGACTCATGGCCTTATCTGGAGAGGACACATCAGATGCACACACACAGAGGAAAGACGATGGGAGACCAAAGTGAGAAGGTACGCTTTTACAGGCCAGAAAGAAAGTTCTCAACTCTGCCAGCACCTTGATTTTGGACTACCAGCCTCCAGAACCATGAGAAAGTGATTTTTCTGTTATTTAAGCCTCTTCAGTTCAGTTCAATTCAGTCACTCAGCCATGCCCGACTCTTTGCAATCCCATGGACTGCAGCACGCCAGGATTACCTGTCCATTCAGCAACTCCTGGAGCTTACTCAAACTCATGTCCATCGAGTCAGTGACACCATCCAACTGTCTCATCCTCTGTCACCCCCTTCTCCTCCTGCCTTCAATCTTTCCCAGCATCAGGGTCTTTTCTAATGAGTCAGGTAGCCAAAGTATTGGAGCTTCAGCTTCAGCATCAGTCCTTCCAATGAATATTCAGGACTGATTTCCTCTAGGATTGAATGGCTAGATCTCCTTGCAGTCCAAGGGACTCTCTAGAGTCCACACCACACCACAGTTCAAAAGCAACAATTCTTTGGCGCTCAGCTTTCTTTATAATCCAACTCTCACATCCATACATGACTACTGAAAAAAACATAGCTTTGACTAGATGGACGTTTGTCGACAAAGGAATGTCTCTGCTTTTTAATATGCTGTTTAGGTTGGTCATAGCTTTTCTTTCAAGGAGCAAGCATCTTTTAATTTCATGACTGCAGTCACTATCTGCAGTGATTTTGGAGTTCAAAATGTAAAGTCTTTCACTGTTTCCACTGTTTCCCCACCTATTTCCCATGAAGTGATGGGACCAGATGCTTTGATATTTGTTTTCTGAATGTTGAGCTTTAAGCCAACTTCTTCACTTTCCTCTTTCACTTTTATCAAGAGGCTCTTTAGTTCCTCTTCACTGCATATCTGAGGTTATTGATATTTCTCCTGGCAATCTTGATTCCAGCTTGTGCTTCATCCAGCCCGGCATTTCGCATGATGTACTCTGCATATAAGTAAAGTAAAAAGGGTGACAATATGCAGCCTTGACAATACTCCTTTCCTGATTTGGAACCAGTCTTTGTTCCACGTCCAGTTCTAACTGTTGCTTTTTGGCCTGCATACAGATTTCTCAAGAGGCAGGTCAGGTGGTCTGGAATTCCCATCTCTTGAAAAATTTTCCACAGTTTGTGTGATTCACATGATCAAAGGCTTTGGCACAGTCAATACAGCAGACGTAGATGTTTTTTCTGGAACTCTCTTGCTTTTTTGATGATCCATTGGATGTTGGCAATTTGATGTCTGGTTCCTCTGCCTTTTCTAAATCCAGCTTGAATATCTGGAAGTTCATGGTTCACGTACTGTTGAAGCCTGGCTTGGAGAATTTTGAGCAATTACTTTGCTAGCATGTGAGATGACTGCAATTATGTGGTAGTTTAAACATTCTTTGGCATTGCCTTTCTTTGGGACTGGAATGAAAACTGACCTTTTTCAGTCCTGTGGCCACAGCTGAGTTTTCCAAATTTGCTGGCATATTGAGTGCAGCAGTTCACAGTATCATCTTTTTTGGATTTGAAATAGCTCAGCTGGAATTCCATCACCTCCACTAGCTTTGTTCGTAGTGATGCTTCCTAAGGCCCACTTGACTTCATATTTTCTTTCAGGATGTCTTGCTCTAGGTGGGTCATCACACCATTGGGGTTATCTCCATCATGAAGATCGTTTTTGTATTATTCTTCTGTGTATTCTTGCCACCTCTTATTAATAGCTTCTGCTTCTGTTAGGACCATACCATTTCTGTCCTTTATTGAGCCCATCTTTGCATGAAATGTTCCCTTGGTATCTCTGATTTTCTTGAAGAGATCTCTAGTCTCTCCCATTCTATTAAGCCTCTTAGTCGGTGGTATTCCAATAGGACAGCTGGAACTGACTAATACACTGACTAATATTTGTATTAAATTATTTCCTGCCTTTCCATAACAATCCAATTATATTTTTCCAACAAAGAATCAGGATGGCTTATTGGATAAAGGACTTTGGAGTCCAAAAATGTAAAGTCAAGGAGTCCATTGGGAAATGGAGTTTGGATCTCCTGGTTTTCATACTTCAGACAAAAAGAAAAAAATATTAACATCCTCCCACATAACACTTGTTTTATAAAGTATCTTTTTATTAGGGATGTCTACTCTAAGTACCTCCCTGCCAACATCAAGCATGGGCAAAGGCCCATGGGAAGACAAAGATCAGCCACACCGCAGGAACAGCATAAACTAAGCAATGATATGGGTTCTTTGTTACATGGACTTAACTCGTTGTCCTTCTGAAATTTAAATTCTTTCTGGTTGAAAGGGATGCTAAAATTCCTTTTTTTTTGGCCAGCCATGCTTGATGGATTGTTGGTCAAGAGGGCAGAATAAAACCTTGGCCAGCACTGATTGATAAGGCTCTGTAGGCTTAGTGGTACTGTTGTTTAAACTGATTAAGGCTGGTCATTTTCTTACTTTTCTTCCAAAAGTATTTTTTGAGATCTGCTCTGTTGCCTGGGGAATTCCATGGACAGAGGGGCCTGATGGGCTACAGTCCATGGGGTTGCAAAGAGTCGGACACGACTGAGCAGCTAACACTTTTGAGGCTCTGTGGTTAGAGCAGAGAAGCAACAGCCTGAGTGTCTGCCTTCCGCTTCAAAAGAGTAGTTAAGTATAGACCACTATATGCAATTAACCATATTAATAAAGAAAATATTTTCTGATCATAGTAAGTACAGAAAAGATCATAAAAGAGAGTAATGGATAACTTTACATTATAATTTGGATAGAGTCTGAACTATGGTCAGACCACACTAACATGCGGGGGACAGATATCAGGGCAATTAGTGTAAAGGCCCTGTGGCAGGAACCAGCTTAGGGTGTCTGAAAATCAGAATTAAGGATGGCATGACTGGGCCAAAGAGGGAGACTAAAGCCAAGAGGGCCACGTGGAACATGATTAGGAGAGCTGGGGATTCTTCGAGCTTTGACCAACTGTTAGGGATTTAAGCTAAGTGAATCTAACTACAAGCAGTGATCTACAGGCCAAACCAGCCTACACCCTGTTTTGTAAATAAAGTTTGATTGGGGCACAGTCAAGCCCAGTCATGTAATTATTGTCTCTGCATAGGTGTGTGCTCAGTCACTTTAGTCATGTCCAACTTGGCAACCCCATGGATTGTAGCCCGCCAGGCTCCTCTGTCCACTGGATTATTCTCAAAGGAATACTGGAATGGGTTGCCATGTCCTCCTCCAGGGGATCTTCCTGACCCTGTGATCGAACTCATGTCTCCTGTGTCTCCTGCATTGGCAGGTGGATTCTTTACCTCTGAGCCACCTGGGAAGCTTCTTATTGTCTATGGCTCCTTTTGTGCTACAAGGGCAGAACTGAGCACTTGTGACAGACTATATGGCCCACAAGACCTAAAATACTGACTAACTGGCCCTTTGTAGCAAGAGTTTGCTGGAAGGGAAGTGGTGGGTGGGGGTGGCGGGGGCGGGGTTAGTTATGAGTCTCTGCAGTCATCCAATGGAAAGGTGAGGGTGACTTGGACTAGAGTGCTTGACAGCAGTACAGATGCCAGCAGGTGAACTAGGGCATGCTTTGCAAGAAGAGCTGGCACAATATCTTGAAGTTTTTCAATATGGTGGGGGAGAGGAGAGGTAAAGAGGAATCAAACTATTTCTAGCATTTTGCCTTGAGCAACCGAGTAGATAACAAAGTTCTGTACTGAGACAGGGAATTCTTAAAGAGGAGCAGCTTTGTGGAAACAGTAAGAAAGAAGAGCTGTTAGAAATGTTCAATTTGAAATGCCTTTTTCTAAAGCCTCTCTTTTTTTTTTTTTTTTTTTTTTTTGGTCACAGTGCAGTGATTCCCAAAGCAACCCAATGACTTCTTTACCCTCTTTGGTGCATAACACAACAAAACCCATGTGGCCAGTAGAATGGTACTTGACACTCCCCTGGACACTAAACCATAAACATGCTGAAGGCAGCGGGGCCATGCCTGCACTGCACCCCATTATATCTCCACGGCCAGCTCAGCACTGATATGGAGAAAAAGCTCCATAAATAAAGGTTTGAAAGGGACCTGAAGAAATAGTAACCATTCACAGTGAACTTATTATGACATTAGGAACTCAGTGAGGCATTGTACATAAATTACATTATTTAGTCCTTAGAAAAATCCTGCAAGCTAGTTGCTGCTATACCAATTGTACAGATTTGGAGACTGAGGTTTAGAGCAAGGGATCAAAAGCACAACTGCCTGCCCTACAGACCTGAGTCAGATAGAAATGGGTAAAGAGGAGGCAGGTATCAACTAATGGGATGTAGCAGTCAAAAGTACTGTAAGATAACTGCCTTCCTTAAGTGGGCAGTTTCTTCTTGGCTGCTACTGAAGCTCTTGCTATGAAAAAGCAATATTACCAGGTCTGATTTTTCAATCGAAGCTAAAAATCCATTTTTAAATAAATGTGAAAACTCTCAATTAAAAAAAAAGACATTGTCCTAGAGCAATCAGTAGAGATTCCAATTCTGGCAGGCACCTCTCATACTTTTCTCTGTGTACTAACTGCCTTTCTAGTGGGGAGAAAAGCTAATCCTTAGTAAATGTTACTGGTGAATCTGGTATAACACACTGTCCCTGTGTGTTCAGTCAAACGTACTTTTTGTTAAAGATGCTTCTTACAATGGCTAAGGGTTTCACTAGGCACTTGCCTTTTGTGTCTAGAACACTGTAACCATTCTCTGAGGTCTGAACATCTGCCTGATGCCTAGAGTGAAACCCCCCCATCATACTGTCTGAGTGGCTAATGAATTCGTGTAGTCCTTCTAATGTGATGATGCAACATGCTGACCTTACTGTGCCAACAATTCCTACAGTTTTAGGATTGTAAGATATTTAAAGATTTCAAATTCTTCCTTTTTAAAAAAATATTCATTTCTTGTTATTAAATCTGTTTTTTAGAGACTGGATATTATATTGGTGGTTTCAACTTAAATTAGTTTCATAAAAAAGATTAGAAATGCTATCACTGGCTTATCTTTTCCATTTTAAGCAACAACTACCACTAAAAAGTGTAATAAGGAGGGAAGTACGATGCTGAAAGTATTTAATAAATTGAATTTGGTAAAAAATTACTGAGTTCTATTATATCCCAGGATCTGTGCTAGGTCCCAGGATACAAAATGAATAAGCCATTGTCCTGCACTCCAGTTCCAGTGGGGGAAACAGATCAATAAATAATAATAGATTGAGATCCATGCTGTAATAGAAGGATTACAAAAGGCTCTGGGAACTTAGATAAAAGGATGATTAATAGTGATTTCATGTGGGCAGGGCTGGGAGAAGTTTAGGTCAAGGAATGCTCTACAGGAAAGGTTACAACTTAGCTCTAACTTTAAGGATGGCTGGAGCTTCAGAATTCAGGTGTAAGATGAGGTGCATTCTGAGTAACACAAGCAATTATCTATGAATAAGAAACGTACTATGAGTAAGATACTGTATTTAGCACTTATACTCCATTCTTCATAACAATCCAGTGAACTAACATATCTAAAAATGACCATCTTCCAGATTAAGAAATAGAGGCCCACAAAGGTTAAGTAATTTATCCAGGGTTTTATAGCTGGTCATTAGCAAAATATGTATTTTATTCCAAAGCTTGGGCTATTAAACACTGTATCACCAGGTAGGATAAGAAGGATGTAGATATATACTACTTTGGTTTGAGGATTAGAGATTAGTCTCTTATGAATAAAGGTAACTTGCATTGATGTGTGCTGCAATAGACGGTACAGGTAGGGATCAACTGTGAATATTCTGATGTAAGACTTGTAAACAGGATCCATATTTTAAGCCTGCAGAGTTGAAGCTTTACTTCATAGACATCAAGGATTCTTTGGATGATTGTAAAATTCATGACCAAGAATGAGCTCATTAGATAAATTCAGGGGCTTTGAAGCACCTCTGGAGAAATCAAACGCTAGAAAACCTGCTAACAGATTATTGAAATAATGCAGACAAAAGACAATGATGGTCCAAGCTCAGGGACTGGTGGTAAGGACAGAAAAGATAAGGATGTAAAATGATGTTGTGGAGGGAAACATCAACATGATTTCAGAATGAATTTATGGAAGGGATGAGGAGAGGTATCACTGGTGATGCTAGGGATTCTGCTTGAATAATTGAGTAGGTGTTGATGTGAAAGGTAGAGCATAACAGAAAGGTCTAGGGATGTTCAAATTGATAACGCTAAGAAATAACTGGGAATATGGAAATTTGTCTTGAAAACATAGATTTAGGAACCACAAAAAAGGGGGGTATCATCTACACCCAGGCAAAGTGTGGAAATGAGAGGAAATGAAGACCCGAGACACAACAGCAACACCAGTAACAGTTACACAAGAATGTTAACAACAAGGTTTAACCTGACACTAAGCACAAATCTTTCCAGTCCCTCTGCAATTTTAGTTAGTTGTTTAAAATTAACCAAGGTTCAGTAACTTCTCTTTCTTTTTTACAGATATAAGTATTTAATGGTTAGTGGGTCAGAGTATTCACTAGTACCAGGCTATCAGAGAACTGGACATATTACAGTTGGGGATCCATAAAGATAATTGAGATACTTTACTTTAATCTACATAGGTGTGTATATCCTATAGGGTCTTAATAAAAAGGAACACAACTTACTTACATTCATGTAACTCATATAAAAGTATCATAAACAGATCAGTGCAAAAAGAAAGGTCCAACATAAATATTTAAATGTTTTTTAAGAAGGAAGAGTTACTGTGATTACTAATGTTCCAATTGTAATGGACTAAAAGAAAGTACAATGCTTTGAAAGAATTACTTTTCAAAGCACCTTATATTTCTAGGTAGGGGCGAAAGCATTAGAACAAAGCATTCTATCAAAGACAATTTGCATTCATTTTGTCTCTATAGGAGAGAAGGTCAACAGAATCCAACAGGGAGTCTCTTGCCCTCTCTCCTTACCCTGGTACGTGCAGAGGTTAGAACAGTCTAACTATTTAGCCTTAGAATTACTACATACTCCACCTTCCCAGCTATTCAGAAAGGCTTTGTTCATGAAAAGTTCTCATGGTTATAAAACACTAAGCAAAAAAAAAAACCCTTTTCTTCTGTGATGTGCTGTATTACATTTCTTTTTGTTTGAGGAATTGAAAAAGCTTTACAAATAAGACCTAATAAATCTCTTTAAGACAGCTGTTTGTGGGAACTCTTCCCCATTCAATGGAGACTGGGGACAGGTAAGGGGAGAAGAGAGGCTGAGAGAAAAGGAGGGCAGACAGGCACCCTCTGTCATCTAAAGTCACCAAACAAGTTCAGGGTTGCACACATTTGTCCTCCGACTGGCCTTGTCTAGCTAAACAGTTAGTGCTTTACCCTTCCCAGCTGGTAGCTGCTGTTTCTAGAGTTTGCCATCTGTTAACACAAGGTGAGCAACAGCAAACAAAACACCAGAAGTCCAGGGGGTAGGAGATAAAAGAAGGAAGTCAAGAAAAATGAACAATTCCAGGTGCTTTTTGTGTTTAAGAAACTGTTAGATGCTGTCACATTTCCAGTAAGCACTCAATAAATATTTAGCTTCTTGCCTTTCACATAATTTATGCTATCTGATTAAAGGAAACAAAAGAATCCCTGTGCATTAAAACTACTGGTCATGAAGCAAGCCAATTTATGTATTACAGTGCAGAAGCATGAAGGAAAGGCCTGGTGCAGAGCTCGGTCAAGGTCAGCTTGTATGCTCTGCTTAGTGATTACACCAGGTATGACCCATTCCATTCACACATAACACTACTACCAAAAATGAAGAATCCAAGAACAAGGGATGGAGGTCGCCATTGGGACAAAGGATACAAATTATCCACCATCTTCTCTCTAGCAGAGAACTCCTCACAAATGAAGTCTCTGCCTGAGGTTTTACTTTGTTAACAGATCAGAGACTGTGATGGGGCATTAGGGAGACATTTTTTTACTCTGTGTGTGTGTGTGTGTTTAGTTGCTCAGTCGTGTCCAACTCATTTCAACCCCATGGACTGTAGCCCCATATACAGATTCCTCTGTATATGGGGATTCTCTAGGCAAGAATTCTGGAGTGGGTTGTCATGCCCTCCTTCAGGGGATCTTCTCAACCCAGGGATCAAACCCAGGTATCCCACATTGCAGGCCAATTCTTTACTGTCTGAGCCACCGGGGAAGCCCAAAAATACTGGAGTGGGTAGCCTATTCCTTCTCCATGGGGAACTTCCCTATGGATTGAACCAGGGTCTCCTGAATTGCAGGTGGATTCTTTACCAGCTGAGCTACCTGGGAAGCCCTTACTCTCTCTTCAGTTCAGTTCAGTTCAGTCACTCAGTTGTGTCCGACTCTTTGCGACCCCATGAATCGCAGCACGCCAGGCCTCCCTGTCCATCACCAACTCCCGGAGTTCACTCAGACTCACGTCCATCAAGTCAGTGATGCCATCCAGCCATCTCATCCTCTGTCGTCCCCTTCTCCTCCTGCCCCCAATCCCTCCCAGCATCAGAGTCTTTTCCAATGAGTCAACTCTTCACATCAGGTGGCCAAAGTACCGGAGTTTCAGTTTTAGCATCATTCCTTCCAAAGAACACCCAGGACTGATCTCCTTTAGAATGTACTGGTTGGATCTCCTTACAGTCCAAGGGACTCTCAAGAATCTTCTCCAACACCACAGTTCAAAAGCATCAATTCTTCGGCGCTCAGCTTTCTTCACAGTCCAACTCTCACATCCATACATGACTACTGGAAACACCATAGCCTTGATTAGATGGACCTTTGCTGGCAAAGTAATGTCTCTGCTTTTGAATATGCTATCTAGGTTGGTCATAACTCTCCTTCCAAGGAGTAAGCATCATTTAATTTCATGGCTGCAATCACCATCTGCAGTGATTTTGGAGCCCAAAAAAATAAAGTCTGACACTGTTTCCACTATTTCCCCACCTATTTCCCATGAAGTGATGGGACCAGATGCCATGATCTTGGTTTTCTGAGTTCATGGGGTCGCAAAGAGTCAGACACAACTGAGCAACTGAACTGAAGATGCAAGAAATAGAACTGAGAGGGAAAAGTGGATGATTCAGGAAAGAGTATGACTGCAGGAGAAAATATCCAGGTGTCCAGGTGAGAGGGGATAAGATCCAGAACTAACACGCTCCTCGTTTACCTTGACAGGTTTAGGGAGTCTCTTCCACTGAGAAATGCATGAGACCCATGGGCAAAAATAAACACTCTAATTATAACTACAACCTCATATACATATTAGCCAGGTTAGAAGGAAATAGGAGTGTTTGAAGAGTTAAATGAGGATACTAAGCGGATTTTCCTCTTCTTATATCCTTTAATATCTGTTTTCATAATAAACAGAAATTTTTAAAAGTAACAAATCCTCAAAAAGGCTCCTTACTCAAGGTGTTCTCACAAAGTTACACAGCAAGAAAAGAGTTGACAAATATACAGTTATTTTGATACATTAAAAACACCTGGACTATTATTTTTGACAATGCAGTGCTTTTGATGGTAAATACTATATATAACCCTATATTAATTCTTCATAGAGTTAATAAATGCCCATGTAGTTTTACTATGTGTCATACTGTTTTAAGAACTTTATAAATATCAACACAACTAATACTCAATATTTATTACATAGGTAGCATCATTTTTCCCATAGGAGGAGTCTGCAGTACAAAGAGATTCTTGTCCAGAATCATAGAGCTAAAAAGTCGGGGAGCTGAGATTCAAACTCCAGCACTCTGATACCAGAATCCTTGCCCTGAACCTCTCTGCTGTGTTTTGAATGCTATCTCACTTCATCTTAACAAATTTTAAGAGAAGTATATTATTATATACTGAACAGAGAAGAAAGGTGAGACTTTGAAAGTTAGATAACTTTCTCAGGATTATATTGTTTAAGTGGCTGTACCTGGATCTTTCTTTCTCAGCACTTAACACTATATAGGTTTTAGAAACAGAAAAGGTAGAAAGTTTACATGTCTTAACACTCAAAAATGCTGAGTAAATATGATAAGCGGTATAGAAAGGAAATTTTTTAATCAAGATAATGGAACAGATTGAATGATGAAGATAATTATTTAATGATATTATATGCCTTGATTTATAAGACAGTTGCTGAGCTCAAGAACTGTACAACTTGGACACAATTTATTCCATATAAAAGCCATTTTTAACACTTGGTATGGACAGGGATAAAAAACATATATCTAAGTTACATATATAGAAATGTATATAGGAATATGTATTGTTAAAAATTATTCATGTTAATTGGAAAAAATAGGCTTTACAGACAAGCAAAAGAGGAAAAAAGGGAGGGAAAAGAGGGTGAGAGGGAAGGAGGAAGAAAACCATATCTGGAAAGGATATGAGGGTTTGTTGCATGTAATTCTAGACACACACATATACAGATAAATACATTTTTATATAAATGGTATCATACTATGTTTTTGTCTTTTGGTTTTTTTCCTGTTACCTCTTTTTCTAACTAAAACCATACTGGGAGAACAGTCTTTATCAATATGCCTGTATACTCAGTTGCTCAGTTGTGTCTGACTCTTTGTGACTCCATGGACTATATATAGCCCACCAGGTTCCTCTGTCCATGTGACTTTCCAGGCAAGAATACTGGAATGGGTTGTCATTCCCTTCTTCAGGGGATCTTCCCAACCTAGAGATCAAACCCATGTCTCTTGTGTCTCCTGCTTGACAGGCAAATTCTTTACCACTGCACCACCTAATACGCAGGTATTTATTATTTTTATGATTGTGTCATATTCTATTGTTGGGATTGTACTCTAATATGTGTAGTCTTCTTCTATTACTGGATGATTAGGTTATGTATTATTTTGATAGGGGTGTCATAACAAAACACCAGAGGCTGAGTGACTTAAACAACACAACTTTATTTTCTCATAGTTCTGATGGCTGGCAGTCCAAGATCAAGGTGCTAGCAAAGTTGGTTTCCAGTGAGACCTTTCCTCATGGCTTACAGATAACTGCCTTCTCATTTTGTCCTTAGAAGGCCTTTTCTCTTCTATGTTAATTGGAAAAAATAGGCTTTACAGACAAGTATGTAAGACCCAGCACATTCCTGGAATAACCTTTTTCTTCTTCTTCTAAGGACACCAGTCATACCGAATTAGGGGACACACTCTTATGACCTCATTTAACCTCAATTACCTCCTTAAAGGCCCTATCTCCAAATATAGTCACAATGGGGATTAGGGTTTCAACATATGAATTTGTGGGGGAAACAATGCAGACCATCGCAGGTTGTTTCCAATTTTTTAGTAGTACAAATCATATTGATGACAAATGATACAGTGATTTTTATTCAATCATTCTTCCCCTAGGATATAATCCTAATAGCATAATTGCTAGGTCAAACAGTCTGTCATTTTAAGGCTTTTGGTATGAACTGCCAAGCTGTTTTCTGGAAACAACTTCTTTTCTTTTGAACTTCTGGCAGTAGACAATGAGAATGAAAGCACAGCCATTTTAAAGAACAATATACATGTGTAATATTCTCTTGACTGTCTATGATATGGGATGTGTGGCCCCAGATCACAACAGTTTCAGTCCCATCTGAAATCTGGAGAGAACGTCATGAGAAAGACAAAGAGTCAGAAGAGCCTGGGTTGATGCATTCAAAGAGTTTCCTATAGCATCTCTGTTGGCTCTATTTTAAATTACTCTTTTTAGTTCTACACGTTGCATTGAGAAGATAAAACCTAGGCCTCTCTGACAAACAGAAAAATGGTGGGACAAAAAGACTGCAGGCGCATACTGGTTACTTTGGGGAAGGCTCTGAGCCTGTCTTTCCTAGCTTGCTGTAAGTTAACACACTTGAAAGGAGCCTTTTCCTACTCAGCACTGTCTCTGTAAATATTCCCTTCTGCTGTCTCCTGCAGAGGTCAGGTTACTGCAGGCTTTTGAATATCCTACAGACACTGCAGGGAATTAAGTTCAGAATCACTACTTCCTCTTCATTGCCTTTTGTCTCAAGTGTGCTGACTCTAGTATTGGGAGAATAATTTACAGGGGGAGAGGGATCTCAAACTGAAATAGAGAGAAGGTGGCTTCCTTCCTGCAGGGAACAGAGCCAATCCATGTATTCATGTCTCTAATATTGTTTGTGGACTAGAGGAGCAGTTCAATGAATCAGGCACCTTGAAGTTTTTAATGTAGTTTTGGTGAGTGGAAACAACATAATGGGGAAGACATCAAGAGAGGAAGAAAGACTTGGCATGAATAGGGGGAGCGCATTTAAAAGCAAATCACCAAGAGTTGATATTATTTAGTGTTTCTACCATGACATTTTACCTCTATTAAGTTAAACACACAGCAAGAATATGGAAAAGTAGAAAATTAGATAACATGATCAATGAGCTATCATGCGAAAGCGACATATTATCCACTAGTAAGACAATAAAGTGGAATGGAAAACCTTTAGAGACCCAGATTAAGACAGCTGGGACACTAACCAGCTGTGTGGTCTCAGGTAAGTATGCAACCTCTAGGAGTTTAGTCTCCTTCCAGGACTTATGAGGATATTAATACCAAGTTAACAGAAGAGTTAACAGCCTTAAGTGAGATGACAAGCAAAATACTCAGCATAGTACACAGCATAGAGAATGCACTCATAAAACAGAGGCTTCCTTCCACTTCCAGAAAATGGAGGAGGACTATAAATTCTTCAAGAGCTTTTCAATATAGATATGGAGACAAAATGAGAACATTTAAACAAAGAGAACAGTTATGCACTAAACAGTGTGGTAGTAATCACAAGTCTGATAGAAATTCAGACAAAGGGAGAACTGAGAGCACCAGACTACTCTGCCAGTGAAAGATTCGTCAAATTGCTGGGTCTTACATACTAGGTATCTGGGATAAGTAACAGAGAAGCTAACTGAGGAAAGAAGATGTTGAAAGCGGGTGGATGGGGTAAGGGATGCTCGAGCAGACACAATAAAATGGTAGGGGCACAGAATAAAATTAAGCAAAAGTGGGCTTCTCTGGTGGCTCAGAGAGTAAAAAATCTGCTTGCAATGTGGGAGACCTGGGTTCGATCCCTGGGTTGGGAAGATCCCCTGGAGAATGGAATGGCTAACCCCTCCAGTATTCTTGCCTGGAGAATTCCATGAACAAAGGAGCCTGGCAGGCTACAGTCCACGAGGCCGCAAAGAGTCAGACACAACCAAGAGACTAACACTTTCACTTTTAAGCAAAAGTGACAAATAAAATCCTTCACTTGACCTACAGTTTATGTAAAAAGCAATTCATTCTCATAATAGATACATTAAAATATAGCTAGAATGACTAAGAAGGATTATACAATGAGTATCTACTGAATAAATACTAATAGTTAATAATACTGGTTTGTTATAATTCGTTTTGCAAATTAAGAAAAAGATCCATGAATAAAAACCAATTGGTCCTATTTTCCAAAAAAGAAATGACCCCCATTATTAATTTGCACAACTATTAGGTGATGGTATTATAATCACTCTGGTTTGCTTAACCTGATCTTACGACTTTCCCTTCAGTATTGCAACAGCTAACAACTGGCAGGAGAGCATTGCTGGTCTTCATTTGGCTTGTCTAAATTCTACGGCTTTCATTTCCTACCTATACTTATGACTGATAATTATTTTAATTCATTTTTTTAAAGAAAGAAAACAATGAAATAATTTATTTTAGTGGTAAAGAATATGAGATCTGTTTTTCCTTCCATAATACCCATCAGAAACTTTCTAAAATGTTCAGGTAGAGGCAACTTAAAAAGTCCTTTCTGGAAGACATAGCTGGAGGCACAACAGGCATAACCCTTACAGACTTCAGATTGTACTATAAAGCTACAATAATTGAAACAGTGTGAGACTGGCATTAAAAGAGACATATAGATCAATGGAACAGAATAGAGAGCCCAGAAATAAATCCACACATCTATGGTCAATTAATCTATAAATATATAATGAAGAAAAGACAGTTTCTTCATCTAGCTAGTTATATGTAAATCAATGAAGTTAGAACACTCTCTCACATCATATACAAAAATAAACTCAAAATGGCTTAAAGACCTAAATATAAGACATGACACCCTAAAACTCCTAGAAGAGAACACAGGCAAAACATTCTCTGACATCAGTTCAGTTCACTCACTCAGTCGTGTCTGACTGTTTGAGACCCCATGAACCACAGCATGCCAGGCCTCCCTATCCATCACCAACTCCCAGAGTCTACCCAAACCCATGTCCATTGAGTTGGTGATGCCATCCAACCATCTCATCCTCTGTCGTTCCCTTCTCCTCCTACCCTCAATCTTTCCCAGCATCAGGGTCTTTTCAAATGAGTCAGCTCTTCACATCAGGTGGCCAAATTTTCTTAAAACAGTCCACCAAGGCAAAAGAAATAAGAACAAAAATAAACAAACGAGACCTAACTAAAATTAAAAGCTTTTGCACAGCAAAGGAAATCATAAATAAAATGAAAAAGCAGCCTATGTAATGGGATAAATATTTGGAAATGATGCAACTCAAGGGGTGCAACTCATACAGCACAATATCAGAAAACAAACAACCCAATGCAGAAGATTTAATAGACATTTTTCCAAAGAAGACACAGATGACTGACAGGCACATGAAAAGATGCTCAACATCACAAATTATTTGGGAAATGAAAATCAAAACTACAATGAGTTATTACCTCACGCCGGTTAGAATGGCCATCATCAAAAAATCTACAAACAATAAATGCTGGAGAAGGTGTGGGAAAAAGGGAAGCATCCTGTATCATTGGTAGGAATGTTAACTGGTACAGCCACTATGGAGAACTGTATGGAGGTTCCTTAAAAATCTAAAAATAGAACTATTATATGATACAACAATCCCATTCCTGGGTTTATATCTGGAAAAGATGAACTCTAATTCAAAAAGATACATACATCTGATTGTTTACAGCAGCACTATTTACAATACCCAAGACATGGAAGCAACCCAAGTGCCCACTGATAGATGACTGACTTAAGAAAATATTGCATATATATATATATATACACACACATATATACATATATACATATATATATACACACACACACACACAATGGAATATTAGCCATAAAAGAAACATTGCCATTGGCAGCATCATGGCTGGACCTAGAGAATATTACTCTCAGTGAAGTAAGTAAGACAGAGAAAGGTAAATAATTATATCACTTATATGTGGAATCAAAAAAAATACAAATGAATTTATACACAAAACAAAAACATACCGAAAAACACAGAAAACAAACTTATGGTTACCAAAAGGGGAAGGCAGGGGGCAGGGATAAACTAGGAGTATCGTATTAACAGATAGAAACTACTATATAAAAGAGGCTTCCCAGGTGGCACTAGTGGCAAAGAACCCACTTGCCAATGCAGGAGATGTAAGAGATACAGATTCGATCCCTGAGGGGGAAGATCCCTGGAAGAAGAAATGGCAACCCACTCCAGTATTCTTGCCTGGAGAATCCCGTGGACAGAGGAGCCTGGCGGGTTACAGTCCACGGGGTCTCAAAGAGTCGGAGACGAGTGAAGTGACTTGACACGCACACACACATTACTACAGCTAGGCCCTGAGCGACTGAGCATGCACACACACACACACACACACACACACACACACACACACATACATACGTAACTGAATCACTTGGCTGTATACCTGAAACTAACACAACATTATAAATCAACCATATCTCAATAAAAGAGAAAGGTCCTGAGTCTGTCACTGGAGGAACTAGGAAAAGCAAAACAAATAAAATCAAAGAACACAAAACAAAAACAAAAAAGTTATTTTTGTTTGCTTCTTGTCTTATTAGGCAAGCAATACGTGTTCATTGGAAAAAACCCAGGAAACCTTAACAACAAAAATTCAAAAATAAAAAATAAAATTCATTTACACTTCTACCACCTAAACACTTTTTGCATTTTTAGATTTCCTTCATGTCTCTTTTCCTATGCATATGTGAACATATTTTCAACATAGTGTTTTTAAATCTAGATTTTCACTAAATACATTCTAAATATCTTTCCACATCATTAAAATTTTTTATCTGTAATGTTGTTGAAAATGTTTATAGCACAGGCCTTCTGCAATGTTCTTTCCCCATATTTTCTTTATATTCCAACCAGTCAAGGCAATTTTATGCAGCTTTACTTTTTATAGCTGTATATTATAAATTTAAATATTATGTTAATATGCATTTTGGAGCCATCTGCAATTCTATTCCTTTTCTTAGATTTTATTTCTCCCTCTTTTTCTCCCCTTCTTACTTCACTTCCCTTGTCTTCCTTTGTCTCCTTGGAGGCTACAGGGAGAAAAAAGCCAGGTCCATAAATAACTGTAATCACTACCACAGGCAAATAAAAGGACTCTGGATTTCAAAAGAGAATTCCTTCATCAGTTTGCAAATATGCCTACACATCTGAAGGCAAAGACCCTTCTGAACACTTAGTTATTTTCCTTTCAAGAGGAGCAACAAGAAAATAAGAGGCAATATTTTTTTCTCTTTTCACAGTTGAAAAAACAAAAATCAAGAATGGACAGGAT
This sequence comes from Bubalus bubalis, assembly GCF_019923935.1. Lineage (NCBI taxonomy): Eukaryota > Metazoa > Chordata > Mammalia > Artiodactyla > Bovidae > Bubalus > Bubalus bubalis. Next base: position 52,212,463 of record NC_059165.1, on the reverse strand, counting down.
GCCTGCTCATGTCATACAGCTGAACAAAGATTAAACCCAGGATTTCTGAATCCCAGTTTTGTGTTTTCACACTGTGGCACACAGCCCTACCCTAAAAAAAAAAAAAAAAAAAATTATAGCTGGGATATGTGAACTTTGTATTAAGACAAAGAATGTAAGAAGAGAGTACTTTTCAAGTGAAACAATTCTCTGATTTTGTGAGGAATTCTACTGACCTGATATACAACAGTAAAATCTGTCCTGAGAAATGGGAGGGAATGAAAAGGACAATCCTGCATCCATTCATTTAATGTTTTTCGATCAAGCAGAGCTATGTTCATGTGTGCATGTGTGACAGTTGCTTCCGTTGTGTCTGACTCTTCTCTACCCTATGGACTGCAGTCCGCCAGGCTTCTCTGTCCATGGGATACTCCAGGTGAAAATACTGGAGTGGGCTGCCATGTCCTCTTCCAGGGGATCTTCTCGCCCCAGGGATCAAACCCATGTCTCTTATGTCTCCTGCATTGGCAGGCATGTTCTTTACCACTAGCGCCATCTGGGAAGTCCCAGCTACATTCATACTTTGATTAAAACATCACACATATGGCAAGCTGGCTTCCCCAAGGGGAACTCTAGAAAGTGACTTCCTGAAGGCACAAGAGTAAATATTCTGTAGGAAAGAGAATGCTCCTGCCCTGAGGGTCTACTTCGATAGGTTCAAAATGTTGAGTGGGAAGAATCCTTGAATATAATCTAATACAGCCCCTTATAAAACCTAGGAAACCTCTTAATAATACCTCTGTCAGTCAATTATTCACCTTGTGCTTGAACATCAGCACTTATGGAGGATACAGACTCTGGGCTGAAGCCAAGAAAAAGTAAAGTCAATACTTTTATTCATTGGACTATCTAATTAGCCCTGCATATACTATGCTGTATGCCTTTTTATTTGTATGACTTGTATTTAATGACCTTTTTGCTAAAATGAACGGCAACATCACATACACACACATACACAATGAAATAGAAAAACAACAAAAAGCCAATATTGTTTTATTACCTTGGGAAGCATTTATTATGACACAGGATGGATGGCTAATGTGATGGACACTCAGAGGGTCATAAACATATTACAACTGGAAGGGTCGTTTTTATAGATAAACTAGCACAAGACTTTCCTTATACTTAAAAAGAAATAAAGTTTAAGAGATTTGCTAGGCTCTTATAGGTCTCTGCTTCAGTGGCATTTGACTACATAGAGAGAGAGAGAGAGTTCACAGATTATTTAATATAGAGGTTGGAGTACTGATAATCACAGCTCAAAGAAGGAAAAACACCAAAGGCAGGTGGATCAAGATCAATACTCTCATTAAATACTCAGTTACCTTTCCCCTCTGGATTTATGTTTTCCCTCACTTTCTCAGTGATGTTTTTCTGTATTAAATACAGAAAGAATAATCAGGAAAGAGTTCCTTGACTGTAGCTGAAATCAATGTATCTAACATGTTTTCCAATACTTACTGTGCATGTATGTGGCCTCATTATATTCACACGCCAGGAAAGTTTCAAAGGGGAAAAAAACTGTAGGAAGCCATTCATAATTTTCTCTTCAGGATTTAACAGTCTTTCTTACCTCAGTCTTACACTGTTTTCTAATACATCACAAGGGATAAAGTTAGTATATTAAAATTCAAAACACAGCAAATTATTCATGCTGCAAAGTGATTGTTTATGTGATTTTATTTTGCTTTATTTTAAAAATTCATAGTCTGCATTATTCTTTGGAAAGGAGTCACTATATAATAGATATTCCATGTAAAGGGGTCACCATATATATAGTGATATTCCATGTCACTATGACATTCCTTTTGAAAAGGCAGGTTACAATGCCTCTCCTCCACTTTCAGATGAATAAGTTCAATCTTTAATCATCATGAATTTACTCATTTCCTTCATTTATGTTCCTTGACGGATGTTTCTCAGTTTCCTTGTATAGATTTTCACATGTTTGATACCCAGTTTCAAATGTTCTTATGTTCTGATAAAGGCTCTGAGTGTATCAGCATAATTTTAGTGCCTAAATGCTTACTGCATACCTTTGGGATTGAGTCTTACTCATCTTTGTATGTTCCCCACTCTTCACTCCTCCACACATATACATTAGAAGAATACATCATAGGTGTCAGATTTATTTTTAAACATAATTTTCCTTTGTATTAAAATTATGGCTGCAAATTCAAAGAATACTCATTTGCATTTGGTTTGAAGAGTATATTAAAGTTCTGTTTTCATTCAAAATGTTCTAATACATCCCTACTTGCTATTTACACAGATTGACCAGATGATTTCATGAAAAGAAAACTTTAACTCTGGTTAGTAACTCACATAAGAAATAAGATCTTAAGTTAGCTTAAGGTATCAATTAGATGGGTTTGGTCAGGTAGTGTTAAAATATATGATCAAAGGTAAGTATTACTATGTGTAACACAAAGCAACAGGAAATAGTCACTAAAAAGTCTTTCACATTCCGTTTTTATTTCTTTAGTAAAGATCAAATACAGTTTAGCTAAAATAAGACTCTGTATCTTGATGACAAAGGTTAAGGTATTCCTTTCTTTTTTTTGGAGGCTATGTCCTCTGGTGGCTGAAGAGGAAAGCCATCCCATTACAACTGTTAACTCTTATTTTACTGATAACTCTTGTTATAGATCTATCTCCTTAAGTACTTTATAAGCCTTTTGAGAATAAGAACCCGATCTTTATCCCATATACCTAGTATAAAGACAAATACTTAGGAACCATTCAGAAAATCATTTGTTAGCTGGTTGAACATTTTTCTGTCTTAGTTTCCTCAACTACAGGAGTAGGAAAGGGGTACAATAGTACCCACAGCTGAGGTGTTATATTTGCAAAGTGTTCAGAACCTCACAGGGCACACAACAGGTGCTCATTCAGTACTGCTCCCCTTCACAACTCAAAGAGTCAGACACGACTGAGCGACTTCACTTTCCACTTTCATGCATTGGAGAAGGAAACGGCAACCCACTCCAGTGTTCTTGCCTGGAGAATCCCAGGGACGGGGGAGCCTGGTGGGCTGCCATCTATGGGGTCGCATAGAGTCGGACATGACTGAAGTGACTTAGCAGCAGCAGCAGCATGCTCTCTCATCATATAAACCTTATTTGAGCTCTTCAGTGAAAATGAATCACATGGTGTTAAGCTTGGAGTTTTGTCTAATTCAAATAAACACTGTGAACTAAAACCACTAGAGGCTGATGAAAGTAAGATGATGAATATCCAAGTGAAAATTTAAAAAAATTAATTTTTAAAGAAATTAGATATTTGGGCACACATAATATTAATTAGATCATTGGGTTCTCAAACAATTTTGTGAAAGGATCTTTTTCTCAAAACTTTAGGATGACATTCAGTGGGTATCTGTGTTTGTGTGTGTATGAGTGTGTGCTTAGAAAGCCAGGACGACCCCATCCTCCCAGCCTTTCCTTTATGTCTCTGGCTCACCAGAGACATTGTGGTTGTCCATAAAAGCCAATTTGGAGCCTCTGATCTAGAGACAGCAGAACTTCTATCTTTCAGAAGCCCTGCAAAGGCACTCTGGACAGTTAATTATTTGGATTTGTGGATGATTCAGAAGTTTGGATGACCAAATTTTTCTTTTAAAAATATTCACCACATTTTACTAGATAAATAAGTAAATTTTATTTTAGTAAGTTTGGAAATCATAAAAAAAAAAAACCAACAAAGAAATTTCTCATAAAGTTCAGTTCAGTCGCTCAGTTGTGTCTGACTCTTTGCAACCACATGGACTGCAGCACACCAGGCCTCCCTGTCCATCACTAACTGCCAGAGCTTACTAAAACTCATACCCATCGAGTTGGTAATGCCATCCAACCATCTCATTCTCTGTTGTCCCCTTCTCCTCCTGCCCTCAATCTTTCCCAGCATCAGGGTCTTTTCAAATGAGTCAGTTCTTCACATCAGGTGGCCAAAGTATTGGTGTTTCAGCTTCACCATCAGTCCTTCCAATGAATATTCAGGACTGATTTCCTTTAGGATTGACTGGTTGGATCTCCTTGCACTCTAAGGGACTCTCAAGAGTCTTCAACATCACAGTTCAAAAGCATCAATTCTTCGGCGCTCAGCTTTCTTTATAGTCCAACTCTCACATCCATACATGACTACTGGAAAGACCATAGCTTTGACTAGACGGACCTTTGTTCACAAAGTAATGTCTCTGCTTTTTAATATGCTGTCTAAGTTGGTTATAACTTTTCTTCCAAGGAGCGAGTGTCTTTTAATTTCATGGCTGCAATCACCATCTGCAGTTACTAGTGTGCTAAGTTGATTCAGCTGGGTAGTCAGACTTTTTGCAACCCTATGCGCTGTACCCTGCCAAGCTCCTCTGTCCACAGAAGATTTCCTAGGCAAGAATACTGGAGTGGGTTGCCATGCCCACCTCCAGGGGATCTTCCCAACCCAGGGATCTAACCCACACCTCTTTATGTCTCTTGCATTCACAGGCAGATTCTTTACCACTAGTGCCTCCTGGGAAGCCCCAAAGTTACTACCCAGATCTAATTCCTGTTACTATTTTGATTTGAACTTACAAAATATATATATGTTTATGTAATTTTTTCTCTTTTCACAAAACTGATATTAAATTCCATCTTTTGATTTTTGAACTCTTTTATTCTTCTAATTTAAAAGAGGTATCTTACATGTTTTCCTGTCACTGAACCTTTTCCTACAACATACTGCTTAGAGAGTTTCATTACATTCAACGGTTGGCATAGGCCACAAATAATTTATCAAATATATCTCACCTATATACAGGGACAGGCAAATCAAGGTTTCAACCTTTTTTCATCCAAACTTACTTTTGTCAAAACTCTAGCTATTCAGTACAAGCTAAAAACTGAAACAAAAGAAGTTTTAAGTTGCATGAATTTAGAACCATGGAAACTATAAGAGCACAGAAATATGCTCTTCATAGTATTAAATTCTGGGATTTGTACCGCTCAGTCCTTTTTACAATTGAGGATTTTTTCCAGAAATGAAATTCTTGTAAAACTACTCTCTGAATCCTTTAGAGAAAAACAAAATTTCACAGTTTACAGAATTGTGAAAAACACAGCATACAAGGTTTTCTGGGGTTTTTATTGCTTCAAAAAAGTAGAAAGGAAAACTAGAGAATATTCTTTTATTAAAATATATTTAATACCTATTTAGGTATTTGTTTTAAAGAGAGAATCCCAGATTATGTTGTCAAATACACGTAACTCACAAATTATCTCCTAAGAGTTATTAAAACAAAAACTCCAAATGGTTTTAGGACTGGAGTTCATTCAACCCTTTGTTTTCATTCCTCACTGAAGAAACTATGGTTATGTGGACTTTGTTCTCGAGTGTCAATTTTAACAGAGTGTTACTATCCTTACTTTGCAAGAATTGGGTCTCGATTAATATTTAACAATAATAATAACATTAAAATATATTTGGCCTTTCTTTATTTAGTTTTCAGAAGCACAATCAAGTTTCCACTGCAAGAAGGAAGAGGTTTAGCTCATTAGGTAATATGACATTGGAGTCAGGAAGACTTGAGTTCAGAATCTAGCTCCATCTGTTATTAGTTAATCTTAAGTATTAAATTACTTTACCTCAATAAACCTTAGTTGAGGGATGAATAAAATAGGGATTCTATTACCTTCTCCAAAGCGTGTTGTTGTATGCATGCAACAACTTTTGGGCAATGCTTGGCATCTAGGAAGCGCAGTAAAACAAACACAAACCAGCAATGCAACAACAACTAACATTAAAGTCAACTGTGTTTGGAAAGAAATTTCTTAGTGGTTTTTTTTTAACCTGAATTTTGTTCATAAAGTAAATTAATGTGCCTCATAACCTCTATTTATTAAGCTAAACACTATATTTGGCTTAGCAAATGAAACACTTATCTTCAGAGAAGAAAGATAGGATTGAATACTATGAGGATTCAAAACCATCCTCATCAACATGTGTGTTAACAATTCAGGCCAATTAGCTAGAAGCCACTGTGGTTACTTCACAAAAACAAAGACTTCTGCTGAAAACAGCAGTGCTATTTATGAATTCCACCCAAGTGTTACATGTGCGAATATTCTATTAAATTTGGCCCCTTTTCCTTATAAAAAACAGAAGTTTTACTTTTGGACAGGGACCAGGGATAACAATTGGAAGTCTATGAATGCTTTCTATTTTGGGGACCTTAAATTAGGCTTTTGTGGCATTGGTGATGATGATAATGATACACATGTGGAAACTTTTCATCCCCCATCCCTCTAAAACCCCTGCCCAAAGTTCTTTCCATATACAGATACACACCCACTGATTATATATGAAAGGAAGGACTCAGTGAGGATAACCAAGTGGCCTAAATTTCCTTAGCACCTGAGTTAGGACTTAGAGTGCAGGTCAGATCATGTCATAGTTCTTGGGCTCTGATTCACATTACTGATATATCCTTTGGTTGTGTGGGGCCACATCTCATAGAACAAAAGAATTCTGAAGTAAGGAAATCTGGATTTGCATCTCATAGCTTCACTCAGTGGTGAGGTTAGGCTGGACACATCTGAAATCAGACAATCTGAACTTTATCCTGAGAATGATTACAAATGATATAACATAAAATAATGTAACATAATATAATACAATGTAACATAATATGCACTATCTTCTCTTACTATCTTACATGCTTGTGAAAATTTAAAGTATGAAAAGTCCTTTGTAACTTGTAAAATAAAGTATTAAATACATATTAGTTATTGTGAAAAATGCCTTTGCTTACTAATTATGTAAGTGATAAAACAAATAATTGATGGAGCAGGGAGGAAACACTTGAAGCTACAAATTGTCTGGTTGAAATGTCACTGTGACTGCCCCCAAACCAGATCAACAGCATTAGATTTCATATAGATAGTTCATTTTTATCAAATGCTCACCTACTGGGTTAAACTCATTTCAGCTTCCATATTAATGAAAACTGAATGTTTCTCTAAAGAACAAAAACAAAACTTAACTGGGAAACAACTACATGTAGTGGAATGAAAGAGCAATATTACATCAGATCAGATCAGATCAGTCGCTCAGTCGTGTCCAACTCTTTGCGGCCCCATGAATCACAGCACGCCAGGCCTCCCTGTCCATCACCAACTCCTGGAGCTCACTCAGACTCACGTCCATCGAGTCAGCGATGCCATCCAGCCATCTCATCCTCTGTCGTCCCCTTCTCCTCCTGCCCCCAATCCCTCCCAGCATCAGAGTCTTTTCCAATGAGTCAACTCTTCGCATGAGGTGGCCAAAGTACTGGAGTTTCAGCTTCAGCATCATTCCTTCCAAAGAAATCCCAGGGCTGATCTCCTTCAGAATGGACTGGTTGGATCTCCTTGTAGTCCAAGGGACTCTCAAGAGTCTTCTCCAACACCACAGTTCAAAAGCATCAATTCTTCGGTGCTCAGCCTTCTTCACAGTCCAACTCTCACATCCATACATGACCACAGGAAAAACCATAGCCTTGACTAGACGAACCTTTGTTGGCAAAGTAATGTCTCTGCTTTTGAGTATGCTATCTAGGTTGGTCATAACTTTCCTTCCAAGGAGTAAGCGTCTTTTAATTTCATGGCTGCAGTCAACATCTGCAGTGATTTTGGAGCCCAGAAAAATAAAGTCTGACGCTGTTTCCACTGTTTCCCCATCTATTTCCCATGAAGTGTTGGGACCGGATGCCATGATCTTCGTTTTCTGAATGTTGAGCTTTAAGCCAACTTTTTCACCCTCTACTTTCACTTTCATCAAGAGGCTTTTTAGTTCCTCTTCACTTTCTGCCATAAGGGTGGTGTCATCTGCATATCTGAGGTTATTGATATTTCTCCCAGCAATCTTGATTCCAGCTTGTGTTTCTTCCAGTCCAGCGTTTCTCATGATGTATTCTGCATATAAGTTAAATAAACAGGGTGACAACATACAGCCTTGACGTACTCCTTTTCCTATTTGGAACCAGTCTGTTGTTCCATGTCCAGTTCTAACTGTTGCTTCCTGACCTGCATACAGGTTTCTTAAGAGGCAGGTCAGGTGGTCTGGTATTCCCATCTCTTTCAGAATTTTCCACAGTTTATTGTGATCCACACAGTCAAAGGCTTTGGCATAGTCAATAAAGCAGAAATAGATGTTTTTCTGGAACTCTCTTTCTTTTTCCATGATCCAGCGGATGTTGGCAATTTGATCTTTGGTTCCTCTGCCTTTTCTAAAACCAGCTTGAACATCAGGAAGCTCACGGTTCACATATTGCTGAAGCCTGGCTTGGAGAATTTTGAGCATTACTTTACTAGCGTGTGAGATGAGTGTAATTGTGCTTGATTCATGGACCTAACATTCTAGGTTACTATGCAATATTGCATAGTAATATTGCAAATTTTACAAGACAGATCAAGACAAATTGGAAGTGGTCAAACAGGAGATGACAAGAGTGAACATCGACATTCTAGGAATCAGTGAACTAAGATGGACTGGAATGGGTGCCTTTAACTCAGATGACCATTATATCTACTACTGTGGGCAGGAATCCCTCAGAAGAAATGGAGTAGCCATCACAGTCAACAAAAGAGTCCAAATGCAGTATGTGGATGCAATCTCAAAAACAACAGAATGATCTCTGTTCGTTTCCAAGGCAAACCATTCAATATCACGGTAATCCAAGTCTATGCCCTGACCACTAACACTGAAGAAGCTGAAGTTGAACAGTTCTATGAAGACCTACAAGACCTTCTAGAACTAACACCCAAAAAAGATGTCCTTTTCATTACTGTGGACTGGAATGCAAAAGTAGTCAAAAAACATCTGGAGTAAGAGGCAAATTTGGCCTTGGAGTACAAAATGAAGCAGGGCAAAGGATAATAGAGTTCTGCCAAGAAAACGCACTGGTCATAGTAAACACCCTCTTCCAACAACACAAGAGAAGACTCTACACATGGACATCACCAGATGGTCAACACCGAAATCAGATTGATTATATTCTTTGCAGCCAAAGATGGAGAAGCTCTATACAGTCAGCAAAAACAAGACAAGGAGCTGACTGTGGCTCGGATCATGAACTCCTTATTACCAAATTCAGGCTGAAATTGAAGAAAGTGGAGAAAACCACTAGACCATTCAGGTATGAACCAAATCAAATATCTTATAAGTATACAGTGGAAGTGAGAAATAGACTTAAGGGACTCGATCTGATAGAGTGCCTGATGAACTATGGATGGAAGTTTGTGACATTGTACAGGAGACAGGAATCAAGACGATCCCCAAGAAAAAGATATGCAAAAAAGCAAAATGGCTGTCTGAGGAGGCTTTACAAATAGCTGTGAAAAGAAGAGAAGTGAAAAGCAAAGGAGAAAAGGAAAGATATAAGCATCTGAATGCAGAGTTCCAAAGAATAGCAAGGAGAGATAAGAAAGCCTTCCTCAGTGATCAGTGCAAAGAAATAGAGGAAAACAATAAATTGGGAAAGACTAGAGATCTCTTCAAGAAAATAGAGATACCAAGGGAACATTTCATGTAAAGATGGGAACAATAAAGGACAGAAATGGTATGGACCTAACAGAAGCAGAAGATATTAAGAAGAAGTGGCAAGAATACACAGAAGAACTGTACAAAAAAGAGCTTCATGACCCATACAATCATGATGGTGATTATCTAGGTGAGCTAGATTATCTCTCACCATGATCTCTCACATAGAACCAGACATCCTGGAATGTGAAGTCAAGTGGGCCTTAGGAAGCATCACTATGAACAAAGCTAGTGGAGGTGATGGAATTCCAGTTGAGCTATTTCAAATCCTAAAAGATGATGCTATGAAAGTGTTGCACTTAATATACCAGCAAATTTGGAAAACTCAGCAGTGGCCATAGGACTGGAAAAGGTCAGTTTTCATTCCAATCCAAAAGAAAGGCAATGACAAAGAATGCTCAAACTACTGCACAATTGCACTCATCTCACATGCTAGTAAAGTGATGCTTAAAATTCTCCAAGCCTGGCTTCAGCAACATGTGAACTGTGAACTTCCAGATGTTCAAGCTGGTTGTAGAAAAGGCAGAGGAATCAGAGATCAAATTGCCAACATCCCCTGGATCATGGAAAAAGGAACAGAGTTCCAGAAAAACATTTATTTCTGCTTTACTGACTATGCCAAACCCTTTGACTGTGTGGATCACAATAAACTGTGGAAAATTCTGAAAGAGATGGGAATACCAGACCACCTGACCTGCCTCTTGAGAAACCTGTATGCAGGTCAGGAAGCAACAGTTAGAACTGGACATGGAACAACAGACTGGTTTCAAACAGGAAAAGGAGTACGTCAAGGGTGTATATTGTCACCCTGCTTATTTAACTTCTATGCAGAGTACATCATGAGAAATGCTGGGCTGGAGGAAGCACAAGCTGGAATCAAGATTGCTGGGAGAAATATCAATAACCTCAGATATGCAGATGACACCACCCTTATTACAGAAAGTGAAGAAGAACTAAAGAGCTTCTTGATGAAAGTGAAAGAGGAGAGTGAAAAAGTTGGCTTAAAACCCAACATTCAGAAAACTAAGATCATGGTGGCATCTGGTCCCATCACTTCATGGGAAATAGATGGGGAAACAGTGGAAACAGTGTCAGACTTTATTTTTCTGGGCTCCAAAATCACTGCAGATGGTGACTGCAGCCATGAAATAAAAAGACACTTACTCCTTGGAAGGAAAGCTATGACCAACCTAGACAGCATATTAAAAAGCAGAGTCATTACTTTGCCAACAAAGGTCTGTCTAGTCAAGGCTATGGTTTTTCCTGTGGTCATGTATGGATGTGAGAGTTGGACTATAAAGAAAGCTGAGCACAGAAGAATTGATGCTTTTGAATTGTGGTGTTGGAGAAGACTCTTGAGAGTCCCTTGGACTGCAAGGAGATCCAACCAGTCCATCCTAAAGGAGATCAGTCCTGGGTGTTCATTGGAAGGACTGATGTTGAAGCTGAAATTGCAATACTTTGGCCACCTGATGCGAAGAGCTGACTCACTGGAAAAGACCCTGATGCTGGGAAAGACTGAGGGCAGGAGGAGAAGGGGACGACAGAGAATGAGATGGTTGGATGGCATCACCGACTCTATGGACATGTGTTTGGGTGAACTCCAGGAGTTGGTGATGGACAGGGAGGCCTGGTGTGCTGCGGTTCATGGGGTCCCAAAGAGTCAGACACGACTGAGCGACTGAACTGAACTGAAACAAAAAGAACATAGAATGTCCTCATCATCTCCTGTACAAAGGAGCTATAACTCGCCAGGCTCCTCTGTCCATGGGGATTCTCCAGGTCAGAATACTGGAGTGGGTTGCCATGCCCTCCTCCAGGGGATCTTCCCAACCCAGGTATCAAGCCCAGGTCTCCCGCATTGCAGATAGATTCGTTGCCATCTGAGCCACCAGGAAAGCCCAAGAATACTGGAGTGGGTAGCCTATCCCTTCTCCAGGGGATCTTCCAATCTCAGGAATTTAACCAGGGCTCCTGCATTGCAGGCGGATTCTTTACCATCTGAGCTACCAGGGAAGTCCATAATAAATACATAATAGGTACTCAAAGAATTTAGTTCTTTTCTGGATAATTTTGAAAAGTAAGTTGTAAAAGTAAGTTTTCTTTTTATACTTGTTATATCCTGACCATTTTAGATATTTTTGTTTTAAGGAGGTCAAGACTACTGCATTTGTTGTTGGAATAAACTGGTTTACTTGAATTATAAAGGAAACTCGATAATGACGGATGTCCTCAATTCCTCTAAAGAACAGAACTGAGTCAACATCAAGTCTGAAAAAAAATTCAGATTGACCAAAGGGAAAGTGCTCTTTTGCAAAATGACTATCTCCTAAACAAAATGCTTTTCTACTATTTCATCAGCTATTCTCTGTCATAAAGATCCTCTTGTTAGGAAAACAACATTTGAGGACATCAAGAATGTGGGTAGTGATGGCACTATGTGAACCAAGAAAGGATCAATGCCACTTACATTACAGTTGACTATACAGTCAAAGATCAAAGTTTCAAAGCAAGTGGATGATATAAAATAAATTTGGACAGTTAATGATTTCAAACCATACAAATGTCCGTGGAAGTACAGTAAGCAAATGGCTAGTGACTAGCAGGCCACCCTACCTGCCTACTGAGACATGTATATGAGGGTCAAAAAGCAACAGTTAGAATTGGACATGTAACAACAGACTGGTTCCAAATTGGGAAAGGAGTGTGTCAAGGCTGTATATTGTCACCTTGCTTCTTTAACTTATATGCAGAATGCATTATGCGAAATGCCAGGCTGGATGAAGCACAAGCTGGAATCAAGATTGCTGGGAGAAATATCAATAACCTCAGATATGAAGATGACACCACCTTTATGGCAGAATGCAAAGAAGTAAAGAGCCTCTTGATGAAAGTGAAAGACGAGAGTGAAAAAGTCAGGTTAAAACTCAACATTCATAAAACGAAGATTAATGTATCTGGTCCCATCATTTCATGGCAAATAGATGGGGAAACAATGGAAACAATGACAGACTTTATTTTGGGGGGGCTCCAAAATCACTGCAGATGGTGACTGCAGCCATGAAATTAAAAGATGCTTGCTCCTTGGAAGAAAAGCTATGACCAACCTAGACAGCATATTAAAAAGTAGAGACATTACTTTGCTGACAAAGGTCTGTATAGTCAAAGTTTTGGTTTTTCCAGTAGTCTAGTATGGATGTGAGAGTTGAACCACAAAGAAAGCTAAGTGCTGAAGAACTGATGCTTTTGAACTGTGATGTTGGAGAAGACTCTTGAGAGGCCCTTGGACTGCAAGAAGATCAAACCAGTCAGTTCTAAAGGAAATCAATCCTGAATATTCACTGGAAGGACTGATGCTGAAGCTGAAACTCCAATACTTTGGCTACCTGATGAGAAGAGCCAACTAATTGGAAAATACCCTGATGCTGGGAATGATAGAAGGCAGGAGGAGAAAGGGATGACAGAGAATGAGATGGTTGGATGGTATCACCACCTCCACGGACATGAGTTTGAGCAAGCTCCAGGAGTTGGTGATGAACAGGTAAGCCTGGTGTGCTGCAGTCCATGGGGTCACAAAAAGTCAGACATGACTGAGTGACTGAACTGAACTGAGCTAGAACTATTCATCTTGTCTCTTTACTACCATCAGGTGGTCTTGGCTAAGTCATTTAGGTTTGATTTCAAAAAATGTAAACAGAGTGAAAAATGTTAAAATATAAAATCATACACCATACTTAAAAAAGATTGGACACTGGCTTCTCTGGTGGCTCAGTGGTAAAGAACCTGCCTGTCAATGTAGGAGACACAAGTTCCATCCCTGGTCAGGTAAGATCCCATGCGCGATGGAACAGCTAAGCCAGTGCACCACAACTGTTGAGCCTGTGCTACTGAGCCCACATGCCACAACTACTTAAGCAACGATCCCTAGATCCTGTCTTCCACAAGAGAAGCCACCACAGTGAGAAACCTGCTCACTGCAACTAGAGAGTAGCCCCTATTCTTCATAACTAGGAAAAAATGTCCCCCTGGCAAAGACCCTGCACACCAAAAATAAATAAAATTTAAAAAAAAGAAGATTGGACAATGTGTGTAGCTACACCCTTCCAGATAAGAGCATTCATGTGAATCAGGCATGTTTAAGCATGCTTTTTGAGATTGGGCTCTTTTCAATCCATAGAGTAAAAAAACCTGAAGGTTGCACAGTGGTGGAAGAATCAATTTCCCTTGTAGCAGGCTATTTTCCTCTCTTGTTTCAGAGTGTGGCACTGCACCCTGAGGAGCCTCAAATGTGGACAGTCTAGCTAAGAAGAGAGCTGCTGCTGCTAAGTCACTTCAGTCATGTCTGACTCCATGCGACCCCATAGACAGCAGCCCACCAGGCTCCCCCGTCCGTGGGATTCTCCAGGCAAGAACACTGGAGTGGGTTGCCATTTCCTTCTTCGATGCATGAAAGTGAAAAGTGAAAGTGAAGTCGCTCAGTTGTGTCTGACTCTTAGCCACCCCATGGACTGCAGCCTACTAGGCTCCTCCATCCATGGGATTTTCCAGGCAAGAGTACTGGAGTGGGGTGCCATTGCCTTGGCTCAAATGCTCCTTCCATGCAAAATTAACTAGGGGTCAGTTCAGTTCAGTTCAGTCACTCAGTCGTATCCGACTCTTTGCAACCCCATGAATCACAGCACACCAGGCCTCCCTGTCCATCACCAACTCCCGGAGTTCACTCAGACTCACGTCCATCGAGTCAGTGATGCCATCCAGCCATCTCATCCTCTGTCGTCCCCTTCTCCTCCTGCCCCCAATCCCTCCCAGCATCAGAGTCTTTTCCAATGAGTCAACTCTTCACATGAGGTGGCCAAAGTACTGGAGTTTCAGCTTCAGCATCATTCCTTCCAAAGAAATCCCAGGGCTGATCTCCTTCAGAATGGACTGGCTGGATCTCCTTGCAGTTCAAGGGACTCTCAAGAGTCTTCTCCAACACCACAGTTCAAATAAGGAGTCCTTTTTACTTCATTTTTTTTTAAGCTATGGTTTATTTTTAATGACTGCTAATTATGTCTCTGGCATCTGGCTCAAAATACTGTAAATTCTAAACTTTATAGATACTTTTATTAAACGAAGCGTTTTTAAAATAAAACTTAGTCATAATTCAAATGTCTTCATTAATACAACAAAAAAATCATATGCTCTCTGAAATTAAGATTTTGTCCTCACTTTGTTGTTAGTTAACAACCACTCAAATTCCTACTTAAGAGATGTAGAAGACAAAGACTAACCAGTGGAATAGGAGGAATTTCTTCCTCCAGGTCTAGGTAACCCGAGGGAGCAGATGATGGAGAAGAAACTCCAGTAATTCCAGAGTTCCCATTTTTACAAACTGAATTATCTAAGAAATTCATAAGAAAACAAGTCTGGGATCTATAACATCTTCAAAACACCTAAGTTCCTCTCTCCTTCTCCTCTAGCAGAATTACCATCATGTGGATTCTCATGTGAATTCAGAGTGTTGGTTTTTAATATAAACTCTCCAGATCGGTACTGTTTTATATAAAATTACCAGCTCAATGGACATGAGTTTGAGCAAGCTCCAGGAGATGATGAAGGACAGGGAAAGCTGGTATGCTGCAGTCCATAGGGTCGCAAAGAGTTGAACACGACTGAGCGACTTAACAACAGACTGAGTGACTGAACAACAATTGTCTTTTATATAAAATTATTGTCTTGCTATTCTTTTATTGGTAGAATGACACAATACTCTAGATTTTACAGAGTGGGACTCGTTTAAAATATTCCATCTAGCTGTTTTCATTAGTATTATTGCATTAAAAAAAAAAAAACAGTTTTTGTTTTGGAAAATATGCTAAAGTTAGGTATATCTGACCTGTGAATAGTTTACAGGCCTTAAATATATGGGTCAGTACTTTCATGGAAAGTACCTCTCCATGAAATGTTTATTTTTAGAAGGTATCTCTCTCCATGAAATGCTGCACAAGGAAGAGCCAGATAAGGGATGTGGGTGAGAAACACTTGCTTGGTTTACATTTTCACTGTGGTTATGCTGGGTAGCATTTTCCAAGGGAACATTTCCAGTTTGGATCAGAAGGCATGATGACAATATCACCCTCTTTCCTGAAGCACAAGCTCACAAGGCTTTTTCAGAGTCATAATGATCTCAGCAAAATTTCCTTCTTGAAAATAATACAAGTGAATAGTTTTCTAAACAGACACTGTCAAATAAACCTAGTCACATTTGGTGTTCCATCTCTGTTTTAATTGCAGTTGACTCCAGAATTAAAGCACTGAAGTCAATGATCTTAATTTCGATGCCAAACAAAGAAAGGGAACAAAGACTTTTCCCTCATACTTAGGTTTCACTGTAGCTCTACCTTTACAACTTTGATAAATGCTATAAAGGAAACAGAGAGGGTACAAGAGTAATAGCAGAGATTTAAGATATACTAAAGGAAACCTCTCCAAGGAATTACATTTTTTTAATCTTTTTTTAAGAAAAAGTTTTAATGTGGACCATTTTTTTAAGTCTTTATCAAATTTGTTTCAATACTGCTTTTGTTTTATGTTGGTTTTTTGGCTGTGAGGCATGTGAGATCTTAGCTCCCTGACCAGAGACTGAACCCTCACCCTGAATTTGAAAGCTAAGTCGTAACCATTGGACCACCAGGGAAGTCCCCAAAAGTTACATTTAAAGCTCAAACTTAAAGTATAAGAATAATCCAACCACCATTCATATTTTAAAAGGAGAAGAGCCAGAAGACTGGGCTTTCATTTAAAAACTATATATAGGTTTAAGAAAAATACAGGTGCCAAAAATATATCTGAGTTTAGTCTAAGTCATGTGATAGCTATATATCTGTATATGTATATGTATCTGTATCATATCTGTATATGTATGCTGTTTAAATGATTTTTATGAAGGATTTAAGTTGGTCACAGAGGTTAGGACTATAGGGTGCGCCTACCATACTGAGGAAAAGTAACACAAATCTGGAAGAGATATTTGTTTCTGTAGTTATTGCTAATGCATGCACCTGGTGAAATTCTTAGCAATTTAAACCGGGATTTCTCTGACTTGGGCCCAAAACTTATTCTTTAGCAGCAGACAAAAGAAGACCAAGGTCAATTTAATATCCATTGTGAGATGCAATGGCAAGTCAGAATAACAGATCTCATATTTCGTGAAAAACAATGCTTGAAGCACAGCTGCTGTAAATGAAGTAGGAGCTGCCTGTATTAAAAGCAAAGAATGAAGACCCCAAAGTGGAGGAAAATAACTTGAGTCATCAAGATAAATGCACACAGAGATTAAAAATTTACTAGAGGTATATTTCATTAACATGGAAAGATGGCCACTTAAAATAAAAAAAAATTATAAAACAGTGCTCAGAGTATGGCCCCATTTATGAAATTATATACCTGAGTGTGTTTATAGAAAAAAATCTATATGTCACCTGAAATGGCATATAGAAAAAAAATCTAGAAGGAAGTATTTCAAAGTACTAACAGTAATTACTTTTTGATGGTAGATTATGGGTGATTTTCTTACATATTTCTGCCTTATCTTTTTTTATTCTAACAATGAGGATATTATGTTTAAAATGTAAGGAAAAAAGTCTTTAAAAGGACATTTAACTGTATTGGTGAATACTGATTTAAAGCAGAATGCCTTTAATATGATAGATCTCACTTGTACTGCAAGCTAATTAATTATAAAGGATGTTTCGCAATTGTAGAATGACAGTTCAGATGGCATATTTTGTTATTTGGCCAGCACTGAATTACTAAACAGTCAGACAAAGTATGCCCCTACAATGGTAGCAAAGAAAGGGAGATAGCAAATAATTAGAATATTCTGGAGAAAAGTATTTAATTTTTGATAGCTCAGAAAAGCATAAACATGAATGTCCAGAAAACATCATAAGGTTGTTAAACTTATGTACACTTATTTATGATTTAATATCATTTTAATTTTTAAGAACATGGAGGTTGAGAGATGCTTAACATAGATACGTGGACATATAGGTAGGAGGTGCGGCTAAGTTTCTTCAGATTAGTTTCTATAGGAAATTAATTTGGTCCTAAGCACAGAAAAAGACTTCCTTGATGGCTCAGTGGGGAAAGCCATCGCATTCCACTTGCACTGCAAGAGACACAGGAGACATAGGTTCAATCACTGGGTCAGGAAGATCCCCTGGAGGAGGAAGATGGCAACACACTCCAGTATCCTTGCCTGAAAAATCCTGTAGACAGAGGAACCTGGTGGGCCACAGTCCATGGGGTCACAAAGAGTCAGACATGACTGAGCGACTAAGCACACACACAGCATAGCATGAACTTGTTACTCCCCTCAACTGCATGTCATTAAAAATAAAAACAATACTCAGCCATAAAATAAGTCCACATCAGTCCAACAAAGTTCTAATTTTTTCCCAGACAAATGTTTCTATGTTTTATGAAATATTGTGAATCCCAGGTTTTCTCCAAAATAATTTCTGTGTCGACCCTTTTTTTTTTTTTTTTGCTGAGGTCTAAAGAATACACTTAGTCTATCTGGAAATTCAATGTGACCAAAGAACATATCATGGCCCCCAAAATATTCAAATAAAATTTGGGCCCAATTAGACTGTTTACCAAACCCAAAATTGAACAAGCCTAATTTTCCAAGCCTCTTTCCTCTTATGTAAAATAATTATTAATACACTACCTTTACTCACATGATAGAATTTGGGGGGATATAAGATGACAGATAAAGAATGTAAAATGTCTTTAAGAATTATAAAAGAGTATATTAAGAACAGGTGTAATGATGGTGTTAATTATAACTCTATTGTTTTCATCATTAACTAATTTCATGTGTGTACAGCTTATATGGGAGAAGGCAATGGCACCCCACTCCAGTCCTCTTGCCTGGAAAATCCCATGGACAGGGGAGCCTGGTAGGCTGCAGTCCATGGGGTCGCTGGGAGTCGGACACAACTGAGAGACTTCACTTTCACTTTTCACTTTCATGCATTGGAGAAGGAAATGGCAACCCACTCCAGTGTTCTTGCCTGGAGAATCCCAGGGACGGCAGAGCCTGGTGGGCTGCCGTCTATGGGGTCGCACAGAGTCGGACACGACTGAAGCGACTTAGCAGCAGCACAGCTTATATACCCACTAAGGAAATTCTATATTGCTAGAATATGAAAATTGTGCTAGTCATATAAGAGCTCTACAAACAGTTGTTTTTCAATTGATTAATTCATCATGTTTGAAAAAACATTTTCATGTGGTAAGATATTAGTTGGGATGTGCAAACACAGGGAATTATAACTGACCTCTCAGAGTACACCCAAGTATACATCTAGTTTACTTATTCCAGTAACAACCAACTGAGTGATTCATGTTAAAACTTCCAAGATAAATTTTGTTTTATTTTAGGTACCAACACTATGAAAAACATTGTAATAACTTTTCTATGAATGCATGAGAAATGTAGAAAACAGTTTTGACTCTCCAGATATTTTCTAAGTACCCCGATGGAACTTGAAGCATGCATGTAAAACTGAAATATGTTCCGAGGTCACTTGAAGAAACAAGGAATATCCTATCCCAAAGTGAGAAATTAGATAATATGTGTTTATCCCAAATAAAGCAAGCTTTATGAAAGTTTAAATGCCAGTCAAGATATTTAACATTACAAGAATGGCATTTTCAAGACAGTATTTGAAAAAAAGGTAATTAACTTTGCTTGCTAAATAAACAGCACATTTAAATAATAACATGTATATATGTTCCATATATTTTGTATTTTCTGACATCAAATTGATTCTTGAATTATTTTGTATCTAGACCCCACTAAACTAAAAATAGTTCACTTTTCTGTGGCCCTCAGCAAAGGTCATATAATCATCCAAGGTTGTAGGATCAAATCTACACATGTGTTCCCATGAGGTCTGATCACACAGCTCAAACACTGCTGAGAGCTCCGTGTCCATGACTTACAGTGATCTGCTTCTGCTCAGACTGTGCCAACTTCACCTATAAAACCACATCCCAATGAAAATTCAAAACAAAGGAAATAAAACAATGCCCAAGATAACTGTTTTCATTGCATGAAACAGGGTCAACTACAACATGTCTTAATTTTTTTTAAAGCTTGCTGAAATTTTCTTACAAGTCAAAAGTTATCACTAAAGATTCAGGATGCAGCGTGTTATACAATTTTTGTTATGACATACAAGTCCAGCACCTCTTTCCCTGCTCTACTTTATGTAGTTGTGATAAGGCCCACGGTAGCATGACTTGATGGAGGTGTGAATCTATATATCACATGCCATGAGCATATTAAATCTATTCTTCCCATTAAGTTGCTGAAGAGCCTTCCACTATATAAACCAAACAGGACATTTATTCTCAGAGAAATTAAACTATAAACCTGATTCAAATGCATGTAAAAATTGTAAATGAAGTCGAGCAGTGTGTAAAATAAAATGCAGGGTTAAAACAAGTGTTTTTTGACATTGTAAAAAAGGTTTGCACTGACAATGATATTGTTAGAGAAGAGGGAGGTGGATAAAAAATAGGCCACATGCTAAATGTAATGTTACTAATGCAGTTTTACCTGCAAGGATTTTTCTGGCTTTAATTCAACAAAATCCATTATCCTGGGTGGTAATGGAGCTTTGTACTTTACTCATCTCAGGCATCTTTAGTATCCTGAGCTGCCTTAAAGCTGTGATACAGTAAAATATCAAGCAGATCCCACTAAGCATTTGTAAACTACAATAGCCCCCCATTTTGCCACACACTCTCAAGCTGAGCTTTGCTCATTTGCTTGTTTCATTTCGTTGTACAAGCAGGCTAATTTGGAAATGGCTAGGTTACTTGGGAACACCTAGATGTTCAAAACCATCCCACTTTCTTACTTGACCACCCAAAGAAGTAGATCCATAATACAACACTTGAGGGAACTGTAAAATGGTGCCTGGATACTGAAGGAATGAACAGCAAATAGCAGCACTAGTAAATAAAATGAATGCATTTCACCTTCCAGCTCATCTGTGCTTCCTGGGACACAACACATAAACATGAAAGGGTTGGGATAGAATTTCAAGAAAACTGATGTCTTTCAACATTCACTTGGCAAGATGCTGGACACAAAATAATACCACAAGCCACCTCCCTTTCCCATCAGTGTAAATTCGGGGCTCTCAAATCACCCCCCACAAACCCCAATTAAAAATAAAGGAAAAAGGCAGCCTATAATACAGATTGTCCTAAGTGGTCACAATGAAACTAAGGGACAATAACAAGAATAAATCTTGCATTAATCCAAATGAAGTCAATGAATAATAATACAAACCAGAAGCATAGTCTCAAAAATATGCAATTATCTCCAAGCATGCAAGGGCATTTAAAACCCATAAAAATCATTGCAAAGCACACTCTGCATATAAATATGTTTCATAAATGCTAAGTAACATGTGTATAGATGATATGCATATCCACAGGGTATCCATTTGTGTGATCACAATCAAATCTGTACATTAAAAATGAAATTCTATCTGGCAAATTGTTTCTCAGCAAGAGCACACCAGAATATGAAATAAAAGGCTAAATTCTGGGGCTACCTTTTCTTAGCAATGAAGGAAATAAACAAAATCACCTTATAATTGGGCCTGCAGGCTTAGGAGGCACCAAATGTGTTTTTGAAGGAAGGCCCGACCCTATATGCGAGAGCTGCAAATGAAATGATTCCTTTCAATAACATCTATTTCTTGGGAGCTCTTTTTCCACCCCCTGATTCTGTTGCTAAGCTTGGAAGGAAAGGAACCAAGTGGCTCAGTCTGCATTCTGAGCCAGTTCAAGATAAAATCAGAATACCATATATACATTTTTTTTAAACACAAGCAGATGCCTCCTTACTTCTCTCTCCCTGGCAACCTTCCTCTCTCCCAGCCCCATCACTGTCTCCACATCTTCCTCCCCATCTCTGAGGGAGTCATTGTTCAATGAAGGCCACAAATGTATACACAGGTTATTTAATAGCCATCTAAATCAAGAAGCGAACCTTGCTCCCTGCTACTTACCATGCTGAGATCCGGAGAAGCTGTTGAAAGGAAGGAGAGATGCAAACTGAATCCATTTTCCTTGTGACCGAGTCGGATGCAGCCTCCGAACCCAACATCAGCAGCGGCTGCCGGGATTTCTTCCCCTCCCTCTCTGGTTGGCGACGGTGCTAATAGGAACCACCCTTCCAGCCCTCACTGGAGTATCAGCAGTCGAAGCGGCAGAAGCAGCAGCATCACCACTTGGCCTCCTCCCTCTCGGAGGATGGGGTGAGCTCAGAAGCAGCCAGGAACTTGCAGCAGACACCTCCTCTGGCTCCTCCTCTCCTGCCCCCTCCTCCGAAACCCCACCCCTGCTGCGGTAGAGGCTGCCTGCCCTGGCAGCTGCCGGTTGTCATGGCAACCACCAATGGCAAGCGACCAGGCTAAGGGGGAGGGGAGATGGGCGAAAGGAGTTGCGGGGGCTGGAGGGGAGTGAATTCGTGCTGCTGCCCTCTGGGATGCTTTTGGTCTCTCCTACCCTGGACTTCAGGTTTTTAAAAATGGGGCAAGGGTGTATAGCCATGGGAAGAGAATAATTTAAATTTAATCGAAATGTAGACTGAATCATACAAGACAGGTTAACTGTTTTTTTCATTTTCTATGGTTTTCTAATAAATGTTATTAAATTTGCCATTGAATAAATAATAGCAAATATGGAGAAAGTTATATTATGTAATAGGAGATTATTATCACTCCAAATACGTTTGTCTTTTATAGCATCTTTTACTCAAAGGTACTCAAGGTTGTTAACAAGGAAAACGAGTGACTGGAATTTGCAATGTTTAAGAGTCTGATTCCTTGTCACTGCTCTCTGCTTGGTCTTCTCTAGTGAGTCACTGGTCTTACTATTTTTCCAGCTCCCTCTCTTAAGAGGAACTGGAGGTGTTTGGCATGCCCCTGTGGCAAAGGAAGTTAGAACAGAGGAAACAGAAATTCCTTGAGCAACCACTGCTGTCAGTCAGTGGATAGTTCCAAACCCTTTTAGTGTCAGACTCCTGAAGTGTGCAATTTCCTGCAGGAAATTCCATGCTATTTCAAGTATGCCCTTTTGGAGGTCCCACGCCAGCTGGTGGTCTGGGTGGTCGGTTGGTAGAAAGGACTTGAAAGCAGCAGTGCTGTGTTCTAGATGAATTCTAACTATAAATTATAAATGACACTAGTATTTATCTCAGGCAGTAGTTGTAAAGATCGAATGAGATAATGCACTAAAAGCACTGGGCATGTAGTAAGCGTACAATAAATGTTTACTCTTATTACTATTATTAGTAGTGGTGGTAGAACATTGTAGCCACTCCTTGATCCAAGAGATTAAAGGAATAGCACGGCAATCTCAGAATGGGAAAAAATTAAGGCGAGAAAACAATGTGTGATAGCTGTGATGTTGATGATGATGGTTATGGTGACGACGGTGGCAAAAACAGTAAGGCTCTGAGACATTAAAAGTTCTCTAAAACGTGACAAGTTAGGATGTTGTAAGTCTTAAAAGAGTTAAATAAATTTCCCAAATCCACATGGCTAATGCACAGCAGAGCCAGAATTAAAACTCTGACACTTCTATCACTAGCATTCGCTCTCTCAACCATTACATTTTCTGCCACTCCTCCATGGAATAGAGATACTCTTTTTTAAAATTTAAAAATTGGTTTTATTTTTTGGCCGTGCTGGATCTACGTTGCTGCGTAGGCTTTTCTCTAGTTGTGGTGAGTGGGGGCTACTCTCTAGTTGGGAAGCACAGGCTTCTCACTGCTGTGCCTTCTCTTGTTGTGGAGCACGGGCTCTAGAGTACACAGGTTTCGTTCAGTGGTTGCAGCTCCCAGGCTCTAGAGCACAGATTCAATAGTTGTGGTACACAGGCTTAATTGCTCCATGGCATGTGGCATCTTCCCGGATCAGGGATCGAACCCATGTCTCCTGCACTGGCAAACGGTTCTTTACCACTGAGCTACCAGGGAAACCCTGGAGATACCCTTTGTTCTTAACCTGTAGGGTTATTTACAGATTCACATAGGATTAGCACAGATTTCAGTCAGACAATCTGGGCTTGACTGACTTTTGATATAATTTGGAACATGTTAATTAACTTCCCTGAACCTATGTTTCTTCACCTGTGAGATGGAAATCATCATAGAACCTCATCATGGGAATCCAATAGGGTGATGCATGTGGAACATTAGCACATATCTAGCACATAGTAAATGTTCAATAAATGTTAGCTATGATGATTTGTTGCTCATTCTTAAGTACTTAATGTTAAAATAGGAGAGGACTTTTTCCTGCTTGGGTTCACACTTAATATCAGGGCCTTATTCTAACAAAGCTGACTTGACGGTAATTAGGTGGTTGAGGAAAGGCTTGCAACTCATCCTCAACACTTGGCATTGCCTTCCCCTCGAGGGAACGCTGGCATCCTGCTCCCATCAGAGCCTCGACAATCGCACAGTCTACACACACTTGGACATCAGCATCACGTACGTATAGTTGTATAGCATAAAATAATGGGTTGTTATAGTCTAGCTTTTTTATTCTTCTCTGTATTTTATCTGCTGTCTCCACAGAAATGGTCATGTAAGTAAGCAGAGAAAACAGCTGCAGACTGTAGAAGCTCAGATGTGTTTAGGTGATGAAATCTTCCCCATAGGCCTTGTGAGGAAGCATTTCATCTTGAGTATCAAGAGCTGACTTGGGTGTGGTGAGTAACTCTAGTTTTCTCTCTTCCTATCAACATATAGTCAATTGGAGGGGAAACGCATTTGGTGTTCCCTATTTAAATAAGTCCATAATTTAACGACTCAAGCAGTTTTTGTTTAGCTGTGTCCAACTCTTTTGAGACCCCTTGGACTGTAGCCTGCCAGGCTCCTCTGTCCATGGATTTCCCAGGCCAGAATACTTTTCCCAGGCCAGAATACTGGAGTGAGTTGCCATTTCATTTTCCAGGGGATCTTCCCAAACCAGAGATGGAACACACATGTACTGCACTGGCAAATGGATTCTTTTCCACTGAGCCACCAGGAAAGCCCACTCAAATAGTATTCTTCCCTTTTTTTTTGCCATATCCATGCTGTACTGCTACCATTATTTAATAATAGTTTTCTTTAGATGTTTAATTATGTGATATTTATTTTTGTTAACTTTAATTATTTGTTATTTATTTACTTTAAAAGAAAATTTGTCTCTGGCTTCAGCAGAACATTAATAAAATTAGGCATAGTAAAGAGAATGTTCCCAGAGAAAGGCATGTAATGTAAAACAATATTTTTTTAAAACAGAGATTTCAGCTTCATTTGTAAGAATTTTTAGTTAAAACAAAAAAATTTTAAATTTCATTCCTTCTCTCTATTGGCATTTCCTCTGTTACTGTGTTCTATTTTCCCATGGTATCTATCATCTTTTAATATACTATGTTATTTGTTTGGGTTTTAAAATTTTCATCTGTTTCTCCCACTAGAATGCTAGCTATGAAATTGCAGTGATATTTGTTAGTTTATTTGTGAACAGCACCTGACCCATATTATATGCTCAATAAATATTTGTTGAATGAACAAGCAAGTAAATAAATGAACTATCAAAATTCTGCATTGAATTATGGATAAATAAGTTATTATAACATTATTTGTCCAGTTAAATATTTTTGATATTTCTAAAAATTAAAAAGTAATTACAGTAATTATCCTTTTAGTATACCTGCATATCAGCATAATGTGTATCTAATGCATATTTTTAAAGTATATATCTATTAAAATGGAAATGTTGGTCCACGCAAATTCAGAGTCATCTAGCATATTGCTGGCGGTCTTTGGGAAACACTTGTTTTGTTCTAAGAGCATCTTTTCCAGAAGTACTAAAGGTGACCAGACTGTCTACCTCTCCTTAGACCTCTCTAAGTTTGACTCTGAATTCTATGTCTGGAAAAAAGATGGTGTGAATGTCTGAAAAAGTAGATGGTGTGTGTGGGTCTTGGCTCCAAAAGCAGCATTAAATTTTCAAGAGAAACCACATCATTATGGGAGGAAGTTGCAAAGTTTGAGCTCAGGAGACAGACTACCTGGACCGAGTCCACACTTCACTATATTCTTTTCTGAGTGACCTTGGGCAATTTGCTTAATTTCCCTGTGCCTCAGTTTCATTTGAAAATCAAAGTTCATGTGTGCCAAGAGCCAACATGTATTTGGCATGTAATAAATAAGTAATGTTATCTAATATTATTATTAATATAATTTTTAATAACTATGGTTATACACAGCACATTTTTCTAGGTGTTTACAGAACACTCAGATCACTCCAGGCTATTCTAAGAACTTGCCGTTATGACTGCAGATCAACTGCCAGCAGACTATGAGGCATTCTGGAGATGTTTATCTCAGAGATAGGCCAATGTCCTGATTCCACCCCCTCCCCCTGCCCCGGCAGAAGGGGCAACAAGCTAGGGATCATAGATGTGACTGCTGTTTATTCCTTGTCTATTCTGTAGGAGATTCTTAGCATATTGTGTGTTTACAGAGAACATTAAATGGAAGCATCCAGGATCTTCTTGAGGTCATTAAGGTATCATTCTGATCTCACTGCATGTCCTTTATCAATACCACCAGCAAGCAAGTATATCAGAAGCACTCTCCATGAACTCCTCACTCCTATGGCCAATCACCTTGTGGATGACTCTACACTCTGCCTTTGCTCACCCTATATCCTCTGTAAGTCCCTTCTCTGCCCTAATTCTTCAGCCTTCAAGATTTATCCATCACCTCCTTCAGGGACTCTTCACTGATACCAGGATTAGCATGAGATTAGCATTAGAAATGAGATTCCTGCAGTCCCTTGTCACATCTTTATTAATATGCTAATGATGTTGGGTAAAGAATCCATCTGCAATGCAGGAAACACTGGAGACAGGAGTTTGATCCCTGGGTCAGGAAGATCCCCAGAAGGAGGGCAGGGCAACCCACTCCAGTCTTCTTAACTGAAAAAATCCCATGGACAGAGAAGCCTGGTAGGCTATAGTCCAAAGGGTCACAGAGTCCGACACAACTGAGCAAGCGTGCACAGGGAGGTAATACTGTTGAACCATAAATATTTCTTAGTCTTTTCTATTTGATTGTAAGCATTTTGAGGTCAGAAATACTGCTCATTCATTCATTTATTGATACATTAATGATGTACTAGGTACCAAGGACACAGCTATGCACGCTTTTCAAAGAACTTTATATTCTCTGCTTTAGCTCCGCTCTGAAGACTGATGCTGGGAAAGATTAAAAGAAGGAGGAGAAGGGGACAACAGAGGATGAGATGGTTGGATGGCATCACTGACTCAATGGACATGAGTGTGAGCCAATTCCATGAGATGGTGAAGGACAGGGAT
The DNA here is from genome assembly GCF_019923935.1 of Bubalus bubalis. Lineage (NCBI taxonomy): Eukaryota > Metazoa > Chordata > Mammalia > Artiodactyla > Bovidae > Bubalus > Bubalus bubalis. The sequence goes on along the minus strand of NC_059165.1, from coordinate 52,185,415 downwards.
ACCTGGCATGCTGCAGTCCATGGGGTCATGAAGAGTTGGACAGGACCAAACGACTGAACAATGACAATAACAACAGTATTGGATGCAAATTTCCTATGGCCACCCACCTGCAGTGTAGACTCACCCATAAGGTGGTTGGCCATAGGAGTATGGCCATAGGAGTTGTTTAGCAGATGTGAATCCTCCCCACAACCACACACAAATGAAAGAACTAATTGATGACCATGAGCACGTAGCCCCAGGACTCTTGGAGACTAAGGACTGATAATGTTAACCCCCTGTGACGCCACTCTGCTGCCTCAGGGTTCAGTTCAGTTCAATTCAGTCTCTCAGTCATGTCTGACTCTTTGCGACCCCATGGACTGCAGCACGCCAGGCTTCCCTGTCCATCACCAATACCTGGAGCTTACCCAAACTCGTGTCCATCAAGTCATTGATGCTATCCAACCATCTCACCCTCTGTCGTCCCCTTTTCCTCCCTCCTTCAATCTTTCCTAGCATCTGGGTCTTTTCCAATAAGTCAGTTCTTCCCATCAGGTGGCCAAAGTTATTGGAGTTTCAGCTTCAGCATCAGTCCTTCCAATGAATATTCAGGATTGATTTCCTTTAGGATTGACTGGTTGGATCTCCTTACTCTCCAAGGGGCTCTCAAGAGTCTTCTCCAGCACCACAGTTCAAAAGCATCAATTTTTCAGCGCTCAGCTTTCTTTATGGTCCAACTCTCACATCCATACATGACTATATGGAAAAACCATAGCTTTGACTAGATGGACCTTTGTTGGCAAAGTAATGTCTCTGCTTTTTAATATGCTGTATAGGTTGGTCATAGCTTTTCTTCTAAGAAGCAAGCATCTTTTAATGTCATGGCTGCAGTCACCATTTGCAGTGATTTTGGAACCCAAGAAAATAAAGTCTGTCACTGTTTCCATTGTTTCCCCATCTATTTGTCATGAAGTGTAGTGTCATTCAAAGAATGTGCATAAGCTGATCAAGTACCCTGAAACCCCTGCCCCCAACCAACATATTAAAAATGCTTTGCCAAAACCCTTCAGGGAGATCAAGGCTTTTCAGGGCTTAAGCCACCTCTCTCCTTGCATGGCCTTGTAATAAGCCTTTCTCTGCTCCAAAAAGAAAAAAAGACTACAAATTTTTTAAAAAATAAATGATATTGAGGGCTAAAACAAGAGAACTACAAGAAACTCTGATGGCATATAAAGGGAGAACATAACCAAACATAAATGTGTTTGAGAGCCTTGAAAAGATGTTCCTGGAGGAATTGTGGAGTATGGTGGAGGCAGGTGGCTTCAGACAAAAGGAAGTGCATGCTGGTCCTGAGGTGTGAAAGAACACAGCGTGTTACTCAGTTTTTGTTCTATGTGAGTACCTAGCATAGTATCCCAATAAAAATTTAAAAAAAATTTACAAGTTTCATTTCAGTATATGTACAGTTTTATTTTAATTTTTCTCTAATTTTTACTATGGGAGGCACCATAATTGTCAGAATTTCTACAGTGCTTAGGAACTCAAAATGTCATTACTTACTGCGCTGAGAGGACTTTAGCCAAGTAGTACAATAAGCACCTGTACCCCACTGTGAACAAAACAGTCTTAGTTCCTGTCCTGGTAGAACTTAAGAGTCTGATAGGTGGTGCAGCCAAAGAATAAGGAAACCAACCACTAAACAAACAGCGAAATTTCACAAGTGCTATGAAGCAATGAACAACTTGGGGGAAGATAAGGATGGAGAAGTAGAGAGTGGGAATAACTCACTATGGGATGACATTTAAACTTGGAAATGAAGTATGGATTATACCAGCCCAGTAAAAGCTAAGAAAAGAGAGTTTCCAATGGAAAGATGAGCTCTTTGGAGAGGAAAAGCACAGAGGAGAAATATGTTTGATGGTCACCATAGTTGGATGGGCTTCCCAGGTGGCTCAGTGGTAAAGAATCTGTCTGCCAATGCAGGTGACCCAGAAGACACAGGTTCAATCCCTGGGCCGGGAAGATCCCTTGGAGAAGGAAATGACAACCTACTATAGTATTCTTGCTGAGGAAATCCCATGGACAGAGGAGCCTGGTGGTCTGCAGTCCATGGGGTTGCAAAGAGTCAGATATGACTGAGCATTCACACATATGCATAGATGGATATGGTGACCTTGAAGGAATGTGCCATGAGGGGAAGTTGGAAAGGCAGACAGGAACCAAAGTATGCAGCATCATGTAACCCCCTGTCAGGCAATTGGAGTTTTTCTTAAATGCAAGGAAGAATCATTGAAGACTTTAAATTTGGTTTGAAGCACTGTGGGAAGTGACATTTTTCTGGGCAACAGTGTAGTTAGGATGTAGTTATGATGCTGTGGTCATCTAGGCTGAACATGAGAGCAGTTAGATTAGGGTGGTGGTAGTGGATATGGGTTTCCCTGGTAGCTCAGCTGGTAAAGAATCTACCTGTAATGTAGGAAACCTTGGTTCAGTTTCTGGGTCTGGAAGATCCCCTGGAGAAGAAATAGGCTACGCACTCCAGTATTCATGGGCTTTCCTGGTGGCTCAGACAGTAAAGAATCTGCCTGCAATGCGGGAGACCTGGGTTCAACCCCTGGGTTTGGAAGATGCCCTGAAGGAGGACATGGCGACCCACTCCAGTATTCTTGCCTGGAGAATCCCCACGGGTAGAGGAGCCTGGAGGGCTACAGTCCATGGGGTCGCAAAGAGTCAGACACAACTGAGCAACTGAGAACAGCACAAGCACAAGCACAGCACAGTGGATATGGAGAAAATTGGACCGTATCAAACAAGTACATTTTAGAGGTGGCATTGCAAAGACTTGCAGATGCTCTGGAAGCTGAGGCTGAAGAAGAGGTGAATATCAAGAATAGCATCTAAGTAGACAACAAAGTCCGCATTTCGAAGAATTGGAAGAGGTTTGGTTTTTACCTCCTGTGGTGAGGAAAGGCCTCAAGGCTCTGGCTCTGAAAAAGTGTGGGGAAACCTGAAGGGGTTCTGGTTGCCCGACTGCCAGGGCTTCCTCCTCCCTCCATCCTCAGGCTTGATGTCCTTGAGAATTAGGCATTAACGACCAGGTGGTATGTTGGGTAAATCATCACTGAGCTTAGGCAACTGTAGTGGAAGCAGTCTAGCTGGAATGGGATAGATGACGCCTGGATGAAACAACGATTCTAACTCAGATAATCCTCAAGCCTTGAGAAGCAGATTGCCAATAAGAAATGGCCTTCCTCTACTCTGAGCCTCCCAAACTACATTCTCTTCCACAACAGCTGACTCCTTCCTGATACCTTCTAATCATGAGACCTGGAAATCATATCTTCTCTTAGATCCATTGCCTCATATACAAGGCCAGGGTGAAAACTGCCCTTGCTTACTGAATGCAAAGAAATAGAGGAAAACAACAGAATAGGAAAAAGTAGAGATCTCTTCAAGAAAATTAAAGATACCAAGGGAACATTTCATGAAAAGATGGGCACAATAAAGGACAGAAATGGTATGGATCTAACAGGAGCAGAAGATATTAAGAAGAGGTGGCAAGAATACACTGAAGAACTATACAAAAAAGATCTTAAAGACCCAGATAACCATGATGATGTGATCACTCATCTAGAGCCAGACATCCTGGAATGCAAAGTCAAGTGGTCCTTAGGAAGCATCAGTATGAACAAAGCTAGTGAAGGTGATGGGATTCCAGTTGAGCTATTTCAAATATTTTCTTCAGCTCCAAAATCACCACAGGTGGTGACTGCAGCCATGAAATTAAAAGATGCTTGCTCCTTGGAAGAAAAACTATGACCAACCCAGATAGCACATTAAAAAGCAGAGACCTTACTTTCCCGACAAAGGTCCATCTAGTCAAAGCTATGGTTTTTCCAGTAGTCATGTATGGATGTAAGAGTTGGACCATAAAGAAAGCTGACTGCCAATTGATGCTTTTGAACTGTGGTGTTGGAGAAGACTCTTGAGAGTCCCTTGGACTGCAAGGAGATCCAACCAGTCAATCCTAAAGGAACTCAGTCCTGAATATTCATTGGAAGGATTGATGCTGAAGCTGAAGCTCCAATATTTGGGCCACCTGATGGGAAGAATAGACTCATTGGAAAAGACCCTGATGCTGGGAAAGATTGAGGGCAGGTGGAGAGGGGGATGAAAGAGGATGAAATGGTTGGATAGCATTACTGGCTCAATGGACATGAGTTTGACTAAGCTCCAGGAATTGGCAATGGACAGGGAAGCCTGGCGTGCTGCAGTCCATGGGGTTGCAGAGTCAGACGTGACTGAGTGACTGAACCTACTGAATTACTGACTGAAGGTCATATGAATTATGTTTGTAAAAACCTTAGCCCGTGCCTGACAGATGGAAAGATCTCTACAAGTCCCAGTTGTTCTATTATATTATCTCCTCCTCCACATCTGAACCTTTCTTATTAAAGCCCCAATCTTTTCCTCCCAGCCCCCAAATTCTTGGACAATTTCTCTAATGCTTCCCACCTCATGACCCCCGTACTATTCCTTATCCCCCTTAAATGGGCAAGTATTTATTTTCCACTGACAGGGCAGGGGGCGGAGGGACCAAAAGGAGAAAAAGTCTGTAAAAGTGAAACTTACAGCATTCATGCTCTCTCACATATTTATGAGCCAACTTTCTTTAAATATTTACACCTTGTGTTTACATCTTATTACTTTTTGATTTGTTTCTTATAGCTGATCTGAAGTGTGAAATTGGAAACTTGAAGCTTGCTAACACTTCCATGCTAGAGAAATGCACAGTGAAGAAATCTGAGTTTCATGGGATTTTTCCTCCCCACACCAAGGATGAGATTTTGCAGGAAATCATTGAGATCACTTACACCTGCTCCCTGCACCCCCGCCCCCCTGCCCACGTAGTACTCTTCTTTAATGTGTCCCTGGCTCTAGCACCTGCTACAAGCTGAAGGATCTTTCCTTTTGGGAACCAAATGGGTTTGATTCTGAATGGAGATGGCAAAACTAAGGCAGGACCAAACCCAGAGAGGGGAGTTAAAGTTCAAGAAAACAGCTTTTCTCTATTTAACTCTACTAAAACCTCTTTTCTTTTGCCCTAAGTCCAAATTCCTTCTCTTTTCTCAGCATCTATTTCTCTTTCTGCAATATTACTCAGATATTAACAAAATCTCAATCAAGCCCTAAAATAAATCTGTAAACTCTTATCTCTTACTGAAGTATAATTTTGGTAATGGTAAAATCAAGATCCTTAGGCAAATGCAAAATGTACACATCAGTGATTTTATGTGTTTATTATTTATTAAATCAGAGATCCTGTAATATGCTAAAACTTGCCCAAAGAGCATTTGAGAAGCTAAATATTTATAGGGAATATACAAATTAAAGGAAAAGAGTAGTTTTTATTATGCTGTCAACAGAAGCATCCGTTGAGATGCTCATTTTATGCACAGGAGTGATCTTTATGACCTTGAATAAACTAAGCTAGTGGTTAGTTTTTTTGTCTGTCTTAATAGCCAACCCTTGTATCACCTGAATCAACAGATGGAATGAATATTAATCTCTTGTTCATGGGAGAAACCTCACACAGGATAAGGGTGCAATGGTCTGAAACTGAACTTGGAAAAATGGAATTTCATATCTTTCTTCCTAACATTTCTTGGTGTTGCCAGATAATTTATTAGCCTCATCCACTGACTCACAACACACCCAGAGTTAAATATGGCGGTTCTCGCTTCATGCAATGTCTTTGTCTCTCACAATATCCTCCCATTTTACAACTCTATTTATGGCAGAGAGATAAGTAACTGAAATAAAGAATGAAAAAGAAGAATGGATGACAGCAATGTTTCCAGGTAGAATGTGGCACAGGTGCTTGAACCAGTCTTGACCTATCACAGATGTGATGTGCTCTGTGTGGAAACTGAAAGATCCCTCCTACTCACACTCACACACTGGGGCCCAAGTATTCCTGCCTGAACAACACTTTTGTGAAAAGCAGAGAGAATTGTTCTCAACTCACTAAAAAATCTTTGCATAAAAGGAAAGAGCTTTTTCCTTCCCTAAAAGGTAGAGGTGAGAGTGAATTTTCCTTACCTTGAAAGGTGCTAAATATTTCTGCCTGACAAGGATCCAGGGCATCTTTGGGCAACCACTGTGTGTGGAGAAGAGACCTGTGCAGGGTGGTAAAGAAGCCTAACAGACCATGTGTGCAGGACATCTGGAAGCAGCAGGGTCTCCATCTTCATGGGCTCTGATGAAGACCTGGTCCTGAGAAGCAAAGACCAGAGGCTGCAGCACCAATTCTTGAGCTCATATAATAATCTCTTTGAGAGCTTTTGGCAGGAATGTGACCTTTCAGGGTGAGTAGGTTGGGGCTCATTCACTCACCCAGGCAAATCAGAGGTCAGGATAATTTGGTTATGCAACAAATAGTTATTTTTAGGTTCCTTCTCCAATCTCTCACATCCCTTTTCAGTTGGGTAAACTGAGAGTGAGCTACAGAAACGCAGTGCAGCAGCATGCTACACCCCTATCATCTGTCTGGCTTTTCATGCGTCACGGTCTCCACATTAGAGTAGGGCAGCAGTAGAAAATACAGACATTTTGACTTGTGTAATTTTTTCATGCCCCAAATTCCCATTAATCTCACTGTTTGTCTTCATAAAAGAGAGTTTCCTGAAGGGCACAAGAAGAGAGGAAATTTTGTTTCACTACTTTCCCTTGATTTATTTAGAATGTCTGGCAGAGGCCTTCCTAGCTCGGAGTCAGTATGAGAAATCCAGCCTGGGGGAAGGACTTCATGCCTCTGCTTTTCAATAGAACTATAAACTCTGTGGACCTTACTTCTTTAGCATCCCTTTCAAAAGAAAGCTCCTCTTAGAAAGCTTAACACCATGTAGCCACAATTCCCTATAGAGTTATTATAGCTGTGCTTCTGGGCAATGCAGAGAGTCAATGAATTTTACACCACAGAGGTCTCCTTAGGGGTCACTTACATCATGCCAACCCCAGGCAGATTTAGATTTTATATTATAGTAAGGGAAACTGGGCCAGGGACTTATCCAGAGTTTGGGGTGTTTTGCCTTCAATATGAGAGCAGAGTATCAGTGGTAGAATTCAAGACTGTTCTTTTACTAGATTATCCTCTTATCTCCTGAAAGGTCTGATACATAAGAATGCCTTGAGTATGGAACTTAACCTCTACTTTCAGGCTACTCCATTGCCCTAGGGGAGGCTTTACAAGTCATTGCATCAGGAGCAAATAAACACTGAGAAAAAATGTCCATTCTTTCTATCTCCAAACATCTCAGCTTCCAAGCCTTCTTTTTTTTATCTTTAGTCACTCTATAACTGGACACTCAGACAGGAGGAGTAGGTCACATTGCTTTGTGATTATGTCCCTAGATTCCCAGCCTCTGTAGCCAGGAACAATTTTTACACACAAATGCAAAAGGAGAAGTTGCATATTGTGCTTCACGCACTTTCCTCTGTAATTCTTCAGATTTCTTTTTCTTTTTTTGATACATGGAATGTCTATTGACTATCTGATTTTAAGAAAATTAGTAGGAATTTATAATTCCTACTAATTGAATTTTTGAGAGAAGATCTTTTTTCATAATTGAGAGAAGTTTTTTTTTTTTTTGATACATGGAGTGACTATTGACTACCTGATTTTAAGAAAATTAGTAGGATTAAAGAACCTACAGTGAATCAGAGGTGACGGAGTCTCTAATATTTCCTCCATTTTCCCCATCATTTCTATTTTGGCTCTAAAACACAATAGCATCGGACATAAATTTGAGCAATCTCTAGGAGACAGTGGAGGGCAGTGGAGCCTGGCGTGCTGCAGTCCACGGTGCCATGAAGAGTCGGACACAACTGAGTGACTGAACGACAACACACAGCAGCATGAGGATGTCAAGGAGGAAGAGCAAAGTGCTTTGGATCATGCAATGTCCTAATTTTCCTCTGGAAAATGTCCTGGGTCTGACATTATATAGAGACTGGTAAATGCAGATATTACAGAACAAGAGTAGGTTTATTTCGTGTACCAAACCTCAGTATGAGATATCAAGCCCAGAAAGAACACTTAGGCCTTACAGTGGCTTCTGTGACCTAAATCAGACGAAATCAAAGTCCTGGTCTCGTATAGGTGATAATGACAATCCTTTTTATCTCTTGAACCAAAGCTTGTAACAGGTACTAAATTTAGTCTCTGAGCCTCAGTTTCTCAGATCAATGTGGGGAAGGCTCTATAAATAGGGTTTTAGAATCTTATTTATACGGTATGAGATAAAGAAAAAGGTATGAGATAAAGAAAAAGGAGCTTTATACTTTGGCTACTAACATCTCCTGGGATTTCCAGGTTTCTTTAGTCTAAACTTTAGCTGCTGCTGCTAAGTCGCTTCAGTTGTGTCCGACTCTGTGTGACCCCATAGACGGCAGCCCACCAGGCTCCCCCGTTCCTGGGATTCTCCAGGCAAGAACATTGGAGTGGGTTGCCATTTCCTTCTCCAATGCAGGAAAGTGAAAAGTGAAAGTGAAGTCACTCAGCTGTGTCTGACTCTTAGCGACCCCATGGACTGCAGCCTACCAGGCTCCTCCGTCCATGGGATTTTCCAGGCAAGAGTACTGGAGTGGGGTGCCATTGCCTTCTCTGAACTTTAGCTAGTATACCACAAAACTGAATGAAGCAATATCCTCAGTCCTCATATTTTCCTCCATTTGGCACCCTGTTTTCAAGTCAGACACATTCATGTATAAAATAGAGGATGAAAAAATGAAGAGGATTGAAACTAACAATTCTAAGTACATGCATGCATGCTAAGTTGCTTCAGTCGTTTCTGACTCTTGGCGACCCTATGGACTATAGCCCACCAGGCTTGCTGTCCAGGGCTTCTGCAGGTAAGAATATTGGAGTGGGTTGCTATGCCCTCCTCCAGGGGATCTTCTCAACCCAGGGTTCGAAGCCAGGTCTCCTGTGTCTCCTGCATTGCAGGTAGTTTCTTTACCACTGAGCTACCAGGAAAGCCCAGTTCTAAGTACATGATATGGTTTTTTCTTAGTTCAGAGTCTAGTCTGAGAGACCAAAACGTGAAGAGGAATCCTGATATTGTTTCATTTCCTTTAACAAATATTTGAGTGACATGTCCCCAGCATTGCTAGTGTCCTTTTAGTATGGACATTTCCCCTCTACCTTCACCTCTCAGTAGAGGAGCGATTCTGTGATTGTCCCTGCAAAATCCTCAGTCTTTGTAATTGTGCATGGGAGCTACAATTGGAAACTAGCACTGGACTTTCATTCTCCAATGAAAGTCCTTTAGAATACATCTCACTTCACTTTTCCTCCAGTCTTGGTTTGATTAAAAATTCATCAATAGAACACTGACTCTCACTCCTCCCAGGACCATCCCCAGAAGTTGTTGAGTCTAATCACCAAGATCAAGATCTTTCCAGTCATGCCTTTTGGCAGGACCTCATCTAAACTGTAGGGCAGTCATGGGTATATCCTATGTCTTATGTTATTAAACAGCCTGAGACTGGTTTTCACATGTATACTTTGGTGAACAAATTTGCTATAGGAGAATCAACTGGGACAGAGCTTCATGCTAACTCTTTTATCCTATTCCTGTTTTCAGTCACCTCTATCATGGCCAAGAATGTTAGCACTGAGTGCAGGCCAAAGAACAGTCATGGAATGCTTTGCTTCATGTCTTATACTTATCTCCCCAATACTCCTTTCTACTCTTAATTGAGAATAAAGAAGTATTCAAAGAATGATGGAGATACTTAGAAAGTCAAAGGAGCCAACTTGAAAGAACTCCCACTAGCAAAATCTGGGAAAGTTTCAGCACAAAAATGAATAATTGTAGTAATAGAATATAATATACAGAATAAAATTAGAATCCCATGAGTCCATGCCATCATGAATAAACAAATAAATAAAATGGAATAAATAGGGGAGAAGGGAAAGCTCCCTTCTATAGTAGGATGCCAGTTAATAACTGTAAAAGGAATCACCTATCACTTGGCAAACAGTCATTTAGTCAACATCGTAGCAATATTTTTAGACGTGAATCATCAATGGATGCTGAAAGTAATGAGTAAAAGTTTGATGAGGAAGAGGACATTTAAAGAACCTCAAACTGTTTCACCACAAGGTCCCTCTTTAATTACAAAGACAAAAATAATAACTTTATAGTGATGAAAGTTGGTAGATAACTCTAACCAAGTGATTACAGCACTGAGAACAGGACAAATAGGTCTCATGTGCCTCCTTAACACGATGAACTGAAAAGATCACAACATCCCTTCCAAGAAATCTCTGCCAGACACATGATGCTGCTGCTGCTGCTAAGTCGCTTCAGTTGTGTCCGACTCTGTGCGACCCCATAGATGGCAGCCCACCAGGCTCCCCCATCCCTGGGATTCTCCAGGCAAGCACACTGGAGTGGGTTGTCATTTCCTTCTCCAATGCATGAAAGTGAAAAGCGAAAGTGAAGTCACTCAGTCATGTCTGACTCTTAGCGATGTCATGGACTGCAGCCTACCAGGCTCCTAGGTCCATGGGATTATAGCAATTTTAATCCTCGAGGAAACAGTGAATAAACCCAAATTGAGGGATCTTCTGCAAAATAAGGCTTACATGCTTCAAAAATGTCAAGGTAATAAAAGACAAAGACTGAGAAAATCTTCTAGATTAGAGAAGACTAGAAACATGATTACTAAATGCTTTGGAATCTTGGATTGGATCCTGGGGAATCAAAACAAAATAAAGCAACTTGCCATGAAGGACATTAAGAAGATAATTAGCAATATTTGAATGAAGTATATAGATTAGAATTTATCATTGTTAATTTCTTGATTTTGAGAATTGAATCCTTGTGAAAGAAATAATTCTTGCTTTTAGAAAATATACATGGTACTTAGATGAACAAACATAATGTCTGAGTTTTTCTCTGTAAGTTCTCTTTTTCCTCCCTTCTTTCCCCTCATTTCTTTCTTTCTCCCCGTCCTCCCTGCTCCTCCCAGATTGCTGCAATGATGCTCACAGGAACCTCAAGTACACAGGGTGCAAATGGGATAGAACCAGTCCCTTCTTATGATGATCTTCCACTCTCCCTTTGGCACTGGCTATTGGCAGAGTTTACTGGCCAAGTAGCAGTGGAGTTTGCATAGTCCCAGCCCTAATAACACAAAACAAAGTAGTGAAGGGTGAAACGGAAGCTGAGAGACAATGCTCCCATGTCTCTCAACCCTTCAGAGCTTTCTAGGACATGCCTTCATGACATGCTTCAGGATAAGAGACTCAGCGCTGGAGAGGAAACTTCATGTTGCCTCTTAGGTGGGCAGGATGCTGACTCATGAGTATTCATGTCTCCTGGTGTCATTTTCCTAAAGGGAGCACTCTTATTCCACAGGAAGTAAGCTATATGCTTTATTCTTGTGGTCAGAAGTTTCTATAAAATTCTCAGCAAATTTTTCACTAGTGTTGGGATCTTCAGTGAGAATCAATTATTATGAGCTCCCTCTCCAGGAAAGAACATTTATAGACATTTATAGACAATCTACCTCTCTCTTCCAGCCTTAATGAGATGTAAGATCCCTACACTGCATAATGAGCATCTTTCCCACCCAAGAGCATTACCAGATCTCTCTAAATTTGACCTTCAGGCTATGTTTATTTACTTATTTTTAAAAATATGCCTTCTGGAAGAATACCATCAAATTTTAGATCAGTAAACTGTGTGATATGCTTTATGTTTAGTACCATAGAACTGGGGTGGGCTTTTAAAAAAATAAATAAATAAAATAAATAATTTAGTTATTTACTTATTTTTGGCTACACCACATGCAGCTTGTGGGATCTTAGTTCCCCAATCAGAAATCAAACCTGGGCCATGGCAGTGAAAGTGCTGAGTTCTAACCACTGGACAGACAACAAGGGAACTCTGGGAGTGGGCTTTTATAGCTAGAGTTTGGGGACAAATTCATTGTTGCAGAATTAGGAGGAGTAAAACTTTAAACTGCATCTTCTATTATGCCTCCTGAATTCTCAGGTTTTGTTCTCCATTATTTTAAGCCCTGATGTATAGAGAAGACCCTCAAGGGACAAAAAAAAAAAAACCAACAAAAAAAACAAAAAAAAACAGGATTCTGTGCCTCAACTAATGTCCTCATTCCTTGAGATTCTTGTCTACTTTACACTCATGCTTAAAGGCAGAGTCATGAGGCAGGGAAAGGCTTGCTTCTTACAGGCTCCTCTAAGCCCATCAGAGCTATCTATGAGTGTCTTCATGAACCAGTTCTTAGCATGAGAGACTGTTTGTGAAGAATACTTTAAGAAGCTATATGCATCCAAGTTTCCCACTGCTAAATTAAAGGAGGCAAATTGTCCTGTCAGACCCCTGGGCCTCAGGCATCATCACTGTGGTTGTCATTATCTGCCAAATTTTCACTCAGGCGTCACCACTGTGGTGTGGGTGGCCATGGCAAGTCAGAGCCTCCTCAGTTACATATGGACACTTAGAGCGTGAGTAATTTTATCCTTTCCTCCTGGGTGGGCTAGTTCTAACGTCTTAGCATGAATGCAAAGTCTTTTCAGTGAAAACCTTGGAGATGCTTTAACGGTCAGCATGATGGGAAAAGATTAGCTGAAATAAGGAGAAATGAAGATTCAAGATGTATATCCTAAACTATTCTGCCTTCTCCAGACTACTCACTCAAGCTCAAGTCATGGGACATTGAAAAAGAAAGAACCAAAGGAAGGAGCATTCTCTCTTTTCAGAGTTTCCTGTTCTTTGGTTTCATGGCAGAGGACCATAGATAAGCATGAGAGGCTGCTATCAAATTTTAAGCAGTCTTTTCTTATTCCCCAAGAATTGTCTAAGAATAGTCTTTTTGACCCAGAGGGAAAAAAATAATTCTGAAGAGAGATCTTAATTTTCTTGTACCCAGAAGTATGTGAGCCATGTATGGTCTCTGCTCTACTGTCTCTCATAAGCACCTTAGCTGCTGAACAGTGACTGTAAATCACAGGCTCCCAAGGGCAACAAGTCAACTCAAGTAGAATCAGAAGGCATGTGGTCTCCTAGGCACCTCCAGTACTTGTTCTCTTCTGTAGTTCTCAGTCCCAGCATGTATGGAGTCATAGACAGGTATACCAGAAGGCTGGGTTTTATTTCAGACCCTTTCTTTGTTATAGGGACTTGGTGTAGGTGGGCATTGAAAGACAGTGAACGGAGATACTTTGTGAAGCCTCTCTGGAGCTCCCCACATGGCCCAGGCATTGTCTTTGGGGCCCAGAGCCTATCTGAGAAATCAAGGCTGATGGTGGGACTTGAGTCCAATGAGACACTCACTCTGTGTCCCTCTCTGGATACTTCTCTAGTGTTCCTCCAAGGAACTAATCTTACAGTTATTTCATCATTAATTTGTGTGTGGGGGGGGCGTGGGGTGGGGGGGGTGGGTGGGCGGTAATACTGTGTCAGGTAACTGAGACGTAAAACAAACCAAACATTATACACCTAAAATTCAAGCTGAGTCCCTATAATCAGTTGCAAGTATTGACTATCTGTTTCTCCTTAGTCTTCAGAGCTGAACTGCTCGAAGTGTCCTTTATACTTAAGTCCAGAGTTAATGACTGTACCAGCAAGAGGTTTACAACAGTGTTCTTGGACTCTGCCTCCAGTCCTCTTAAGTAAATCAAAACCCACCTTTCAAAGAGCTGCCTTGCTCTCTTTTCTTTGCCTCTCAAGGTTCTGGATTAAAGAGGTTCCAAAATATCAATGAACTGTCCCTTTTCTTTCAGTGTTTCTTTCCTCTAATTGATTGAGTTCCCTAAGTGCGGGCGGCTGCGACCAGCACATTTAGCGCGGGGGGCTACCCCATGTCTGAGGTCAGGGGCAGAAGCCGGGAGGACCCCATCCCCGAGAGGAGGCGGCCAAGAGGAGTTACCCCATGTCCGAGGTCAGGGGCAGCGGCCAAGAGTGCCAGGCTGCAATGGCGCAGGAACAGCGGAGAGGAGCTACCCCACGTCCGAGGTCAGGGGCAGTGGCCGAGAGTGCCAGGCTGCGACGGCGCAGGAACAGCCAAGAAGAACTACCCCACGTCCGAGGTCAGGGGCGGCGGCCGGGAGGAGCAACCCCCACCTCCAAGGAGTGGTGGCTGTGTGGGCGCAGGAGGGCCCAGAGGAGCTATTCCACGTTCCAGGTCAGATGGGGTGGCAGTGAAGAGATACCCCTCGTCCAAGGTAAGGAGCAGCGGCTGCACTTTGCTGGAGCAGCCGTGAAGAGATAGCCCACGTCCAAGGTAAGAGAAACCCAAGTAAGACGGTAGGTGTTGTAAGAGGGCATCAGAGGGCAGACACACTGAAACCATACTCACAGAAAACTAGTCAATCTAATCACACTAGGCCCACAGCCTTGTCTAACTCAATGAAATTAAGCCATGCCGGTGGGGCCACCCAAGATGGGCGGGTCATGGTGGAGAGGTCTGACAGAATGTGGTCCACTGGAGAAGGGAATGGCAAACCACTTCAGTATTCTTGCCTTGAGAACCCTATGAACAGTATGAAAAGGCAAAACGATAGGATACTGAAAGAGGAACTCCCCAGGTCAGTAGGTGCCCAGTATGCTACTGGAGATCAGTGGAGAAATAACTCCAGAAAGAATGAAGGGATGGAGCCAAAGCAAAAACAATACCCAGTTGTGGATGTGACTGGTGATAGAAACAAGGTCTGATGCTGTAAAGAGCAATATTGCATAGGAACCTGGAATGTCAGGTCCATGAATCAAGGCAAATTGGAAGTGGTCAAACAAGAGATGGCAAGAGTGAACATCGACATTCTAGGAATCAGCGAACTAAAATGGACTGGAATGGGTAAATTTAACTCAGATGACCATAATATTTACTACTGTGGGCAGGAATCCCTCAGAAGAAATGGAGTGGCCATCATGGTCAACAATAGAGTCCGAAATGCAGTACTTGGATGCAATCTCAAAAACGACAGAATGAACTCTGTTCGTTTCCAAGGCAAACCATTCAATATCACAGTAATCCAAGTCTATGCCCCAACCAGTAACATGAAGAAGCTGAAGTTGAACGGTTCTATGAAGACCTACAAGACCTTTAAGAACTAACACCCCCAAAAGATGTCCTTTTCATTATAGGGGACTGGAATGCAAAAGTAAGAAGTCAAGAAACACCTGGAGTAACAGGCAAATTTGGCCTTGGAATATGGAATGAAGCAGGGCAAAGATTAATAGAGTTTTGCCAAGAAAATGCACTGGTCATAGCAAACACCCTCTTCCAACAACACAAGAGAAGACTCTACACATGGACATCACCAGATGGTCAACACTGAAATCAGATTGATTATATTCTTTGCAGCTAAAGATGGAGAAGCTCTATACAGTCAGCAAAAACAAGACAAGGAGCTGACTGTGGCTCAGATCGTGAACTCCTTATTGCCAAATTCAGACTTAAATTGAAGAAAGTAGAGAAAACCACTAGACCATTCAGGTATGACCCAAATCAAATCCCTTAAGATTATACAGTGGAAGTGAGAAATAGATTTAAGAGACTAGATCTGATACATAGAGTGCCTGATGAACTATGGACTGAGGTTCGTGACATTATACAGGAGACAGGGATCAAGACCAACCCCATGGAAAAGAAATGCAAAAAAGCAAAATGGCTGTCTGGGGAGGCCTTACAAATAGCTGTGAAAAGAAGAGAAGCGAAAAGCAAAGGAGAAAAGGAAAGATACCCATTTGAATGCAGAGTTCCAAAGAATAGCAAGGAGAGATAAGAAAACCTTCCTCAGTGATCAATGCAAAGAAATAGAGGAAAACAACAGAATAGGAAAGACTAGAGATCTCTTCAAGAAAATTAGAGATACTAAGGGAAAATTTCATGCAAAGATGGGCTTGATAAAGGACAGAAATGGTATGGACCTAACAGAAGCAGAAGATATTAAGAAGAGATGGCAAGAATACACAGAAGAACTGTACAAAAAAGATCTTCACGACCCAGATAATCACGATGGTGTGATCACTGACCTAGAGCCAGACATCCTGGAATGTGAAGTCAAGTGGGCCTTAGAAAGCATCACTACGAACAAAGCTAGTGGAGGTGATAGAATTCCAGTTGAGCTATTTCAAATCCTGAAAGACGATGCTGTGAAAGTGCTGCAGTCAATATGCCATCAATATTGGAAAACTCAGCAGTGGCCACAGGATTGGAAAAGGTCAGTTTTCATTCCAATCCCAAAGAAAGGCAATGCCAAAGAACGCTCAAACTACCGCACAATTGCACTCATCTCACACGCTAGTAAAGTAATGCTCAAAATTCTCCAAGTCAGGCTTCAGCAATACATGAACTGTGAACTTCCTGATGTTCAAGCTGGTTTTAGAAAAGGCAGAGGAACCAGAGACCAAATTGCCAATATCTGCTGGATCATCAAAAAAGCAAGAGAGTTCGAGAAAAACATCTATTTCTGCTTTATTGACTATGCCAAAGCCTTTGACTGTGTGGATCACAATGAACTGTGGAAAATTCTGAAAGAGATAGGAATACCAGACCACCTGACCTGCCTCTTGAGAAATTTGTATGCAGGTCAGGAAGCAACAGTTAGAACTGGACATGGAACAACAGACTGGTTCCAAATAGGAAAAGGAGTACATCAAGGCTGTATATTGTCACCCTGCTTATTTAACTTATATGCAGAGTACATCATGAGAAATGCTGGACTGGAAGAAACACAAGCTGGAATCAAGATTGCTGGGAGAAATATCAATAACCTCAGATATGCAGATGACACCCCCCTTATGGCAGAAAGTGAAGAGGAACTAAAAAGCCTTTTGATGAAGGTGAAAGAGGAGAGTGAAAAAGTTGGCTTAAAGCTCAACATTCAGAAAACGAAGATCATGGCATTCGGTCCCATCACCTCATGGGAAATAGCTGGGGAAACAGTGGAAACAGTGTCAGACTTTATTTTTCTGGGCTCCAAAATCACTGCAGATGGTGACTGCAGCCATGAAATTAAAAGACGCTTACTCCTTGGAAGGCAAGTTATGACCAACCTAGATAGCATATTGAAAAGCAGAGACATTACTTTGCCAACAAAGGTCCGTCTAGTCAAGGCTATGGTTTTTCCAGTAGTCATGTATGGATGTGAGAGTTGGACTGTGAAGAAGGCTGAGCACCGAAGAATTGATGCTTTTGAACTGTGGTGTTGGAGAAGAGTCTTGAGAGTCCCTTGGACCGCAAGGAGATCCAACCAGTCCATTCTGAAGGAGATCAGCCCTGGGATTTCTTTGGAAGGAATGATGCTAAAGCTGAAACTCCAGTACTTTGGCCACCTCATGTGAAGAGTTGACTCATTGGAAAAGACTGGGAGGGATTGGGGGCAGGAGGAGAAGGGGACGACAGAGGATGAGATGGCTGGATGGCATCACTGACTCGATGGACGTGAGTCTGAGTGAACTCTGGGAGTTGGTGATGGACAGGGTGGCCTGGCGTGCTGCAATTCATGGGATCGCAAAGAGTCGGACACAAATGAGAGACTGAACTGAAGTGAAGATAATGAAGCCAAAGAACAAGTGAGTGAACAAGTTTGTTTATAGCAAATGAGTAAAGAGGAAGTTAGAAGAGGTAGGAAATGAAAGAGAACCTTTCTTCTGTCACCTCTCTCTGACTCCTGAGGTCTTGCTCTATGGCTCTCCCTGACAGGAGTGCTCCCTGAGGTTTTGAATGGCTAAAGGATGGTCTTAGCCTGTACTTGGTCTAGTAACAATTTTCATTGTTAACCAATTTTACAATAAACAAAATTATTCTTCAAGGAAGTACAGTTCAAACACTCCGCAGAGCCTACTTAGGTAAGAGAGTTTAAAAACAGCCAAACTCCAGCCTCCTTGCCCCCAAACCTCACTGCATTGGCATTGATGTAATTTTATGCCAGTCTAAAATAAAAGGAAATGCCCCAAGTATGGTGCAATAAAGTGCATTAGAAATATATTCTCTGGAATAGGAAAGGGTTCCTTGCAGTTAAGCATTTGGGAAGAGAACCCCAGGTGAAAAGGTAAGCAGACATGGCAAGAGCAAATTAAACATGAGGGTACATTTGTTGCAGAATCTGGGTAATCATCCGCAAATGCCATAAGAATCTTTAGAAAGAAGCTCTTTAGTTTGAATCTCCCATTAACATTTATAATAGTCTTATAGTCCAGCAAATCAGTATGCTGCTGCTGCTGCTAAGTCACTTCAGTCGTGTCCAACTCTGTGCGACCTCATAGACGGCAGCCCACCAGGCTCCCCTGTCCCTGGGATTCTCCAGGCAAGAACACTGGAGTGGGTTGCCATTTCCTTCTCCAGTGCATGAAAGTGAAAAGTGGAAGTCACTCAGTTGAGTCTGACTCTTCATGACCCCATGGACTGCAGCCGACCGTGTTCCGGTCGGACACGACTGAGCGACTGAACTGAACGGAACTGAACACATCAAGACATAGCAACACTGAATACAGACTCTTTGTGTTACACATATGGTATAATGCAAACCTTGGCCCATCAATCATTTTTTTCCAATGGCTTTGAGTAAATAAAGGCAGTACTGCTTTCGTAGGAGAATGACTCCTTCCCAGTTTTCCAGAAACATCAACAAAACCCCCTCTTGTTTGCAACAACAAGGATATGCTCATTTAAATTAAGTTGATCTCTGGAGACTGATGGACATGACTTACACTGAGCCTGCCCTGGGCAGCAGATACAACCAGGCGAGAACAGTAGGATGAACAGGTGAAGATTAAGATTTAGAAGCTGGGTCAGGTGATGGCCTAGGTCTACCTGAGACTTAGCAGAGAGAACTGAAAACCTTAGCTGGGATGAAGGGAAGTGAAGTGAAATTGCTCAGTCGTGTCCGACTCTTTGCGACACTGTGGACAGTCTGTCCATGGGATTCTCCAGGCAAGAATACTGGAGTGGGTTGCCATTTCTTCTCCAGGGGATCTTCCCAACTCAGGGATTGAACCTGGGTCTCCTGCATTGCAGGCAGACACTTTACTCTCTGAGCCACCAGGGAAGTCCAGGGATGAAGGGAAAGGAACCCTAAAAATCATTTGAATATTAATATGATAAAGGCATAATTTGAGCCTTGGGAAATCCTATTCTAATGCCTGATTTGGTTTCGCTCTGTTCCTTATTTTATACAATTTGGCCAATCTTGTCCTCAATGTCCCTTATAGCTGTTTTTCCCCTTCTTTTACATTTAATGTGCTCTCCCAGTTCAGGGGAAACAACTTACCCTTGCAAACCTTGCTCACTCACAACTAATTTCAAATTGTTGTCGTAGAGCACACTTCAGTGGCTTCTGTGGCATGGATGCATCATAGAGGTGATACTGACATATACACCATCTCTACTCTGTTTTTAAAAGGGAATTTTAGGTGGGGAATTTGATGACTATTTAATGGTAGCAATCAGAAATCAAGGCATACAGAGGCAGATGTCTCCATCTGATGCACAACCCACTGTTTTCCTTTTTAAGGAATGACCTCTGAAAGTGACCCCTGACATTCCCTTTGTTCTGAAAGGATGGGTGGATAACTACACAGCAACTTCATCGGCAAGTGTCAGGGCCACACTGGGAATCATACCTAGCTGAGGTCTTCCCGCCTCAGTATTCTGGGTTCTAAGAGGAACATCACTTCAGTGCAGATATGTTGACAGTACAGGACTGTCAAGGACACACAGATCAGAGTGCAGAGGGCAGAGTTACCTGCTCCTGCTTTCTCCTT
Source organism: Bubalus bubalis (assembly GCF_019923935.1). Classification (NCBI taxonomy): domain Eukaryota; kingdom Metazoa; phylum Chordata; class Mammalia; order Artiodactyla; family Bovidae; genus Bubalus; species Bubalus bubalis. The sequence continues at coordinate 52,165,631 of NC_059165.1, read as the reverse complement.
CTATCCCTGCTAGGGAAGTTCACAATTTCCTCTCCTGGGACCAAAGCGCAGATCTCTCACTGCTAAAAGGATCCTGTTACAGTTGCGAGTTTTCTCACAGTGGTAAGTTTTAGTTCCTTGCCTACCACTTGAAACTGACTTCCAGCCAATGCTGTCTTGAGGAAGCAGATGCAGGGTGTTAGGGGACTTTGCTCTGTCCCAGCCTCATTCTCTTTCTGCTCCAGTAACATTCAAATAGAGTATTTCACCCAGATTCCTTAGAACGAACCAAATTATCCCTCTTCTCTCTTTCAGAACTTAACATCATTGATACCAGTCTCTCTCAATGATGTTTGCTTGAAAGTACTTTTTATCAGGTAAGTAACTTCTGGCTTTGAGTTTTTGAATGTCTGAGAGGAAAAGTCTGTCTCACTTTCCAAAATTATCAATTAGTACAGCTCCTTCTTCCTAGTTAGGTGTGCAAAATGCCCATTTTTGTTCCCATAGACACAATTTGTAAGCATGATACACTTCACTGTCTTCCAATAGAACTAGAACTAAATGTGGTCAAGATAGGTAAAGGCAGGAACAAGATATGAGAGCATCATTTACACTGGGCAGGGGTTTGGGAGAATGTTGGTGTGAAACAAGTGGCAAATCAAGCATGGGGACGACACTCTCGAGAGCAGTGATCATCTTTTCCTTGAAGATAACCCTCCTTGATGCTTAGGTCCATCTCCCTGTGCTTCAATTTCCTTTCCTCTCACCCCTAAGAAGCCTTGTTCTTACTGCCTCCTACACTGGAAGCAGAGAGAGGAGGGCAGCAGGCATAAAACCCCCAGACCTTTAGTCTTACCTTCCAAAGGTCTGGCTTTCTTTTTTCCATGGATAGTGGCCCTTCCTCCCATCCTAAATGTGCAGGATTTTATCTACTGAACAGAAGCAACAGCTCATCCAGAGATTCAGGCAACTTCTGGGAGATAAGACTGCTGTCATTCCCTCTCTGGGGCAGCTCTACAGGGACCAGAAAGAAGAGTAAACCTATAGGAAATGAAAGTAAGTCACTGAAGAAGAGAGAAGGACCATTCCCACCAGCATAGACAAACATCACGCACTTTTTCATCTTTTGCACTCCAGTATTCTTGCCTGGAGAATCCCAGGGACGGGGGAGCCTGGTGGGCTGCCGTCTATGGGGTCGCACAGAGTCCAACACGACTGAAGTGACTTAGCAGCAGCAGCAGCTCTCCTAAAAACCCATTTGTATCTCTTTGTTCTTCCCATAGATCCCTTTTCTTCTTCCTCCTTTTCCCCTACTGAGTTAAGCATATACACCTCTAAGTTTAACCATTTAATAAGCTAGTGACTTTTTTGTTAGCTTTTATATGGATATGAATCAGTCATTTTTCTCCTGTCAATCTGTTATGCTGCTGCTGCGGCTAAGTCGCATCAGTCGTGTCCTACTCTGTGCAACCCCATAGACGGCAGCCCACCAGGCTCCCCCGTTCCTGGGATTCTCCAGGCAAGAACACTGGAGTGGGTTGCCATTTCTTTCTCCAATGCAGGCAAGTGAAAAGTGAAAGTGAAGTCGCTCAGTCGTGTCCGACTCTTAGAGACCCCATGGACTGTGGCCCACCAGGCTCCTCCATCCATGGGATTTTTCAGGCAAGCGTGCTGGAGTGGGGTGCCATTATAGATCAGTTTAATTTGTAGACTCCAGTTACTGAACATAATTGGATAAAGAAAAGTTGTCTTTCTCCACACGTCAATTTTTAAATCTCAATTTTCATATAATATGAAAGCAGGAACCCGAACTCTTTAAAAATTTTGGCCACCACAACATTCTTGATATAAATTAACTTTCATTTATTAGAGAAAGTGCTGTGTTTATGTAATACAGAATACAGAAATACTTAGGCCTCAATTACTCCCCCTAGGAAACTCCAACAAACACATAAAGATTAGCACACTTTCTTATAATTCATGATTGACTGTGGTTATAATAAGAGAGGAACCAACATATTTTTATGGGAAATTGGAAGATAACAATTTGGGAGAGCAGGAAAAAATTCATGGGAGGCTTAAAAACTGAGGTAAATGAGGAATTTGGGGGATCCATCCCCAACTCCACTGATCTGAAATATCTGCAAGGTGAGGTTAGGCCACTGAAATTGTAAAGAAACTCTCCAGGGGATTCTCATTGAGTCTAAAATTTGAGAACCAATATCTTAAGTGATGTTTATTAAATAGGTAAAAGTGACAGATAAAAAAGGAATGCAGAAAAACATTAAGGGCTTATAATCACCAGGCTAAATTGGGACCTTCTTTAGTAGACAATGGGTAGCCATTACAGCTTTTTCATTAAAGGACTACTTTAATTATTTTGTGGTTTAGAAGCGAGGGTTCCCGGGTGGCACAGTGGTAAAGAATCTGCCTGCCAATGAAGGAGATGCAGGAGACACAAGTTCAGTCAGTCCCTTGGTTGGGAAGATTCCCTGGAGGAGGAAATGGCAACCCACTCCGGTATTCTTGCCAGGAAAATCCCATGGACAGAGGAGCCTGGTGGGCTACAGTCCATGAGATTGTAAAGAGTTGGACACGACTGAAACGACTAAACACATATGTTTGCATGAAGTGTATAGAGTAGGAGGATATATTGGAAGGAAGACAGGCTGAATAACCTTGGGCAGGTAGAGCACCTAGTGAGTTATATTCAGTCATATCAGCAGTAATGCTGGGCTTCGAGAGGGTGGTATTTGAGGAAATGGAGAAGAGGGGTTAGACTTGAGAGAGTGTTTTAGTAATGGATTCCTTTGTCCAAATTCTATGGAAAATTTTGTTGATCCTCATGTTTTACCTCTACTAGATACCACTGATTTTTTTTTGATGAGCATGCACTGGGGAAGGAGATGTGTGTTTGGCTATGAAACAGATTTACTGACCTAACTCAAATACCTGAGAGTGCTTTAGATGCCTAGAAAATCAAGAAAAGAGGAAAGTTTAGAAGACTTTGGAGAGACCAGGGCTTCTACAGTGGCAGAGATCTTGAAAAAATGTTTGAGAAATTGGCAAGCACATAAAAGGAGCAAAAGAGGGGACACTTGAGAAGAGTTGTATGAAGAAAGAATTCTCAGAGGTCATACCTTCATCTGATAAGCCAAGAAAAAAATGAGACAGATGGAGGGTGTGGGAATAATATGTGTGTGTGTGAGAGAGAGAAATAGAATGGTGGTGGTGGTGGGGGGGAGTTGAGCAATAATGATAATTCAGAGATGTAATGCAGAGGCCAGAGAGCATGGTAGGTTCAGGGAACCTGGAGTAATTACTTTTAAAGAAGGGGAGGCTATAAATGCTGATCTAGATCAAGGCAGTAGCAGTTATAAGTGAGAGATGGACAGAGAGTGTAACATGACAGATAAGCCAAGGAACTCTGCAGTTTTACTAGTTATAACCATGAGTGAATGAGAATCTCAGTTTTCTCATTCCAAAAATGAGGCTCTGGGGGTGGGTTGGGGGGTTGGGGGTGGTTCTTGTGAGAATTCAATGGGACAATGCAAGGGAAGCATTTAACATAGGGTCTGGGACATAGGATTATTACTCAGTACAAGTTAGCTCCTATTATCTTTATTAATTTTCATTAACTTTACAAGACATTAAGGGCTAATTTACATTGTTAAGATTTGAAAGTTGATTTCTATTCAGCCATTTTTTGAGTATTTTAAAGTTCTTCAGAAACCAAAAAAAATTTATTTCAAACATATAGCTGTAAGTTTAAAGAAAAACACATATATCTCAGTAAATAAGAGTTTTTAAAAGCCCTGATATTTAGCATAAGCAGTTCAAAATATAATAACTTACTCTGAATATAGCTTTAAAGAATTACATTCACTATGAAACTTCCTAAATTTTCACTGTCTTTCTCTCTGCTTCTCATTCTCTTTCTATTTAGGTGCTTATCTTTATTATTATTATTATTGTTTTTATACTACACGTTTCCTCTGCATTTTGCTCCTCTAATTTCCACAGGTATGCATTTTTCTTATTTTCCCACTTGTTTTCTTTGTGTTTATTTTTCTGTTTCTAACACAACTGTTTGACAACACAACTAGATTCCTAATCTGCCACTTTTTGTTAGTCTTTTTCTTCCTTCAACAGGGAACAATAAAAAGCCCCCCAAATAGTATTAAGTTTATTTTACATGCCTTATTCATGACTACACATGCAATAAGTAGAACAGTCATCTATAATGTCAGGGGAAACACACTGACTGAAACCGCCCATCCTGGCCAGGCACCATAGTAACCATTTGCATGCGTTGTTTTATGACAGGAGGTCCTGGTAAGGAACACGGAACTAATCAGCCACCATCAACCGGAAGAGTTCAGGAAACATCAAAAGGAGACACCACATGTCCAGCCACCTCCCAGAATCCTCTCTGGCATCCATCTTGGTTGAATAAGGCGTGTACCACCAGGAAGGACTCTGAGTCAAAAGAAGAAGTGAAGTCACTCAGTCATGTCTGACTCTGCAACCCCCATGGACTGTAGCCTGCCAGGCTCCTCCATCCATTGGATTTTCCAGGTGAGAATATTGGAATGGGTTGCCATTTCCTTCTCCAGAGGATCTTCCCAACCCAGGGATTGAACCAGGGTCTCCCTCGTTACAGGCAGACTCCTTACCGTCTGAGCCACCAGGGATGTCCCACAGGGGAATCCAGCGCAGCAGCTATTCTCTCCAGCCCTCTGAGTCAGAATGATTGGCTAAAGACAACCCGGAAACAAATCCCATCACCATAAAACCCAAGACTGCAAGCCACGTGGCAGAGCTGTTCTCCTGGGTTCCCTTACCCTGCTGCTCTCCACCCGGGTGCCCTTTTCCAATAAAGTCTCTTGCTTTGTCAGCACGTGTGTCTCCTTGGACAATTCATTTCCGAGTGTTAGACAAGAGCCCAGTTCCGGGCCCTGGAAGGGGTCCCTGTCCCTGCAACATATAATATTATCATCTTTTTAAAAAATGCATGGCCACAAATGGAGCTCCTCCAAACAGTGTTTTTTGACCTGATCTCCAAATAGCCATTTTTATTTTTGATGTTTGTTGGCTTTCCAGTGAGTGTCTGTTTGTTGAAAAGCAAAAATCTGTATTACTCCTTTTTCATGAACATCATTTTATTACCTCCACTTTTCACATTTTTAGCTAAAAATTAGGTACTGCTTACATAATGAATGAAAACAAAGGAAATTGTTGGCAGTGTAGAGCTTAGGACATTTTTATGTAATTGCCTCCTTTATTATGCAAATACGTTTTATTTTAACTTAGTTGGAATAAGCAAAGATTTTTAGGGGCTAAACTGGGCAAGAGAAATGGAAATAAAATGTTCAATGTTTTTCATGTTCCTATTCTTCAGGAGGCTCCATAAACTCTAAGAAATCATTGACTATAAAAAAAATACTCAAAAAAAGTTTAGTTTCAAACAAGTTTACTTCTCCAATGGACAAAAATATTTTTTTGTATAGTGTTTTTGTCTGATAGCTTTAAATTTCAAATACTAAGGGAAACCGTCCTGCCTTACTTATTTCTCCAGAGAAGGGGAACGTTATAACAGTGGAAGTTGGGTTTACTACCTTATCTTTTACAAGGGCCAAAAAAACCTTCTCCTTTCCGCAAAACTTATTCCCAGCCACTACTCTAGAGTTCTTGTTTTGGGGGTGTGGTTTATAGTTCTGGAATTTTTCTACAGTTAAAAGCAGAGAGATTTTAGTCTGACCTTGTATCCAGTTAAAGAATCTCTTCTGTAAGATAACAATTTAATGATGTAGTGAATTGTTTCTCCTCCTATCATGTACCAGGAGACCTCTTTAGTGAGCTCAAAGGGTTATGAGATGAATAACAACAACAACAACAACAGTTAATCCTTCTTGAACACCTAACTATAAGGTAGGCATTGTGCTGACTTTTCTAAGAGGGACTTGTTATTGTTATTTTTAACCCTATATAAGAGATTAAGGAATTGAGACATTGAGAAATTCTCTGCCTTTTTCCAGGACACATGGTTAAACAGTGGTAAAACCAGATTCCAGCCCAGGACTCTAACCCAGAGTCCTTGATTTTAACCATTATACTATTTGATTTTCTACTGAATCCAAATCAACCTCCCTTTAATCCCTACTCAATTAGTCTAAATTCTACCCTTTGGGGCCAAAAAGAGCATGTTAATTTCTCTTCTTCATTCATTTGTTTGTAAGAAAAAGAATATTAATCAGGCACCTTCTAGATGATAGATACTGTCTTGCAGCCTGTAATACAGCACTGAGAAGAGAGTTTCTGCTTTCATGGTGTTAACACTCTCTCCCTTAAATTGTTTGAAAACAGCCACCAGATTTCTAAAGGTTTGTCTTTCCTCAGACCAAAGTTTCCTATTCTTTCAACCATCTGTCATAGCACAAAGTTGCAAAATCTTCCCTATCATGGTAGCCTCTCTCCTCTAAACACATTTCAGTTGTAAATTTCTTTTTTTAATTAGCATATAATTGCTTTACCATGTTGTGTCAGTTTCTGCTATAGGACAACTGTGAATCAGCCAAATGTATACATATATCTCCTCCTTCTTGAGTCTCCCCCCATGAGCTGCTGAACCAACCAGACATGAAACAGCAAATCAAATAGCAATCCACATGCTTTCTGAAGGGTCTGTTAAAAATAAGGCAACCTGCCCCAAATGGAGTTTCTTAGGCTAAGACCCATGTCACCAACTGAATTAACTTAATTTTAGTTTCCATTCCCAGAAATAGAATCTTAAACTAGTGATCAGAAATTGCCTAATCAGCATCAGTTAAGTAATCTGCCTGATAGACCCCCACCATCCCCTAAAGAAAAGTGACCCTACAATACTCAATCTGCTTTTTGTCTAGTAACTTCTTGTCCCACCTCCTTTCTGAATGCAAATGCCACTTTGCACTGACCCTTGGGGCTCCTTCTTAACTGCTAATTTGGATGCTGCACAATTTGAATCCATTTTTGCTCAAACAGAATTTTTAATATGCCTCAGTTTATCTTAACACAGGTCTGGTGACTAACAGAGAAACAAGGAGACCTTTGACGGCCCTCAGCGGCAATGAGCAACAGCAGCGAAGGTACCTGAGGAGTCCCTAGAGTCGCTGCTTCCTCACTGCCTCTGGAGGTGGTGGGTAAGTTTCCTCTAATCCTCCATCCATAGATTGTGTGTTAGGAGTGTTCACTGTTTTGAGCATTTTTTGCGTTTTGAGCATTTTTTTTCCCCACGGCCTGGATCCCCAAACTGGCCTGAGTTGGGTGGCATGGGACACAGATATAGAACTGTTTCCAGTGGCAGACCTGGTCCGACCCCTAAACCAGACCCGGTGGAGGATCAGACCGGGTCCAATTTACGCTGGATTGGGTCCAGAGTAAGGCCTCCAGCAAGTAAAATTTTGTTTGAAGGCTGTTGTCTTGTTTGAAGCAAGTTAAGCTTCCCAAAGATAATTATGAATTACAACGGCCACAGTGGAGTACTTTTAAGCTAGATAAGCTTATCCATGTATGACATGCCTTTGAGAAGATGTGTCCTGAAGAAAATGGGGTTTTCTCAGCCAACGCTCACCATACAGGATAGAAGCAAAATTCTTTTTCCTTCTTTAAAGTTCCTGGTGGCCACTGGGACACACTACTCTCTCCAGAACCTGCAGAGAGGATCCAGGGAAATCCAGCAGGAGCCAGCCAAAGATGAGAATACTTGTGTGGTGCTAAGTTGCTTCAGTCATATCCAACTCTTTGCAATCCTATGGACTATAGCCCACCAGGCTCTTCTGTCTATGGGATTCTCTGGGCAAGAATACTGGACTGAGTTGCCATGCCCTCCCCCCAGGGGATCTTCCCGAATCAGATCTCAAACCCCTGTCTGTCTCCTGCATTGGTAGGTGGGTTTTTTTTTGTTTTGTTTTGTTTTTTTTTACCACTAGCAGCATGGGAAGCCTGTAAGAATGGTTATGTGGACTTAAAAAAAAAAAAAGGCATGATGTGAGAATTGCTAATTCAGTTTTATTTGGGGCAGAGTGAAAACTGCAGCCCAGGAAACAGCACTTCAGATAGCTCTGAGAAACTGTTCCAAAGAGTTGGTGGGGGGAATGGTCAGTATATACATGATTTTTGGTGAAGGGGGAATACATGCAATCAAGCACATATTTTTCCAGAAAGTTTCTACTAGTCTTGTGAAGCCTTTGCTAATTACAGGGAACAGTCATTACCATGAAGGATTTTAGTGCTTTTCTAGATATGGGGAGATACAAGAACTGGGCTCCTGAAATCATCTATCTGAAAGACCTGTCCTGCCATCCCCCACCCTTGCAACTGAGTGCTTCATTTCTGATCTTCACCCTGAATTCCTTTCAGGGGATGTTGAAGGTCAGCACCCGTAGCAGCATATAACTTAATCCTTGCAGCAGTAGATAGGTAGATGGCAAGTGCCAATTTGTAGTTGACACCAAAATCAGCTGGCTCATCACTGTTACTATCTGTGGTGCCTGCTCCAGAGAGGAAGGTAGGTTTCATTTTGTCCTTTCCTTTCCAAATCCAGATTGGCAGGAAAAAATCATTTGTAAGAAATCAGTCTGTTACTGAAGATAAGGTCATGTGCCCATTGCACAGTAAGGCCAAACAACCAAAACATCAGAGTGTGGAGCAGAAACTTACTGGAGGACCAAGCAACAGGCATGAGGTGGCTTATGCTCAAAAACCCCAACTCTCTGATGCCATTTAGAGAGAAATTTTTATAGCTAAAATTTGGGGTGAGGGCTATAGTGTGTGTGATTCTCTTCTGATTGGTTGGTGGGTGAGATAACAGAGTGGTTCCAGGAACTTTGTGCTCAGCCTGAAGTTACCATCCTCCACCCCAGTGTGGGCCTTAGTTCCTTCAGAAGAACTCAAAGATATCATTAAGTGTATCCCTTGGAAAAGACCCTGATGCTGGGAAAGATTGAGGGCAAGAGGAGAAGTGGGTGATGAGATGGTTGGATAGCATCAACAAGTCAATGGACATGAGTTTGAGCAAGCTCCAGGAGATAGTGAAGGACAGGGAAGCCTGGCGTGCTGCAGTCCATGGGGTCACAGACACGACTTAGCAACTGAACAGCAACAACACCCCTTGAGGAGGAACCAGGACTCGGCTTTAATCACTGAATTATAGTTTCTTGATCATTCTTCCTTTGTTTCTGCATTCTCTTACTTTCCTGATTGAATGTGCTATTTGGAACTCAGGGAAGGCCTAGGAGGCTGAAGCCCTTTTTCTGCAAATGAGAAATATGGGACAGGGAAAGGATTCCTACCCAGGAGGGCCCTCCAGGATCCCTCTGTTTCAGATCCTTGAATCATGTGACTCATAAATTTGCTTTCAGGTGCCATTAGTTGCCCTTCCTTTCTTTCCAGGGGCAGCTGTTTCCTCTTGTGTCTTGTGTCCCAAGAATTTGGCCTAGCAACAGTTAGGTTGGAGGTCTCAAAAATATGGCCAGGCAGAAAGGTGGGTTGCCTAAATTTATTTTTTAACAAGTCAGAAAGTGAGCAGAACCATTAAAGGTAGACAATCTAGGTTTATTTATTGCCTCTGCCTGTAATCTCCAAATCTCTTCTCTCCAGACCGTGACAATTTCTAGCATTCAATGTTTAAATCTGTTTACTAGAGCAAAGTTCCTTACGCTTAGCATTGCCCTTCAAATGTCCTCTAGCATCACAGACAAGATGCTGGAAGCCATCTTGCATCCATAATTTAACCTGGTGAGCTGTGAGGTGTGTTTGGCTGAGTTACTTAGTAGACCACAGCATCCCCTAGTGGTCAGATTTAAACCTCAAGCCATGTATATTCTGAATATCACAAGAAATTAACCTAAACCTTAAGTGTCATGCAACTGTGTTTTGCAAGTGTGGGACAGATTTTATTGGCTACTCTTGGTTCAATGGGTGATGAATTCTCCATTATTTATCAGGGAACCTGATGCATCTCAGGGTCATCTTACCATCTATCTACTTCTCCATTCTGGGCTACTTCTTTGTCTGAGCTTAGGAATTCAAACTGCTTTTCCTTCTCTATTTTTGTGATTATAGATATCTTTTTCCTTTTGAGGCACTTCTTATTTCTACATATGCCATTTATTGTGAGCATGTTACCTAAAGTTCCTGTAGAAATCAGGAAGGGATAGTCTACCTGGGGTGATTGTGGTTTCGACTAAAATGCATTAGATTTGGAGTCTGTCCTGAATTAAAAGCCTAGTTTTGCCACCTTATTTGGTGGTGATATTAGTCAGGTTATCTAACTTTGCTAAGTTTACTCATGAGATAAGGTTAACTACACAGGGTTATTGTGGCTCATAGGTAAAGCGAAGTGAACTACACAGAGGCCTCATGACCATTTCATCTGTGGTCTTGTAGGTCTGAAGTCCCTGTTTTTCACAGCAGATCACCTCTTGGGAGTGCTTTGGTGGCAAAAGTTAAATCAGAATCAGGTCTTAGTTCCTCTTTGTTCATCTCAGCGCAAACCCGTGAGACCCAAAAAAGCAGATCTCCAAGTCAAGCCAGAGATATAGTCCTCGGGTTGCCAGGGAAAATGGGGAGCTGTACATCACTGGCACTCACCTCAGTAACTAGTGGGGAATATAGCCTCTGCTGGGGGAGAATTAAGGCTGAATGCAAAGGCTCCTCCACCACACAGCTGAGAAAATGTAACTTTTGGTTTCCTCAATGATTTAGAGCCTCTTTGAGAAAGTCGTGCCTCACCTCAAATCTACTGTGAGATACATGGAAAATCTTAAGACTAAACTCTATTCCACTGGATAGGCAGCATTTCAAAATCGTATGCCTCTGTGCCTAGACCAGTGCCAGGCACAATAGATGCTCAGTTAAATTCCAAGGAACCCTAAAGAAATTATTTCAATCAGTGAATGGTGTGAGGCAACATGTTTCTGGACTGAGAGCTTTCCAATTGTTTCTTAAAATGCTAGTCTAATCCCCATGGGATTACGATATTTGTGATCAACTGCACATCCTGTAATTTAATGTCTGCCGTCACATTTCCTGGGACAGAGTCCTCAGAATGTGAGGAGGATGGGGAAGGGAAAAGCATCCTGAAAGAAACCCTGTCCAAAATTATAGGATTGCTGTATTTTGTAAAACTCGGTTTATTTTGAGTTTGCCTCCAGCTTCTGTTCTTGGTGTAATCAAACATGCCTTTGAGGAAAAAGCATATAGGAGCAACAGGACGTATTTAGATGCATTTTATTCAGCAATCAGGCCAGCCACGCATTGTAGTGTACTTATGGGATTTCAGAACTTGGGTTCTCAGCAAGGCCCAGATTTTTGAACAAGGACAGGAGTCTGACGTTCCCTGTAGAAGAGATTGGGGAAAAAAAATTAGTTTAAACTTTGCTGAGAAAATGTGACTATGGGGGGAAAACAAGGAAAAGATTCAGCTTTATTTAAAATGAGAGGTTTGGGATTTCCTTCCATTTCTGTTTCTCTTATTCATATATTTATTCACTTATTAAGTCATCAAATACTGATTGAGAACTACTACCTATATTGAGAATACAACAGAAGGGAAAACTGTTCATCCTTATAGAGTTGACAGATCTAGCAGGGCATCATTAAAAGCCTTGAAATGAATCTTTAATCCATTGTTGCTTTTCCTGCTGACGTCATTGTCCTAGCCACCAGATTTCCAGCAGCTGCCCAGGCTACTTTAGGATCTTTGCCTTAGGACTCTGGGGATTCCCATCTGTGAGATTTTGCAAAAGGAAATCATATCCTTATCTCGTAGGATAGTTGCTTTAGTTAGCATCTACACAGAACCCATGGTTGGACTTATTTTCCATAGCTATGCTGTCCATGACAGCTGACATGATCTCATATAGCTGCTTAAATTTAAATCAGTTTAATAATGTTAAAAGTCCAGCTTTTTGGTTATGATAGCCACGTTTTAAATGCTGGTGCCATGACTAGAGGCCTCCATATTGGACAGCATTTCCGTCATTGCAAAAGGTTCTTACAGGAGAATGCTAGTTTATAGAAAAGAATTTGCCAGTGTAGATTGCCTGAGAAGATATAGAGTAATTAGAAAAAAAGTTCTTACTGAATATATCTGCCAGGAGCATAGTGATCAAGGAGATGCAAGCCCTTGTTCTTCTACTCATCTCAAAACTCAACAACTAGGGTCAGAACCTGGATCTAGTTAACCATACAATATATTAACACTTGTTTGGCGGTTTTAATGGGCAGTAGAAAGAAAAGCAAAATGATACATGAGTAGCATTGAAGCGTATATATTACCATATGTAAAATAGATATCTAATAGAAAGTTGCTGAACAACACAGGGAGTTCAACGCAGTACTTTGTGACAGCCTGGAGGGGTGGGACAAGGTGGGGGCAGTTCAAGAGGGAGGAGACGTATGTATACTTACCGCTGATTCACACTGTTGTATAAACATTGTGAAACAACTATCCTCCAACTAAAAATATATTTTTTAAAAATGGTACTTTTGAAAAAGCTACATTTCTCTCTCCTGCTTTCTTATCAGAGAAATATAGGAAGAGAAAGTACTTTTTCGGGCATTCAAATATCACCCCCTTATTTACATATTTTTAAAAGAATAGAAAAAGCAGGCAGGACTGATAGATTTTTACAATCTAAAGAAACTGGGTGTCCCAGCCCTATGCTCATATTTTTCCAGTGTTTCACTCTAAATATTAGGCCGTTTGATCTTGGCACTTGGAAATCGTCCAAGTCTCAAGGCTGTTGTACTGCTTTCCCCTCCCCTTGGACAGAAATATGATGTTTGACTTTAACATCAATAACATAGGCCTTGAGAAAATTAACAGGTGGTATCAACTTTCTTTTATAAGTTTTTAATGTGGGATTTTTTTAAAAGCAGAGAATCTAATGTTTTCGGCCTAAAACTTTAGGATATTAAATATTTCTCCCTGGAAACCTATTTCCACAATCCTTGTTAAATACCAAGAATTTTCTGAAATGATTTAAAGCAGATCAAAGAGAGGGTTCATGATACAATGAATTAGAGCAGTGGAATGATGGAAGTGCATGCAGTCATTTGAGCCTAAATCAAAGTCTTAACACCACATCAGTTCCAAAATAACCGAGTTTTCTAGGTTCCTTGCGGAATCTCTTTTGTTTGACCATTCTACATCTTTAACCTGGAAGGTTTTTGTGATACTATGAAAACAGACCACTGTTTAAATGACTTCCTTTTCATGAATCCTTTCTTGACCCTTTCAGTAAGAAGCAATCTGTCTCTCTCCTTCATTCCTATAGCACATTGCTAACACCCATGTAATGGCATTTGTCACAAGTTACAAGAAGCTACCTTATTTGTGCTATTTTCTCTTAGTTATATTCACAAGGAAAGTGGAGGAGACTAGCACAATGCTTGGCAGAAAGTGTTCAGTAGCAAAGACAGAACATCTGTGGCAAATTTATTTCTCTGAGCTCGTGAGTCTGATTCCCATCACTAGCCACCTATAGTCAGTTCAGAAACTCCACTGAGGCTGGTTCTCACATCCATTAAAAAAAAGCGTTACCAAAATATGTTTTTGGTCACCTAATCAATATAATTCACCTTTGCATATTTTAAGACTTTAGTAAACACGATGATTACTATTGCGAAGAATGTTTTTTTTAAGTATAAGGGAATTTGGGGTATATTGTGAGCTTTAAAAAATCCATACTATCTCGTTTGCTACAAAAGCTTGGGGTTTTTAATCATAGAATTGACTTAAAAAATTAATTGAAAGACGCATTCAAACACTTCCCCTCCTCTACTGCTTGGTAATTTCTTAAACACCTTTTATACTGCACCATATTATTACTTACATTCTGGCTTTTGTTCAGTTTTTTCTTCATATTGGAATGCTTCTCTCTCCTTCTTTAGAATGTCCTAGAGAAAGCCTCCAAACTTCTCAAAATCCTAGCAGGCATGAATAATTCTTTTTGATTTTGTGCTCTCAGAGCACTTTGCTTACGGTACCACTGAGCCCACTGTGTTAGCGCTGAGCGTAAGCAAACCGGGAGACAAAACCTGGGGGATTTGCTTCTGTATCTCACACGTACTTAGGCTGGTACCTGACTTTATCATGGAAAGAGCAAGGATTTCGTACCAGATCTGTCACTCATTGCTGAGCATTATTTAAACCAACTAAATCTCAATTTTCTCCTGGGCATAATAAGCTTAGTATTATTTACCTCATAGAGTCATTATGAATATTAAATGCCTTGCACAATGCTTGACACAATGTATACTCTTTTCTATCATAATGCACACACACGTCTATATAATCTTTACAGATATATAATGAGAAAAAGATCAAGACTGTTTGAGGGAAAACTAGGTATTCTGTTTTTCACATGGTGAAATTCATGTTATTGGCATATTCACTGAGTCTTAGATATATAAAAATCTGAAGACATCTAGCTTAAAATATATATTTTAAAAGAAATTCAAGCTTGTACTCACTTATTTTCCATACATAACAAGCATTCATTAGAATAAGTAACTCCATCTGTCCCACAGACAGGGTTATAGATCCTGGGACATCCGTTCACTTCATTTGTGCACTTGGCCTATAAATGGAATGGAACAGAATCATTTCCCATCATTTTTCATTCTTTGAATTTATAGCACAGCCTCTAAAATCTCCCTGAGTTGATCACCTTAAAAATGGATTGGAAGGATGATACTAAGTGTTCTAAAGGGAAGAATCCAAAATTTGTGTTCAGAAAACCTGGTTTTAAGTAATGCCTCCGCTACTTAGAGGCTGTGTGACATTGGGAAATCTCTTGGTGTCTCTGAACCACAGTCACTTCATTTGCCAAACAAGCATGATGTTGTCCTTTTGCCTACCTGTCTCATCAGGTGTTGTGAGGTTTGAATAGGGTGAGTGAGAGAATGTTCTAGTTTACAGTCACTACAAGTGCCAGCTTCTCTCAGGTCAGCCACACCTTGAAGCACGTTCTTCCTTGCACACAGTAGTCCTGCTTCCCTGGTCTTATCCAAGTCACTTAAAGACGTGCAGTGCCTTCCACCTTTGGAGTTTTTGCACAGCCTGTTTTCTCTACCATCAGTAAGAACTAATAATTATGAAATGACTTTTACAGGGCAGATACTGTCCTAAATGCTTTTTATGTATTATTATATTTAAACTTCACAACTAGCCTATGAACTTTTTTATCATACTTTCCTTCTAGTAAGGATAATGAAGTACAAAGGGAGTAAATCTTCCCAGGTCACACACCTAATAATTACTGGTTCCTGGATTTAAACCCTGTCAATCCAGGTCCTGAACTTTAGCTCTTCACCACTTGACTCTAAGATTTATTTATTTTGGCTGCACTGGGTTTTTGTTGCTGCACAGACTTTGTCTAGTTGCGGTGAGCACCGGCTACTCTAGTTACCGGGTGTGGGCTTCTCATTGCGGTGGCTTCTCCTGTAGCGGAGCATGAGTCTAGGGGCCCATGGGCTTCAGGAGTGGCAGCTTGAAGGCTCAGTAGTTGTGGTTCCTGAGCTCTAGAGCATGAAACCCATTTGCCAATGGTTTTGGCAAACATGTTTTTTGCTCCGCGGCTTGTGGGATCCTCCCCAACCATGGATCGAACCCATGTCTCTTGCACTGGTAGGAGGATTCTTTATCACTGAGCCACCAGGGAAACTCTAGAGTAAGTTGCTGATGGAATCAGAACTTCTTTATAATACATCACAAATGTAGTAATTTATTTACTCATGCACTTTTGGTTTGTCATTGGCCTTCTCACTACATATAAATGTAATGAGAAGAGGACGCTTCTTCCGCTGGTCTCCACTTAAAATTCGTGTCCTACAAGATAGCCCCACTATATAGAAAAACCCCTTTACAGCAAACATAATATGACTACACAGAAATTGCCTGTGTATCTGAGAATTTGTCCCTCAACATAAGCACCTGTGGGGAACTACAGTCACTACCCACATTTAGTAGGTTAAGCCTTGCCAGCGTTCAAACTCCTTGTATTAACTTGAGGCTAAATTGAAAGGTGAGTTAGACTATGCTTTGGTTGGAACAAACACTTCTCGCCCCAGAGGTAAAAAAAATTACAAAATTTTCTCTACCTCTCTTCCCAGGATGTTAGCTCCACTGTTACCTGGAAAACATAAATCAGACATGTGAAGTTGAGTCTTGAATGGGAGAGGACAGATGTATTCTCATTCAGAAATTTCTGCTTCCACTTAAGTCTATGTCTTCTCTGCTGGCCTCTTTCACCACCTAGCCCTTCTTATTTCCATCTTTTTTCCTCAAGGACATCTCACTGCTGTTCACTCACAGCCTGCCTTCTGAAACCTCAAAAAAATTAAGCAAAAATTTGATTAGGACAAAAGTTTTGTATGTTTAAGACAAGTTGACTTGTTTCCTTGAAAATAAAAATGATGTACTTACTGCTTCAGATGTCTCAGGCACAGAGCAAATACCTTCTGAATGCTCACTGACATTCTAGTTAGCAACTTGTTTATTGATGTAGGAAATGTAAGTATCTATCTTAAATTTATAGATAAAGATATGGAGAGTTTCTATAACCAGTAAAACAGTTAACACTAGCAATTACCAGGTCTTATGATGCAAAACTAATTTTTATATTTATGCATAAGTCTTCTTTTGTAAGTGATGCTAAAAAAAGTGGAATCTTCTGACAACTCAAACTTTGGTTCCCAAAGACCTCTTTTCATCCATTGCATTGTGCTATTAGTTTAATTCACATTTTTTGAATTTACAGGTAGATACTTAAAATTGTCATGCTGCATTTTCCAGAAAATAGCAGGTCTTGATGACATCACGTTTATGTAGGATTCGGTGACTCTGGGTGAGCTCATTGTAGGGAAGATGGACTAATTCGATAGTATTAGTCACTTCTTCTAAAGGAAGAAATGTTGGTCAGATTTGATTTTGTTATTAACAATCTCTGAGGTCAACTAGGTAAGGAGGTAGTTTTCCCAAGTTAAATGTTTTGAAAAGGCATAAGACACTCACTGGCCTGGAAAAGAAGGTCCCTGGAATAGTCAGAACCTGATGTGGTGAGAATCCCACTGGATTTTAGAATCTAGTTGAGTCTAAGATTTAATGAGCAGGTGATCGCCACACAGGCATCTATCTGTATTAATTGATATGCATGAGAAATGGAAAAGGGACCACCACTCCCATAAATATATAGCAAATACAACAAATAGCATTGTTCCTTTTTTCATAAAGTGTCGATTTGGTTTCTTTGCTAGATCTGATAAAAAAATTTAACACGTTATCCATTTCCAAAGACAAAAAGGAAGCTGATGCCGATTCTGGAGGTTCAGATCGTCTCTCAGCATTATCAAGACAGTTTGAAGACATACACATACCATCTATTCAAGAAGAATATTTTTTCTAAAATTATTCTGTAGGTCAAAAGTCAAATTCTTAAACTCTGCCCTGTACATTGTAACCTATTTCTACAATTCCATGAGAACATAAAATTTGTAAATTGGCCTTAAACATGTACAGAGTTAGAAGGGTACTTGATGTTGAAATAATCCCTTCATTTTTCTACCATATCTCTTGAAGAGTCAGCTTCATTACCTGAAAAAAAACATTTCATGTCTGAGCACTAGTAAAATTGTTTTCCTGTGTTATGTTAAAATCCCTCTTTCGATATATAATTCTCATCCACTGATCTTATTTCATCTCCCTAGAACCAAAAGATCTGTCCAAGAGTAGACTCTAAGTCTTGAAAGTCATGTGCTCAATAAGGCAACAGGTCAAAAAGGTTTTACTCAAATCAGAAAAATAAGCAAAGATACCTACCAGATAAACTCATCAGAACCAAGGCAGTGAGGAGAAAGATGCTTGCCAGCTTCATGGCTGAAATGCTGGTTCTAGAGCTCAGTTGAAAACTGCACCGAACTTACCACTTCGCTCTGGAACCCTGGGACTGGAAGGGTCATATAGGCAGTGTGGGCTTCCAGTCTCCACCTCCTGCTCTGAGTCACAGATCTCCTTGGTTATTGATTGACTCCGTAGCATAGCCTGTCCTCCAGGTTTGGGGCACACCACCAGTGTAAGAAAGCTGTAGGAGAGGAATGCCCTAGGCCTGAAATGTGCAAGATAAAGACTGTCGGGAAGAGATTATTAGTGGTTACTTGGTTCTTGCCCTAACTTCCTCTGACTATGGAGAGAAAGACCATGGTCAAATTCTGGTTTTCTCATCTGTAAGGTGAACTCAAAAGTTCTTGTCCTCTGTAATTCTGGGTGTATGAAGAGGTATGAATATCTAAAAAAACTCCATTCTTGCTTCTTTTTCTTCAGCTTTTAAAATTCTTTCTCTCTTTTCTGTCTTTTTCTGCCACCCATTCACAAAGCCTAAAGTAGCTGACAGAGGGCCAAGTTAGAGGTAAGGAGGACTCTCTTTCCTAGGTGTGTGTGTACTCCAAGGTAGAGTGGGCTAACCAGAGACTCTTACCAGCTCTATGTCCCTGGACAAGTAGTTCACCTGGGGATGGAAATAATAACAGTACCTACCTCAAAGAATTGATCTTCCATTCCAAAATATGCCTTGTGTATATTTTGGAACCATGTGTGGTTTGGGGAGATAATTCTCAATTCTTTCTCATCTTTCTGCATATCTTATGGGTAGAGACATCGACTGCATGTGGTTCAAACAATCTTTTCAAGAGTGTTTCTACAGGAAATAGCCCTGGAATGTAGAATAGTCTCTCTCTCTGGTGTAAAAGAGAGGTTTGTTTGCCATTGGGTATAAGATAGTATCTCTCACTAGGGCAAAGTTTAGGCAGGTATAATGCTTTTTTTGTGTATCTGCATCACATGGTTTGTGGTATCTTAGTTCCCCAACCAGGGATTGAACCTGGGCCATGGCAGTGAGAGCACCAAGTCCTAACTGTTGGACCACCAGGGAATTTCCAGGCATAGTGCCCTTGAAAAAATTTAGGGATTTTTAAAAGCTGGGCATCCTTCCCTTGTAGCACATTGTGCTTTCTCTGTATGTTTTCTTGGCCCTCTTCGTGTCACGGTATGGAGGCTGGGCCTGGAGAACCAGAGCAAATGCTGGGACTCTGGCTATTGCTATTGAGTAATTACATCCCTTTTCTCTGAGTCAGGAGTCTGTGTCTTCTGTCAGACTGCCTTTAACTGTGGCAGAATAACGTGTCAGCTTCTAACCAGGGTGAAATCTTTAACCCTCCCAGGTCATGATGTATGTTAACTGTATTCAAAAGAAAAAAAAGAACTGTACTAATCTATGGGGATGGATCACTGTTCTCATGAAGCTTCCATGACATTTTAGTTTGAGAGAGATAGGGAATAAAAAAGTAATCAAATAATTACAAAGTATATCAGATCAGATCAGATCAGATCAGTCGCTCAGTCGTGTCCGACTCTTTGCGACTCCATGAATCGCAGCACGCCAGGCCTCCCTATCCATCACCAACTCCCGGAGTTCACTCAGACTCACGTCCATCGAGTCAGTGATGCCATTCAGCCATCTCATCCTCTGTCATCCCTTTCTCCTCCTGCCCCCAATCCCTCCCAGCATCAGAGTCTTTTCCAATGAGTCAACTCTTCGCATGAGGTGGCCAAAGTACTGGAGTTTCAGCTTTAGCATCATTCCTTCCAAAGAAATCCCAGGGCCGATCTCCTTCAGAATGGACCGGTTGGATCTCCTTGCAGTCCAAGGGACTCTCAAGAGTCTTCTCCAACACCATAGTTCAAAAGCATCAATTCTTCAGTGCTCAGCCTTCTTCACAATCTAACTCTCACATGCATACATGACCACAGGAAAAACCATAGCCTTGACTAGACGAACCTTTGTTGGCAAAGTAATGTCTCTGCTTTTGAATGTGCTATCTAGGTTGGTCATAACTTTCCTTCCAAGGAGTAAGCATCTTTTAATTTCATGGCTGCAGTCACCATCTGTAGTGATTTTGGAACCCAGAAAAATAAAGTCTGACACTGTTTCCACTGTTTCCCCATCTATTTCCGATGAAGTGTTGGGACCGGATGCCATGATCTTCGTTTTCTGAATGTTGAGCTTTAAGCCAACTTTTTCACTCTCCACTTTCACTTTCATCAAGAGGCTTTTTAGTTCCTCTTCACTTTCTGCCATAAGAGTGGTGTCATCTGCATATCTGAGGTTATTGATATTTCTCCTGGCAATCTTGATTCCAGCTTGTGTTTCTTCCAGTCCAACATTTCTCATGATGTACTCTGCATATAAGTTAAATAAACAGGGTGACAATATACAGCTTCGATGAACTCCTTTTCCTATTTGGAACCAGTCTTGTTGTTCCATGTCCAGTTCTAACTGTTGCTTCCTGACCTGCATGCAAATTTCTCAAGAGGCAGGTCAGGTGGTCTGGTATTCCTATCTCTTGAAGAATTTTCCACAGATTATACTAAATGTTATGGAGAAAAAGAAGATATTAAGCAGAGGCAGCATGAGGAAGCAGAAGATATTAAGAAGAGATGGCAAGAATACACAGAAGAACTATACAAAAAAGATCTTCATGACCCAGATAACCATGATGGTGTGATCACTCACCTAGAGCCAGACACCTGGAATGTGAAGTCAAGTGGGCCTTAGAAAGCATCACTATGAACAAAATTAGTGGAGGTGGTGGAATTCCAGTTGAGCTATTTCAAATCCTAAAAGATGATGCTATGAAAGTGCTGCACTCAATATACCAGCAAATTTGGAAAACTCAGCAGTGGTCACAGGACTGGAAAAGGTCAGTTTTCATTCCAATCCCAAAGAAAGTCAATGCCAAAGAATGTTCAAATTACTGCACAATTGCACTCATCTAACATGCTAGCAAAGTAATGCTCAAAATTCTCCAAGCGAGGTTCCAACAGTACATGAACCGTGAACTTCCAGATGTTCATGCTGGTTTTAGAAAAGGCAGAGGAACCAGAGATCAAATTGCCAACATCCCCTGGATCATCAAAAAAGCAAGAGAGTTCCAGAAAAACATCTATTTCTACTTTATCAACTACACCAAAGCCTTTGACTATGTTGATCACAACAAACTGTGGAAAATGCTTCAAGAGATGGGAATACCAGACCACCTGACCTGCCTCCTGAGAAATCTGTATGCAGGTCAGGAAGCAACAGTTAGCACTGGACATGGAACAATGGACTGGTTCCAAATCAGGAAAGGAGTACATCAAGGCTGTATATTGTCACCCTGCTTATTTAACTTGTATACAGAGTACATCATGCAAAATGCTGAACTGGATGAAGCACAAGCTGGAATCAAGATTGCCGGGAGAAATATCAATAACCTCAGATACACAGATGACACCACCTTTATGGCAGAAAGTGAAGAAGAACTAAAAAGCCTCTTGATGAAAGTGAAAGAGGAGAGTGAAAAAGTTGGCTTAAAACTCAACATTCAGAAAACTAAGATCATGGCATCCAGTCCAATTATTTCATGGCAAATATATGGGGAAACAAAGGAAACAGTGAGAGAAACTTTATTTTGGGGGCTCCAAAATCACTGCAGATGGTGACTGTAGCCATGAAATGAAAAGAAGCTTGCTCCTTGAAAGGAAAGCTATGATCAGTCTAGACAGCATATTAAAAAGCAGACACATTACTTTGCCAACAAAGATTCATCTAGTCAAAGGTATGGTTTTTTCAGTAGTCATGTATGGATGTGAGAGTTGGATTATAAAGAAAGCTGAGCACTGAAGAATTGATGCTTTTGAACTGTGGTGTTGGAGAAGACTCTTGAGAGTCCTTTGAACTACAAGGAGATCCAATCAGTCTATCCTAAAGGAAATCAGTCCTGAATATTCATTGGAAAGACTGATGCTGAAGCTGAAACTCCAATACTTTGGCCACCTGATGCAAAGAACTGACTCCTTTGAAAAGACCCTGATGCTGGGAAAGATTGAAAGCAGGAGGAGAAGGGGATGATAGAGGATGAGATGGTTGGATGGCATCACCAGCTCAATGGACATGAGTTTGAGTAAGCCCCGGGTATTGGTGATGGACAGGGAGGCCTGGCATGCTGCAGTCCTTGGGATCGAAAAGAACCAGACATGACTGAGTGACTGAACTGAACTGAACTGAGGTGAGCACATTTATCTACCTTATTTAAATTGCATATGTAAAATTGTGTATATTTCTCATATATGTATCTCTTTGCTAGATCTCTCCTCTGATCTTCATACCAGATATTAAGTGCCTTCCTGAAAATTTTGAACATCCTATAGACACTTCAAATTTAATGTTATACTACTGTTTTAATCATTTACCACAGATATTTGTCTCTTCAGCCTCCCAATTGCTTCTCTTTCCTCCAGTTGTTTGGTCAAGATCTAAGTGTTCTCCTTGATGCCTTCCTCCACCCTCACCATGTGCCATCTTCCACTTTTAATTCATTACCAAGGTCTCTTCTTGACTTTGTGTCCAAAATAACCTCAATTCTGGACACTTCTCATTCCCTTACATGGTCCTATCTAAGATGAGGCAATCATTTCCACCTTGACATTCTGAAATTTCTTTCAGGTAGTTTCCCAACAACATCTGTTATTTCATCTTCCAAGCTACCCTCCATAGGATAATTCAGTGATCTTTATAGAGTGTATGCGTGATCATGTGGTGCTCCGGTTCCCCGTGGTTCAGCATCCTAGGGAAGGTTGATGTGAATGACTTGGCTCCTGTCTACATCTCTTACTTTATTCCCATCAGTTTCCTGCTAGTTCAGTCTGTCAGTCTACATTGGTCTTTTCTCTTTTCTCTCTTGAAGGGGGGCGGCGTGGGGGAGCATCTAGCTTTTAACCCTCAGATTCAGGTTACATTTTCTCATGGAGCTGCCTTTCTGAGCATTCCCTAATTCTCTTCTGCGTCTATATTAACTTTTGTTATTTTATTATTTCCTGATACCCTGCATAGCACTTAACTTCCACTCTATAGCTGTTTTTATGGTTATTATGTAATATCTCTTCATGTTTAGGGAGCAAATTTTGTTGTTTTGTTTACTGTAGTAGCAAGCAAAGTACCTGGAAAAGAGTAGGTTCTAAAGAAATATTTACTGAAAAGATAAGTTGAGTAGTACATGTGTATATCTGATTTTCCTAAAGACTCAGTTTTATGCCTTGTTCATTTTTACTCCAGTGTCTGCAATAGAGTAGTCCTTCACTGGCTTCTTTAGTCTTTTATTTGTTCAGCCATTATTATAATTGAATATTCATAGAGCCTTGCTATTTAAAAAGTCTGGCTTGAGTGCAAAGGAAATCCATATGATTTCTGCTCTCATGGAGTTTAGGCTAAGCATTTATAAATATCATCTGAATGAGTAAAGTTTTGTTCATTTCAAATCATAATTTAAATATTAGTTTTATTGTTAATAAGTTTCCAATAGCCACCATAAAGGGTTGGGGCTGTTAATATTTGAATTTTAATAGAAAAGGAATTTTTCTTTGGTTTCACAAGTAGTCTGAGGAGAAAGGATTGACTTGGGACAGGAATTCTTTTTTTCTTTTTTAAAAATTTATTTTAATTGGAGACTGATTACTTCACAATGTTGTGGTGTTTTTTGCCATACATTCATATGAATTACCATGGGTGTACATGTGTTCCCCATCTTGACCCTCCCTCCCACCTTCCTCCCCATCCCATCCCTCAGGGTCATCCCAGTGCATCAACCCTAATTGCCCTGGGACAGAAACTCTTTAGATAATAATAGCAGTAGTAAAACATTCAGATTTAGAACCATCTGATGCCAAAGCCCAGGCTCTTTCCAAAACACTGATTAATAGACATTTTGACTCTGGACCCAAAGTAAAACATAGATTTTGTGTTATGGCCTAGTATATACATACACACACATGTATGTCATAGACAAGTAAGACTGTTAGGAAATAAAACATAATCTTATGATACACGATGGTTCTTGGTACATTTTATTCTGTCCTATCTCATAGTTCACCAGTCCTGACTTGCAATTTGAAAAACATTTTACTACAATGAAATACCATGGACTCCATTCAATCTTGTTTTCTAATTCACGTGGCGGATTCATGTTGATGTATGGCAAAACCAATACAATATTATAAAGTAATTAGCCTCTAATTAAAATAAATAAATTTAAATTAAAAAAAAAAGAATCTGGGTAAAATTCTAGTTAGAAACTGCCCTAAACTATGATAGGAGATGGTTCTTTGGAGGCACAAATCGAAGAGGACATGAAGAGACAAACCTGGCTCTAATTACAATACTGCTGTTTCAACTGTGATAGAACTCTGGGAAAATTATTTTCTTTAACTATAAAAATGTATTTCATAAGATATTTGGTTTGAGTAAAAATAAACCTAGAAAAATAAATATTGTGCAAAAATATTCTTTCATCTCCCTTGGAATAATAATTGCTAACTGGTAATAATATCACTCTTCTTCCATGGATTGGAATAATGGTAAAACATTTAAGCTTCTTATGATCAATGTTTTGACAGAATAAATACTGTTAGAATAAATACTATGTGCCCTAGAGGATGGGATGAGCACTGGTTGGAACAATTCTGCTACTGTTCTAGACGGTTAGTCATATTTAATGTGTTTACATGGCTAGCCTTGTGTAAATTCCTCCTTCACTTTACTTCTCTGTGTACATATCCATCAGTATATTATCAGGAACTCAATCAAATGTATTATGACCTACTGTCCTTTGCGTCAAGGACTAATTATTCACCTGTATAAAGAATGATGACAAACCTTAAGAGAACTGTTGTAATGGGTGCTGAGAGTATTGGCTGGAATGGGGATATTGGTTGAACACCTGTTAATTTTCACATCCTGTTCTCAAGGTTTGACTGGTATAAAAATTACAGAAATTGGAGAGACTCAGCCTCATATATTTAACCTGACACTTGAAGACTTCTTTGACTTAGCTGCATCTTAACTCTTAAATCTCATTTTTCACAATTCATGGACCTTTCTGATTTTTCTTAAATGATCTCTTCTTTTCTTTATACTGCTTACTCTCTTAAAAGGTACCAATGATTTTGTATCCATCCTCTAAAGCTTGGCTAAAATATCTATGGTCCTTGATTCAATTAGTTATGATTCCCCCTCCTCTTTAATCTCTCATAGAAGTTCATAAACCTATCACTTAATAGTTAAAAAAATTAGATCATCATCATTACTATAATTATAATCATTGTGGCTAAAAAATTTCAAATCTTTATGCCAGGCACTGTGGTACTTTATTTCCATCATTTAAAGACCCTATAGCATCATTATTTCCATTTTACAAGTAAGGAAACTAAGGCACAAAGATTTCAATTGTCATGTTTCTGACCACAGAGGTCAAATACTAACATACACATATTTCCTGTAGTCATGTATGGATGTGAGAATTGGACCATAAGGAAGGCTGAGCACCAAAAAATTGATGATTTTGAACTGTGGTTCTGGAGAAGACGCTTGAGAGTTCCTTGGACTGCAAGGAGATCAAACCAGTCAACCCTAAAGGAAATCAACCCTGAATATTCATTGGAAGGACTGATGCTGAAGCTGAAGCTCCGATACTTTGGCCATCTGATGCAAAGAACGGACTCCTTGGGAAAGACCCTGATGCTGGGAAAGAATGAAGGCAGGAGGAGAAGGGGGTAACAGAGGATGAGATGGTTGGATGGCATCACCAACTCGATGGACATGGGTTTGAGCAAGCTCTGGGAGTTGGTGCTGGACAGGGAGGCCTGGCACACGTCAGTCCATGGGGTCACAAAGAGTCAGACACAACTGACTGGCTGAACTGATATATATACACATGTGTATGTGTATATACATTTATATATGTATGTGTGTATGTATACATATGTATATTTATATTATATATATCTGGAGCTTCCCCAGTGGTTCAGTGGTAAAGCATCCACCTGCAATGCAGGAAATGGGGTTTGATTCCTGGGTTGGGAAGATCCCTTGGAGGAGGAAATGGCAACCCACTCCAGTATTCTATGGACAGAGGAGTCTGGCAGGCTACAGTCCATGGGGTTGCAAAGAGTAGGACACTGAGCGACTGAGCACACACGCAGTGTATATCTGACAAATGACTTCAAATCTCCTGTTTGTTCTTTCTAATGCACTTTTTTATGTCCCACCACTTTTCACTTTGAAACAGTTGCTTGAGCATTTGAGTATAGTGACATGGTTAGCACTAGCTTAAGCTTTAGGAGGCCTGGGTTCCTAATTTAATATTGCCACTGACAACCGCTCAAGTTTCTTTAGTCCTCCAGCTTTGGTTTCCTTTTGATCCATGTATTACAAATATGTTCTTCTATTGAGTGGCTTACATTTTCATCTTTTCAGTGATATCTTTTGATGAACAAAGGTCCTTAACCTTAACAGGTTCCAACTTAGCAATCTTTTCCTTTATCATTAGTGTTCTTTTTTGGAGGAGAGTCTCCTGTTTAAGAGAGTTTTGCCTGCTGCAAAATTATGAAGCTATTCTATATAATTCTAGAAGTTCTACAATCTACTGTAATTAATTTTTATAGATGATGTAGATAGATGTCAAGATTCAATCTTTTTTAACATAGATTTGTGGATAATCAATCCATTTTCAATTATTGAAACTACCACTTTCCCCTATCACATGCAGTATCAGTCTTGTTGGAAACCATTGCCCAGGACCACTGTGGGTAAGTTTCTGGTCCCTATTATCTTCTGTCTGTTCTTGCTTAGATATCATACTGAATTTTTTATCTAATGTGTTCTTCTCTCTCTGCAATACCTGCTTGCCCCTCACAGATGCACACCTTTGTTCACTGTGGTGGGCAGTAGATGGCAGCCTTCCCCTCTTATCTCTCCTATTGCCTAATGTTTCGTGACTTTGTAAAGGCCCATCCTGTGGCCATGGAAAATCCACCCTGAGCTATTTCTCCAATTACTTTGGTCTCACTGAAATAGGTCTTTATCTGTTACCACTAAGAATATAACTGGAGTTAAAATATTCTTCTCTTTCTTGGGTTTCTTTTTTTGTAGTCAAAGAATGTTGAAGGCAGGGGGGTTGCACCCTTGTTTTATAGGTGTCAACAGGGTACTGAGCTCACATATTCCTCAGAATTCCAATCAACTGGTTGTTTTAACATCATCATCAGATCCACATCATAAAAGTCTCATAGTTAAAAGTAGGGAACCTGAATGCTGTTTTGTAACAATACAGGTGTAGGGCAAACTAAATGTCAGCCATCTATCGCAACATGACTTTCCAGGGTTGTCACTGTTCTCTAGAATAACCATGTTCTCCACGGGATTGGGGAAGACAAGAATCATCTGTTCTAACTCTTTATCTGATGTTTAAATCTCATCTGTCTGACAGTGGGCATGTGCCAATGTTTAAACACTTCAGGTGACAGGGATTGGCAGTTTCTTCTATGGAGTTGAAACCTTTTCTGGAATTTCCATCTATTTATCCTACTGCTTGACCTCAGGTCAGTTCTGTTTTGCCACATCCTGATCCTCCAAATGTTTGTTAATAATGACTATTGTTCACTTTGAATGTCCTCTTCTGTGAGACAACCCAGTCTGTCAAGTATTCTTACTTGATATTGCTTTAAGTTTTTCTTCCTCAGGGTGGTTCCATTTTGTCTTTGTGCTTTTTAAAGGGAATTATCTGGAATGCTACTGCAGGATGGTTTAACCACTGCAGTGGACTAGAGGATCGTTACCTTTCTCTCACTCCATGTATTAAATTCTAATAATGATGTCTAAAATCTTGTTAATTATCTTCCAACTCAAAGTTATACTCTTACTTACTCTGCCACACAAAATTTACCTGTCTTATCCCCCCCGTCATGAGATATTCCAAAGTTTCTTTAAAAAAAAATCTGTCCTCACAATTACACACTTAGAAAACTTACATACACACACACTCACACACACACTTACTCACACACTTAGAAAACAAACCTATTACCAAAGAGGAAATGTAGGGGGAGGGATAACTTAGAAGTTTGGGATTAACGGATACATACTACTATATATAAAAGAGATAACTAATGACAATCTGCTGTACAGCACAAGGAATTCTACTCAATGTCCTATAATAACCCATGTGGAAAATGAATCTGAAAAAAGAATAGATACATGTATATGTATAACTGGGTCTTCCCAGATAGCACTAGTGGTAAAGAATTGAAACATGTAAAATATCATGTATGAAACGAGTCGCCAGTCCCGGTTCGATGCACGATACTGGATGCTTGGGGCTAGTGCACTGGGACGACCCAGAGGGATGGTATGGGGAGGGAGGAGGGAGGAGGGTTCAGGGTGGGGAACACATGTATACCTGTGGCGGATTCATTTTGATATTTGGCAAAACTAATACAATTATGTAAAGTTAAAAAAAAAAAAGTCTAGTGTACTTTAAAAAAAAAAAAAAAAGAGAAAAAGAACCTGCCTGCCAATGCAGGAGACCTAAGAGACCCAAGTTTGATCCCGAGGTCGAGAAGATCCCTTGGAGGAGGGCATGGCAACCAACTCCAGTATTCTTGCCTGGAGAACCCCATGGATAGCGTAGCCTGGTGGGTTACAGTCTGTAGAGTTGCAAAGAGTCGGACACGACTGAAGTGACTTAGCATGCAAGTCACTGTGTGTAAACTGGATCACTTTGCTGTACCTGTCCTTTAGCTGACACTCAGCGTATCAGTTCATGTGGGGTGAACCAGATGGGGAACTGCCTCAACCTCACCACTTCCTTAGTACATTGAAGTTTTACAACCGATGTACTTTTTCATTCACCAAATACTTATGCAGACTTATTATGTGTTAGGTGCTGGTAGAAGGGATTATATAAATTACATTCAAAGTAAGTTAGAAAGTGAAGAGAATGTGAGAAAATGGAAACGAAGAGAATGACATACATTTGAGGAACTTTTGCTCTAAAGAGAGTAGGGAATAGGTTCCTGAAAGTAGACGTGAGTTCAAAAAGTGTTTTAAGATTGGAAATAATGTGCTTCAAATATAGACTTTTGAAGACAACTATCAGGCTCAATCTACACACTCTTTTCTTTTTAAATTGAAGGACATTTAAATTACAGTACTGAGTTTTAGGTGGACAGCAAAATGATTCAGTTATACATTTAAATGTTTATTCTCTTTCAGATTCTTTTCCATTTTACAAGATATTGAGTATAGTTCCCTGTGCTCTACAGTAGTTTGTTGTTTATTTTATATATGGTAGTGTGCAAATATTTGTATATATTTAATCCCAAACTCCTAATTTATTTCTCCCCTCTCCACTCTGCTATCCTCTTTGGTAACCATAAGTTTGTTTTCTATATCTGTGAGTCTATTTCTTAAATACTCATTTCTGCAAACTCAAAATTCCTAGTTCTTTTAATCATTTACCAGAGTAGCAAGAAAATAATGTCATAAACCCTCTATAGAGCCTTTCTGTATTCAACGCATGAAAGGCAAGTGATAAGTATTTGCCGTTGGGGTAATAAAGGAAAAAATCAATCGAGATGATTTTTTTCTACTGAAGTATAATTGGCATACAACATTATATTGGTTTCAGGTGTAGAACTTAGTGATTTGACATTTTATATGTTGCAAAATGATCACTGCAGTGAGTCTGGTTACCATGTGTCACCAGACAAAGTTGCACATATTTTTCTTTGTCATAGAACTTTTAAAGATTTATGCTCTTAGATCCAAAGGTCTATAAGCAATAAATGCTGGAGAGGGTGTGGAGAAAAGGGAACCCTCTTGCACTGTTGGTGGGAATGCAAACTAGTACAGCCACTATGGAGAACAGCGTGGAGATTCCTTAAAAAACTGGAAATAGAACTGCCTTATGATCCAGCAATCCCACTGCTGGGCATACACACTGAGGAAACCAGAATTGAAAGAGACACGTGTACCCCAATGTTCATCGCAGCACTGTTTATAATAGCCAGGACATGGAAGCAACCTAGATGTGCATCAGCAGATGAATGGATAAGAAAGCTGTGGTACATATACACAATGGAGTATTACTCAGCCATTAAAAAGAATACATTTGAATCAGTTCTAATGAGGTGGATGAAACTGGAGCCTATTATAGAGAGTGAAGTAAGCCAGAAAGAAAAACACCAATACAGTATACTAACGCATATATATGGAATTTAGAAAGATGGTAACGATAACCTTGTATGCGAGACAGCAAAAGAGACACTGATGTATAGAACAGTCTTTTGGACTCTGTGGGAGAGGGAGGTGGGGGGATGATTTGGGAGAATGGCATTGAAACATGTATAATATCATATAAGAAACGAATCACTAGTCCAGGTTCAATGCAGGATATAGCATGCTTGGGACTGGTGCACTGGGATGACCCAGAGGTATGGGGAGGGAGGTGGGAGGGGGGTTCAGGATGGGGAACACGTGTACACTCGTGGTGGATTCATGTTGATGTATGGCAAAACCAATACAATATTGTAAAGTAATTAGCCTCTAATTAAAATAAATAAATTTAAATAAAAAAAAAGATTTATGCCCTTAGCAAATTCCTAGACCAGTAATACTGCAGCAAAACATGTAAAGAAAATAAATAGCCTTACATGATCTCTTGACAGATTTTTCTGTCTAATGAGTTACAAAATAAAACAACAGAAATTTCTGGTTTTCAGAACTCTGCATGGTTTGGTATTATGAATTAGGGACTGTGGACCTATACCTACTTCATGGAGTTGTCATGAGAAATAAAGAAGATGATGCACGTAAAGCTCATGGCTCAGCCCATGGCACTAAGGGCTTAGTACATGGTTACTATTACTACTACTGACACACTATAGCTTATGATAAATTTGGGATCAACCTCCTGCCCGTTCTCTTTTCTCTGATTGGTAAAATCTTTCTTCACTGTATATCTAATTAATAGGAAACTTCTGAACTGCTCTTGCATTAATTTTTTTGAAAGGTGGGGGGGTGGTTCTTGTGTCCCAAGCCAAATAAAAAATTATATATAAAAAAGGGGGCAAGCCATCAGTGTTGGAGATCACCCCTTCTGTCTTTCCTTGTTGACAGAGACCTGAGCCTCATTTTCAGCAGCTTTGCTCTTTTCCCAACCTGGCAGTGATTCCTCTCCAGCAATGATTAACTAAATGCTCAAATAGGGGAGAAGGAAACAGTCTAGTTGAGACATGTAAATGTTTTCTGGAAGAAAACAAAATGGTTTTGTGGTGTAAGGAAACCAAGAAAAATTCCATTGCTAAAGGTAGAAGCGTATATTTAAGGTTGAAAGATCAATAGATGACTAACCATATTTCAAATAAGGAAATGTAGATGGGTGTGGAACAAGCACAGCAAGAGAGAGAATGTGAAGAAAATGAAAACAATTGGAGTAGATTCTGGCTTCTAGTCCTACTTCTGTTAAACTAACCTCTTGCATTTTAATAATGAATTCTTGCCAATTCAAATGATCTTTTCTTAGTCTTTCTCACATCTCTAGATTTATGGTTTATGTCTCCAGACTCTATGTGGCTTCATTCTACTCTGGAGAATTTCCACCGATGCCCTGACATCATTTTCAAACACTTTTGTTGTTGTTCAGTCACTTAGTCATGTTCAACTCTTTGTGATCTCGTGGAATGCAACACACCAGGCTTTCCTGTCCATCACTATCTCCCAGAGTTTGCTCAAACTCATGTTCTTTGAGTCAATGACACCATCCAACCATCTCATCCTCTGTCCTCCCCTTCTCCTCCTCCCTTCAATCTTTCCCAGCATCAGAGTCTTTTCCAGGGACTCAATTCTTTGCATCATGTGGCCAAAGTATTCGAGTTTCAGCTTCAGCATCAGTCTTTCCAATGAATATTCAGTGTTGATTTCCTTTAGGATTGACTGGTTTGATGTCCTTGCAGTCCAAGGGACTCTAAAGAGTCTTCTCTAGCACCACAGTTCAAAAGCATCAATTCTTCAGCACTCAGTCTTCTTTATAGTCCAACTCTCACATCCATGCATGACTACTGGAAAAGCCATAGCTTTGACTATATGGATCTTTGTTGGCAAAGTGATGTCTCTGCTTTTTAATATGCTGTCTAGGTTTGTCATAACTTTTCTTCCAAGGAGCAAGCGTCTTTTAATTTCATGGTTCCAGTCACCATCCACAGTGATTTCAGAGCCCAAGAAAATAAAGTCTGTCACTGTTTCCATTGTTTCCCCATATATTTGCCATGAAGTGATGGAACTGGATGCTATGATCTTTGTTTCTTGAATTGAGTTTTAAGTCAGTTTTTTCACTCTCCTCTTTCACCTTCATTAAGAGTCTTTTTAGTTCCTCTTTGCTTTCTGCCAAACACTGTACCAAACAAATATGATAATCTTTCTTGTCAGTCCTCCTTTTCTAAACTTTTCTTATTCTCTTGAGAGTGTCATCCTCATTTCGGATCTTAGGCTTAAAGCCATCTTTGGTCCTTACTTATCCATGGTACTCAGTCTAATCAACTGCAATGTTCCTAGTTCATCTTTTATCCACATCCTTCTTTCTAGTCTGATCCTATCACTCTGCTCCATGCATGGATTAGTTCCCTATGTTCTTTCAGGTGGGCTCTCCTATATACTATATGCTATGCATCTAATGGTTTTAAAGGGGCAGAGGACCTGGATTTATGACTTGGCTCATCCACTCACCAAAAAGGTTCTCTCTGTCCTCTATCTCTATACACCAGATTCCTTTGTTCCCTAACACAGTCACCAAGTCATGTTCGACCTGCTTTAAAAATCCTGACTCTTTTCTCTGCTGACACAGTGTCTCTCTAATTCAGACTCTTATCAAGTCATTGAAAGAGTCTCTAAACTGTTCTCAATACATCCTGCTCTTTCTTTAAGGGAGCTTCTTATTTTAGGATAGTTTTAGATTTATAGAAATATTGAAAAGATAGTACAGAGTCTGTGTATACCCCCCACCTCGTTATCCATATTGTTACATTATCTTGGTAGCTTTGTCAAAACTAAGGAACCAACACTGGAATATTTCTATTAACTGAACTTCAGATTTTATTCAGATTTTGCTACTTTTCCCACTGCTGCCGAGTCTTTTTTTTGGTCCCAGAATCTCATCCAGGATATGACATCACATTTAGTAGTCATGCTTCGTTAGTCTCCTCTGACCTGAGATGGCTCCTCAGGGATATCCCTTGTTCCTATACCTGAGTTTTGTAAAGTACTAATCACATGTTTTTTAGCATGTCCCTCAATTTGGGTTTGTTTGTGTTTTTTGTTTTTCTCATGATCAGACTGGGGTTATGGATTTGGGGAAAAACACAGAGATGATGAGATACTCTTCTCATCGGATGTCATGGAAACATGCTGTTAACATGACTTGCCACTGATGATGTTAAACTTGGTCACCTGGTTCAAGTAGTGTAGGCCAGTTTCCTCAACTACAAAGTTACGTTTTACCTCCCTTTTCACAGTCTGTTACAGAGAAGGCAATGGCAACCCACTCCAGTACTCTGGCCTGGAAAATCCCATGGATGGAGGAGCCTGGTAGGCTGCAGTCCATGGGGTCGCTGAGTCAGACACGATTGAGCGACTTCACTTTCACTTTCATGCATTGGAGAAGGAAATGGCAACCCACTCCAGTGTTCTTGCCTGGAGAATCCCAGAGACGGGGAAGCCTGGTGGGCTGCCGTCTATGGGGTCGCACAGAGTTGGACACGACTGAAGCTACTTAGCAGCAGCAGCAGCAGCAGCAGCAGCAAGAGATACCTGTCTCTTTCTCCTTATTTGTTTGTTTTTGTGTCCAATAATTAATTTATATCAGTATTTTCAGGGAGGGAGAAATTTCCCCCTCTACCCTTCTTGAGTTCTTTTGGTTGGACCAGTAATAAATTTAACAGAAGACTGATAAATGGGAGAAAAGGAAACAGGTTTAATTTGTGTGCATGAAGTTCTCATAGAAGTGGAGCCTAAAAGGTGGCCAAAGCAAGAAACTTTTATATTTTTTAAACAAAGAAACAATGAATTTATGAGCAATTGACAAGACAAAGAAACTTAGGCTTTGGGTGCTCAATTAGTGAATCTTCTAAAGAGAGTCTGGGCTTTGGGTAGTAAATTAAAGAAGTGACAAGTTTTATTTATACAGGCATTTTGGTGCAAATTCTCTGTCTCTGGTGATAAGGCCATATGGGTGTCCTTATGTTTCCAGATGCAGGGAGGGAAATTTCACATGGGAGATTTATTTCCTACTTTCAGGGAGACAGAGAGGAGGATCAAAGTATCCCTGCTACACTGGGCATTTCTTAAGTCACTTTAATTCAAAATAAGCAATGTGATGGGTCACCTGAACCCCAACAGTTTAGATTTTGACATAAGTAAGTACAAAGTCTAACGAATGAACATGAATGAATATTCATTTAAAAATATGAATATTTATGTTTAAAATAAGCCAATACAATGCGATTTATTTTGTGGGTCAAAAACCCTTCCAACTTTGCCATCGGGAGTAATTTCCACTTGGTTCCTATAGCCCTACGTATATGCCTGCATGCTCAGTCGTGTCCAACTTTTTGCGACCCCAGGACTAGAGCCCGCCAGGCTCCTCTGTCCATGGGATTTCCCAGGCAAGAACACTGGAGTGGGTTGCCATTTCCTTCTTCAGGAGATCTTCCTATCCAGGGATCAAACCTGCATCTCCTGCATCTCCTGCATTGGCAGGCAGACTCTTTACCACTGAGCCACCTGGACATGTTCTTTTTCTTTCTTTTTTTTTTTTTTGAGTATTTACTTAATTTCAGTCACTACAAAATGCTTGAAACTTACCTTGCATTTTTCCTGCCTCAGTCCTAGAATCAATTATTTTTCTCCTGCCAGTTTTTAAGTCTGTTCTTCGCTTGGAAGCAGAATGCTACTGTAACTCCCTCAATTAAAATTTTTCCTTGACTCCATTTTCACAATTACGATAAAATGAGAATTCCTCAACATGGCATAATCAGTCCTTTAGGACTTGTCCTGCTTTTGTGGACCAAATTCACCCACATCTCAGTTTAGATTTTGCTTCTTCTGGGAAACCATTCTTCATCAGTGCCCCTCTCCCCAAACATGGATTTAGAAAACTTTTCTGTGTGCTTTCTTAGTGCTCTGACTGTATAGTGAGAGGCTGTGAATAAACTGTGTTGAATGAGTAATACTGTAATCTTTATAATAGCAACAAACCACTGTGTTCTCATTTGAAAAATGGGCAGGCTGGCTTCTCATTATTAGTTTGAATGTAATGAAATAGGTTTATGAAAATTTTATGTGAATTTTAATCAACTTACAGATATGAATTAGGCTAGAAAACAGGGGTAAACAATTAAATAATGAAACTTCTATCCTCGAAACCCTCTCCTCCCCTTGACAATACAGATCCTAAGACAAGAAGTTTACTTGGTGGAAGCAGGAGGAAAGGAACTGAATGTGTAAGACAAAAAAAGTAGAAAAAGGATGCATTATTGGCCTGATTACCATAGAGGGCAATCGGTGCTCAATCCCCACTGAAAGGTCTGAGGACATACATAAAATCGGAAGCCGGAGTATTTATCTATGGAACTCTAACTCCCATTGCTAAAGGGTTGGTTCCAGAAGAGTGGACTTTCCTGCCTTTGCTTTTAAGCTCCTTAGAGGAAGGAAGATATTCTGAGGCCAAAAGACCGAGAGGCACAATATTGTTCTAAGGTGAGATGTTGTCAGTGTGCACAAAACTGGTCGTTGCAGTGTTCATATTGAAATCAAACGTGGACTGAGTCGTTATGTTGGAAAACATACAAATCACTTGCTATGAAACCATATTCATGGGTCCTCAGGGTAGATAAAGTCATAAAAGACTTAGACCCAGAAATGATATGTTAGAAGAAAATGAAGAACTGTGTTGAATAAGATAGCTATTAGCTTGTATGAATGATCAGCACAGTGTAGAAATTAATACTTGCCAGAGTTTCCTTTTTTTTTTTTTTTGAGACATCATTAAAAAAGTTCTTGAGGTAAGCCTTGAAAGGCACTTAAGATTTGGATTAACAGAGGAAGGAGGAAACTTCAGTTCAATCTTATTTTTAAGGCTGCCTGGGATGTGACCATTTGAGTGTGTTGTTTGACAAAACTTGACAGGTATTGCACCTACCCTTTCTCAAACTTTTATTAGTAATGCCTTGTATTACCAGGCTCTGGTTACATGGGAAAACTTGACTAGCAGCTTCTTTTACTGTTGTGAAAAGTGCACATCAGTATTCAGAGTGTGATATGGGTCAATAGGAACTGTGGAGAGTCCTTAACCTCATTCAAAAGAAAGCTTTTTGTTGGAGGAGGTAAAAACTTTTTCTCTACCGTTTTTTATTAAAAAAAATTTTATTGGAATATAGTTGCTTTACACTGCTGTGCTAGTTTTTACCATATAGCAAAGTCAATCAGCTATATGTACACATATATCCCCTCGTTTGGATTTCCTTCCTATTCAGGTCACGCAAAGCATTGAGTAGAGTTCTCCGTGCTATACAGTAGGTTCTTATTAGTTATTTATTTTATACACAGCATCAATAGTGTATATATGTCAATTCCAATCTCCCAATTCATCCCATATCCTCCTTTCCCCCTTGGTCTCCATACATTTGTTCTCTACATCTGTGTCTCTATTTCTGCTTTGTAAATAAGTTTGTGTATACTTCTGCCCTTTTGAATTCTTCTGTCTGGTCTGAGAATTAAGTTACAGGAGAAAAACGAACAGATATTTAATAGCATGTAGGAGAGATTTTCAGGAGAAAATCAAACAAATATTTAATATTGTGTGTGTGGATCACAATAAACTGTGGAAAATTCTTCAAGAGATGGGAATGCCAGACCACCTGACCTGCCTCTTGAGAAACCTGTATGCAGGTCAGGAAGCAACAGTTAGAACTGGACATGAAACAACAGACTGGTTCCGAATAGGAAAAGGAGTATGTCAAGGCTGTATATTGTCACCCTGCTTATTTAACTTATATGCAGAGTACATCATGAGAAATGCTGGGCTGGAAGAAGCATAAGCTGGAATCAAGAGAAATATCAGTAACCTCAGATATGCAGATGACACCACTCTTATGGCAGAAAGTGAAGAGGAACTAAAAAGCCTCTTGATGAAAGTGAAAGTGGAGAGTGAAAAAGTTGGCTTAAAGCTCAACATTCAGAAAACAAAGATCATGGCATCCGGTCCCATCACTTCATGGGAAATAGATGGGGAGACAGTGGAAACAGTGTCAGACTTAATTTTTTTGGGCTCCAAAATCACTGCAGATGGTGACTGCAGCCATGAAATTAAAAGACGCTTATTCCTTGGAAGGAAAGTTATGACCAACCTAGATAACATATTCAAAAGCAGAGACATTACTTTGCCAACAAAGGCCCGTCTAGTCAAGGCTATGGTTTTTCCTGTGGTCATGTATGGATGTGAGAGTTGGACTGTGAAGAAAACTGAGTGCCGAAGAATTGATGCTTTTGAACTGTGGTGTTGGAGAAGACTCTTGAGAGTCCCTTGGACTGCAAGGAGATCCAACCAGTCCATTCTGAAGGAGATCAGCCCTGGGATTTCTTTGGAAGGAATGATGCTAAAGCTGAAACTCCAGTACTTTGGCCACCTCATGTGAAGAGTTGACTCATGGGAAAAGACTCTGATACTGGGAGGGATTGGGGGCAGGAAGAGAAGGGGATGACAGAAGATAAGATGGCTGGATGGCATCACTGACTCAATGGATGTGAGTCTGAGTGAACGGGAGTTGGTGATGGACAGGGAGGCCTGGCATGCTGCGATTCATGGAGTCTCAAAGAGTCGGACACGACTGAGCGACTGAACTGAACTGAACTGATGGGAGCAAAATATGCTCCCCCAAACTGTGTCTCTTTAACATGAGAGTTAATTTAGGCTGATTATTTTCAAGGCTCAAAAGACTCAGGAAGACACTTTGATCTCTCCGATAACTGCCTAAAGGATATAGATGGAGGATCTGTTCCAGCTAGGGAGCTCTCACTATAGGTAACTATGCTAGGAATTATGTGTGTAAATGAGGAGGAACCTAGCAAAGTCTTTGTTAAAATTTCTTTGTGTCCCTTTGTCTCTGCATGTTCCAGTAAGTATTTCTTTAACAAACATTTGCTTTTCCCTCATTTGAACATCTACTGAGTATGGAGAGAATGTGAAAATGAATGAGACATACCTTTTACCAATTTTTGCTGCTTAAATGGAACATATACAATCCTTTAGTAAAAACTAAAACAAAATCCTAGAGCCCAGATTGGAAAGGATATTACTTGACTATCTGGTCAAAAGTTTGTGTTTTAATGTGGATATATTAAAGGTATTTAAATAGGAGAGTGTTGTCTGAAATAAAAAAGCACTATGTGAGATTGTGAATTTCAGTTTTATTCAGGGGTCTTACTGAGAAATATAGCCTGGAAGACAGTCTCTTAGATAGCTCTGAGGAACTGTTCTAAAGAGGTAAGGGAGGAACTAGGAAATAGAGCCGTTTTTGCTGGAAAAAATGTAGTTGAACATCAAAAGATTACTATTAATCATTAAAACAGACATCTCCAGTTAATGATTTTAGTGCCTTTCTATGTCCGGTAAGATGCAACAATCTGAGGTCATTGAAATTCTTTCTTAGCTATGCATCTTAAGTATCTAGGGGCCCTGTAACCAAAGCACAGAAAGCTTCCTATTTTTTCATCCTGCTGCTGCTGCTGCTGCTGCTAAGTCACTTCAGTCGTGTCCCCTCAGAGTGCAATCTGTGTTGGTCGGTGACTGCAGTGGGTTATGAAAAACCCCTTTGTATAAGGAGATGATGAGGACATTCTTTGTTCTTTTTGTTTAGAGCTTGTTATCTTTTGGTCATAAATTCTACTAAGGTTTGGTAGACATTTTATGATTGGTTTGTCCCACAATATGATAAAGAATCTGCCTTCAGGAAACCTGGGTTCGATCCCTAGGTCGGGAAGATTCCCTGGAGAAGGGAACAGCTAACCACTCCAGTATTCTTGCTTGGAGAATCCCATGAACAGAGGAGACTGGCAGGCTATAGTTCATGGGATCATAAAAAGTCAGACACAACTGAACAACTTTCACTCTGAAGGCTCATTCCTAGTTCAGGTGATGATTTTGTCAATAGGCTATTCATGTACTATATCTAGATTGTGTGTGTGTGTGTTCAGATGCTCAGTCATATCCAACTCTTTGTGACCCCATGAACCATAGCCTACCACGCTTCTCTGTTCATGGAATTTCTCAGGCAAGAATACTGGAGTGGGTTGCCATTTCCTTCTCCAGGGGATCTTCCTGATCCAGGGATCGAACCTGTATCTCCTGTGCCTCCTGCATTGCAGGAGGGTTCTTTACCTGCTGAGCCATTGGGAAAGCCCCTATATCTAGATTAGGCTTTGTTAATAACTTGTAAATTCTCTGGATCATATGTCTTCAGTTCAGTCGCTCAGTCATGTCTGACTCTTTGTGACTCCATGAACCGCAGCACAACAGGCCTCCCTGTCCATCACCAACTCCCAGAGTCCACCCAAACCCATGCATTGAGTCGGTGATGCCATCCAACCATCTCATCCTCTGTTGTTCCTTCTCCTCCTGCCCTCAATCTTTCCCAGCATCAGAGTCTTTTCCAATGAGTCAGCTCTTCACATCAGGTGTCCAAAGTATTGGAGTTTCAGCTTCAGCATCAGTCCTTTCAATGAACACCCAGGACTGGTCTCCTTTAGGATGGACTGGTTGGATCTCCTTGCAGTTGAAGGGACTCTCAAGAGTCTTCTCCAACATCACAGTTCAAAAGCATCAATTCTTTGGCACTCAGTTTTCTTTATAGTCCAACTCTCACATCCATACATGACCACTGGAAAAATCATATGTCTTACTAGTTTATATGATCCAGAAAATGTTTTCCTTATTGCTTCTTCCTGTATCTAGAGTTACATCATAGAATTTATTTTCTTTTTCTTTTTCACTGCACTGCATGGCATGTGGAAGCTTAGTTTCCTAACCAGAGATTGAACTTCTTCCTGCAGTAGAAGCACGGAGCCTTAACCACTCTACTGCCCGGGGAAGTCCCCAGTACAATTAATTTTATGTAGAGCTATATTTTGGAGAAGGCACTGGCATCCCACTCCAGTGTTCTTGCCTGGAGAATCCCAGGGATGGGGGAGCCTGGTGGGCTGCCGTCTATGGGGTCGCACAGAGTCAGACACGACTGAAGCGACTTAGCAGTAGCAGTAGCAGAGCTATATATGTGATCAATTGCCTTAAAATATTTAGTGATCATTAATTTTGTCAGAGTCTTAGTTAACACATGCAAAAAAATGACAATCTTATAAAATAGATAGGATTATGAGTAATACAGCTAATAGCATTAATAAGGTCTTAAGTAGGGATTTAAGCCATGAGCTTCCAGAATTAAACAAATTTTTTAGAAGATGACCAATATTAGGAAGTACATCACTTAAGGCAGAAATCTGATTTTTCATATGGGTCATAAAATGTTTTATATTAGAAGATTCATCTGATATAAAAACACAGCATTCAGTTTGAATTATGGTACAGGTGTCTCATTGAGATGCTAGAAGGATATTGAGGGCTGTATGATCTTGTAAGACCACTTTTATTGTCAAAGTGACCTCAGAATTCAGTAGGCTGATAGCCTGATCACTATTTAAGGCCTGTTGGGTGAATTTTGTAAAGGCTTCAATGTGGGCAATTACATCTTCCAATCTTACTGAAGGCACAAAAACAGGTGCTAAGTGGCCATATCAATGGTATGACTTAATGGTATATTTCCCAGTATGTATTCAGTGACTTCAGTCATGTCTGACTCTTTGTGATCCCATGGACTGTAGCCCACCAGTCTCCTCTGTCCATGGCATTCTCCAGGCAAGAATACTGGAGTGGTTAGCCATTCCCTTCTCCAGGGGATCTTCCCAACCTAGGGATCTAACCCACATCTCCTGTGTCCTCTGCACTGGCAAGCAGATTCTTTACCACTACACCAGAGTTATATCTAAGTTAGCACTCTTGTGGCCTTGAGACAAAAGGAATCCTAGGGTATATTTTCCTTTCCATCTTGGAGAAAGCTAGGGCCACAGATTGATGCTGAAAGCCATTGAGTTCCATTGCTGCTACTGCTGCTGCTAAGTCGCTTCAGTCGTGTCCGACTCTGTGCGACCCCAGAGATGGCAGCCCACCAGGTTCCCCCGTCCCTGGGATTCTCCAGGCAAGAACACTGGAGTGGGTTGCTATTTCCTTCTCCAATACATGAAAGTGAAAAGTGAAAGTGAAGTTGCTCAGTCGTGTCCGACTCTTCGCGACCCCATGGACTGCAGCCTACCAGGCTCCTCCGTCCTTGGGATTTTCCAGGCAGGAGTACTGGAGGGGGGTGCCATTGCCTTCTCCATGAGTTCCATTAGGTGTGACCTAGTATATTTCTGGTTGCCAGACCCAGTTTGTTCCATATCAGTCTCTCTCTTTAGGGGAAACATGTTGGCATTTTTCATAAGGCACACGGCCTAGTTTTCTAGTTTTATTATGCTGGGTATCTCAGTATGATTGAATTGTTCCCAACATAGGGGAACCTTAAACTTAACTGACTATAGCTTGGTGTTAGCCATATAAATCCATCCCATAACTGAGGGTGGGTCCCTCCTGATAATTGGTTAGTTATACTCTTTGACTGAAATTAGCTGGTTGTTCTGATTGAGCTTGAATAACTTGAAAGAAAATTATTATTTATGGACATGGTCAGAGCAAGTATGGTTGATTGGACAAATGAGGGAATCCCATTTAGCAATATCAATAGCAGCCTGAACAAAACTACAATTTCTTTCTTCTAAAATAAATTTTCTAAGGGTCATCCAATCAGAGCTTTGTCAATAAAAAAATCCACCAGGGTAAACCAGAAGTACTGGATGCAAGTAATTAACTACAAACCTGACATTTGAATTGATTTCTCAAATTTGCATGGGATTGTATTCATGATAGAAAAACATTTTTATTCATATGCAGAAGTCCATGAAATAACGAAAACATTCTGAATAATTACTGGTCATGTCTGGCATCTTGGGATAGCTGTCTCCTTCTAATATCATCTTCTTCTCATACTGATGTTGATGTCATTTCTCCTCTGAGTATTAAGATGAGTTCAAGATCAGCAGTTCTCTACGTAGAGCAGTCCAATGTAGGAGTCCTTTTTAAGTGAAGAATATGAATTTGTGAGTTAATTCCCTTCAGTTTTGTTACTCATGAGCTAGTTAAGAGTACCTGATAAGGAGTCAACTGTCTGTTAATAGTTGGAAGACAGTCCTTTAAGTGATGCTTTTTCCAGTGCACATAATCTCCTGGTTTCAGGTCATGGAGCATCTGATCTTCATTCAAAAATATATTAGTGTGATAAGCTTCAGGAAGAAGCTTAGGGTATCTTTTAATAATTCAATTAAACTTTATAATAATGCAACATAGTAACAAGGAGCCATCTATTAATAGAAAGTGAAGCTTAGAATAAATACAAAATCTCACATTTTTCTCTCTTAAATTACCACCTTCATTTCTACCAAATATAGCCAATTTAAGACTCTTTTGTTTGCAAAATAATTCTAGCTTTTAATAAACTTGGCCTGATGATATATGTAAGTGTAAGTGATCATATAGGCTCTTTTATTTATTTTTGTTTGTGTTTTGCTTTTTGTTTTGTTTTTGACAGAGTCTTAACCACTGGACTGTGATGGAAGTCTCAATATAGGCTCTTTTAAATTGACTTTGCTGGAACTTTTCATAAGATATTTCAGACTGAACTTTTAAAAGATCTCTCAAGGCATGGAGAAGCACGTTAAGGACTTGTCATCAGATTTCACCTACAATATCCACAGATTTGTGATCAGTTCCTCTCTTCTTGGGGTTCTCAAACTATTCTGAGGTTTCTGTACTTGCCAGAAAGTGACCTTCATTATTTACTTCAATCATTACGTAATTTATCACTCAGGTTCTGGGAACCCTGTAAGCAAGGTACCAGGTTGTTTTTCCAAGGGCCTTTATGGCTTCATAAAGTTTAGGCGGTAGAGTACAACTGCAATGCAGGAGACCTGGGTTTGAGCCCTGGGTAGGGAAGATCCCCTGAAGAAGGGAATGGCAACCCATTCCAGTATTCTTGCCTGGAGAATCTCATGGTCAGAGGAGCCTGGTGGGTCACAAAGTCAGACATGACTGAGCAACTAACACACATGAAGTCCACCTTGGTTCTTTAAAGCTTTCTGGTCTTATCTGATTCTATGTGCATTGTCAAAAATGACATTCCAGTCAAAATCATGGTAATACGACCAGAATTTCTAATTATGCCCTGTCACAAGAAAAACAGATTCTCATTAAACTTATGCAAATAATTATATTGTCATGAAAATAAGAATCTCACTAAGAATTTCTAGATTCTGGAGGAATCAGAGAGAAAAGATAAATGTTTTAGTTCTGCTCACAGAGGTATAATTTATCAAATTGCTATAAACCATAATTAGCTTAAGGAGAAAGATTTCCTTGTATCTGGAAAACAAATATTAAAGCC
The DNA here is from genome assembly GCF_019923935.1 of Bubalus bubalis. Classification (NCBI taxonomy): domain Eukaryota; kingdom Metazoa; phylum Chordata; class Mammalia; order Artiodactyla; family Bovidae; genus Bubalus; species Bubalus bubalis. The sequence continues at coordinate 52,122,046 of NC_059165.1, read as the reverse complement.
AGTAATATTTTAAGAAAAAAGTCATAAAAATTATCATTTGGCCCTATGTAACTAATTCTTGTTGATCTTGATCTTCTGTTAACAGTTTTATGAAGTCATCAGGTTTTCTATTAGAATTCTTTATTACTCAGTTCATTGGTATGATCTGAAAGGTATCAGAAACCTGTGCTTGTCAAAAAGTTCTTTCTATGGTTCTTCTTGAAGATGAGGGTTTTTTGTAAAAGCATCATAGTAAAAGAGTAACTGTCTACAATTGATATGAGACTCAAAAAGTCACAGTTAAAGGCCTGATTACAATGTAATTGTCAAAGACTTTTGGTTATTTTGGTAACATACATTATTGAAATATTAACTAGAATTATGATTGATAACATTATACCAGTATATATTCAATTATTAGAAATTCCATATAGTTTCTATAACATTTATATTAATGACATTTACTCATACAACATAACCTAAGATGGTTTGTCATGACTCATTTGACAATGTTTCCCATGTAATTTAACATATTAAATAAGCCTAATTAGGTTAATATCTGTCTGGGATGTTCCAGGGCCTTCTGAAACATGCCAAAGTTAGCTACAGGTCAAAAGAACTTAATTTATTTAATTTAAGGATATTTATCAGATATCAAATAGTTATAAAACACTTGATCAAACAGGATCATAGGTCACTGTGAAACAATACGTATTCATTCAGCCTAGTGACAATAAAAGATTTCAAAGGCACATACAGAGAGTTGCAAAAGATTACCTAAAAGATAAACAGATTTTATAACCTGTTCTCAAAAGCGGATCACTAAGACAACATTGTAAATCAACTATACTTCAATAAAAAGTAAAAAAACAAAACAAAACAAAAAAACCCAATAGTCCAAGAATACTTTGTCCTCTTAACAGAGAGAAAACCAAATTCTAATTTGGTTTTAATTTCCTTTAATATTACCTTTACCTTTAATATTAAAATTCATTCCCAGCTATGCCAGTTCTAATCACATGTAAAACTCCTATCTCAGGGTTTCTTTTCCACAAAACATCTACAGATTCTCTCTTCACCTTCAGAGCCCTTCCTTTTCTTTTTTTTAACCTCTTTTTAGAATAAAATTATTATCTTCCCTTAACAAATGCACTTCTATTCCTTATACCTTCTTTCTTTTGCATACAATGATTTTTCCCTATTTTTAGTAGTTTTAATTTCATATTTTAATTAGAATTCTTAACCTTTAAAAATCTTAACTTCTAATAAAAACCAGGAAGTAAACAACTATAAACTACCCTTTATATTAGCATTTTGTAGAATGACAATCTTATAAATACTATTTATAGTTTCTAGAAACGTGTGCTTTTTTATAGTAAATGTCTTATTGTGGCACCAAACATATTTATTATTAATAGTCCTAGAAATTTTTAGTTTTCCTGTCAAAAGAAGCCTATTTTCAGTAATGTTTCAGTATCTTATTTTGTTTGGTAATGATCTAGATGTTCAGTAAACTTCCATCATTTGTGGGGTTTTAGTTCCCCAACCTGGAATTGAATCCATGTCCCCTGAATTGGAAGATGTATTCTTAACCACTGTACCACCAGGGAAGTTCCAGGGCTTTAGACTCTTTCCAACAGAATATTTCCCTTGTGAACTGTGGAAACATGCAGAGGAAAGGATGTACCTAGAAATGTAAAAATAAAAAATTTTTTGCATTAAAAAATTATTTTATATTGGAGTATAATTGATATACAGTATTGTGTTAGTTTCAGGTGTACAGCAAGGTGTCTTATTTATACACATCTGTACTCTTTTTCAGATTCTTTTCCCATATAGGTTATTATAGAGTATTGAGTAGAGTTCCCTGTGCTATACAGTAAATCCTTGTTGAAATGTAAGAGTTGAAAGCTTTGGAGTTTCTTTATATGTGTTTAAACTTGGTTCTTAATTAGCTTCTCCCCTAATTTGGGCTTTATCAGAGTTGAGGGGAGAATGGTGCTCAGGCACTGGTGGTCTCCGAGGCTGGTAAAGTGCCAGACTCAGGTATTATCAAAATTTAATCATCACATGTAATGAGTTAAAAATGTCTGCCTCCATAGGTGTGTTTGGTAGGTAGAAGGACTGAAAAGGCAACTTGCATTACTGGTAATTCTTCTGAAGCCAAAAGTAACTCTTCTTTAGTCAATAATAATAGCAAAACCAATAATAATTATTAATGAAAGTACCAGTAGCAATAAAAATCCATGATAAATAATAAAAAGATATACATAATGAAAAGAACTCATTGCATACCAAGAACTATGCCATGTTGCCTAAACTCCTTTGATATTTTAAAACACACTAGGGCCTGTTTAACAGACATTTAACAGACAAGAAATCTAAGGTTATGTGGGTTAAGAATCCTGCTTGCCATGCTTGAGGCCACACTGTCAGGAGTGGCAGCTAAAAGCAGATCCTAGTGAATCCACATCATGTTTTTACACACACTAGAAACCCTCTTCTACACCTACATACTCCATTAAAGAAGCTGGTGCAGAAGAAATATTTGTGTGCCTCTGGAAAGTAGGTTATGCCTTAAACATGTGAGCAAGTCATTCCTTTTTTGTATTAGAAGGGATTAAAGAAGAAATTCGGAGAAGGCAATGGCACCCCACTCCAGTACTCTTGCCTGGAAAATCCCATGGACAGAGGAGCCTGGTAGGCTGCAGTCCATGGGGTTACACAGAGTCGGACACGACTGAGCGGCTTCACATTCACTTTTCACTTTCATGCATTGGAGAAGGAAATGGCAACCCACTCCAGTGTTCTTGCCTGGTGAATCCCAGGGATGGTGGAGCCTGGTGGGCTGCCATCTATGGGGTCACACAGAGTTGGACACGACTGAAGTGACTTGGCAGCAGTAGCAGCAGCAAAGAGGAAATTGCTGAAGAACAGTATGTTGAGTTGCAGGTTGGAATTTGAGCACTCAAGGAAGTTATGAAACACTACATTGTCCATTCAGTTCATACAGAGACTGTGGCAATTAAGAATCTTAAAATCCTGTAAGTCATCTGGTGAACTGTACATTAAGACTTTTAACAAACACTGACTGCTAATACAATGTGTCACTCAGTTGCTTCTGACTCTTTGCGACCCCATGGACTGTAGCCCACCAGGCTCCTCTGTCCATGGAATTTTCCAGGCAAGAATACTGGAATGGGTTGCCACTTCCTACTCCAGGGGACCTTTCTAACTCAAGGATTGAACCCAGTTCTCCTATGTCTCCTGCACTGTGGGCAGATTCTCTACCACTGCACCACTTGGAAAGCCCTAATACATTGTTTACCAAAGGACATTTTTTTTTCTAAAGTTCACAGGAAAGACCCAATGTTTAAAAACATTTAAAAATATAGGTTTTAATATTAAACTGTGAAACATGCTCATGATAAACTTTGGTAAAAGAAAAGCATATACCCTGAAAAACCATAATTCAAAAAGACACATGTACCCCAATGTTCATTGCAGCACTATTTACAATAACCAGGACGTGGAAGCAACCAAATGTCCGTTGACAGATGAGTGGATAAAGAGGATGTGGTACACATACACAATTACTCAGCCACAAAAAGGAATGAAATTTGGTCATTTGTAGCGATGTGGATGGACCTGGAGTCTGTCATAGGTAGTAAAGTAAGTCAGAAAGAAAAGAATAAATATTGCATATTAGTGCATATATGTGGAGTATAGAAAAATGGTAAAGATGAACCTATTTGCAGGGAAGGAATAGAGATGCAGATGTAGAGAATGGACATGTGGAAGTGGGGGAAAGGGGATGGTGGGTTGAACTGGGAGATTAGGGTCGACATATATACTTCCATGTGTAAAATAGGTAGCAAGTAGGAAGTTACGGTATAACCCAGAGAGCTCAGTTCGGTGCTCTGTGATGACCTAGAGGGATGGGATGGTAGGGGGTCCAAAAGGGAGGAGATACATGTATACATATGACTGATTTACTTCTTTGTATAGCAGAAACTAACACAACATTGTAAATCAATTACACTCCAATAAAATACATAGAAGGAGTGAAAAGAGTAAGAAATAGAGTGAACAGTGTACAAATATATATACTCAGTTGTTAATGAAAATAATCAATAAGCAATAAGAATAAAAAAGAAAAAAGCAGTATAAAAGGAAATTTTGTTGTTAGAAAAGATCTCCTTCTTAAGCCTTCGTGGGTCATATAGCTTCTATGTATTTGTTCTGACACAGGCTTTTGGAGACATATGATCCAATTCCCCTATTTTTCTTTGTGATAGCCCATCATGTAACTAGGTTGTCATATCCAGTTACGCTCTCCTACCCTCCTGCCAGGCTGGATCTTCTTTCTACAGTCTAAGTGTGGTAATAAAGAAAATGTGTTGAGTTGAGCATTTTGGCTTTAAAGGAACAGGGACCCACTCAAGAGAAAAGGTCATTCATTAGAAGAGATTCAAATTGATGCTAGAAAGCTATCAGAAGCTGCAATTGCTTTAGGGGTCCGATTCTCTTTCCCCTCTTGTGGGTCACAGGTTGCCATCCTTTAAGGCAATTCTTGCTTCCTCTCTGCTCGATTCTTTTCTCTCAATAGCAACTTCTCTATCTTTTACTTTCTCAAAGTTTCTGCTTTCTTATAATTTCACCTTGCCATAACCCCTCTTGACTCAAAGCAGTCTTTAGGCTTCAGCATCTACTATCTCCTACTTCGTTTTCTTGCATTAACACTTTTTGTTTCTAAAATGCAAATTCTGACCTAGCTCAGTGTGTGTGTGTGTGTTTGTGTACATACCAGGCTATGCTGCTGCTGCTGCTGCTAAGTCGCTTCAGTTGTGTCCGACTCCGTGCGACCCCATAGATGGCAACCCACCAGGCTCCCCCATCCCTGGGATTCTCCAGGCAAGAACACTGGAGTGGGTTGCCATTTCTTTCTCCAATGCATGAAAGTGAAAAGTGAAAGTGAAGTCACTCGGTAGTGTCCAACTCTTTGCGACCCCATGGACTGCAGCCTATCAGGCTCCTCCGTCCATGGGATTCTCCAGACAAGAGTACTGGAGTGGGGTGCCATTGCCTTCTCCAACATACCAGGCTATACTATAGCTCATAATCCTCAATCCAGCTTGTAGCTTTCTCCTTTGGAGCTAGGTGCTCGGTCCCTGGATAAACCCATTAGAGCCTCTGTATTTGGGCCTTGTGGTAAACTTCATGGCTATCTGGCAAACAAGGGCTATGGGAGAGGCAGCTTCCTTCCGTCAGCAAGGAAGGCATCCTGAGGGTCAGCCTATCCAGCGGAATCATAACCCTTACATTGCCTTAAAGATATTTATGGAGAAGGCAATTGCACCCCACTCCAGTATTCGTGCCTGGAAAATCCCATGGATGGAGGAGCCTGGTGGGCTGCAGTCCATGGGGTTGCTGAGGGTCGGACACAACTGAGTAACTTCACTTTCAGTTTTCACTTTCATGCATTGGAGAAGGAAATGGCAACACACTCCAGTGTTCTTGCCTGGAGAATCCCAGGGATGGGGGAGCCTGGTGGGCCGCCATCTATGGGGTCACACAGAGTCAGACACGACCAAAGTGACTTAGCAAAAAAAAAAGATGTTTAAGTACAAAATGTCCTCATGTAATCCACATTATTCATGTAATACTCACCAATACAGCAAGGCTCTACTTTCCCCATTTTAGAGAATAAAAAGCAGCAAAAATGAAGTATCAGGCCCCAAGCCATCATTATTAACAAGAGTTGTCTAGCATTATGGTCTGTTTGATCTTAAGACAAGTGTTCTGTCTTCTATATCAGAGGTTCTCAAACTTTGACATACATCAGAATTTTGACATACATCAGACTTTGTCTCAAAGTCTGACATACATCAGAATTCCTTGGAGGGCTTGTTAAACTCCACATTGTTGGGCTATAGCCCCAAAGTTTCTAATGCAGTTGGTTTAACAGTGAGTCAGAGAATTGGTTGACAGGTTTCTAGGAGAGGCCCTTGATATTAATCTGAGGTATACTTTCAGAATCGCTGTTGTATACAAGTGACTTTATCTGAGTCTCCCATTGATAAGCAGTTGTATCAATGCTTATTGATACAAGGGACCAGGTGACAGGAGAATGTAATTGTATTTATCTTCATAGTTATCTGGAACCTCATAATGTTTTGATTTTCCTGGAAGAGGTTGGGAATAAATCCAATCATTTACAAGGCTGGATCAGGGCCGTGGGTACCTCCTTGAATATCATTGTGATTTGACAGATCTGATCAAACACCTACAGCTATGTAGCTCACACATTTGAGGATGGTCAAACAGCCACATGATAAGCCCTGAGTTTGGCTCAGTGGGTAGCAGGGGAAGAGTTAGAGTAAGATGCAGATGATCTGGATTCTAATCCTAATTAACAGCTCATGGTATGACATTGGGACCATTTCAAATAAACTCAAACCTGTAAATTTTTCTGTGTAATAGAAATATTAATACTTGCCAAATTCCTATATTTCGTGGATATTACATGAAATTATGTATTTGTTTCAAATATATATGCTTTAGAGTTTACAAAAAGTACTTTGTAATCTATAAAACCTAATCCATGATACTGATTATGAGGATGGTGATGATAGTGTTGGCCTTTGAGAGCATCTACTCTGTTCTATTAATAGAGGTGTTGAGTACAAGTTAGAGATAAAAAGGAAATTCAGACTTCACACCTACTGGGAGGGCTACTTTTTTAAAAAAAGGAATAAAATAACAAGTATTGGCCAGGATGTGGAAGGATTGGTACCCTTGCTCATTACTGATGGAAGTGTAAAAGGGTGCAGGCTCTGTGGAAGATAGTGTGAAGTCTCTTCAAAATAATTAAGCCTAGAATTACTATATGATACAGCAACTTTACTTCTGGGTAATACTCAAAAGAAGGCACAGGAAGCTTGGATCAGTGCTCTATGGTAACTTAGATGGGTGGGATGAGGGGTAGGAAAGAGGCTCAAGAGGGAGGGGATATATGTATTGTTGTTTAATCACTCAGTTGTGTCTGACTCTTTGGAACCCCATGGGTTGAAGCACACCAGGCTTCCTTGTCCTTCACCATCTCCCAGAGTTTGCTCAAACTCATGTCCATTGAGTCCATGATGCTATCCAACCATTCATCCTCTGGTGCCCCTTTCTCCTCCTGCCTCAATCTTTTCCAGCATCAAAGTATTTTCCAATGAGTTGGCTCTGCATCAGATGGCCAAAGTATTGGAGCTTCAGCTTCAGTGTCAGTCTTTCCAGTGAATATTCAGGATTGATTTCCTTTAGGATTGACTGGTTTGATCTCCTTGCTGTCCAAGGGACTCTCAAGTCTTCTCCAGCACCACAGTTCAAAAGCATCAATTCTTTGGCCCTCAAACTTCTTTATGGTCCAACTCTTACATCTGTACATGACCACTGTAAAAATCATAGCTTGGACTATATGGACTTTGGTCAGCAAAATAATGTCTCTGCTTTTTTAATATGCTTTCTAGGTTTGTCATAGCTTTTCTTCCAAGGAGCAAGCATCTTTTAATTTTATGTCGGTGGTCACTGTCTGCCATGATTTAAGAGCCCAAGAAAATAGAGTGTGTCACTGTTTCCATTGTTTTCCCATCTATTTGCCATGAAGTGATGGGACCGGATGCCATGATCTTAGTTTTTTGAATGCTGAGTTTTAAGCCAGCTTTTTCACTCTCCTCTTTCACCTTCATCAAGAAGCTCTTTAGTTACCCTTCCCTTTCTGCCATAAGGGTGGTGTCATTTGCACACCTAATGTTATTAATATTTCTCCTGGCTATCTTGATTCCAGCTTGATTTATGTATACATATGGCTGCTTCACTTCATTGTACAGCAGAAACTAACACAACATTGTAAAGCAATTATACTCTAATAAAAGAAAAAGAACTGAAAGTGAGGGCTCAGATGTACATACACCTAATACATATTTGCATTATGAATCATAGCAGCATTATTTACAGTAGCAAAAAGATGAAAAGAACCTAAATGTCCATTGAAAAGTGAATGAATAAGAAGAAGGTAGTATGTATATTCAACAGAATATTATTTGGCCTTAAAGAGGAAGGAAATTCTAATAATTCTAATGTATTAGAATTCATAGATAAAACATGAATGAACCTTGAAGGCATTATGCTAAGTGAAATAAACCAGTCACAAAAAGATATGTATTCTATGATGCCATTTGCATGAACCTAGAGTGTCAGATCACCCCACTTCAGTACTCTTGCCTGGAAAATTCCATAGACGGAGGAGCCTGGTAGGCTGCAGTCCATGGGGTCGCTAAGAGTCGGACACGACTGAGTGACTTTACTTTCACTTTTCACTTTCATGCATTGGAGAAGGAAATGGCGACCCACACCAGTGTTCTTGCCTGGAGAATCCTAGGGACGGGGCAGCCTGGTGGTCTGCTGTCTATGGGGTCACACAGAGTCGGACACGACTGAGGTGACTTAGCAGCAGCAGCGGCAGAGTGTCAGATACACAGATACTCAGATACGCAGATGACACCACTCTTATGGCAGAAAGCAAAGAAGAACTAACGGGCCTCTTGATGAAAGTGAAAGAGGAGAGTGAAAAATTTGGCTTAAAACTCAACATTCAGAAAACTAAGATCATGGCATCTGGTCCCATCACTTCATGACAAGTAGATGGGGAAACAATAGAAACAGTGAGAAACTTTATTTTGGGGGGCTCCAAAATCGCTGCAGATGGTGACTGCAGCCATGAAATTAAAAAACGCTTGCTCCTTCGAAGAAAAGCCATGATCAACCTAGACAGCATATTAAGAAGTGAGGTATTACTTTGCCAACAAAGATCCATCTAGTCAAAGCTATGGTTTTTCCAGTAGTCATGTATGGATGTGAGAGTTGGACTATAAAGAAAGGTGAGCACTGAACAATTGAGGCTTTTGAACTGTGGTGCTGGAGAAGACTCTTGAGAGTCCCTTGGACTGCAAGGAGATCTAACCAGTCCATCCTAAAGGAAATCAGTCCTGAATATTCATTGGAAGGACTGAAGCTGAATGTGAAACTCCAATACTTTGGCCACCTGATGCGAAGAACTGACTCATTTGAAAAGACGCTGATGCTGGGAAAGATTGAAGGCAGGAGGAGAAGGGGTTGACAGAGGATGAGATGGTTGGATGGCATTACTGACTTGTTGAACATGAGTTTGAGTAAACTCAGGGAGTTGGTGATGGACAGGGAAGCCTGGCGTGCTGCAGTCCATGGGGTCGCAAAGAGTTGGACATGACTGAGTCACTAAAGTGAACTGAACTTAGAGTAGTCAAATTCATAGAGTCAGGAAGTAGCATAGTGTTTGTAACGGGCTGGGTCGGGGGACAAGCAATTGGGGAATTACTGCGTGGGAACAAGTTTCAGTTTGGGAAGATTAAAAAGTTCTGGAATGGATGGTGATGATATTTACCCAGCAGTCTATGTGTACTTAATGCCACTGAACTATATACTTAAAAATGATAAATTTTATGTTATGTATATATTGCCACAAGGAAATTTGAGTAGTTGGTAAATTCTGAGCAACTGTGAGTGTTTAGGGACTAGCCTGGCTGCTCTTGTCGAATTAGGAAAAATTTTTTCTAGAAATCCTATAGGCATGTCAGCCTTGCTGTCTGAAATAGCAAGTCTCACTGGGGAAGATTTGAGCAGGGCAGCTGATCTTGGAGGAAGTAACTAGAAAAAAAGCTGATAGGAACTTAGAAATCAGCAGTTACTTGTCACAAGGCTTCAGTGGCTTTTGGCTCTCTGCCTTCTTAGACACCACTCACTCTTTTGAGAGACCTCCAATCTTCTTGATTCCCAAGGAACAGTTCAGGAGTGCTGGGTCAGGGTAGGCAGGTACCATTGTAGATATGTAGACTGTTAGAGCTGGAAGGAGACTTGGGATCATCAAACTCAGAACACTTCATTTAAAACCTTCTGCTCAGAAAGAATGCCTTGGCAAAGTTTACCCAGCCACTGTGAAGCAGAGTAGGGATTAGAAGGCATATGCAAAAGAGACACTGATGTATAGAACAGTCTTATGGACTCTGTGGGAGAGGGAGAGGGTGGGAAGATTTGGGAGAATGGCATTGAAACATGTAAAATATCATGTATGAAACGAGTTGCCAGTCCAGGTTCGATGCACGATACTGGATGCTTGGGGCTAGTGCACTGGTATGACCCAGAGGGATGGAATGGGGAGGGAGGAGGGAGGAGGGTTCAGGATGGGGAACACATGTATACCTGTGGTGGATTCATTTTGATATTTGGCAAAACTAATACAATTTGTAAAGTTTAAGAATAAAATAAAATTAAAAAAAAAAAAAGAAGGCATATGCCCTGTTTCCTGAGTTCTTTCTACGTCAGAATGCCTCATGAGTGCACAATACCTAAAGCATCCAATTCCTGACTCAGAGGAATACTAAGATAGAAATCATGAACATTTTTCCTGTAGTGCTGTGTATTCTTATGCTTTCTCTAACCACCAGCACAAATTCACCCCACCCCACTGCAGGTCACATTGTTGCTAGAGTCAATTTTCTACAAACATGGTTCTCATCATACCATTTACATCTAAATCCTTGCCCCTTATTTCCTCTAGGAAAACTATGTGAATTTCCTATTAAGACATTCAAAATTCAAAATCTGGCCCTTAATAATTAAACATCAATGTATTCTCATATTGGAAATACATACAACTGAAAAAAGAATGATGGAGAAATGCTGCATATTTAGAAAAAAGTTCTAGGTTATATTGCTACAAGTAGAGGAAAAAAGAGATGCATATCATCATTTGGGTGTGAAATAAAGGTTATAAAAGTGTTTATTTATATTCCTCTTAATTACAAAAATAAATGCTCAAAGGATAAATAAGACATATATTCATATTATCCAAACCATGAATACATGATGAATTTTTGAAAATCAAATCTGATCCTTGACTAGCTCTCTTTCTCTTATTAGCTACCAAAATCTTGAACTCCTATAATTTTTGAAATTTTAGTATTTGTAACAATCTCAAATCTCTCATAAATTCTCTCATAAAGAGTCCATTCCAATGCTTATCTTCTTCCCATTTTTAAACTTAGTTTCTATGGAATTTTTTATTGGAGTATAATCACTTTACAATGTTGTATTCGTTTCTGCTGCACAACAAAGTGAATCAGCTATAAGTATACATATATCCCCTCCTTCTTGAGCCTCCCTCCTGTCTGCCCCCTCCATGCCGCCCCTCTAGAGCCTCACAGAGTACTGAACTGGGCTCCTTGTTCTACATCACAGCTTCCCACTCACTGTCTATTTCACACATGGTGGTGTGTACATGTCAAGCTACTCTTTCAATCTGTCCCCCCTCTCCTTCCCCCACTGTGTCCACAAGTCTTTTCTCTCCATCTCTGTCTCTATTCCTGCCCTGCAAATAGTTTCATCAGTATCATTTTTCTAGATTCCATATATAGGAGTTAATATATGATATTTGTTTTTCTCTTTTTGACTTACCTCACTCTTTATGACAGACTCTAGGTTCACCCACATCACTACAAATGACCCAAATTAATTCCTTTTTATGGATGAATAATATTCCATTGTATATATGTACCACATCTTCTTTACCCATTCATCTATTGATAGACATTTAGGTTGCTTCCATGTGGCTATTGTAAATAGTGCTGCAATGTACATTGGGGGGAATTTTTTATATCTTGCATAGATACACCTCTTCTGTGAAACCTTTCTTGCCTCCCCAGATGGAATTTAGTGCCCCCTTCCCTGTGTACTTAGCCCTTCGGCATTCCCACTATTACTCTCCCTCTGTGTTCAAAAAGTTGGACATCTGCATACCGGATGGGGAGTTAATGATAGCAAGGACCACTGCCTCTGGTCCCTGGCACAGTGCTTGCCACAGTGCAGTGGCATGGCTTACTGCACTGGCTTTATCCGATGATTCTTTTGCAAAAGATTTTATTAAGCATGTATTTTGTCACATTAAAATTCTGTCTTTTAGTGCTTGCTTCGGCAGCACATATACTAAAATTGGAACGATACAGAGAAGATTAGCATGGCCCCTGCGCAAGGATGACACGCAAATTCGTGAAGCGTTCCATATTTTTAGGCAAAACACTCTCTGACATACATCACAGCAGGATCCTCTATGACCCACCTCCCAGAATATTGGAAATAAAAGCAAAAATAAACAAATGGGACCTAATTAACCTTAAAAGCTTCTGCACATCAAAGGAAACTATTAGCAAGGTGAAAAGACAGCCTTCAGAATGGGAGAAGATAATAGCAAATGAAGCAACTGAAAAACAACTAATCTCAAAAATATACAAGCAACTCCTACAGCTCAACTCCAGAAAAATAAATGACCCAATCAAAAAATGGGCCAAAGAACTAAACAGACATTTCTCCAAAGAAGACATACAGATGGCTAACAAACACATGAAAAGATGCTCAACATCACTCATTATCAGAGAAATGCAAATCAAAACCACTATGAGGTACCATTTCACACCAGTCAGAATGGCTGCGATCCAAAAGTCTACAAGTAATAAATGCTGGAGAGGGTGTGGAGAAAAGGGAACCCTCTTACACTGTTGGTGGGGATGCAAACTAGTACAGCCACTATGGAGAACAGTGTGGAGATTCCTTAAAAAACTGGAAATAGAACCGCCTTATGATCCAGCAATCCCACTGCTGGGCATACACACTGAGGAAACCAGAAGGGAAAGAGACATGTGTACCCCAATGTTCATCACAGCACTGTTTATAATAGCCAGGACATGGAAGCAACCTAGATGTCCATCAGCAGATGAATGGATAAGAAAGCTGCGGTACATAAACACAATGGAGTATTACTCAGCTATTAAAAAGAATACATTTGAATCAGTTCTAATGAGGTGGATGAAACTGGAGCCTATTATACAGAGTGAAGTAAGCCAGAAAGAGTATACTAATGCATATATATGGAATTTAGAAAGATGGTAACAATAACCCTGTGTACGAGACAGCAAAAGAGACACTGATATATAGAACAGTCTTATGGACTCTGTGGGAGAGGGAGAGGGTGGGAAGATTTGGGAGAATGGCATTGAAACATGTAAAATATCATGTATAAAACGAGTTGCCAGTCCAGGTTTGATGCACGATACTGGATGCTTGGGGCTAATGCACTGGGACGACCCAGAGGGATGGAATGGGGAGGGAGGAGGGAGGAGGGTTCAGGGTGGGGAACACATGTATACCTGTGGCGGATTCATTTTGATATTTGGCAAAACTAATACAATTATGTAAAGTTTAAAAATAAATAAAATTAAAAAAAAAGTCAGAGGGGGACTGAAAGTGAAGGGCTGGAAAAAGATTTTCCATGCAAATAGGGACCAAAAGAAAGCAGGAGTAGCAATACTCATATCAGATAAAATAGACTTTAAAACAAAGACTGTGAAAAGAGACAAAGATGGTCACTACATAATGATCAAAGGATCAATCCAAGAAGAAGATATAACAATTATAAATATATATGCACCCAACACGGGAGCACCGCAGTATGTAAGACAAATGCTAACAAGTATGAAAGAAGAAATTAACAATAACACAATAATAGTGGGAGACTTTAATACCCCACTCACACCTATGGATAGATCAACTAAACAGAAAATTAACAAGGAAACACAAACTTTAAACGATACAATAGACCAGTTAGACCTAATTGATATCTATAGGACATTTCATCCCAAAACAATGAATTTCACCTTCTTCTCAAGCGCACATGGAACCTTCTCCAGGATAGATCACATCCTGGGCCATAAAGCTAGCCTTGGTAAATTCAAAAAAGTAGAAATCATTCCAAGCATCTTTTCTGACCACAATGCAGTAAGATTAGATCTCAATTACAGGAGAAAAACTATTAAAAAATCCAACATATGGAGGCTGAACAACACGCTGCTGAATAACCAACAAATCACAGAAGAAATCAAAAAAGAAATCAAAATTTGCATAGAAACGAATGAAAATGAAAACACAACAACCCAAAACCTGTGGGACACGGTAAAAGCAGTCCTAAGGGGAAAGTTCATAGCAATACAGGCACACCTCAAGAAACAAGAAAAAAGTCAAATAAATAACCTAACTCTACACCTAAAGCAACTAGAAAAGGAAGAAATGAAGAACCCCAGGGTTAGTAGAAGGAAAGAAATCTTAAAAATTAGAGCAGAAATAAATGCAAAAGAAACAAAAGAGACCATAGCAAAAATCAACAAAACCAAAAGCTGGTTCTTTGAAAGGATAAATAAAATTGACAAACCATTAGCCAGACTCATCAAGAAACAAAGGGAGAAAAATCAAATCAATAAAATTAGAAATGAAAATGGAGAGATCACAACAGACAACACAGAAATACAAAGGATCATAAGAGACTACTATCAACAATTATATGCCAATAAAATGGACAACGTGGAAGAAATGGACAAATTCTTAGAAAAGTACAACTTTCCAAAACTGGACCAGGAAGAAATAGAAAATCTTAACAGACCCATCACAAGCACGGAAATTGAAACGGTAATAAAAAATCTTCCAGCAAACAAAAGCCCAGGTCCAGACGGCTTCACAGCTGAATTCTACCAAAAATTTAGAGAAGAGCTAACACCTATCCTGCTCAAACTCTTCCAGAAAATTGCAGAGGATGGTAAACTTCCAAACTCATTCTATGAGGCCACCATCACCCTAATACCAAAACCTGACAAAGATCCCACAAAAAAAGAAAACTACCGGCCAATATCACTGATGAACATAGATGCAAAAATCCTTAACAAAATTCTAGCAATCAGAATCCAACAACACATTAAAAAGATCATACACCATGACCAAGTGGGCTTTATCCCAGGGATGCAAGGATTCTTCAATATCTGCAAATCAATCAGTGTAATACACCACATTAACAAATTGAAAAATAAAAACCATATGATTATCTCAATAGATGCAGAGAAAGCCTTTGACACAATTCAACATCCATTTATGATAAAAACTCTACAGAAAGCAGGACTAGAAGGAACATACCTCAACATAATAAAAGCTATATATGACAAACCCACAGCAAACATTATCCTCAATGGTGAAAAATTGAAAGCATTTCCTCTAAAGTCAGGAACAAGACAAGGGTGCCCACTTTCACCATTACTATTCAACATAGTTTTGGAAGTTTTGGCCACAGCAATCAGAACAGAAAAGAAATAAAAGGAATCCAAATTGGAAAAGAAGAAGTAAAGCTCTCACTGTTTGCAGATGACATGATCCTCTACATAGAAAACCCTAAAGACTCCACCAGAAAATTACTAGAACTAATCAATGACTATAGTAAAGTTGCAGGATATAAAATCAACACACAGAAATCCCTTGCATTCCTATACACTAATAACGAGAAAACAGAAAGAGAAATTAAGGAAACAATTCCATTCACCATTGCAACAGAAAGAATAAAATACTTAGGAATATATCTACCTAAAGAATCTAAAGACCTATATATAGAAAACTATAAAACACTGGTGAAAGAAATCAAAGAGGACACTAACAGATGGAGAAATATACCATGTTCATGGATTGGAAGAATCAATATAGTGAAAATGAGTATACTACCCAAAGCAATCTATAGATTCAATGCAATCCCTATCAAGCTACCAACAGCATTCTTCACAGAGCTAGGACAAATAATTTCACAATTTGTATGGAAAAACAAAAAGCCTCGAATAGCCAAAGCGATCTTGAGAAAGAAGAATGGAACTGGAGGAATCAACCTACCTGACTTCAGGCTCTACTACAAAGCCACAGTTATCAAGACAGTATGGTACTGGCACAAAGACAGAAATATAGATCAATGGAACAAAATAGAAAGCCCAGAGATAAATCCACGCACATATGGACACCTTATCTTTGACAAAGGAGGCAAGAATATACAATGGATTAAAGACAATCTCTTTAACAAGTGGTGCTGGGAAAACTGGTCAACCACTTGTAAAAGAATGAAACTAGAACACTTTCTAACACCATACACAAAAATAAACTCAAAATGGATTAAAGATCTAAACGTAAGACCAGAAACTATAAAACTCCTAGAGGAGAACATAGGCAAAACACTCTCTGACATACATCACAGCAGGATCCTCTATGACCCACCTCCCAGAATATTGGAAATAAAAGCAAAAATAAACAAATGGGACCTAATTAACCTTAAAAGCTTCTGCACATCAAAGGAAACTATTAGCAAGGTGAAAAGACAGCCTTCAGAATGGGAGAAGATAATAGCAAATGAAGCAACTGACAAACAACTAATCTCGAGAATATACAAGCAACTCCTACAGCTCAACTCCAGAAAAATAAATGACCCAATCAAAAAATGGGCCAAAGAACTAAACAGACATTTCTCCAAAGAAGACATACAGATGGCTAACAAACACATGAAAAGATGCTCAACATCACTCATTATCAGAGAAATGCAAATCAAAACCACTATGAGGTACCATTTCACACCAGTCAGAATGGCTGCGATCCAAAAGTCTACAAGTAATAAATGCTGGAGAGGGTGTGGAGAAAAGGGAACCCTCTTACACTGTTGGTGGGAATGCAAACTAGTACAGCCACTATGGAGAACAGTGTGGAGATTCCTTAAAAAACTGGAAATAGACCTGCCTTATGATCCAGCAATCCCACTGCTGGGCATACACACTGAGGAAACCAGAAAGGAAAGAGACACGAGTACCCCAATGTTCATCGCAGCACTGTTTATAATAGCCAGGACGTGGAAGCAACCTAGATGTCCATCAGCAGATGAATGGATAAGAAAGCTGTGGTACATATACACAATGGAGTATTACTCAGCCATTAAAAAGAATACATTTGAATCAGTTCTAATGAGGTGGATGAAACTGGAGCCTATTATAGAGAGTGAAGTAAGCCAGAAAGAAAAACACCAATACAGTATACTAACGCATATATATGGAATTTAGAAAGATGGTAACAATAACCCTGTGTACGAGACAGCAAAAGAGACACTGATGTATAGAACAGTCTTATGGACTCTGTGGGAGAGGGAGAGGGTGGGAAGATTTGGGAGAATGGCATTGCAACATGTAAAATATCATGTATGAAATGAGTTGCCAGTCCAGGTTTGATGCACGATACTGGATGCTTGGGGCTGGTGCACTGGGATGACCCAGAGGGATGGAATGGGGAGGGAGGAGGGAGGAGGGTTCAGGATGGGGAACACATGTATACCTGTGGCGGATTCATTTTGATATTTGGCAAAACTAATACAGTTATGTAAAGTTTAAAAATAAAATAAAATTAAAAAAATAATAAATAAAAAAAATAAAAACACCCAAAAAAAAATAAATAAATAAATTTGAAATACACATGGCCTTTCAATGCTGGTTATCTCTTTTAATATTTTTATTTTTCAACTCTTATTGAAAAATATTTTTAATTAATTAGTCTTGGCTCTTATTTACTATATAGAATCACATGAGCTTATTTTTCTCTTTCTTTTATAATAAACGCTAATCTATTGTTTAGAACCAGGGCCAGGGTGAAGGGAGTAAGATCAAACATCAAGTGCAAAGTTTGATTCCGTCTTCATCTAAAATTTTGTATTTTGTTCATCATGGACTTTTAAAAAATATGTATTTATTTATTTGGCTGCCGTGGGTCTTAGTTGCAGCACACAGGTCTTCACTGGGTCATGGGAGGTCTTCAGTTGGCGGCACCCAGGCTTAGGTGCCTGGGGGCATGTGGAAGCTTAGTTGCCGAACGAGAGATTGAACCTGTGTCCTCTATTGAACCTGTGTCCCCTGACTTCCCTGGTGGTGCAGATGGTAAAGCATCCGCCTACAATGCGGGAGACCTGAGTTTGATCCCTGGGTTGGGAAGATCCCTTGGAGAAGGAAATGGCAACCCACTGCAGTACTCTTGCCTGGAAAATCCCATGGACAGAGGAGCATGGTAGGCTACATACAGCCCATGGGGTCTCAAAGAGTTGGACACGACTGAGCGACTTCACTTTCACTTTCCCCTATTTGAAAGGCAAATTCTTAACCACTTCACCACCAGGGAAGTCCCCATTATGGACTTTTTTGTATTAATTTTGATTTGTAACAAATTATTGCATCAAGGTATTATTTATCTTGAAGCTGGATTATTTTGGTGCTCCCTAAAATTTCGTACCTGAGGTGATTATCATATTAGAGTCACCCTAGTATCAACTCTGCTAGGGTTGTGATTACCAAATATGATTATTCTAGTTGCTCAGGCATTCTGGCACAAATTTGACTAAATGTAGGGTCCCATTAGCACTTGAGTTTCTGGAGGTATTTCCGTGGAGGCTTGTTGAGATAGTCTAGCTGGAATTATTTTCTGCCTTACTCGCTTGTCTGTCATACCATCTGCCCTCACCCACTTGTATGTTCCTAGGGTTTGCTCGTTCCTCTAGGTCTGGCCTCAATTCCCACTCTTATGAAGACTTTTCATACATATCAGTGCGCCTCATTTGTCCAGCCTGGGGGGCCACTAATTCCCATCCTAGCATCACAGTAATGTTGACAGGACTCTGACTCTGCTCCATTTCAAAGTTCTAGTTCTTCAGATTTAGTTATATCTCTGCCACTTTGAATTACGAAGACATGGGGACCTGGGGTGAACCAGATGACAAGGCCATTGCCAGCCAAGGCTAGAAAGAAAGTCACTGAGTAGGCTATCATGGAAAAGATGTCAAGGACAGACTTGACTCTCCAAAGAAACATCATAACTGACATAGGTTTGGAACTCTCCATGGTCAGCAGTTGCAACACAGACATATCCTCCAAGTTGCTATAAAAATAGCCAAAGTTTAGTTAGGCTTAATTTCTACAACTACATACACAGCTTAAATTTCTACTCTCTCTCTTGTAATAACTGCAGAGTATTTTCATGTTCCTGCTTTAGAATGTGTCTTTCTCTACTGCTGATATTCCTTTTTATTCCCTTCTAATCCTTCTCCTCCTTCTCCTCATCTTTTTCATATTCAGCTTCTCTACTACACTTTTTAACACTTATTCTGTGACAGCCACTATCCTACTTACTGTCCGTATGATATTTCATACCATAAGTTATGTACCTAGTATGTGTCCAATGCTTTGCTCATATACTGCATTTAATTCATTTCTCATAGTAAATCTGTGATGTATAAAGAATTATTACAGATGAGGAAAGTAAGGATCAGAGAAGTTAGTAAACTCTTATAGTCAAATATCCTGTAGTTAAAAAAGCAGAACTGAGTTTTAAGCCGACTTCTACTTAATTGAAAATTTACATTCTTGACACTGTTTTTTAGTTCTTTCTGTATGTTCTTCACGGCATAAAGGGGGCCCATAGTTATATTCCCAATTTAGTTTATTATTTAGAGTTTTTCTTTAATTCACAGTATTTAACAATTCCAAAGATGGAACACTAGGCAAAATGTGTTTTGTTATTGACTTCACTTTATATACATGAAACCAAAAACTTAAAGAAGCTGTTGTCAGGCAGCTCACTGCACTAGGAACTAGCACCCTTGAACTAAGACCTCCTAATGCCTAGTGGTGTATGTTCCCCATTTCATTACAAGGCTTCCTTACTATTCCTTATTGTGAGAAAAGTATCTTGAAGTTGCTGTCTTGCGGTGTTGGACTCTGCCCCAGTGACCCTCCGAGTTCTCGTAAGGGAAGATGGTCACATCAGCTGCACATAGGAGGCAGGGACAAGGATAGCACAAATGTCTAACCTTATGAATTATGGTTGAGCTCAGTTGGTAAAGAATCCTCCTGCAATGCAGGAGACCCAGGTTCGATTCCTGGGTTGGGATGATCCACTGGAGAAGGGATAGGCTACCCACTCCAGTATTCTTGGGCTTTCCTTGTGGCTCAGCTGGTAAAGAGTCCACCTGCAATGTGGGAGGCCTGGGTTCAATCCTTGGGTTGGGAAGATGCCCTGGAGAAGGGAAAGGCTACCCACTCCAGTATTCTTGCCTGGAGAATTCCATGGACTGTATAGTTCATGGGGTCTCAAAGAGTCAGACGCGACTGAGCAGCTTTCACGTTCACTTTTCAATCTCTTGTGAGAAACCTAGTGACTTTTGCCTCATGTTGTTGGTATTGTTGACTGCTTCTGTTGCTTTTCTATTTTTGATGTTTAAGCCCCTCAAGTTGTGGAGACAGTCTGTTAGTGCCTATTCAGTCTATTAACACCTCCAGGTTTTTGCTTATTGTGTTCTTGCTGCCTAGAATGACTCCCCCACACCCTTTTCTACTGGTGAATTCCTGCCCACGCATATCCTACTGGATTGAGTTGCTTCTTCCTCTTATTCTTCATAGTACGTGATAGAAGCTTAATTTCAGCAACAACGCATGTGTATCAGAAATCATTGTCTCAGTAAATGTCTTAGATAGCACACTTCTTTTACTTTTCCATCTAATACCTTAGACAAAAGATTTAATGTCTCTGAGCTTTATGTTCCTCCTTTTTAATATAGATAAATAGTATGAATACTTCAGAGCAATGTCGCTAAGTTCTAAAGGAATAAGATCTAAAGGAATATGATCACAAGCTGGAAACAAGATTGCCAGGAGGAATATCAATAACTTCAGATATGCAGATGACACCACCCTAGTGGCAGAAAGCAAAGCAGAATAAAGAACCTCTTGATGAAAGTGAAAGAAGAGAGTGAAAAAGCTGGCTTAAAACTCAACATTCAGAAGACAAGATCATGGTATCTAGTCCCATCACTTCATGGCAAATAGATGGGGAAACAATGAAAACAGTGACACTTTATTTTCTTGGGTTCCAAAATCATGGCTGATGGAGACTGCAGACATGAAATTAAAAGATGCTTACTCCTTGGAAGAAAAGCTATGACCAATCTAGAAAGCATATTAAAAAGTTGAGATATCACTTTGCTGTCAAAGGTCCATATAATCCAAGTTAGGTTTTTCCAGTAGTCATGTATGGATGTAAGAGTTGGACCATAAAGAAGGCTGAGCACCAAAGAATTGATGCTTTTGAACTGTGGTATTGGAGAAGACTCTTGGGAGTCCCTTGGACAGCATGGAGATCCAACTAGTCCATCCTAAAGGAAATCAGTCCTGAATATTCATTGGAAGGAAGCTGAAGCTCCAATACTTTGGCAAAGTATGCGAAGAACCGACTCGCTGGAAAAGACCCTGATGCGGGAAAGATTGAGGGCAAAAGGGGAAGGGTTAGACAGAGGATGAGATGGTTGGATGGCATCACTGACTCAATGGACATGAGTCTGGGCACACTCTAGGAGATGGTGAAGGACAGGGAAATCTGGTGTGTTGCAGTCCATGAGGTCAGACACAAAGAGTCAGATACAACTTAGTGACTGAACAACAACACTCTGATGTATTAATATTTCAGATTGATTCCTTTTCTTCCTTCCTCCGACAGAAGCCTAAGAGATTTTTCTGATACTTACCTTGGGAATCTTGTTGCGCTCCTGGAGATATTGTGCCCTTCCCACTGCCATGACTGGGTCCCTCTGCTGTTTTTAGCTCTCAGAATTGTGCGTGCTGAGCTTCCACCATTTCGTCAGTTATAGTTCAGGTTTCTCCTCCTCCAGCACTAGCTCGCCGGGTGTTTTCCCCTCATGAGTCTGTTCCAGTAAGCTGTGACTCCCTGGAATTGCCTGGCTTCCTCTCCAGTCTTAGAGCAGTTAACCCTGTGCCCTCATGTGTCTAATGGATCTCAGAGTAGTTGTTGATTTAGTAGTCTTCTGAACTTTTTATGTGATAGAACAGAGCAGTAACTTTGAAGCTCCTTATATGTGGAATCAGAAAACAGTTCTAGCTTTTGTAAACACTTTCTACTGTTGCTGATGACAATATCTTGGAAGTCGTGGATTTAGCACCCATAGACTACAGACTGCTGAGAGGACAGAATATGAATGCAGCTTATTTATCAGACTGCCTGTTTATTTATCCAGGTTCTGGCATGACAGAAGGATCTTAAGGGTGTTCCCTGACACTGCTAAATATTTAGAGGTGCTGCGAAAACCTCTGAGGACTAGAGGCTCTCAGGGCTTCCAAGGACATTAGTCTCTTTGCTTTTACCTGGCTATCACTCTGTGCATCTTTCCACTCTCGCACAGATAAATGCCCGCTCAAATCAACACCCACTCTCCCAAATCAACTATAATAGTTTCCAAACCTTCAGCTATGTTTTAGAGTTTCTTATAGCTTATCATTTGAGAAATAAAATGAAAAAGCAAAAACAGTAATTCCCCCATCCTTTTAATTGTGTAATTCATTACTGCCCTGTAGCACAGACTCTGGCATAAGAAATGTATTCATAAATCTCTTTTCTGTTGTTTTGCTTTGTTTTGTAGAACATCTCTGAACTGGCCACAAGGGGGCACTTGTGAACCATTTTGAAAATTAATTTGTGTTCAACATCAAATCCCACAAACCCTCATGGTTTCTCATAGTTTGGAGTTATTCCTCCCTGGAAGAAATAAAATGTACAGTTAAGGGCTTCTAGAGCAGGGAGGCATATCAGACATAATCTAATTCAGCTCGTCAACCTGAAAGCCCCAGATCTCAGGACCTGTGATAGTGTTATTCTTTTAAGTATTGGTGAGGCATTGTGAGCTATTCTAAATATTTCAAAAAAGAAATATTTTAAGTGTTTAAATTGGTATTGGGCATTAAGTTGTTCTGACTTTAAATCATTATAGCCTTACTCATTTGATAGTCAAAACCTTAAAAAAATTGAGACCTATAGGGAAAAATAATTTGTGCATCAGCATATACTGAGTTGGAGACTTCTGCTTGTGACAGAGTCCTAGAAATGGTGGTGAGGGAGCTTCACTGACTTTAAAGTGGCTTATTGCAATCTTGAGCGCTTTCTTCTTAAATTAAGATTCAGGTTAAGGAAGCTATTGGAATCTACGGTAATAAAGATGGTATAATCTATCCTGTTATTTATTATAAGAATCTTTATATAGTAAGTGTGACATTAGCTCACCTCTATTTTTGGGTTTTAATACTGATTCACTAAGCTGTACAATCTTGTCATTTCTAATCATATTTCAAAAGAACTCTTAAATTCTGTTTTACATCCGAGTCTATTCTTCCTTCATTGTGATAGGTCCCCAAGTATTTGAACAATATCTTAAGGTCCCCTTGATTTGTCTTATCTCCAGGCTGGTGTTCCTATATTCATTAACTTTCTCTCATATGATCTTTAAAAAACCTGGACACCCATCTTAATATGGATTTGTTGTGAATTTAATATGGATACGGGTTCCTCCCACCAAGAATTAGAGTGTTTTTCCTCTCTGCTCAGATCTGGACTGGTCCTATGGCTTGACTGGAATAATAGAATGTAGTTTAAAACAGTGGTCCCCAGGAACCAGGGACCAGTTGGCACCACGGACCAGTTTCATGGAAGACAATTTTTCCATGGACCTTGGGGGTGGGGATGGTTTGCGGATGATTCAAATGCATTACATTTATTGTACATTTTATTATTGTTATATCAGCTCCACCTCATATTATCAGGCATTAGATTCAGGAGGTTGGAGACCCCTGTTGTAAAAGAAACTGTGTATATTTTGAGGCTAACCATGATGACATCTTTGATTGCTCTGTGGTAAAGAGCCCACCTGCCAGTGCAGGAGATGAGGGTTCAATCTCTGGGTCAGGAAGATCTCCTGGAAGGAAATGGCAACCCACTCTAGTATTCTTGCCTGGGGAATCCCATGGACAGAGGATCCTGGCGGGCTGCGGTCCATGGGGCCACAAGAGAGTCAGACACGACTTAGCGACTAAACAACAACAAATCAGGACATCTACAGTTGTAATTATATTTTCTTGGAATACACTTTCTGGCACTCATGGACAACAAAGGCCTCTTGCAGACAGCCCACTACTGAGCTGCTGGCCAAAGCCAGCTACAAAGGCCAGTATTTTGTATATCCAGACATCCCAGTGCCTCATAAATAGACAGCAGAAGGATCCAGTCACTTCAAAGAATTATAAGAATAGTAAATGGTTGTTTCAAGCCACTAAGTTTTAGAGTAATTTATTATGCAGCCTTAAATAACTAATAGGTCCAGGTTGCAAATTGCTTCCAAGTATTAGATTCAGATCTAAATAACCTGACTATGACTAATAACCAGTAATGAAATAAATTTTTTTCTTCTTTGATTTTGATACCACATTTTTATAATTCTGGCAGATTTTTTAAGATTAAATTCATCTTTTTTCGACATGTACTCACTGTTTCATTATATACATTTATTTTTGGTTGCACTAGGTCCTCGTTGCTGCATGCAGGCTTTCTCTAGCTGTGGAGAGTGGGGTCTGCTCTCTCGCACAGTGCATGGCTTCTCACTGTGGTGGCTTCTCTTGTGGAGCACTGTCTCTAGGCGCATGGACTTCAGTAGCTGCAGCACGTGGGCTCAGTACTTTGCTGGTTCTAGGGTGCAGAGACTTCAGTAGTTGCTGCACAGGGGCTCCCAGCAGTTGTGGATCCTGGGCTCTAGAGTACAGGCTCAGCAGTTGTGGTGAATGAGTTGCTCCATGGCATGTGGAATCTTCCCAGACCAGGGAACGAACTTGTGTCCCCTGCATTGTCAGGTGGATTCTTATCTACTGTGTCACCAAGGAAGTCCTCATTCCGGTATATTTTTATAGCTGTATTATCAGAGCCTGTGGAGTTTGAAATGATTTTTGAGATTAAAACACTTTTTGCTCATATGGATGTTAAAAAAAAAAAGGATCATTGAAATTAGTTTGGTCTTATTTCTCAGTCCCCTCCTTTGTCAAGAAAGGAATGAGTCCTAAATATTTTTCTAGATGTGATGGAATGATAACCTTCGTTTTCATTATTGTGATACTTACCTGTAAACCAAGAGCCTGAATATACACCATTTCAATTAATCCACGTAACCATATATGCTTAATATTTGATTTTCCTTTACAGGTGAATGAGCTGATATTCAGAAAGGTGAAATGATTTCCTATGGGAATTAAATGAAAGAAATTGATTAGAGATTCTCTGACCACAGTCAACTGTTTTTTCTGTTTCACCATCAGTATAAGCTGTCAAAGCTGGCAAACTGAGGCACAAACATAGGATAAGAACAAAGCAACTTTTTTCCACTGAAGGACTGATTTAACTAAGAGAAGTTAAGAGAGAGCCATGGCATGCCTGGCATGCATGGCATGACTCTCCATGGCATGGAGAGTCATGGCCCGAGTAAGAAGAACATCCACTGAGGGGGTGCTGAATAGCAAAAGAGTCAAAGCCCTTGCAGAGAGAAGAGGTCATTTAAGTATATCTACATGTGTATACATATATTCTCTGGTTCTGTCCACTGGGAGGACCTTGATGCAGGATATCCTGACTGACATGAGTAACCTAGTCCCAGGACGATTCCACAATATTTTAATACCTTTTTTCTAAAAAGAACTAAGGGTCACTTTTTGGAGAAAGGTTTATTCCAGGGTTGGGGCAGAGAAAATTGAAGATGAGCCTGGATCATCTTGGGATTCCCTGGTAGTTCAGCTGGTAGAGTCCATCTGCAATGCAGGTGGACCCAGGTTCGATTCCTGGGTCAGGAAAATCCTCTGGAGAAGGGTTCTCTTTTGGCTCAGTTGGTAAGGAATCTACCTGCAGTGAGGGAGACCTCGGTTCTGTCCTTGGGTTGGGAAGATCCCCTGGAGAAGGGGATGGCTACCCACTCCAGTATCCTGGCCTGGAGAATTCCATGGACTCTATAGTCCATGATGTTGCAAAGAATCGGATATGACTGAGTGACTTTCACTGGATCATCCTGTAGTACCAAGGCAAGCAAAAGCAAGCAAATGCATAAAGAAAAATAGGAACACACCAGAGGCAGAGACCAGCTTGCAGGGGCTTTCACGGGCAATATTTGAGACATTTTGGTTATCAAATATAACGTTATAGTAATGGCTGATACTCCATTTGGTAAGGTAGGAAACCATGAATTGCTTCTGATATTTAAGCAGTAAATTGAATGTTTGCTTGGAAATTGGATATTTACAGAGTTTCAGTGTACATTCCCACAGAACATTTGTTATTTAAACAGGGAAATGAGAAGAATGGAGAAGAGAATGAGAACAATGGAGAAGTCCGGCAGACTTCACCTTAATCAAGGAATCACGATGAATAATACTCGCAGTAGAGGATAAACCCTGTGCCAAACTGATAGTATCCACTGACAATACAGCCTGACTTCTTGCATAACCGGAACCTGGCAATGAGGAAACGTTGGATGAAGCCAAATTGAGCAATAGTCTACAAAAAAAAAAAAGGTGTGTGTGTGGGGGGCTGTGGTCTTTCAAAATGTCATGAAAGTCAAGGCAAGATGGAGCAACTCTTCCAGAGTGAATAAGACTAAAAAGACATAATGACTAAGTGTAATACATGATTCTGAACTGCATCTTTTGCTACAAAAGGACAGGATTCAGATAGTTGGTGAAACTTGAATTAGGTCTAAGTCCCAGTTGGTAGTAATGTATCAACATTAATTTCTAATTATATTCAAGTGGGAGGATGTCTATCCTCATAGTATGCACCAGTATTCCTTAAGTGATGGAGCATTGGATCAATAATTCACTTTCAAATGGTTCCAGAAAGAATTCTTCATACTCTACTCAGATCTTTTCTATAAGCATGAAGTTGTCTCAAATTGAAAAACTTATGCCAAAAAAACCTCAATTCTTTGTTTCCTGGATACACTGATTATTCATTCCCCTCCTTTTATTCTATATAGCAAGCCAAAAGAAATATGGAATTCTTTAAAGAGAAAATTTAAATAAAAATCTCCAAATATTCAAAATTAAATAATTGAGAAGTTGGTGTTCATGAACTTGTTGGTAATGGTGGCTGCTGTGTTTGAGGTTATGGTTAGAAAGTTGGAAAACAAAAAGTAGAGAGGGAGAGAGTGGTAATAATAATAACATCTGATGTATATTGAATGCTCATCCTGCAGTAGTATTTCTTGTAACCATTTTGCGTGTTCATTCCTTCTCTGGTTCATAACAGTCCTATAAGGAAGTCAATTTTGTTAGCCTCATTTTATAAGTTGATAAAACTGAGGTACAGAGAGATAAGGTAATTTCCCTAATGGAGGAACTAGGATGTGAATCCAGGCAAGCTGGCCCCAGGACCTGTGCTCTTAATTACTAAATGAAGAATAAGGGCATTCAAGGGACAAAAAAGCAGTCTCAGCACTGGGAAGATTTGAAGAAGCCCGAGACATTGTTGAGCAAATATCAACTATGCACATTTGTCTGAGGCTTGCCAGGAGCCCACTCATGTTAGTAAAAAGGCCTCTCTCTCCCTGTACTTCTGGTCAAGAGTCATAGTGTAAACACTGGGAAAGGGGGAAGTGATTTATAGCAGAGGCACTGGTTGAGGACCTGTAACTTGGCAAAGTGCACCAGGAACTTTTCATCTTCTTCTGTGTGTGAGTCACACCCACATGGTGAACGTGCAGTCTGCCTGTTTCTTGGAGGGGTGTTAACTCACATATTCAAGAGAAGGCAAGGCTGAGGTCTTGACTGATTTAGTTGCTAAAGGTACAGTGAATCACTCTTAGATTTAGACAGTTTATCACTTTATTGACAGAAAAGAGAAGAATAGACCCAAAGTGTCAGATCCCTATCATCTTTGTCCCATACATTAAAAAGGATAAAAGTGGAGGCTTCCCTGGTTGTCCAGTGGTTAAGAATCTGCCTTGCAATACAGGAGACGTGGGTTCAGTCTCTGGTTGGGGGAAGATTCCACCTGCCAAGGAGCAACTAAGCCCATGTGCCACAACTACTGAAGCCCAAGTGCCCAGAGCCCATGCCCTGCAACAAGAAAAGTCTGCTCACCACAATGAAGAATAGCTGTTGCTCACTGCCACTCGAGAAAGCCCTCGTGGAGCAGTGAAGACTCACCACAGCCAAATAAAGAAATCTTTAAAAAAAATAATAATAAAGGATGAACATGAAACGGAAGGGACTGGATGACTCCAAGGCCAGTTGTGGGGAGCTAATTCTAGACTACAGCTGTGAGGTTTGGTTTGAATTATTCTGCAGCTCTTGTTCCAAGGCAGGTAGGGCAGAAAGTTCCACACCTCGTAGAACCTGGGAGGCAATGTCTTACGCCAGCCACCCAGGAGAGATGTGAAGGTGTGTGGGAGACGGCTCTTGTAGCCCTCCATCCTCTCAGGTTCCAGGAGGATCGCAAGGTGTTCCCCTAAGACTCAGATAAGCTATGGTTCAACCCTTTACCTGTGTGGATCACTGTAAGGTCACCAGGTGATACGGTAAAGTCATTCCCCTATAAAGAGCAGTTGAAAGGTAGGATTTAGAACATGATCTAGTCATGGAGAATGTCTGCTGGGCACTGGAGAGCTGCCTCTGGGAGTGTTGACATCTTTGCTGGAGGGAAGGTGTAGCAGATGCTATTCTGGTCCTCTAACAAGATGGTGACATTAGCTGTGAATGTGAGAATGGGCCATCGATTGGGAGTATGGGGTCATCAGAGCCCAGATTCTTCACTGAAAGACCTTTCTGCTTCCCTTACACTATAAACCCCTCTGACGAAGTTCAGCCCTGCTCAAGAACCCAAACATCTCACTACAGATCAAGTCTTGCCAGATCAAGTCCCAGGCCACCAGAAATTAGTTTTTTATAGCCATACTTTCTCATTAACTCATCTAACACAGTCCATGGGCTGTTTGGTCATAAACTAAAGATTTGTTTGAAATCTGCCATGGTCAGGGCCTGTTAACAAACAGTGCTGGGCAGAGAAAGATGGAAGAGACTTTTCCCACACAACTTCTTTTTAATTTACTTACTTGTCTTAATTAGTTTCTTAAAACATTACGAATTCTAGTTTTAGCTCTCATCTTCTCTACTTATTCAAATCTTTGAATTTAAGAACCACTTGAATTCATGAAGTCATCTTTGAAAACTCCAGCCTGGACAAATTCACGTTTTTACATTTTTGAGGCTTCCTAGATTTTTACTTCAATTTGGTCTTGATTTATGGGTCATTGGAGAAGGCAATGGCACCCCACTCCAGTACTCTTGCCTGGAAAATCCCATGGATGGAGGAGCCTGGAAGGCTGCAGTCCATGGGGTTGCTGAGGGTCAGACACGACTGAGCAACTTCCCTTTCACTTTTCACTTTCATGCATTGGAGAAGGAAATGGCAACCCACTCCAGTGTTCTTGCCTAGAGAATCCCACAGACGGGGGAGCCTGGTGGGCTGCCGTCTATGGGGTCGCACAGAGTTGGACACGACTGAAGTGACTTAGCAGTATGGGTCATTTCCTGTGTTTCTCCCTCATGGGCTCATATTCTATTTGGATTTCCCTGCAGTGTCTATAAAGAGGCTAAAAGTTAGCCTTAAACAATAATGGACTGATTTTCACTAGAAAGTGTGAAAGTGTTAGTCATTCAGTCCTGTCCGACTCTTTGCTTTCCCATAGACTATAGCCCATCAGGCTCCTCTGTCCATGGGATTTCCCAGGCAAGAATGCTGGAGTGGATTGCTATTCCCTTCTCCAGGGGATTATCCCGACCCAGTGATTGAATCTGGGTCTCCTGAATTACAGGCAGATTCTTTACTGTCTGAGACAATAGGGAAGCCCTACTTTTCACTAAATAGGACTCAATCAATATTGTAGACAGTCAGGAATCGATTTTTTTTTTTTTTTTTTTGCTTTTCTCCAAACTCCATGAGGTTGGTATACAAAGCTGTGACATTTGACTGTTACATGCTTGTGGTTTTCAAGACAAATTTTGAGACTCCAGTTCCAGTCCAGTTCAGTTGGTCAGTTGTGTCTGACTCTTTGCGACCCCATGAATCGCAGCACGCCAGGCCTCCCTGTCCATCACCAACTCCCGGAGTTCACTCAGACTCACGTCCATCGAGTCAGTGATGCCATCCAGCCATCTCATCCTCTGTCGTCCCCTTCTCCTCCTGTCCCCAATCCCTCCCAGCATCAGAGTCTTTTCCAATGAGTCAACTCTTTGCATCAGGTGGCCAAAGTACTGGAGTTTCAGCTTTAGCATCAGTCCTTCCAAAGAAATCCCAGGGCTGGTCTCCTTCAGAATGGACTGGTTGGATCTCCTTGCAGTCCAAGGGACTCTCAAGAGTCTTCTCCAACACCATAGTTCAAAAGCATCAATTCTTCGGCTCTCAGCTTTCTTCACAGTCCAACTCTCACATCCATTCATGACCACAGGAAAAACCATAGCCTTGACTAGACGGACCTTTATTGGCAAAGTAATGTCTCTGCTTTTCAATATGGTATCTTGGTTGGTCATGGCTTTTCTTCCAAGGAGCAAGCGTCTTTTAATTTCATGGCTGCAGTCACCATCTGTAGTGATTTTGGAGCCCCCAAAAATAAAGTCTGACACTGTTTCCACTGTTTCCCCATCTGTTTGTCATGAAGTAATGGGACCAGATGCCATGATCTTCGTTTTCTGAATGTTGAGTTTTAAGCCAACTTTTTCACTCTCCTCTTTCATCTTCATCCAGAGGCTTTTTAGTTCCTCTTTACTTTCTGCCATAAGGGTGGTGTCATCTGCATATCTGAGGTTATTGATATTTCTCCTGGTAATCTTGATTCCAGCTTGTGCTTCTTCCAGCCCAGCATTTCGCATCATGTACTCTGCATATAAGTTAAATAAGCAGGGTGACAATATACAGCCTTGACATACTCCTTTTCCTATTAGGCCTTTGCTTTAAGCCATTTTGACCATCTGGTTTACAGCAAGCAGAAGAAAAGATAATGAACTCTACTTCAATGTCTCCAGTGTGACTTTTCAGTTACTGTCTCTTTTCACCTAGAAGGAAGAGTCTGAGATAAAATCTCGGGCTGATTCTTTTATTTTTCTGATCTGTGTCTTGAATCTACATTCGGTTGGCTTCTTTAGAACTATCATTCTTCTCACAGAGACAAAAAGGACACGATATATCGCTCCATCTGTTTGTGTCATCTTCAGTTTCTTTCATCAGCATCTTATTGCTTTTGCCTCCTTAGGTATACTTATTCAGAGGTATTTTATTCTTTTCTGTGAAATGGTAAGTGGGACTGTTTCCTTAATTTCTCTTTCTGACCTTTTGTTGTTAGTGTATAGAAATGCAACCTAATTTTATATCCTGCAGCTTGATCAAACTCATTGATGAGCTCTAGTAGTTTTTCTGGTGGTGTCTTTAGGATCTTCTATGTATAGTATCATGTCATCTGCAAGCTGTGATAATTTTATTTTTTCATTTTTCATTTGGATTCCTTTTAGTTGTTTCTCTGATTGCTATAGCTAGGACTTCCAAAACTATGTTGAATAAAATTGTCAAGAGTGGACATCCTAGATTTGTTCCTGATCTTGGAGGGAATGTTTTCAGCTTTTCACCATTGAGAATAATGTTAGCTGTGGGTTTGTCATATATGGCCTTTATTCTGTTGGACTTAGTTGCTTCTAACAGTTTCCTTTAATATAATCAAGAAGAGACAAGAGTCATGCTATATTTCTAAAATCTACCACAGAAGCACATCAGCCAAACATGCTCAATAAACGCTTGTTGAATGACTAACTGAACTTCCACTCCCAATTATGAACTTAATCTCCACAAGTTCATTCAAAAAACACACCCCAAATTAATTTAGAAACAGTGACATTTGTTTCCTTTTCATTTCTTCTAATGAATTATTTATTAACAAGTGCTTGCTGGAAAAGCTTATACAGTTCAGTTCAATTCAGTTCAGTTCAGTTGAGTTGCTCAGTCGTGTCCGACTCTCTGCGACCCCATGAATTGCAGCACACTAGGCCTCCCTGTCCATAAGTTTTTCAAGGTGAAGAAATATAAATCAGAAGAAAGGGCTCAAATTCGGGCCACATTATATATATTTAAGTGACTCTGGCAATTAATTCATTGCTTTCAGCTTCAGACTTTCTTATTTATAAAATGGGATTAAAACTGTTTATCATCAGGGGTTTTATGAGAATGAAGTGGATACCATATGCAAAGTGTAGGGCCTGGCACTGATTGGTAGTTCCTAATAATATTATCAAGTGTGTAAGATTTTGTGTTAGGATCCAAACACGAACAAGAAAAAGTTCTTTGAGATGTTTACAAATTAGTCCTGGGAAAGAAGAATGTGTTTTATATTTACGCAGGTCATCAGATCAGGAGATGACTGCCATTTTAAAGATAGTTTGTCACAGCGATAGATCCCCAGAAAGGGGGCATGCCACACCCCAGGGCAGTAGGGTGCATGGGAAGCTCTAGCTTTGTCAGGAAGGTGTGGTAGGGGAGTGGGCAGGAGCCTTTACTCTGGTTTCTGTGGGAAGGGATGGGGAAACAGGGTAAGCAGGTTTACGATAGGCTAGTTTGAATAATTTCAGTGGGCTCTGTCTGGGGTGTAGGCACTGTCCCTAGCTGTTTGGTACCTGCCTGGGCCTCAGGGGGTAATTGAAGCAGGCAGACAGTGGCCCAGTGTCGGGGATTCCCCAAGGAGGTGGTTGGCAGTGTGGGCTGTAGATTGGCTGGTTTGCTTAGGAAAGTACATTCCCAGGTGAGTCATTTGCTATCTAAGAATTAGTTAGCCCTGGGAACGGTAGTCCCTCCAAGATCAGCAAGGCCCCAGAATGTCAAAGCATCAGAAATATGGACTAAAAAGACATGAATAATACACGGACTCAGGACACAGGAAGCATCTCTTTTCAGGTCT
This sequence comes from Bubalus bubalis, assembly GCF_019923935.1. Taxonomy (NCBI): domain Eukaryota; kingdom Metazoa; phylum Chordata; class Mammalia; order Artiodactyla; family Bovidae; genus Bubalus; species Bubalus bubalis. The sequence continues at coordinate 52,089,249 of NC_059165.1, read as the reverse complement.
GACTGTACCCCTAACCCTCTTTTTCTCTACAATCAGTGCACCCTATTAGCTTCATCACAGCACCTAGGACTAGTTCTTTATTTGTTTACATGTTTATTGTTTGTTTATCCCATTACGTTGTCAGTTCCATGAAAGCAGGAAATTAGCTTGCCTTGTTAACTGCTCCAGTCTCAGTTCCTGACAGTGCTGGGCACAAAGATGCTTAATAACTATTTGTTGAACAAAAAAATGAAAACAGTTGTGTTTGATGATTTTGTATGTGTGCCTGTTCACATGCATATATTACTGTTCATGTAAGCATGAAAATGTTTGAGTTTGTGAGAGAGTGTTTGTGTGTTGCATGGAGGAGGTTCCAGTCTTTAGTCTAAGCCATCCATGTTTACAACTAGGTTTTGGTGAAGACAATGTCTGGTTTACTGCTAGATGGGCTCACCAGAAATCTATTAGCATAGGGGTCTGAGGAGCTTCCTGGGAGAGAGCTCACCTCCAGGACCAACAGACCAGCTGGAAACGGTGCCACATACTTCAGAGGTGGAAAAGGAGAAGCATCTGTGTGTGTATCGCTCTGTTTCTCCTGGATTGATCTAGCCTCTTGTGAACTTGTAACTTGGCACTTATGAGAGAGAGGCTGTTTCCAAACTGAAAGAGCTGTTTTGACCAAAAGCTCTATTATATTTTAGTATATGCTGTGTTAGGCAGAATCCAACCAAAAAATCAAAACCATATCCGGTGACCACACAGGAAAAATTTAACTTGAAAGATAATTTACAAGGTGCTAGAAAGGCAGCTGAAGCAACCAGGGGAAAGATGAGTCAACCCAGAGATTAGAAGGTGCAGGAAGCTTCTACTGCTTCTTGGTCAGGAGGGACAGGGAGAGCAAGTGGGGTCCAGGCTGGGGCTGCGCCATGGAAGCTGGGACAGTGGTGGTGCTCCCTGCTTGGGTCGGACCACAGGTGAAAGGGCGTTTCTGGAAGGAGCCATAGAGAAGTGGAGTCACTGCCCGAGATGTCTCCTGAAGCAGAGAGAGGGAGAAGCATCCAGTTGTCTCCCTTTCTCTCCCCTCCAATCTTTCCCCAGGGCCTCCTGTTTGCCCTCCCTAACCAAAATGCCATTGGCCAGGAAGTCTGGAAACCACAGTTTGGAAAACTGAGCTTCCCATAGAGTAGGGCAGAGGGGGTGGATGTGCACAGAGAGGATTTGAGAACAAAATGGAAACAACCAGCAGAGATAAGGGCAGTACTGGTTCCATATTCTGTCAAAATGTCATTAACATAAAAATAAAGGATGACATTGACTCGATACCACTTCACCACATACAGCCTTGGCCATGTGAGAGTTCTGGCTTGGGATAATTCCCCAGGAATAGATGAAGCCTTCTTGGGCAGAGAAAGCAGTAGAAGGGGCAGGATTGAGTATGTGTAATACTCCATACATGCAGTAATACATGATCTCCTCCGTGTAGTTTATAAAGTAGCAGAAAAATAAAGAAATGGCAATTGTAACTCAGCAATGTATGGAAATGAACAACAGGTGACATTTATTAGGTGTTAATCTTGGGTTGGTACAGCTACATCCTGGGTCTACATAATTATATTAAATCCTCATAATAGTACCATACCCTCAAGCAGGGCCCCAATTCCTGGCCTGGCATCTAAAGTGGACTGTGCTTTGATATATCTTCCTCAGAAGGTTCTGAGTACCCACTCAGTGGAGGGGGTGGCCAAGGCCAGCAACATCATTTGGCTAGCTAGCCCTGAGCTGAGACTGGGATCCACCTGGACTCTGATCTCTATTTCTCCCTTTCAAGGTTCATTCTTTCTCTTTTTCTTGCACTAGATACGCCAAGGAGCTCTAGGGCTTGGGCTTACAGATAGGATCCTCCCTGGCCAACAAGTATTTTATTTCCATGATTGCAAGGGACTGGACTGCCAAAAAGGCTTCTGACATGCATGTTTTGGTGACCCAAGTTATTTATATGTATGGGATCTTGTAAAAAAATTTTTTTCCCTCAGGGTCACACCCCTTTGGGACTGTCTTGCTGTTAGCTGCTAAATGTCCTATTTTAGATGAGGAGAACAATACTATAGAGTAACTATTGAATCCCAGGTCTTTAAAAAGGCATTTTTACTTTGGGTCCTGAACTAAATGAGAACACAGAGAAGGCCTGACCCTAGGTGTTCCCCCCAGATAGATGGGAGGCACTAGAAGTGGTAAAATATCTTGCCATGGTAAATATGTGACAGGATTGGGGTGGGTAGAGGTAAATTCCAGAGAAACATGGTTACTAAATGCCATTAAGCTGAGTCTATATTATTTCAGGGCTGAAGGGACCTCAGAATTGTCAACTGGGGCGTTCATCAGGTAATGTGTTTCTCTGAAATTTAAACAAATAGAACACTGGAGGAAAGCAACAGAGCCTTAATCCTTTTAATCCTGATACAAAACCTTCTTTTCCAGGGAAAGGACTCATAGAGCTTTTTGCTTACCACCGTCCCCTATCCCGCTCCATGTCTCATGTAAGAGCTTGTGGTGTGAGAGAGCCTTGAGGGTGCTTTAAGTTAGGGCTTTGTTTCTCATGGGAACCTGAGGGAAAGTGGAAAAAGCCTTCAATTTGTTTAGAGAGGAAACATGACCTTCATGCTGTTCTTCCCAGGGGCAAGTCAAGTGGTCATGACTGAAATCCAAGTCCTTGGCATATAAATATGTGTGCGAGCAGAAGCCACTGCCACACTTGGTACAGCAAGGGGAACCACTGGCTCAGTGGACCCCTTAGGTTTTCCAGTTTAATTTTAAACTCCAGGTAAATATCACAGGTAACCCACCATGAAGCTGGTCACTGTGTTCCTGCTGGTGACCATCGGCATTTGCAGTTACTCTGGTAAGTGGCCTGGAACACACGATCTCTCTCTACTTTCTTGTAACAGGAGCACAACTAGTGAGCCGAGGCTCCTGGTGGCATATGGTGAAGGGAGTTTTAGAGCCACAGATATTGGTAAGGTCAGAAGGGACTTCAGATGCCTCCTGCTCCCAGCTCCAAGCTCTAATCCAACACAAGTTATCCCTGGTGTATCCTACAAAGAAATTAATCAGCTCCCACTGAGGGTCAACAAATGCACTTCATTACTGAACACTGGCCACCATTGATTTCCCTTAATTTTAAATTAAGATTTGATTCTTTCATGTTTCTGAAATTATATGGAGTCATCCTTGCTCTCATCTCTAATCAGATTGCCATGCTGGTTCTCTTGAGACATAGCTACTTTTATATGTTCATACAATCAACAGGTATTTGTTAGATGGCTATAATCTGTTGGGCACTGGGTAGGCTTTGGGAGATTCAGACCTGAATTAGACATGCATATTTCTGTCAAGGTTCTTATAGTCTGGCAGAGGAGTGAAGACTTCTACAGAAGTCACTATTGTACTGGTCCACTGTGATACACAATGAAAGTACAGATAGAGCTCTGTGACAGGGGTGAAGGGTGAACAGTTCCATTTCTAGGTAAGGTATGCTGCTGAGTTGCTTCAGTCGTGTCCGACTCTGTGCGACCCCATAGACAGCAGCCAACCAGGCTTCCCGTCCCTGGGATTCTCCAGGAAAGAACACTGGAGTGGGTTGCCATTTCCTTCTCCAATGCATGAAAGTGAAAAGTGAAAGTGAAGTCGCTCAGTCGTGTCTGACTCTAGCGACCCCATGAACTGCAGCCTACCAGGCTCCTCTATCCATGGGATTTTCTAGGCAAAAGTACTGGAGTGGGGTGCCATTGCCTTCTCCGAGGTAGGGTATAGAAGCTGGCTTTTTGGAGGAGAATGGCAACCAATCCTTTCTTTTTGGAGGAGTCATTTTAGCTACAGGAAGATACATTTGGGTGTATCTGCAGAATACATCATAATGGCTGCTGCTCATTTGGAGAACAGAAAGCTTTGAGGATCTCCCCTCTGAAATATATAAGTAAATACAGAGAAGACACTCACCAAAGTGCTGAAAGTAGGAAGTAGGGAGATTAATCATAAGAAACTGTGTAATACCCACGCTACAATGGTGACTTTGACTTGTGAATTTTTGAACTAATTTGTAACTTCACCTATTTGGGCTATTTTGTCATTCTTTAATGTCTAGGGGTACCTGAGGAAAGGTGGCAGCAGAAAGATGGGTGGGAAGGATATAAATATCCCCTTTCTGGAGGAGAACTTTGGGTGGGAAAATAGGCAGTAGAAAGTGAAGGGAAAATAGGTGTACAAGCTCCATTTTTTTTTTATTTGAATGAGAAAACAGAAAGGATTGCAAAGGAGGATGAAGTGTTGGCCAGCAGTACGGGGGCTGGGAGTGCCAGCAGGAAGATGTGTGTCTCATGTATGTGCTTCTACATCTGTGTATTTACATACATGCACATGTATTTTGTAAAAATATGTATAATATGCATTTCCCCCATTCTCTAACATTGTCTATGTGAAAGTTATCTTGCTGAAGATATAAAATGCAGTGGTCCCATAGAAGAGCCATGGTAGCTCTCTATTACACTTGGGGGAAAAAAAAATCTCAGACTCATTCATATGACATTCAAGTCTGAAAATCTGACCTCACTCAGGTTGCAGCCTCACCTGCTTAGCACATCCAAGTGGAAATCTGAAGAAGACTCACCATCCTGTGTATGATCTTTGATCTTATTATCTTGGTGTCTTGGTCAATTATTTTCCTCTTCCAAATGCTGCTCCCCTTCTTTACCTGTCATCGTGATATTTGACTCAAGACACAACTATGGCAACATCTATTCTGGGAAAATTCCTGTAACACTCTCTTATATTAGAATTAATCATCACTTCTTCCGTGTTTCCATAGAGCTTTGTCCATAATGTTAGCATAGCACGTGCTGCACTGTGGCATACACAGCTCTTTACTGTCCATCAGATTGCATGGGTTCTCTGAGTCAAGTATCTTATTTTATTCATCTGTGTATCTGCACCAACTGACTTAGAGTCCCTACTCAGTTATGTTTGTAGCACTGAGTTGAATTGGTTGGGAGCAGTTTCCTGGGCTCCAGTTGGGTCCATTCATGTGTCCAAGTGGAAGGTCATTATAGCATCTTTCCGTTGGTTTCAAACTCATGGGCTGTGGAGACAGCCACATTCAAAGTATATCCCTGTCCAGTCAATCACTGGTAGCTACTGAGTTCATACTGTATACCAGGGTCTGTTCTAGGCATGGGGTACAGCAGTGAATAAAACTCAGTCCTTATTCTCGAGGAGCGTACATTCTAATGAGAGGATGAAGGTTAAATAAATAAATAAAGGTTTAATATTTTAGGTAGTGGTAAGAAAAATAAAGAAGGAGGGTGACTGGTGATGCCATTTTAGATACATCTCTGAGAATGTAACATTTGAGGAGAGACCAAATAAGTGAAGAAGAAAGACATGTAGCTATCTGGTGAAGGAAAGTTCTAGAGAGATAGAACAGTAGGTGCAGAGGTCCCGAAGCAGAAGTTTTTGGGAAATCAAGATGGAGCCACCGATAGAGTGGAGGGCGGTGAGCTCTCACTTGGGATCTCTTCTGCTCTGCAGCTACCGCCTTCCTCATCAACAGTTTGCCTCTTCCCGTGGACAAGGTCTTGCCTTTGCCTCTGGATGCTCTCCCACTCCTGGACCCACTGAAGCTTCTTCTGAATACTCTGGGCATTTCCGTTGAGCACCTTGTGGAAGGGCTGAGGAAGTGTGTCAATGAGCTGACACCAGAGGCTTCCGAGGCCGTGAAGAAACTACTGGTAACTACAGCCTGTGGGGCTAACTTGGTCAAAGGGCAGGGTTTACCCACCCTGAGTGCCCTTCCTGTCCAGCCCACTCCCACCTGACCTGTTCTCATTTGTGAACCTGTGCTTCCCTGTCGTGGACTGTACCCACACACATTCAGCATGTCCTGGAATCTCAGGGCAAGTGCAGTGTCAACATTTCTAGAAGGAATTTTTGAATGAGAAAGACTTGTGTTCTGGTTGTAAAATGTGTGCTACTTCCCAGCTCTGTGATTCTGGGTGGGACTCAATCACTCTTGAGCTTTTGTTTCCTTGTCAGGATAATGGTGGTGAAATAGGATATTGACTATCTGCTAATGACATGTAAACTGTTCTTATTTTTAATATTGTCCTTTTGACTTTCAGGAGGCGCTCTCATATTTGGTGTGATGGCAGAAAAAGCAAGAGTGGGGGAGGGAGGGAGGGAGATGATGCTCTCCCTCCCTCCCCCGCAGAAACTCTTTCCATCCTAAAATGTAGTGGCCCCAGAAAGAATGAATAAAGCATTGAAAAGTCTTCAGTTTGTCCTGTTTTTGTTTGGGGGACTCTATTCAGAAGGGCCTAGTTAGATAGTTTTGTCCTTGGGTTATAAACTCTAGACAGTCTGTTGTTATAAAGACAACTCACATTTCCTTTTTTCTTTTTTTAAGATGGTACTTTATTTATTTTTGCACATTCATTTCAACATTCTTCACCTTTATTTTTTATTTATTAAAATTAATTTTATTGGAGTATAGTTGCTTTACAACGTTGAGTTAGTTGCTGTACAGTAGAAACTAACCTAACATTGTAAAGACAACTCGAATTTTCAGTAAGGCGTAGTCATTCTTCCCCTTTCCTTTTTCTTCTTATCTGGTGATTTTTCAGACTCCTCATGTTCTTATTCCCCTACTTCTAAAGACATTTTAAAAGGTTTTTGTTGAAGTATAGTTGCTGCACAATATTATAAATTACAAGTATACGATATAATGATTCACAGTTTTTATTTTTATTTATTTATTTTTCTTTTTTTTATTTTATTTTTTAACTTTACCAAGGTTGCACTCTATTTGTAGTTATTTGTACGGGTGTACACAATACACTCTTGTAGCTTATTTTATACATAGTGGTTTGTATCTCTTTATCTTATATCCCTATCTTGCCCCTCCCCACTTTCCTCTTCTCACTGGTTTGTTCTTTATATATTCTATATCTCTATATCTCTATATTCTATATCTCTATATTCTCTTGGTCTCTGTATCTGTGAGCCTGCTTCTTTTATGTTATATTCACTAGTTTGCCGTCTTTTTTAGATCCCCCAGATAAGTGATATTCTACAGTGTCTGTCTCTTTGACTTATGTCACGTATCATAAAGAAACTTTAAAACATGAAATACAATAGAAATTTCCACGTATTGTCTGATAAGACTAAAGTGCTACAAAGCTCGTTGCTTGGGAGTCTACATCAGCAGAATGTGAGCATGTATTAAGTCTGTAGTTAAATAAGGCCACCCCATAGCTTCACAGAACTACCACCAAGTTAGGTTGCTATTACATCATTCTAAAATATCTTCCCTTTCCTCAGTGCTACATGTACAATGACTCCAGAATTATCTTTTCCAAGATAACATTCTAGCTGTATATGACCACCGATAAAACAGATTTCAAGCTCCTTAGCATGGCATATAGGGTCTTTCATGATCTGGACTTATTTTACATGCCTCGTCTCATTAATATTCCTTTCTTCACATGTGCCCCAGCTCCAGTCATGCTGAAAAGATAACTAAATCTCTTTGCTGCTAACACATTTTATGCCTTAATGAAAAATCAAGCTTCTTCTCACCTGGAATGTTGGCCCTGGTCTGCCTCCAGACTTGGACTTGTGCAAATCTGGGACTATTTTCCCTCCAATCCATTCCCCATGTTCCCCATGCTCTACTCCATGTTGGGGGCACTGAGGGGATGAGATACTGACCCATGCAGGTGGTTCCCAGGTCGATCTCTCAGGTAATCATGAAAGTTGACGTTGTTGTTGCTGTTGTTCAGTGGCTAAGTTGTGTCCAACTCTCCACAGCCCCATGAATAGCAGTACGCCAGGCTCCCTGTCCTTCACAATCTCCCTGAGAGGCTCCCTGTCCTTCACAATCTCCCTGAGTTTGCTCAAACTCATGTCCATTGAATCAGTGATGCCATCCAACCACCCTATCCTCTGTCATCCTCTTCCCCTTTTGCCCTCAATCTTTCCCAGCATCAGGGTCTTTTCCAGTGAGTCCGTTCTTCACATACTTTGCCAAAGTATTGGAGCTTCAGCTTCAGCATCAGTCCTTCCAATGAATATTCAGGATTGATTTCCTTTAGGATTGACTGGTTTGATCTTGCTGTTCAAGGGACTCGAGGCACAAGCAGGAGATGGGTAGTGGGAAAAGGGGAAAGACCAGAGTGTGGCTTCCTCTTGCTCTCTATTTGAGAGAAGTCAACTGTCTGTACTGGGTCTGAGCCACCAGTTTCTGCTGGATAAGTTTGTTTTGGTTTTAGTTTTTGCCAGGTGAGCCAGTCCTTGGACTCTGGTTGTACCATCTCTTCTTTTTCTTTCCAGCTGAAGTTCATAGTGGCTTTCTGTTATTATCGGTTTCTAGGTTGCCTTACATCACCTAGTTAATTTTTTTAGGTCTTCTCTCATCTATTGAGTCAATTCTGTGCCTTACATTCCTTCTGTTCTATGCATTAAAACAGTTTCTGTTTCTTGGTTGGTTTCTGACTAATACAATGTTAACTGTCATCTCCTCTCTGGAGAGTATCTTGATTCCTACCCTTCCTTAACCCCATATTGAAAAAATTTTTAAATTTAATTTTATTTTTGTCTGTTTCCTGACCAGGGATCGAAACTGTGCTCTTTACAGTGGAAGCAGAGTCTTAACCACTGAACCTTCCTAGCTGTCAATATAATCTCCATGTTAAGTATGAGGGGACATGGGCAAACCTATAGATGAGTCATGTTTATGTTTGGTAGAAACCAACTCAATACTATAAAGCAATTATCCTTCAATTATAAATAAATAAATTTAAAAAGAACTCTAAAATATATAGCTGCAACCTATATTTTTCCTTTGAGAAGAAGAAAATTAGTTATTTATAAATCACCTCCAACGGAAACTGTTTTTTAACATTCAGCTCAAAAGACATTTATATGGACTTCTTGTCTTTTAAAACATACACAGATGTTCTAATTCCCTACCTCAGTATATAGCACCATTTTCCTTGTTGTATGGGGTCAGAAACTTGGGAATCATTCTAGGTATTCCGTCTTCTCAGAAGCCTAATTTTAGCTGCATCTACTAAGAATAGACTAGGTTGCCTCTCTGTGCTAATGCATGTGTGCATGCCTGCTAAGTCGCCTCAGTGGTGTCTGACTCTTTGGGACCCCATGGGCTGTAGCCCTCCAGACTCCTCTGTCCAAGGGATTGCCAGGCAAGAATAATGGAGTGGGTTGCCATGCCCTCCTCCAGGGGATCTTCCCTATCTAGGGATCGGACTTGCTTCTCCTGTGGCTCCTGCATTGCAGGCAGATTCTTTACTGCTGAGCCACCAGGGAAATCCAGCTGTAGTAATAAATAATTCCAAATCTCATGGGCTTACATCCACAACATTTTAATTTTTTATCATACTGTATGACCATCTTGGGTTGGCTGTAGCTCTCCCTGTGTTGCCTGAATTCTGTGACCCAGAACTGATGGAATAGTCTTTGTCTGGAGCATTTCCGATCATCATGGCACATGGGGAAAGAGAACTTAGGTGATAATTACTTGGAAGTAGTCAAGTAATGTGGTAATTTACATTATTTTAACCCATTTTTGGCATCTTCCATTCACAGAATTGTATATGCCCTTCCTAAATAAGTCAGGCATGGTCATATGACTTGCTTTGGTCAATGAATAGGACAGGATCACTTGAAAGTGGCAGCTTTAAAAGTTGGCTTAAGTTCTCTTTCCCCGTGCGCTGTGATTGGAAATGCAACCCAAGATGGCCATACAGTATGAGAAAAAGCTAAAATGTTGCAGATGTAAGACCATGAGATTTGGCGTTATTTATTACTTTCTAATTGGTAACAAAGCCCTGCTAATTTTAAGACTTTTTCATATCTATCATATACATTTTCATTATCACTACTGCTACTGCTTTCCTCAAAACCTTGTCATTTATCATTTGACTACTCTGTTAATCTCTCAAATATTCTCTGTATTCCCAAAGCTGATCTTTTCCAATCTATCAGCCACACAGAAGGAAAAGTGATTTCTTAAAATAGAAAATTCACTCCATCTTCAAACTCACTGAAAGATTTTTTAGTGCTGATTGAATAAAAAAATAGTCAGACACTATTTTAAACTAACAAACATACTCAAATCACAGATTAGACATACTTATTTTCAAACTTGGTCTTCCCAGGTGGTGCTAGTGGTAAAGAATCCTCCTGCCAATGCAGGAGACATAGGAGATGAGGCTTCAACCCCTGGGTCAGGAAGATGCCCTGGAGGAGGGCACGGCAACCCACTTCAGTATTCTTGCCTGGAGAGTCCCATGGACAGAGGAGACTGGTGAGCTAAAATCCAAAGGGTGGCAAAGAGTCAGACATGGCTGAACCAACTTAGCACACATGCATTTTCATCCTTATATCAAAATCTTCTTTCTCAACTGTGAAATCAGATTGATAGGGACCTGATTTTACTTATGTCTGTATTCTCAGCACATAGTACAGAGTCTGTAGGTGGTCAGTGTTGGGTTTGTGTTTATTGAATGGATGGATTTCTTTCTGTTAAGTTTTATCTTGTTGGGTTGATCCTTTTGTTTTCTCCTATCAGTTGTATTAATAAGCTGTTCATTTCTCCTACTTTGTGGCATTTTACATATTTAAGAAAGATGATAATGCTTTTATTCAAGGTGTTAAATGGAGAAGCCTGGGGCAAAAGTTCTGTTTCACCAAGTTTTAAGTAATAAATGTAACACAGCAGTCTGAAGGATTTTTTTCTGGGGGTGTATCAAAGGGAAGGACTTAGTTATGAAGGACAGACTATGTGAGGGAACATAGGCAGAGCCTGATGATAAACATTTGGCAGAAGTTGACAAAATTTATTATCAAAGTGACAACACCAAATGCTGTCAAGCATATAGAAAAACTGGATCACTCATACATTGCTGGTGTGAATGTAAAGTGGTACAACTACTCTGAAAAATATTTTGACAATTTCTTTAAAAACTAAGCATGGAACTACACCAAACAGCCCAGCAATTGTACTCCTAGGCATTTCTCCAAAGAAATAACATTTATGTTTATGCAAAAGCCTGTACACAAATGTTCATGGCAGTTTCATTTGTAATAGTCAAAACCTAGAAACTATCCAGTTGTCATTAAATGGATGAATGGTTAAACAAACTGCTATATATTTATCTACAGAATTGGAATACTACCAGCAATAAAGAGAGAAGGAACTATCGATACACACAACAGTCCAGATGAAACTTCTGAGAATTATGCTAAAAAAAAAAGTGAATTATATGAAAAAAGTCAATCTCCAAAAGCTAAATACTGTGTAAGTCCATTATATAAATATAAACACTCTCAAAATAACAAAGTTATAGAAAAGGAAAACAGATTTCTGAGTTCCAGGGGTTAAGAAGCAGACAGGAATAAGAGGGAAGTGAGTGTGGTATATAAGGATCCCATGAGAAATGTTTATGGTGATAGAAGTGCTTTGTATTTGTATGTATTGATGTCAATACACTGTTTTTTATATTATAGCATCATTTTGCAAGAAACTTGGTAGAGAATATGGGGCTTCCATGGTGGTTCAAATGGTAAAGAAACTGCCTTCAATTCAGGAGACCCGGATTTGATCCCTGGGTCACGAAGGTCCCCTGGAGAAGGAAATGGCTACCCACTCCAGTATTCTTGCCTGGAGAATCCCATGGACAGAGGAGCCTGGCAGGCTATGGTCCATGGGGTTGCAAAGAATCAGACACTACTGAAGCGACTTAGCACACACTGGGAAGATAATCAGAATACAGAAATACATATTATATGCAATTTAATTAATACAAGCTATATACCTATATATGATATATATTATATGCATATATAATTATATACACATGTGACATGTGTATATACATATGTGTATAATTATATACCCATGTGTATAATTATATATACATGTTTTTTGTTTTTTTTTTAAATTTTATTTTAGTTTTAAACTTTACATAACTGTATTAGATTTGCCAAATATCAAAATGAATCCGCCACAGGTATACATGTGTTCCCCATCCTGAACCCTCCTCCCTCCTCCCTCCCCATTCCATCCCTCTGGGTCGTCCCAGTGCACCAGCCCCAAGCATCCAGTATCGTGCATCGAACCTGGACTGGCAACTCACTTCATACATGATATTTACATGTTTCAATGCCATTCTCCCAAATCTTCCCACCCTCTCCCTCTCCCACAGAGTCCATAAGACTGTTCTATACATCAGTGTCTCTTTTGCTGTCTCGTACACAGGGTTATTGTTACCATCTTTCTAAATTCCATATATATGCGTTAGTATACTGTATTGGTGTTTTTCTTTCTGGCTTATTTCACTCTGTATAATAGGCTCCAGTTTCATCCACCTCATTAGAACTGATTCAAATGTATTCTTTTTAATGGCTGAGTAATACTCCATTGTGTATATGTACCACAGCTTTCTTATCCATTCATCTGCTGATGGACATCTAGGTTGCTTCCATGTCCTGGCTATTATAAACAGTGCTGCGATGAACATTGGGGTACTCGTGTCTCTTTCCCTTCTGGTTTCCTCAGTGTGTATGCCCAGCAGTGGGATTGCTGGATCATAAGGCAGGTCTATTTCCAGTTTTTTAAGGAATCTCCACACTGTTCTCCATAGTGGCTGCACTAGTTTGCATTCCCACCAACAGTGTAAGAGGGTTCCCTTTTCTCCACACCCTCTCCAGCATTTATTACTTGTAGACTTTTGGATTGCAGCCATTCTGACTGGCGTGAAATGGTACCTCATAGTGGTTTTGATTTGCATTTCTCTGATAATGAGTGATGTTGAGCATCTTTTCATGTGTTTGTTAGCCATCTTTATGTCTTCTTTGGAGAAATGTCTATTTAGTTCTTTGGCCCATTTTTTGATTGGGTCATTTATTTTTCTGGAGTTGAGCTGTAGGAGTTGCTTGTATATTCTCGAGATTAGTTGTTTGTCAGTTGCTTCATTTGCTATTATCTTCTCCCATTCTGAAGGCTGTCTTTTCACCTTGCTAATAGTTTCCTTTGATGTGCAGAAGCTTTTAAGGTTAATTAGGTCCCATTTGTTTATTTTTGCTTTATTTCCAATATTCTGGGAGGTGGGTCATAGAGGATCCTGCTGTGATGTATGTCAGAGAGTGTTTTGCCTATGTTCTCCTCTAGGAGTTTTATAGTTTCTGGTCTTACGTTTAGATCTTTAATCCATTTTGAGTTTATTTTTGTGTATGGTGTTAGAAAGTGTTCTAGTTTCATTCTTTTACAAGTGGTTGACCAGAGTTCCCAGCACCACTTGTTAAAGAGATTGTCTTTAATCCATTGTATATTCTTGCCTCCTTTGTCGAAGATAAGGTGTCCATATGTGCGTGGATTTATCTCTGGGCTTTCTATTTTGTTCCATTGATCTATATTTCTGTCTTTGTGCCAGTACCATACTGTCTTGATAACTGTGGCTTTGTAGTAGAGCCTGAAGTCAGGTAGGTGGATTCCTCCAGTTCCATTCTTCTTTCTCAAGATCGCTTTGGCTATTCGAGGTTTTTTGTTTTTCCATACAAATTGTGAAATTATTTGTTCTAGCTCTGTGAAGAATGCTGTTGGTAGCTTGATAGGGATTGCATTGAATCTATAGATTGCTTTGGGTAGTATACTCATTTTCACTACATTGATTCTTCCAATCCATGAACATGGTATATTTCTCCATCTGTTAGTGTCCTCTTTGATTTCTTTCACCAGTGTTTTATAGTTTTCTATATAGGTCTTTAGATTCTTTAGGTAGATATATTCCTAAGTATTTTATTCTTTCCGTTGCAATGGTGAATGGAATTGTTTCCTTAATTTCTCTTTCTGTTTTCTCATTATTAGTGTATAGGAATGCAAGGGATTTCTGTGTGTTGATTTTATATCCTGCAACTTTACTATAGTCATTGATTAGTTCTAGTAATTTTCTGGTGGAGTCTTTAGGGTTTTCTATGTAGAGGATCATGTCATCTGCAAACAGTGAGAGCTTTACTTCTTCTTTTCCAATTTGGATTCCTTTTATTTCTTTTTCTGCTCTGATTGCTGTGGCCAAAACTTCCAAAACTATGTTGAATAGTAATGGTGAAAGTGGGCACCCTTGTCTTGTTCCTGACTTTAGAGGAAATGCTTTCAATTTTTCACCATTGAGGATAATGTTTGCTGTGGGTTTGTCATATATAGCTTTGATTATGTTGAGGTAGGTTCCTTCTATTCCTGCTTTCTGGAGAGTTTTGATCATAAATGGATGTTGAATTTTGTCAAAGGCTTTCTCTGCATCTATTGAGATAATCATATGGTTTTTATTTTTCAATTTGTTAATGTGGTGTATTACATTGATTGATTTGCGGATATTGAAGAATCCTTGCATCCCTGGGATAAAGCCCACTTGGTCATGGTGTATGATCTTTTTAATGTGTTGTTGGATGCTGATTGCTAGAATTTTGTTAAGGATTTTTGCATCTATGTTCATCAGTAATTATATATACATGTATCTATATGTGTATGGAGAAGGCAATGGCACCCCACTCCAGTACTCTTGCCTGGAAAATCCCATGGGCGGAGGAGCCTGGTAGGCTGCAGTCCATGGGGTCACGAAGAGTCGGACACGACTGAGCGACTTAACTTTCATTTTTCACTTTCATGCACTGGAGAAAGAAATGGCAACCCACTCCAGTGTTCTTGCCTGGAGAATCCCAGGGACAGGGGAGCCTGGTTGGCTGCTGTCTATGGGGTTGTACAGAGTTGGACACGACTGAACCGACTTAGCAGCAGCAGCATATGTGTATAATTACATCAGTTCAGTTCAGTCACTCAGTTGTGTCTGACTCTTTGTGACCCCATGGACTGCAGCACACCAGGCTTTCCTGTCCATCACCAACTCCTGAGATTGCTCAAACTCATGTCCATTGAGTCAGTGATGCCATCGAACCATCTCATCTCCTGTTGTCCCCTTCTCCTCCTGCCTTCGATCTTTCTCAGCATCAGGGTCTTTTCCAGTGAGTCAGGTCTTCCCATCAGATGGCCAAAATATTAGAACTTCAGCTTCAGCATTAGTCCTTCCAATGAATATTCAGGACTGGTTTCCTTTAGGATTTACTGGTAGGATCTCCTTGCAGTCCAAGGGACTCTCACAAGTCTTCTCCAACACCACAGTTCAAAAGCATCAATTCTTTGGTGCTCAGCTTTCTTTATGGTCCAACTCTTACATCCATATATGACTACTGGGAAAACCATAGCTTTGATTAGACGGACTTTGTCAGTAAAGTAACGTCTCTGCTTTTTAATATGCTGTCTAGGTTTGTAATTGCTTTTCTTCCAAGGAGCAAGCGTCTTTTAATTTCATGGGTGCAGTCACCACCTGCAGTGATTTTAGAGCCCAAGAAAATAAGGTCTGTCACTGTTTCCCCTGTTTACCATGAAGTGATGGAATATGTAACCTTAATCCCTTTCTTCCATAAATCCAACAAACTATAAGAAACCCATTCATAGTTTTATATGAGTTTTCAAAATATGGGCACATTTAAAAGCAACCAGGATTTCCCTGGTGGTCCAGTGGTTAGGACTCCATGCTTCTACTGCAGGGGGCATGGGTTCGATCCCTTGTTGGGGAACTAGGATCCCACATGCCCTGTGGCCAAAAAAATAAAGAAACATGCATACATGAATAAGCCATACTTAATCTAAACTGACATCAATATGAATATTTAAATCATTTCTAGTATGTTTTTTGTTACTTTGAAGAGTTCTACATATTTGCATTTATTTTTCTGTTTATATTTTCAGAAAAATCTTGGAAGTAGAAATTCAATGCCAAGAATTCTTTAGTGTTTAAAATTTTGATAGCCACTGACAAAGTTCCATGTAAAAGAGCAACTGAGATCTGAGATTATTTAAGTCAGAGAAGATCCATTCCCAAAGATGAATTAGGGACCCAAGACAAGGCTTCTGGTGTAATTGTTCTGCCTAAGAATGCAATAAATTCCTTTACTGGCTTGATATGTTGGAGGGTCGGGAGATGCAATATATGACATTCTATTTCTGGCCTCCGTGTTTAAGTCAAGTAATATTACAAACAAACAGATAAGAAAGTAAAACTTGCTGCGCTTATATACAGCTTGGAAAGGAAAAGCTTGCAGGCTGTTGAAGCAGATTGAAGACAGTAGGGGGCGCTCATAGGTCGTTAGCAACATCAAAGAAATTTTATTTGTTACATATTATCTATTGAAGATATTTAATAAGAAATTTCAGCACCTTCTATTGTATCAAATTTTTCATTTAGAAACATACCTAGATGAAAATGATCTAGATTGTCCTTCCTAGTAACTACCTATGGCTTTATTTTGAGCATTTTAAAAAGGTGCATTCTTTGCCACTAGCTAGGTGTGTGTGTCTGTCTAATGAGAACTTGTTTCCTAATTGAATGACAGTAACCATTAACATGACTAATAGTTATAGTAATGGTTGTTTGTTATTTATTATGTCCTCTATGTATTTTTAATTCAAGTGGTGATGGAATATAAATTACACTAACTTTGCCAAAAATTGAGCACACAATTATAAAACAAAATGAACATGGCCCCACAGATTTTGCAATGTGAAGAAAGACAGAAACTGTGTAAGTAAACACAAGTAAATAGATCATTATGAATTTATGATAAGAACAATGAAAGAAAAGAATAGGATTTTAAGAATAGTAATAGTGACAAGAGGTTCCCTGTTTTATTTTGAGTGGTCAAGGAAGTCCTCTCTTTGGAAATGTTATTTAAGTTGGGACTCGAGGTTATGAAGAATCCATCTTGGCCAAAGAATATTCTGTTGAGTTTCCTGAATATGCAAGTATCCTGAGAGTCACAGGCAGTTTTGGATCCAGTATCTCCATCTCCATCAGTAGCACCACCACAGGTCCAACTGTGCTAGTCAGACAACTGAGAGTCAGATTGTGTTAGTCAGACAACTTTTGATACTTCCATTTCCATGACACATCATATCCAACTCATCATCTTGTCTTGTCCACCTTGCTTCCTAATATTCTCTTGAGTCCTCCCACATGGCTCCATCTGCACTGATACCCCTTCACCCTAGTCTCTCATTTCTTGTAAGAGTTCACTCTCGAGCCCTCAGTCTGATCCTTGCAGCTGCCAAGTGATCTTCTCAAAATTCAACAATGAGCATTCTCATTCTACTGCTTCCAAACCTTTGGTGGCTTCCCATTGTTCTCAAAGTTAAGAATGGAATCCTGACCCTGCCTGTGAGGTCCTCTAGGCCTAGCGTTTGCCTTTCTCTCTGCTCTCACTTGTTTCCCAGCCACCTTGAACCTCTGGCACCGAGGATGCCTGACACAGGGCTTTTGCCTGTTTGCTCATAAGTACTTCCTCTTCATTTACTTCTGCTGAATTTTTTCTCATTATCTCCTTGTCATTTTTTTTCCTTTTTTCTTTTCCTGGATAACAGTTCAGGTTAGGAAAACCTCCTTATCTTAGGAAACCCTCCTCCCTGTCCAAGTGAGATACATTTATTAGAGGCTGTAATATAATCGTGTTCCTTCCCTTTGGAGCATGTATCTCAAAAATAATTGTATACTTACGTGTGATTAGGTGATCATTATTTGTCTCTCCCACTTGTTTGTGAGCTCCAAGAGGGCAGAGTCTAGTACCTAGCATAGTATGCAGTGCGCAGTAATGTTCAGTAAGTATTCTACGATTAAATGAGTAACATGAATTAATATATACCTATCAGATGATCCGTTTTCTAGATATTCTAGAAGGCATTTCATTTAATGAAAGGATAGGAGACTACACTACCTTCAGGTTAGTCTAGTATTAGTCTGCTTTTAAGTGAACAGTGCACTCTCCACCCATGTTGGTAAGAGGAATGCAGGTAAGAGGACTGAAAGCTAGAAGTACCCTGGTTTCCCTCACGTATTACCCGAGCTAGAGGTGTATCGGTCATGTGTTTGGCTTTCCCAAGGTCCCTCAGTACTCACATATGCCAACCAGATCCACTGCGTGTCATTTGTCGTCTCAGTATCTAAGACATGGCTGAAAACGTGGTGAGGAACAAATAAGTACTCCGAAGTCTATCTTATAATTCTAGAAAATGTAAGCTAATCTGTAGTATCAAAAAGCAAATCAGCGGTTCACCGTGGCCAGAATAAGGGGTGGTGAAAGGGAGGAATGAATTACAAATGGATTCATGTTGATATATGGCAAAACCAACACAATATTGTAATTAGCCTCCAATTAAAATAAATAAATTTAAATTAAAAAAAAAAGAAAAATTGGTGGGGGGTAATGGATATTTTCATTATCTTGATTGTGGTGTTGATTTTGTGGAGCTATATATATATATATAAACTTTTCAAATTGTATACTTTAAATATATGCAGTTTTTTATATATCAATTATGCTTCAGTAAAGTTGTAGAAAGTTATTCATACACTGAGAGATATATAGATCTCAGCTAATTTTTGTCAATACAATGTCAATTTGAGACAGTAAGAGAATTGCTACATTTTAAGTTTTTTTTTTTTGACAATATGCATCATAGTTTTTTTTAAAAAAGTCCTTTCATCTAGCAACTTAGTTTTTGGAAGTCTTTTATGAAGAAATAAAGACATCTCGGCAAGTGTTTATATATATAAGAATGGTTATTGCAACATCCTGTAAGAGCTGAAAAAGTAGAAAAAAAAAAGAATCATGAATGTCCAGCAATAGGGAAATTATAGTGTCTTAAGTTTTGAGCTATCAGGTAGCTTTTCAAGGTTGTATCCAGTTATCTAAAGTGAATACAGCGGGATATTGTTAAATGAGAAGGACATGCTGCAGAGCATAGGGCACACACAGACCTCGCTCTACATTTGCATGTACTTTATGATGGACAAGAGAATGGAGTTCCCCTCCACTGGTTGCTGGAGGGCTGGTGGGGATAATGGTGTCTGAGTGGGAGATGGTTAACTGATAAACTAGTTTTTCCCTTAGGGTGAGCAAGTTGCTGTTGTTGTTTAGTCACAAAGTTGTGTCCGACTCTTTGCGAGCCCCCAGGCTCCTCTGTCCACCGGATTCTCCAGGCAGGAATCCTGGAGTGAGATGCTATTTCCTTCTCCAGAGGATTTTCCTGACTCAGGGATCAAACCTGTCTTCTGCATTGGCAGGTGGGTTCTTTTTTTTTACTGCTGAGTCATCGCATATACTACCTTAATCATTTTTGAAGAGGAATTTTGAATAAAATGTCTTGTCAATTAACACCTATTAGATAGTAAGTTCCCTTCCCTCTCAAAAACAACAACAACAACAGAAGGAAATCCTATCACAAACTAAAAAAGCATTGAAGTAAAACCCAGGGGTTTTGGGCTCACAGAGAAATTTTTTTTTAAGTTCAGTCCCCAACAGTGGTGATGTGAGGGATCTTGGGAAATTTCCTTAAACTTTCAGGTTCTCAACTGATTATTTCAAGTGAAAAGTGAAAGTGAAAGTCACTCAGTCATGTCTGACTCTTTGTGACCTGATCGACTGGTCCATGGAATTCTCCAGGCTAGAATACTGGAGTGTGTAGCCTTTCCCTTCTCCAGGGGATCTTCCCAACCCAGGGATCGAACCCAGGTCTCCCACATTGCTTGTGGATTCTTTACCGGCTGAGCCACAAGGGAAGCCCAAGAATACTGGAGTGGGTAGCCTATCCCTTCTCCAGGGTATCTTCCCGACCCAGAATCGAACCGGGGTCTCCTGCACTGCAGGCAGATTCTTTACCAACTGAACTATGAGGGAAGCCCCGATAATTTCAAAAAGGAATACTAATATCTAATTTTTGCACTTACAATGAGGATTAAATGAAGCATCATTTCTGAAGGTCCACATATGGGTGATGTCCCAATGATATCCGTTCCTTTACCAACCCAGGTAGCTTTTGAACAGCTGCCATTGAATGTCAAGCATTGTCACAGTCTGAGCTTTAGTCTAAGTTGTCATCTGTGATTGAATTACCCTTCCTCCACTTTCTCTGTGTCTCCAAATCCTGTCTCATCTGTCCAGATTCTGTCTTCCCAGGGCTTCCAAATGAGAACTGATGGCTGTCCTGGTTCCAGTGCTACCATGTCTGTGCCTCTGTTAGATCAAGCTGAGTGTGGTCACTTGATTATGTGCTCATAACTTCTGCATCAAGACCCTGAACTACTTGAAGGCCAAAATTACAGAGTGTCCAACTTTGTATCCTTACTATCTTGTCCTTATGTATAATTTTTTTTCTTAATATGTTGTTGTTGTTCAGTCACTAAGTCATGTCCAACTCTTTGAGACCCCATGGACTGCAGCACACCAGTTTTCCTTGTCCTCACTATCTCCTGGAGCTTTCAGATTCATGTCCATTGAGTTGGTGATGCTACCTGACCATCTCATCCTCTGATTCTCTCTTCTCCTTTTGCCTTCAATATTTCCCAGCATCAGAGCTTTTTCTAATGAATTGGCTCTTTGCAGCAGGTGGCCAAAGTATTGGAGATTCAGCTTCAGCATCAGTTCTTCCAATGAATATTCAGGGTTGACTTCCTTTAGGATTGACTGGCTTGATCTCCTTCAAGTCCAAGGGACTCTCAAGAGTCTTCTCCATCACCACAATTCGACGGTGCTCTGTCTTCTTTATGGTCCAACTCCCACATCCATACATGACTACTGGAAAAACCATAGCTTTGACTATATGGACTTTTGTTGGCAAAGTGATATCTTTGCTTTTCTAATATGTTGTCTAGGTTAGTCACAGCTTTCCCTTCAAGAAACAAGTGTCTTTTAATTTCTTGGCTGTAGTCACCATTCATAGTGATTTTGGAGCCCAAGAAAATAAAATCTGTCACTGCTTCCATTTTTGTCCCCATCTATTTGCCATGAAATGATGGGACTGAATGCCATGATCCTAGGTTTTTGAATTTTGAGTTTTAAGCCAGCTTTTTCACTTTCCTTGTTTATATTCATCATGAGGCTCTTTAGTTCCTCTTCACTTTCTGCCATTAGAGTGGTATCATCTGTATATCTGAGGTTGTTGATATTTCTCCTGGCTATCTTGATTCCAGCTTGTTATTCATCCACCCCCACATTTCACATAATACTGTGCATATAAGTTAAATAAACAGGATGACGATACATAACTTTGTTGTACTCCTTTCCCAATTTTGACCCAATCAATTGTTCCATGTAAGCCTCTAACTGTTGCTTCTTGACTCACATATAGGTTTTTCAGAAGACAGCTTTCTCAGGAGACAGGTAAGGTGGTCTGGTATTCTCATCTCTCTAAGAGTTTTCCACAGTTTGTTGTGAACCACTCAGTACAAAGCTTTAATGTAGTCAATGAAGCAAAAGTAGATGTTTTTCTGGAATTCTCTTGCTTTCTCTATGATCCAACAAATGTTGGCAATTTGTCTCTGGTTCCTCTGCCTTTTCTAAATCCAGCTTGTGCATCTGGAAGTTCTCAGTTCACCTACTATTGAAGCCTAGCTTGAAGGACTTTGAGTACTACCTTATTAACTTGCAAAAAGAGTGCAATTGTATGTTAGTTTGTACCTTCTTTGGCATTGCCCTTGTTTGGGATTGGAATGAAAATTAACCTTTTCCAGTCCTGTGACCACTGCTGAGTTTTACAAATTTGCTGGCACATTGAGTGCAAGACTTTAACAGCATCATCTTTTAGGATTTGAAATTCTGGAAGTCCATCACTTCCACTAGTAGTAGTACTAGTGGACAACTACTAGTTTGTAGTAATGCTTCCTAAAGCCCATTTGACTTCAGACTCCAGGATGTCAGGCTCTAGGTGAGTGACCACATCATTGTGGTTTTCTCTGTCCTTAAGACCTTTTTTTGTATAGTTTTTTCTGTGTATTCTTGCTACCTCTTTTTAATCTCTTCTGCTTCTGTTAGGTCCTTACCATTTCTGTCCTTTATCGTGGCCATCTTTGCATGAAATATTCCTTTGATATCTCCAATTTTCTTGAAGCAATCTCTAGACTTTTCCATTCCATTGTTTTCCTCTACTTCTTTGCACTGTTCATTTAATAAGGCCTTCTTATGTCTCCTTGCTATTCTCTGTAACTCTGCCTTCAGTTGGGTATATCTTTCCCATTCTCCCTTGCTTTTTGCTTCCCTTCTTTCCTCAGCTATGTGTAAAGTCTCCTCAGACCACCACTTTGCTTGTCGCATTTCTTTGTCTTTGAGTTGGTTTGGTCACTGCCTCCTGTACCATGTTATGAACCTCTGTCCACTATTTCTTCAGGCACTCTGTCTACCAGATCTAACCCCTTGAATCTATTTGTCACCTCCACTGTACAATCATAAGGGATTTGATTTAAGTCATACCTGAATGCCCTAGTGGTTTTTGCTACTTTCTTAAATTTAAGCCTGAATTTTGCAGTAAGGAGCTGATGACCTGAGCCAGTCAGCTCCACGTCTTTCTTTTGCTGATTATATAAACATTTTCCATCATTAGCTGCAAAGAATATAATCAGTCTGATTTCTGTATTGACCATCTAGTGATGTCCAGTGTAGAGTCATCTCTTGTGTTGTTGGAAAACGGTGTTTGCTATGACCAGTGTGTTCTTTTGACAAAACTCTGTTAGCCTTTGCCCTGCTTCATTTTGTACCCCATGGCCAAACTTGCCAGAGCATGGACTTGGTTTACTCTGATGTTGAATGGTTTGCCTTGGAAATGAACCATGATCATTCTGTCAGTTTTGAGATTGCACCCAAGTACTGTATTTCAGACTTTTTTTTTATTGACTATGAGGGCTTCTCCATTTCTTCTAATGGATTCTTGCCTACAGTAGTAGATATAATGGTCATCTGAATTAAATTCACCCATTCAGGTCCATTTTAGTTCACTGATTCCTAAGATGTTGATGTTCACTCTTGCCATCTCCTGCTTGACCACACCCAGTTTACCTTGATTCATGGACCTAACTTTCCAGGTTCCTATGCAATATTGTTCTTTATATCATCAGACTTTACTTTCACCACCAGACACATCCCCATCTGAGCATTGTTTCTGCTTTGGCCCAGCTGCTTCATTCTTTCTGGAGCTATTGGTAATTGACCTCTGCTCTTCCCCAGTATCATAGTGGACACCCTAAGGCTTGGGGGGCTCGTCTTGCAGTGTCATATCTTTTTGCCTTATCATACTGTTCATGGTGTTCTCATGGCAAGAATACTGGAATGGTTTGCCATTCCCTCCTCCAGTGGACTGTATTTTGTCAGAACTCCCCACTATGACCCTTCTGTTTTGGGTAGCCCTGCACAGTATGGCTCATAGCTTCATTGAGTTTTGCAAGCCCCTTTGCCATGACAAGGCAGTGATCCATGAAGGGGTTTGCTTAATATAGAGCACAATAAGTATTTATTGACTAGTTACTCTTTGACAAATGCTGTTCTACTTGCTTCTCATATATATTTCCAGGAATATTGAACAAAAGAAGTAAAAGTATAGGCTCATAGAACTTGTAGTCTATTGAAGGTGCAGAAAAGGGAACAAGATAAATAAAATTCTTAACACGTGTTAAAAGATGAGTGCTATGGACTAAAATATAGCAGCCTAAAGGGATAAGAAATGGTGGGTCAGAAGATGCAACTTTAAGCAAAATACCAAACAAAGGTCTCACTGAGAAGGTAATCTCAAAGAGAAAATGAACTGAGGGAGCAAGCCATGTGGCTGTCTTGGGGAAGGGTATTTTAGGCAATCGAAGCGAAGTCACTCAGTCGTGCCCGACTCTTTGCGACCCCATTGATAGTAGCCTGCACCAAGCTCCTCTGTCCATGGGATTTTAAAGGCAAGAGTACTGGAGTGGGTTGCCATTTCCTTCTCCAGGGAATCTTCCCAACCCAGGGATTGAACCCAGTCTCTCACACTGTAGACAAACTCTTTACTGTTTGAGCCACCAGGGAAGCCCTTTTAGTCAAAGGATACAGTAAATGCAAGGCTCTGAGGAAAGAACATGCCTGAAGTGTTAAAGAAAGGCAAGGATCCCAGATGGCTAGAGTGGAAGGTGCAAAGGAATGAATGGCAGTAGAAGAAATGTGAACTGGGCAACTCAGGGAGGTCCTCAGCCACCACTGTAAAACAATCTGAATAGCTTTTGTTCAGAATGAGATGGGACGTTGCAGAAGGAATCCATACAATTAGAATATTTTAATAGAAGTACTCTTTCTGCATGGCTCAGAAGGTAAAGAATCTGAATTTGAATATTTTAATAGATGTGCTCTTTCTGCATGGCTCAGATGTTAAAGAATATGAATATTTTAATAGAAGTACTCTTTCCCTGGTGGCTCAGACAGTAAAGAATCTGCCTACAATGCAAGAGACCTGGATTCAATCCTTGAGTTGGGAAGATCCCCCGGAAAAGGGAATGGGAACCCACTCCAGTATGCTTGCCTGGAGAATCCCATACAGAGGAGCCTGGTGGGCTATAGTCCACAGAGCTGCAAACAGTTGGACACAACTGAGTGATAAACACCTTATTTTACTTTTCCTGCATGGCATTGCTGTAAAGTGTAAGAGGTAAATTCTCTGAAGTGCTGATGTCAGGGTAGGGACGTTGGGATTGTGGACACAGTGATGCTGTGAACTGTGTCCTCAGGGTGTCACAGGGCAGCAGAGCTGTGCTGGAGATTGGACCAGCCTCACACTCAGCCACCATCGGCTCTCATATCTTAGGCATGATATCCATTAGCTTCCCTAAATCTTGGTTTCCTCACCTAGCTTGTGAAGAAAATAATACTTGGCTCAGGTTACTTCAGTTGTACACTTGGCCCAACTGTACTGCAGTTATAAGGTTACAGTGAGATAATAGTGTCAAGGGATCATAAAAAAGCAAAAGAAAACATCAAGATATGAGAGATTCTTGATCTTCAAAAACAGTTGTTCCTCGAATTTGGGTCATTTGAAGTGATGTGGATGGACCTAGAATCTGTCATACAGAGTGAAGTAAACATATATCTTACATTAATGCATATACCTACGGAATCTAGAAACCTGGTAGAGATGAACCTATTTGAGGGCAGGAATAGGGGTGCAGAAGTAGAGAACAGACTTATGGAACACGGAGGGAAGGAGAGTGCAGGACAAACTGAGAGTAGCGTTGACATATATACCCCATCATGTGCAAAATAGATAGTGACCGGGAAGCTGCCATCTAGCACAGGGAGCTCAGCCCAGTGCTCTGTGATGACATGTGTGTGCTTAGTTGCTCAGTCTTGTCCAACTCTTTGCAATCCCACGCACTGTAGCCCGCCAGACTCCTCTGTCCATGGGGATTCTCCAGGCAAGAATACTGGAGTAGATTGCTATTTCCTTCTCCAGGGGATCTTCCTAACCCAGGGATAGAACCCGGTCTCCTGCATTGCAAGCAGATTCTTTACCATCTGAGCCACCAGGGAAGTCCTCTGTGATGAGCTAGAGGGGTGGAATTTTGGGGGAGGTGGGAGGGAGGCTCAAGAAGAGGGGATATATGTATACATATAGCTGATTCGTGTTGTATACCAGAAACTAACACAATATTGTAAAGCAATTTGACTCCAGTTGAAAAAATAAAAATAAATAAAAAATAGAAAACAAAACAAAAACAAGTGTTCCTGCTGGCTGCAGAGACGGGTCTTATTGGAGGGTGGGAAGAAGTGTAACATAGGGCAGGAAGAGGAAATGTGTATTGTAGAGCAGTTGGGAAATTTCAAAATCTCTACAGGTTGCTGGAGATCTTAGATATTTGCTTGTGTATTAGTTGCTCAGTTGTGTCCAACTCTTTGCAACGCCATGGACTGTAGCCCACCAGGCTCCTCTGTTCATGGAATTCTCCAGGCAAGAATACTGGAATGGGTAGCCATTTCCCTCTCCAGGGGATCTTCCCGACCCAGGGATCAAACCCCGGTATGCTGCATTGCAGGTGGATTCTTTACCATCTGAGCCACCAGGGAAGTCTTACATATTCCTTTGCAGTGCACCAAATCCAGTACCGATTCGGTGCCTGCCTTTTTGCTGTTGTTATTTGTTTTGTTGTGTTGTGTTTTGCTATTTTACCAGCATGAAAGAGGGATTTCAAATTGTACAACAAACGGATGGAGATAATGACAAAAGCTCTGATAGGGCATGTCTCTCTCCCACAGGGAGTACACCAATCATTTTACTTACAGTAAATTTCCTGAGCACAGATTAGGCACTCAGATCTGAAGGAGGATTCTTGGGTCATATTTGTTGGGAAGAAGCAGTCTGCATGTCAGATGCTGAATATAATAGAAATCTTAGATAATTTTAAGATGATGTGATGTTTAAATTTAGCTTAGTTTTGAAATGATAAACAAAATGAAAAGGTAACCTATGGAATGGGAGAAGTGAAAAGTGAAAGTGAAGGTCGCTCAGTCGTGTCCAACTCTGTGAATTCATGGACTATACAGTCCATGGAATTCTCCAGACCAGAATACTGGAGTGGGTAACCTTTCCCTTCTCCAGGAGATCTTCCCAACCCAGGGATCGAACCTAGGTCTCCCACATTGCAGGCAGATTCTTTACCAGCTGAGCCACAAGGGAAGCTCTGAATGGGAGAAAATATTTGCAAATCTTGTATCTGTTAAGGGATTAACTTCCAAAATAGATAAGGAACTCATAGTGATCAACAGCAAAAACAAATTTTTTTTTTTATTAAAAAAATGGGAAAAGGACCCGAAGAGACATTTTTTCCAAAGAAGACATAAAAATGGCTGACAGGTATATGACAAGGTGCTCAACATCACTAATCATCAGGGAAATACAAAACAAGGCCGTGATGAGACATCACTTCGCACCTGTTAGAACGGCTATCATCAAAGATAACAGATAACAAGTGCTGGCAAGGATATGGAGAAAAGGGAACCTTTGTGCACTGTTGGTGGGGGTGTAAATTGGTGCAGTCATAAAGGCTAAAAAATAAAAAACAGAACTACCACAAAAAAATAAAAACAGAACTACCACACGATCCAGCAATCCTACTTCAGAATATATATCAAAGGAAATAAAATCATTATCTCAAAGAAATGTCTGTACCTCCATATTCATTGCAACATTAGTTACAATAAACAAGATATAGAAACAGCCTATGCCTGTCAATGGATGAATGGATAAAGAAGGTGTGGTGTTATATGTAATATTGTTCAACCTTAGAAAAGAAGGAAATCCTGCCATTTGCAGCAATGTTTCCCTGGTAGCTCAGTTGGTAAAGAAGTTACCTGCAGTGCAGGAGACCTGTGTTTGATCCCTGGGTTGGGAAGATCCCCTGGAGAAGGAAATGGCAGCCCACTCTAGTATTCTTGCCTAGAAAATACTATGGACAGAGGAGCCTGGAGGCCTACAGTCTATGGGGTCGCAAGAGTTGGACACGACTGAGCGGCTAAACCACCAGATGAATTGTGATGATGTTATGCTAAAGTGAAGTAAGTTAGACAAGAATACTGGAGTGAGTAGCCATTCACTTCTCCAGTGGATCTTCCTGATCCAGAAATCAAACTAGGGTCTCCTGCATTGCAGGTGGGTTCTTTACCAGCTGAGCTATCAAGTTAGACAAAGGAAGACAAATATTGTATGACCTCATGTATATATGAAATCTTAAAAAAAAGGGAAGTCATTCAAGTAGAGAGTAAACTGGTGGTTGCCAGGGCCAGAGGAAATGGTGACAGAAATGGGTGAAGCTGGTCAAAGTTTACAAACTTCCAGTTATAATATCAGTAAGCTGGGGATCTAATATACAGCATGGTGCTGTAGTTAATAATACTGTATTGTGAACTTGAAAGTTGCTAAGAAAGTAGATCTTAAAAGTTCTCACTATATGGACTTCCCTGGAGGTCCAGGGGTTAAGAATGCACTTTCACTGAAGGGGGTGTGGGGGTCCATCCCTGGTCAGGGAACTAAGCTTGCTGCACTTGGCCAAAAAATAAATTAAAAAATAAAATTAAAAAAAAAGTAACCATGTGAGGCCATGAATGTGTTAACTAACCTTTTCATGGTAATCATTTTGCAGTATACATGTCTATCAAATCAACACATTGTACATCTTAAATTTACACAATGTTTATTAAATGTCAACGGAGTTGGGAATAAAAAACTGGAAGTCTCTGGAAAATGCAGAAGGTGGATTATCTAAATTTATGATAGAAAGTAATGTATTTTTCAGTATTTAGTAGGTATTCACTCTTTGCTTAGCTATCTGCATTATGAGAGTTTCTTTGTGTTGCATGCATACCTATACTGGCTTAAAGGAAGACAAACAAACAAAAGGTTTATTGAAAATACACTGAAGTAATGCTTGGGAAGAACAGGATCCAGGACAGAAGTACCTAGATCTTCTATTCTAGACTATAGCGCTATATGCTGTAGAGCTGTAGAGTGCAATTAATGCCGTAATTGTCATTGTGCTTTACGGTTTCAGTCTTGTCTTACTATCCACATTAAATAATTCTGGGAGAGTCTTCTGGCTCAGCTGGGTCAGATTTGACAGTGGTTTAATCCTTTATGACCAAGTGGGCAAGAACCACACCAGTGGCCACTGAGGACCCACATCTGTGTAACAAGGTTGTGGAAGAAATGAAAAGACTACACTAGACTTGTCAAAATTCTTCCATCCACTCTTTTCAAGTGTCTTCAAGGGCACTCTGCTAGTCCCTGAGAATAACAAAGACTGGTGGGAGTAGTGGTTTACTCACTAAATCACGTCTGACTGTTGCAATCTCAGCAGGCTCCTCTGTCCCTGGGGTTTTTTCAGGCAACCCACAGGAGTGGGTTGCCATTTCCTTTTCCAAGTGATCTTCCTGATCCTGTGTTTCTCCTGTGTTGCAGGTAGATTCTTTACTGCTGAGCCACTAGGGAAACCCAATGAAGACTGTGGAACACCAATAACCTTGTTAATTTTTTTTTAAGGTCAGATTTTAGTTTACTAGCCCAACAACATGGGTTCAGATTTTTTGAAAGACTTTTCCAAAAAGAATTTATGAAACTTTTAACTCTGAAATTTCATACATTTTTAGGGATTAAGGGCTTGTTCTTTGGAGTTAGGTTCAAATCCTTTTTCTTGTCATTTACTGGTTCTGAGACTTTGGACTTACATTATCTGAAATTTAGTTCTCTTAATTTGAAATGTTCTTCAGTTATTCTGGATAATAATAATTTTTATATATTTCATTTTTTTTGCATCATTAAAAACTGTAAACATTTTCTGGAAAAATTACTTCTACCAACAAAACCTTAATGAACTAGGATTTGTGACCCACGGTGGACATATTTATTTTGATTTCTAGAAGCAAAATTGCAAAGTCAGGATGTTCAGAATAAGCTGTGTTTGGTTGAAGCCGGGGCCTGAATTCTGAGCACTCACTGGGAACTGCTTTGAGCCCTCTGTCCTGGAGGACTTGTGAAACAGAACTGGAAAAGCAGGATTTGGTTGCCCTTGGCTTATTCTGGAGCCTTGTAGGTGTGTCCTTAGAAACAAACCAGACACAGAGAAACAATTACCAGCTAGAGACGGCTTAAGACCTAGGAAAAACAAACATTTTTACGTCTCTGTACTGTAGAACATGAGATGATTTATTATAATGAAATCAACTATAATATGTATCTGAAAAAACAAGCAACAGCAACGACAATGAAAATGCAAGATATATGAGGCAAGAATCAAAAAAGGGATGAAGGGAGAAGGCACATATGTTAAACATTGGGATAAACTGAGTCATCAGTTTTTCTTTGAGTTTCTGGATAGACAGGAAAAATAAATGAAATAGACCAAGCTACATAAATCTTATAACCAGAAATGAGGAAGCAGTCCTTAGGGAAGGCTCATTTTTTTTCTTGCTCTAAATTCTAAAAGAAACATTTCCCATCAGACTTCATGGTGTAGATGCTGAGTGGTGTCTTGCCCATCTGCAGTTTTGCTCATTGGTTACTTAAGGATTTCCTATGAAATTTATTTTTCTAGCTCCCTCCTGAGGAAGTTCTGACTCAGCAAGTCTAAGCATGTCATCTAGTGTGTCAGTTACACTTTTTTCTTAATTAAAAAAATGCAAATAGATATTGAGAATTTGCAAAGTGCTTTGCCATCTTTTACTTCTCTTATAACCTTAGTAAGATTCATCAGATTCTTATTTTAACATAAGAAAGGTGTGTTAAATGTCAAATGACTTAAGACATTGGGAGACTTGAATCCCCATGATTTCAAGTGACTCAGGACACTAGGAGGTGAGATTGTAAGGCTATTAACATAAGGAAATTGTGTCAATGTGATTAAGCAGAGGTTGTGAGGACCTCAGATTAATTAGGTGTCTGACTATTAGAAGATTTGTTTGTGAGAACTTGCCCCTTTCTGCTCGTTATCTGAGACTAGACGGAAATGCAGCTTCTTTGCAAAGCCCTTCTAATGCCCACTCCTTCCTCCGGGTCTTCCTTTTTATATCCTTTCTACAAGGCATATCCACGGCACTTGTACATAGAACTTGACCGTTTTCCTGCACAGTCCTGGAGCACACTGTGCTAGGTGATAGCCCAAACTAGAAACTTCTTAATGATGGAACAGTGTTATTTATCTTGGTAGCATTGACAGAATTTGACACATAGCAGGCATGGGTTAAATGAGCGTTAAAGGACTGTGTAAGAAAGAGGCATATGTTACAGGAGAAAGATGGTTTATTTATATATCTACTTATAAATATATAAATATGCATCCCAGAGATGTATAGAACTCAACTAACCAAAGGGGTAGTGTATTATCTCTATGGACACCTCGAGGCATGTCTAAAATCACACAGTTCAGTCACTGTTCTCTGTTCTCCAGTGAGCTCTATTGCTTATGGTGGAGCACAGACTATGGACTCAGGCTGCTTGAATTCAAATCACCTTACTTAAGCTCCCTGAGCTTTGGTTTCCCTATTTATAAAATTTTAGAATGACAATACCTATCTTTCATAGAGAATGTTAGAATTAAATTAGATAACGCATACAGAGCACTGAGCTTAATGCCTAAACTTAAACCTAAAACTAAGCAGGTTCATGCTAGTTACTCATAGAATTCCTTTCCCAGGTCTAACATTTCTATATTTATATTTTGATATCCATTCTCAAGAGAGAACTGGATAAAGAACCAGCAGGTATCTCTGAACACAAACCAGACTGTTTTCATATAAATTAGAGAGCTTATTAGTTCTTTCCGCTGGAAATAGTTTCTGTAAATCTTATTCTCATGAGTAACTAACTGCATGATTTCATGGGTCCTTAGACTTTAGTGCATATAAGCTCCTCTTTTCACAGGCAGAACTTGCACAAATCAAGTTCCAAGCGGAGTTGGGACAAGCCCAGCTCTCCTCACTTCGGTGCTTACTTGTTTCACCCCACAATTGTGCTTTTTCCCTTAAGAGAATCTTACTAAGTCTGTGACTTTGAGATAATAAAAATACATCTATTTAAAATTATTTAAAAAAACAATGCAAGAACAAAGCAAAAACACACACACACACAAAAACACACCTTTTTTGCTATGTTCAGTATACTATTTTTTGATTGTAAGTTTTTAAGTTAAAATCACCTGGGAAAGTCACTTTGATGAATGTTCTCCTTGTTTTTTATCACCATGTTCCAAAAATTCTCTTGAAAAAAAAACAAAGAGAAAACAATGAATTATGATTTAGACTGATCAGGAATGTTAAAAAGATCACTAATTTATACTATTTGAGCAATACTTTTCTTCTCCAGGTTTGCCTGTGTCGTAAAATAATAAGATCTAAGATTTCTACAGTAGTTCATATTTGACAAACCATGCATGCATAATTCTCTCTTTAATTCTGCCAAGAAATCTATCAGTTTGGTGTCTAGTCTTATATAAACTCTATAAAGATAGATATTTTGATCTATTTGTTTCATAATACATCCCCAATACCTAGAACAATACCTGGCATATAGTATGAATTAATAAATATTTGTTGAATAGGTAAGTGATGATTTTTAATCTTTTTACATATGAAAAGACCTCTGAAGCTCACAGAGATCAAATAACCTGTTTAAGTCAAATGGCTGGTAAATTGCAAAGCAGAGTCTAAAACAGGTCTCCAGAAGCATGAATTAATGCCAGAGGTTTCTATACTGTTTAAGGATTGGCTGTGGGGTAGCTGTTGAGAAGGTAAAAGAAAAAAATGCAGTCTATGAGGAAATTCTTATCTAGTGGAGAAAACAGATGCATTCAGAGACAAATAATTTAAAACAGTGAGGTAAGAAAAGCCATATGCCTTCATAATGCCTTTGCAGGAATTTGCCTTCCTGCAAAGGCATTATGAAATCCCAGCATCTGAATATCTGATGCTGGGGTCTGTGGGTCTTCACAGAGCTTGTCTTTGGACTGGATTTTACAAAATGATTAGACTTAGCAGGTGAACAGAGTGGAGCTGGGGTTTGAGGGTGAGGCACTGATGACAGAAAATCATGTGCAAAGATAACTGGAGATTTAAACGAACATTATCTGTTCTGAAACAGAAATTACTTGTCACTGGGGCATCAGGTGTTTGGCTTCAGAAGTGAGAGATTTGACTGAAAGATATATTGGCATCAGGGAAGGCCCTTTAGCATCAGCTGTTGTATTTGCTCCCATTTTGCAGGCAATGGAAGTTCACCGAAAGGGTTTCAAGCATGGCAGAGAGAGAATCAAATTTGTAGCTAGGTAGAGGATGGGTTGGAGTGGGGAGAGACAGAAACAGTGTAACTAATGATAGATCTAATGAGAAGAGCTCTGGAAAGAGATGATGATGGACTCAACTAGCCCTAGGAGTCAGTGGAGTTGAAGAAAAGGAATGGTATAGGAAGAAAAACTTGTTTAGTCACTAAGTTGTGTCCAACTCTTTGCAAACCCATGGACTATAGCCCACCAGGCTCCTCTGTCCATGGGATTTCCCAGGCAAGAATACTAGATTGGGTTGCCATTTCCTTCTCTGTGGAATCTTCCTGACCCAGGGATTGAAACTGCATCTCCTGCATTGGCAGGTGAATTCTTTACTGCTGAGCCACCTGGGAAGCTCTAAGAAAAGCTTAGAAAATTTAGCAATTAGATGGAAGTGTTGATGAGCAGGAAGAATCAAAGAAGACCTGAAGTGTCTAGATTCTGAATAGATGGAAATGTGACTTATTGAGATAAGGAAAAAATGAAGAGGAGCAGATATGTAAGTGAGATGATGGGATTGGGTTTAGACCAGGTGAATCTGATGTATTGACGAAAACCTAAACAAGGTTTTTGTAGCAACCCATGAATTGTTACATTCTGTAGCTCAGGGAAAAGAATGCAATAGACATCTGTATTAGGAACATATCAGACTGTAAATAATATTCCTAAGGTGGAAGCTGTGATGTGAAAAATCAGGGAGGCTCTACATTTGGAACCTTGAGTAGCAATGATGTTTAAGGGGCAGATGCATGAAAAGTCAAATAGAAAGAATGAGAAAGAAAGGCTTGTGGTAGGGAGAGAACAAGGAAAATGTGTCATGGAAACCTGGGGGTCAGGGTGAAATTCACAAGAATTGGAGGCTTCTCAAAGGGCCAGGGGAATTAAGAATATGGATATTTTTAGATCAGTGGTGACCAGAATGCAGTTCATATAGCTCTTAAGTTTACCCAGAGGGTAAGTGGAGGGAGTGAGCTGGTCTATTCATTGTCCTGAAAGCACATACCCAGCATTTGTTACATGATTGACACAGTATGTAGGCATCAGATACACAGGAGTAAACAAAGCAAAACTTCTATCTTTATGAAGGTCCATCATTCTTGTCATTCTCTCTTCTAATCAAATCTCATCGAGTCCTTTAAGATCCAAAGTACATCTTGCTTTTGCCAGAAACATTCCCCTAAGCATCCTTGCCCAGTGCCAGCTCCTTTCCTTAGACCCTTCACTGTGAGGGTTGACTGACATTTACCTAAACATCTTAGCTATCACCAGATCTGCTCATGTCATCTTATACGATAAGGACTGCAATTTCTTTGAGGAGACTTCTAGACTTATAGTCTAGATTGTTTCCTTCACAAGTCCTCCCCCTACTTTCCTAAGCACACATTAAGTTCTTAGGTATAGTTCTTGAGGGTCTCTCCCCACTCCCCATCCTCTGCCGTATTTATGGTATTTTCTTGGACAGAGGGAGGGCAGTTAGATGTGTTGCCTTGAGCAAGGACTGTTGTGTCTTTAATGAAGATCCCTCAAGTTTGAGTTAACAGAGAAAACAAGTGCTATTTTATAATACATCTAGCGAATTCCCCAGGGAAGGAATAAACGGGATTATTATTGTTCTGATTCTTTGCACTGCTATTGTTATGATTTATAACAATTTGAATTCAACTGGAGTCTAATCTGTACTTTGTAGATGAATAGTGTTGCTCTTATTCTTTTCCGTGTCAGTTTTTTCCTTGTTTACATGAACAGTCGTGGGAACTCGACAGTTGCAAAAGTAACCATGATAGGAAAAATGAAAACACAAAATAAATACCTTTAAGTTTTAACAGTTTGTTCTTGATTGTATGCAGACTCCTGCCTATTCACCTGATTGTAATATGTCAATTTAAGCAGATCGGGGATTACAAAATGGCCCCTGATCACTTCTATACAGAAGCGGTCCTTAATCTGTCACTGGTTATAGACTATTTTGAGAATCTTATAAAGTCAGAAGCACTGCCCCTAGAAAATAGAAAGAGTCACATCTACACAAAAATGTGAATATAAATTTAAAGGTAATATGGACCTTTAAGACCCAGCCATGTAGCTCAGAGCATCCAATCAATGGTTAATCAATATTAGAATAACCTGAAAGGTTGTTAAAATGCAAACCTGCAGCTTTGCCCCGGAAAGGTACCACATAGGATGAAGCGGTCCGCATTTTGTGAAGTTCTCCAGGAGATTCTTAAGCAGGTAAGTAATGGTCTATACTTTGTCAAACTCTGCTTAGGGTGTTGTGAAGAGAGAATTAGAGAGCAGAGTCTCAGAGAGGTTAGCACCTAGAAATTCAGGAAAACAAATTAGACCCTGGTGAGCTGAACTGGGAGAGGTTAATGTCAGGAGAATGAAGAACAGGGTGAAGTAGATTTAGAAACCAGAGCTATGTAAATCTAGGTAGGCTGTATTAGGAGTTGGGTACAGGAGCTTGGAAGCAGGTTGAAAATCACAGGAAGTTTATGGGCTGTGCAATTTGCCAGCAAGGCAGTCTCTCAAGATCAAAGCAAACCCTCCCTTCTAAGAGAGGTTCTCTAGGTTGCCTTGGAGGAGAGATAGCTACTGTGTCTGCTAACCCTCCTAAATTACTCAGACTAGAAAATAAAGATAGAACTCCTCATACCCCTTACTACTGAGCACATCCCTACCCACCACCTTCATCAGAGAATTACTGTGTCTGCATTGGGTAGGTCCTTTATTCCTTTAACTTGACAGATTAGCCCACTGAGGCACACAGAGAGGGAGAGTCTAACCGCAGATCACCCAGTAAGTAGCACCTGTGTCAAGACCAGACCCTAGTTTTCTGCCTGTTGGTCTGATGCTCTTCTTCCCCCCTACTTGGTCGTGAAATAAAACATATTTTATGGATCCCCTTGTTTCATAAATTCCTTGGGAATGTTCTCACCCCCAAAGAGTTTAGGGAATTCCATGCAGATGCAAATATATGTTAACGTAGGCAACGTTTCAATTAAAACAGTACATTGGCATGCATGTAATTTTGTTTCTCATTCATTTTAATGCAATGTGGTCATTACCAACAGCCAACTGGACAAAAGCAAGGTTTGTCTCAGCGCTTACGTGCTCCTCGTCATGGAGCGGAGGATGAACTCCACCGCATTCTCAATAATGTCCGAGCCCAAAATGTTTAGGAATTTTGGGAACGCTGGCTCCGAATTTTTGCCTGAGTCATGTGGCTGCTCATCTGGCTTGCCCTCTGGTTTGTCATCTGTAAAACAAAACGGAATCTCAGGGTTGATTCTCAGCAAAAAGATAAGGAAGTTTCTTTCATTGTAAGGAATCCTAGGGCCCTTTATAACACCCCCCATTATATAACCTCATATAATTATATTTAGGGACATCTAATGCCTGCCTATTGTCTTCATGTGCATTATGCCATTTATTCCTAAACAAACAGACCCACAGATATTGATGCCTTTGGTAGACACAGTTTCTCTTTCTGATGAGAAAACCAAAGCTCACAGAAGTTGTTACTTGTTCAGAGTTAAAGCAGCTAGTAAACACCAGTGCTGGGACTGAAATACAGGATGCTTGGTTTTAATGTATTTTTCTCATGTAATCCCTGGACCTCTGGAAATGATAATGAGGAGGATGATATAATAAGAGCTAGCATTTGCTGAGCACATAGGACAGGCAATCCTGGGACAGGCAATCTATGTGCACCGTCTCATTTTATTCTCCCAGCAACCCTATGAGGGAGGCAACATTATTATCCCAAGTTAAAGGTAAGGAAATGGAAGTTGAGAGAAGTCTAGAAGGGGACCAAAGTCACAGTGTTGGAGTGGTAGAATCAGAATTCAGCCCCATGTTTGTCTGGTATTAAAACCTGGGTTCTAAAGCACTCTGTGATGAACTGCATAGTCTTGGACAAAAAAAGGTATGAACTAACTACATGTGTGTTATAAGACTGCAAGTATTATGATGACAAGGAGAAATTCTGTCATTTGTATCCCAGCATGTGATAGTTCTGTAAATAATGATTTTACATCTATATGTAATTTTAAGTTTGATCAATTTTTTGGACTGTGCAGATTTTAGCTCACTGGACTCAGAATCTGAGAACACTGGGTGACTTGCAGAAGATCTTACAAATAGCAGGAGAAGATGTGATTTTAACTGCTGGTCTCTTACTTTTTAAAAACCAGTTTTAATTGGAGGATAATTGTTTTACAATGTGTTGGTTTCTGCCATTCAGTTCAGCCGCTCAGTCGTGTCTGACTCTTTGCGACGCCATGAATCACAGCACGCCAGGGCTCCCTGTCCATCACCAACTCCTGGAGTTTACTCAAACTCATGTCCATCGAGTCAGTGATGCCATCCAGCCATCTCATCCTCTGTCATCACCTCTCCTCCTGCCCCCAATCCCTCCCAGCATCAGGGTCTTTTCCAAGGAGTCAACTCTTCGCATAAGGTGGTCAAAGTATTGGAGTTTCAGCTTTAGCATTAATCCTTCCAATGAACATCCAGGACTGATCTCCTTTAGGATGGACTGGTTAGATCTCCTTGCAGTCCAAGGGACTCTCAAGAGTCTTCAACACCACAGTTCAAAAACATCAATTCTTCAGCGCTCAGCTTTCTTCACAGTCCAACTCTCACGCCATACAACAACCTAAATCAGTCATAAGTATACATATATCCCCTCCCTCTTGAACGTTCCTTCCATCCCCCACCCCATCCCACCTCGCTGGATGTCGCCACAAAGCACTGGGTTGAGGTCCTTGCGTTACATAACAAGTTCCCATTGGCTATTTATTCTGCATATGGTAATGTATACGCTTCAGTGTCACTCAGTTCACCCCATCGTCTCCCTCCCCGCTGTGTCCACAGGCCTGTTCTCTACCTCTGCATCTCTATTCCTGCCCTGCAAGTAGGCTCATCAATACCATTTTTCTAGATTCCATATGTATGTGTTAATGTATGATATTTGTTTTTCTGTTTCTGACTTAGTTTACTGTGGACAACAGGCTCTAGATCTCTTACTTTTGATATTTAATCAAGTGCCTTTTGGAATAAGGCCAAAGATCCAGAAAGTGAAGTTGGTGACATGCAAGGTCCCTTGGTGGGTTTGGCTTTGCTTAGTGGTCTAACAGGTTCAGGGGATTAAAAGCAATGAAGAGCGGCATTTAGAAAGTACGAATGGCCTCCCCTTTGGACCCTGGTGTCAGGATGAAGTAGAACCCTTTATCTTTTGATTTAACTGTAGCCTCACAAGTAGTGCTGGCAGATTTGGTAAACAAAAACACAGATGCCCAGTTAAAACTGAATGTCAGATAAACAACAATACGTTTTTAGTATAAGAATGACCTGTGAAATATTTAGAACATACATAAACTAAAATAGAAAATTGTTATTTATCTGAAATTCAACTTTAACTGGGAGCCTTGTGTTTTATCTGTCAATCTTACCACAAATTTTGACTCAAGAAGTCCCACCCTCTAGACAAAGTACCCCATGACTCTGAATGAAGGAGATGTAACTAGCTTTTGGTGCGGAGGCTGTCAATTAGCGAGAAGAGTTGCATTTGTATCATATCCTAAAATAGAGACTCTTAGTAAAAAATATGGCTTTCAATTCTACAAACATTTATTTTTTACTTTGCCACAAAAAAAGATTCAATAGTCTGAGACCTAAAGACAAGATCAATATACCAACCACCAAGTATTTATTCAGCTGTTGGTTTTCACATTCAATAAGTGCTTTTGAGCCTACTATTATGTACATAGCATATGCTGCTAAGAGTTAAGGCCAAAATGGATGTATATGGACATGATCCTTACATAAAGGGCAGGGCAACCACGGAGACCAGAATTGCTTTGTCTTCATTACAGGAAGGGGAAGGAAAGAGAAGGCATATTTGTAACGTGTAGGTACTAGGATGTACATTCATCACTTTCCTGATCTTTATTCAACTCAGTGACAGCATTACAGTTTTATAGGAGAGAAGACAGATGTTCAGAGAAAATAAATGACTCAGCTAAAGTCACACATCTAGCAAGTGGATGAGCCAGGGTTTGAATCTATTTTTTTTTTTTTTTTTTTTCAAATTTCACAGAACATGTTTCTTACATGAAATCCTGCCTTCAAGTAGTTGTTCTCTGGAGACATTTACCAGCTGCAAATGGAAATTTCTTCCATGAAAAGTGAGTTCTTTTCTCTGGTTCCTATCTGCCTACTTGAATAACAATTTAATTTTATTATTTTTATTGTAACTTAGCAATAGTTACAAGTTTTCAAAATACAAGGAGCCCTGGCTTAGAGTGTATGTGAAGATCAAATCCTTGGCCCTGCCTTTGGATCATATATATGAGAGGTATTACAGTGTGGTGGGTGATGTTTTGAAGTCCTGTATATCTGAGTTTGATTATTGTCTTCAGCAAAAAATTCACCAATGTTTAACTGCTCTGCCTCTCAGTTTCTTCATTGTGTTCTTGTCAAGATGGAAGGATACTTGATGTATCTTTGTATATCATATATATGTGTATATATTACTGGAGTGGGTAGCCATTCCCTTCTCCAGGGGATCAACCCAAACCAGGGCTCAAAATGGGTCACTGGCATTGCAGGTAGATTCTTTACCATCTGAGCCACTAGGGAAGCCCAAATAAAAGCTCCCCCATATTATATTTGAAAGGAGAAAGTATTCAACTATTGGCTTTGATAATTTTTTTTTCTGGTATGTCAAATTTCTTAGTTTTTATTATTTTCCAAAATTTTCAAATTTCTTAATATTTTAGCAGCATTTATTTACATTAATACTTGACTGTGTTTCTTAGTATAATCATAAAGTTCTGAAAAACAATAATGCTGATATTTCTACAGTTTTTGTAGCTTATAAAGTGATTACAAAACCATGTTCATTTCACCTGGTGAAGTTGGTAATTATCTTATTCTACAGATGAGGAAACTGAGATTCAAAGCAGTGAACTGTTTTAACCAGTTTCAGTGTTCATGAGAGACAGACCTGGGACTGGTCTCTAGGATATAAATCTCACTTTTCGCTTTATCACAGTGATTACTTAGGGGTAGATGGACACAGTGGGCTTCCCAGGTGGCTCGGTGGTAAAGATCTTCCTGCAATGCAGGAGAAGTGGGTTCAATTCCTGGGTCAGGAAGATTCCCTGGAGAAGGAAATGGCAACTCATTCCAGTATTCTTGTCTGGGAAATCCCATGGACAGAGGAGTCTGGCAGGTTACAGTCCATGGGATTGCAAAGAGTCAGACATGCCTTAGTGAGTAAAACCAAAACCAAAGAACCAGATGGACACAGTAATCTCTGAGGCCACCTCTGCCATAGCCCTGCTGGAGTGTCTGCCCACATGTGCCAGTGGACGGTGGGTGACCGAGGCTGTGAGTTCTGCCAAATTATATTTAGAATAGCTCAAAAGGTTCTATTACTAATTAGCACTGTCTGTATTTTCTGACCTGTTATTCTGAATAGAGACAGATTAAGGGCTCATTGTCATATGTAGACCAAAAATTAATTAATGAAACTTCTGCCTGCGGTCCTCTATGTGCTTGGAACAGACATGAAAGAAGTAGATGCTTTATAATAGAAAGAATCTAAAGACTTGGGTTTCAGTCCCAGATGTGCCACTTCTGCCTGTGTCAATGCTCAAGTAACTTTCTCTCTGCAAGCCTGGTTTATTTACCTGCAAAAAGGGAAATGATAAAACTGTGCATGTTTAC
Source organism: Bubalus bubalis (assembly GCF_019923935.1). Lineage (NCBI taxonomy): Eukaryota > Metazoa > Chordata > Mammalia > Artiodactyla > Bovidae > Bubalus > Bubalus bubalis. The sequence continues at coordinate 52,048,771 of NC_059165.1, read as the reverse complement.
TTAAAAGAATTATGAGAATCAAACGAGATAATACATATCCATAATGGTTAATGTTGGTGTTTATTATGGAACAGTATGTTTTATCTTTAATTTTCATGACAGCTAAATGAGAAACTTAACTAACCCTAACCCTAACCCTAAGCCTAACCCTAACCCCTAACCCTAACCCTAACCCTACTCCCTTTTAAGTGTGAGGCCCATAGAGGTTAAATAGTGTTTCTGAGTCACATTTCTGATTAGTGGTGGAGCCAGGCCCAGGAGTCTTATTCTAGACTCTTCACTTTTGAATATTATTAGTTACAGTCATTAAAAAAACAAAAAACAAATGCCCCCAGCTTTCAAGGAATTTATGGTATAATAGTGTCACTATATCATGTGAGGATATAAGAAAAAAAATCATTCTAAACTTCATACATTCACTGAGGATGGAGGCTGTAAATGATGCACACTTGAATAAAAATCCTACTTGCTTTTTGTTAAATCTGCCTCTGTCTCCCAGTCCAGTGCTCTTTCCGCGGTGCCCTAAGTTCCCCTCATTCCTCTGCATGTTCCAAATCAGTGCCACTGACTTCCTCCAGTCATGGCTGACTACTGCATAAAGCATGAGCTGAGACTTAAAGTACTTACCAGCCTGGCAAGTCAGGATTAAGACAAGCAGTCCCCAGACAATTGTCAGCCGAAGCACTGAGACAGCCATGTTTGTAGCAGTGGGTATCGATGCAGAGAAATTGTTCCGATGCATCCGAAGTCTTGCTCCATTTATAGGGCATTTATAGCTGACATCATCTGCTATGGAATTTAGGTTGTTGCATAATATATCAGTAGAGCTTGCTTCTGAATCTCTACTAATGGGCCCTGCCCTATCTTTAAAACCAAGAGTTTTACAGGTAGGAAAAGAAAAACCCTCTTGGTATTTTTAATGTGTGTTTTATAAATGACACTGCAATCATTCTTTGGCAGTTATTTCTGTGCCAGGGTTGACAATTGGGTGAGGATCATGCAGAATTGCTTTCCTGTGCCAAAGAACAAGCAATAAACCGGTTGGCAAGGTGTGCCTACTCTCCTCCCTGTACACTCTGCTTCCTTCCTTGCTCTGAGCCAGTGACCTGTCCCCACCTGGGCTTGCCCATTCACACCCACATGCTGTGCTCATGCCCTTTTGTTTTTCCTGTATATGTTATCATCCCTATTATCTCCCCTTGCTGCGTCCCCACTTATTCCTCAAGCTCAGGTTCAAATGCCCTCTCTGCAGAACCTCCATCATGGCCATTGCATCCCACTCCAGATAGTTGCTCCGTCACCAGCCATATATCCTCCTTGACTAGTTATTTGGGAGCTAAGTATTTTAATAGTTCTCTTCTCCTTTAGCCTATAGATCTCTTAAAGGCAGGGTACTTTATTCACTTTTGAATCCTCAAGGAGTCTAGCATAGTACTTGACATTAGTCTTGGCTTTCACTTCACTTCCCTGGGAACATTGTTCTGGTTCTCCAGGGAATGGCTAAGTGTTCTTTTTATGTACCCAATAGGCACCTGCTTAAATATCTCCACAAATTGACTGAAGGCTCCTTGAGGGCAAGTTTATCTTTTTCAGAATTTACATATATATATCTATTACTCAAGGCCTATAGCAGACATTAAAAAAGAGAAAAAAATTAAATTACAGCACTCACTGAAAGGTAATATTGGGTTTGACATGCTGTTATGTAAAATATCCTTCCTTTCAGATACAGACATTCAAGAAGATACAATTTGGTTCGAGTCTAGGTGATACTGCTTATTCTGAGGAATGATGTAATAAAACAGTTACCTGGAATAAGGATTTAGGGATGGTCCCTAAACTTACATGTTGAACAAAACTTGTACATCGTGAATGTCAGAGGATCCTTTTAATAAATGATGAAATTAACCAAGCTACAGAAATGGGCATTTCTGGTGTCACAGGGCCTAGGCTAGGTCCTCTTACTCTCAGTTTAGTACTTGAAAGCCATCAAGAAGCTCTGCTTGGATGCTTTCAGGCCTCTCCAACCTATCTTCTGGTTCGGTCTTTCCTATAGAGAGGGTTGTGACCTGGAGATTGTGTTCCTAGTAGGGAGATTTCAGCAAGTTAGATTTATGCCTTCAGGGTCACTGCTTAGGACTGAGCATTGTGCTCTCCAAGAGCCTAGTGGGGAAATAACATTCAAGCTAGCCCTGCCATGGACCCTGACATGTGCCTGTATTTGCAGGCTAACAATTCCTTTTGCTTTGCACAAGCTTCAAGTTCTCAGGGCTTAATCAGCCAAGAGAGTGGTGTGTTTTTCTAATTCACCACAAGGATGCTGTGCAGGCAAGCAAAAGCTCTGGGTATTACAACATAGGGCCTGCTGGCTTATCAAGGATATATCAGCTAAATGGGGCATGGAGATAAGTCTGCATACTCCATGTAAAGGCTCATTTAATGAAGAATGAATGGCTCTTGGTAGTCGGGTGTCAAAGAAATAGCACCATCCTCGGGGTCAGAATAGTGCTTCTTCTCTCTTATTTTTATTATTTTTTAAAAATTCATTTCTGTTGGAGTATAGTTGATTTAGTGTTGTGTTAGTTTCTACTATATAGCAAAGCAAATCAATCATACTCATACATATCCACTCTCTTTTAGATTCTCGTACCGCTGTGTGGCACTGCAGTGGCGGCTGCACGGCACTGGAGCAACTGTGAGGATATAAGCCTGTCCAAGGGCAAAGGCGCCCCAGCAAGACGGTGGGCGCTGGACCAGTGGCTGCGTGGTGCTGGAGCAGTGGCTGTGTGGCACTGAAGCGGCTGTGAGGAGATACCGCATGTCCAAGGGCAAAGGAGAAGCCCCAGCAAGAAGGTAGGAGGGGCAAAATAGTGTTTAGAATCAAACCCATACCTACCAGAGATGCTCAGAGGGCTCAAACAAATCCGTGTGCACCAGGATCCAGAGACCCCATGGAGGCTGAGACAGAACTGTGTTTGAGTGTCTCCTGCAGAGGTACAGGTTGGCAGTGGACTGCGACAGGAGCAGGGGCTCTGGGTGCAGCAGACCTGGGTATGGCATAAGCCCTCTTAGGGGAGGTCGCCATTAACCCCACTACAGAGCTGACAGAACTTACACAGGACTGCGGAAACATACACTTGGAGGGCACACACAGAACCCATGTGTGCACCAGGACCCAGGAGAAAGGAGCAGTGACCCCACAAGTCACTGACCCAGACTTGCCCAGGAATGTCCAGGAGTCTCTGGTGGAGGTGTGGGTCGGTGGTGGCCTGCTGCAGGGCCGTGAAAGGTTGTTGCTGAACCATGAAAGATGCTGGGATTCTTGGCCTCTGGAGGAGAAGAATTCAATCTGGAGCCAGAGAAGAGGCGTGATGGTTCAGAGCTTTTGTGTAATAGAGTTTTATTAAAGTATAAAAGGGATAGAGAAAGCTTCTGACATAGACATCAGAAGAGGGCAGAAAGAGTACCTGCCAGAGTCCAGCTCCAGCAGCCAGGGATTCAACGTGAAGGGGTGAGTGGTGTCGGTGAGAGAGAAACTGAGGCAGCCTCTCAGTTTTCTTGGACTGACTGTTTATTTCAAGCTTATGATTCTCTTTTATACTTTTACAAAAGCGTTAGGTCAGAGGTTTGATATTTTTAGTTCCCATTGACCCAGATTTATTTTTCTCCAGAAATCATTGTTGCCCCTCAAAAGGAGCTCCTTCCTCAGCTATACTCTTATCTACTTTTTCTCATGTGTCCTTGTGAATACACTGTAACTCATGCTAATGTCTGGGCTGCATACCACATTCCTCAGTTTATTTCTTATCTTTCTAAGTTCTGTTTGCCCCTAGTATCCTAAGCTCACGGGCTTCTACCTAATAATATCCCTAAAGTCCCTAATTTCTATAAGCTATAGTAGAATATGCTAACATTACAGCAATCCTTATATCTTTAGCTTCTAACGATTTTAATTATTCCTAAGCCCTAAATTCAGCAAACTCCTTTGCCATAAACACTTTTCTCACAAATGGGCTTTGGATAGCAATCCCTCCCATGCCCTCAAGCTGCAGCCTGTGTGCTCACCCTGGAACATTTTTTTGTAAAAGTCCTGGAACAAATGTCAGTGATTAACTTTATGAATTACTCTTTGAGCACAGCTGCAGAAGGCTTTATGCCTTCTTATGCTTCTCTCAAAAACAATAAGCACCTTAATATTCTCTTCAGTCAACTCAGCCGAGGAAAGGGAAAAACAAGTCAGAATCACAAAGCCTAACTCCTTCATTTCGGGTCAGTGCCTATGGAACAAAGGGAGGGGGTTTAGGGCCGTGCCTCCATTTTGTCAGTAATGCCTAATGCGGCTCTCGACAAGTACCCCCTTACTATTGTTAAGAATGGAGTTATATACCTTTTAATTAGTTATTACAATCAATCAAAAGCATGTGAAAATTTTACCAGACCCACTCCCACAGTTTACATTTTAGGATAACAAGATTAGAATTTAACAATAGAAAGATCCTACCAGACCCACTCCCATAATATACATTCCAAGATATCAGGATTAGTCATAAGGTTTTCAGGAAGGAGAAACTGTCCTATAGCAGGATACATTGTTCTTGTATAATCCCTAGTACCGAGTTTAAACTGAGTTGTGTAATTGACTAAGACTAAGGCTGGATGGCATCACCGACTTGATGGATGTGAGTTTGAGTGAATTCCGGGAGTTGGTGATGGACAGGGAGGCCTGGCATGCTGCAGTTCATGGGGTCGCAAAGAGTGGGACACAACTGAGTGACTGAAATGAACTGAACTGAACTGAAGGGATGTAGAGGAAAAAAAAGTTTGTTCTTTTCTCCTCCTTGAGAATTCCAGACCCCTATCTCCACTTTGAGAGCCTCAGCCCCCTCTCCCCTTGGGGACCCTGGACTTCTCATCAATCTGCCTAGGAAGTGACTCTCAGTTGGGGACACTAAGTGTGGCAGTGCATGCATGGGACCTTTTGAAGGAGGTCACCACTATCTTCATTACCTCCACCAGAGTTTAGCCCCAACTATGGGAGGGAGGGAACACAGCTCCACTCATCCACAGAAAATTCGATTAAAATTTTACTGAGCATAGTCCTGCCCAACAGAACAAGGCCTGGTTTCCCCCTCAGTCAGTCTCTCCCATCAGGAAGCTTCTGTGTCTCTTATCCTTCTTCATCAGAGGGCAGACAGACTGAAAACCACAATCACAGAAAATTATGAGTAGGGGAACCCTAGACATACGTGGAGCGTTCTGACAAAACGTGGTCCACTGGAGAAGAGAAAGGCAAAATCAGTATTTTTGCCTTGAGAACCCCATGAACAGTATGAAAAGGCAAAAAGATAGGACTCTGAAAGAGGAACTCCCCAGGTTGGTAGATGCCCAATATGCTACTGGAGATCAGTAATCTGATCTGGAGTAGCATCTATCTATATCTGGAGAAATAACTCCAGAAAGAATGAAGAGACAAGCCAAAGCAAAAACAATACCCAGTTGTGGATGTGACTGGTGATGGAAGTAAAGTCTGATGCTGTATTGCATAGGAACCTGGGATGTTAGGTCCATGAATCAAGGCAAATTGGAAGTGGTCAAACAGGAGATGGCAAGAGTGAACATCTACATTTTAGGAATCAGTGAACTAAAATGGACTGGAATGGGTGATTTTAACTCAGATGACCTTTATATCTACTACTGTGGGCAAGAATCTCTTAGAAGAAATGGAGTAGCCATCATAGTCAACAAAAGAGTCCAAAATGCAGTATTGCATGCAATCTCAAAAATGACAGAATGATCTCTGTTCATTTCCAAGGCAAACCATTCAATATCACAGTAATCTAAGTCTATGCCCTGACCAGTAATGCTGAAGAACCTGGAGTTGAACAGTTCTATGAAGACTTACAAGACCTTCTAGAACTAACACCCAAAAAAGATGTTCTTTTCATTATAGGGGACTAGAATGCAAAAGTAGGAAGTCAAGAGATACCTGGAGTAACAGGCAAATTTGACCTTTGAGTACAGAATGAAGCAGGGCAAAGGCTAATAGAGTTTTGCCAAGAGAACGCACTGGTCATAACAAACATCCTCTTCCAACAACACAAGAGAAGACGCTACACATGGAGATCACCAGATGGTCAACACCGAAAAAAGATTGATTATATTCTTTGCAGCCAAAGGTGGAGAAGCTCTATACAGTTAGCAAAAACAAGACAGGGAGCTGACTGTGGCTCAGATCATCAACTCCTTATTGCCAAATTCAGACTTAAATTGAAGAAAGTAGGGAAAACCACTCGACCATTTAGGTATGACCTAAATCAAATCCCTTATGATTATACAGTGGAAGTGACAAATAGATTCAAGGGATTAGATCTGATAGATAGAGTGCCTGAAGAACTATGGACGGAGGTTTGTGACATTGTACAGGAGGCAGTGATCAAGACCATCCCCAAGAAAAAGAAATGCAAAAAGGACAATGCTTGTCTGAGGAGGTCTTACAAATAGCTGAGAAAAAACCAGAAACAAAAGGCAAAGGAGAAAAGGAAAGATATACCTATTTGAATGAAGAGTTCCAGAGAATAGCAAGGAGAGATAAGAAAGCCTTCCTCAATGATCAGTGCAAAGAAATAGAGGAAAACAACAGAATGGGAAAGACTAGAGATCTCTTGAATAAAATTAGAGATACCAAGGCAACATTTCATGCAAAGATGGGCACAATAAAGGACAGAAATGATATGGACCTAAGAGAAGCAGAAAATATTAAGAAGAGGTGGCAAGAATACACAGAAGAAGTATACAAAATCTTCATGACTGAGATCTTCATGACCCAGATAATCACGATGGTGTGATTGCTCACCTAGAGCCAGACATCCTGGAATGCAAAGTCAAGTGGGCCTTAGGAAGCATCACTATGAACAAAGCTAGTGGAGGTGATGGAATTCCAGCTGAGCTATTTCAAATCCTAAAAGATGATGCCATGAAAAGTGCTGCATTCAATATGCCAGCAAATTTAGAAAGCTCAGCAGTGGCCACAGGACTGGAAAAGGTCAGCTTTCATTCCAATCCCAAAGAAATGCAATGCCAAAGAATGCTCAAACTACCACACAGTTGTACTCATCTCACATGCTAGCAAAGTAATGCTCAAAATTCTCCAAGCCAGGCTCCAACAGTACGTGAACTGTGAACTTCCAGATGTTCAAGGTGGATTTAGGAAAGGCAGAGGAACCAGAGATCAGATTGCCAACATCCATTGGATCATCAAAAAAAGCAAGAGAGTTCCAGAAAAACATCTACTTTATTGACTATGCCAAAGGCTTTGACTGTTTGATCACAACAAACTGAAAAATTGTTAAAGAGATGGGAATTCCAAACCACCTGACCTGCCTCTTGAGAAATCTGTATGCAGGTCAAGAAGCAACAGTTAGAACTGGACATGGAACAACAGACTGGTTCCAAATTGGGAAATGAGTACATCAAGGCTGTATATTGTCACCCTGCCTATTTAACTTGTATGCAGAGCACATCATGTCAAATGCCAGGCTGGATGAAGCACAAGCTGGAATCAAGATTTCCGGGAGAAATATCAATAACCTCAGATATGCAGAGGCACCACCCTTATGGCAGAAAGCAAAGAAGAACTAAAAAGCCTCTTTAGGAAAGTAAAAGAGGAGACTGAAAAAGTTGGCTTAAAACTCAACATTCAGAAAACTAAGATCATGACATCTGGTCCCATCAGTTCACGGAAAACAGATCGGGAAACAATGGAAACGGAGACATAATTTATTTTTTTGGGCTCCAGAATTACTGCAGCCATGAAATTAAAAGATGCTTACTCCTTGCAAGAAAAGTTATGACCAACCTAGACAGCTTATTAAAGAGCAAAGACAGTACTTTGACAACAAGTGTTCATCTAGTCAAAGCTATGGTTTTCCAGTAGTCATGTATGGGTGTGACAGTTGGCCTATAAAGAAAGCTGAGTGCTGAAGAACTGATGCTTTTCAACTGTGGTGTTGGAGAAGATTTTTGAGAATCCCTTGAACTGCAAGGAGATCCAACCAGTCCATCCTAAAGGAAGTCAGTCCTGAATATTCATTGGAAAGACTGATGCTGAAACTGAAACTCCAATACTTTGGCCACCTGATGTGAAGAACTGACTCATTTGAAAAGACAGTTGCTTGGAAAGATTGAAGGCTGGAAGATCAGGGGATGACGCGGGATGAGATGGTTGGATGGCATCACCGACTCAATGGACATGAGTTTGAGTAAACTCCAGGAGTTGCGATGGACAAGGAGGCCTTGTGTGCTGCAGTCCATGGGGTCGCAAAGAGTTGGACACGACTAGTTACTGAACTTAACTAAACCATATAGGTTATTACAGAGTACTGATTAGGGTTCCCTGTGCTATACAGTAGGTTTCTGTGCTTAGTTCCTGAGCTGCTCAGGAACTGCTGCTCACTCAGTCGTATCTGCCTCTTTCTGACCCTATGGGCTATAGCCCACCAGACTTCTCTGTCCACAGGGATTCTCCAGGAAAGAATACTAGAGTGGGTAGCCTATCCCGTCTTGAAGATATCTTCCAGAGCCAGGAGTCAAACAGGTCTCCTGCATTGCAGGCAGATTCTTTACCAGCTGAGCTACCAGGAAAGCCCACAGTAGGTTCTTAACTAGTTATCCATTTTATATATAGTAGTGTGTGTATATCATTTCCAATCTCCTAATTTATCCCTCCACCCTTTCCTTCCTTGGTAACCATACATTTGTTTTCATCATCTTGGACTCTCTTTTGTAAATAAGTTCATTTGTATCATTTTTATTAGATTCTATATGTGATACCACATATTTGTCTTTCTCTGTTTGACATACTTCACTCATTATGACAGTTTCTAGGTACATCCATGTTACTGCAAATGGCATGATTTCATTCTTTTTAATGGCTTAGTAGTACTCCATTGCATATATGTACCACATCTTTATCCATCCTCTGTTGATGATCATTTAGCCTGCTTGCATGTCTTGTCTATTGTGAACCAATGCTTTGATGAGCATTGGGGTGCATGTAACTTTTTGATTTATGATTTTCTCCAGAATTATGCCCAGGAGTAGGATTTCCAGATGATATGGTAGCTCTATTTATAGTTTCCTTATAGTGCTTATACCAGTTTACATTCTCACCAATAGTGTAGGAGGATACCCTTTTCCAGACCCACTCTAGTATTTATTGTTTGTAGATTTTTTTTGTATATTTTGATTTGTGTGAGGTGATACCTTATTGTAGTTTTGATTTGCCTTTCTCTGATAATTAATGATATTGAGCATCTTTTCATGTACTTTTTAACCATCTGTATGTCTTCTTTAGAGAAATGTCTTTAGGTCTTCCACCCATTTTTTTGATTGGGTTTTTTTTTTTAATACAAAAAACTGCATGAGCTTTTTGTATATTTTGAAGACTAATCCTTTGTCAGTTGCTTCATTTGCAAATATTTTCTCCTACTCTTTGTCTTTTCATGTTTATGATTTCCTTTGCTGTGCAAAAGCTTTTAAATTTAATTAGGTCCCATTTGTTTATATTTGTTTTTATTTTTATTACTTTAGGAGGCGGATCAAAAAAGATCTTGCTGTGATTTATGTCAGCGAGAATAGTTGCCTTTTATTCCTTGCAGCACCCCTGATTGAATACTCTCCAGGCCTGACACTGTTTTCTCTGCTGTGTTCTAATCACTTCTCTTCTTTCAGTTGATTCATTTTAGCTTCAGATTTCAACTAAAATGTCTTTTCTTTTTGGTGAAAACTTTCATGATCCTCTAATTCAACTCATATTGCTCTATTACAATCTTTTCATTTATTTATTTAAAAATTTATTTATTTTAATTGGAGGCTAATTACTTTACAATATTGTAGTGGTTTCTGCCATACATTGACATGAATCAGCCATGGGTTTACATGTGTTCCCCATCCTGAACTCCCCTCCCACCTCCCTCCCCATTGAATACATTTCAGTCAGTTCTAATGAGGTGGGTGAAACTGGAGCCTATTATACAGAATGAAGTAAGCCAGAAAGAAAAACACCAATGCAGTATACTAACACATATATATGGAATTTAGAAAGATGGTAACAATAACCCTATATGTGAGACACCAAAAGAGACACAGATGTACAGAACAGTCTTTTGGAGTCTGTGGGAGAGGGAGAGGGTGGGATGATCTGACAGAATAGCATTGAAACGTGTATATTATCATATGTGAAATAGATCGTCATTCCAGGTTCGATGTATTACAATCTTTTATACACTCTATATTCTTCCTTCTTAGCACTTAAGTATTAATTTTTGTTTATTTTAATGCCTCTCTTTTAAGAAATGCTAAAATCTGTTCTATGTTGTTCACTAAGACAGCACTGCTTTCTAGGATAGTGCCTTAGGTATAAGAGAACCGGCAATATGTGCTAAATACATGAGTTAATAGTTTTCAGAAGAGAAGCATGGACTCATGTAATAGTTCTATCAGTTATTATCTGTGGGACTATGGCAAGTGATGGACACCACTCAAGTCTCAGATTCTTCATCTGTAAAATTGAGTCATAATTTCCTGCCTGTTTATCTGTACTATCTTGAGGATTTAGGAGTTAACAGATAAAATGCCTGATAAACTGTAAAGAACCTTTAATATGTGCCATATTTAAAGCATTTAAGAAGTTGTGACTTACCTTCCACTGGCGTAAGCAAATGAATCCGACTTTATGTAGAGGGGAAACAAATTATGAAAGACAGTTTCACCCAAGCTGGGAAGAGGAAATGGGGGCCTTCTTTCAGAATGCTGTTCTAGTGCTGCAAGAAGATAGGAAAATACAAGGAACATGGCATTCTTAGTTCTTGTGAACATTTCCATGCATAACTGAAAGTCATCACAGTTCTTTCTTCAGGTAATACTTGTAGTCTGCTTTGGAAATCTCATAGACAGATCTTGATGTGTGTGTTAGTGACTAAAGGCATGAGTTTTTGGATCAGACAACTGAGTTAGAGTTTCAGATTGCCACTTACAAGCTGTGTGTTTATGTGATCTTTAGGAATAGTTCCTAATTTCTTTATGCCTTGGATTCAGTGTCTAAAAAGAGGAATAATGTTATCTCTCAGGATTGTTATGAAAATTGGATGAAAAAAACACATGGAAACAGCACAGTATCTTATATATATAAAGTGAAAAATAAATGGTAAACCTGTTTTCCTATCCTGTTCTACCTTGGATTGTCCCAGAGGAGGGTGTGACTGCCATATAAGCAGCATTGGCAATAATAGTAATAATAAAACAACAAAAACAATAGTAATAGACTAATGTTGTTAACTCTGGCCAGGTATCAAACTAGATGAACTATATTGACAAAGCAGTTGAGAGGCTGCCATTATTATCCTGATTTTATATAAGGAATCTCAAGTTTGGGGAAGTTCAGTAATTTGCCTCGCATTGCAAATCATGTGTGTGCCAGAGCAAGGAACTGAACTCAAGGACATGATTTTGAAATTTGTGTTCTTTTTTCAATTTAATTTTTATTGGAGTATAGTTGATTTACAATGTGTTAGTTTCTGCTGTACAGCAGTGAGTCAGTTATGCATATACACATATCTGCTCTGTTTTAGATTTTTCACATATAGGTCTTTACAGGGTATTGAGTAGAGTTCCCTGTCAAAGTTTGTGCTCTTAACTATTACATTATTTGCAATGACACACGCTCAGTGCTGTAACTGATGAAAAGCCTGAGTCAAGCAAGGAGCCCTGCAGTCACCAGCCTGTTTGTGTAGATTCATCTGTTTTCCCCCAGTAAATTCCAGACTGCATGTTGACCTGAATCATTCACCTCTGATTAGCTCAGGTTGATGTATCAACAATTAGGCGTACAGAGTACCTCTAAATCCTTGGCAGAAAGTGAACTAGAGATAGGGCTTCAGAATTAAATACAGGTTACATCATAAAATTTGAGTTTCAGAGAACTAGTGAGAAATTTCTATAAGTATGTCCCAAATATTTCACAGAACATACTTCACTAAAAGAAATTTTGTTGGTTATCTGAAAAATAAATTTAACTGGGCGTACTAAAGTTTTGTTTGCTAAAACTGACAATGCTATCTGGAAAGGCCCTCATCAGTATTTTCTTACATTAAATCTCAGATCAGAGAGTAAAGGACAGGATGGAGAGGGAATCAAAGAAAATATTAAAAGATAGTACGTGAGATGTTAAAATCATACATGGAAGGAGGAAGTTATTGAAAAGCTCCAGTTCTATATTATCAAGTCTAGAGCATATTTCACTCCTGTGTTCATCATAAGGAAATTGTTAACCCCTCTGTTGTTCTTGGTTCAGTCTACCTGAAGTTTCAAACCAGCCCCAGAAGGGACACACATGTTTGCAGGAAGAACTCCCCTTCCCGTGGTATCCATATGCTGAGGAGTGGCTGTAATTTTATCACCCTAATCACCTTTGTACACATAACTTGTAACTTACTCAATCCTCATGCCACCCATCAATTTATTAATTTCTTATTCAGTGGACACATCCTGGGCTTGCACTGTTTGCCAGGTGCTCTGCAAGACTCCGGGGACAAAAGACAAAACAAAACACTAAACACCAGTCCCTGACCTCACCTTTGTTGAGGAGGCAAACAAGTAACCAAACAACTGCAATTTAAATAAGAGAAATGCTGATGGAGGTATGAACAGAAGACTATCAGGGAGTGGTAGCATTGCCCAAGGAGGCAGTTATGGGGGTACCATTTGTGTGGAGCCTGGAAAAGTGGGTGTGTATGTGTTCACTATACAAGCAAGCTATGGAGAAGATACTTCAGGTAGGAGGATGGCATCTGCAAAGGCACAGAGCAGAGCATTTCCAAGAATGACCCCTCAAATTCTTGAGAGTTGAAATCAGAAATGAACATTAAAAGTGAGCTAACTGAAAGTTGAAATGTATTTTTTAAAAAATATGTATTTATTTTTGGCTGCATCAAGTCTCAGTCACGGCAGAAGGGTTCTTCATTGCAGCATGAGGTCTTAGATGCCCCACAGCATGTGGGATCTTAGTTTCCTGACCAAGGATTGAACCCGCATTGCCTGCATTGGAAGCTTGGAGTCTTAGTCACTGGACCGCCAGGGAAGTCCCTATATACTTTAAATATGTGCAGTTTATTATACATCAATTATGCTTCAATAAAGTTAAAGAAGGTTACTCATGTACACTGAGATACAGATCTAAGCTAATTTTTGTCAATACAATGTCAATTTGGGCCAATAAGAGAACTGCTACATTTTGAAAGTTTTTTGACAACATCCATCATAGTTTTCTTTTAAAATTAATTAATGTATTTTAATTGGAGGATAATTACAACATCTTGATGGTTTTTGCCATGCATCAACATGAATTGGCCACAGGTATACATGGGCCCCTTTTGTCCCATATTTCCCCTCCCACCTCCCTCCCCACCTTATCCCTCTGGGTTGTCCCAGAGCTCTGGCTTTGAGTGCCCTGCTTCATGCATCAAACTTTCACTGGTCATCTATTTTACATATGTCATGTATATGTTTCTCTCTCTTTTTTTTTTCATGTATATGTTTCAATGCTATTTTCTCAAATCATCCCACCCTTGCCTTCTTCCACTGAGTCCAAAAGTCTGTTCTTTACATCTGTGTCTCCTTTGCTGCCCTGCATGTAGGATCATAGGTACTGTCTTTCTAAATTCCATGTATTTGTATTAATATATAGTATTTGTCTTTTGCTTTCTGACTGACTTCACTCTGTATAAAAGGTTCCAGGTTCCTCCACCCCACTAGAATCGATGGACATCTAGGTTGCTTCCATGCCCTAGCTATTGTAAATAGTTCTGTAATGAATATTGGGGTACATGTGTCTCTTTCAATTCTGGTTTCCTCTGGTATATGTCCAGCAGTGGGATTCTGGATCATATGACAGTTCTGTTCCAAGTTTTTTAAGGAATCTCTACACTATTCTCCATGGACATACCAGTTTGCATTGCCACCAACAGTGTAAGAATGTTTCCTTTTCTCCACATCCTCTTCAGCTCTTATTGTTTATAGACGTTTTGATAATGGCCATTCTGACCAGGATGAAACGATAGCTCATTGTGGTTTTAATTTGCATTCCTTTGATGAGTGATGTTGAGCATCTTTTCATGAGTTTATTAGCCATCTGTATGTCTTCTTTAGAGAAATGTCTATTTAGGTCTTTTGCCAGCTTTTTGATTGGGTTGTTTATTTTCTGGTATTGAGCTGCTTCAGCTGCTTGTATATCTTGGAAATTAATTCTTTGTCACTTGTTTTATTTGCTATTACTTTCTCCCATTCTGAGGACTGTCTTTACACTTTGCTTCTTGTGTAAAAACTTTCAAGTTTAATTAGGTCCCATTTGTTTATTTTTGTTTTTATTTCCATTACTCTGGGAGGTGCGTCATAGAAGATCTTGCTGTGATTTATGTCAGAGAGTGTTCTGCCTATGTTTTACTCTAAGAGTTTTATAGTTTCTGGTGTTACATTTATGTCTTTAATCCATTTTGAATTTATTTTTTGTGTGTGGTGTTAGAAAGTGTTCTAGTGTCATTCTTTTACATGTAGTTGATCAGTTTTCCCAGCACTGCTTGTTGAAGAGACTGTCTTTTCTCCATTGTACATTTTTGCCTCCTTTGTCAAAGATGCGGTGTCCATAAGTGCAGAGATTTATCTCTGGAGTTTCTATTTTGCTCCATTGATCAGTATTTCTGTTTTTTGTGCCAGTACCATACTGTCTTGACTGTAGCTTTGTAGTATAGTCTGAAGTTGGGAAGGTTGCTTCTTCCAGTTCCATTCTTCTTTCTCAAGATTACTTTGGCCATTCGGGATCATACAAATTGTGATATTATTCTTTTCTAGTTCTGTGAAAAAACACCATTGGTAGTTTGATAGGGATTGCATTGAATCTATAGATTGCTTTGGGTAGCACACTCATTTTCAATATATTGATTCTTCCAATCCAAGAATATGCTATATTTCTCTATCTGTGTCATCTTTGATTTCTTTCATAAGTGTTTTATATTTTTCTGTATACAGGTCTTCTGTTTCTTTAGGTAAATTTATTCCCAAGTATTTTTGTTGTTATTGTTGCAATGGTGAATGGGATTGTTTCCCTTTTTTCTCTTCCTGACTTTTATTACTGTGTAGGAATGAAAGGGATTTCTGTGTATCAATTTTATATTCTGCAACTTTATTATATTTATTGATTCAGTTCAGTTCAGTTGCTCAGTCATGTCCGACTCTTTGTGACCTCATGAACCGCAGCACGCCAGGTCTCCCTGTCCATCACCAGCTCCTGGAGTCCACCCAAACTCATGTTCATTGAGTCAGTGATGCCATCCAACTATCTTATCCTCTGTCATACCCTTCTCCTCCTGCCCTCAATCTTTCCCAGCATCAGGGTCTTTTCCAATGCGTCAGCTCTTCGTATCAGGTGGCCAAAGTATTGGAGTTTCAGCTTCAGCATCAGTCCTTCCAATGAATATTCAGGACTGATTTCCTTTAGAATTGACTAGTTTGATCTCCTTGCAGTCCAAGGGACTCTCAGAGTCTTCTCCAACACCACAGTTCAAGAGCATCAATTCTTTCGCGCTCAGCTTTATTAATAGTCCAACTATCACATCCATACATGACCACTGGAAAAACCATAGCCTTGACTAGACGGACCTTTGTTGGCAAAGTAATGTCTCTGCTTTTAAATATGCTGTCTAGGTTGATCATAACTTTCCTTCCAAGGAGCAAGAGTCTTTTAATTTCATGACTGAAATCACCATCTGCAGTGAGTTTGGAGCCCCAAAAAATAAAGTCTGACACTGTTTCCACTGTTTCCCCATCCATTTGCCATGAAGTTATGGGATTGGATGCCATGATCTTAGTTTTCTGAATGTTGAGTTTTAAGCCAACTTTTTCACTCTCCTCTTTCACTTTCATCAAGAGGCCCTTTAGTTCCTCTTCACTTTCTGCCATAAGGGTGGTGTCATCTTCATATCTGAGGTTATTGATATTTCTCCTGAGAATCTTGATTCCAGCTGTGCTTCCTCCAGCTCAGCATTTCTCATGATGTACTCTGCATATAAGTTAAATAAGTAGGGTGACAATGTACAGCCTTGATGTACTCCTTGTCTAGTAATTTTCTGATGGCATCTTTAGGGCTTTCTATGTAGAGGATCAAGTCATATGCAAACAGTGAGAGTTTTACTTCTTCCTTTTCAGTCTGGATTCTTGTTATTTCTTTTTCTTCTCTGATTGCTGTGGCTAGGACTTCCAGTCTTGTTCCTGATTTTAGAGGAATACTTTCAATTTTTCTCCTTTGAGGACACTGTTTGCTGTGGGCTTTTTATGTATGGCTTTTATTATGTTCAGATATGTTCCTTCTATGCCTCCTTTCTGGAGAGTTTTTATCATAAATGTGTGTTTAATTTTGTCAAAAGCTTTTTCTGCATCTATTGAAATAATCATATGGTTTTTATCTTTCAATTTGTTAATATGGTATATCACATTGATTTGTGAATATTGCATCCCTGGAATAAAGCCCACTTGATCATGATGTATGATTTTTAATATGTTGTTGGATTCTATTTGCTAGAATTTTGTTAAGGATTTTTGCTTCTATGTTCATCAGTGATATTAGCCCGTGGTTTTCTTTTTTTGTGGCATCTTTGTCTGGTTTTGATATCAGGGTGATTGTGGCCTTGTGGAATGAGTTCGGGAGTTTTCCTCCATCATCATAGGGTTTAAAAGCATCCTTTGATCTAGCAACTCAGTTTTTGGAAATCTTTTATAAAGAAATAAAAACATCAGTGCATATGTATAAGGATGGTTATTTCAACATTCTATAAAAGCTGAAAAAATAAAATATGAATGCCCATCAAAAGGGAAATTATAATATCTTAAATTCTGAGCTATCAGGTGGCTTTTTAAAGGTTTTTATCTATGTCTCTAAAGTAAATACAATGACATATTGTAAAATGAGAAGGGCAAGCTGCAGAGTACTGGGAACATATCCTTCTCCCTCTATGTTTGTATGTATATTTGGATTGCCAGGAGAATGGAGTCAACTATTGGTTGTTGGAAGGGCTGATTGGGGATAATGGTGTTTGAGTGGGAGATGGTTACTTTTTTTTTTTTAATATACTGAATGTCATTTAGGCTTTAATGGTTATTTGTTCTTTGACAAATCTGTTCAGAAAGCAGTATAATGAGCACTACCTTTTTGAAATCAGTAAATGCTGAGATTCAAAAGGTGAGAAAAGCAAAGTCCTTGGCTTCTCCATGAATACAGCCTAGTGGAGGAAAATGGATAATTTAATAATCACAGTGACATGTAACTGCAAACTACACGAGTTTCAAGAGTAGAGGAGAGGAAACTATAGACAGGATTGTGGGTGATGGAGCAAGTGATGGAGCATAGGGAATCTCTGAGGAAGCAGTGCATGAACTGAAATCATGAAAAGTGATAGTTTAGTAGGTGAAGTGTGATGAAGTTGGGAAGAATTTCCACTCTGAAACAACAGTATTAAAATATCTCTAGGGCAGAAAGGACCATAGTATGTTGGGAGAACAGATAAAGGTCTGGTAGGACTAAAGTGTGGGGAAGAAGGAGGATGGTATTTTTAGATAAGAGGTAGGCAAAGGCTAGATCATGCATTACCTTCAGGGTGCCAATAGTAATGTTTATTTATTACTAAGATATAGTGTCTAAAAGCTTTGGGAAGCCATAAGAAGGTTTTCATCAAAACTCAGATGTTCAGCATTTGGTTTCAAAAATGTCACTTCACATGCCCCAGTGTGGAAAATCAACTGGGTTAAGGAGAGATAGAGTGGGAACATGCTTGTTAGGAGGCTGCTTAGTATTAATAATGATCAGGCAAGTGATGATTGGGACTAAGGTGGCTGCACCAGATCAGCTAGGCAGCTATTTTAATAATCTAGGCAGGAGATGAGGGTGGTTTGGACTCAGAGCAGTGGTAGAGAAGATGGAGAGGGATGCATGCATTCTCCATAGCTGTTGTGTTTCTTCAGTGTCACATGGACCTCTATAGGCTATCCATGTAATTGATGCAATGAATTAATTGACAAATGCCAGCTGATATGAAATCTGCAGGTGTAATTATAGGTTTAATGGATCCCATTTTGGAGGGCTTTTTTTTTGATTGATATATTTTAAAATTAATTAATTTTTATTGCATTTCAGTAACTTTATTGAAAAGTATATCCCTTAGTACCAAAACATAATGGGAGTTTGGTTAGGTTATCTCTGGCAACTCAAAATTAACACTGATGTATTAAAAATATTGAAATTTATCAGTGTGTTGGAAAAACTGTGAAGTTATCCATAAAACATGGTTTACAAAACTATAAGATATGCTGTGGTTCTTTGGTTTATTTTCTAATGCGTGTATACACATAACATGATGTCAAAATTGGGTACAGCCATTCCTGGATGGATTCAGGCTACACATTGCCCTGAGTTACTCTCTGCAACACTTAAACCCTGTAGATCTCTGAACACTACACCTCAGCAACCTTGTAATTATGAAGTTGCCTACTCACCTTTCTTAATACTTCCATTTGGCACAGTAGGGGCAATTAATGTAAGTATATTCTCTTCCTTTTAAGCAAAATTCTAAGTTAGAACCAACAAGTTTTATAAAAACAATCCTCAGTAAAAACTTATGGAGTGTTAAAAAGTTTTCAGAGTGATGCTAATTTGAGTTACTAGTACAGCAAAAAATAATTTTCTTGATGGGACTAGACTGAGGCAGTAAATTTTGTATAAAACTTTTAAAATCAAAGATATAAACATCACCTGTTTTCTAGAAAAATATTAAAGATAACTTCAGTTCAGTTCATTTCAGTCACTCAGTCGTGTCCAACTCTTTGTGACCCCATGTAAGCCAGGCCTCCCTGTCCATCAACAACTCCAGGAGTTTACCCAAACTCATGTCCATTGAGTCCGTGAGGCCATCCAACCATCCCATTCTCTGTCATTCCCTTCTCCTCCTGCTCTCAATCTTTTCCAGCATCAGGGTATTTTCCAATGAGTCAGCTCTTCGTATCAGGTGGCCAAAGTATTGGAGTTTCATCTTCAACATCAGTCCTTCCAATGAGCACTCAGGACTGATCTCCTTTAGGATGGACTGGTTGGATCTCCTTGCTGTCCAAGGGACTGTCAAGAGTCTTCTCCAACACCACAGTTCAAGAGCATCAATTCTTTCGCGCTCAGCTTTCTTTATAGTCCAACTCTCACATCTATACATGACTACTGGAAAAACCATAGCCTTGACTAGATGGACCTTTGTTGGCAAAATAATATCTCTGCTTTTTAATATGCCGTCTAGGTTGGTCATAACTTTTCTTCCAAGGAGTAAGCATCTTTTAATTTCATGGCTGCAGTCACCATCTGCAGTGAGTTTGGAGCCCCCAAAAATAAAGTCAGCCACTGTTTTTACTATTTCCCCATCTATTTGCCATGAAGTGATGGGACTGTATGCCACGATCTTAGTTTTCTGAATGTTGAGCTTTAAGCCAACTTTTTCACTCTCCTCTTTCACTTTCATCAAGAGGCTCTTTAGCTTTTCTTCACTTTCTGCCATAAGGGTGGTGTCATCTGCATATCTGAGATTATTGATATTTCTGTTGGCAATCTGGATTCCAGCTTGTGCTTCATCCAGCCCAGCGTTTCTCATGATGTACTCTGCATATAAGTTAAATAAGCAGGGTGACAATATACATGTCCTAGCTGTTGTAATGGCACCCCACTCCAGTACTCTTGCCTGGAAAATCCCATGGACAGAGGAGCCTGGTAGGCTGCAGTCCATGGGGTCGCTAAGAGTCGGGCACGACTGAGTGACTTCGCTTTCACTTTTCACTTTCACGCATTGGAGAAGGAAATGGCAACCCACTCCAGTGTTCTTGCCTGGAGAATCCCAGGGATGGGGGAGCCTGGTGGGCTGCCATCAATGGGGTCGCGCAGAGTCGGACACGACTGAAGCGACTTAGCAGCAGCAGCAGCAGCTGTTGTAAACAACGCTGCAATGAACATTGGGGTACATATGGCTTTTTCAATTTTGTTTTCCTCAGGGTATATACCTAGGAGTGGGATTGCTGGTTTTTTCCCTAGTTTTTAAAGGAATCTCCATACTGACTTCCACTACTGGCTATATCAATTTACATTCCCACCAGTAGTGCAAGAGGGTTCCCTTTTCTCTACACCCTCTCCAGAATTTATTGCTCTTGAATTTTTTGATGATGGCCATTCTGACTGGTGTGAGATGGTATCTCTTTGTAGTTTTGATTTGCATTTCTGTAATAATGAGTGATGTTGAGAATCTTTTCATGCGTTGACTAGATCTTTTGCCCACTTTTGATTGGGTTGTTTTTCTAGTATTGGTTTTTATGAGTTGCTTGTATATTTTTGAAGTTAATCCTTTGTCAGTTGTTACATTTGCTATTATTTTCTCCCATTTGGAGGATTGTCTTTTCGCCTTGTTTATAGTTTCCTTTGCTGTGTGAAAGCTTTTATGTTTAATTAGGTCCTACTTGTTTATTTTTGTTTTTATTTCTATTACTCTAGGAGGTGGGTCATAGAGGATCTTGCTGTGATGTATGTCATCGAGTTTCTGCCTATGTTTTTCTCGAAGAGTTTTACAGTTTCTGGTCTTACATTTAGGTCTGTAATCCATTTTGAGTTTCTTTGCTGTATTGTGTTAGGAATTGTTCTAATTTCATTCTTTTACATGTAGTGGTCTGGTTTCCCCACCAGTGCTTACTGAAGAGACTGCTTTTGTCCCATTGCATATTCTTGCCTCCTTTGTCAAAAATAAGGTACTCATAGGTGTGTCAACCCACTCCAGTGTTCTTGCCTGGAGAATCCCAGGGACAGGGGAGCCTGGTTGGCTGCCGTCTATGGGGTCACACAGAGTTGGACACGATTGAAGCGACTTAGCGGTAGCAGCAGCAGCATAGGTGTGTGGGTTTATCTCTGGGCTTTCTATTTTGTTCCATTGGTCTATATTTCTGTTTTTGTGCCAGTACCATACTGTCTTGATGACTGTAGCTTTCAAAGATCTTCATCTATGTTTGTATGTACATTTGGATGGACAGGAGAATGGAACCAACTATTGGTTCTTAGGAGGGCTATTTGGGGATAATAGTGTTTGAGTGGGAGATGGTTAACTTTTAAACTGTATGCATTTTCCCTGCTTTCCCCGTCATTTTTCCCTTTAGAGTGAGTGTATGCTACTTTAATCATTTTCGAAGAGGAATTTTGAATAAAGAATCTTCAAGTATCATATCCTTCATAAAAATATCTTGGTCATATCTTTGAGCTAATCCATGACAGAATTCACCATTTCTGCTATGGGCTCACACTGTACACAGTTCTATTGTAGTATGTATTATTTTGAGTCAGGGATTATTGTTTTATTTCTGACACCTTCATTAATCTACAGTTTCCTCAAGTGTGGGCCATGCCTTATTTATCCTTGAATACCATTTGCCTACAACATGACTAGCAAATAGACAGTGATGAATAAATGTAATAAATGTTCAGTGAATGCTCATTAGATGTGTAAATGGAAATTAAGAGCCAATGGCAGAGTGGTTCAGGAACTCCAGTAGAATGAGAACCAGAGCTCAAATGGAGAGACCAGGTATAAACAAGGAAAGTTAGTTAAGAGTCTAGTGGCTTTGACTCTTCTAGCAGTTAGAGCTACGGTTGAGGATAGAAGCAACATTCCAAAAGAGGTACTTGATCATGCCTTTGGCATATGGGATGGAATGAAAGGGAGTTAACAAAAAATTAAGCATAAAGTAATCACATGGAAATAATGAATTTCCCCCAAATTATGAAGGCCCTTGCTCTGAATTCACAGTATAAAAATTCCTATACCAGTCATATGTAATTTGGGCTTCCCTGGTGGCTTGGCAGTTAAGAATCCACCTGCCAATGCAGGAGACAGGACCTGCAAACAATGCAGGTTTGATCTCTGGGTTGGGAAGATCCCTGGAGAAGGAAATGGCAACCCATTCCAGTATTCTTGCCTGGGAAATCCCATAGACAAGGGAGCCTGGTGGGCTATAGACCATGGGGTCACAAAAAGTCAAACATGACTTGGCAACTAAACAACAACAATAATGTTTATTAACGTATGAAACCCAAAGTTTAAAAGATTCCAATAGAAGAAACTCTAGGATAACTTCACTAGTAAATTCTATCAGGGAATAAATGATAGTGCATCTATAGAAGACTTATTCAGAATGCAGAAAACAGGCTTCTTGGTCCTGTGGCTAAGACTCCATGCTTCTTATGCAGGGGTCCAGGTTTAATCACTAGTCACAGAACAAAATCCCACGTCACAACTAAGAGTTTGCATGCTGCAGCTAAAATCCCTTGTGCCTCAATGAAGATTGAAGATCCTGTATGATGCAATTAAGACTCAGTGAAGCCAAACAGATAAATAAATAAATATATATATTTTAAATGTAGAAGCGGGAACAGTTCTCCACTAATTGTTTTAAGAGCTTTATTGAGATGTAGTTCACATACTATACACTTCAACCTTATAAAGCGTGTAGTTCAATATTTTTTAGTGCATTCATGGAGCCATCATAATCAGTTTTACCATTTTTTTTATTGCCCCTGCAAAGAAACCTATACCCAGTAGTAGTCATTCCTCATTTCTCCCTAATCCATCCACCTCCAGCCCTAGGCAATCATTAATCTGCTCTTGTTCTCTATAGATTTGCCTGTAAGGAACACTTTATACAAATGTAATCATACAATATGTGGCCTTTTGTACCTGGCTTCTTTCACTTAGCATAATGTGTTCAAGGTTCAATCATGTTGTAGTGTGTATTACACTTCATTAAGTTTTATTACTAAATAATATTCTTCTGTATGGATGTACTGAATTTTATTTATTTATTCATCAGTTGATAGAAATATGAGTCATCTCCACTATTTGCCTATTATGGATAATGCTGCTATGGATAGTCTTATACAAGTGCTTAAATGGATGTATGCTTTTATTTCTCTTAAGTATACACATAGGTAGGAATAGAATTGCTGGGTCACATGCTAACTCTGAGTTTAATCTTTTGAGGAACTGCCAGATACTTCCAAAACAGCTGCACTATTTTACATTCTCATTAGCAGGGTATGAGGGTTTCCATTTCTCCATGTCATAACCAGCCCTTGTTGTTATGTCTCTTTTTATTCTAGCCATTCTAGTAGGTGTGAAGTAGTATCTCATTTTGCTTTTGAATTTCCTTAATAACTAATAATAATGAGAATTTTTTGTTGTGCTTGTCAGCCCTCTCATTTTACGAGGCCAACATTGCCCTGCTACCAAAATCAGAAAAAGAAACTACAGGATGAGAAAATTTTCGAAGAGTTGACTCATTGGAAAAGACTCTGATGCTGGGAGGGATTGGGGGCAGGAGGAGAAGGGGATGACAGAGTATGAGATGGCTAGATGGCATCACTGACTCAATGGACATGAGTTTGAGTAAACTCCGGGAGTTGGTGATGGACAGGGAGGCCTGGCATGCTGCGATTCATGGGGTCGCAAAGAGTCGGACACGACTGAGCGACTGAACTGAACTGAACTGATCCCTCATAAGCATGAACACAACATCCCTCCCCAAGAAAGTACTATGAGATCAAGTAAGTAAGGCTTATAACTATTGAAATTGAAAATCAATAAATGCAATTTATCATATGACTAGAGTAAAGAAGAAAAATCATGTAATCATATTAATTGATACAAAAATAATCTAAAAAATTCCATATTTATTCATTATTTATTTATTTTTGGCCACTTAGCATGCAGGATCTTAGTTCCCTGACCAGGAATCGAACTTGTACCCCATGCAGTGGAAGCACAGTGTCCTAACCACTGGACTGCCAGGAAAATCCCTCCATACTTATTACATGTATATACTTCAGCAAACCAGGAATAGAAGGGAAATTCCTCAATTGATAAAAGGTGTCTATAAAATATCCACAGCTAACTTCTTGTTTAATGTTGAAAGACGAATGGTTTCCCTCTTAAATCAGAAACAAAACATAGATATCCTCTGTAATTGCATCTTTCTGATATTGCGCTGGAGGTCCTTACCAATGTAGTACAGCAAGAAAAAGAATTAAAAGGCATACTGATGGAAAAGAAGATATACAACTGTTTCTATTCATAGAAGACATGATTGTCTGTGTAGAAAATCCTGAATAATCTACAAAAATGCTGTTAGAATTGATAAGTGCATTTAACAAGGTTGCAGAATGCAAAACTAAGATACAAAAATCAATTGCATGTGTCTGTGCTTGCAAAGAACAAGTAGAAATTGAGTTAAATATATATCATTTGTAATAGCACCAGAAAAAAATAAAATATATACATCTAACAAAATATATGTGTATTATGCATGCTGGTAACTATACAATTTTGTTAAAAAGAAATTTTAAAATGACCAAAATAAATTAAGACACTTACTATGTTCTTATATTGGAATACTGAATTTTTATTGCTAAAATGTCAATTCTTCCCAAAGTGATTTTGTATAGAAACTGAAAAAGTGATTTTAAAATTTATATGTTAGGGCAAAGAATTGAATAACCAAAAGAATTTTGGGGAAAAAAATGAGCAAAATCTATGGAGTCACTGCTCAGTAATTAACAGAATATTTTATTGGAGAAAGGATAGGTGTATCAATTGAACAGAATAGGGTTGAGAAATATGTGCACACTTGTATGGTCAACTGATATCAACTAAGATGCAAAGATCATCCAGTATAGAAATGATAGTCTTTTCAATGTTTGATGCTAAAACAATTGAACATCAATATAGAAAAAATAGGAAGAGAAATAATAAATTTTCACCTATACCTGTACAATATGAAAATTAATTCAAAATATGTCCTAGACCTACCTGTAAAACACTTAAACTCCAAAATTTCTAGAAAAAAATATAGAGGAAAATACTTTCGTCCTTTGGTAAGAGAAAGATTCCTTAGATATAGCACTAAAAACCTGATCCATACACACACAAAGACAGTATTAAGAAAAAAACAAAATGTGCTTTCTGGTGGGAATGTAAAATGAGAAAGCAATTTCTTATAAAATAATATATGTACTTAACCATATGACCCAAAAATCCCACTCCTAGGTATACTCAAGTGAAATAAATACTTGTGTTCACACAAAAAATATACATGGATATTTATAGTGGCTTTATTGGTAAAAGTCCCAAACTGGAAAGAATCCAGTGTTTATCAACTGGTGAATGGTTAAACCAACCATGGTACATCTATGTAAAGGAAGATTGCTAGTAAGAATGATCTGCTGATATGCGCAACAGTATATTGTATAATGCTAGCTTCATTTATATAATGTTTTCAAAATGGCAAAACTATAAAAAACAAGAAACAGAACTCTGATTGCCAAGCATTGATCAGGGAGAGAAGGGCTTATTATAAGTGGATATAAGGGAATTTTCAGGGTGATGGAAATTTTCTGTTATGAGTATGGTTGTAGTTAGAAAGCTTTTTCTTTGGTACAACTCACAGAACATCATGTTAAAAAGATCAATTTAAACTGTGCAAATTAAACCTTAATATTTTACTATAGGTAAATTATATCCAAATAAAAAGAAAAAATTATTAGCCTTGTTTCTGGTGGTAAACAATTGGACACAACTGAGTGACTAAGCCCTGCATTGCATGGTGGTGGTAGTCAGGGTGGTTAGGATATATAATGGGGTGATAGCTTACATCTGTATTCCAGCCATGCAACTTAACTTACCTTTCCCCTTTCTTTCTTTTTTTTTTTTTAATTTTATTTTATTTTTAAACTTTACATAACTGTATTAGTTTTGCCAAATATCAAAATGAATCCGCCACAGGTATACATGTGTTCCCCATCCTGAACCCTCCTCCCTCCTCCCTCCCCATTCCATCCCTCTGGGTCGTCCCAGTGCACCAGCCCCAAGCATCCAGTATCGTGCATCGAACCTGGACTGGCAACTCGTTTCATACATGATATTTTACATGTTTCAATGCCATTCTCCCAAATCTTCCCACTCTCTCCCTCTCTCACAGAGTCCATAAGACTGTTCTATACATCAGTGTCTCTTTTGCTGTCTGGTACACAGGGTTATTGTTACCATCTTTCTAAATTCCATATATATGCGTTAGTATACTGTATTGGTGTTTTTCTTTCTGGCTTACTTCACTCTGTATAATAGGCTCCAGTTTCATCCACCTCATTAGAACTGATTCAAATGTATTCTTTTTAATGGCTGAATAATACTCCATTGTGTATATGTACCACTGCTTTCTTATCCATTCATCTGCTGATGGACATCTAGGTTGCTTCCATGTCCTGGCTATTATAAACAGTGCTGCGATGAACACTGGGGTACACGTGTCTCTTTCCCTTCTGGTTTCCTCAGTGTGTATGCCCAGCAGTGGGATTGCTGGATCATAAGGCAGGTCTTTTTCCAGTTTTTTAAGGAATCTCCACACTGTTCTCCATAGTGGCTGTACTAGTTTGCATTCCCACCAACAGTGTAAGAGGGTTCCCTTTTCTCCACACCCTCTCCAGCATTTATTACTTGTAGACTTTTGGATCGCAGCCATTCTGACTGGTGTGAAATGGTACCTCATAGTGGTTTTGATTTGCATTTCTCTGATAATGAGTGATGTTGAGCATCTTTTCCTGTGTTTGTGAGCCATCTGTATGTCTTCTTTGGAGAAATGTCTATTTAGTTCTTTGGCCCATTTTTTGATTGGGTCATTTATTTTTCTGGAGTTGAGCTGTAGCAGTTGCTTGTATATTCTCGAGATTAGTTGTTTGTCAGTTGCTTCATTTGCTATTATCTTCTCCCATTCTGAAGGCTGTCTTTTCACCTTGCTAATAGTTTCCTTTGATGTGCAGAAGCTTTTAAGGTTAATTAGGTCCCATTTGTTTATTTTTGCTTTTATTTCCAATATTCTGGGAGGTGGGTACCTTTCCCCTTTCTGGACTCAAGTTTCTCCATTTTTTCCAATGGAAAAAATTGAATCAATAATAACTAGAATAAAATATTTTCTAGTCTTGGCATTCTATGATGCCTGAAGAGTTGATTTCTCTGTGTGTGGTAATCACTTAATCGTGTCCTACCCTTTGTGACCTCATAGACTGTAGCATGCCAAGCTCCTCTGTCCATGGGATTTCCCAGGCAAGAATACTGGAGTGGGTTGCCATTTCTTTCTCCAGGGGATCTTCCCAACCCAGGGATCGAACCTGAGTCTCCTGCATTCCAGGCAGATTCCTTACCATATGAGCCACAAGTGAAGCCCTTGATTCCTCTAGTTGCTTTGTATTCCTTCAGTCTTTGAGACCAGTCACTTTGGTTGAGGTCTGGGCTGGGCTCACATTCAGAGTCATTACCATACATTACAGGTAGGTATGTGTTGTGGATGTCTAGTGCTGCAGTTGATCTGGCCACCACCCTTTATCCTTTGTATGCGTCCTTTACCAAGCTGTTTATGCCTGAGCCGTGAACAGCTACCATCAATAGTTACCCAGAGCCTCGGGGTAAACAAAACAAAGCAAAACATCTGTTGTGCACCCTGCTTGGCATCCTGTTTTCTGTCTCTCTTGATAGAATAGTTCAGTATCGTTTAGTAAACCTAATTCCTATTCCTAAGGCCCTCTTCCTTGTGAGAACTCATGCATTCCTCACAATTACCCTACCTGAAATCTAGGTCAAGATGGGTATAATTATCCTCATTTTGTAAATTATTAAAAAAAAAAGCAACAATGACAATGTAAAACAAACTAAGGTGTAGGCCTTTTAATTCACTAATCTCATGTCATGCTACTTATAAAGGGAGAGCTTAGATGTGAACTCAGTTCTATCCGATGAAAAACCAGTGAAAAGAATGTGTTTTACTTATTTCTATGGGCAGGGAGGCCTGGCGTGCTGCTATTCATGAGGTCGCAAAGAGTCGGACACAACTGAGCGACTGATCTGATCTGATCTGAGTCTGAAATATGGGAACCTGGTTACTTCTCATAAACTTTTGTATTGATTCCTACATTTGCTCATTTATCAACCAATCAATCCTCTCTGACCTTACTCATGAGGTAGGAATTCACATAAGATACAGATTTCGGAGTTATCACTAAAAAATAAAGCCATGGGAATAGCTGAGTTTCTTCAA
Source organism: Bubalus bubalis (assembly GCF_019923935.1). NCBI lineage: Eukaryota > Metazoa > Chordata > Mammalia > Artiodactyla > Bovidae > Bubalus > Bubalus bubalis. Next base: position 52,020,523 of record NC_059165.1, on the reverse strand, counting down.
GGATTGTGGATAGAATTAGAAGTGTACTTACACAGATGCTTGAGAAATATTATCATGTAAGGACCTCACAAAGCAAGAAGGCTCTGTAGGAGAAATTTAGAAAAAGATCTCAGAAAGAAAGAAGTAGAAAAGAGGCTATTTAGATGCTATAGAAACTAAGGGAAGAGAGGCTTAATGGAAGGAGACACTGTTCTGTTCTGTTGTTGTGGCTCCAAGATTCAGGGAGGTAAGTATTATGATATTTTATAAATCCAGCATCAAGGAAGCCTTTGATCATTTGCAGGAGTGCAAGTGGAGTGGTGGTGATAATTCTCAGTACATGCTGTGAGAGAATCCAGGAAGTAAATAGATTCCATGAGAACAAGCATTGCTAAGAGCTGGTTTCCTTCTCCATGAAACACAGGTGTCAGCAGCCCCACTCCTTTTCAGAAGTACGTGAAATGTAAAGAACATTAATATAAAGCAGAATATAATGAAGTCATCATCTTGGCATAGAAGAGAGAGAAAAGTCATATTCTGCGCTTGCTAATTCTACTGCTTTCATCTTATATGTCCTGTTAAACTCATCATTGAATATTATACAACTGTTTAAAATTATAAGTTTCACGTGATTGGGAAGGCTAAAATCAGAATTGGGATTATTCTCAAAGGTCGTATTCAGCTCATCAGCTGTTTAGAGCCTCATTCTGTTGTTCCCCCAGGTGTGCATCTAGACTCTGTTTGTACACGTCTAGAGACGGGCAGTTCACTCCTTCTTTAGATGACATAGTGGCTGTTCCATGGCATAGGCTTGTCTCTGAACTCAGGTCCGGCTGCTAGAAGCTCAAAAATCAATACCCGAGAGGCAAATACTAGTAGAAATGGAAAATGTTGCTTTTAATTAGAAAGCCAGAAAATCTAGGATGAAGGCAGACTCATTGTATCCAAAAACCAATTTCCAAGAGTCTGCTCAGCCATGAGAGGTTTTAAAGGGAAAGAGGGAAGTACTCTCAGTTAATTATTGAGATAGGGAATCAGAACTGTCGCCAATCCCCCATTCCCCTCTGCATGCACGCGCGTCATCTTCTTGTGGTCCTTCTTTAGATGCTATCTCAGTCCCATGGTTTGTTCTGGAGATTACTGAAGGGAAAGCTAGGGAGGAGATCTGGTCAACTGTTAATTACTTTTTCTTCATTTTTACTTTTTGGATCTGTAAAAGAACCAACAGGTTAGGCAAGGTATTATGTGATCAAAAGATCTGGAAGGTGTGCTTGGGCCAGAGATGAGTAGAGGATGAGGGTACCTGGCTTAAGGTTAGTTACAATATAGCTCTGCTAAAGTGACAAGAGAAAAGGGGCCTCCTGCAGAGAATTCTTTCCTGCCAGAAGCTGCTTACAAATCCCGACTGTTAGAACATCATTCCATGTTTGTGAGATTAGGAACAAAGGTCCATCTTCTGTAACTTCTTCATGTTAACACAAGGGGCCAAATTCTGAGCATGAAAGACATTGACAGGGTCTGCCACATCTCTTTGCTGACGGTTGTTTAGGTACCTGCTTACACATACAGGCAGAGCAAGCTACAGTTTTTTGGGTGCCACAAAGATACAGATTATTGTGAGCAATAATATTAATCCCATTTTCTTGAGAGCAATTCTTGGAATTGTGCTAGCTCTGAAAATGGAGGAGCTTATGCCATAGCTACAGTCTAGTCATCATGCAGTTAGCTTTTTAGCTCCGGTGGCAGCTGTCGTATTGGTGAAATGACTCAGGAATGTGCATCAGATACTGCATCTATGACTCCAATCATTAACTGCTTGAGCCTGCTCTTCTATGACTTTAGGGAGGCATGGGAGAGTTCAGTTTTTCTATAAATAAGAGGCAGAGGACATGGAGAAACCTTGGAACCTGGGGACTGGGGAGGCTGCACAGTTCTGCTCTAGTCCAGGCTCTGAGGTCAGACAGGAATAGGTTTGCGTGCTGTTCTACCGGTGATATCTTGGGTTAAGCTCTCTAAACCTCAGTTTTCCTATCTGTAAAGTGGAAATTATAATATTGATACTTAACTCTCAGACTTCTTAAGAGACTCAAGTGTGTTTACATTTGGTAAGAAAACGGCACAGCCGCTGGCACAAAAATATATTAAAGAAATGATAGATTTTATTCCATTGTTTTATTTTTGACAACTTTGACTTGTGGGATATTTCTTAATTGTTTAGGCCTAAAATGTTTTTGTCTCGTTTCTGAACGTTGGCTCTAATTTTTGCTCTTGGGTCTGAGCAGCAGCAGAGTTTAATCTACTTTCTTACAACAGTCCTTCATCATTAAATATTTCCTCCTTTGTGGTAAGCATCCTGATTTATTCAAAATTTCCTCAAAAGCCATGTGTTTTAAAGCCCCTCTCCATCTTTGTTGCTGTTTTTCTCAGTTTACTCCAAAGTGTTTCCATTCCTTCAGAGTGGAGATAGTGGCATTTGACCTGAGACTTGAAAGATTATTAATAGTGAAAGGCATAATTTAGATGTGTGGTTGGGAGTAGGGGGAGCAGGTGGGAAAGGGGCATTGCTGGCTGAGGAACCAGCAAGCAAAGTACCAGGTGGAAAGTTCTGGGGTATGTTCAGAGATGGTGAAGAATTAAGGTGCAGGGAAGCTCTGGGATGAGAAGTATTTAAAATTAAGCTTGAGGATATAGGTTAGAGGCTCAGGTCAGGGAGAGGCTAAATGCCATTCTAAGGAATTAATTCTATTCAATTGATGACAGAGATCCTCTGTGGTGAGTGTGGTCACACAGTCATTTTGGCTCATTACTTTGAAAGTAGCATGAGATGCAGCACAAGGGGTATTGAGAGTTTATAGTGATAGACACGCACATGTAAAAAGAAAGAGATCTTGAATAAACGACCTAACTTCAACCTCGAGGAACCAGAAAAAAAGAACAAATTAAGACCAAAGTTAGCAAAAAGGAAAAATAAAGCAAGGGCTTCCCTGGTGGCTCAGTGGTTAAGAATCCACTTGCCACTGCAGGAGACGTGGATTCGATCCCTGGTGGGGAAGATCTCACATGCTGCAGAGCAGCTCAGCCTGTGCACGACTGCTGCTGCGCCTAGGCTCCGGAGCCCGGGAGCCACAGCTATCGAGCCCAGGTGCCATAGCTGTTGGGGCTGGAATGCTCTGGAGCTCACACAACAAGAGGAAGCCAAGGCAAAGAGAAGCCCTCAGACCGCAATTAGAGAGGAGCCCCCACTCGTCATAATTAGAGAAAACCCTGCATAGCAATGAAGACCCAGTACAGCCAAAAATAAATAAATAAAAATTAAAAATATGAAAAAAGAAAAAACGTAGAAATATAGAATAAAAATCAGCAAACTAAGAATTTTTTTAAAGAAATAAAAATGGACAAATCTTTACCTAGACTAAAAAAAAAAAAAGAGAGAGAAGACTCAAGTAAGTAAAATCAAGAATCAAAGAAAAGAAATTATAATGGATGGCTCAGAAATAAAAAGGATCATAAAAGACTAACAGAAATAAAAAGGATCATAAGAGACTATAAGCCAACAGGCTGGATAACCTGGAAGAAGTGGGTAAATTCCTAGAAACATTCAATGTATCAAATTCAATCAAGAAGAAATAGAAAGCTTGAACAGACCAACAACAGCATGATTTTATCAGTAATCTAAAACATTCCAACAACAACAACAAAAAACCCAGGACAAAATGGCTTCATGGGTGAATTCTACCAAACATTCAGAGAATTAATATCAATCCTTCTTAAGTTCCTTTTAAGAAATTTAAGAAGAGGGACTACTTCCAAACTAATTGTATGAGACCATCATCACCCTTATACCAAAACCAGACAATGACATTTAAAGGAAAAAATATCCTTAATGAACATAGGCGGAGAATAAAATGGCAGTCGCCAGGGGTTGTTGGTAAGGGGAAATGGAGAGACATTGGCCCAAGTAGACAAAGGTTCATTTATGCAAGATAAGTTCTGGAGCTCTGATGCACAACACTGTGCCCATAGTTAATAATACTGTATTATACACTTGACATTCGCTGACAGGACTGGTCTAAAATGTTCTCACCACACACAAAGACAGTGGTAATCATGTGACATGATGGAGATGTTATGTAGGTTGATTGTGTTGATTACTTCACAATGTGTCTGGTTATCAAATCATTAAGTTGTACACCTTATATAGACATGACCTTGAATTGTCAATTAGACCTCAATAAAGACCATGCTTGCACAAAAAGCAATAACTTCAAAGTTTCAAGGAGAGATTGATGAGGAATTTAACACACACACACACACACACACACACACACACACCTCTCATGTCTTTGTGTATTTATATGTTTAGTCACTAAGTCATGTCTGACTCTTTTGCAACCCCATGGACTGTAGCCCACCAGGCTCCTTTGTCCATGGGAATTTTCAAGCAAGAATACTGGAGTGGGTTGCCATTTCCTTCTCCAGGAGATCTTCCTGATCCAGGGATCGAACCTGTGTCTCCTGCATTGCAGGTGGATTCTTTACTGCTGAGCCACTGGGGCTTCTCCCCATGTATGTATATATGTATATGTGTGTATATATATGTCCATGTATGTGTATCTACTGTCATACAAAGAATGTGAAATCCATGTGCTATGTTGCTGAATAGAATTTTTATTTTTTACTTCTACTTTCCATGTGACCAAACAATTAAACACAGATAAACAAATTAAAAAAATAAAAACTCTTCCCCCCAAAAGCAAACAAAAGCCTAACAGCTTTCAATCTAGAGATCTCTGGGTCAGTTTTTAAAATAATCAACTTTCTATTCAAAAAGAAAATCTGATGCTTTTTCATGTTACAGTAAATTTTGTTATTAAAGAAATGTTTAAAACATTATGAAAAATGTATCATATTAAACTTGTGTAAAATAAGTCATGTTTTAGTTGATGGCTAATAACGACTATCAGCTTCCCAGTTGGCTCAGACGGTAAAGTATCTGCTTGCAATGCAGGAGACCTGGGTTTGATCCCTGGGTCAGGAAGATCCCCTGGAGAAGGGAATGGCAAACTACTCCAGTATTCTTGCCTGGAGAGTCCCATGGATAGAGGAGCCTTGTGGGCTACAGTCCATGGGGTCACAAAGAGTCTGACATGACTGAGTGACTAACAGTCAAGTTACCTTACTTTGACTTCCCTTGTGGCTCAGACGGTAAAGCGTCTGCCTACAATGTGGGAGACCCGGGTTCGATCTTCCTGGGTCAGGAAGATCCCCTGGAGAAGGGAATGGCTACCCACTCCAGTATTCTTGCCTGGAAAATCCCATGGATGGAGGAGCCTGGTAAGCTACAGTCCTTAGGGTTGCAAAGAGTCAGACACGACTGAGCGACTTCACTCACTTAATGACTAACAAGTTAAAGATAATGAGAAAAATTAAGATTCTGAATAAATTTTCAGGGAATTTGACAAGGAGATCAATGAAAAATTTTCTCTACACGTAACAACAGATTAATAAAACATTTTTTTATTTAAAAAACTTTATTGGAGGGTAGTTGATTTACAATGTGTTAGTTTCTACTCTAAAGCAAAGTGAATCAATTATACATATATCCACCCTTTTTTGGATTCTTTTCCCATATAGGCCATCACAGAGAATTGAGTAGAGTTCGCTATAGAGTAGTTTCTCATTAGTTATCCATTTTATACACAGTAGTGTATGTATATCTGTCAATCCCAGTCTCCTAATGCTTCCCACCCCACCTTCCTCCCTTGGTAACCATATGTTTGTTCTCTGTGACTCTATTTCGGTTTTGCACATAATTTTATTAGAACCATTTTTTTAGATTCCACATATAAGCAATATTATACAGTGTTTGTTTTTCTCTTTATAACTTACTTCACTCTGTATGACAGTCTCTAGATCCATCCACATCTCTGCAAATGGCACCATTTCATTCTGTTTTGTGATTGAGTAATATTCCACTGTATATATGCATCACGTCTTCTTTATCCATTCCTCTACTGATGGACATTTCGGTTGCTTCCATGTCTTGGTGATTGTAAATAGTGCTGTAGTGAACACTGGGGTGCATGTATCCTTTCAGATTATGGTTTTCTCTGGATATATACCCAGGAGAGAGATTGCTGGATCATCAGTTCAATTCAGTTCAGTTCAGTTACTCAGTCGTGTCCGACTCTTTGCGACCCCATGAATCGCAGCACGCCAGGCCTCCCTGTCCATCACCAACTCCCGGAGTTCACTCAAATGCACGTCCATCGAGTTGGTGATGCCATCCAGCCATCTCATCCTCTGTTGTCCCCTTCTCCTCCTGCCCTCAATCCCTCCCAGCATCAGGGTCTTTTCCAATGAGTCAGCTCTTCGCATGAGGTGGCCAAAGTACTGGAGTTTCAGCTTTAGCATCATTCCTTCCAAAGAACACCCAGGGCTGATCTCCTTCAGAAGGGACTGGTTGCTGGATCATAAGGTAGCTCTATTTTTAGTTTTTTAAGGACCCTCCATGCTGTTCTCCATAGTGGCTGCACCAGTTTACATTCCCACCAACAATGTGGGAGGTTTTCCTTTCCTCTACTCCCTCTCCAGCATTTATTGTTTGTAGATTTTTTAATGATGGCCCTTCTGACCTATGTGAGGTGATACCTCTTTGTACTTTTGATTTGTATTTCTCCAATAATTAGTGATGTTGAGTATGCTTTCATATGTTTTTTAAAGCATCTGTATGTCTTTTTGAAGAAATTTTTGTTTAGATTTTTCACTCTTTTTTTTATTGGATTTTTTTTTATATTGAGCTGTACAAGCTGTTTGTATATTTTGGAGATTAATCCTTTGTTGGTTGCTTTGTTTGCAAATATTTTCTCTCACTCTGTGTATTGTCTTTTTGTTGATGGCTTCCTTTGCTGTTCAAACGCTTATAAGTTTAATTAGGTCCCATTTGTTTATTCTTGTTTTTATTTTCATTACTCTAGGCGGTAGAGCAAAAAAGAACTTGCTGCTATTTATGTTAGAGAGTGTTCTGCCTATGTTTTCCTCTAAGAGTTTTATAGTATCTGGTCTTAACATTTAGGTCTTTAATCCATTTTGAGTTTATTTTTGTGTATGGTGTTAGAGTGTATTCTGATTTAATTCTTTTACATAAAGCTATCCAGTTTCCCACCATTGCTTATTGAAGAGACTTTTTCCTATTGTGTATTCTTGCCTCCTTTGTCATAGATTAAGTGACCATAAGTGTATGGGTTTATTTCTGGACTTTCTGTCCTGCTTCATTGATCTGTATTTCTGTTTTTATGTTAGTACCATACTCTTTTGGATTACTATAGGTAAAGTTTATTTTGAATAATGACAATGTGAAAATAGTAAAATATATTCTTCCTATGAAATGTGACATGTTATTTACTTTCTGTAGAAATAACTGTAATGACCATTTCTTTGCATTAGGGGGTGTGGTTTTTACAATGATGTAGCCATCTTTTCCTTACTTTCAGTTTAGTTCAGTCACTCGTGTCTGACTCTTTGCAACCCCATGGACTGCAGCATGCCAGGCCTCCCTGTCCTTCACCAACTCCCAGAGTTTACTCAAACTCATGTCCATTGGGTCGGTGATGCCATCCCACCACCTCATCCTCTGTCATCCCCTTCTCCTCCTGCCTTCTATCTTTCCCAGCATCAGGGTCTTTTCCAATGAATCAGTTCTTCGCATCAGGTGGCCAAAGTATTGGAGCTTCAGCTTCAACATCAGTCCTTCCAATGAATATTCAGGACTGATTTCCTTTAGGATGAACTGGTTGGATCTCCTTGCAGTCCAAGGGACTCTCAAGAGTCTTCTTTAGAACCACAGTTCAAAAGCATTAATTCTTCGGCACTCAGCTTTCTTACTTAATCCTTCATATTTTCTCTTTCCCTTAAAAACATTCTTTGTTTTCTCCTCTGTCCTTGTCAACATAGTCGTTACAATTTGCATCTTGAAATTCTTCTTTCTTTAAATATGAGGTCTATTTCCCTTGCTCCCTTTCCCAATCCTGAGCTTGATTCATCTGCCCTCATTCTCCTCTTTCTTTTCCTCTTCCTCCTCTTCCTCATGTTCTTTGGGTGGACCAGCTCCATCCTCCACATTATCTTTATTATCTTGTTTTCATCCTCATCCTCTTTCCCTTCAGACCTGATGTTTTTTTTTCTTTCCTACCAACTCCCTGTAAGAGTGTTTTACTGCAGCACTTAAAAAATACTTTAACTTTTAGGATTGCAATCGCATAGCTAAATAAGTCATGATTTTTCTATTTTTTAATGTCTCATGGATCATCATGCCTCTTTCTTTTAAATGCATGCCACAAGGCCTTAAGTCATTTCAACTCTCTGAACATTGCGGATGGGATTTAAAGAATACTGGACCATACATTAGCATATCCTGAAATGTGCTTCATAGAACACCAAACTTTGTGTGCTTCTCCATGGAGAAAATAAAAAAGATAGGTGTAACAAATTAAGTTGGCACACTTATTTCTCTATCAGGAGAGCATGGTACACTTTTACTATATTAAAGGCTTCAAGAAGTTCGAAGTAAAACACTTCTTCAACTTGGAATAATCTGGCATTTCTGTCACTTATTGACAAAGCCTTCTTTCTTTCCTCCTTCCTTCCTTTCTTTCCTTCTCTCCTCCCTTCCTTTCCTTCCTGCCCCCATCTCTCTTTCTTTCCTTCCTTCTTCACTTTGTTCTCTCTCTCTTTCTGTCACAATAATTTGGAGAGATGTTAGACTGGTTCTTTAAAGACATTTGTAAATATTAAAGTTTGTGGGTCTATCTTAGAAAAGTCAGGCAGAAGGAGGATGTTTCTAAGAGTTCCCCTCAGTTGCTGGTCAGGACAACTCCCAGTGGGTATCAGGTTTCCCAAATGGAGGCATCAAAATTTAATAAAAGAGCAGGGGATTTAGGAGCTCCATTGGTGGAAGTCATCATTGAGCAAGTCTTTGGCCTTCAGTTTCTGCCTCTGTCAGAAGATGTGGGATCAGCCTGGTGACTCTGTCATGATCTGAATACTAGGATTACATCTGAGCTGTGTAGGAAATGTCCACTTGCCTGTGAGGGAGGAGAGGACCATGTGTTCATGCTATGAAGTTCAGAGGTGAACTCTAGTGCTCTTCTTGTTTGACTTAGAAGTAGAGTTTTCCCCAGTGAAGGTGGGCTTCCTCTCCCAGTGTAAGGATCTGGGGAGTCCTACATTTGGCTTGAAGAGGGCCTACTGACATAGATTAAGTGCCCAAACCTGTCCCACTTGCTTGACTCTGGGTTTCAAAAATATGGCCACAATCCAGAACAAAGGCCAAAGCTTGTGTCAACAGGTATTTTGATGTTATCCACCCTCCTACACCCTCCTGCATAAAGTTCCCAAGCCTTTAATATGAAGAAAAGAAGGATTCCTTATCAAGTTCCTGAAGTTTCCTTTCCTGTAAAATGATAAGTAGAAACTGTATAAGCTAGTGGATCCTGGTTTAGTGCAGTGAAAAGGAAAGTAGATAGTAGTGCACCAGCAATTTTGACAGGAGATTCGGCAATGATAGGTAGTGGGCATGGAGAAAAGGGTCCTGAGGTCATGGAGAAGGAAATTCTGGTCACATTCAAAGAAATTCTTCTACACGTCCAGATTCGAAACGGAGACTCGGGTCTAAGAACCAGACTAAAGTCCTGCTTATATAGGCGGTGCTGTGTAGTTTTTAAGAATTCAGATTCAGAGGAAGGCAAACCCAGATCCAAACCTGGGGGAAGAGATCATCCAGATGACACGACTGCTGGTCGACCTGAGGGGTGGACCCAGGCAATTGGAAGCTCCTCACCTTCTCCCCTGCCCTTGGAATATCTGTTTTCCCCACTAGTCCCATAGTAGGAGCCATTTGCAAGCCACAGCCTCAAAAGGGTAATAAGTTCTTAAGACCATTGGGACTAGATACATGACTGAACCCTCTTCAAGGCTTCAATATAAACATTTAAGATGCTGGCAGGCAGGTGCAGAGATCTACCTATCTTGTGGTATGCAAGACAAGCCTTGAACCTTAAAGTTCCCGTAGTAAGACTGCCACCTATGAATTTAGAGTGGTCTATCTCTTTAATAATTACTCACATATTTTGATAATTCAGCAAGAGATCTTGAACCTATATTGTATCATGATAAAGGAACCTGTCAGATGTCTCTGTTCAAATCCTGATCCTGCTACCAGTTTGGGAAAGTTACTTTAGCCTCTCTGAAACCTTGGAAGGTTATGAAGATTAAATGGATAATGAATCCATGAACCTGTTATTGGGGTCTTCCTTCTATAAGCATTCAGTGAAAATAGATATTTTCATCACTAATGTAGAATATTGGAGTTCTAAAATACAACTGAATGAAGAAGTTCATAAACATAGGCCCAGAGTGGAAAAATGACTTCTCCAAAGTTACAGAAATGTAAGGACTGGAACCAAGTTCTCCAAGCTCGAAGCTAAGTGTTTTTGCCTCTGAATACTCAGTGGTCTCCATTACATAGTATTTGAAACACATTTGAACAGTGGAGAAGTATGGTGTATGGTGACAAGTCCCATGGAACTCTGTAGACTTAATGAGGTCCTTTAACGTACTGGAACCTGGTGGTCCAGAGTCGATGATAAGAAAGAGAGAGAGAAAGAGGCTGATATTCCTTGGTTTATGCAGAAAACCAATAAAGCCCTTGACACAGGGCTTGTGTAGCTCACGAAGGTACTGAATGCCCTCTCGAGGGGGTGAAGGCACAGTGTGCCTTTTCGAGAGGGTCTTAGCAGCCTGGGCAGGAGAGTGAGCATGACGGGTTTCTACACTCCAGAGAATTAGCTGGGGGGAGAGAGAGAGAGAGAGAGAAAGAAAGAAAGACATGTGGACCCAAGCTCTGATGGAACAAGGGTGTTTTACTCAACATAGTGTTGGTATATATACTGTCTTACAAGGTAGCTTTGTTCAGCAAAGATAAAGATCAAAAGTCCAGACTTACAAATTATCAAGGAAACATAAGGCAATCCATATCAAAGAGAGAGCATTGTAAATAATCACTTTTACCATAGGGTTCATAAAAAGGAAGAGGGTTGTAAATAGTTACTTATCACCATATGGAAAAACTAATGTGGATTGGAAGAATCAATATAGTGAAAATGAGTATACTACCCAAAGCAATTTATAGATTCAGTGCAATCCCTATCAAGCTACCAACGGTATTCTTCACAGAGCTAGAACAAATAATTTCACAATTTGTATGGAAATACAAAAAACCTCGAATAGCCAAAGCTATCTTGAGAAAGAAGAATGGAACTGGAGGAATCAACCTGCCTGACTTCAAGCTCTACTACAAAGCCACAGTCATCAAGACAGTATGGTACTGGCACAAGGAAAGAAATATAGATCAATGGAACAAAATAGAAAGCCCAGAGATAAATCCACGCACATATGGACACCTTATCTTTGACAAAGGAGGCAAGAATATACAATGGATTAAAGACAATCTCTTTAACAAGTGGTGCTGGGAAAACTGGTCAACCACTTGTAAAAGAAGGAAACTAGAGCACTTTCTAACACCATACACAAAAATAAACTCAAAATGGATTAAAGATCTAAACGTAAGACCAGAAACTATACAACTCCTAGAGGAGAACATAGACAAAACACTCTCCGACATACATCACAGCAGGATCCTCTATGACCCACCTCCCAGAATATTGGAAATAAAAGCAAAAATAAACAAATGGGACCTAATTAAAATTAAAAGCTTCTGCACAACAAAGGAAACTATAAGCAAGGTGAAAAGACAGCCTTCAGAATGGGAGAAAATAATAGCAAATGAAGCAACAGAAAAACAACTAATGTCGAGAACATACAAGCAACTCCTACAGCTCAACTCCAGAAAAATAAATGACCCAATCAAAAAATGGGCCAAAGAACTAAATAGATATTTCTCCAAAGAAGACATACAGATGGCTAACAAACACATGAAAAGATGCTCAACATCACTCATTATCAGAGAGATGCAAATCAAAACCACTATGAGGTACCATTTCACGCCAGTCAGAATGGCTGCGATCCAAAAGTCTACAAGCAATAAATGCTGGAAAGGGTGTAGAGAAAAGGGAACCCTCTTACACTGTTGGTGGGAATGCAAACTAGTACAGCCACTGTGGAGAAGAGTGCGGAGATTCCTTAAAAAACTGGAAATAGAACAGCCTTATGACCCAGCAATCCCACTGCTGGGCATACACACTGAGGAAACCAGAATTGAAAGAGACACGTGTACCCCAATGTTCATCGCAGCACTGTTTATAATAGCCAGGACATGGAAGCAAACTAGATGTCCATCAGCAGATGAATGGATAAGAAAGCTTTGGTACATAAACACAATGGAGTATTACTCAGCCATTAAAAAGGATACATTTGAATCAGTTCTAATGAGGTGGATGAAACTGGAGCCTATTATACAGAGTGAAGTAAGCCAGAAAGAAAAACACCAATACAGTATACTAACGCATATATATGGAATTTAGAAAGATGGTAACGATAACCCTGTATACGAGACAGCAAAAGAGACACAGATGTATAGAACAGTCTTTTGGACTCTGTGGGAGAGGGCGAGGGTGGGATGATTTGGGAGAATGGAATCGAAACATGTATAATATCATATATGAAACGAGTCGCCAGTCCAGGTTCGATGCACGATACTGGATGCTTGGGGCTGGTGCACTGAACGACCCAGAGGGATGGTATGGGGAGGGAGGAGGGAGGAGGGTTCAGGATGGGGAACATATGTATACCTGTGGCGGATTCATTTCGATATTTGGCAAAACCAATACAATATTGTAAAGTTTAAAAATAAAATAAAATAAAATAAAAAAAAAAGCGTCCCTTCTCTCTCTCTCTTTTTTAAATGATTCCAAATGTTATTTTATTTTGGGTGAACAAATTTATGCCCATTTACACAGAATAATTTTCTAACAATCAGATCAGATCAGATCAGTCACTCAGTCGTGTCCGACTCTTTGCGACCCTAATGAATCGCAGCACGCCAGGCCTCTCTGTCCATCACCAACGCCCGGAGTTCACCCAGACTCACGTCCATCGAGTCAGTGATGCCACCCAGCCATCTCATCCTCTGGCATCCCCTTCTCCTCCTGCCCCCAATCCCTCCCAGCATCAGAGTCTTTTCCAATGAGTCAACTCTTCGCATCAGGTGGCCAAAGTACTGGAGTTTCAGCTTTAGCATCATTCCTTCCAAAGAAATCCCAGGGCTGATCTCCTTCAGAATGGACTGGTTGGATCTCCTTGCAGTCCAAGGGACCCTCAAGAGTCTTCTCCAACACCACAGTTCAAAAGCATCAATTCTTTGGCGCTCAGCCTTCTTCACAGTCCAACTCTCACATCCATACGTGACCACAGGAAAAACCATAGCCTTGACTAGATGAACCTTTGTTGGCAAAGTAATGTCTCTGCTTTTGAATATGCTATCTAGGTTGGTCATAACTTTCCTTCCAAGGAGTAAGCGTCTTTTAATTTCATGGCTGCAGTCACCATCTGCAACGATTTTGGAGCTCAGAAAAATAAAGTCTGACACTGTTTCCACTGTTTCCCCATCTATTTCCCATGAAATGATGGGACCAGATGCCATGATCTTCGTTTTCTGAATGTTGAGCTTTAAGCCAACTTTTTCACTCTCCACTTTCACTTTAATCAAGAGGCTTTTTAGTTCCTCTTCACTTTCTGCCATAAGGGTGGTGTCATCTGCATATCTGAGGTGATTGATATTTCTCCTGGCAATCTTGATTCCAGCTTGTGCTTCTTCCAGTCCAGCGTTTCTCATGATGTACTCTGCATATAAGTTAAACAAGCAGGGTGACAATATACAGCCTTGATGTACTCCCTTTCCTATTTGGAACCAGTCTGTTGTTCCATGTCCAGATCTAACTGTTGCTTCCTGACCTGCATACAAATTTCTCAAGAGGCAGATCAGGTGGTCTGGTATTCCCATCTCTTTCAGAATTTTCCACAGTTTATTGTGATCCACACAGTCAAAGTCTTTGGCATAGTCAATAAAGCAGAAAAAATAGATGTTTTTTTGAACTCTCTTGCTTTTTCCACGATCCAGTGGATGTTGGCAATCAAAGTTACCCAAATATGGGACAGTCTTCCTTGGAGATAGTAAGTCTTCCTGAGCTGGCTTTCTTAAGCAGTCTTCTGATAATTGGAAGAGATAGTGCAGGGGGTGTGGCTCACTAAAAAGAACCATTAAGGTATTTTCAAATCTTAAGAGTCAGCATTTCTATAGTAAATTTCAAAATGAAATAATTTGTCTGGTTCACAGTAGGCTTCATGGCAAAAGTAATCTTTCAGCTGAATTTGTGCATTAGGTAGGACATTTTTGATTACAAGTGGTAGAAGAAAAACTCTGAAGAAAAACAAAAAAAAGTTAATCATATGGGTCAGAAGATGTCTCAAGAAGTCCACAGGCAGAAGAAAGAACTGAAACTAGGATCTGAAATATCATCTGTTTTTTCTCTCCATCCTGAATTTATGCTCCTGCTTATAGATTATACTTCTTTCTTCTTTACTTCTCTCTAGAACAGGTTTCTCTCAGTTCCTCTGTCCACATGGCAGGAAGTAGATATCCATCTGATTGTTTCTGAGCTGACATGTTACAGATGCTACAATATTGAGAAAAAGAAGGAATTTTTCTTTTGGTTTCAATTCCAACATTTTGGTGGTTCATTTTTAATTTTTTATTTATTTTTTTACTGTGGTAAAGTTCATGTAATATAAAGTTAACCATTTAAAACTGTACAGTTTAATGTCACTTAGTACTTATAGAGTGAAACTATCATCTCTATTTATTTCCAAAGTATTTTCATCACCCCCAAAGAAACTTTTTATCCATTAAGTGGTCACTCCTCAACTCCATGACTCCTGGACCTGGAAGTCACTAACCTGATGTTTGTCTCTACGGATGGACCCATTCTGAATATTTCAAATAAATGGAATAATACCATAGTGACCTTTTGTATCTATCTACTTTCACGTAGCAAAGGTTTTTGAGATTCATCCATGTTGTAGCATGGATCAGCATACCATTCCTTTATATGGCTGAATAATTTCCATTGTATAGGTATCTCACTTTGCTTTCTCCACTTATCTATGGATGGGCATTTGAGTTGTTTCCACGTTTTGGCTATTGTGAATAGTGCTGCAGCTTTTGTTTGAATGCTTGTTTTTAATTCTCTTGCATCTATCCTAGGAGTGGAATTGCTGGATCATATGATAATTTTATGTTTAATGTTTTAGGAAACTGCCAAGTGTTTTCTGCAGTGGCTGCACAATTTTATACTCCTGTCAGCAATGTGTGAAGATTCAAATTTACTACATCTTTGCCAAACTTATTATCTTTGTTTTTTAAAAAATATTATAGCCACTCTAGTTGGTATAAAAAGGTACCTCCTTAAAGTTTTGATTCTTATTTCCCTGTAACTAATGATGTGGATCTCCTTTTTAATGTTCTTGTTGGCCATTTGTATATCTTCTTTGGAGAAATGTGTTTTTAAGTTCGTAACCTTATTTTAAAAATTGTGTTTATCTTTTTCTTGTTGAGTTATAATAGTTCTTAATATATTCTGATAATAGTCCCTAATCAGTTGATTCCCAGCTCTGCAATTTACCTCAGGCAAGTCACTAAACTCTTATGAACTTTGTTTTCTCTTTTTAAAAATACAGAGAAAAGATACACATACATCAAATATATGTGTGTGTGTAGAGAAGGGATCACTTCTCTCTCTATATGTCTCTTCTCACTACATAAAACTTGTGTGTGTGTGTGTGTGTGTGTGTGTGTATCCATCTTAAACTCTATCCATCTATCTGTCTATACCTAGGAGCAATATTTCATTTTTGCTAATTCATTGTTTGTAGTGACTTTTATGGGCTTCCCCGATAGATCAGTTGGTAAAGAATCCGCCTGCAATGCAGGAGACCTCGGTTCGATTCCTGGGTTGGGAAGATCCACTGAAGAAGGGATAGGCTATCCACTCCAGTATTTGTGGGCTTCCCTTGTGGCTCAGCTGATAAAATATTCCACCTGCAATGTGGGAGATCTGGGTTTGATCCCTGGGTTGGGAAGATCCCCTGGGGAAGGAAAGGCTACCCACTCCAGTATTCTGGCCTGAAGAACTCCAGGCAGAATTCTATGCAGTCCATGAGATTCCAAAGAGTTGGACACAACTGAGTGACTTTTACACTTGACTAGTGACTTTTAGAATGTAAGCATCACAATAACATGAATAGACTGTATGATTTACAAATATTTTCTCTCATTTGGTATGTGTCTTTTCACTTTCTTAATAGTATCCTTTGTTGACCTAAAATAAACAGACCTCCAGCAAAAATGGGTTTATTTGGGATCAGAAAGACTTGGAATTTAGAGTCTGTAGCCAGAACCACTGCAAGTCCTTGAAGAGAAAGGGAAAAAAATTCTTTTCAAGAAAGAAGTTGGGAGGCCTATCCTAAACAAAAAAGCCCATGGCTTTTCATTGGCTCAGTCCTTGTCAGGAAAAAGGTCCTTCCTATTGTGTTCTTAAGGGCGTGGGAGCTCCCCTTTCTGGTCTCCTATTTAATTGATATTTTTGTTTATTTATTTTTAAATTTAAATTTATTTTAATTGTAGGCTAATTACTTTACAATATTGTATTGGTTTTGCCATACATCAACATGAATCTGCCACGGGTGTACACGTGTTCCCCATTCTGAACCCCCCTTCCACCTCCCTCCCCATACCATCCCTCTGGGTCATCTCAGTGCACCAGCCCTGAGCATCCTGTATCCTGCATCGAACCTGGCCTGGCAATTTGTTTCTTATACGATATTATACATATTTCAATGCCATTCTCCCAAATCATCCCACCCTCTCCCTCTCCTACAGAGTCCAAAAGACTGTTCTATACATCTTTGTCTCTTTTGCTGTCTCGCATACAGGGTTATCGTTACCATCTTTCTAAATTCCATATATATGCGTTAGTATACTGTATTGGTGTTTTTCTTTCTGGCTTACTTCACTCTGTATAATAGGCTCCAGTTTCATCCACCTCATTAGAACTGATTCAAATGTATTCTTTTTAATAGCTGAGTACAATACTCTATTGTGTATATGTACCACAGCTTTCTTATCCATTCATCTGCTGATAGACATCTAGTTTGCTTCCATGTCCTGGCTATTATAAACAGTGCTACGATGAACACTGGTGTACTAAGTGTCTTTTTCAATTTTTTTCTTACTTTTTCTCCTTTTGATCAAGATCATTCTCTGAAGCATCACTGATCAAATCAGCTTTTCCACTTTTAGTCGCTTTTTCTCTCTCATGCCTAGAAGGACCTTTCTGAGGCATGGTTTCTCATGTTGGTGTACAGATTGGAAACCTGTTGAGGTCACGCTCAAGTGACAAGGAGGGGTAGGAGGAAGAACTCTCGGGGACTTTCTATCTCAAGCCCATAAGTTATCAAGTCATAGATATTGGAGATCATCTGAAGCATTATGCCATCATCAGAGGTTTGGTAACAAACTTCCAATGGTTCTGTTCTAAATAACCTGGGAAAGTGGTCTCATCAAATGTGGTCTGCTTTAATTCAAGGACATCTTTACTTTCAGGTCGCCAGATGACATGCAAGTCTAGTCAGGCTTCAGTGCTTTCATAAGGTGTGAATTCAAGGGTCTATTCTCTTGAATTTGGAGGCATGAGGGTTGTTATAGCAGGACCTGTCAAGGCCCTTTCCAGTGAGGATGAAGAGAGTCTTTCTGGAAGTGTCTTCTCCAATAGATGAAATCTCCAGGTTGCAAGGTGTGATATTTAAGGTCTTTACCTCCTGAGAGTACATTGTGAAAAGACTGTTCCACCAGATCATGATTATTTCTAATAGAAGCAATTAGACCTTAGTAATAGTAGAGTATCTTTCCTTTTACATCATGGGTCACAAAAGGCAGGGACAATTGTCTTGCATGTCCTGTGACTGTCCCCAAGGGCGAGAGCTCATGAGTTTCAAAAAAGGTGGATCTAAGATTTAAAAGGACCAATGGCAAAGGTTTAGGTCAAGGTATTTGAAGAGTCTTTACAAATTTTACCAACTGAGTCTTAATAATGACATTAGTGTGTTCAACTAAGCCAAAGGATTTGAGGGTATTAAGCATAGTGGAAGTGTAAAACCATACAAATGATGTAGACTTGTTGAATGCCTGATCTGTAAAATGGGTTCTTTGAACACTATAAAGTTGAAGAGGATTTCATCAGGTAGGGGTAATCTTTTCTAAGAGAATTTTAATCACAGAAGAGGCAGTAATCTATTTGCAAGGGAAGGCTTCAGTCCAGTGTGAAAGCATATAGACCATGACTAAAACATACTTGTATCCATGAGATGGGGGAAGGTGTATGAAACGCATTTGCCAGACCATGAAAGGTCCATTAGGCAGGTTAGCATGACAGCAAGTAGCACCAACATGCTTCCTTGTGCTGTATTTTGGACAAGTGGGAACAAGTGAGGAAGGCACTTTTCGCAGCTTTGTTCAGTTTCCCTACCAATACTGATTCATGAAAGCTATTATTTTGTCAGTAGACCAATGGTTTAATGCATGTAGAGTGGGGAGGAGTGGTAATTTCAGTCTCCAACAGGACTGAATCATCATTTGGTCCAAACCAGAGCTTTTTCTTTTTATCAAACCAAAAGTTGTTGACTTTCAGTCTTGGTTATTTCTCTTCTGAGGTCAACTTTTGGGCTTCTCTAGCCATTTTTTCTAAGTTATCATCTAGGGAAAATAGTGTTTGTACCAAGCAGAGGTTTGGCTGCTGTTGGTCCCTTTCAGGGCAGCATTCTTTGCAGAAACGTCAACTAGGTGATTTTCTTTAGCTTCCAGAGACTCAAGTTTAGAACACCTTGGAATCTTCATAATGGCAAAAACAGCAGGTTAAAATATTGTATCCAATAATTCTTGAGCATCAAGGCCATTTAAAATTTAATTTCTGTTGAAAATTAGGAAGATATAGTGTTTCCACAATATTCAAAAACCATGAGCTGCTCCAAAAGCATATGTACTATCTAAAATATTGATAGTTTTGCCCTTAACTAAAGTGAAAGCCTATGTTGTTGCTTAGTTGCTAAATTGTGTCTGACTCTTTGACAACTCTATGGACTTTAGCCTGCCAAGCTCCTCTGTCCATAGGATTTCCCAGGCAAGAATACTGGAAGGAGTTGCCTTTTCCTTCTTCAGGGAATCTTCCTAAGAACATATAATTCAACCTGCTGGGCTGAAGTAGCCATAGGTAAAGATGCTGAAATTGAAGATTAAGAATTGTATCTGTACTGACAAATGCATAAAATGTGGTGTGTGTGTATTTCTATATAATATATATATATGAATACTACTCAGCCATAAAAAATATGAGACAATGCCATTTGCAGCAACAAGGATGAACTTAGAGATTATCATATTATGTGAAGTCAGAGAAAGGGGAATACCATATGGTATCACTTATCCATATTATGATAAGTAGAATCCAGATTATGATACAAATGACTTATTTACAAAACAGAAGCAGACCTGCAGACATGGAGAACAAATTTACAATTACCAAAGGGGTAACGAGGTGGATGAATTAGGAGTTTGGAATTAACAGATATAAACTGCACTATATAAAATAGATTAACAAAGTCCAACTGTTTAGCATGGGGAACTATGTTTAATATTTTCTAATAACCTATAGTGAAAAAGTATATATGTATAACCTAATAACTTTACACAAGAAACTGACACAATATTATAAATAAGCTATATTTCAATTTAAAAAATCCTTTAAAAAAAGAGAGAATTTTAGCTGTCTTCCTTTGAGGTGACTCATTCTCCATATGAGAGAGCTGATTTGCAGATTAATTAAATCTGGAATGAACATAATTTCTCATTCCATCCTGGTTGTTTTTCCTAGAAGGGTAAGGTCCTGGTTCATCCTTTAACCATTGGTTTAACACAATGTTAAAAGCTACCTAGGTGGAATCGATATCTGAAGGAATACCAAATTTTTTCTTTAAAAATAATCTGAAGTTGATTGTAATAGTCACGACAAGATTAATCAGACTTTTATGTGCAAACACCAACTTTGTTTCAATCAATACACTTTTGGAAAAACCCTAAAAGTTATTGGATAAAATCACCCGGTTATTGCCTGAGCCTAATATTATAATAAGCTAGCGGTCTGGTCTCCCAGATGTCCTCTTAGAGACCTTTCAGAGTGTTCCCAGTTTCATCCAGTCCTGGGCTGGCCTTCTTTGACAAGCATATGAACTAGCTAACACAAGACAGAAATACCAGGTTGATAGGTTTGAATGATTGTGTTAAATTCCTCTGCAAATCTGTGAGAATCTTCAGTTACTTTGGGAAGATCTTGGACTGTGGCTCATAGTTTAGATTCAGTCTAGGGAATATGAGAAATTAAGGGTTAGCCTCTGGATTCTCGGAAAGTTTAATTTTTTTAAAACTTTTTTATTTTGTATTGGGGTATAGTCGATTAACAATGCTGTGGTAGTTTCAGGTGGACAGTGAGGAAACTCAGTCATACATATACATGTATCCATCCTCCCATAAATTCCTCTCCCATCCAGGTTGCCACATTGAGCTGAGTTCCGTGTGCTTTACAACAGGTCTTTGTTGGTTATCTATTTTAAACATAGCAGTGTATACATGACCTTCTCAAAGTCCCTAACTATCCCTTCCTTCCAGCAACCATAAGTTTGTTTTCTAACTTTGTGAGTCTCTTTCTGTTTTGTACATTTGTATCATTTCTTTTTAGATTGCACATATGAGGGATGTCATTTGATATTTCTCCTTCTCTGTCTGACTTACTTCACTCAGTGTGACACTGTCTAGGTCCATCCACGTTACTACAAATGGCATTATTTCATTCTTTTTAATGGCCGAGTAATATTCCATTATATATATGTAACATATCTTCTTTATCCATCTCTTGATGGACATTTAGGTTGCTTCCATGTCTTGGTTATTGTAACAGTGCTGGGGTGAGCACGGGGTAAATGTATTTTAGATCATGGTTTTCTCCAGATACATGCCCAGGAGTGGGACTGCAGGATCATGTGGTAGCTCTATTTTTATTTTTTAAGAAACCTCCATGCTGTTCTCCATAGCGGCTATTCCAATTTACATTCTCATGAACAGTACAGGGGTATTCCCTCCTCTCCACACCCTCTCCAGCATTTGTCGTTTGTGGATTTTTTGACAATAGCCATTCTGACCAGTGTGAGGTGACATCTCATTGTAGTTTTGATTTACACTTCTCTAATAACTAGTGATGTTCAGCATCTTTTCATATGCCTATTGGCCATCTGTGTGTCTTCTTTGGGGAAAGGTCTATTCAGATCTCTCAGAAAGCTTAGTTTTAAAGCAATATATTCTGACAAGTTCAGTGGAAAAGGGAGTGAGGCATGTTGCTGATAAAAAGGGAAGTTTAGTGGGAGAATTAGTATGGGGGAACTGAGGGTATATAGGTGTAGGCGGCATAGAAGGACAGGAGGAGGATGGGATACAACCTCAGAAAGGAGGCAGGGCTCGGCACAAGGAGTGGAGGCAGACAGAGCCGATGGCGCTGGAGGTGGCACCAGGGGTGAAGGAGCCAAGGAGGAAGCGCCAGTAGCTCTTGGACCCATTTTCACTTTCTTTAATCCTTTATTTGCATCAGTTAATCTTAAAATCTTATTTTGCAGAGAGAGGCAATTTTAGGCTCCTGATAATGTTGGAATCCTCAAAATATACACATCAAAATAGACATTCTATTTAGTTTGAGAAATTTTAGAGCTATGGTAGTCCAATTTAGTTTTAAGAAAATTAAGTTTGGGAGTTTCCCTAGTGGTCCAGTGGCTAACACTCTGCACCCTCAATGTAAGGGAGCTGGGTTCCGATCCCTGGTCAGGGCACTAGATCCCACATGCCACATGAAGATTGAAAATTCTGTGTGCCATAAATAAGACCAAGCACAACCAAATAAATATATTAAACAAACAAACAAAAAAAGAAAAGTAAGTTTAGGTGTTTTAAAAGTTCCTCTCAATGGCCACTGATATATTCTAAATTGCCTTTGGTTAGCTTGGTCCATTTAGTTAGAAACATGCATGAGGAAAGACTATGGTTTTTCAACATAAAATCAGCTCAAATCCCTGAAGGGAGAGTGCCTACAAAATACTTAGACAACTGGAGTCTGATTCTCAGAAGTTTTTCTCTAGGGCAACAGAATAATTTTCAAAACACCTTAACAGCTTATAGCTCAAACAGTTCAAATATCTCTCACAATCTGTAGGCCTAATATTAACCATTTCTGAGTAACAGTCTGGTCCTAGAGGGACCTACGTCAAGGCTTCTCAGCTCAGTCCCCATAGAACAGCCCTTGTTCAAAAAAAAAAAAAAAAAAAAAAAAAAAAAGATGGCTCAAAGGCCAAACCAGTCCAACTGGAACAATCTGGTTTCAAATCAGATCAAAATGCCATGACCTCTTCCATATAGAAGAAGGCCTTCCTAGAAAAGATGAAACCTGAAAATAGATCTAAAAAAGAACTTCAAAATGCAAAAAGTTGGGGGAAGCTTTGATCCAAGAGAGACATCCTTTAAACTCCGGGGTCAGGGAGAAAAGCCATGAGTAATGGTGGGCTCAGTATGGGTACTGCACTTGTTTCTCACCAGCCCTAGAGTTATTGGGGGTCTTCTCTAAATTCCTGTATGTGCCACCAAAGTGTTGATCTAAAATAGACTGCTACCTATTTCTCCAGCAAAAAATGGGTTTATGGGGGATTAGAATTGCAATTTGGGGTCTGCATCCATGACTAGCAAGCCACATGCAAGTCCCCAGACAGCAAGGAGAGGGAAATTCTTTTATAGACGGGAAAAGGAGGTTGGGAGGGCTGTAGTAAATAGAGTCCATGGATTTTCATGGACCGAGTTGTTGCTGGGAAAAAAGAGGAGTCTTTCTTCTCTGTTAGGCTCTGCTATTGTTGCAGGGCATGAGAGCTCCACCTTCTGGTCTCCCAGTTCAGTTCAGTCGCTGAGTCATGTCCAACTGTGTAATCCCAAGGACTGCAGTTGGGAAGCCCAATTGAGGTGTTAATTTATTAATTTTTTACATTTTTGATACATAAAAGTTGTGTGCCTTAGGCTGATGCCTTAGACTTTGTTCAGTTCAGTTCAGTCGCTCAGTTGTGTCTGACTCTTTGCGACCCCATGAATCGCAGCATGCCAGGCCTCCCTGTCCATCACCAACTCCCGGAGTTCACTCAAACTCATGTCCATCGAGTCTGTGATGCCATCCAGCCATCTCATCCTCTGTCATCCCCTTCTCCTCCTGCCCCCAATACCTCCCAGCATCAGAGTCTTTTCCAATGAGTCAACTCTTCGCATGAGGTGGCCAAAGTATTGGAGTTTCATATCCCTAATACTTAGCAGGGGCTTCCCTGGTGGTTCACCGGTAAAGAATCCACTTGCCAATGCAGGAGATACAGATTTGATCCCTGGGTAAGGAAGATCCTCTGGTGCTGGGAGCCGGCATATTGCATATTGAGTGAGGATCTGTAATAGCTCAACTGGAATTCTATCACTGCCGGGAGCCAGCGTGAGGCACTCCGCCCATGACAAAGGTCATGAGGAAGGAGGCTCGGCATACGCAAAGGCGGGATCGAGCCTCAGGAGTCCCCCTGGAAATTCTCGAGCATCTACCCCCAAAACCAGAGTCTGCCTACTTTCTGCTTTGTGCTTTCACCTACACCTCTGACTTTACGGGGGGCTGTCTCCCACTACCTCTCTCTGGAAAAAGAGTTAGCTTACAGCTCCAGTTAATAATTCCTGGGTGTGACAGTGTTTAACCTACAAACTCCTTTGGAAATCCTCTAGCCTGCCTGAATAGGTTTTTCCGGCCACATGTGATTGTTCAGAGCCTCCCAACTGTGAGAGGCAGGAGATGTTCTAAACTGCCTAAACACAGATTCCTTTGAGTAGTTAAAAGATTGATTAGAAAATGTATTGGTGAAGGGTTTTTCACTTGTTGGGCCAATGTTTGCTGCTAAGTCTCCATACTCCTTACCTACTGTGTCTTTGGCAGTGTATTGATTGATATAATGGGTGTATAGAAATGTAAAATGCAGCTTTGTCCAATGCTTTTTGGAAGGCTGGTGCCTGACTTTGGAATAATCACCTTTAGAGAAAAATAAGTTTCTTAAAATGTTAACAGGCCTCCGGGCCAGAAGATGATGTCAATCACCTGAACTTTTGCATATGATAAGTTTGAAAGCCTGGCTTAGATTAGAACCAGGAACTGCTGTCCTTGCATGACTCCACCCCTTCCCCCATTATCCTCTATGCATACCTTAAGGTATAAAAACTACTTTGGAAAATAAAGTGCGGGCCTTGTTCACTGAAACTTGGTCTCCCCATGTCATTCTTCCCTTTAACTTCTGGCTGAGCGTCCATCTGGAGCGCGGATGTCCTCTGCGACCATTTATTTGCCTGGGCTTCTAAGACCCACTCGAGAAGGTGTCTAAAGTGGGGCACCTTCCGCTATTCGAGAGGGCGCCTGTGGCCTCCGTGGTCAGAGCTAACCTGGTGTCACGGGTTATATTGATTTTCCGCGTAAACCAAGCCACTCAGCTTCTTTTCTCCACTGAATTTTCCTACTGAGCTATCCTTATTTCAGCCGCTTTTCTCCACTGAATTTCCTCACTGAGCTATCCTTATTCTATTACTCTTTGTATCCTTAATTAAAGTGTAATTAAGCAGTTATTCCCTGACCCTCGCCTAGCCGTCTCTCCTTCGAATACCCTGGATCAGCCGGGGCTGGTCCCCGGCACTCTGGAAAAGGAAATGGCAACCTACTCCGGTATTCTTGCCTGGAGAATCCCACGAACAGAGGAACCTGGTGGGCTACAGTCCATGGGATTGTGATTTAGGACTGAACGGGGTCGCACAGAATCAGACAGGACTGAAGCGACTTAGCAGTAGCAGCAGCAGCAGCAACAATACTTAGCAGGTTTGCTGTTATCACTAATACTAGACACAAGAGGGTGCTAAAAGATCTTGCTTCTGGTTCTTTAGGCCCAAATATAGTCATGGTCTCTTTCCTTTAATGCAATTTCTATTTTCAGAAAAGAATCTTAATAACAAAACAGGAAACTCTTAAGAGAAAAAATGAAAATACAGTATAATATCAAATGTTTAGATTTTAAGGTTAACTGAGGTGTAGTCCCAGTGTTGCTGATGATTCAGTACCATTTTAGATGAATGTAATAGAAGTTCATTTGCTAGAAAAACACGTGATACTTCCTTTTCTTCCTTCCTACTTCCCTCCATTCCCCGCCCCCCCCCCACCTCTTCTTCCTTCCTGGGACACTTTGATACATGCAATTTTTTCCATTTTGAAAAAGTAAACAAAATATAAGCAGAACTGTTCTTGAAGTGGAGATAGGATGCTGTTTACTATTTGGTCCCTTATAGAAAAAAGTTCACTAATTCCTACTCTAGATGCTCATAATGACTTACTGGGATGAAGGAAAATATATTAAAATTTTGACTGCTATTTTAAAAGTCTAATTATTTAGAAACTTTTGTGGTATGCTTTGTACAATACATAGTATATTCAGATTGAATATTCTTTGGGCTTTCCGGCTGGCTCAGCAGTAAAGAATATACCTGTCAATGAAGGAGATGTGGTTTGATCCCTGGGTCAGGAAGATCCCCTAGAGAAGGAAATGGCAACCCACTCCAATATTCTTGCCTAGGAAATCCCAACAAAAAGCAGGCCTTTTGTTGTTGTTCAGTTGCTCAGTCATGTCCGACTCTGCAGCCCCATGGACTGCAGCATGCCAGGCTTCCCTGTCCTTCACTATCTCCTGGAGCTTGTTCAAACTCATCCGTGATGCCATCCAACCATCTCATCCTCTGTCATTCCCTTCTCCTGCTTTCATTCTTTCTCAGAATCAGGGTCTTTTCTAATGAGTCATCTCTTCATATCAGGTGGCCAAAGTATTGGAGCTTCAGCTTCAGCATCAGTCCTTCCAATGAATATTCAGGATTGATTTCCTTTAGGATTGACTAGTTTGATCTCCTTGCAGTCCAAGGGACTCTCAGAGTCTTATCCAACATCACAGTTCAAAAGCATCAATTCTTTGGTACTCAGCCTTCTTTATGCCCCAACTCTCATATTCATACATGACTACTGAAAAAACCATGGCTTTGACTATAAGACCTTTGTTGGCAAAGTAATATCTCTGCTTTTTAATATGCTGTCTAGGTTGGTCATAACTTTTCTTCCAAGGAGCAAAAGTGTCTTTTAATTTTATGGCTGCAGTCATCATCTGCAATGATTTTGGAGCCCAAGAAAATAAAGTCTGTCACTGTTTCCATTGTTTATCCATCTATTTGCCATGAAGTAACGGGATCGGATGCCATGATCTTAGTCTTTTGAATGGTGAGTTTTAAGCCACTTTTTCACTCTTCTCTTTGACCTTCAAAAAGCTCTTTTGTTCCTCTTCGCTTTCTGCCTTAAGGGTGGTGTCATCTGCATATCTGAGGTTATTGATATTTGTCCCCGCAATCTTGTGCCCAGCTTGTGTTTCATCTTGCCTGGCATTTCATGTGATGTACTCTGCATATAAGTTAAATAGCAGGGTGACAATATACAGCCTTGTGGTACTCCTTTCCCATTTTGAAACCAGTCCATTGTTCAATGTCCAGTTCTAATTGTTGCTTCTTGACCCGCATACAGGTTTCTCAGGAGACAGGGAAGGTGGTCTTGTATTCCCATCTCTTTAAGAATTGTTAAGTTTGTTGTAATCCACATGGTCAAAGGCTTTAGTGTAGTCAAAGAAGCAGAAGTAGATGTTTTTCTGGAATTACCTTGTTTTTTCTATGATCTAACGGATGTTGGCAATTTGATCTCTGGTCCCTCTGCCTTTTCTAGATCCAGCTTGAACATCTGGAAGTTCTCAGTTCACTCACTGTTGAAGTCTGAAATAAAGTGAAAGTGAAAGTTGCTCAGTCATGTCCTACTTTTTGTGACCCCAAGGACTGCAGCCTGCCAGGCAGTTCTGTCCATGAAATTCTCCAGGCTAGAATACTGGAGTGGGTAGCCTTTCCCTTCTCCAGAGGATCTTCTCAACCCAGGGATAGAACCCAGGTTTCCCACATTGCAGGCAGATTCTTAACCAGCTGAGCTACTGTTGAAGCCTCTTGGTGAGTTTTGAGCATTACTTTGCTAGCCTGTGAGATGAATGCAATTGTGTGGTAGTTTGAATATTCTTTGGCATTGCCTTTCTTTGGGTTTGGAATGAAAACAGACATTTTCCAGTCCTGTGGCCATTGCTGAGTTTTCCAAATATGCTGGCATATTAAGTGTAGCACTTTAACAAAATCATCTCTTAGAATTTGAAATAGCTCAGCTGGAATTCTATCATCTCCACTAGCTTTGTTCATAGTGATGTTTCCTAAGGCCCACATGACTTCACACTCCAGGATACCTGGCTTAGGTGAGTGATCACACCATCGTGGCTACCTGGGTCTTGAAGATCTTTTTTGTATAGTTCTTCTATGTATTCTTGCCACCTCTTCTTAATACCTTCTGCTTCTCTTATGTCCATACCATTTCTGTCCTTTATTGTGCCCATCTTTGCATAAAATCTTTCCTTGGTATCTCTAATTTTCTTGAAGAGATCTCTAGTCTTTCCCATTCTATTGTTTTCCTCTAATGTCTTTGCACTGATCACTTAGGAAGGCTTTCTTATCTCTCTTTGCTTTTCTTTGGAACTCTGCATTCAGATGGGTATATCTTTCCTTTTCTCCTTTGCCTTTAACTTCTCTTCTTTTCACAGCTATTTGTAAGGCCTCCTCAGACAACCATTGTGCCTTTTTGCATTTCTTTTTCTTGGGGATGTTTTTCTATCACCGCTTCCTGTACAATGTTATGAACCTCCATCCAGGTACTCTCTATCAGATATAATCCCTTGATTTTTTTTTCCACTTTCAGTGTATAATTATAAGAGATTTGATTTAGGTCATACCTGAATGGCCCAGTGCTTTTTCTTACTTTCTTCAATCTAAGTCTGAATTTGGCAATAAGGAGCCCATGATCTGGGCCACAGTCTTGTTTGAGCCCATGATCTGGGCCACAGCTCCCGGTCTTGTTTTTGCTGACTGTATAGAGCTTCTCCATCTTTGGCTGCAAAGAATAGAATCAGTCTGATTTTGGTGTTGACCATCTGGTGATGTCCATGTGTGGAGTCATCATTTGTGCTGTTGCAAGAGGGTGTTTACTGTGACCAGTGTGTTCTCTTCGCAAAACTCTGGTAACCTTTGCCCTGCTTCATTGTTTCACTCTAAGGCCAAACTTGCCTGTTACTCCACATGTCTCTTGACTTCCTACTTTTGCATCTGGTCCCTATGATGAAATGGACATCTTTATAAATAAATAAAATAGACATAATTTCGCATGCGTCAGCAGAAATGGTTTTTTGATCGAAGTGCATAATCAAATATTTTTAGAAACCACTCTAGTTTAACTGTATTATTTTACATATGGGAAGAATAAAATCCAGAGTGTTAAATGATTGTTCAAAGTCCCAAAGAAAGTTATTGGTAGATCAGCTACAGACTCCTGCCCCTTTCACTGTATTATTCTGCAAACAGGCCCACCTTATCTTTTGCTGTCCTCCAACTGAGGTTTCTGAAGTAGGGGCTCCCCTGTGCTGACTTCACATTCTCTTTTTCACTAAATCTACTGCTGTGTTATACATTCACAAGGCTTTTTCCTCTCCTTATCAACTTCTGTATGCCCTGGTCATGTGAGTGCTCTTTGGGCTCCAGGGAGAAGTTGAGGCACACCCTAAATTAATCCCAAATGTCTTCCCTGAGCTTGTAAGTATCTGGCAGACAGATGAAGTAGAAATCTGCACACATACTGCAAGGTACACTTATCCTTCGCTTTAGGAATGTGGTGTCGGGGACAAGATCAGAGAAGTTTCTGTAGTTGACTTTGGACTTTCCTAGCTGTGATGATACAACTTATTTAGGAAAGTCACAAGTCAAGAGGGACACATGAAGTAATTGTAGATATTCAAAAGTAGGTCCAGGATGACAAAAAATAAGAAACCCCATGTGTGTAAAGAAGAGTAGAAAGAACTTGGTGGTAACTTAGCTCAGCGATGACTCAGATGCCCGAGTAATTATCTTCAGGTATCTTAATGATTGTCCTGGGAAAGAGGAACTTTTAACTGTCTCGTAAGCCCACATCTAGGACCGATGGGTAGAGTTAGCTGGCATTTAGGCTTGAGTTCACTAGTTAGAGATGTCCAATGAATAACTAGATGTTATTTAGACTTTGGCATTAGAGAGAGAGGGCTTCCCTGGTGGCTCAGAGGTTAAAGCGTCTGACTCCAATTCGGGAGACCCAGGTTTGATCCCTGGGTCAGGAAGATCCCTTGGAGAAGGAAATGGTAACTCACTCCTTAGAGAGAGAGGGGTATAATTCCTGGCTTCACCTCTTATTGCCTACTTGACCCTGGGAATTATGGTTATGGAGGAGAATAGTATATTGCAACATTGTATATAGAGCCCTCTTTTTTCCCCCTCTTCTACATGCCCTTGAACCTCATACATCCACTGTCAGTTTATACTATCAGAATTTAGAAACTCAAGGCTGCGAAAGTACTTTGAGAAAAAGGATTTTGAGTCTGGCTTTTAGAAGCAAAAGCCAGAATGTCTGGAAGGAAGTAGAATACAAAGTATGTGCTGAAACAGTTGGTTTGGAAATAGAGTAGGAGTCACATAGCACTGCCTCCTAATATCAAATAAAAATCCCATGGGCTAGAAGTTAAGATGTGGCAGCAAGATGGTGTTGAGAGAGGAGATTGGTGAAGCCTAGCCTGTCTGGGGCTCACAATACCCAAGGGAATGAGAGGGGGTGCTGTGGAATTGGCACTAAGGCCCATCAACTATCGATAGGGAGACATCCTCTATCACAAGATGAGAGTCAGATCATTAATGTACCTCACGGGATCACATTAGGCATTTGAACCACTGTCATGAGTCATCGATGCCATACTGTCCTCTTCACATTTTGTAAAGACCTCCTAATGAGACACTAGCAAAGGCTAGTCAGTGTCCTCTGAGAATTACAGCTCTTTGGGACCAAAACTTTGCTCAGCTCTATTCTTCTTTCCCTGTATGGAAACAACTTTTTTTTTTTTTTACCAGATATATTCTAAGATGTTGGTGAGATGACAGGAGGCCTTCTGAACACCTGTAGGAGGAGAGGTGATATGGAAGGGAAGCCTCACATCGGTACCTTGGTAGGAATGAGTCGAACTGGTTTGAGATCCTGTCTCCTCCTCCCCAGTTGCATCAAAAACAGCAAGTCCAGTTACATGTTAACCATACTTTTACCCTTTCCATGTTGTTACAGTTAACTTTCCTAGATCATTTTTAGTGTTGGCTTCCCAGGTGGTGCTACTGGTAAAGAACCTACCAGGCAATGCAGGAGAATCAAGAGACGAGGGTTCAATCCTGGGTTGGGAAGATCCCCTGGAGGAGGGCACAGCAACCCACTCCAGTATTCTTGCCTGGAGAATCCCATGGACATAGGAACCTGGTGGGCTACAGTCCATAGGGTCGCAAAGAATCAGACACAACTCGAGCAATTTAGCATGCACAACTTATATTATCAATACTTGTTTTATAAGGTTGCTCTAAGATTAAATGAGATAATGCATAAAATATTAGCACATTGATTGTCTTAAGGATATATTCAATAAATGGAAGCTGTATTATTCAAGAGGTGATGACATCATGATCCCTTTAAGTGTTTTTATGAAACTGAGTGACCACTTGGTGTTCATGTGGTAAAGGACAGTAACATTTCTGAATGTGATAGTGGTCTCAGAGACTGATCTGTCAGTTTAGATCCAGTGGTTTTCAACCTGCTGTGCATGGGCTAGTATAGACGGACTATATAGCATAGCCTGAATAGTGTTAAAAATTAGATAAGTCTGGACCCAAATTCAGATAATCTGATTTCGTAGATCTAGAGAAAGGCTCAAGATTCTGTGTTATTAACAAGATGCTTCCCTCTGGAGGTTCTAGGAGAACATGCATTTCTTTGCCTTCAGGTTGTAGAGAATACCCATAGTCTTTGGTTCACAGTCCTACATCACTCCAACTTCCCCTTCCATTGACATAGCTCCCTTTCTGACTCGGACACTCTTACCTTCTTGTTATAAGGACCCTTATAATTACATTGGATCCTCCAGGATATTCCAGGCTTATCGTTCTGTCTTAAAATTCTAAACTCACTTACATCTGCAAAGTCTCCTTTGCTATATAAAGCAACATATTCACAGATTATAGGGATTAGAATGCAGGCATCACTGGGGATCATTATTCTGAAAATCATAGAGGGTAAACTATTTTTTTGATTGTCAGCTACAGGAGAAATCCTGGAGACTTTCTTCATTCCCACCCAGTAAGTCCATGTATTGGGAGAGTTTTTCTTCTAAACTATCAACCCCTCTAAGTATCTATTTCTTTGGTATACAAGTGTCCCAGGAGGCTGATGTAGACTTGACAATTCTATATTTAGATCCACTCTGCTGGTATGCAAAGTTCCAATATAAAGGTGGAAATTACTCTGGAGCAGCAGAATATTTTTACTTTTTTAGAGTGTTGGTTCCCACAATGGATAGAAATGCTTTGAGATCACCCTGGGGAAAACTGGCCTCTGAAGTCTTCATGCGGAATTGGGATGCAGCCATGTAAGACCTTATGTGGCTAAAAGAGATCATAGATAATAATTCTGTGAGTTTGCCACTTTAGTCTCTTCAGTAGCAAACACAGCTCATTCACTGGTCTCTGTTTTCTTCCATCACCCCCAAAGATTATAATAGCATTATTGATCTCTTCCTTTGTGAGCCACAGTATCTTAACATGCTTTATACAATGTATCTACATATTCTATGCTTTTTGACCATAGTGAAGGTGAAAGTCACTCAGCTGTGTCCGACTCTTTGCGACCCTGTGGACTGTATAGCATATGAAATTCTCCAGGCCAGAATACTGGAGTGGGTAGCCTTTCCCTTTTCCAGAGGATCTTCCCAACCCAGGGATTGAACCCAGGTCTCCCGCATTGCAGGTGGATTCTTTACCAGTAGTCATGCAAACAAAGATGTTCAAAAACGCTGGCAGGTACTATTAATAAAAGATCTGGTCAAAATTATTCAACAGGAATCCTACACATATAAAAACCCAGTTACAGAGTTTGTATAATATTTATATGTTAACTTTGACTTTGGTAGGGCTCAGAAAAAGCTGAGGAAATATGAGTCAGTGCCAGTGAATGATTTCTTCTTGGTGACTTGAGGATTTCATTGAAAATGCTGAACTCTTTATATTTGAATTTTTTGTCTCAAAATACACTGTATCCATCAGTGTACCACCATTAACATGTTGGCAGGTAAACTGAATGTAACTCCAGAAGAAACTGAAAGGTGGATTGTAAATTTGATTAGAAATGCAAAACTGGATGCTAAGATTGATTCTGAACTAGGCCGTGTGGTTATGGGTAACAATGCAGTCTCACCCTATCAGGGATTCAAAAGACCAAAAGTATTTCATTTAGAAGACAGAGGTTGGCCATGGATATTGAGAAGAAATTTAAACAGGGGCTTCTAACTGAGCAATTCAGGACTCTGGCTTCTATTGAAGAACTGTACAGAAAAAGTATAAAAGAAAACTATAAAAGAAAAGTGAAACAATGCAACCATTTTATAAAATGAAACATGTTGAAAACAACATACTGAGTATAAATTTTGGAGAATTTGAATACAATTGTTTCATTTAAAAAAATACTCGACAATTCTAGGATAAGCTGGATGGGGATCGCACAAGCTTATGGGCCAGGGTATCAATGGCTTTCACTTGTGCTTGATTATCAGTGTGCTAGATGCTAGCTTCTGTCAAAGGAAGGACCTCAGCATAGCTCCTCAGTACAGGCAGCATGTAAGACTTCATGTCCGAAGGCTGTAGCTTCTATTCCTGGGTCCTGGTTACACATGGTCCTGCTCAGATGGACACTGGTCATTTTTGGATGTTGACTCAGTGCTGTGTTTAAGGTCTCTCCGGCTATTTCTTCTCATTCTTTGTCCAACTGTCTTCTAAGTCTCTTTTATCTTTTTGTTTTTAGCCTTTGGAACCCATCTTTTGCTTTCAAGGTAAACTTTCTCTTATCATTTATATCATCACCATATCATATATTCTTTCAAAACCTTATGCATCTATATCTGAGGCATAATGTGTGGGTTGCTAAACTCCAAACCAGCAACCGACTCCCTTTGCTTTCTCTGCTTTCTTCTGTCACTTCATCTCCACAGCAATGATGGAGAATGCTTAGCTGATTGAATGTGGGAAGAAATGAGGAATTAAGCAAAATTCTGGCAACAAATTCATATTGATTAACATTTCAAAATGTTTTCCATTTGCATGATTTTCAAAGTTTGTTCCAACACTGAAATTCAAAGGTACAATTTCCTAAGTTCAAGGCTACTGCCTGTTTCTACTAAACCACACCCCATTGTATTCGCTGTCATCATTTCAATAGCTTTTTCAACAAATTCAAGACCTTGGATTTCCAAATTGGCATATTTCTCCTTCACCAGTACACCTCCCACTCTTTCTAAATATCTGCTCTCACTGTAGTACGAGCATCCTGCTCCCCAGTTCCTGGGAAAGGCTAAGTAACAAGAAACCTGCACCACCCTCTGTTAAGCTGCCTGTCTACCCTTTCACAATTTCAGCCAACTGTCTGACTCAGCTCTCTGTCTGCCAGGAAAAGACTTGTAGAAAACATTTCCTACTGCTTCTCTTCTCCCAAGGAGTACAGGATTAGCATGCAGTATACCTGAGCACGGGGCAGCTCCTTTTCAGTTTGTTTGTCTGGTATTAAAAGGGGATGGGAACTAGCTTAAGGTCTGAAATGAGTTTCTTCCCACAGATACCTGCCCACCCTCTAATACCCAGGTACACAGCAAGAATGTGGACTTTGCTGGCCGCTCAACTGGTCCAGCTTCCTTAATGCAAGTGGCTGCTTGTCTGATTCTGTCTCATCATTCCAGCTCTTTCCTTTCAATTTTATAATGAAGTAGTACAGAGAGGCAGCCAAGATTAGTATGTAGGTTACTCTTGAGTTTGTATCAAAAAAAAAAAAGTGAATTGAGCTGCTCCTTACTAATTAGGTGGTGTTGGGCAAGTTGTTTAAGTTCCTTAAGCTTCTATCTGCTCCTCTGTAAAATGATACTGAAGACACCTACATCATGGATTGCTAAAAGGGTAAAAATAAACTAGGTAAAACACTTACATGCCTGGTACATGTTATTCCATAAATGGAAGTCATGGCTGTATTTTGTGTTATTTAATAAGGAGATCCAACCAGTCCATTCTAAGGGAGATCAGTCCTGGGTGTTCATTGGAAGGACTGATGCTGAAGCTGAAATTCCAGTACTTTGGCCACCTCATGCGAAGAGTCGACTCATTGGAAAAGACCCTAATGCTGGGAGGGATTGGGGGCAGGAGGAGAAGGGGACGACAGAGGATGAGATGGCTGGATGGCATCACTGACTCGATGGACATGAGTTTGAGTAGACTCTGGGAGTTGGTGATGGACAGGGAGGCCTGGTGTGCTGCGATTCATGGGGTCGCAAAGAGTTGGACACAACTGAGCAACTGAACTGAATTGGACTGAGTCCTTACAATGAAATATACCATGCTTGGCACTATGGAATTAGGGAAAGAAGGAGACATGGTCCCTGCAGAGGACTTTACAGACTATTGGAAGAGAGAAAATATCAAAGTAAGCTAAGGACATGGGTGATGGAGGAGTGTTATGGGGCGAGAACCGAATGGAGATGAAGTTGGAACTATGCAGCAGGGAGGAGGGTCCAGAGGGAAAACTTCATTGCAAAAGTATGGGAAAGGCCACCTTGACATTAAATTCCATTCTGTGGGCAACAGATTTTTCTCATGTTTCTGACATTCTCCTATTCAGTAGTGGTGTATAATGACCGTAAGATGTAAACCTCTATTATTCTGTACTTTTTGGATAACTGTGGGTATCGCAGCTTCCCACTAGTTATCTGGGTGGCTTAGACAGTGAAGAATCTGCAATGCAGGAGGCCTCGATTCAGCCTCTGAGTCAGGAAGATCCCCTGCCTGGAGAAGGGAATGGCTACCCACTTTAGTATTCTTGCCTAGAGAATTCCATGGACAGAGGAACCCCAGCAGGCTACAGTCCATGGAGTCACAAAGAGTTGGACATGACTGAGTGACTCACAGTTACAGGCTAGTTAGGAACAAAGAAGCATTTCTTCCTTTCTCATCCACCCCTCTTTCCCTCATACTACTGTGATCTTCTGGGTCATCTTTAGAAAGCTTAGATTTTTTTTTTTCTGTCTAGATGATAGTTCAATCACAGATAATTTTCTGGGCAGATTTTAGCCATCTCTAAAATTTAGAATGCAAGTTAACTGAAGTGTATATATGCCAAACCAAATGCATGTATGCCTTCTCTACACTCAATAAAGCAAACAGGTTGTCTGAATGCCTGACCAGATAGTCATCACATGTGTGGGCTGAATGGTACTTGGGGAATTGGCTGGGTCATTCTTCAGTTGACTAGCACACGTTACAAAATTCTCCTATTCCCCAACGTCATAAGGAATTTTATAATGAGAATCAGGGCACCTGTATTCTAGTCTAAGCCAGCAGTGATGATTGTATGTAAAATCAGGTAAATCTTCTTGATTGATTTCTCAGTAAGCAAAATAGGTGAAATAACCCCTGCCAATGGCTCTGTGGAGCACAGTTGTGATTTTCTTTGCAGAATCTGGTGCTTCTTATTTATAAAATGGTAAGAAATGATAACTTCTCCTTGAACCATTTTACCTGATTGTCGTTGAAGTCAGACTATAGAAAGGAAAATATTGTACATACACACCACATCTTCGTTGTCTATTCGTCCGTCAGTGGACATCTAGGTGGTTTCCATGTCTTGACTACTGTGAATGGTGCTGCTATGAACATAGGAATTAGAGTTTCTTTTGGATGTATGTCCAGGAGTGGGATTGCTGGGTCATATGGTAATTTTTTTGTTTGTTTTTTATTATTGTTTTAAATTTATTTTTAATTGGAGGATAGTTGCTTTACTGGTAATTTTATTTTTAGTTTTCTGAGGAACCACCGTATTGTTTTCCATAGTGGCTGCGCCAATTTGCATTCCCACCAACAGTGTAGGAGGGTTCCCTTTTCTTCACACCGTCTCCAGCATTTGTTGTTTGTAGACTTTTTAATGATGGCCATCATTTGCTGTACAGTAATAATGCAACATTGTAAATCAACTATACTTTAAAAAAGAAAGGAAAACATTTGGTAGCCTTGTCTCCAAGGCTGGTTTTTAAGTGCCTAAGAAGATTATGTTCCCATTAAGATTTCTATAGGTTGGTCATTTCCTGTTTTTCCAACCTGGCAAGGCAGATTTCCTGGGTGTCTGATTTCCCTCCTATTTTGGTCCTAGACTCTAGGCTGGTGAATTTGTTATCATTACCAGGTATGCATCTATCAGGTCATTTGTCAGCCTCAGGTTTTGCAGTTGTAGTCAACAGACAATAGGAAACAGTGTCTTCTGAGTTTCTTGGAACCAGGCGTTTGTAAATATGATCATCACATTTCAGTGTTCTTAAATCATCCAGTGACTGCTCCTCACACTTGGAATAAAACCCAGATTGTTACCAGAGACTGCCCACGCTCACATGCTGTCGCCCTGGCCTACTTTGGACAACACTGATTGTGAT
This sequence comes from Bubalus bubalis, assembly GCF_019923935.1. Lineage (NCBI taxonomy): Eukaryota > Metazoa > Chordata > Mammalia > Artiodactyla > Bovidae > Bubalus > Bubalus bubalis. The sequence continues at coordinate 51,983,602 of NC_059165.1, read as the reverse complement.
GTAGTCACAGGGGCCTTCTCTCTCCTCTTCGTACATGCCAAACCCATTCCTGCCCCAGGGCTTTGGCTCCTACTCTTTCCTCTCCCTTCGATGCTCTTTCCTCTCTCTTTAATGCTCTTCCCCAAGATCTCTGCGTGGGTGGCTCTCACTCCTTCTTCCCTATTCCTGTCTCAAAAAAATCTCACTTCTGCAAGGAGGCCTTTCCTTATCTTGCTATCTGAGGTCCACCCCTGCTTCACCCCAACTACCATCTCGTTTCTTTAGAGCTCTTATCACAATCTGCTATTGACTTATGCATTGTTTCATCCACTGTTTACTCTGTATCTTCTCAGTAGAATGGAATCTCTTTTCCCAGAGTGATATTCCAAATGTTTAAGAACCAGTGTCGCATGGCACTAATCAGTCAAGATTGACATTGGCCAAAGACTTGAAACAGGGTCCAGGGGGCCCCCTTGACCTTTAAGTTGTTGAGGAGGCCCAGGAGTCCAGAGGGAGGGGTTGGAGTAAATAAGCAGGGCAGGTTAATTACAGGACTCAAGAAAATGTCTATGTACCCACTGTTGTGGAAATATTTCAGTATGTTAGTAATCAGTATGACCATTAGTTTGTCTAGTTGAATATCCACCCTACTTGAGTCTTCTGTACTCAACACTGTATCCCAGGCCTGGAACAGTGACTAGAGTATAGCAACCCTCACATGGGACTTATTTGACCAGCAACACTAAGTTGATGTTTTCTAGAAGAGCTATAAGGTAGCCTGGGTTCATAGGTCACTCATAGGATTAAATAATGGTGTATTTAGGCCATGCAGCCTAATTGTTTTCTTTTAATGGCCACACTGTGTGGTGTTTGGGATCTTAGTTCCCTGACCAAGATCAAACCTGTGTCCCCTGCAGTGGAAGCATGGACAGCTTCCACTGGACCACTGGGAAGTCCATATGGTCTGCTTTAGTGATAACTAATGTGTTGAACTCTTTATTGTTTACAGTTTTTATGTCAATTGTCTCATTTTGTCCTCTCAACCATGCTGAGAGGCTGGTGCGACAAGACATTATATTCATTTCTCGACTGAATAAACTCAGGCTCCTATAAATCAAGTGGTAGCCAGAGGGTGGGCAGAGCTGTGAAACAGTCCATGTCTGGGCTGGGACCATGTTCTTTCCAGCAAGCTATGTGCTCTGTCCCCAGCCTTGGTTCCATCTAAATCTTGAGTGCAGAAGCACCTACTGGGTATATGTGTAAAGATTCTGGGTTTTACAACTACGGTTGTATATAGCCTTATATAATAAATGACTGTGGTTATTTTTACAGCATAGGGTAATTTAAGCAAGAGTGACCAGCCTAAGAGGGCCTAGAGGAACCTAGAAACTCTGTCTAAGAGTTGGAGGAACAGGAAATGACCAACCTTGAGAAGACTTCAGGGAGATAGGGTCTTCTCAGACACTCGAAAACCAGTCCTAAAGACAAGATTGCCAAGACTTTTTCTCTGTAGGCTCTGTAGTTAATACCTGTACCTCTGTAGTTAATACCAACACTGAGAAATAATTGCAAAAATCAAGATTTTGGTTCAAAATATGTATTTAAAAAATTAGAAATAATGTAGCCCTGAACAATGTTTTCCAAAATACAGTATATACAAAATGGTGCTAAGAAAGATTTTTTTTACCTAGGACATGATTTAACATTTTGAAAAAATTTGTTAGTTATAAGTTTACTTTATTACATACTAGGGAAATATATAACTAGTAGACAAGTTTATGATTTCAGATATATAAGAAGTGGTTAAAGTAGATATTTAACTTTTCAAAAAAGTTGAAACAAAAGCATTTAAAGATAAAGTTTTGGTGTGTAACAGTAAAGGTGATTCTCAGACATGTTACAATTGAAACGATTGATGAGTGACTGAAGTTTGTGAAAATCATATTCTTTGAAGCCAGCTCTATCACTTTTCATGGCCTTGGACATATTCCTCACATTATGATGTTTAATTTCCTCATCTGTTTAATAAGTCTGTGTGGCAAGGACTAATGGTTTAATGAATGGAAAGTATTCAGCTTAGTTTGACACACAGTGAGAACCAACTAAATGTCCTCTGTTGTTTTCATTTTTATAAATAACAAAGAGAACTATTGAACCATGGATGGCTACCTCGTGAAGCAGAAAGCTCCTCATTGTGGAAGATGTATAAATAGAACCAGGTGGGCATTTGTTAGGGGTGCTGAAAGGGAGATCCTATGTGGTGTGAACTCAGCTAGAACTCTGAGGTTGTTTCAGATGGGAGATGTCTGTGAGTCTACCCTTAGTGAATTCTCTCTTGATGTAAGAGAGACTTGAAACTAGAGTCTTCCTCCTACAACTTGGGAGGGCACCTAAAGTACTGCTTGATGGGACTCAAAGAGCCATTGCTGTGTGAGCACTATTGTTGGCCTTTATAGAACCCACGTCACAGTCAAGGAGAGTTGTCAGAACCACACGGCTATTGTCCCATGGTTCTTGCCCAACCAGGAAAAATACCTCACAACTGTGAGGAAGGCTGTGAGGGTTCCCATGGGTACAGAGGGGACCTGTCCTGTCTAACCCTCAGCTGGAACCTGGCCTTCACCCGCCAGTGGCTGCTGACAGGCAACCAGGTCCACTTGAGGGCTCTGGCCATGGGAAACACTTCCTTAAGCAAGCTGAAATAGGTTTCTCTGCAGCTTTCACCCACATGTCCTAATTTCGTCTTCTTTGACCACAAAGAACAAGTCTCCCATTGCCTCCCATGAGAATCTTTCAGAAGGCTGCAGACTGATGGAGTGCTTGCCCTGTGGTTATTGATTTCCATGCCGTTCTGAAGTGTTCCCACAGTTACACTGTTTCAGTCATAGTTTCCAGGCCTTCTTAGTCATTGACCAACATGTTCTAATATTTGTCTCTGCCCTTTTTTGAAGGCAAAAGATACTGGAATCTGGGCCCCTTTTCCAGTATAAACAGAGATGCTTTCATTAGCCATTCAGTTACACAAGATCCAGTCACTGTACTTATGTGACTCCATTATGACAGATTATGGTGTGTCTGGTGCTCTTTAGAGCTCGGCCCCTCCCCACCCCTTTTAACTCTGCAAATGATCCTAAAAGATGTCCTCCAGGTCTACTACCCTCGTTTGCATCCACAGACTGAGGATTCTAATGTCTAATTCAAATGCTCTCCTGAATTTCATGATTAAGTATAGCAGCCTTGTGAATATCTATGGATGAGTGTCTTACAGGTGTTTTATCTTACAAAGTTCAAATTGAACCCACCCACTTTCTATCTAGGCTCCATCTCTGCACTGAGGATAGTAATAGTATTTACTTCACAGAGTTGTTCTAAAGTTGAGGGTAGCAATAGTTCTAAGAAGTAAATGAATGAATGAATGTGCATAAAGCACTTAGGATTGTAACTGATGAATTTACTTATATATTGCTATTATCAGAGGATATAGAAAACAAATAAGGTATAAAGTTTGAAGAGGGAATGGTTATATGGAAAAAATGAAACAAGACAGATTGAGAAGTGTTGGTAGAAACAGGATGATGCTACAGGGCAGTTTTGGAAAAAATGACTATATGTTCCTCAGTGCTCTTCTTTGTGAAATACATGTCTGAAGAAATTCTTAGTGTATTCTTAAACACTGGTCATTCTGAGCCTTTTATGTTATTAAAATGCTCAATATGAGGAACCTTCTTTCCTATGGCTGAAGTCACTACTAAGTCCAGGATTTCTCTGAACTCATCAAAAGAAGTGAGTTCATGATAAAGTTAATTTCTGAAGAACAAGGGTTGCATTTGAAGATGGCAACAGCCTGCTTTGTAAGGCTTTATGCAGGTCAAATGTCAACTTGCTACCAAGAAGGATCTTGTGGATCTGGAAGGTGACTGGTTAGGCATGACATTAGAACATTGCTACTCAAAGTGCACTCCTCAGACCAGTGCTGGTCCTCAATCTGTTGCTGTTCTGAATGTGATAAGTATGGGATTGAGAACAAGAATTTAAACAGATGTGTATCAGTCTTACAGAGTGCCTTTATGTCTGTTAAATCTATCAGTAGAGAAATGTGCACTCATATTTGGCACATGTGTGATAAAGGACTTGAGTATCTGTGGATTTTAGTATTCATGAGGAGTCCTGGAATCAATCCCCCATGAAAATGGAGGGCTGGCGGTATACATTTCATTTAATTTAAGGCATTGGTTTGTGATGAATAGAAAACAAACAAGAAGAAAAGAAAAGGAAAGAAAGAAAATAGAGCTGGTTTTTTATGACAGATTGTTTGAAAGCACTGGGCAGTGTGGAGTCATGGGTTCCAGTCCTGGCTCTGACACCAACTCATGTTATTTCCTCATCCTAAGCTATTTCTTCACATTGCAGTTGCTGGTATTGATTATCTTGTGGAGTCAAATATCTTGGCACCTCATTCTTCTTTGGATATTACTGTCTTCATTCATGGATGAAAGGTCTTAGAATAACTGATTTTTAGTTTCCATTTCAGTTCCACAGATGCCATAATCCCAAGAATCTTTAGAAAAAAGTCTAAATAAAAATTGAGTGCCGCTCCATTGTTCTATTTCAAGCTAAATAATCCTGCTTTTTGGTAAAAGCCTAAGTATAGCATAGATTCTGAATGCTTTACTTCAGATCCCCATAAGAAGCATAGTTTTTCTTTCAGTGGTTATCTCTCTGTTGTTTTTTTATTAAAAAGATCTCTTTTTCTTGCTGCTCTCAGGTTTTCCCCATGAATTGCAACATTTTATAGGGAAAAATTTCTCTGCTGGGTATTCATAGACTGACTGACGATTGTCTTGAATTTTCCAAGAGAGTCTCTGAGAATGTTCTCTGAATAAAATCTAACCAGCATTATAAGGAGTTTAGATCTTACTCTATGACTAAAGAGAAAGCATAAGATGGTGCTAAGAAGGAGACTGACAACATAATTTATTTTATCAAATAACATATTGGCGGATCTTTGATTAGACTGTAAGGGTACAGACTATAAACACAGAAATGTTCAAAGGCTATTGCAGTAGTATAGGCAGGCTATAATGGTGGTTTGGCCTATGGGATATAAAGAATAGGTTATGCGATCTAGTTTATTTATCAGCCTTGGCAGTAAAATGCCATGGAATTATTTATAATTCCACATTTATAATTTATAGTTCCACTTATAAAATTTTTCTGAGCTGGATTGGGATCATAGTTTTTTTTTTTTTTTTTTTAAATGGGGTTATAATTAGTAGTTTGTATTGGAATTAACATTAGCTCACACAAAGTCCTATCTTAGATTATTACTGAATGTCCTGTTCATATAAGTGAATGGAATCAGAAAACGTGCGGGTATTGAATAACTATAGATATAGGATTTCAGATGATAGAGGGCTTCTATCTTTCTATCTCCTGCACTGAGAAAACAGACTTCACAAATAAAAGTGCTAGCGTAGAAGTCAGAAGCCATCCCAGACAGTGCTGGTTTGTTGGGTTCTTAGCCCTGGAACTACCCAGAAGATAAAGAGACCTGCCTTTGGAGACAAACTGTCTTCAGTCACGCAGACCCCACTTTAGCTGAGTCAGCATCACAGAGCATGAAGCCATTCAACTCATTTTACTCTGGACTGTATCCAGGCATTTCACTGGGAAGTAAAAGACTGAGAGGAAGAAATAAGGACTCCACCTGGGTAAAAGCATTCTGGTGTAGTAATGATACAAGTGATTGGAGATTTCCATCTAGGGAAATATTTGATTTCACAAGATGACCAATACCAGCGACTACAGAGTGAAGAGATAGCATAGGATGAGGAAGTAGTTCATGAAGCACGTGATGCAAAGAGCCTAGGCTTTAAGGTTTGACTGAGATTAAATTCCCCACTCTTTCCCCTGCTGGCCTCTAATTTCAGGTCATTGTCTAATTATCAGAAACTGTACCACCTTCTGCAAAATGAGATAATTGCATATTTTATGATTGATATGAACCCCAAGTGAGAACTAGATAAAATGTTTCAGTTCAGTTCAGTTCAGTCACTCAGTCGTGTCTGACTCTTTGCAACCCCATGAATCGCAGGACGCCAGGCCTTCCTGTCCATCATCAACTCCCGGAGTTCACTCAGACTCACGTCTGTGAAATGCCTCAGACAATTTTGTTATAATAGTAAGGCTTCCACTGAGTTGCATCAGAATGGCAATACTATTTGCAGAATTCATATGACTTGCTGGGTCACAATGCTGCTAAGTGAAACTTGAAAGACACTGTGAGAAAATACCTGTAGGTGTGGAATTGCATAATATATTAATATGATGATTCTTGTGTATGCATGTGTGAACTTGTTTGCACTACATTGGTGCTATATTTATGCTCAAACATGAACTATATTTTGATGGGATGGGATCAGATGTAATATGGGGCAAGGGTTCAGAGCAAGGGCTTTGGAGTCAGAAAAACCAATGTTCATTCTCCAGCTTACAGGCTTCATGACAAAATTACTTAATCTGCACAAACTTCAGTTTTATCAGTTGCAAAATGGTGATAGTAATACCTACTTCAGGGTGTGGCAATGAGAATGAAATAGTATAAAGAATAAGAAACATTTAGCAAGTACTGAGAAACCGAAGACTCTAATAAATACTAATTGTTGTCATTGTTCTTGTTCTTAAGAATAAAACTCACTTGGTGCTTATGTGTGGAAGGATGGAGACTCTTGCCTGGAATGGGACAAATGAGCAGAGATGACCACTTGTGTGAGGAGGGAACATAATTTCTGGAGTGTGTACCTCCCTGGTGTGTGGAGGAAGTCTCCAGAATCAGAGTCAGGATTTGATTCTCTATCCCTTTCCTCTCTAGCTTCTAGAAATGGAAAAATCTTGTGGGTGCTGGGAATTATGGATGAGGAAAAACAAAAGAATTAAATTTTGTCGATAGCCTCTTCCAAAATCATTCAGTGAATTAAGCTATATGAATAGAGAAGCAAGGAAGGTGACGGTCCTTGATCCAGTAAAGAGGGTAGAGAAGAAATGACACATGGGCAGAGTTGGGACATTTGGTCAAACTCTTTAGGGTCAAGGGGTTTTAGAGTCAGTAAAACATTGTGGTTACAAGAGGTGGCTTTAACGTTAGGCAAAGGAGTGTTCAAATTCCAGTTCTATCACTAAATGTGTGTAGTTGGGCAAATTACTTAAATTCTCTGTAAAGTACACACTGAAAGTAAAAAATAACACACTTCTTACTTGATGAGGTAAGAGTTAAAATGTTTAGCAAACTGGTAATTTGGGGGCTACTTTTAATAGCTAAGAACCTGAAGTTTCTCATTTAGAAACGGATTCATTTCGATGTTTGGCAAAACTAATACAATATTGTAAAGTTTAAAAATAAAATTAAAAAAAATAGAAACTTGCTATTCACTAAAATGATTGCCTTATTTTTCTATTTGGCACAGATTGATAAAGATGTTCATTTCAAAAATGAACAGCCAGCCTATGACCTATGGCAAGCAGTGTAAACGTTTACATGCCTCAATTTCTGCATCTGTAAAATGAAGTTACAATAATATTAATAACTGTTAACAAGAGTGGTTGGAAGGATTAGGTTAAGCCATCACTGTGACATCACTGGAGAAGGCAATGGCACCCCACTCCAGTACTTTTGCCTAGAAACTCCCATGGATGGAGGAACCTGGTAGGCTGCAGTCCATGGGGTCACTAGAGTCGGACACGACTGAGCGACTTCACTTTCACTTTTCACTTTTCACTTTCATGCATTGGAGAAGGAAATGGCAACCCACTCCAGTGTTCTTGCCTGGAGAATCCCAGGGACGGGGAAGCTTGGTGGGCTGCCGTCTATGGGGTCGCACAGAGTTGGACACGACTGAAGCGACTTAGCAGCAGCAGCAGCAGTGACATCAGTAGCACAAAGCCTGGAACATTGTAAGCCCTCACTAAGAATAAGCAGTTATTATTATTAAATCATTCTGTATTATTCTTAAGGAGACAAAAGGGAATACTTTGTTTGTTAGAAGATTTGTTATAAAGGGCTTCATTGGTGGTCCAGTGGTTAAGCCTTCACCTTCTAAATGCAGGAGATGAGGGTTCAATCCTGGATCTTGGAGTTAAAATCCCACATGTGTCTCAGGTAGACAACCAAACCATAAAACAGAAACAATATTGTAACACATTCAGTAAAGACTTTAAAAATGGTCCACATCAAAAAATCTTAAAAGATTTATTTCAACATACATAACAGTTTTTTGAAACTTGGACTAAAATCTGCTCAGAAGACAAAACAGATCCTTATAAAATAAGACTTGAATCTCAGTGTTTCTTTGCATAAAGCGCATGTAATTTTGTTGCCTCTACATGTTATATTCTGAACCCACAAAACGTAATTGTATGACGCCACTGAAAAAGGGAACAGTACCATCATGCTAATTTAAACTCAGCCAGTGGTCTACTCTCTTCTCCCTTATTTGGGTCAAGTGGTGTTTCTTCCAAGCCTGATACGGTCTTTCTCTTCAATTTGTTTTTGATAAATATTGTAACCAGTTTTCTCTTTTAAATACATTTAATTAGCATATTTTGAATGTCTAAGACATTCAATAAAATTATTTTAAGATTTATAATTGTTTGTGGAGATACCAGCTAATATTGTTGCATCAGTGCGGTACTTTATAGTTACCCAAGTGGTAGAACATTACGTTTAAGAGGTTTTTTATTTGTTGAAGTATAGTTGACACAAACCTTAGGTCAAGCTCAGGGGCACAACACACACAGTGATTTGACATTTAGATACATTACGAAATAATCACCACAGTAAGCCTGGTAACCATCTGTGTCCATACTGAATCCTGGCTCTGGCACTCAGAGCTGCGAGGCTGGATGATTCCAGGGATCGCCATATACATAGATAGATAGATTACAGCATCTACAGTGCCAACTCGAGTTTTACACTAGGACAGTTTTCACTGTCATGCTATTTCATCTCTTGTGTCTTGGTTCCTTATTTATTTATTCATCTTTGAACTCTATCAATATTACTTGATTTCTGTACAGTTTATTTAGGTTATGTAGATAAATTATTTAACGCAATGCTTCTCTCTCTCATGTGTGCCCAGTCATGTGCAACTCTTTGGGACCTCATGGCCTGTAGCCTGCCAGGCTCCTCTGTCCATGGGATTTCCCAGGCAAGAATACTTGGGTGGGGTTGCCATTTCCTTCTCCAGGGGATCTTCCCAACCCAGGGATTGAACTCACGTCTTTAACACAGTATTTGGCACACTGTAGACAGCAATGGCAACCCACTCCAGTACGCTTGCCTGGAAAATCCCATGGACGGAGGAGCCTGGTGGGCGGCAGTCCATGGGGTCGCTAAGAGTCAGGCACGACTGAGCGACTTCACTTTCACTTTTCACTTTCATGCATTGGAGAGGGAAATGGCAACCCACTCCAGTGTTCTTGCCTGGAGAATCCCAGGGACGGCGGAGCCTGGTGGGCTGCCGTCTATGGAGTCGCACAGAGTCGGACACGACTGAAGCGACTTAGCAGCAGCAGCAGCAGCAGACCATAAATGGGGGCTATAATTGTTGCTTTCATGATTACTATCTCCCTTAAGCCATAAGGCAATTCTCTGAACTTGATGGCATTATTATATTCACTTTGCACATGAGGAAACTGCAGTACAAAAAATGCATATTCTTTTCCCCAAAGCAGGGACAAAGGCTGAGAGATTTTGCCATAAAATTGGATAGTATAATATTGTTTTTATTTATAATGTTTTAAAATATAAATTTATTTATTTTAATTGTAGGCTAATTACTTTACAATATTGTATTGGTTTTGCCATACATCAACATGAATCTTCCAAGGGTGTACACGTGTTCCCCATCCTGAACCCTCCTCTCTCCTCCCTTTCCATACCATCCCCCTGGGTCATCCCAGTGCACCAGCCTCGAGCATCCTGTATCATGCATCAAACCTGGACTGGCGACTTGTTTCATATATGATATTATACATGTTTCAATGCCATTCTCCCAAATCATCCCACCCTCTTCCTCTCCTACAGAGTCCAAAAGACTGTTCTATACATCTGTGTCTCTTTTGCTGTCTCGCATACAGGGTTATCGTTACCATCTGTCTAAATTCCATATATATGCATTAGTATACTGTATTGGTGTTTTTCTTTCTGGCTTACTTCACTCTGTATAATAGGCTCCAGTTTCATCCACCTCATTAGAACTGATTCAAATGTATTCTTTTTAATGGCTGGGTAATACTCCATTGTGTATATGTACCACAGCTTTCTTATCCATTCATCTGCTGATGGACATCTAGGTTGCTTCCATGTCCTGGCTATTATAAACAGTGCTGCGATGAACATCGGGGTACACGTGTCTCTTTCAATTCTGGTTCCCTCAGTGTGTATGCCCAGCAGTGGGATTGCTGGGTCATAAGGCAGTTCTATTTCCAGTTTTTTAAGGAATCTCCACACTGTTCTCCACAGTGGCTGTACTAGTTTGCATTCTCACCAACAGTGTAAGAGGGTTCCCTTTTCTCCACACCCTCTCCAGCATTTATTGCTTGTAGACTTTTGAATTGCAGCCATTCTGACTGGCATGAAATGGTACCTCATAGTGGTTTTGATTTGCATTTCTCTGATAATGAGTGATGTTGAGCACCTTTTCATGTGTTTGTTAGCCATCTGTATGTCTTCTTTGGAGAAATGTCTGTTTAGTTCTTTGGCCCATTTTTTGATTGGGTTGTTTATTTTTCTGGAGTTGAGCTGTAGGAGTTGCTTGTATATTTTTGAGATTAATTCTTTGTCAATTGCTTCATTTGCTATTATTTTCTCCCATTCTGAAGGCTGTCTTTTCACCTTGCTTATAGTTTCTTTTGTTGTGCAGAAGCTTTTAATTTTAATTAGGTCCCATTTGTTTATTTTTGCTTTTATTTCTAATATTCTGGGAGGTGGGTCATAGAGGATCCTGCTGTGATTTATGTCAGTAGATATTTAATTTTTGTTTAAATTGTGATTTTTTTTTGTTGTTAATTAAATCGGGTTCTTTGCTGTTGTGTGAACATATGCGGAAAATAGTGTTTAAAGCCTGAGCATGAAAGACAGAAAACAAAATAGAACAGAAAAAGAGCCTAAGCGTGAAAAGAGCTGAGAGACTGTTTTAATGCTTTGGCCATGGAAATCTGGGTAGGAATATGCTACCATCTTCACATTCCTGAAGACTGAGAATTCTTAGGCAGGTTAACTCCCAGACACATCACATTGAATGTAGCTCTAGTCTGATGACAGCAAATGTAACAATATGAGCGCCGACTATTACAATTTTCACCCCTTACAGAATAATGTGAAAGTACTCATGGGGAAACTATTTCCTTAGTCATTAGGTTTGTTAATGTCAGGTATTAGTACTTTATGGGTTAAATGAAGCATATATTGTTGAGTGATATTCTGAAAGTTTCTATATAATGACACTGCAAGAATTTGTGATATGTAGTCACAGGGCTAGGGGGAGGGAACAGAATGACTCATGAGTGAGGGATGTTAAGAGTCAAGAAAAAATCCAGAAATTTGTAAAATCCTGGTTAGGTTACCTTTGTGGTATTAATAGAATGATTTCTTCACATAGTTTCAGTTTTTGTATTTTCCATTAAACAAGAAGGCTGCTTCCTAATTTTGTATATTATTTCATCAAGTTGAATGATCTTTTAATAGTTATGTTTTGGAAAAGATTTGTCAAGCACCAACTACACGGGGTGTATTTGTCTAGGAGTTGGGAGTCCATTACAGGATGAAACAGAACTAATTCTTGACCTGAAACTCAAGGAGGGAAGACAGATAATAAAATGAATTACTTTAGATAAAAGAGTACAGAGGAATCGTGTCACAGGGAGCACTTATCTTGTCTAGTCAGTCATGGAGGATATTGCCTGAAGAAGTCCTATGCAAGTTGATATCTAAAAAATGAACAAAAATTAGCTGCACCCTAAGGCAGATCTGGTTCTGTTCATTCATTCATTCACTCATCCATTTTTAAGACTAATGTTTGATGTTTTCCTACAATGAGACATGCCCTATTCTAGGTTCCAAGAACTCAGCAATGAATAAGCACTCCCTTTCTAAAACAGGGGACTAGATAAACAGATACAAAAGAGAATTTCAGGTACTGATAAAGAATAAAAATAAGAAGGAGGAGGGAGGAGGAGAAGATGATTATTATATAGGTAAATGTGTTGGGGGAAGATACCTGGGAACCCGTTGCTCTGGGGAAATGACCCTTAAATAAAGAAGAGTCAACCATGCAAGGAGCCTTTTAAAGTTATCCTCAGTATTTAACTTCCTTTCCTTATTCACAAAGCCTCAGTAAATTCCAGTCAAAAAGTAGAAGCTTTGTTCAGGGACGTTTCGAGTAGCAAAGACACAACCAGTTTAGGGAAACTGCCTTCTCCAGTTGATAACAGAAGAGACTAGTAATGCTGATCTCCCCTGGACAACAGTGTAACCAAAAAAATAATCAATTCCAAGGGTCACTAGCAACAGAAACTTTAGAATGGTGGCTTGATAAAGAACAGAGGGCAGGTGAACTAGAAGATCTATTTCCCAACCACATAAATAGCAAGAATGGGGGGGAAAAAATCTCAGAAGTATTTGAGGAACCTTTGAGATGGGATGATTTTTGAACAGAGGATCATTAATCCCATCATAAATTGGTTATGAAAAGGAAGTATGCCCTCATTTTATTGTCACATCCTGTTTAAGCCTGGAGTGTGTATATTAAAACAATTTTTAATTGGAGTATAGTTGATAAACAATGTGTTACTTTCTGCTCTACAGCAAAATGAATCAGTTAAACATATATATCTTTTATATATATGCATCAGTTATACATATACACGTATCTACTCTCTTTGAGATTCTTTACCCATGTAGGTCATTATAGGGTATTGAGTAGAGTTCCCTGTACTATACAGTAGGTAATTAGTAGTTATATATTTTATAGTGTTTAAAGCATACTTATATAGTGGTGGATGTATGTCAATCCCAACAGCTATAGATATTTTATTCAACATCTGCTCAAATACTACTTACGCTATAATGATTGCTAACACTCTTTGAACATTATGAACTATATGAATCACTCTCCCGCCTAAGTGCTAACATGTGAGCTTCTAGGAGGGAGCTACTACTACTGTTATTATTTTTTTCTTTTTTGTATTTTTTATCTCAGACACAGAGGACTTAACAGAATTTGGCTAAGTTCACAGTACTTGTTCAGGAGTCCAATGCAAGCAGTCCAGATCCAGGGCTCTGAATCATTTTGCAAGCCTGATTCTTATATTCCAGGTCTGTGTTTTTTTTTTCCCCCTTAGCAGCTGCTAGGTAAGTAATACCTAGCAGTGTGTGGTATTCTTTATATGATGAAGAGTGAATTGTGGGAAAAAGAGATGGAGAAAGAGAGGGAAAGGGAGGGAGGGAGAGAGAAAGGAGAAGAAAGCATGTGGATAGAATTACTCTGTTTAAAAAAAATTCTGAAGAAAAAGAAAAGTGAAATTTTCCAGATATTATTCCAGATGCAGGTGTTATTTCTCTTACACTTCAAAGCAAACAAAGAAACAAGGTATTTTTAGCCCCATTTTACAGATGAGGAAATTAAGCTTAGAGTTCAGCAGCTAGGCTCTGCCTCTCATGCCAAGTTTCTGCTCCTTATGATTTTGTACCCTAGGGATGTCTATAAAAAAGAAAGAAAAGCAAAAATAAAGCAGTATCTAACTTGTCTTCCAGCCCTAGATCTATGATACTGAATTAGGCTTTCACACATAAAGAAAAATGAAGGAAGCTTTAAAAAAATTTTTTTTAATCGAAACAAGTTGACTTACAATGTTGTGTTAGCTTCAGGTGTACAGCAAAATGATCCAGTTATGCGCACACACACCCATATACACACACACATATAAATTATAATTTCTTTAACATTCACTTACATTATAGCTTATTACAAGGCATTGAGTAGAATTCCCTGTGCTATATAGTAGGTTCTTGTTGATTATCTGTTTTACATGTAGTAGTGTGTATATTTTAATCTCAAACTCCTAATTTATCCACCCCACATCCTGTTTGGCAATCATAAGTTTGTTTTCTATGTCTATGAGTCTATTTTGTGAATAAGTTCATTTGAATCTTTTTTTTTTTTTTTAATTTCATATGTACGCCTGACCCAGGGATCAAACCCGGGTCTCCCACATTGTAGGCAGATGCTTTACCATCTGAGCCACCAGGGAAGTATATCATTCACATGTAAGCAATATCATGCAATAGTTGTCTTTTTCTGTCTTATTTCACTAAGTATGATCATTTCTAGGTCCATACATGTTGCTGCAAATAGCATTATTTCATTCTTTTTTATGATTAATATTCCATTGTACATATATACATCACTTCTTTATACATTCATCTGTTGATGGACACTTAGCTTGCTTGAATAAAGCTTTTTTATGGCTGCATAATAGACAGAGGAGTCTGATGGGCTATAGTCCATAAGGTCACAAAGAGTCAGATATGACTGAACAACTGAGCACGCACACACACAACATATATTTGATCTTAGAAAAGCCTATGTGATCCACTACCCAAATCCATTTCATGGGAGAAGTGAGAACACTCCAGCACTCTCAGTGCAGTTCTGGAAGCTTTACTAGTATCACCCTGAGGATGCTGGAGTGTCCTTATTTGGGTGCCAAATATACACACACATGCTGGAGGGAATAATGAAAATTATTTTGTAGTATGCACACCAAGAAATGTACATATTAGTAAGAGTTTTAAGAAAAGTATAAAACATGTAACAGGCTTAACACAATAAGACCCTTTCATTAATTTAGGAAGGTCCCTAAGTATGACTACTGCCTCTATCATAAAACAAAAAAAGAAAAGATAATCACCTTGATTGTTATATTTCCTGTATTATTATTATTCTTAGGCATGTTCAACTTCCTTTTTGCATTGCTTTTGACATTTTGGATGTTTTGATATAAAGTCATCCATGCTGATGGCACTATATTAAAAACCCATACTCCTTTAAATGACCAGTTTACTAATATATACTCCCTTCCATAGTACAAAGTTTGTGCTCAGTTGTGTCCAACTCTTGTGACCCAATAGATGTACCCTGCCAGGCTCCTCTGTCCATGGGATTCTCCAGGCAAGAATACTGGAGTGGGTTGCCATTTCCTTCTCCAGGGGATCTTCCCGACCCAGGAATCAAACCCAGGTCTCCTGCATTGCAGGCAGACTCTTTACTGACTGAGCTACGAGGGAAGCCCAGTACCAAGTTTATGCATTGCTCTTTTCTTAATTAGCTTCCATGATTTGTTTCTTCTTCTTCTTCTTCTTTTTTTTTTTTTTTGTTGATAGTGCTGTTAAGGGCTTCCCTTGTAGCTCAGCTGGCAAAGAATCCACCTGCAATGCAGGAGACCCTGGTTTGATTCCTGGGTCAGGAAGATCCACTGGAGAAGGGATAGCCTACCCACTCCAGTATTCTTGGGTTTCTCTGGTGGCTCAGCTGGTAAAGAATCCGCCTGTAATGTGGGAGACCTGGATCTGATCCCTGGGTTGGGAAGATCCCCTGGAGAAGGGAAAGGCTACCCACTCCAGTATTCTGGCCTGGAGAATCCATACATGGGGTCGCGGCTGAGTGACTTTCACTTTCATAGTACTATTAATTTTTAAGGAGTTGGTCATGATTAATTTAAATGTGCCTCTAATTTATTTGATGTAAAAATGTTTCAGGTTAGTTCAGTTGCTCAGTCGTGTCTGACTCTCTTCAACCCCATGGACTGCAGCACCCCAGAATTCCCTAACCATCACCAATTCCTAGAGCTTGCTCAAACTCATGTTCGTTTGTACTCCAAGGTCTCTTTGTAGTCCAAGGGACTCTCAAGAGTCTTCTCCAACAAGCATCAAAACCATCAATTCTTCGGCACTCAGCTTTCTTTATAGTCCAACTCTTACATCCATACATGACTACTGGAAAAACCATAGCTTTGACTAGATGGACCTTTGTTGGCAAAGTAACGTCTCGGCTTTCTAATATTCTATCTAGGTTGGTCATAGCTTTTTTTCCAAGGAGCAAGTGTCTTAGTTTCATGGCTGCAGTCACTATCTGCAGTGAGTTTGGAGCCCCCAAAATAGTCTCTCACTGTTTCCATTGTTTCCCCATCTATTTGCCATGAAGTGATGGGACCAGATGCCATGATCTTAGTTTTCTGAATGTTGAGCTTTAAGTCAACTTTTTCACTCTCTTCTTTCACTTTCATCAAGAGGCTTTTTAGTTCTTTGCTTTCTGCCGTAAGGGTGGTGTCATCGGCATATCTGAGGTTATTGATATTTCTCCCGTCAGTCTTGATTCCATGTGTGCTTCATCCAGCCCAGCATGGACTCATGCCCATTGAGTCAATGATGCCATCCATCCATCTCATATTAATTAAATAATTAGTTTGTAATTTTGTGTTAGAAACGTCTCTTAAAAGCAGTTGCTAAATTTCTTTTCAGTTATATGGAGACTCCTTACATTTGATCAGGAATATTTACCTTTTATATTTAATGACTTTTTCATAATTTGACATTTGTTACCTTTTTGTTTATTTCCTTGAATTTATTTATATTTATTGATTATTTGTTTATCAGTACACCATCTCTTTTTTTGATTTTATACTTAAAATTTTGTGTGAGGAGAAAGTTTTTTTTTCTATGCTATTAGTTATTTCTTAGTATTTCAAACATTGTTAACCACCAGATTATCTATTTATGCTCATGTAAAATCTATTTTAAGCTTAATTTTATAGGGGAAAAGACCATTCTTATTGGCAACCTTTTTGTTTTGTTTAATCAGGAGAATGAGACTATCTTTAACCGCTTTTTAAAAAATTTGGTCAGCATGACTTAAATTTATTCAAAATATTACATTAATTTGGGATATTTAGTAGCTCCAGCTATCCTATTTGCAGTTAATGCTTTATTTTATTTTATTTCTTTTTCTATTGGTTGGTTTTTTGATTATTGGTTTTTTTTTTACCTTTGGTATTTAATGTATCAATTTTCTTTCACTGAGTAACAAATTATCACCAACTCATTGATTTAAAATAGCATAATTTTTTATCTCACAGTTTCTGTGTGTTAGGAATCCAGACATGGGTTAGATGGTTCCTATGGTCAGGACCTCACCAGGATAAAATCAGGATGTCAGTTGACGTTTAAATCTCATCTGTGGCTCTAGGTGTTACTCCTAAGTGATTGGTTGTTGATAGAATTTAGTTCCTTACAGCGTGGAACTGAGGCTCTCGGCTCCTTGTGGTCAGGTTTCATTGTCTGAGACATAGCCCTCTTTAAAATACAGCAGTATTATCCTTTAGGATCTGCAGGAATGTGTATGCTCCTGCTTTGAAATGTGCTGACCTTATGTCTCTGACCTCCTGCTACACTGTCATTTAAGGGTTTACCTGATCAAGTCAGGCCTACTTAGGATTATCTGCTTTTAATTAATTTAGAATTAGTAGATCAAAGACCTTAATGACACCTGCAAAATTCCTTTACTTAGTTCTATAACATAGTGTAAGCTTGGTGGTGGTTTGCTCTCATATTCACAGGACCTGCCACACTCCAGGACACTCACTGGGTATGTGCAACAGGGGCGGGAATCTTGGGGGCCTTCTTAGAATTCTGCCTACCACAGTGGCTCATTTAAATCATACAAATTCTTCATCAGTTTTGAGAAATATTTGTAAAGACTTGCTAGAGGATTTCTTTCATATAAATATGTTCTATGATGTTTGAAAAGAAGTTCTTGAGATACATCTCTAAATGTTTTATAAAAGTACTGCTTTTATATACAAATGAAATATATACATTGTGCAATATAGGTAAATTTGTAATGAAATGTATATTTTAAAACATTAATTCTAATACTTATTGGCATCATTATAAATTAGTATAACATTATACAAGATTAAGTTGCCTTAGGTTGTTTAAGCTTATGGGGTCGATAATCCCACTCATAAAAATCCACAGTAAGGAAAGGATTAAAGACAAGGAAAAATTCTTATGTACAAAAATGTTTAACAGTCTATCATAGTGAATGTTTCAAGTAAGATCAAATTAAAAAGCTGGGGAAATGTTAAGGAACTTCATGTGGATTCCCTAAATATATATTGTATGATCATTAGGAATGCCATAAGAATATGAAAAATGTGTACAGCATATGTGAAATAAGGAGCACAAAATTATATGTGTACTATGATTACAGCTTTGTAAAATATGTATGTGATTGCTGTACGACCATAATAATGTATGAGAAAACAGTAGCAGTTGATGAAACAGGTTGGTGTAACATATGCACATTTTTAAACAATTTATTTAATTGCCAGCAAAGGCTTTATACAAGGTACAAAGCAAAACTAGGTCAGTTTCCCACATCTCTAGAAAAGGGTAGGTGTGGACCTCCTTGACTTCTGATTCTCTTTCATCTGAAATCTGCTGAGCCTTTACTAATTGAAGGGTGAAATCTTCTATTGCCATTGATGAGAACTGAGTGAATTATATTGGGAGTAGACAGACCTGGCCCTTCCCTCAAGATGATGACTAATTGACAAACCCTTCTGATGGGGTGTGACCTAGGGCTGACCCTTGATGACTAGGGTTGAATTACACACAGAATCCTCAGTTTTCCCTGACTTTTCTTTGAGGTTTCAAATGGGATGGGAGTATTGTGAGCAAGAAGGAATTACTAGATCCTCTTCATAAAGACATCAGTGCTAAAGGGTGTAGAGATGATAGTTAAAAGTTCTTTCATCCAGGCTGAAAATCCCTGCCTGCATGTGTGAGGGGATCACCATCCTTCTGCTTGTATAGCATGTATTTGCTACCACTGAATGTAGCCTATGTCTTTGATAAGCAGCAAACTTCTTTGACCACTTTTTCATGGAACACATCCTACCTGCACTGTCCCCAGGTAGATCATTTGAGAAAGACTGAGTTACAAATAATCCTTTTATCTTTGTACAAAGATCCATGTCAAACAAAGAAACTTGGGATGTAACAGAGGAATTATACTTATTTCTCAAGGGCCCAAGAAGGTTAAAACTTGACTGAAAATGTAAAATTATATAATGAGTTAGATAACTAGAAAAAGATGGTTTTGTTCCAGAAATCAGGCTTCCCATTACTAGTAGTTCTCAAACATGGATTTGATCATCATTTGCTGTGACTATCATGGGGAGGATACAAGAGTTAGGCCCGAAATTAGAATTTGGACGATTTGTGATTTTCAGCCCTGTCTGAGCATCAGAATCTTCTGACTAATTTAACTAAACAAACAAAACAGGAAGGATGGATGGAAGGACAGAAGTACCTGGGCCCTATTTAAGGTCTACTGAATTGGAATATCTAGGTTTGGGGCCAAAATTTTTGAATTTTTAATAAGCTGCCTAGGTGACTCTTCCATATTCAGTTCAAGGGACTAACCATTGAAAACCAATGGGCCACATGACTTTTGACAGATAAGGTCTGTTTCCATGATACCAATAAACAATATGGCAAAGTAGGTAACTGGGAATGCTGCAGAGGTGGCATTGCTTGTCTTCCAGGAATCAGAAAATAGAAATTCAGTTTCTGAGATTTCCAGTCCAGGCGCACTGGAACCAGTCCGTGCTACTGAACTTCTTATTCTAAGAAACAGAAGGGCAGGTGAGACCTAGGGAAGAAGGAAGTTGCCTAGGAAGGTAATTTTGGAATCCCTTTTTGCACACTATGCAAACCCAAGATTTTGATTACTTGAATCTGTGCCTATTGCCTCATGGAGTTTATCGAGGTTCATCCCTTTCAGAGAGGCTACAGGACTTCCCAGATGGTTATCACAGGGAGTGGCTTCTTGGGTCAGAGCAATTCACATAACCTCTCCTCTATTGGCAAGGGTCTGGCAGGATGCGTCTGCACTGCTGGACTTCCTGTTCTAATAGTGCCAACTGGTTTTGCCCAAACCAAGGGAGGGACCTCAGACAGGGTTTGCCACAAATTTCAGTTTTAGCTGGAACACATAGTTCTGTCTAGTGTTATATAGCGATCTAGGAAAAGAGGGAGCCACTTGTGGAGAAGTGCATCTAGACACAGGGTCTGGACGTGGCTAGGAAACCTGGACACCCTCCCAGACATCCCACACTCCCGACCCAGTCATGTGAGAGATCACTGCTCCTCAGAGATACCTAAAATCTGGGCAGCTGGAAGGTATTTGCCAAATCCATTTATTTATTCAATTACCTATATTTGTCCAGTGTCAACTGTGTGCCTTCCCTATATATATATATATATATATATATACACTACAGGTACTGAAGATAAAATAATGGATAAAAACAGCCAAGAGTTTAGTCTGGCTAAATTTCTGTACTTGCTCCAACTGGGAATTGTCAAGCTCTTCCTGGTCATCATTGTCTCCTCATTAACATAACAATAGTTACCCTTTATGGAACTGGCACCTATGTGCTCAAAACTTTTTAATGGCATATGTCTAACAAGATCAGATCAGATGAGATCAGTCGCTCAGTCGTGTCCGACTCTTTGCGACCCCATGAATCGCAGCACGCCAGGCCTCCCTGTCCATCACCAACTCCCGGAGTTCACTCAGACTCACGTCCATTGAGTCAGTGATGCCATCCAGCCATGTCATCCTCTGTCATCCCCTTCTCCTCTTGCCCCCAATCCCTATTATTATATCCATTTTTCAGCTGTGGAAGTACAGATATGTGGATAAGGACCAAGATTTATAGCCTCCCTTTGTCCTGAGGGTGGGTGGGAGAAAGCGGAGATTTAAGACTCCTTCACCACATCCTAGGAAGGTGGGTCGTCTTGGTTCTTGATTGCTGTGCTTAGGGTCTGAACCAGTCCAGGCTCCGTTAGTATAGCATTAGTAAAATGTAGTCTCCAAACCCAATGAGGATCATTCTGAGGAATGGGGATTATGTTCAGGCCTTGAGTAAAAGAAGAGAAATAGGGTTGACAGTAGCTAACTTTGAATCTCAGGGGACCATAGAGGCTCAAGAGAAGAAGGAAGATTCTCAGAGTTTGGACATGGCTGAAAGTTTTCCTTTGGGTGCACCAGAGAGTGAGGCTCTTTCTACTGAACTCGGACACTTTAAAGAGTCAACAGGACACCTAAGTCTGACTTCCTGGATTCTAAGGGTCAGCTGGACCTAACCCCAGTGGGTCAAGGAGAGTAGCCAAACCTGAAGAGCAAGGGGCCTGACCAGGGAGCTCAGATTTAGTTTTATTCAAGTAATATTGAAAAAGTTTCATGGATGTGATTCATTTTAGAAAGATTTAGGTGTAATGCCACAGTATTTAGGTACCTCTGATTTGTGAACTCTCAACTATTTTGCAACAGTAATAATATAATATAAATTATCAGTTCAGTCAGTTCAGTCGTTCAGTCGTGTCCAGCTCTTTGCAACCCCATGAATCGCAGCACGCCAGGCCTCCCTGTCCATCACCAACTCCTGGAGTTCACTCACACTCACGTCCATCGAGTCGGTGATGCCATCCAGCCATCTCATCCTCTGTCGTCCCCTTCTCCTCCTGCCCCCAATCCCTCCCAGCATCAGAGTCTTTTCCAATGAGTCAACTCTTCGCATGAGGTGGCCAAAGTACTGGAGTTTCAGCTTTAGCATCATTCCTTCCAAAGAAATCCCAGGGCTGATCTCCTTCAGAATGGACTGGTTGGAACTCCTTGCAATCCAAGGGACTCTCAAGAGTCTTCTCCAACACCACAGTTCAAAAGCATCAATTCTTCGGTGCTCAGGTTTCTTGACAGTCCAACTCTCACATCCATACATGACGACTGGAAAAACCATAGCCTTGACTAGATGGACTTTTGTTGGCAAAGTAATGTCTCTGGTTTTTAATATGCTATCTAGGTTGGTCATAACTTTTCTTCTGAGGAGTAAGCGTCTTTTAATTTCATGGCTGCAGTCACTATCTGCAGTGATTTTGGAGCCCCCCAAAATAAAGTCTGACACTGTTTCTACTGTTTTCCCAGCTATTTCCCATGAAGTGATGGGACCAGATGCCATGATCTTTGTTTTCTGAATGTCGAGCTTTAAGTCAACTTTTTCACCCTCTACTTTTACTTTCATCAAGAGGCTTTTTAGTTCCTCTTCACTTTCTGCCATAAGGGTGGTGTCATCTGCATATCTGAGGTTATTGATATTTCTCCCGGCAATCTTGATTCCAGCTTGTGCTTCTTCCAGTCCAGCATTTCTCATGATGTACTCTGCATAGAAGTTAAATTAGCAGGGTGACAATATACAGCCTTGACGTACTCCTTTTCCTATTTGGAACCAGCCCGTTGTTTCATGTCCAGTTCTAACTGTTGCTTCCTGACCTGCATATAGGTTTCTCAAGAGGCAGGTCAGGTGCTCTGATATTCCCATCTCTTTCAGAATATAAATTATAGTCTCTTTTAAAAACAAGATTCTCCCTAGTGTTCTTAAATTATTAACGTTTTTTGCTGCTCCTACAAAGGAGAAAATACCATATTCTTATTTATAGGTTATACATTTCTCTTTTCCAAGCCAAGGATGGCATTCCAGTCTTTGCAGTTGCATTCAAATATTTACCGACAACTTTTTCAAAATAAAGTTGGAATCAGTATATATGATTTTGTATTAGTTTTTATCCCTTAACATTTTCAATAATATTCTAAAACATTTCCTTCTGTCAATAATTTATTACTGATATTGTTTCAGAGGGGTGTATGATCGTCTGTCACTCAGATAAACTGTAATGATTTAACAGTTTCTCTCTTACTATTCCAAGTTTTCCCCCTTTTATTTTGCCATTCACATTACAATGAGGAAAATCAGGAATAATCTGAATGCTAACACTATTTGGAACACATTTTGTCCATGAATCTTTTCAGTAAGTTATTATACTAGGTCCAATTTTGATACTTGAAATTTTCTTGTTGTATAGAATTTCAGTAATCATCAGAAGGGTCCTATTAATTTAATGTGCATCTGGGAAAGTTTTTAAAGTTTCTGTGCCTCAGCTCCCTCATCTCTAATATAGGAATCACAGTGGTATCCACTTCATGCGGTTGAGGAGACATGTGGAAAGTAATGCACACTCTTTGGAACTGTTTGCAGTCTGTTGTGCTCCCACCAGCAATGTACATTATTGCCACTGTGATGCAAGTTTGACAGCTCTTCCTTTTGTTTTATAGTAAAGAATACTAGCTTAATGGAGAGAAGTTACCCTTTTTATTTGCACTTTGATTACCAGTGGTGTTTGATGTTTTATTTTGTATTTGTTTAGCCCTTTGTAATTCTTTTTTCATGAATTGTATTTGTTAACTGGATTCTCATTTTTTTCCCCATGAATTTTATGAGCTCTTTTTATGGTGACCCTTTCCTATCTATTGTCTATGTTATAGGTATTTTATTGTCTTGTGAGGACCATTTGTTTCACTCTAGTTATTTTTGATTGTGGGTCAGAAGGACTGAGGCTTCAAGAAGACAGTCACACTTGGTCTGACCATTGAGTGGACGTAAATGGTCTATGAACTGCAGGGCCAGTGAGGGTGGTTGAGGAGGAAAAGTCCTGCACTGGGAACCAGAGACCATAGTTTTACTCCAGATCTTGTTCCTTGGATGAGCCAGTTAACAAGTCTGAACTCAAATATTCACCTATAAAATAACTCTTACTAATGACTGCAGAGTACCCATCTAGATCAAATGAGTTAGCATATAGTCACTTGCTGTATAAACTAAATAGAACTCCAAGTAACTGAGCTTATTATTTTCTTTAAAATTTTGCTATCTACATATATGGGAGGTCACTTTTGCATTTGAAGCCTACTCTGTTTTGTCACAACAGACTTCCTAGCCCACCTGCTATTTCTTTGGTAGCAGGAGGTTCCATGGTGACTGCCAGGAATAGGTGGTGCTCCATGAGGGAGAAGAAATGCACAAGAATTTTCTGCAAGAAAGCACAGGAATGGATAAGCTTAAAATTTGTAGTTGAGCTGCTTGTCTTGTCTTTTTTTCCTCACTATAATGTTATACATGTTTGCTATGTCTGAGTAGGCCTTTCATTAATATTTCTCTAATAACTCACGGGAAGGTTGGATATGCATAAAGACATTTCAGAGGGCTTTGTAACAATGTAAGAAACTTGAAAGGAATGTATCTGTCATGTTAGAGTTTATGAAGAGAGAAGGATGTCTGGATTAGAGAGCAGTATATGGAGGAGGATCATGGGTGGTGGGACTGGCCTTGGGTACCGGGGGAAGAGTTTTAGTGATAAAACATGAAGTCAGAGTCATTGAAGAATTTGGAGCAGGTGTGGCATATAAAACACATGTGTAAGGAGGATGCATGTGGCATGTAGAGTGGATTGGAAAATAAAGGAGGAAGCGGGGAACCTGGTTGGGAGTTTGTTGCAATATTTCCTTTTAAAAGCCATTGAACACACGCTTAGGTCTGCTTCCACTGGAGCTAGAGAAGAGTGGGCAAATTTGAGTGACATTTCCAGAAAAAGAATTGACGTTACTGTTGGCATTATATGGTAGAGACTCAGTTTCAATCCCTGGGTCTGAAGAAAGGAATGGCTACCCACTCCAGTATTCGTGCCTGGAGAATCCCATGGACAGAGGAGCCTGGCAGGCTATAGTCCATGGGGTAGCAAAGAGTCGGATATGACTGAGTGGCTAATACTTATATGGTGAAGAGGAAGAGGGAGAAAGTAAATCTCACTACAAGTAGTAAAATATTGGTTCTGGAAGAAGCCTGTTGGATCATCTCAGGTAACTCTCAACTTTACAATTGGAAAGTGGAAGCTGAGAACAGAAACAGAATTGCTCATAGTGCACAGCACACACCATATTAGTAACAGATGGGCCTCATGAACAGTTTTCCTGAATCACACTTACTGTCTTTTTTTACTCAGTGACTTAAGGGAATGTGTCTTTGCAACAAACAATGGAGGGAGTTAGTAAGGGGATTATGAGTTCTGTTTTATATAGGTTTGGTTTGGAAAAATGTTGAGACAATCAACTGAAAATGGCAGGTATGTGGTGGGAAGGGAGTCTGGTAGGGAGGTCAGAGCTGAGGTTACACATTTTAAACTTGGTGGCAGAGATGGTGACTTTAGTTGAGCTGAAATTTTTCATTATGAATTCATTTATTTTCCCTTCAGTTTCCTATTTTTGAAAAAAAAATATGATATTGATTTATTCAGCACTTACCATGTGATAAATACTTAACCAGCACCTTATTTAATCTTGTCATAAACCCTATGAAGGAGATACTATTACTGTTAATGGCTCCATTTTACAATGAGAAAGCAGGGTCACCTTTGTCAATGTTTATCACATTCCTGACAATCTTTTAAAGTGGGCCTTCTAAATCTCAAAACTATAGACAGTTTTGGCTGGGTAATTGTTTTGTTGGAGAAGAGTTGGCGGAAGCTGTCCTATGATTTGTAAGATGTTTGGCAGTGTCCCTAGCCTCTCCTTGTCCAGCTGTGATAATAAAATAGGTCTATGGACACTGACAAATTTCCCCTGGTTTAGTTCAATTAACCTCTTCTATTAAAAATGTTCCCCAGAAGTTTCAGCCTTAGTTAATATGTTCTTCCTCTGTATTCTTGTACCACTTATTAACAAATTCTAAATATTTTGATTTTGTTTTTATACATCTTGCTTCCTAAGAAGCTTATGAAGTTTTTAAAGACTGTCTTTTGCACTTAATACAGTATTAGAAGTGAGCATCTTTCATCTTTGTTCTCGTCTCCATTCCTAATGTCATCCTCTGCCCCTCACCCCAGTTTAGAACCTCACGGTTTCTGAGTAAAGTTCTACATAGGAAAGAAATGCATTATCACTATCATATTTGTGTTTTAGGGAGTGTTTTCAACTAGGGAATGAATGATGTAGTTTGAAGAGGGGAGAAGGTAGGCTGGGAGACAACAAGCTACGTTATTTCTATAGTTCAGGTAAGACTTATGAGGTTCTAAACTGGGGTGAGGGGCAGAGGATGACATTAGGAATGAAGAAGAGAACAAAGATGAAAGATTAAAGGTATCCCACATCCTGGTCTCGGGGCTTCTCTGACAGTTCAGTTGGTAAAGAATCTGCCTGCAATGCAGGAGACCCCAGTTCGATTCCTGGGTCAGGAAGATCCCCTGGAGAAGAGGTAGGCTACCCACTCCATTATTCTGGCCTGGGGAAGTCCATGGACTGTATAGTCCATGGGGTCGCAAAGAGTCGGACATGACTGAGCAACTTAAAAAAAAAATCCTGGTATCAGTATTTCTTTCAAAAGTGATTTTTCATCACTTATTTATGTGTAAGCTTTGCTCCAGTCAAAAATAAAGATGTTCACTCTATATGTCCTTTGACTTTCTGTCTCCATGCTCTTTCTTCCTTTTGTAGTCATTTTATTTCTCTCCATCCTTCAAAGCTAAGCTCAAATACCAAAGGTATACACTCCCACTTTCTCCCCTTAAGTAGAAAGAGGCTTCATTCTTCCTTAGATACCCACAGACTTCTTTCAATACTACTCTTATACTTCTTAGCAATACCTTCTTTGTCAGAATTATGTATGTGTGTATATGTTTTCTTCCTTTTGCTTAGTTTTAAACAGACCAGTATTTGAATTCTAGTATTCACTAGCTAGAGTACTAGTTTAACTCATCAGCCTTTTGTTTTATTTCTTCACACTTAAAATGGGCTAGCTACCTCCTAGCATCGTTTGAGAATTAAACAAAAATGAGGGAATGATGCTTGACATAGAGCTTGGCAGATAGAAAAATAGCAAGTGCTAAGTATTACCTACTAATTTTCAGCATAATTGTCATCATTATTGTCAATTTTTCTCTGAATAGGCACGCTACATCAATTTGTTTTATGCTTTGCCTGATGATGATGAGTAAGAGGTTTACTTGTAAAGACTAACAAGGCAACTGTCAGGCATTTTTATTTTCTTTTTAAAATTTTTAATTGGAGGATAATTGCTTTGCATTACTGTGTTAGTTTCTGCCATACATCAAAGTGAATCAGCCATAAGTATACATATGACCCCTCCCTCTTGAACTTTCTTCCCACCTCCCACCCCATTCCACCCATCTAGGTTGTTAGAGCAACCTAGATGTTTGATTTCCCTGAATCATGCAGCAAATTTACATTGGCTATCTATTTTACACATGGTAATGTATATGTTTCCATGTTACTCTCTCCATACCTCCCATCCTCTCTGTCCTTCCCCCTCCATGTCCATAAGTCGTTTGTTCTCTATATTTGTGTCTGCATTGCAGCCCTGCAAATAGGTTCACCAATACCATCTTTCTAGATTCCATATATATGCATTAATAGATGATATTTGTTTTTCTCTTCCTGGGAAGTCTCAGGAATTTAAAGTTACTGATTATAGAACTGATATAGAAATGATATGTGCCAATTCTAACCTCTCAGAGAAAAGTAGCTTTTGAAAGGATTTCACAATAGACATTTGGGGATTTAGTGGATAATGAGTCTGGCTCTACTGAGAGTGCTCATAGGAGCTGATTGGAAGGTTCCTATGACACGGAGAGAAGGTTGTAAGCTAAAGCAGATGGCACAGCATCAGAGGGAAGTGGGTGGATAAAAAGAGTGGAGCTGAAATGCCAAAGACTGAATGGGAATGCATGGTTCAGGGAACATGAAATGAAACCCTGGTCTTTCAGTCTAAAGTGGCTGCCAGAATCTGTGTCTGTACAAAATCAAATTTTTCAGACAGGCAATATCAAGTTGAAGTTGTAGTTGAAGTCATAACCAGGAGCCCAGCTGATGGATCCATAATGGGCTTATGTCAGAATCCAGGCTAATGCTCTCAGTGAAACAGTGTAGAACAGGAAGGTGAGATTTTGAGACTTGAAACACCTGTAATGTGTCAGACACACAATCAAGCAGAGTTCTATAGGTAATTTAAAAGAGGGCTATGGTATGTCTAGGTGGCTGTGGCCCCATACAGAGTGTAGAACTATACCCAGGTTTCTCGGTGGCTTCAGAAAACAGAGCTAACCCAATATTAATTGACATTTGAGGGTAAGCCACTGGAGAAAATAACATTCATAATGGTTAACATTTATTGAGCAAATACTACACACCTGTGCTGTGCTAAGAGCTGTGTATGCACTGTGTATTTTAACCTACATAGTAACCCTATGAAATAGGTACTATTGTTATCCTCATCTCAAAGATGTGTGAAGCAGGGTTTAAATTGTTTAGCTTTTAAACAATTTGCTCATCATCACATTTGCAGTAAGTAGCAGAGTCAAGTTTTGAATCCAGGTCATTTTTATTTTTCACTAGGACATCTACTCTTAACTGCTAAAATTGTTGCAGCTTAGAAGAGACTAAAAGACCATGTAGTACAATTTTCTGATTCTATAGAAAAGCTGGGCAAAGTTCAAAGGCAGGAGTTATTGCCGTAAGTTCCATAGGGACCAACCAATGGCAAAACTCAGTGGAAGGCTCAGACTTCCTTTATCTTAGGTTTCAGTAGAGAGGAAGCCAGAGTTGGAAAAGCAAGAGGGCTCATGTGACTACTTAGCCTTATACCTTATTTGCTAAGTCACTTCAGTCGTGTCCGACTCTGTGACCCCATAGACGGCAGCCCACCAGACTCCCCAGTCCCTGGGATTCTCCAGGCAAGAATGCTGGAGTGGGTTCCCATTTCCTCCAATGCATGAAAGTGAAAAGTGAAAGTGAAGTCGCTCAGTCGTGTCCGACTCTTTGTGACTCCATGGACTGCAGACTACCAGGCTCCTCCGTCCATGGGACTTGCCAGGCAAGAGTACTGGAGTGGGGTGCCACTGCCTTCTCCGTTATACGTATCCCTTTCTCTCTCTCTCTTTTTTTTTGTGTGTATGGCTCCTGTGGGCCTTCATTGGGGCACTCTGTGGCTTCTCTAGTTGTGGAGCCCAGGCTCTAGAGTGGATGGGCTCAGTAGTTGTGCTTGGTTGTGGCATTTGGGCTTAGTTGTCCTGTTGCACCTGAGATCTTAGTTCCCCAACCAGGGATTGAACTTGGTCCCTTGCATTGGAAGGTGGATGCTTAACCACTGGACAAGAAGAGAAGTCCCTCCAGCCTTATACTTTCTTGACTAGGGCCATGGTTGGCCCAGAGCCTGTGCAGGATAAGCCTGAAGGAGCACCTGTGTGACCAGGACTTAGAGATTTAAAGGCTTCACATGCAGAAAGCCCAACAGCTTGCCCCTCTGTGATCACTAACATAATAGAAGAAGTTAAAGGGGCAGACATGTACTTGCCCCTGTGGTAGTTTTCCTCTTTTTCCTTACCTGAGTAGATTGCCTCATGAATGATCAGTCAGCCCTTATTTTATGAGACAAAGGATGCACTGTTGTTGTCATTCAGTTGCCAAGTTGTTTCCGACTCTTTGCGACCTCATGGACCACAGCCATGGCCAGGCCTCCCTGTCCCCCGCTATCTCCCAGAGTGTGCCCAAATTCATGTCCATTGAATCAGTGATGCCATCCAACCATTTCATCCTCTGTCATCCCCTTCTCCTCCTGCCTTCAATCTTTCCCAGCATCAGGGTTTTTTCAAATCAGTCAGTTCTTTGCATCAGGTGGCCAAAGTATTGGAGTTTCAGCTTCAACAAGAGTCCTTCCAATGAATATTCAGGACTGATTTCCTTTAAGATTGACTGGTTGGATCTCCTTGCAGTCCAAGGGACTCTCAACAGTCTTCTTCAACACTGCAGTTTGAAAGCATCAATTCTTTGGCGCTCAGCCTTCTTTATGGTCCAACTCTCACATCTGTACGACTACTGGAAAGACCCTAGCCTTGACTCTATGGACCTTTGTCAGCAAAATGATGTCATTGTTTTTTAATACACCGTCTAGGTTTGTCATAGCTTTCCTTCCAAGAAGCAGTCATCTTCTAATTTCATGGTGAATCACCATCCACCGTGATTTTAGAGCCTAAGAAGAGGAAATCTGGACAGACTTTAAATGTGCTGTGATTTCTCAGTTGGAGAGAAATTTGACTGCCCTTTGCAGGTGGATCCCCATTAAATATGGGAAAATGGTATTAATCTAAAATACAAAATACACATGTATAAGAAATCACCCATCATAAAGAAAGTATAAAATTACCATGTTGCTGCTGCTACTGCTGCTGCTAAGTCGCTTCAGTCGTGTCCAACTCTGTGCGATCCCATAGAGGCAGCCCGCCAGGCTCCCCCTTCCCTGGGATTCTCCAGGCAAGAACACTGGAGTGGGTTGCCATTTCCTTCTCCAATGCATGAAAGTGAAAAGTGAAAGTGAAGTCGCTCAGTCATCTCCGACTCTTAGCGACCCCACGGACCGCAGCCCACCAGGCTCCTCCGTCCATGGGATTTTCCAGGCAAGAGTACTGGAGTGGGGTGCCGTAAGGCATGATAAATGAGATTAAAACTACTGTTTTTTCGACTTCATGTTTAAGTAATGCTCAGCTAGCATCTTCCTGAGAATGTGATGCCTATTAAAATAATTTTCACAGAATAATTATTGCAATTACAGTGAAAGAGTTTTGATATGTCACATGGTCAAGAGCAATAATTCACCAAATGCCTGTGCTATTTCAATGAGTTGGACCAGAAGTGAAGGAAGCTCAGCAGAGATCTAATGATTAATTTCTGTTGCTAACATTGTATGTTTCCTAGTGCACTGTATTCCACAAATGTCTCCGTGGGTGGGAAAACATTTCGTAGTATTTAGTTTCACTAGTGGATACTAGACATAGGACTTGGATGCCTACTTCCTGAGTGTCTATATGAATGGCCATAGAGAATTATCCCTTATAGTATTTTTGCTCTTGTTGATCTTCTTCTTTAAAATGTCTCCTGTCCCAACCAGAATTGATATTTCATTACATTGTATTATAATTCTGATGATTGTTGTTGTTGTTTTTCAATCAACCAGTTGTGTCCAACTCTTTGCGACCCCATGGACCGCAGCATGCCATGCTGTATAAAAATTCTGATGATAATTCTGTTCAATCACCTATCTCCAAATCTAAGTGACTGCATGTCCCATGGGGACAGAACCAGGTCCCTCTTGTCTCCTACAAAAATAAATTTACTTTTCATATCCAGCTCTAACTTAACCTACACTGTGAAGTTCTCATCAGATTTTACTTGATGTAATTGTTACCTCCCTTTGTTTCTATTACACTTTGTTCTGTTAGTAGTATATATTACATGGTTTTAGAGGTAATTTGATGGGGCATGCTTCTTGCCATATATTGAACTCATTTTAAACAAAAACATTCCCTATTTATATTCCTAGTACAGCACTTGTAATTTGTTGGTGTTTTGAGCTTAGTAACTAGGCCTATCTCAGAAATCCCTCATTCAAACCTTTCCAAAATGAATAATGATTTTATCCCTAAAATATGCCCTTCTTTTTTTTAATCCTAAAGTGTTGTTGATGGATATTCATCTACTCATTCTCATATGCCAGAATTTAATCTTTCCTACCTTTCCACTGGCCATTCTCTACATCCAATTAATCATTAAATTCTATTAAATTTACTTTCTGAATAATCATTGTCTCTAGTCCTTCCATTTCCATGGTTACTTGACAGTTGAAAGTGGTATGATCTATTGCTTTTCACCTGGATCTCCACCTGATCTTTAGCCCATGTTTGGCAAAGTTGCCAAAATTAAACTAAAGAAAATTAATAAAATTAGGTATTTTTTGTACTTAAATTTCTTAAATACTCCGAATCCCAATCTATTACCTACAGAATGTACCCATTACTTTCTAGTGTTTCAAATAAAGATATTTATGGTTCAGATACCTTTCTGGATTAATGCCATGGACCCCATTTTTTTCATTTCACAAACATTCACTATGCATTTTTCTTGCATCCATTCATTGTTAGCCACTGGGTAAAACACTGTGAATAATATATGTTGGATGCATATCATATACATGGGTATCATATTTATTGGGTAAGGTGATGAGAAGGACATAGCAAAGACTTTGAGAATCTAATGCTAGTAGAGAAGACCTTAGGTAAACTCACATGTGACTAGTTGTCATATGACTGATATCATGTGAAAGAAAACACAATTTTATGAGCATGAAAGGAGTGATGTCTCTATCTCAAAAAGTCAAAGATGGCATCAAAGAAGACATTTGAATAGTTCAGCAGGAATTTGTGAAACTGACAGAAGGGAGGGAGTCATTCTAAGCACAGGTGATGGCACAAAGACAAGGACGCCTGTGGTCACTTCCTACACTGGGGAAAAGGCTAGTGTGGGGGTGCCGGCTGTCCTAGCGAGAGGAGACTGGGAAAGTCTGCTGGGCTAGATTTAGAGGAACATTTATGCGACCCTGATGATTATGAACTTTCCCTTACTTAAAAGCCTTTCCAGTTCTTTATTACTCTCTCAGAGAATAATGAAACAATAATATTTGCTTGTCAAATAGATGACCCTGTGTGTAATGAGAAGGAGGACAGATACTGGAAGCACAGAAAGCAATACAAAAACAATTGAAATGACCTGGATT
This sequence comes from Bubalus bubalis, assembly GCF_019923935.1. Classification (NCBI taxonomy): domain Eukaryota; kingdom Metazoa; phylum Chordata; class Mammalia; order Artiodactyla; family Bovidae; genus Bubalus; species Bubalus bubalis. Next base: position 51,950,992 of record NC_059165.1, on the reverse strand, counting down.
CAAGAAGAATGAGAATGTAAACTAAGGTGCTGTTGATGGCAATGAAGAGTAGATGTTGGATTCTGAAGAGAATCCTAAGTTTGAATTAATAGGACACTGTTAAATTGAGGTATGCTCAAAGCAAAAGGTAGGAAAGAATGTGATATGGTAGGTGAATGAAACTGGTGACCAACATAAAAGGAAGGCATGATTCTTCATAAGTATACACTAACTCTGAAGGTCCCTGACATTCAGTTCAATAAATGAGAATTTTAGTTTTTGAACAATGAAGCAAAACATAATGGAAGACAAAACACAGCAAATAAAAATGGAAGGCTATCTTCTCTTTGTAGTACTCCTTTATAATGACAGATAAATAGGAATTACTGTGAACTATTTCAAGAGCAGTCCAGAAATATTAAATGGGAAATTCCACAAGTAAACAATTCACAAGTTTAAAAGTGCATGCTCTTCTGAGTTGTATGATGAAATTTCACAGTCTTGTTCCATCATGCTCTGGGTGTGAATCAGCCTTTGAACCTAAGTGGGACCTTATGCCTTAGTTTCTCTGTCTATAAAGAGTTATGAGTATAGAGAAGCCTTGTCACTTCTGGGTTGAACATTTCATTGTGTGTTCCCTCCAGAACACCCTGCCTGAGTATTACCTGGCAGCTTTCAATATTGTGAGTGCTCTGCAGCCTGGGTCATTGAGTCAAAGAATAAGCAAAGTCCCTGTTCTTCAATGGACATGTGATGTTTTAAGAAATAACTTTTGTAGTTCAAAGATACTGAGATATTAGGGCTGTTTGCAATGCAGCATCACCTACCATATCCCCATTGATACATTTGGGTCCTATATAATCCAAAAAGCAAGACTGGTAGTAACAAATATGTAAGACAAGTTCTGATTTTTATGTGAATCATAAATAGTTTTTGAAGTTTTATCTGTTTTTAGAGGTTTTCTTTGACAGTCAAAAAAACAAAGATCTTCTTGGTCCTCTACAATAAAAATTAAAGGCTTTTTAACTGGCAGTGTATCGATTGTTTTATTTTTAAGAACTTGACTGAGGTATAATTGACAGAATAATCTGCACAAAGTTAAGAGAATATAACTTGATATGTTTTGACACTTGCATATACCCTTCAAAGCTTTACCTCAATCAAAACAATGAGCATTTCCACAACTTTCGAATTGTTCTTTAAGACCCGTATAACTCATGTCTCCCACTCCTCCCTCCCTCCCCAGACTACTGATACTTTCATCATTGTACATTAGTTTGCATTTTCTTGAGTTTTACATAAGATCATGCAGTATGCAGTCTAGTTTCTTCCCCTCGGAATGATTCTTTTGAGATTCACTCATATCAATTGCTTGTATGAATGCTGTGTGCTGTTCTTAGTCACTCAGTCGTGTTTGATTCTTTGTGACCCCATGGACCATAGCCCACCCCCCCCCACCCCCACCCGGCTCCTCTGTCCATGAGGATTCTCCAGGCAAGAATACTGGAGTGGGTTGACATGCCCTCCTCCAGGGGATCTTCCTAACCCAAGGACTGAACCCAAGTCTCCCACATTGCAGGCAGATTCTTTACTATCTGAGGAATCAGGGAAACCCAATAATTCATTTCTTTTTTTTTTATTTTTATTACTGAGTTGTAGTCTGTTGTATGGATATAATACTATATGTTTGTCTACTCACCTGTTGTTGGACACTTGAGTTGATCCCAGTATTTGGCTATTAAAATAAAACTGCTTTGAACATTTCAGTACAAGTCTTTACATAAAAATAGGCTTTCATTTGTCTTGGGAATGTAGGAGCAGAATGGGTGGGTTAAATAGTAGGGCTAAGCTTAATTATCTAAAGAAACTGCAAATTATTTTTTAAGTGGGGTTCCATTCTACAGTACTACTGTGCATCAATGCCACTGTGTTTGAGAGGTCCAATTCCTTCATGTCTTCTCCAACACTCAGTATGGTCAGTCTTTTTAAATATAGTCATTCTGTTAGGTGTGTAAGCATCTGATTGTGGTTCTACTTTTCATTACCCCAATTACTAATGATGCCAAGCATCTTTCCATGTGCTTATGTGCTAATTGTTTCTTTTGGTCCAATATCTATTCAGATCTTTTGCCCATTTTTCATTTTGGCTTGGAATACTGTTCTTACTGTTGGGCTTTGAGAATTCTTTGCAAAGAGATATTAGAAAAATTGGAGGGTAATGGACATATTTGTTCCATTGACTGTAGCAATGGTATTACATATGCCTATGTATGTCCAAATTTATAAAATTGTACATTTGAAATGTTTAGATATGCCAGTTATATCTTGAAAGAATGAGGTATGTGTATTTGTAATTTTATATGCTTATAATAAACAAGAATGTTTAGTTAACTGAAATCACAAACTTGTAAATAAATTTGAAATGGTTAACTTGTCTAAATCGATTTACACATATCCCTTCTGGTTGAGATTTTGTTATATTATTCTCAGTATTGCAGTATCTAAGATAGTTAAGCTTATTAACTTTAATAAATTTATGAAATTCACTAGTACTTAAAAATTATTTGTTAAACAATTAAAATACTTGAAAGGGAAACTAAGTTTGTAAATTTACTTTAAAAATGTTTATAGCCTTGACTATGTTTTAAAAATACGTCAAGTATTTTCAGAGGCTACTTAAAAGTTGTAAAAGAAAGAATGTTGCTCATTGTCCAGTTGTACAAGGTTCAAGTCATTAGCTACTGCAGTCACTGATGGACAGCACCCTGAAAGGAATTTAAGACAGAAAACAGAATAGGGCATTCTGTGCTTTGGAAAAACAGGCCCCTTAGATAGGTAAATGTATATCTCAGGAAAGATTTTAATAGGCCTGAATTCTTGCATCTTCCCATACATAGAAAAGCACTAAAATCAATAATCGAGATACCTGTTCCTTGTAACCAGCAGACTTCTTTTATCAAGATGTGTGCTTGACTTCATGTATTGCACAGCAAAAAAAATCATATATAAACTGTCTTCTTCCCCTGCCTCTTTGGAGCAGTTCCCTCCGAGCTACTGAGAGGTTCTTTCCTCAGGCTGTTGTCCTCAGTAAGGTTCTTGAATAAAACTGAAACCTACAATTCTTGTACTGTGCATTTTTTTCAGTTGGGAAAGTGATTTTTCTTAAAAATTTATATACTTGAGGCCATACCACATGGACTGAGGGATCTGAGGGATCCAACCTACCCTTGTGGTGGAAATGTGGAGTCTTAACCACTGGACTGTCAGGGAAGTCCCAGCAAAGTGATTTTTAAAATTTGATTAATTTAAAATGTTTCATAAATGAAGCAACAAGATTTACAAATTAACTGCTTCAAAGATAACTTCTAAGTTTTAAGTATTTTCTGCAGTTAAGAGAGAAAAACTATTACTCTGTGCCCTCTACAGCAGACCTCCAGGCACTGCAAATCAAGGTTTGGTGTCAGAGCAAATAACCTCAGGACTCGTGATATTTATCAGGAAAACCACAATCTAATAGCACCTAAAGCAGATGGCTTTTTCTCACTTCTGTGTCCATCTTCCCCAAAGGTCCCTGGAGGAGAGCAAAATTTGCCACCCCAGTTGTATCTCTTTGGTAAGGGGATTCAATTTAGGCTGATTATTTTTAAGAAACAGAAGACTAAGGAATTCTTTCTTTTTATCTCCCCCTTGGCTGACTAAAGAATTTAGATAAAACACCTGTTTCAGGAACAGAGCTATCATCAGAAATACCTGCAGAGAATACAAGCTAGGTGTGGTGGGGGGAAACTCAGGAAGACCTAGAGGTCAGAGTACACTCTGGGTCCTGTTGCCTCTGCATGGCTCAGCAAACATTTTTTTTTTTTTTTTTTTTTTTACCATAGATTCACTTTTCCACCACTGTGTGAATTACCTTCCTCCCCTTTGAAGTCTCAAACTTCTTCTTTTGTCTTTAGCTGAAGATGGGGTCTTTGACCATTTGGCTTAGCTATCCATTTTTCCTGGGTCTCTCCAGTATGTTCGTGATATTCAACTTTTGTTTGATCTTTCCTCTCTTAATCTATCTCATGTCAATTTAATTTTTAGGCCAGCCAGCAGAATCTAGAAGGGAAAATTTCTTCCTCCCTGACACATGCAGACATGTGAAACTCAGTCAATTTCTTCTTGCACTCAGGAAGGAAATAAAAATCCTAAAAATGGGATTAGAAAGGATACTTGAAAGCCTGATTAAAAGTTTGGACTTTAAGTAGCTATTAATATATGGAAGGTATTTAAGCAAGAGACATAATGGATCAAAGTTGTTTTCAGGAACATTGGTTTGGTGGTGTTTTGACAGGGTTAGAATTGAGAGGCACCGTACATAGAGGAGAAATAATGTGACCAGAACTACTGATAGTCTGGACAGGAGTGCTGTCATAGAAATCAAGGGATAGATTTAAGAAACAACTCAGAAGAAAACCCTAGAAAAATTTGGTCACTGATTGGATCTGGATATCAGAGATAGGAGAGATTCTCAAGTCTTCATGATTTGGTGATTGATCCCCTAAGAGAACTCTGGAGTCAGAGAAGGATCTGACTGGAGTGATGAACAATTATATGATCATTATAAAACTGATAGCCTAGTGAATATATACATGTAAATATGTTACTATATCAGCATACTGGTGAATCAAAGATGAAATCAGCCTTGCAGAATATATGACAGTGCCTTTCGTCAATAATAAGGGTGTGGGCCTGGAGGTTAAAGTCGCAATGAAAGGTATCCTTTATAAATACACTTAACCCTTGAACAGTGTTGGGGCTGGGGTACCAACCCTTTGCATAGTCGAAAATCCATTTGTGTGTGCATATGTGTGTGTGTGTTTGTGTGTGTATGTATATACATATAACTTTATAATTAGCCATCTGTATCCATGTTTCTACATATGGAGATTCAACCAACACGGACTGTGTTCCCTTGGAGGAGGGCATGGCAACCCACTCCAGTATTCTTGCCTGGAGAATCCCATGGACAGAGGAGACTAGCAGGCTACAGTCAGTGAGGTCTAAAAGAGTCAGACTAAGCACAGATTGTATAGTATTTATAGTACGTACTTAGTGGGAAAAATCCACATATAAGTGACCCAGGCAGTTCAAGAGTTAACTGTAGTGTAATCCTTCTGTAGATCACATTTTTTTTTTTTTAATCCAGATAAAGTCACCATTTCTTCCAAATGTGTATCCAAATGTGTATTGTCAGCAACCTTTCCAAGTACCTGTCTGGACTTTGCTGCTCATGGTTACATGGTCCACCTTCCTCTCCCTTTCCCAGTGTCATGAGGGCTCCTTTTCTTGTGAGTCCATTAAAGTTTTTTCTCACCTCTTCATAAAAAGGCAGTCTCAGATGAGTACTTAAATTGTGTATTAAAGTAAATCTACCAGTTTACTATCTTGAGGAACTCAAATAAGATCCTTGGTTCTCATCTCTTACTGGTGATCATTGATTTTCTTTCTCCCAGCAAAGCTGTTAAAAATAGTTTAATAGATATTCTTTGCTGGTCCAATGGTTAAGACTTGCTGCTTTCACTGCCAGGGCCCAGATTCAGTCCCTGGTTGAGGAATTAAGATCCCACAAGCCAGAGGGGGCAGCTCCCCACCTCCTTCCCCCCCAAAAAATTAGTAAAGGCTACAATCCTTATTGTAAAATTTGAAATCTGTGATCTTACTGGAATTGTAAATAGTTGAGCAACATAAAGTAAATCATGGGGGCAGTTTTAGTTTAAGGGAAAAAAACCCCACTGTGTTTGGGATCTATGATGAGATTTTCCCTATATGGACAACAGTTCTTCTTGTGGGCAAACAGAGGGGCAAAGGACAGATTTAGCACCATCATTCTTGACCCTGATGAAACATAGCTGTATGGGAAAGAGGAGTGCCTAGCAATTTTAAATGCAAGATTCTCAAATTTATTGTTATTCCATCACTCATTCGTGTCTGACTCTTTGCAGCTCTGTGGACTGCAGCATGCCAGGCTTCCCTGCCCTTCACCATCTCCCGGAGCTTGCTCAAACTCATGTCCATTGAGTCAGTGATTCTCAAATTGGTAGAGAGCAAAATAGGGTAGAAATTTGAGAATTGAGTGGAATTGGAAGACCTGAATGAATAACTAGAAATATCCTTTTGAATCTGAAGTCTACTCTTTACAGGAAACAGTGCTCCTGCTATGGAAATTGTTTTGTTTTCATTTTAAGCTACCAAAACTAAGACTTGAGAAGGTCAGATTTCACCAATAAATCTAAGACCCCCCAAGAGTATAGGAAGAGTTATAGTAAAGCTTACTTAGTTTCCCTAAATGACCTAGCCTTGAAGTTGTGTGGTAGTCACAAGATTAAACACAGTTTTTTGTAAAGGATTTTTAGTAAATACTTTTGGCTCTGCAGTTTGCAGCTACTCAGCTCTGCCATTTTAGCATTTACCATCATCAATACTTGGCCAAATGAGTGTGGCTTTGCGACAATAAAACTTTATTTGCAAAACAACAGGGCAGATTTGGCCCATGGGCCACAGTTTAATGATCTCTGGGGATGGAAAGACATTGGCATAAAAATCAGTTTGATTGTAATCTGGTCTTAATGTTGCTTTTGAACAAGTTTGTGATTTCAAGAAATGGTGTTTCCTTCTCAAGAACTTATAGTTAATATGAATTGAACACTTTTTATTTTGCAATACTTTATGAGCTTCATCTATTTAATATGTATAGCAATCTAATATGCAGGCAATTTTATTAGTTTAAAACACAGCTAGTGGGTTTCAGAATGACAATTTAAACTTAAGTCTATTTATCTCTAAAGTTCATATTATTCAGTTCAGTCACTTAATTGTGCCCAACTCTTTTGACCCCATGGACTGCAGCACACCAGGCTTCCCTGACATCACCAACTCCCGGAGTTTACTCAAACTCATGTCCATTGAGTTGGTGATGCCATCTAACTATCTCATCCTCTGTCATCCCCTTCTCCTCCTGCCTACAGTCTTTTCCAGAATTAGAGCTTTTACAGTAAGTCAGTTCTTTGCATCAGATAGCCAAAGTATTTGAGCTTCTGCTTTAGCATCAGTCCTTCCAGTGACTATTCAGGACTGACTTCCTTTAGGATTGACTGGTTTGATCTCCTTGCAGTCCAAGGGAATCTCAAGAGTCTTCTCCAACACCACAGTTCAAAAGCATCGATTGTTCAGTGCTCAGCTTTCTTTATAGGCCACTCTCACATCCATGCATGACCACTGGAAAAACCATAGCTTTGACTAGGCAGACCTTTATTGGCAATGTAATGTCTCTGCCTTTTAATATGCTGTCTAGGTTGGTTATAGCTTTTCTTCCAAGGAGAAAGCATCTTTTAATTTCATGGCTGCAGTCACCATCTGCAGTGAGTTTGGAGCCCCCAAAATAAAGTCTCTCACTGTTTCCACTGTTTCCCCATCTATTGCCATGAAGTGATGGAACTGGATGCCATGATCTTAGTTTTCTGAATGTTGAGCTTTAAGCCAACATTTTCACTCTTCTCTTTCACTTTCATCAAGAGGCTCTTTAGTTCTTCTTTGCTTTCTGACATCAGGTGGTGTTATCTGCATATCTGAGGTTATTGATATTTCTGCCGGCAATCTTGATTCCAGCTTGTGCTTCATCCAGCCCAGCATTTCACATGATGTATTCTGCATAGAAGTTAAATAAGCAGGGAAAAAATATACAGCCTTGAAGTACTCCTTTCCTGATTTGGAACCAGTCTGTTGTTCCATGTCCAGTTCTAACTGTTGCTTCTTGACCTGCATACAGATTTCTCAGGAGTCAGGTAAGGTGGTATGGTATTCCCACCTCTTAAAGAATTTTCCACAGTTTATTGTGATCCACACAGTCAGAGGCTTTGGCGTAGTCAATGAAGCAGAAATAGATGTTTTTCTGGAAATATCTTACCTTTTTGATGATCCAGCGAATACTGGCAATTTGATCTCTGGCTCCTCTGCCTTTTCTAAATAGATGGTTCTAAATAGCTTGAACAACTGGAAGTTCATGGTTTATGTACTGTTGAAACCTAGCTTGGAAGGTTTTGAGCAGTAGTTTGCTTGTGTGTGAAATGAGTGCAATTGTGCGGTAGTTTGAACATTCTTTGGCACTGCCTTTCTTTGGGATTGGAATGATCACATGGACCACAGCCTTGTCTAATTCAATGAATCCATGAGCCATGCCATGTAGTGTCACCCAAGAAGGATGGGTCCTGGTGAAGACTTCTGACAAAACCGGAGAAGGGAATGGCAAATCACGTCAGTATTCTTGCCTTGAGAACCCCATGGACAGTATGAAAAGGCAAAAAGAGAGGACACTGAAAGATGAACTCCGCAGGATGGTAGGTGACCAATAAGCTACTGGAGAACAGTGGAAAAGTAACTCCAGAAAGAATGAAGAGATGGAGCCAAAGCAAAAACAACACCCCTTTGTGCATGTGTGACTGGTGATGGAAGTAAAGTCCAATGCTGTAAAGAACAATATTGCATAGGAATCTGGAATGTTAGGTCCATGAATCAAGGCAAATTGGAAGTGGTCAAACAGGAGATGGCAAGAGTGAACATCAACATTTTAGGAATCAGTGAACTAAAATGGACTGGAATGGGTGATTTTAACTCAGATGACCTTTATATCTACTACTGTGGGCAAGAATCCCTTGGAAGAAATGGAGGAGCCCTTATAGTCAACAAGAGAGTCCAAAATGCAATACTTGGATGCAATCTCAAAAACGACAGAATGATCTCTGTTCGTTTCCAAGGCAAACCATTCAGTATCACGGTAATCCAAGTCTATGCCCCAACCAGTAATGTTGACGAAGCTGAAGCTGAATGGGTCTGTGAAGACCTACAAGACCTTCTAGAACTATGTTAGTTTTAGATGTCCTTTTCATTACAGGGGACTGGAATGCAAAAGTAGGAAATCAAGAGATACCTTGGCCTTGGGGTACAAAATGAAGCAGGGCAAAGGCTAAGAGAGTTTGTCAAGAGAACACACTGGTCATAGCAAACACCCTCTTCCAACAACACAAGAGAAGACTCTACACATGGACATCACCAGATGGTCAATACTGAAATCAGATTGATTATATTCTTTGCAGCCAAAGATGGAGAAGCTCTATACAGTCAGCAAAAACAAGACTGGGAGCTGACTGTGGCTCAGATCATGAACTCCTTATTGCCAAATTCAGACTTAAATTTAAGAAAGTAGGGAAAACCACTAGACCATTCAGGCATGACCTATATCAAATCCCTTCCATTATTATACAGTGGAAGTAACAAATAGATTCAAGGGATTTGATATGATAGACAGAATGCCTGAAGAACTATGAATGGAGGTTTGTGACATTGTACAGGAGGCAGTGATCAAGATCATCCCCAAAAAAAGAAATGCAAAAAAGCAAATTGTTTATGTAAAATAGATAGCCTATGGGAATTTTCCACATGGCTCAGGAAGCTGAAATAGGGACTCTGTATCAACCTAGAGGGATGGGATGGGGAGGGAGAATGGGAGGGAGGTTCAAAAAGGAGGGGATATATGTATACCTATGGCTGATTCATGTTGAGGTTTGACAGAAAGCAACAAAATTCTGTAAAGCCATTATCCTTTAGTGAAAAATAAATTAATTTAAAATAAAGGCAAATGTTTGTTGAGGGGGCCTTACAAATATCTGTGAAAAGAAGAAAAGCTAAAGGCAAATGAGAAAAGGAAAGATATACAAATTTGAATGCAGAGTTCCAAAGAATAATAAGGAGAGATAAGAATCCTTCCTCAGTGATCAATGCTAAGCAATGGAAGGAAACAATAAAATGGGAAACACTGGAGATCTCTTGAAGAAAATTAGAGATAGCAAGGGAACATTTCATGCAAAGATGGGCACAATAAAGGACAGAAATGGTATGAACCTAAAAGAAGCAGAAAATGTTAAGAAGAGATGGCAAGAATACACAGAAGAACTACACAAAAAAGATCTTGATGACCCAGATAATCACAATGGTGTGATCACTCACCTAGAGCCGGACATCCTGGAATGAGAAGTCAAGTGGGCCTTGGGAAGGATCACTACAAACAAAGCTAGTGGAGGTGATAGCATTCCAGTTGAGCTATTTCAAATCCTAAAAGATGATGCTGTGAAAGTGCTGCACTCAGTATGCCAGCAAATTTGGAAAACTCAGCAGTGGCCACAGAACTGGAAAAGGTCCATTTTCATACCAATCCCAAAGAAAGACAATGCCAAAGAATGTTCGTATTCTTAATTATAACCAAGTGACTCCTGGTAAAATGGCAGATTTGAACTTAATATTCCCTAAGTGCTCTTCTGTAGTAATTTTGTGGTAAAAATAAGAGAGTTGTCTGTAGTATGTTTCCATTTTTTCTGGTCTGGTAATTAGGGATTTTCTTAAAGAGATTTGCTGAATTTCTTTTGTATGTTAGTTCCAAGCTTGTTTTTGAACTTGGTCAGCCACTGGGATGACAGACTTTGAGGAGATGCTTCTCTACTATAAGGAGGTTAACCAGGCTTCTCCACCCTCTGCAGTATGCCTTTCCTACGCTTTTATGTTCTGTTTTTAAAGAAAGGTCATTCCACTCTTTTTCAGCATAAATTTTTATATTTCTACACTGATGAGAGGTAAGGTACAGACAGTCTTTAAGAAAGTCATTCAGAGGCCTCTACAAGGTCACACATAATTTTTCCACCCAAGACCAGCAGGTATTCAAGGTTCATTAAAAGATAGTAAAAGTGTCCATGCTCTAATTAGCCTGTGCTCATTTAAAAACAATGTTTCCCATGAAATATCTTTAGAAATCAGATTATGTGTAAAGATAGATAGGAAAAATCAAAGGCTTTAGAAGTTGAGTACTATATTAAGCAATGTATACATAGTAGATGTTCAACACATGACAAGATTAATTTTTGTGTGTGTGTCATTGCATGCTAGGCTTAAATTTAAAAAGAACTATGTTTGATAAGATTATCCATTTGGACGTTATGACACATTTATAAAGCCAGCTGCAGAATAATTTGTAGGATTTCATTACTATGTATGTGATAGAATTTTTTTTTAAGCTATTGCCTTTAGATTAAATAAATCACTTTGCTATTTATTTGAAAGGTCTCTTCAGGGGGAAAGTGCTCTAAAATTTTTTCAATTAAAAAAATTGAAGGTGATGTATGTCAGGAAGTAAAGGATACAGAAGGCGAAATTTGAAGGATAAGGAGAAGGAGGACCAAGGAAAGAGGAGGAAAATAGTGTTCAAGATAAAGTTAATTCTTCTGGAATCTAGTTGAGAGAGGGAGGCGGGAATGAGACAGAAGAAAACAAATTCAGAGAGAGATCATGGAACAATTTAAAAGGCAGGAGGAAATGTAAGGAGGAAGTTGGGAAAGAAAGAGGTTGGCAGAGGAGAAAGGGAGACAAGGTCAGAAAAGGAAACAGAGAAGGAATGAGAAGCTGGAATGAGATGGGCATGAGGGAGAGCAATCACGGAGAGAATTAGTCAGAAGGAAACAGAAGAAACTCCAGGGAAGAAAGAAAGGGGAGGAGGTGGAATGTGAGAGCAGATTATGGCAGGCCCTCCCTACCCTCCTCTTTGCAAATTTGCCCTCCCACAGAGCTTCCTCACTTCCTCTTCCTGCTCTTATTCACTGCTCTGTTTCAATCTTGAGGCCGAAAGGGGGCTGTTGAGATACTTGAAAGTAGGGCAGAAAGTAGGGCTTCTGGGAGGAAGGCAGTGGTCATTGTGTCTCATGACCGCCTCTGGGCTGGCAAATGAGTTCCACTTTTCACGCTGGCTTTGATTGTTGACAGTGATGCTGCCATGGAGGAGTCCTCTGGGCTCAGCAGAAAAGGGTACAGAGATCAAACCTGGAAGCTCTTGGTAATAGGTGCCAGCTGAATAAGTGTTTGTCATCCTTGGGCTAGAGCCAGAAATAAAGACCCTAGTTTTGTCTCTTTTTTTCCCCCTTAAATTCTTTTGTTTTGAGAATGATTTTCCCAGTTTTTGATATCTCTCCTCTGAATATAGATAAGTTGAAAGTCATGTTTTTTTCATGACTTCTCCAGTGGCTCAGTGGTAAAGAATTTGCCTGCAATGCAGAAGACACAAGAGACACAGGTTCAATTCCTGAGTTGAGAAGATCCCCTGGAGAAGGAAATGACAACCCACTTCAGTATTCTTGCCTGGAGAATCCCATGGACAGAGGAGCCTGGCAGGCTACAGACGAGCCTTGGTCAGACACGACTTAGCAACCAAACCACCACATTAGGGAATGAAAGTTAGTTCAGCATGGTTGAAAAGAAGAGAAAGAGACTGTGTTCAAATGATATGTGCTATGGAACAGCAGTGTATTGGTAAATCTGTTCTCAAATAGAAAGAACATTCATTTGTAACTTTTGCCAATTTTCGTGGTGTAAAAATTCTCACCAAGGCCAAAATCAAGCTACCAACAGTTTATAAACTGACTTGAAAACTTGTATTTAACAGTCATTTTTCAAACACCAGTGGAGCTAGCTCTAGCACAGCAGAAGTAAGGAATAGCCAGACCAAGATGGATTTCTAAGCCTTTAATTTTTTTTCCCAAACATTTCTGAAAGATAATGAATCTAAAAGTGGCATGGTCAGATCTGTCCTTTAGAAAGATTGTGCCACCAGCTCTGTAAGGGAATGCATTGAGTCAGGGCAAAGCTAAGGCCAGAGGCAGCCTCTTAACTAGCCGTCCAGAGTTCAAACCTTGTCTCTGCTCCTTTTGGCTGTATGAAGTTGAACAAACCATTTAACCTCTTTGGTCTCTTGTTTCTTTAACAAAATATGGTTGATAACATTATACAGTGTTTGGAGGAACACGAAAAGTGATTCTATGGAAACACGTTTTAAAGGTAAAATTATTAATTTATTCTTTTTCTCTCTCTTTCTACCTGTGCTGTGCTTAGTCAATCACTCGTGTCCGACTCTTTGAGACCCCATGGACTGTAGCCCACCAGATGCCTCTGTCCATGGGATTCCTCAGGCAAAGAATACTGGGGTGGGTTGCCATTCCCTCCTTCAAGGGATCTTCCGAACCCAGGGATCAAACCCAAGTCTCTCACATTGCAGGTGGATTCTTTACCATCTGAGCTGCCTTGTTCTTTTCTCTCTCTTTCTCTGTCTACCTACCATTTCCCAGATTCTTTTCTCTGGCCCAGAGTGCTAGAAAGAGTATTAGATGGGAAGCAAGAATGCCTTGGGTCTGCACATTCCTCAACCACCAACCTAACTCTCTGGTCCTTTCTTATGTCATGAATTAGGTAACTGCCTCCTAATTAAAAAAAAAAAAAAGTATTTATTTATTTGGCTGCACCTGGTCTTTGATGCAGCATGCAGGACCTTTGCTTTTGGCATGTGAACTCGTAGTTGCAGCATGTGGGATCTAGTTCCCTGACCAGGGATTGTGTCCAGGCCGCCTGCATTGGAAATATGGAGTCTTAGCCACTGGACTCCCAAGGAAGTCCTGTGCCTTGTAATTTTAAAGAGATAAAAACATTTGCTGAAAAAAAAAAATTGATGTAATTATCTACATGTCTTTTGTAGAGAAGATGGATTAGTTAACATGATTGAAAGCTGATGCTCTCCCCACCCTGCTTTTTTTGTTAGCAAGGCAAGTAATGTGTGAGCAACAGTGAAGCAACATTAATTGTGACTTAGTAGATAAGAAAATGCCTTGTAGACAGAGTATGCTATAAAACAGAATGAAATCCTGCTACCTTTATTCATTAGGTGATTTAAATCTTGGAAAGTCAGCTACTTATGTTAACATTTTTCTTGGCTGGTAAATCAAATACTTTTGCAAGGTATGTGTCAGAATTAGTTTATGCCTTTTCAGAAATTTGTTTTAGCACAGTAGTCTGTTTTTTTTTCCATAGAATTTATTGTCTATGGTTTTAAGAGCTCACCAGGAAATCTCCCAAGGTATGCAAATGGACCACAGGAACTTTTTGTTTGGTTAGGTGATAGAGCAGGGGTGTTTAAACCTTTTTTTTTTTTAATTCTTATTTCTTCCTTTTTAAAAAAAATTTTTTTAAATTTTATTTTATTTTTAAACTTTACATAATTGTATTAGTTTTGCCAAATATCAAAATGAATCCACCACAGGTACACATGTATACCTGTTTAAACCTTTTGTGTGTTCTATGGACAGCTGAGGCAGTGTGATAATGCCAGTGTTTTTTGTCTCAGAATGCTTGTAAATGCATAACCTAAAATATATAAGATTATAAGGAAATTAATTATATTGAAATGTAGTTATAAAAATACTACGCATTTGAGATATAGTAATAAATTTGCTCCTATTTAATATGCTCATAACAATATTCTCTAATAACTATCTTAAATCTCTAAGTGCCAAAGAATATAAATACTTCAAGAGCCATCATGTGCAAATGGCTGTGATTTCTATTACTGACAAAGTCAGTACTGCTTATACTACTGCCCTACATCATAATTAACATGTATGCTAAATTTTAGTTTGAGTAGAATAAAGGCATTACAATATTTAAAACAAATTATTAAAAGTCATAAACCATAGAGGTTAAAAACTCCTTTAGAGGAAACTTAAGCCTGGGTGAGTGGCGTCTGGGGAAGGTTAGAGTAGATAAATTTTAGAGGTTTTTAGTGTTTGCTTTTTAAATTTTTAAAACAAATTTTATTTTTTGTAATCATATATTGGTTAGGGTAAAAGACATTCTATTCTGGAAAACATGTTGCTTTTATTTGTATTTATTTTAATTTGTATTGGCATACAGTTGATTTACATTATTGTGTTAATTTTAGGTATACAGCAAGATGAATCAGTTTTATACATATATTCGTTCTTTTTTAGACTCTTTTCCCATATAGGTAATTACAGAATATTGTGTAGAGTTCCCTGTGATATATAGCAAGTCTTTGTTAGTTATCCATTTTATATATAGTAGTATGTATATGTTAATACCAATCTCCTAATTTATCTCTTTCCTCACATTTCCTCCTTGGTAACCATAAGTTTCGTTTTAAGATCTGTTAGTTTCTTTCAGCTTGTAAATAAGTTTACTTATATTATTTTTATTAGATTTCACATATAAGTGATATGTGAAGTATGATATCTTTCTCTGACTTACTTCACTTGGTGCGACAATCCCTAGATCCATCCACATTTCTCCAAATGGCATTATTTCATTCTTTTTATGGCTAAGTAATATTCTATGGCATATATATGTACCATATTTTCCTTGGGACCTGTAATGTTAGGTCCATGAATCAAGGCAAATTAGAAGTGGTCAAACAGGAGATGGCAAGAGTGAACATTGACATTTTAGGAATCAGTGAACTAAAATGGACTGGAATGGGTGAATTTAACTCAGACGATCTTTATATCTACTACTGTGGGCAAGAATCCCTTAGAAGAAATGGAGTAGCCATCATAGTCAACAAAAGAGTCCGAATGCAGTACTTGGATGCAATCTTAAAAATGACAGAATGATCTCTGTTCATTTCCAAGGCAAACCATTCAGTATCACAGTAATCCAAGTCTATGCCCCAACCAGCAATGCTGAAGAAGCTGAAGTTGAATGGGTCTGTGAAGACCTACAAGACCTTCTAGAACTATGTTAGTTCTAGATGTCCTTTACATTACAGGGGACTGGAATGCAAAAGTAGGAAGTCAAGAAACACCTGGAGTAACAGGCAAATTTGGCCTTGGAGTACAAAACAAAGCAGGGCAAAGGCTAAGAGAGTTTTGTCAAGAGAACACACTGGTCATAGCAAATAGCCTCTTCCAACAACACAAGAGAAGACTGCACACATGGACATCACCAGATGGTCAATACTGAAATCAGATTGATTATATTCTTTGCAGCCAAAAATGGAAAAGCTCTATACAGTCAGCAAAAACAAGACCAGAAGCTTACTGTGGCTCAGATCATGAACTCCTTATTGCCAAATTCAGACTTAAATTTAAGAAAGTAGGGAAAACCACTAGACCATTCAGGCATGACCTAAATCAAATCCCTTCCATTATTATACAGTGGAAGTGACAAATAGATTCAAGGGATTAGATTTGATAGACAGAATGCCTGAAAGAACTATGGATGGAGGTTTGTGACATTGTACAGGAGTCAGTGATCAAGATCATCCCCAGAAAAAGAAATGCAAAAAGGCATATGGTTTATGTAAAATAGTTAGCCAATGGGAATTTGCTGTATGGCTCAGGAAACTCAAACAGAGGCTCTGCATCAAACTAAAGGGGAAGGATGGGGAGGGAGGTTCAAAAAGGAGGGGATATATGTATACCTATGGCTGATTCATGTTGAGGTTTGACAGAAAGCAACAAAATTCTGTAAAGCAATTATCCTTTAATAAAAGATAAATTAATTTAAAATAAATAGGCAAATGGCGTCTGACGAGGCCTTACAAATAGCTGAGAAAATAAAAGAAGTTAAAGGCAAAGGAGAAAAGGAAAGATACACCCATTTGAATGCAGAGTTCCAAAGAATAACAAGGAGAGGTAAGAAAACCTTGCTCAGTGATCAATGTAAAGAAATAGAGAAACACAATAGAATGGGGAGTGCTAGAGATCTCTTCAAGAAAATTAGAGACACCAAGGGAACATTTCATGCAAAGATGGGCACAATAAAGGACAGAAATGGTATGGACCTAACAGAAGCAGAAGATATTAAAAAGAGGTGGTAAGAATACACAGAAGAGAACTATACAAAGAAGATCTTCATGACCCAGATAACCATGATGGTGTGATCACTCACCTAGAGCCAGACATCCTGGAATGTGAAGTCAAGTGGGCCTTAGGAAGTATCACTATGAACAAAGCTAGTGGAAGTGATGGAATTACAGTTGAGTTATTTCAAATCCTAAAAGATGATGTTGTGAAAGTGCTGCACTCAATATGCCAGCAAATTTGGAAAACTCATCAGTGGCCACAGGACTAGAAAAGGTCTGTTTTCACTCTAATCCCAAAGAAAGGCACTAACAAAGAATGTTCAAACTACTGCACAATGGTACTCATCTCACTTCTAGCAAAGTAATGCTCAAAGCTCTCCACGCCAGGCTTCAACGGTATGTCAGCCATGAACTTCCAAATGTTTAAGCTATTTAGAAAAGGCAGAGAAACCAGAGATCAAATTGCCAACATCCATTTGATCATCGAGAAAGAAAGAGAGTTCAAGAAAAACATCTACTTCTGCTTTATTCATTATGCCAAAGTCTTTGACTGTGCAGATCACAACAAACTGTGGAAAATTCTTAAAGAGATGGGAATACCAGACAACTTTACCTGCCTACTGAGAAATCTGTATGCAGGTCAAGAAGCAACAGTTAGAACTGGACATGGAAGAATGAACTGGTTCCAAATAGGAAAAGGAGTATGTCAAGGCTGTATATTTTCTCCCTGCTTATTTAACTTCTATGCAGAGTATATCATGTGAAATGCTGGGCTGGATGAATCACAAGCTGGAATCAAGATTGCCAGGAGAAATATTAATAACCTCAGATATGGAGATGACAGCATGCTTATGGCAGAAAGTGAAGAGGAACTAAAGAGCCTGTTGATGAAACTGAAAGAGAAGAGTGAAAAAGTTGGCTTAAAACTCAACATTCAGAAAACTAAGATCATGGCATCCAGTTCCATCACTTCATGGCAAATAGACAGGGCAACAATGGAAACAGTGGCAGACTTATTTTTGTGGGCTCCAAACTCACTGCAGATGGTGACAGCAGCCATGAAATTAAAAGATGCTTGCTCCTTGGAAGAAAAAGCTATGACCGGCCTAGACAGCATATTAGAGAGTAGAGACATTACTTTGCCAATAAAGGTCCATCTAGTCAAAGTTATGGTTTTTTCCAGTAGTCATGTATGGATGTGTGAGTTGGACCATAAAGAAAGTTGAGTGTCAAAGAATTGATGCTTTGAACTGTGGTGTTGGAGAAGATTCTTGAGAGTCCCTTGGACTGCAAGGAGATCAAACCAGTCAATCCTAAACGAAATTAGTCCTGAATATTCATTGGAAGGACTGATGCTGAAGCTGAAACTCCATACTTTAGCTACCTAATGGGAAGAAATGAGTCATTGCATAAGACCCTGATGGTGGGAAAGATTGAAGGCAGGAGAAGGGGACGACAGATCATGAGATGGTTGGATGGCGTCACCAGCTCAATGGACGGGAATTTGAGTAAGCTCCAGGAGTTGGTGCTGAACAGGGAAGCCTGGCATGCTGCAGGCCATAAGGTCACAAAAAGTCGGACATGACTGAGTGACTGAACTGAATTGATATCTTCCTTATCCATTCCTCTGTTGATGGACATTTAAGTTGTTGGCATGTCTTGGCTATTGTAAAGAGTGCTGCAGTGAATATTGGGGTGCATATATCTTTTCTAATTATGGTTTTCTCTGGATATATGCTCAGGAGTGGGTATATGGAATTGCTGAATCATACAGTAGTTGTAAATTTAGTGTTTTAAGGACCCTCCATACTGTTCTCTATAACAATTGTACATTCCCACCAATGGTGTAGGAGGGTTCTCTTTTCTCCATACTCTCAGATGTTGGGGTCTGGGGAAGGTTCACTTAGATAAATTTTAGAGTTTTTTTTTTTAATTCCTTAGGTTTTTATAATCTATGATTCTATAAAATAAAATATATCAACATTCCTTAGTCAAGGTGATGGTGGTGCTGCCATTGCTGATAAAATAGCAGTTGGCACTTGCTGATCACTCACCATAAGCCAGGCAGTGTGGTAAGAACCTGAAAATGATCATTTTGTTAGTCGTCACAGCAAACCATGGGTGGGCACCTCAAATGTTCTCATTTTGCCATCAGTAAACGTAAATCACTGAAATAATATATGTTACTCCACGTCTTATACCTCTAGAAGTTGCATTCGAATTCCATGTGTATTTGACTCCAGAATCTGTCTTGAACCATTTCATCATTTAAAATCATTCTCATACCATTTTGATGATTTTTTTTGTCATGTCACTTATACTATTAATTGCTTGATATTTTTCAGTTGATTGATTTTTTAAAAGAAAAATTCATATAACTATGATATTTGCAAAGCTTATGCAACTTTCCATAAAGAAAAGGTGACCATGAGTATAAAAATACAATTAAACTAAACAGACCTGCTTATTGTGAGTTTCTTAAAAAGGGAGATTATCAAGTCACAGAGTTACTAAGGCTATATTAGAACCATCCTGAGACTTTCTCTTTGAAGTAAGTACATTTTTTTTTAATTGACAAGGAAATTATTTTTCTTTTATGTGATTCAACATTATTTAAAACCAAATAAATCTTCTTGTAGTTGACTAGAGGGCTTCCCTGGTAGCTCAGCTGATAAAGAATCTGCCTACAATGCAGTAGATCCTGGTACTTTTCCTGGGTCTGAAAGATCCGCTGGAGAAGGGATAGGCTACCCACTCCAGTATTCTTGGGTTTCTCTGGTGGCTCAGTTGGTAAAGAATTCACCTGCAATGTGGGAGACATGGGTTCAGTCCCTGGGTTGGGAAGATCCCCTGGAGAAGGGAACAGCTACCCACTTCAGTATCCTGACCAGTATTTCAGTATTCTGGTAGTTGACTAGAGGACAGGGTCCTAAGCTTTGGAAAATGCTGCCCTGCTCCCAGGCCACAGGCTAAGGTTACTGTTGTAGAAAACACATAGCTATAGCAGCACTAACACTGCTTTAAGCAAGCAGAGACTAAATGCACAAGCATTCATTAGGTGGAGTAGATTAACACAGGAGTATTCCACTGGGTCCATTCACTGGCTGGTTTTATCATCTATAAAAATCAAAGAGGGTTAAAATAAATATTTTAATGCCCTTTATTTATTATTTATCACTTTAAATAATTTGGGGAAACTTATTTAACTTGTACTTTAGTAGCCATCTAAAAGAAATTAGGAGTGACATTATGGAAAGCTCTTAGAGAGATGGGAATACCAGACCATCTTACCTGTCTCCTGAGAAACCTGTATGTGAGTCAAGAAGCAACAGTTAGAACCCTGTATGAAACAACTGATTGGTTCAAGGTTGAGAAAGGAGTACAACAGGGCTGTCTGCTGTCACCCTGTTTGTTTAACTTATACACTGAGCAAATCATGAGAAATACCTGGCTGGATGAGTTACAAGCTGGAATCAAGATAGGCGGAAGAAACATCAACAATGTTAGTATGTGGATTATACCACTCAAATGGCAGAAAGCAAAGAGGAACTAAAGAGCTTCTTGAGAGTGAAGGAGGAGAGTGAAAGGGCCAGCTTAAGACTAAATATTAAAAAAAAACAAAACTAAGATCGTATCATGCAGCCCCATTACTGCATGGCAAACAGAAGGGGAAAAGGTAGAAGTTGTGACAGATTTCACTACTCATCCTCTGAGTTTCAATTTTCACATCAGTAAAACGGTAGTAATAATAATAGTACTAATAGTAGTAGTAATAGTAATAATACCTATTCAGGGGTTTTCTGATGATTAAATAAGATTGTATTTGTATTGTGTCTAAGTACTTAAAACATGAGCTCATGTTTTTTATTATTAGTTTTTAAACTAAGCTTTGATTTTCACTTTTAGATGATTGGATTACTCTTTTTATTAAATTAATTTTTAATTGGAGTATAGTTACTTTACATTGTTGTGTTTACATTTCTGCCGTAGAGCAAAGTGAATTGTCTATATGCGTACATACATCCCTTCTTTTCTGGATTTCCTTCCCATTTAGTCACCACAGAGCACTGAGTAGGGCTCCCTGAGCTATAAATTAGGATAGTATCAATAGTGTTTATGTGTCAATCCCAATCTCCCAATTTATCCTACCCACCTCCCCGTGTGTCTACTTCTGCTTTGCAAATAAGATCATCTATACCATTTTTATAGATTCCACATATAAGTGTTAATATATCATATTTTTATCTTTCTGACTTCACTCTGTATGGCAGTCTCTAGGTCCATCCACATCTCTACAAATGACCCAATTTCATTCGTTTTTATGGCTGAGTAATATTCCATTGTATATATGTACCACGTCTTTATCCATTCCGCTTTTGATGGACATTTAGGTTGCTTGTATGTCCTTACTGTGAATAGTGCTGCAGTGAACATAGAAGTACATGTGTCTTTTGAAATTACGATTCTTTATAGAGAACTGGCTGTCATACCTTCAACAAATACATCTTATAGTTAGTTAGCTGTCAGTCTGCTGGCCTTGTTAGAACTGCACTTGGGAAAATCGTCACGCTACCTATCTATGTCTTTATGCAATTTCATTTTGCAAGTGGAATATGACACTTAATACTTAGGGTCTATGTAACAGGATCAATAATAAAGATTCTCCATTTTACTGCTACTAAGATCAAAGTATGCATATGCTTATTTATTACATTTATTATTTCTCATCATATATGGGTATACTTGACCCCAGGGTATTGAACCATCTTCCCATCCTACTTTGTACAGAATAAAAAGAAGAATGCTTCATTGTGATAACTTGCACCTGCCTCCACCCGCTCCCTTAACACACATCCATTGATGAATTTACGTTGGTATGCTCATTGGGCTTACCAGATAGCTCAGTGGTAAAGAATCTGCCTGCAATACAGGAGACCCAGGAGACATGAGTTTGATCACTGGGTTGGGAAGATTCCCTTGGAGGAGGAAATGGCAACCCACTTCAATATTCTTGCTGGGAAAATCCCATGGACAGAGGAACCTGGCTGGATACAGTCCATGGGGTGACAAAGAGTTAGACACGACTGAGCACACACATACACACAAACACAAACTCACTGTCTAGAACTCTACGCAGCATGCAGCACTTTCTCACTGACAACTCATTAAATTGATTAGTGAACTTTGTGAATGAATGACAAAAGCTATCATGCTGTTACTGTAATTTTTGCATCCTTACAAATGATAATTTTCTGTCATTCAAGTTAATAATGTAAATGTATTTATTGTACTGTCACTCTAAAATATGAAGTATTGATTTTCATTTTTTTTAAATTGGAGTATAGTTGCTTTACAATATTGTTTCTACTGTACAGTGAAGTGAATCAACTATATGTATACATATATCCCCTCCCTCTTGGACCTTCCTTCTACCCCACACCCCCATCTCACCCATCTAGGTCACCACAGAGCCCTAAACTGAGCTCCCTGTGCTATACAGCAGGTTCCCACTAGCTAGCTATTTTGTATACGGTAGTATATATATTGGAGAAGGAAATGGCAACCTACTCCAGTACTCTTGCCTAGAGAATCCCATGGACAGAGGAGCCTGGTAGGCTGCAGTCCATGGGGTCGCAAAGAGTCAGACAGGACTGAGCAACTTCACTTTCACTTTTCACTTTCATGTGTTGGAGAAGCAAATGGCAACCCACTCCAGTGTTCTTTCCTGGAGAATCCCGTGGACAGAGGAGCCTGGTGGGCTGCTGTCCATAGGGTCGCACAGAATCAGACATGACTGAAGCGGTGTAGCATGCATACATGCATTGGAGAAGGAAATGGCAACCCACTACAGTATTCTTGCCTGGAGAATCCAGAGACAGCAGAGCCGGGTAGGCTGCTGTCTATGGGATCGCACAGAGTCGGACATGACTGAAGCAACTTAGCAGCAGCAGCAGCAGCAGTGTATATATATCAGTCCCAGTCTCCTGATTCATCCCACCCTCTTTTCCCTTCCCTCCCACATCCATATGTGTGTTCTCGACATCTAGATCTCTACTGCTGTCCTGCAAATAAGTTCATCCCTACCATTTTTCTAGGTTCCACATATATGCATTAATATTTTGTTTTTCTCTTTCTCACTGACTTTGCTGTGTATAACAGTCTCTAGGCCCATCCGCATCTCTATAAATAACCCAATTTCCTTCCTTTTAATGGCTGAGTAATATTCCATTTGCTGAGTAATATTTGAATTACTTTGAATTTGTAAAACAAAAACTATCATCTAATCTGAGGACTTCTATTAAGCATTCCTTCAAGTAGGCCTTGTTTCCACACTGGAGATAAGCCCATGTATTGGCCTCTAGTGACCAATGCTGTTTTCTATTCAGCATGTGTTCCTTGCTCCTCCTACCAGAATCCTGATTGTGTTCTCTACTCATCTCTGCAGAGAGCCTTATGTCTCTCGAGAAGCTGACCTCATGCACAGCTCTAGGCTGGGCCTTACTGATGTGAGAGAAATATTATACTATTTCCTAGCCATTAGTGATTAGCTTAGAAGTAGCCTGAACTCAGTGCAAGCCAAGGCAGCAACTGTTAGAGGCTTCTGGAAGAGGTTCCTCTCCCTGTAAGGATGCCTGAGGATGGCATGGTCTTTTTCTTCTCTGGCTTCATACCTAGAACTGCTGTACCCGGTTGACCCCCTGACTGAGGATGATACAAACTGCTACTGAGTCATCCAGTCTTGAAGCCTGTTCCACCTCTGACTTCCTGTTTTGTGAAATAATGATTCCCTCTCTGATTAAGATATTGTAATTAAGACAACCCTAGGCTTGACCTTAACTGTATTAACATAGTGGTTCCCAATAAAAAAGGATTGAGTTTCTGTGATGAGAAGGGGTTCCTGAGGTTTCGCAAGCTGCTAATGTGGGAACCACAGGTTTGATCCATGGGTCCGATCTGTGGGTCAGGAACCTCTGGAGTAGGAAATGGCAACCCACTCCAGTGTTCTTTCCTGGGAAATATTATGTACAGAGGAGCCTGGCTGGCTACAGTCCATGGAGCCACAAAGAGTTGGATCCAACTGAGCATGCACGCAATGAGTCAGTATTCATATTAGACATTGTGGGTATTGTTAAAGATGAAATTTCTGACTTGTGCAATCCAAAAAGATTATTTGATAATTTAAAAAATAATGTATTCTGAGAATATCAAAGAGTAATGAAGCAACTGATATTCAGTTCTAGGAAATAAAATTTATGTTTCAGAAAAATTCCTTAACTTGTAATCTGAACTTCTCCAGTCCCTATACAAGAGACCTCAGACAATATATTTAACCTCCCCAAACTTTAGATTTGTTGTTGTTGTTTATTCACTAAGTCTTATCCAACTCTTTACAACCCCATGGACTGTAGCCTGCCAGGCTCCTCTGTCCATGGGATTTCCCAGGCCAGAATACTGGAGTGGGTTGCCATATCTTTCTCCAGGGATCTTCCTGACCCAAGGATTAAACCCATGTCTCCTGTGTTGGCAGGCAGATCCTTTACCACTAAGCCACGAGGGAAGCCCGAACTTGAGATACTTGTTTGTAAATGGAGAAAATATGTATTACTGACTTGGCTCCCTAGCAGTGTTGTGAGGATGAAATGAGATACAGAAAATAAAAGAGCATTGTAAATTTAAAAGCACTGTCCACATGGAAGAGGTGATTTTTGTTAGGACATTATTGCTAAAGCTAATAATTTACTCTGTCCAGTGCTCCCCCTATTTCCACCCATCTCCAGACTGGTTTCTTGCCACAGCTTTCCAGATAGTTCCAGTTCCAGTTCAGTCTCTCAGTTGTGTCTGACTCTTTGCAACCCCATGAAACGCAGCATGCCAGGCCTCCCTGTCCATCACCAACTCCCAGAGTCCAGCCAAACCCATGTCCATTGAGTCGGTGATACCATCCAACCATCTCATCCTCTCTCATCACCTTCTCCTCCTGCCCTCAATCTTTCCTAGCATCAGGGTCTTTTCAAATGAGTCAGTTCTTCCCATCAGGTGGCCAAAGTATTGGACTTTCAGCTTCAGCATCAGTCCTTCCAATGAATATTCAGGACTAATTTCCTTTAGGACGGACTGGTTGGATCTCCTTGCAGTCGAAGGGACTCTCAAGAGTCTTCTCCAACACCACAGTTCAAAAGCATCAGTTCTTTGGTGCTCAGCTTTCTTTATAGTCCAACTCTCACATCCATACATGACTACTGGAAAAAACATAGCCTTGACTAGACAGACCTTTGTTGACAAAGTAATGTCTCTGCTTTTTAATATGCTGTCTAGGTTGGTCATAACTTTCCTTCCAAGGTGTAAGTATTTTTTAATTTCATGGCTGCAATCACCATCTGCAATGAGTTTGGAGCCCCCAAAAATAAAGTCAGCCACTGTTCCCACTGTTTCCCATCTCTTTGCCATGAAATGATGGGACTGGATGCCATGATCTTAGTTTTCTGAATGTTGAGCTTTAAGCCAACTTTTTCACTCTCCTCTTTCACTTTCATCAAGAGGCTCTTTAGTTCTTCCTCACTTTGTGCCATAAGGGTGGTGTCATCTGCATATCTGAGGTTATTGATATTTCTTGTGGCAATCTTGATTCCAGCTTGTGCTTCTTCCAGCCCAGTGTTTCTCATGATGTACTCTGTATAGAAGTTAAATAAGTAGGGTGGCAATATACAGCCTTGACGTACTCCTTTTCCTATTTGGAACCAGTCTGTTGTTCTATGTCCAGTTCTAACTGTTGCTTCCTGACCTGCATACAGGTTTCTCAAGAGGCAGGTGAGGTGGTCTGGTATTCCCATATCTTTCAGAATTTTCCAGTTTATTGTGATCCACACAGTCAGATAGTAATTTGAGGAATTTCCCCCTTTTTAAAGTTTGCCAGTTTTTTAATTGACTTTCAATGACAATACTTCTGCATGAAAATGTCACATCATCAAAATTTGAACTCCTAACTTGTGCCAGACATTGTATACACCCATAAGATTATAGCTGATTATTCCTGTCTGCCTATAAGTTAAAGACAGTAAAATAACCACATCCTCAGTTCAAAGACTTCTAATTCACAGGCTTTATATTTAGGACTGGACCTTGAATCCCATAAGCGAAAGATGCACACATATTTACTACAGAAAATACTGGAAGATCTAGAAAAAAATAAATAAAAACAAAAGGAAAACGTATCTGTTCATTTTAAAAGGTAGTTGAAGCATAAATCACAAGTCAGAATATTGAAAAAGTAGAATCCTAAGCCTTGCCACCCATAGTAGGTGCAAAGGCACAAATGTCAGATGTGTGAACGTTGGCAGATATAGGCAGGAGGAAGTGGGAAGAGGTGAATTTTCATAGGAAGTAAAATTAGGGCAGGTATGGTACATCCTGGAGGAATGCTCCTGTGGTCACAGGCTACAACTGAGTCAAACTGGGCACAGACAGCTAAACTAGAAATGTGCATAAATATACACATACACACACACCATTCATTTATCCATGCATGGACATACATACATGTGTGCCTCCCTATACATATACATGTATATACATACAAAGACACACATATAGCGCACCAGGAATTTCAGTAATTAGAGGCTGATATTAATAATATAGAATGTAAACTGTGGCTAAAAACCAATTTTGCATTTTCCTCATAAATCTGAAGCTTAGAGATTATTAATATTTTCATATGAATGAAGGAACTGAAACTGAGATTAATTTGTCTAAGGATGTAGAATGGGTTGAGTTAAAATTTTAACTGATATTTCTGGACTCGGAGTTCAAGGCTTATTCCACTCTACTTGAATCAAAGAGCCTCAAATGTTTCTAGGAATCTTAGAGTGATTTGGTCTAACCCACCTTTAATTTAAAGACTAATCCTACATTTGATTAATTATTGACCAGTTCATTATTTTATACTCTAAATAAAATGAAGATAGAAATATAGTTACTGTAGCCAATGGGATATATAAAAATTTTCACCACCTCTTCTTGCCAAAAAAATGTTCAGAATGCTAAGAACACAAAAATCATCTTAGTATCTTGCTTTCATTTTGTCTAGCTCATAAATGATCAAGTTCTGAAGCATACTAATAAAATGTGAAATAATAATAAGAAAAACTTCAGTTATATAACTTCTAAGAGGAAGGCAGGGAGAAGGAAATGGCAACCCACTCTGGTATTCTTGCCTGGAGAATCCCAAGGACAGAGGAGCCTGGCAAGCCATGGTCCATAGAGTCGCAGAGAGTGGGACACAACTGAAGTGACTAAGCATGCAAGAGGAAGGCAGAGTACAATGGGTGCTTATGCCCCAGCTTGGAGAGTGACTCACTGTGTGACCTTGGGCAAGTCATTTATTCTTTCTGTGCATCAGTTGCATCATCTGTAACCTGAGAGAGTTACAAGGGATGACCTTTAAGATCCTTCCTACTCAAAGGTTCCA
The DNA here is from genome assembly GCF_019923935.1 of Bubalus bubalis. Lineage (NCBI taxonomy): Eukaryota > Metazoa > Chordata > Mammalia > Artiodactyla > Bovidae > Bubalus > Bubalus bubalis. The sequence goes on along the minus strand of NC_059165.1, from coordinate 51,923,828 downwards.
CGCTTCTCTGAAGAGCTAAATGGAGATGAGTATGTCTCCAAGTAAGGGTACAGAATGACTGGCTTCTATAGGTTTCTTGTCTCCTTATAATTTTTCCAAAAAAACGGCAAGGGTTGGATAGAAGTCTCCATATGTATCATCGCCTTCAATGTTGTTTGTTTCTGCTTCTCTGGTAAAACATAAAATGTCAACTTGGCTCAGCCAAAGCTAGTTTGGGAACCCCAGGCTACCCTTATTTTACCACAGTTCTTCCAATCCCATGAACAAAATCTTTCCTTTCCTGATTCCTGTCCAGATCCACCCAGCGATCTTACGCATTTCACTGTTACTTCATTCCTTGTTTTTCTTCTTCCATCAATTATATAATTTCATTCAAATCTCCTGGCCATATGTTCTGGAGCTTTGAACTTGGCTGAGTCATTCAGTGAATGGGTTATTGTTCTAGCAGATGGGCTAATGTGGCACAAAGATGTGGTGCGTAGAGGTAAAGAGGCTGGTAGCATTTTAGCCTCAAGCAATCTAATTAATACAAAACCGAATTTCTGTGTACTTCAGTATTGTGATGGATTGGATTCTGTGCATATTATTTTCCACATTCTTTCCCCAACTTAAGTGCATTTGAGGGAAGTTTAATGTACAGTGTTTTGGTGTTTGCATCAGGAAGCTTGGGTATGGTCATGGTTTTGCTACTTGCCAGCTATATAACACAGACTTCTTGTTCAGCTGCTAAACCTGGCTAACTTCAGTGGAATTTAATAACTGGGAGAAGCTGGAACCTGGAACTCTATCCACCCACTTGGATTCGATAGTGACAGGCCGGGACTCAGTTGCAGATGGTGAAGTTAGGAATTGGAGACCAACCAACACAGTTCAATGTTTGTAAGAATAGTATGGTGGGTCCAAATATTGGACTGTCATAGAATATTCTTCTCTAAGGCAGTTTCTGGGTCTCAGTCTGATGAGAGATATTTGGCCTTTATTTTTTCCTCTGCTTCCTTAAAGGAAACATCGGCATTGAGTCTGCAATGAATTAAAACACACTCTCTGATTTTTCATACACCATTAAGAGAATTTTAAATTTCATCAAGTACAGTTCCTATATTTGACAGGTGAGGAAATTGTGGTGTAGTGGAAAAAAAAATTTGCCCTTGCCTCTTAGCTTTGTGACCTCCTGTAAGCCACTTAACCATCCTGAACTATATTCTTCTGATAGGAAAAAAGAGGAGGTAATTGTAGATAAATGTAAAAGTGCATAGAACAACAGTGAAGTATACTTTGTTGGTAAATGGTTAATCAGTTTCTGAGACTCTGACATGTTATAAATCTAGACTCAAGGATCAGTTTCTTTCCTACTTCTGGGAATATGTTGACTTGTATTAGCTATTTGCCTTCCTGTTGTTGTTGTTTAGTCGCTAAGTTGTCTCCAATTCTTTTGTCACCCTATGAACTGTAGCCCGCCAGGTCCTCCATTCATGAGATTTCCCAGGCAAGAATACTGGAGTAGGTTGCCATTTCTCCAAGAGATCTTTCCGATCCAGAGATCGAACCCCTGTCTCCTGCATTGGCAGGCAGATGCTTTACCGCTGAGTCACCAGGGAAGCCCATTTGCCTTTCTAAATTCAATTAAAAATTTAAATCCTTGCTTTTCCCTTTCCATTCCCTCAAGATTGTGCTTCTCAAATTTCATATTAGTGAGAATTAGGAAATGAATAAATACAGTTTTCATAACCCTTCCCCAAGAGATTCTGACTTAGTAGGTCTAGATAAGGGCCCAGGATTCCACAACTGATAGACAAGGACCTCAGTTACAGATGTATGAGCTGAAATTGGTCCCCGTGAATTAATTTGATATTAAAGCTTGGCTGCACACATTGTTGCACAAGAGCCGTTCTGGAGATCAGGATTCTATTTCTGGTTCAGATACCAAAGCAGTACTTCACACAAGGTAGGAGTTCAATGAATATTTACCTTAGTGAGTGAATCAAATAACTTGTCCTGCAACCTTGGATAAGTACCCCTCCCCCACTGAGCCTCATCATCAGTACAAGGAAAGTGTTGAATTAGATCATCTCGAGTGTCCTTTCCAGTTTTGAATGTCTTTGACCCTTTCAACTCTGAGGTCTGTCAAGGAATCAAGGAACAGCTTCCTAGAAATTATTTAAGCATCTTAAGAAGCTGTGCTTATTCTTTCCAGCAAATAAAGTTTTTGAGTGGTATAACTGAACAGTCAAGTTGGCATCCTGTTGACCTGAGTTTATGTAATTTGTTAGTGTGACTCATTTCATTTCATAGAATATCTTCAGCTAAAAGGAAATATTGTGGTTAATTTCTAAAGCCATTATACTTTATTTTTAGAAATTTAAAGATAACTCCTTTTAAAATCCCCATGTATTTTTCATGCTACTGGTAAATGAGCATGTTCTATCTCAAGTTAATCTGCAGCTCTGGGATTTGGTAACTAACCCATACTTAATAATACCAAAAATAGGAGAGATTAAACAGATGCCTAATTAGTCTGATCAAGCTACTTTCTTAGTCCTGATCTTTCTGTCTCTTTCCATAGCCTCTAAATTGTTTTTCCTAGTCTCCATTCCAATCTATCCTTTGTTCTTTTCTCATGGTTCTTTTCCCAAAACATCTTTTTTTCTTTTTTTAACAGTACAAATCTTAGTAACTCTCTTATTAGGATAAAAGTCTCATATTAGGATATTGGGATGACATTATTTTGTGTGTGTGTTTTCCCTTTATTTTTTTATTTTATTTTTTAACTTTACAATATTGTATTGGTTTTGCCATATATCAACATGAATCCGCCACAGGTATACACATGTTCCCCATCCTGAACCCTCCTCCCTCCTCCCTCCTCCCTCCCCGTATCATCCCTCTGGGTCCTCCCAGTGCACCAGCCCCAAGCATTTGAAATGTCTCTCTCTCTCTAAATTTCTAACTCATACTTTTCTGTTCTTATTCTTCTCTTCAGCCATACTGGATTCTTTGAGCTTTTTATTATTCACTATGTTTTAGTTCAAGCTGTTTCCTCTGCCCTGAATAATCTTTTTTTGACTCTGTTTACACTTCTCAAATCTTAAAGGGTAGTTCAAATGTCACTTCCGCTTTGTGACCTTTCTTTGTTACCTGTCCTGAATTAAACTTCCCCCTCTGAACTTCAATAGTTCTTTTTAAAATGTTTCCACTAAGTGGAAAAGAAAGGAGGTCATTTTAGGCAAAAGGAACCACAAAAACTAAATTTTTTTAAAAAAATGGTATAAGTTTACATATGTGAAATAAATAACCAATGGGAATTTGCTGTATGACTCAGGGAACTCAAACTGGGGCTCTGTAATACCCTAGAGGGGTGGGATGGTATGGAAGGTGGGAGAGAGGTTCAAGAGGGAGGGGACATACGTATACCTACAGCTGATTCATGTTGATGTATGGTAGAAACTAGCACAATATTGTAAACCAATTATCCTTCAATTAAAAATAAATAGATTTTTAAAAATTAAAAAAATATATGGTATCAGTTTAAAACATTTACTACATATGAATAATAGTTTATTTATTTATTTATTTGGCTGTGCCACTTTGCATGTGAGATCTTAGTTCCTTAATCAGGGATGGAACCCATGATTCCTGCAGCAGAAGTGCAGAGTCTTAACCACTGGACCACCAGGGAAGTCCCTACATATAAATAATGTATACATAGACCAATCTTATATACAATAAAAAGAATACTATAATGAAGACTTGTGTACCCATGTTTCATCTTAAGAAGTAGTATATTACCAAATATACTGAAGATTCTAGATCTCATGGCCTTTTTTTCCCTTTAAAAATGACCACTATTCTGAATGTGTTTGTGATTGTTTTACTTTCCTTTACATACAGGTTTGTTTCTTAAATATGGGCATCTGAATAATTTGTTTAGGTGTTTATATGTTTTGAACTGCATACCAATGTTATTATATGCTAGTTATACTCAAACTACTTGCATTTTTCTTAATATTATACTTGTGAGATTTTGTCCATGTTGATATGTATATTTCTGTGCATATAACATTTAATTGCTCTGTATTATCCCATTGTATAAATAAGCCACAACTCATTTATCTAAGTCTCTTACTGATGGATTTTTGTATTGATTTATCTCTTTCCCTCTATTCTTTTCTCCTGTTGCCCAGAAATGGTATTTAAGTATTCTTGTACACATCTCCTAGTGAAGAGGTGCAAGAGTATCTCTGAGATATACATCTAGGATTTGCATTGCTTGTCCACAGGGTATATGTCTTCTCAATTTTGCTGGATAGTGTCCAGTTGTTTTCCAAAGTATTTTTGGAAATTAGCATTTTGTCATTAGTAATTGCTAGCCATAATTAAGCTTTTGTGTTTGGGAAGACTATTGGGAAATAAAGCTGGAAAGGAAGGGTGGAATCAGATTGGGCAGTAAGTTGACATGACAAAGTGTTTGGATTTTATTCTCCAGGCAAAAGGAGAATAAAAACCCTGTTGGTTATTTATTTTCTTTGAATCTTAGTTTCCTTTTCAGTAAAATGGGGACAATAACACCTTTCTCACAAGGTTGTCATGAAAACCATGACTTGGAATAATTACTCAATACATTTGTAGATATTGTAATAATATCAGAAAAATTATGAACTTGGTGTGATATAAATAGATGTATATTTTAGAATTGGGTATAAATAGCAACTGGTATAGAATAGATATTTTTAGGAAGACAGAAAGTTATTGCTATCTAGATAGTAGGAAATCCTCATTAATTTTTGAAGATCTAATTCAGAATTTCTCAAGCTTGGCCCATTTGAAGTTTTGAGCCGGATAACCCATTCTTTGGGGGTTGCTGTAATGTATATTGCAGGATGATTCCTGGTCTTTACCCACCTGGGTATCAACAACAATCTCCTTCTTCCCCAGTTGTGATGATTGAAACATCTCTAGACATTGCCAAATGCCCTTGGGAGCAAAATTGGAACCTTTTGAGAACCTCTGATTTAATTCCAATGTCAGTTTCTCCATGAAGACGTCCTTACCTCCTTTCAGTTCAGTTCAGTTCAGTCACTCAGTTGTGTCTGACTCTTTGTGACCCCACGAATTGCAGCACGCCAGGCCTCCCTGTCCATCACCAACTCCCGGAGTTCACTCAGACTCACGTCCATCGAGTCAGTGATGCCATCCAGCCATCTCATCCTCTGTCGTCCCCTTTTCTTCCTGCCCCAATCCCTCCCAGCATCAGGGGCTTTTCCAATGAGTCAACTTTTCTCATGAGGTGGCCAAAGTATTGGAGTTTCAGCTTTAGCATCAGTCCTTCCAAAGAACACCCAGGACTGATCTCCTTTAGAATGGACTGGTTGGATCTCCTTGCAGTCCAAGGGACTCTCAAGAGTCTTCTCCAACACCACAGTTCAAAAGCATCAATTCTTCAGCTCTCAGCTTTCTTCACAGTCCAACTCTCACATCCATACATGACCACTGGAAAAACCATAGCCTTGACTAGACAGAACTTTGTTGGCAAAATAATGTCTCTGGTTTTCAATATGCTATCTAGGTTGGTCATAACTTTCCTTCCAAGGAGTAGGCATCTTCTAATCTCATGGCTGCAATCACCATCTGAAGTGATTTTGGAGTTTGCCTCCTTTAGGAAGACCAAATTGTCCTTTTCCTACCAATGCCTCTTTATGGCATTTCCCACATAATTTTGTAATCCTTTGTCTACTTCTGTATAAGAATGCCTGTTCTTAAAAACTACATTGATCATTTTCTGTATGTCAAGCACTTAGAACATAGTAGAAACTAATGTAGATTTTTCAAATGTGAATTATCAGGCAAATGGTTTAACAATTATTATTGAGCATATCCCATGATCTGGGGACAGTATCAAGTGCTGAAGCCATAATGTTGAAAAGAAAAGCATGGTCTTTGACTTTGTAAACTATGTAATGCATTGGAAGAGAAGCAATGGACAAATAATAAATTAACAAAATGGTTATAGATATGATAAATGCCATGAAGGAAATTAAAATGGTGCTTTGACAGAAAATAATGAGGGCCTTAACTTTAGATGTGTTTTTCATGGAAAATAGCCACAATTAGTTTGAGACACGAAAGCTGAGATAAGAAGTCAGGCAGGGATGACTTAGGCAGAACAGTTTTCGAGATGAAGGAACTAACATGAGCAACTTCCCTGAGTTAGGAGAGAGTTTATGATATCTTATAAACAGCAAGGAAGGTAGTGCAGTCAAAGCCAGGTGAACACAGATAAGAATAGCATTATGAAAATGAAGAGATAGGTAAGAAGGAGATTATGCAGGGCATTGCTGGCTACACTAAACAGTTTGTATTTAGCTATAAATGGTGGCTCAGATGGTAAAGCATCTGCCTGTAATGTGGGAGACCTGGGTTCAATCCCTGGGTTGGGAAGATATCCTGGAGAAGGAAATGGCAACCCAGTCCAGTATTCTTGCATGGAGAATCCCATGGATGGAGGAGCCTGGTAGGCTACAGTCCCTGGAGTCACAAAGAGTTGGACATGACTGAGTGACTTCATTTTCTTTCTATAAATGTAGAAGGCCTAAAGATGGCAGAGGAGTAGGTGGGTGTGTAGTACATCTCTCTCTACAGATATATCAAGAATACACCTTCAGACACAGAAATGCATGCAGAACACCAGCTGAGAGCAGACAGGAGTACCTGACCAGCAGAAAAGAATATATAGAACCAGCCATGCAAAACTCGGTAGGACCAAAGATCTAAGGGGAAAAACAGGGGTGTTAGTAGGACTGGACCTGCCCTGGGTGGGTGGGGGAACTGAAGCAGGGGTCTGATCCCCGCATTGGGGCAATTGTCTGAGTCAGAGGAGAAACATTTAAAGCTGAGAGTGAAACAGCTGATCTGTGGCAGCCTAAATGGAATGAGGATCAGACAGTCCTTGCTGCAGCTATACCCCTGACAGGGATGCAGGTCTCCAAGAAGGTGCAGTGGCTGGGAGCTAGTGTTAGGGATTGTGGAGCAACCTCAGGGTGAGGGCTGTTGTTGACTGCAGTGAGACAGATCTAGGGGATGTAAGGGAGGAGATTGTGGTGGGAAATGCCTGTGGAGGAAAGCCAGGCAGCCATGGAAGCAAGAGGATACTGCTGAGTCACTAGTAGGGCGTGGAGCCATCACCGTAGCCTCTCCCCACACGCCAGTATCAGAGTAGTTGAACGAGAGAGAGGCTGGCCCATCAGATGCCTGTAGCACTGAACTACAGAGTAGGACCCCAGCCAGGGTGCCCCTTTAAGTGCCTGACATGCCAATCTACAGAGTAGGACCCCAGTCAGGGGAGCCCCTCTATGTGCCTGACATGCGGAATAACAGAGAAGGACTGCAGACAAGGGAGCCCTCCAAGTCCCTGAATGGGCAGAGCTATGGAGAAAGACTGGCCAAAGAGGCTTGACTGCCAGCTACAGGAGGCTCAAGGAAAGACTTGAATAGGGCCATAACTCCTGTGGCGGAGGCAGTCTGTGTCCCTACACACTTGGCGCCGCCAGGATCCCCACAAACCAGGCAGCTGCGCCTCCATCACGCTCAACCCTCACTAGGGCAGAGCTGCCATGAGCAAAAAATGTCTTGCATCTGCATCTGCAGGGTTGCTTCAGTCATGTCCAACTCTTTGTGACCCTGTGGACTGTGGCCTGCCAGACTTCTCTGTCAGGGGGTTTCTCCAGGCAAGAATACTGGAGCATATTGGCCAATACTGGTTGCCATATGCTTCTAGAGCACTATATTTCCTGCTGCCCTAGCTGCCAACTTCCCTTGAGTACCTGGTGCTGCCAGAACCCCTGCTACCTAAGCAGCTACACCACCTTAAAATTTGGCCCTCAGAGGGGCAGACCCAAGTCTTCTAGGGCAGCCTCAGGAGCAAATCCCAGTGGAGGACCCACATGCAGAGGTGGAAATAAAACCACAATTGAAACCCAGAGGCAATGTGGCTAAGGAAGAAGACCCAAAACCTTCCCACCAGCTGTACAAGCTGCAGATTAAATCCACATGATCACTGAGGCAGACTCTGTATCTATGGAATATATAAAAGGAACTGAGAGCTCCCACAAAAGAAAACACACTAGTTCTGATAGCTGTGGACAGTGGAGGCAAGAACACACAGGATCAGATTAGAATCTGAACTGCCCCTACGGCAAGTCCAGAAACCAGCACAGTATTGGAGGGCATCCTAGAGAGGTTGAGGTGGACTGTGACTCCCAGAGAGGAAAAAGGCTCTGACAACAGTGACTCAAGAAACACATTTATCATTCTTATGTTTTGACTTGTTTTGTAGATTCTTTGGGATTTTTTTCTTTTTTCTTTTCCTCTCCCCATCCCCCCAACCCCTCCCCACCCCCGCTTCCCATTGTAGTTGTCAGTTTTATTGGCACTAAAGACTCTGATGGAGAAGGCAATGGCACCCCACTCCAGTACTCTTGCCTGGAAAATCCCATGGACGGAGGAGCCTGGTAGGCTGCAGTCCATGGGGTCGCTAAGAGTCGGACACGACTGAGCGACTTCACTTTCACTTTTCACTTTCATGCATTGGAGAAGGAAATGGCAAGCCACTCCAGTGTTCTTGCCTGGAGAATCCCAGGGACGGGGGAGCCTGGTGGGCTGTCATCTCTGGGGTTGCACAGAGTCGGACATGACTGAAGCGACTTAGCAGCAAAGACTCTGATGCTGGGAGGGATTGGGGGCAGGAGGACAAGGGGATGGCAGAGGATGAGATGGCTGGATGGCATCACTGACTTAATGGATGTGAGTCTGAGTGAACTCCGGGAGTTGGTGATGGACAGGGAGGCCTGGCGTGCTGCAATTCATGGGGTCGCATTGAGTCCGATACGACTGAGCGACTGAACTGAACTGACTGAAGAAATCGAAGCTTTTGAGCTTTTTTTTTGTTTGTTTGTTTTTTGAGCATTTTTTATTGTTATTGTAAGCCTCTGCCTCTATGTTGGGCTTTTTCAATTCTGTGGAGTTTACCTTTTTTTTTTTTTCTTTTGTTTCTCCTTTTAAAAAAATTTTAACTTTTTAAACCTATTATTATTTTTTCTACATTTATTACATTGCTTTTCCTACTTTTCTTTTCCCCTTTAATGTAGTTAAATCTTTAATGTATATTTAAATCTTCTTTATCTAACTCTATTTAACTTTGCATATCTATTCTTTCTTTTCCTTGTTTCCTTTCCTCTCAATATATTTGTTAGTTTTATTTTCATTGTTTTATTCCCTACTTGGCACCTTGCTTTAGTTTTGTTTTCCAGTTTGTGCTTTAGTTAGTTTTGTTCTTAACTGATAGATATAATTTTTGGTTTCCTTTCTTTGCAGGGTCAATCTATTGTTACTTTATTTTTGTTGGACTGTGTTGATTTTGCATATGGGAGTATATGTATATGTGTATATTCTGTCACACTTGTTAAAACCTCTGCCTCTACGTTGGGCTTTTGCAGTTCTGTGGCGTTTTCCATTTTTCTTTTTTTTTCTTTTATCTTTCTTTTCTCTTTTTAAAAATTTTTTATTTTTAATTATATCCTTGCATACTTGGGGAAAACTCAATTTTAATATATCGTCCTCTTTTTCTCTCCTCATCCTCATATTTAAATATGTTAAGGGTTTTTGTGTCTATGTTCATGTAAGAGCTGTTTTCTAATTTTCCTTTCTTGTATTATCTCTGTCGGTTTTGGAATTAATGTTATGTTGGCTTCATAAGCAGAGTTAATGGTTGTTTCCTCTTTCTTTGTGAAATGTTTAACAGTTTTTATTTTCTTAATGAATGTCAGGTGATTTAGATTTCTAACTTATTCTTGTGTGTTAGGGAAATGGAGGAAATCTTGTTCAGGCTTCAGAGGCAGGGGGGCAGGGCTCTGACCTTATTTCTGACCTGCCTGGACGCTGCCCAGATCCCATGCTGGCCCACAAGCACAGCTCGTCAGGTGGCACTTTAGATAAGAAAGAGAGTGGGTCTTGGAATTCTTGAGGTCTGGGCAACCACTTAGGGTTTAACAAAATATATGACTCACAAGATAAAACAAACAGCATTGTAAAAAGGTTAAAGTAAAATGAGAGCTGCATTTTTGCATGCAAACTAATGATGATATCCGTTTGCTCTCTGGGATTGTTAAGTGGGAACCTCCAAAATTGCAGTTCAAAATCTCACCTGTGGAGTGGACACACTGCCTGGAACCCTTTTCGAACAGGGACTCCAGATTGCTGTTAACCAGTGACTTCTCAGTGCTCTTTTTAAATCTGGATGTTGGTTGGCCCAGGGTAAAGCATCTTTCTGCAATGCCAGAGACCTGGGTTTGATCCCTGGGTCAGGAAGATCCCCTGGAGAAGGAAATGACAACCCACTCCAAAACTGTTGCCTGGAAAATCCCATGGATGGAAAAGCCTGGTAGGCTACAGTCCATGGGGTCCCAGAGAGTTGGACACAACTGAACAACTTCACTTTCACTTTCTTTCTCTATGCTGTTACAGTCTTCTGTTGTTTCTATTTCTTTATCTTTTTAAATGATATTATTTTGCTTATTTTTGAACATAATATAAATGAAATCACATATATAATCATGCTTTGGTGTCTGGCTTCTTTCATTCAATGTAATGTTTTTGAAATTTATTTATTTAAATGGATGTAGGTATGTTGCTATTTATTGATGAATATTATATTGTATAAATATACTGCAATATATTTACTCTATTGTTAATGGGCCTTTGGATTTTTCTCTTATGGAGGAGCTGATGTACAGTTTGTACATGTCTTTTAGTGGAAATACACTTTGTTTCTCTTGAGTTTACACCTAAAAGTTTAATGGGTGTATCACAAGGTAGGCAATAGTTTTCCGAAGAGGTAGAACAAATTTACACTCCCACCAGGAATGCAGGAGAGTTCAAGTTGCTCAATATACTACATGAGGTAGTAGTGACAGTAGTAATGACGATACATGACGTTATCAGTCCTCTAAATTTTAGCTCTTTTGGTGGAGGAATAGTGATACATTATTGTGATTTTGTGTTTAATTATTTATAATGCTTTGTGCCTTTTGATATGCACATTGGCCTCTTGGATATTCCTTTTTTTTAAAATGTTTTAAATTTTATTTTATTTTTAAACTTTACATAATTGTATTAGTTTTGCCAAATATCAAAATGAATCCGCCACAGGTATACATGTGTTCCCCACCCTGAACCTTCCTCCCTCCTCCCTCCCTATACCATCCCTCTGGGTCATCCCAGTGCACTAGCCCCAAGCATCCAGTATCGTGCATCGAACCTGGACTGGCATTTTGTTATTTAAGGCTTTTGCCCACTTACTAGTTAGGTTGCTTTTCTTATTAGTTCATATAATATTTCTGGTTTCAGTATTCTTTTCCATTGGTCTATTTTTCTATCTCTGCATCAAATCCATATTGTCTTAGCTTGTTGCTTTCTGGAAGGTCTTGTAGTTTAAGTCTTCCAAATTTATTCTCCCTTTTAAATATTATCCTTGCTGTTCTATATCCTTTGAATTTGTAGATAAACTTTGGAATCAGAATATTAATTTTCAAAAACTTACAAAAAAAGGCTAGCAAAACTGGCCTTTTCAAACAAAAACTGGCCTTTTAAAATGGGTTTACATTGTAGTTATAGACCAATTTAGGGAGAATTAACATCTTGAATGCTGAGTTTTTTGACCCATGAACAGAGAATATCTATCCATTTATGTGGGTCTTCAATTTCTTTCAGAATTTTTTTTTTAGTTCAGAGATCTTGCACAACTTTCTTAAGACTTATTCCTAAGTATTTGATTTTCTTAAAAATTCTATTATAAATGGTTTCACTTTATACTATAATTATTTTTTGAAGAACAGTTGATATACAATGTTGTGTTAATTTCTGCTGCATAGCAAAGCAATTCAGTTATACACACACACACACACACACACACACACACACTCCCTTTAATATTCTTTTCCATTAAGGTTTATCACAGGATATTGAATATAGTTCCCTGGGCTATACAGTAGGACCTAATTTATCCATTCTCTATATAACAGGTTACATCTGCTAACTCCAACCATGAACTCCATCCCGACCCCACGCCTGTTCCTCTTGGCAACCACAGTTCTGTTCTCTGTGTCTGCGAGTCTGTTTGTTTCATAGGGATGTCCATTAGTGTCATATTTTAGATTCCACATGTAAATGATATCAAATGGTATTTGTCTCTCTCTTCCTGACTCATTTCACTTAGTATAATAATCTCTAGTTGCATCCATGTTGCTACAAATGGCATTATTTCATTATTTCTCGTGGTTGAGTAGTATTTTAGTTATAGCTTTTTTCTGGATGTATGCCCATGAATAGGATCGCTAGATTATATGATATCCATTTTTAGTTTTTTTGAGAAACCTTCATAGTGTTTTCCAAGTGGCTACACCAACTTACAAAGGATGTAACAGTGAGTTGCTACCTAACAAGAGTGTAAGATGATTCCCTTTTCTTAACAACCACTCCAGAATTTGTTATTCGTAGACTTTAACAATGGTCATTGACCAGTGTGCCATGTACCTCATTATAGTTTTTACTTGCATTTCTATAATAATTAGCAGTGTTGAGCATGTTTTCATGTGCCTATTGGTCACTTTCATTTCTTCTTTGGAGAAATGGCTATTTAAGTTTTCTGCCCATTTTTCAACTGTATTTTTGTTTTATTGGTTATTGAGTTCTGTGTTGTTGCTCATTTGCGTCCAACTCCTTATGACCCTGTGGACGACAGCACACCAGGCTTCCCTGTCCTTCTCCATCTCCCAGAGCTTGCTCAGATTCATGTCCATTGAGTCGGTGATGTCAACCAACCATATCAACTTCTATAACCCCCTTCTCCTCCAGCCTTCAATCTTTCCCAGCATCAGGGTCTTTTCTTATGAGTCAGCTCTTCGCATCAGGTGGCCAAAGTGTGGTGCTTCAGCTTCAGCATCAGTCTTTCCAGTGAATATTCAGGACTGATTTCCTTTAGGATGGACTGGTTTGATCTCTTTGCAGTCTAAGGGACTCTCAAGAGTTTTCTCCAACACCACAGTTCAAAAGCATCAATTCTTTGGCGCTCAGCCTTCTTCACAGTACAACTCTCACATCCATACATAACTACTGGAAAAACTATAGCTTTGACTAGACGGGCCTTAGTTGGCAATGTAATGTCTCTGCTTTTGAATATACTGTCGAGGTAGGTCATAACTTTCCTTCCAAGGAGCAAGTGTCTTTTAATTCCATGGCTGCAATCACCATCTGCAGTGATTTTGGAGCCCCCAAAACTAAAGTCAGCCACTGTTTCCACTGTTTCCCCATCTATTTGCCATGAAATGATGGGACCATATACCATAATCTTAGTTTTATGAATGTTGAGCTTTAAGCCAACTTTTTCACTCTCCTCTTTCACTTTCATCAAGAGGCTCTTTAGTTCTTCTTCATTTTCTGCCATAAGGGTGGTGTCATCTGCATATCTGAGGTTATTGATATTTCTCCCAGCAATCTTGATTCCAGCTTGTGCTTCTTCCAGTCCAGCGTTTCTCATGATGTACTCTGAATAGAAGTTAAATAAGCAGGGTGACAATATACAGCCTTGACGTACACCTTTTCCTATTTGGAACCAGTCTGTTGTTCCACGTCCAGTTCTACCTGTTGCTTCCTGACCTGCATACAGGTTTCTCAAGAGACAAGTCAGGTGGTCTGGTATTCCCATCTCCTTCAGAATTTTCCACAGTTTATTCTGATCCACATAGTCAAAGGCTTTGGCATAGTCAATAAAACAGAAATAGATGTTTTTCTGGAACTCTCTTGCTTTTTTGATGATCCATCAGATGTTGGCAATTTGATCTCTGATTCCTTTGCCTTTTCTAAAACCAGCTTGAACATCTGGAAGTTCATGGTTCACATATTGCTGAAGCCTGGTTTGGAGAATTTTGAGCATTACTTTACTAGCATGTGAGATAAGTGCAATTGTGCGGTAGTTTGAGCATTCTTTGGCATTGCCTTTCTTTGGGATTGGAATGAAAACTGACCTTTTCCAGTCCTGTGGCCACTGCTGAGTTTTCCAAATTTGCCTTTCACACTGCTCCTCCCCCAAAATAAATTGAGTGCCTATCATGTGAAAGACTGTGTAATTTGTACAAATGATGGTGAAGTTGACCTTTGAATATGAATTATCTAGCTTGAGACTCAGTACCTTTGTTTTTTGTACTGTGTTTTCCAAAAGTGTTGCCAGGGACTTCACTAAAAACTTTTAATTTCAGGCATTTCTAAGCCATTATGAGATGAAATGTAAAATCCAAACCTAGTCTTTTCCTTATTATATGATCTTGAGTAAATTTCTTCCCTGTGGTACAGAGTAATTTTTTTTTGTATACAATCCTAAATGTAATTCTAAATATATGAAGAAATAGTCTCTGGGTATTATTCAGTGGAAGATGAGTGAGCATCTTAGGATGATGTAAGACTTAAGACAAGCATCTTAATATGTAGGCATTTATTTTCTTCTTTCATTTTCTTTTTAGATAGAAGTTGCATATACTAAAATTTGCAAATCTTAAGTGTGCATTTTGAGGCATTTTATGTATGTATATATCTTTGTAATCATCATTCAGATCAAAGTATAGACATTTTTTTTATTGCCTTAAAGGTTTCTTTGTGCCTCTTAATAGCAAATGTCTCTTCCCCCCAGTCACAGGTGTTACCCTTATTTGAATTCCTATCACTACATATTTGTTTTATCCGTCTGGAACTTTATATTAAAGAAATTGTATATCATGTAGTTTAAAAACAGTAGGCTTAAATTTCCTTGTAAAATTTTACATGGTGGCCCCATCTTTTGTATCTGGCTTCTGTCACCCCACATACTGTCTTTGTGATTCATCCAAGTTGCTACCGTACATTTTAACGTCAGTTGGATTCCATTTCTTAATCTATACAATGAATAGGTTGGGCTAGATGAACTCTAAGGAGTTTTTGACTTCTGACAATAGGTGAGACATTCTTTCCACTGTTTGGCAAGAATTAAAATGCAGGAATTCTGACCTGAATCAGTTGCCATGATACCATAATAATATTGGGAATGACAGCTATGAACATATAAGCCAGTGACAGCATTAATGTTGCATGTCTAGGCTGGAAACATTTTATGCACCTGTGTTATGTAAGGACAGAAACATTGTTCTATCTCAGGATGCCCTCATTGACTTCTGAGCCCTCCCTTAGCCAGCATTCTCCCTGTGTGAATTACAAGTTGTACTCTCCATATTGCAATTTAAAAAGTCATTTATAAACAGGCTTAAAATAAGACTCTGGTACAGAGTACTCTGCTCCTCCTAGTTTTGTTTAGGAATTCGTATGAGTAGTGTTTAAGAGTAGTCGATGGCATTAGAGAAACTCATATTCAAATCCTGGTGTTTTACTTCTACTCCTGTGCATGACCTTGGGTAAGTCTTTTTCTTTTTTAATTTAAATTTATTTATTTTAATTGGAGGCTAATTACTTTACAATATTGTATTGGTTTTGCCATACAGCAACATGAATCCGCCACGGGTGTACACGTGTTCCCCATCCTGAACCCCCCTCCCACCTCCCTCCCCGTACCCTCCCTCTGGGTCATCCCAGTGCACCAGCCCCAAGCAACCAGTATCATGCATCGAACCTGGACTGGTGATTCATTTCTTATATGATATTATACATGTTTCAATGCCATTCTGCCAAATCATCCCACCCTCTCCCTCTCCCACAGAGTCCAAAAGACTGTTCTATACATCTGTGTCTCTTTTGCTGTCTTGCATACAGTGTTATCGTTACCATCTTTCTAAATTCCATATATAGGCATTAGTATACTGTATTGGTGACCTTGGGTAAGTCTTAAACTCTGTCGCCTCACTTCAGAATGGAGATAATTATAGCTACCTCATAGGATTATTATGAAGATCCAAATGAGGCACGCTGAGTGCTCAGAGTGCTTGTAATAAGATAGTGCTCCATCCAGGACAGCTATTATTGCTGGTGCTTCTCAGCCAAATCTGCCAGCCTAGCTCCTGAGACCACACATTCTCCCTGAAGTTCCTTTTCTATGCCAGTCCCATTTGTTCACATGTGCTGGGACATGGATGTAACAGTGAGTAGTGGACAACCACAGGATTTTTAATCAATCCCACGAGGAAGAAAACTTTCAATAGAGAATGAGCAAACAGTGAATGGGCGGTAAGAAGTGGGCTCTGACAGCATCTCTCATCACGAAACATTTCATTATCTTGACTGAGGCACCAGATCTCTTTGGAATAGACAGGATAGTTTAATAAATTAATAGAGTACATGTTTTTCATTCAAATCTTGTTCTGCCATGTACTCTCAAATTCCTCAAACTCTAAGGAAATTTCTTCATACATGAAAGTAATATAGAAGTTAAGAAAAGTTAAGAAATGAAGTTAAGCAATATAATAAAGAAGTTAATATAATATATAAGTTAAAATCAACATACTATAAAAGTTAAAGGAATATATGGAGTCAGATGAATTGGGTTTGAATTCTGACATTGCCATTAACAATACTTGCAAAATATTGGACAACTTAATTTATTTGCTTCTTGGCTTCCTGATCTGTAGAATGTGGTGTTAGTTGTTTTGAAGATTGGTTAACATAAGGAGAACAAATTTAACAGTGTTCTGTACTAGGTGCTAAGTCACTTCAGTCATGTGCAACTCTTTGAGACCCTATGGACTGTAGCCCACCAGGCTCCTCTGTGCATGGAATTCTCCAGGCAAGAATACTAGAGTGGGTTGCCAGTTCCTCCTCCAGGGGATCTTCCTGACCCAGGGATTGAACCCACGTCTCTCATGTCTCCTGCATTGGCAGACAGGTTCTTTACCATTTAGTCAGCAAATGTTATCTCTTACTCACAGACATAATATTTCCTGTCTTTTCGGATTGTTAAGTATAGTTATATGAAATAAGATAGGTTAAATGACTGACACGGTTTTTAAAGATTTTTCAAGTCCTATTGTGATATATTAATATTCTAATTTATAAAAATACGACAGTGATGAGAAGATTGAAGGAAAAATAAAAATCATCAGCACCAGATTAATGGATTTACTATTTTTTAAATGGGAGTGTAAGAAAAAATAAGTGGGAGAAGCTATATGGTTTATGAGATCTATGTAAAGAAATGCTCTTGTTTTTTGCTCTGAAATAGTGAAAACCATGTAAAGATTCTTAAGTCAGACAATAAACAATAATAATGATAATGATAATAATAATAACAATAATCATGAAATACCTTTTCATGGAGTAAAATCTGAGAAATAATCCAGAGTTCTCTCTTAGGTAATGTCCTTGCGTTATGGAGTCTATATTTAAGTGGACTGGACTTAGTCACTCAGTTGTATCTGACTTTTTGTGATCCCAAGGACCTGTAGCCCACCAGGCTCCTCTGTATGTGGGATTCACAGGCAAGAATACTGGAATGCGTTGTCATTCCCTTCTCCAGGGGATCTTCCTAGGAAAAGAAAAATAGTAAAGAAGTAAACAGATTAATAGTGAAGAAGTAAACAGGCTTCCCTGGTGGTCAGACAGTAAAGAATCTTCCTGCAATGTAGAAGGCCTGGGTTCGATCCCTGATTGTAAGATTTCCTGGAGAATAGAATGGCAACCCACTCAAGTCTTGCCTTGGAGAATTCCATGGACAGAGGAGCCTGGTGGGCTACAATCAATGGGGTCGCAATGAGTCAGATATGACCGAGCAAGTAATGCACACAAGCAGATTAATAGCAAGAGGATTCCAAATATTATTCTACAAAGACAATAAACTGTGTCATGAAAATGTATGGGAATGGGGAGGAAGTAGATGGAGGGACTGCTTTAGATTTGGTTGTGAAGAAAGATCTGAGAAGAAATATTTAAGTTGACCCTGTAAAGAAATCAACCACTCACAAATCTAGGGGAGAGACTTTCTAGGCAGAGGGTAAGCTGGTATAAGATTCTAAGGTAGGAACAAGCTTGGCATGCTGGAGAAACAGTAAGAGGGTTGATGGTACTGGAATATAGTACACGAGAAGAAACAACAGCACGGGATGACATTGGAAAGATTCACTAGCATATTGTAGACCACAGCTGAAAATCTGTATCTATCTCTGCATGTGAGGTTTGATGGGGAGTAATCAGAAGCTCGAAGATGTTTTAATTGATCTTATTTATATTTTTAAGACATCTCAGACTACTCTGTGAAAACTTCATTGGCATGGAAGCAAAGAAACTGAGGAGGAGGCTATAGCAGCAGTCCATATGAGAGATGAAAATGGCTTAGCTCAGTTGGTAACGACTGAGTAATTTAGAGTATGTAATAGAAGAATTGGTGGGACTTACCGAAAGTCTGTAGCTCTCCTTAGCTCAGCCCTCCTTATCTCTCCTTAATTACTTCTCCTTCACTTTCATGTATTGGAGAAGGAAATGGCAACCCACTCCAGGGTTCTTGCCTGGAGAATCCCAGGGATGGGGGACCCTGGTGGGCTGCCGTCTATGGGGTTGCAGAGTCGGATACGACTAAAGCGACTTAGCAGCCCCAGCAAGTAACTGGTGGCTCAGACGGTTAAGCGTCTGTCTACAATGTGGGAGACCCGGGTTCGATCCCTGGGTTGGGAAGATCCCCTGGAAAAGGAAATGGCAATCCACTCCAGTACTTTTGCCTGGAAAATCCCATAGACAGAGGAGCCTGGTAGGCTACAGTCCATGGGGTCGCAAAGAGTCGGACATAACTGAGCGACTTTACTTACCGAAAGATTATATAGAAAGGATAGAAAGGAGTCAGGTAGGAATCGTAAGCTTTAGGAGAAATTGAATTGAAGCTGGAGATGTTTACTGAGATAGGCTATAGTAATGGAGAGTGAGGCTTCAGGGACTTATGGGCACACACTTGTGAATATTCTATAGTTTATTTTACCATTTTCCTTTTGGTATAGGTTGAAGTTGATATTTCCTTTTATATAAAGGTGTGCAATTACCAATCTTATATGTTCAGGTTAGTGCATTTGCTCTATTATTTCACTGGCATAACAAAGTTAAATTGCTCTGCAATGCTCTTTAGAAACACTTTTCCAATTCACACTTTTGCCAGAGTTTAGTACACTAAACTCTATAAATTCTGCTGATTTCCACAAACTCTCCTGGCACGGTCAGTGTTTTTCTTTTTAACCTTTGTGAACCCAAACTGAATCCTATTTCAAGTCACTAAGTACTAAAGGACCATTTTTTATTTTATTTTATTTTTAAACTTTACATAATTGTATTAGTTTTGCCAAATATCAAAATGAATCCGCCACAGGTATACATGTGTTCCCCATCCTGAACCCTCCTCCCTCCTCCCTCCCCATTCCATCCCTCTGGGTCGTCCCAGTGCACCAGCCCCAAGCATCCAGTATCGTGCATCGAACCTGGACTGGCAACTCGTTTCATACATGATATTTTACATGCTTCAATGCCATTCTCCCAAATCTTCCCACCCTCTCCCTCTCTCACAGAGTCCATAAGACTGTTCTATACATCAGTGTCTCTTTTGCTGTCTCGTACACAGGGTTATTGTTACCATCTTTCTAAATTCCATATATATGCGTTAGTATACTGTATTGGTGTTTTTCTTTCTGGCTTACTTCACTCTGTATAATAGGCTCCAGTTTCATCCACCTCATTAGAACTGATTCAAATGTATTCTTTTTAATGGCTGAGTAATACTCCATTGTGTATATGTACCCCAGCTTTCTTATCCATTCATCTGCTGATGGACATCTAGGTTGCTTCCATGTCCTGGCTATTATAAACAGTGCTGCGATGAACATTGGGGTACACGTGTCTCTTTCAATTCTGGTTTCCTCAGTGTGTATGCCCAGCAGTGGGATTGCTGGGTCATAAGATGGTTCTATTTCCAGTTTTTTAAGGAATTGCCACACTGTTCTCCATAGTGGCTGTACTAGTTTGCATTCCCACCAACAGTGTAAGAGGGTTCCCTTTTCTTCACACCCTCTCCAGCATTTATTACTTGTAGACTTTTGGATCGCAGCCATTCTGACTGGTGTGAAATGGTACCTCATAGTGGTTTTGATTTGCATTTCTCTGATAATGAGTGATGTTGAGCATCTTTTCATGTGTTTGTTGGCCATCTGTATGTCTTCTTTGGAGAAATGTCTATTTAGTTCTTTGGCCCATTTTTTGATTGGGTCATTTATTTTTCTGGAGTTGAGCTGTAGGAGTTGCTTGTATATTCTCGAGATTAGTTGTTTGTCAGTGGCTTCATTTGCTATTATCTTCTCCCATTCTGAAGGCTGTCTTTTCACCTTGCTAATAGTTTCCTTTGATGTGCAGAAGCTTTTAAGGTTAATTAGGTCCCATTTGTTTATTTTTGCTTTTATTTCCAATATTCTGGGAAGTGGGTCATAGAGGATCCTGCTTAAAGGACCCTTTCTTTGACCAGATAATGCTAAATGTTTTGAAAGGGAGTTGGGGAGAAGGTTATCAAAGAAAACTAAAAATGAAATAATAATGATAAGCAAATACTATCTGAAATTGAGAGCTTTTGATTGTCAAGAACTATTCTAAGTACTTAATGTAAGTGTTAATTTAATTATGAGAACTCCTTTTACATCAGAATTTAAGTATAAATAAACTGAGGCAAGGAGAGATAAAGTAACATGCCAAGTTTTAAGCAGTCTGTTGGTGGCAGATACAATCCTTCCAAAATACATACTTCTAATCATTAACTTCCATCAACAGTCTCCAAAACATCTGATTAGTGAATGTTTTATTTACATAAAGACAACAGCATGAGATAGAATTTTGTCTTTCAGTCCTCAGTCATGTCTGACTGTGCAACCCCATGGACTGCAGCACATCAGGCTTCCCTGCCCTTCACCATCTCCAGGAGCTATATGAGAAAGAATATAGGGTTTAGATATCAGGTATTCTAGTAGTTAGGGAAAAACACATGCAAGCTAAATAAGTAAGTATTGATTAACTTAGGACTTAGTTGAAGTTTTTATTCAGAGAGAGACTTTCTCTACTCTCTGAAAATCTGCTCAGTGGTCAAAAACCCATCATCCTCAGTATTACCATCACTTCCAACTAGTAGGTGTCTGTATGTGCATGCTAAGTCACTTTGGTCATGTCCAACTCTTTGCAATCCTATGGACTGTAGTCCATGGATCCTCCAGGCTAGAATACTGGAGTGGGTTTCTATGCCCTCCTTCAGGGGATCTCCTTGACCCCGGGATTGAATCTGTGACTTTAACGTCTCCCGCATTGGCAGGCAGGTTCTTTACCACTAGTGCCCCCTAGGAAGCCCTACGTGAGTGCCTACTATATGTCAAGTCCTGAGTTATAAGCACTACGGGTATTATCAGCAACCCTTATATTACCATCACCTTTTCACAGATGAAGCTAGGTTAAATGAAATGTGTACAGTCCCATGGGTATGAAGAGGCAGAACCTGGATTCAAACTCAATTTGTATCTAGCTTAAAATTCTTACTCTTCCTACAGTAACAAAAAGAGGAATAGCAGATATATTCATAAGCCAAGGTATGATCAAGGTCCAAGATCTCACATAGATTCACATATATTCCAATAAGTAAGTGATAGCCAAATTATGTAAATTTTACAAAACAGAGATGAATAGGAATATTTTGAAGCTTGGAGGAGTCATTGGAAGACTTTTGAGGATGGAATTTTTTTTTAAATTTTTAATTAGGACTTAATATTTTAGAGCTTTCAGAATCTCAATTAAATTAAGGGGAAGATTCAGGTAAATTTTTATTATCTACAGCTTATCAATTATTTCTTTCATGGATCATTCCTTTGGTGTTATGTCTAAGAAGTCATCACTGCACCCAAAGTTGTCTAGGTTTTCTCCAGTGTTGTCTTCTAGGAGTTTTATAGTTTTGTATTTTACATTTTGAAGTAATGTTTCTATTGAGTTAATCTTTGTGAAGGGTGTAAAGTCCATCTTATTTATTTATTTTTTGCTTGTGGATGTTCACTTGTTCCAGCATTATATATTTAAAAGACTATGTTTGTCTCATTTTACTGCCTTTTTCTCCTTTTGTCAAAGATAAGTTGACTATATTTATGTGTGTGTATTTCTGGGTTCTCTATTCTGTTCCATTGATCTGCATGTCTTGTAGCCAATACCACATTGTCTTGATTACTGTAGCTTTGTAAGTCTTAAAGTCAGGTAACATCACTCTTTTAACTTTATTTTATGTCTTCAACAGAGTATTGACTACTCTGTGTTTTTACCTCTTTATATAAATTTTAGAATCAGTTTGTCAATATCCACAAAATAATTTGCTGATATTTTGATTGGAATTGCATTGAATCTATGGATCAAATTTGGAAGAATCTTGTCATAATTGTTTATTAGTTCCAGGAATCTTTTTATGGTTCTTTTGAGCTTCCTGTGTAAACAATCATGTCATTTCTGAATAAACATGGATTTATGTTTTCCTTCCCAGTACCTTAATTTTTTCAATACCTTTATTTTAATGGAACTAATAGCTATCATTTATTAAGCACCTACAAAGTCCAAGGAATTTTCAAATATTTTCTAAATAATCCTCATGATAATTCTATGAAATACCTTAATCTCAACCACGGCTCAGAAATTTTAAGTAATTTTCTGAAGCTTTCATGGCTGGTAATGTTGGGTTTAGACCCTAAAACTAATCTATCTATTGTGCCTCACTTGGCATGTGTCCTGGCTATAAAATGTTATAAAAATGTAGATCAAACAAAACTGTGCATGATCTAAGATTATTGGAAGCATCAAATACAATCATTAAGGTAAAAGTGTTTTATTGTTACAATGTCTGAGACCAATAAAATGACAGAAAATTGTCTGTGTGGACCAGGAAACATTCATAATTGTAAGCAGATTCAAGGAATTTAAATTTTTTAATTTGGGGAGAAAAAAAGGTTTCCCTTATCAGCAAGTATTCACTGTTATTTGGTATTTTATTAGGTATTTTGGTTATGAAAGTGTATAAGGTATTGACTTTGTTCTGTTAGATATACAGCTTTAAAAACAAAAGCAAATTATAACTTAATCATTAAAATAATGTGTCAAATGGGTGAGCAAGTCAGTATGTATATGCTAGAGGAGGTCAGAGGAGGGAGTGTTCTCTGAGGCCAGTTGGAGAGGGGAGGCTCTTTTTACCAGCTGGAACTCTCCTCCACTTGAATTCTGATTGATGCTCTTCCCACATGACAATGTTACATCATAATATTGAGAAGAAAATGAAGGATCCGCTAATCCCCATTTCTTATTTAGCCAATGTGGAAATTGGGGCTCAGAAACTGCAGATATTTAGGATGAAGTTGTTCTTGATGATGAAATCAGTTTTTATTGTTCAGTTGCTAAGTCATGTCAGATTCTTTGTGACCCCATGGACTGTAGCCTGTCAGGCTCCTCCACTATCTCACAGATGAAATCAGTGCTCATTTCTAAATGTATGTGGCTTTCAGATCTTTGTACCTTAGCACTTCTTTCCTTTTCTGTAGGCAATTGTTTGCTTGGAAACAATTCCTTGGAGACCTCAGAAAGAATAAGCTGTCTTATGTTTATGTTCGGAGAAGGCAATGGCAACCCACTCCAGTATTCTTGCCTGGAAAATCCCATGGACAGAGGAGCCTGTTTATATTCAGGAAATTTGATTTAGAAGTTGAGTTGCTGGCCTCAAATACTTTTTAGAAGAAGGTGGGGTAGAAATAAATTAGCAAGTGAACATAAATAGACATGAGTAGTCCTGGATAAAATGACATTCTTTAAATCTAAGGAAATCCTATATGATGAATCATACTCCATGCATTTTACATTATGATTTGACCTTGGAGAGTTTGGTGACTATTCAGGACAGTGTGATTTAATTCTTAAAAAGAATTGGGTGGGATCTGGAATGGAAGAGGAAGAGAATAGTCATTTATTGGACATCTTTTATTTGCCAATTATTGAGCTAGATTTCATTTAACTTTAATCCTCACATTATTTTGTGAGATCAATGTCATTATTTCTCCTCTTCTGAAGAGATGCCATAGTTAATATACCTGGTATGTGGAGAAGTTTGGCTCTAAAGCATGTCCTCTGAATTAGTTTGTCTCTAGATTTGCTGGAATATTAGGTTTCCTCATCTGTAAAATGAGAATGTTATTATCTTTCTCATTTATCTCCCACATAGGAACATAAAACAGTTCTATTATTCAATGAACTAAATATATGAAAATATTTTGAAAAATATTATGCTATTATTTTCAGCCAGAAGTGTGTGATTACAACATGCTGGTATCAAAAAAAATTTTTTTTGATTAAAATATAGTTGATTTATGACACTGTATTAGTTTCTGGTATACAGCAAAGTAATTCAGTTATACAGGTATGCTGCTGCTGCTGCTGCTAAGTCACTTCAGTCATGTCTGACTCTGTGTGACCCCATAGACGGCAGCCCACCAGGCTCCTCCGTCCCTGGGATTCTCCAGGCAAGAACGCTGGAGTGGGTTGCCGTTTCCTTCTCCAATGCATGAAAGTGGAAATTGAAAGTGAAGTCGCTCAGTCGTGCCCGACTCTTAGTGACCCCATGGACTACAGCCTACCAGACTTCTCTGTCCATGGGATTTTCCAGGCAAGAGTACTGGAGTGGGTTCCCATTGCCTTCTCCATACATGTATAAATATATTATCTTCATATCCTTTTCCTTATGGTCTATTACAGGGTATTGAATATAGTTCCATGTGCTATAGGACCAGTAAGACCTTGTTGTTTATCTGTTTTACATATAGTAGTTTGTATTCGCTAATCTTAAACTCCTAATTTGTCCCTCCCCACCCCCTATCCCCTTTGGTAACCATAAGTTTGCTTTCTATGTCTGTGGGTCTATTTCTGTTTCATAAATAAGTTCATTTGTACAATATTTTAGATTCTACATATAAGTGGCATCATATGGTCGTTCTTTATCTGACTTACTTCACTTAGTATAATAATCTCTAGTTGCATCCATGTTGCTGCAAATGGCATTATTTCATTCTTGAGAGTATGTATTACATTGTTTATATGAATCACATCTTTATCCGTCCTTCAGTTATAGACATTTGGGTTTCCATGTCTTGGCTATTGTAAATAATGCTGTGAACATTGGGGTCATGTATTTTCTTGAATTACAGTCTTCTCCAAATATGTGCCCAGAAGTGGGATTGCTGGATCATATGGTAGCTCTGTTTTCAGGTTTTTTTTAAGAACCTCTATACTGTTCTCCATAGGCTTCACCAGTTTACGTTCCCACTGTTGGTGTTTCAAATCTGGAAGGCAGCACAATAGCATGGCCTCTGTGGTCACATGTCTCTAGGTTTGAATCCAGTCTGTGCTACTCTCTAGTTTTATGATTTAGGTTAAGATTCTTAACCTCAGTTTCTAATTTTATAATGGAGAAAAAACAATTCATAGGTCTATGGGGAACATTAAATAAGATGACAGGTGAAAAACATAGTTCTCTAGGCCCTCAGGAGAAGTTTTACCCAAGCTACCTCTAGTAATGAGAACGTATTGTGAGGATAACATGTGCCAATAAGAAAGAAGGATAATAGGTGGAAAATGTGGTATACACATACAATGGGATGTTATTCAGCCACAGAAAAGAAGGAAGTCCTATCACATGCTACAACATAGATGAACCTTGATGATATTATGCTAAGTGAAACAAGACAGACACAGATAGACAAATGTTCCATGATTCCACTTTATCCACGGTAGTCAAACTCATTGAAATGGGAAGTAGAAGGATGGGTTCCAGGGGCTAGGGGGAGGGATAAATGGGCAGTAGTTGTTTAATCAGTTTAGAGCTTTAGGCATGCAAGATGAAAAATCTTAGAGATCAGCTGTACAGCTTTGTGCTTATAGTTAATACTGTACAGTACACTGAAGCTTTTTTTTTAAGAGGGTGAATCTGAAGTTATGTAGTTTCTACTGAAGTTGAATAAAAAAGAAGAAAGAAGGATAGTAGGGGAACTCCCAAAAGGCTTTGGTTGAAGACTGAAAGCAGTTCAAATAAATGATGCAATAGGAAAACTGACAGTATACTTAAGGAACCTACAAAGCTGAGGTACCAGAGTTTTATTTTTTAAGGTTTTGATATTACATTACAATCAATGCATAGTCACCAAGGTAAAATTCAAGTGTGTTGAACTGCTGTAGACATGTTTTGGTGATTAGTAATTTTACGATTTTGAGTTTCATATTTTGTCGAGAGTTCTGTTGATGTAATCGCAATACTTAGAACCCCTGTCCTGCCTTTATTTCTGGGAACAACAGATTTCCTTTCTGCAGCCCTTCATTAGTTCTTCTGACTTCACTATTATCCTAGCTTTAAGCTACTTTTTTATGTCTTATTTATTTTTTTGTTTGTCAGTATTTTGATTTTCTCCATATTGTACCACTCATATTCCATCAGGAAAATTTAGCTAAAATAGAGGGTTATTTAGCTAAAATAGCATCCATTACCTCTCTTATTCAGAGCAAAGTATTCTCAACCTATGGATTGACTGCCCTAGGACCATATGTCCACCTTTGTCCAGCTAATGCCCTTGTCTTCCCGTACTCAAAAAATATCCTAGAGCTGCTTTTTCCTCAGATGAATTGGGCAGGGCAATTTCCTCATAGACAGGTAATGCATCATGGGAGACAAAATTACTATTATTGTTATTATTTGAAATTAGAAGTCAGTTGGTCTAGTCTCTCTGTGGCATAAATGAATAATCTTTGTTCTGAGAGGACAATGTAACTTGTCCAAGGCCAGATGACTTGTAATTAGTCAATGTTCCAATGTTTCTCCTAAAGCAGGTATGTTTGGCATGGTAATCAGCATTGTTAAGGGAAATTATCACATGGCAACACTTTTTCTTAGCACCACCAATCTGTTATGGCATTTGCCATAGTAATTGTTATCATGATTGAATATTGGGATAGATAGAGAGAAAGAGATAAAGATAGAATACTGATAGCTCAGTTGGTAAAGAATCCGCCTGTAATGCAGGAGACCCCGGTTTGATTCCAGGGTTGGGAAAATCCCGTGGAGAATGGATAGGCTACCCACTCCAGTATTCTTGGGATTCCCTTGTGGCTCAGCTGGTAAAGACTCTGCCTGCAATGTGGGAGACGTAGGTTTGAACCCTAGTTTGGGAAGAACCCCTGGGGAAGGGAAAGGTGACCAACTCCAGTATTCTGGCCTGTAAAATTCCATGGACTGTATACTCCATGGGGTCCCAAAGAGTTGGACACAACTGAGTAACTTTCACTTCTCTTAAATATATTTCAAAACCACAGCTTGTAATATTTTTTTCAAACAACTTTGATAATTTTTCATTTTACTTTTTTTCCAAATATTACTCATAAAGCTTAGCTCATTCCCATTAAAATATCTTTTTCAACTCCACTTTAAATGTCATTTGTTCTAATTTTGGCCAAGTATTAAAATAATATTCCCTTATTATATGTAAGTGAGAACAGTTTCCATTTATTATATTCTCTAATTTATAAAGGTATATCATATTGCTCTTCAATTTGGCATGCCAAAAGTTGTCCATACTCAGCAAATATTTAAAGCAGAATAAGTAACAAAGATGTTTATTTTAATAGAGCATTAATATGGTATTCAGACTTCCTATAAAATATTTGATACTAAAAAATATCAGGTAGAAGAAGCCATGGGAGATAAAGCTGAATGAGTCCCGAGATCCAGGTATTACGTCCTTTACATTGGGTCCCAATATCCTTTTCTTGCTTTTTTATATGGAACTCTTGACGAATTTGCATGTCATCCTTGTGCAGGGACCATGCTAATCTCTGTATCATTCCAATTTTAGTATATGTGCCGCCGAAGTGAGCACCTAATATCTTTTCCTAATTATATTTGTTGTTATTTCATTCACCTTTTGTTACAGTCAAATTAAACTCTGTAATATCACTGTTCATCCAGATATACATATCCTGAGTCTTACCCCACATATCTCTATGTTGACACCATTTCTCAAGGTTCATTTCATTTCTCAAGGCTTTTTTTTTTTTTTCAGATTTCATGTCTCCTATAAACATTTTCTTCATATTTCAGCTGATAGTACAATTTTTCATTCTAAATTCCCATGCCACTATATTGTTTGGCAATTAACACTTTTTATTTCAAAATAGAGCTACATTGGGCATACGCCTTGCCTACCTTATTATAAGATCCTCGAAGGCAAGACTTGTATCTGATTCATCTTCAGTAACTTCCACCAACTTTGAAATTGATGTTCAGTAATGACTCAGCAAATCAGTGAATGAATAGTTTCATTATGTGTGCTGCTGAAGCAAGTACAGTGAATGAACAGTTTTGATATAATGGGAAATGAGAAGACATCTTTAAAAATGAAGAGAAGGGATGGCTAATCTGAATAATGTGTTCAATGAAGAAAAATACAGTTCTTCATAACAGGAATATTTAGCATACCTCTGAGCAACTGAGATATAGGAGGAAAATAGGGAGAAAAGTACACACTTGACATTGTTGTGATTTTTCAAACAGTTTATATCTTTTTCTTCTTTCATTTTGATCAATAAAGTATATAAGTCTTGGCAGGTACCCCCATCCTAAATGCTAGATGTGTACAAATGATTTGAAAAGTTATGGTCTTTGTACTTGGCTGCCTAATGTGAAGAGCTGACTCATTGGAAAAGACTCTGGTGCCAGGAAAGACTGAGGGCAAGAGGAGAAGGGAGCAACAGATGATGAGATGGTTGGATGGCATCACTGACTCGATGGATAAGTTTGAGCAAGTCTGGGAGATAGTGAAGGACAAAGAACCCTGGTATGCTGCTGTTCATGGGGTCGCAGAGTTAGACAGGACTTAATGACTGAACAACTGTACTTGTAATGTAGGGGGAGGCTAGGTGAAGCATACTAGTCCTCCCATCTCTGTTTGGAAACAAAACACTTTTATTTATTATGTATGTTATGGTTATATTCAGGCTTCTCTGTTGACTCAGACAGTAAAGAATTTACCTGCAGTTTACCTGCAGGAGACCCGGGTTGAATCCCTGGATTCAGAAGATTCCCTGGAGAAGCGACTGGCAACCCACTCCAATATTCTTGCCTGGAGAATTCCATGGACAGAGGAGTCAGGAGGACTGCAGTCCATGGGGTTGCAATGAGTCAGACACGACTGACTAACATTTTCACTTTTTCACTTGCATCATTATATTCAAGGTTATATTTGAACAAATTCTGTTGTTTAAACATTGAACTACATATAGCAAAGACAGAAATGTTGCCACCTCCAAAGTAAGAACAGAAGACACTTAGGAAAATTCTGAAGAAGCAGGAAGAATGGAAGTGAGGAAAGCACCCTTGGGAATGCAAATATAAGGTAAACCATGGTTTTAACAGTGAAAAGGATCAGAAATACAAATAAACCTTTGTATGTGACCAGCTGTGAATCCCTAGGTAAGTAACTTGGTGAAGTTTCATCAAAGGTGAAAAGTCACTCATGAAAGATCCTTGGAAGGAAAGGATCTTGACATTAGATCTACAAGAAGTTCAGCTCTGGAGATGCTTTTGAAAAAGTAATGATTGGAAAGCATGGAGGAAACAGAAGACCTAAGTAAAATGCCCAGTATTCTACATGTTTTTTAATGGTTCTTTCTCTCAAAAATGTGTTATTGATGGATTTAAGATTTGTTCATATGTTCTGTACTCAGGGGAGGATTTTATTTTTAAAATCAGAAATAAGAAATTGGCTAATCCTGTAAAACATTCAAAAATAAGTATCACTTGACTTTTCTATCAGTACATTATACTCCCTGTGGAATATAGCCAAATTCCTTGTTCTAGAATCAACTGTATAATCACCAAGATAATCAATGAAGCTTTGTAGTTAGTTCTGGTTAATAGCGCTAGAGTATAGTCTCTGAACATCTCTATTGGCATTTTAGATTGGATAATTCTTTGTTTGGGTGGGGAGAGTTGTGCCTTTCAGAATGTTTAACAGCATTCCCAGTCACTTTCTGCTAGGGGCCATAGAATATCCCTAATTGTGATAAACAAAAACATCTCCATACATTGCTAAGTGTCCCGGGGGTGGGGGGGGCGGGGCGCAAAACTGCCTCTACTTAAAATAAATTAAAACTATTTAAAATGTAAATGAGCAGTCAAATCCCATTATGAGTCTGAGTTTATTCCCTGACATACAGTGTGTTGAACAGTCAATCCTCAAATCAGGCAATGAATGAGTGAGTGAAAAAGTTGTGATTGGGAAAAATTACATGAAGCTAGGAGTCAGGAGAAGTGAAATGAGGTTCTAGCTCTCCTAGTCTCTAGCTATTTGTCCTTGAATCTATGGCTTCCCCTTACTGATAAAATGAAGATATTTTAATATAGTAGCATATACTATGACCCATTCCTGCTCAAAGACTATGACACATTTGTGACTATTCATAAATTTATATATCAATACACCTGGTTCTTCGGGTATTGAACTCTTGCAAAGACTGGAGACTCAAGAGGGCTGTGTGTTTTCTTGTTAGGGTCTGACCTGAAAGGTTTTCAGTATTTTTTCCTTTGGTGAGAGGATTCACCTCATATCTACTCTCACTGTTTACTTCCATGAGAAATGAAAGGAAAAAGTGAACTCTGACAAAGGCATTTATTTGGCCCTAAGATGATATTAATTTTTTCCACCCCTGGAGAAGAGGCCTGGGGCTAAGCTGCTTGGGTTATGCAAGCACCTTCTGCTGAGCTCAGAAGCCTAGGCCAAGTGGGCAAGGAATCAAGAGTGAACTTCCATGGGAATTACAGTGCCCATTTCTCTCCTCTTGCCTCCCTTCCCAGAAAACCAACGTCAGAGGATGTTCCTCATTTCCGCCCTAAGTAGGTTGCCATTTTCCCATTGCATCACAGGTCTAAGATGAGAGATTATTTTGACTCCCAAGAGTTGTTTTCAGAGCACACCAGTTAATTAGGTGACAAGACAACAGGGTGGAGTGATACTTTATTATTCTGGATGTCTCCACACCCACAATGGATTTGGCCTGGTGCCGAAGTCAGTCACCCTCACAGCAGTGGCATCTTACAATGCAACCTCGCCCAGATGACAACAAATTGTATTTTTTAAGGACTAACTTTAATTTAAAAATTGCATATAGTCATTCATCTAGAGGCAAAAAAAAAAAAAAAAATTGTGTCAGAGCTTCCCTCTCTTCTTCTCCAAACCTCACATACTTGTTTGAGATTTTGAGATGTGACGAGCTAGACTTGTAGGTAAATATATAATACCTGATAAAGACAGGAGCTGAGGCACACAATACCAGTCTTCACCAAGAAGAGTGACTGGCTTCTTCTTAACACCTTATGGCTCAGAAATTCCTTCCTTTTATATTGTTTAATTATATCTTCATTCAGGTTCACTTTTGTATTTATTTTTTTAAAAACTTTTAATTTTATATTGGAATATAGTTTCAGGTGGACAGCAAAGGGACTCAGCCATATATATACATGTATTAGGGCTCCCTCTTGATAGTGTACATTCTATGGGTTTGGACAAATGTATAAAATGTATAATGCCTGTTTCCACCATTATAGGATTATACAGAGTATTTTCAGTATCTTAAATATTTTCTGTGAAGCAATATTATTATATTGGTTGATACATTTCATTAGTACAGTTTAATTGGTCTACCTTCTTTTTGTTCCCTTTTTTCATTTCCCAGTGTGCCTCACCTCATTAGTAATTTAGGAATTTAATCTCCCTCACTTTGGATAAAAGTGAGGACTGGAATTAAAAGGCTTCCTAATTCCATATCAAACACTATTTTGACTTTATTCATGAACTTGCAAATGAGCTAAAGGCGTAAGAGGCTGGTAACAGAAAGAAAAGGCATTCCCTCCAGTCTCATTCCCTGCTGGATAATAAGCCACTTCCTCTCTTTTCAACAGGTGAAGTATTTGAAAACTTATGGGCTTAGAGTGAGCTGTTTGATTTTCTAAACGATTTGAAAAGGTATTGCTTCTTGATGACTCAGAAGACCTGTCAGTCTGTCCAGCCATGTGCGGCTATTGTTCATTAAGAGCGACCCAGTTCCTTACAAAACTATACCAGCTGGAGTACAATAAGTTGTCCAAAGCAAGGGGTACCAAGAAGGAAATAACTCCCCTCACCTGGAGTCTATTAGTTCAGTTCAGTTCAGTCACTCAGTCATGTCCAACTCTTTGCACGCCAGGCCTCCCTGTCCATCACCAACTCCCGGAGTTCACTCAGACTCATGTCCATCGAGTCCGTGATACCATCCAGCCTTCTCATCCTCTGTCGTCCCCTTCTCCTCCTGCCCCCAATCCCTCCCAGCATCAGAGTCTTTTCTAATGAGTCAACTCTTTGCATACGGTGGCCAAAGTATTGGAGTTTCAGCTTTAGCATCAGTCCTTCCAATGAACACCCAGGGCTGATCTCCTTTAGAATGGACTGGTTGGACCTCCTTGCTGTCCAAGGTACTCTCAAGAGTCTTCTCCAACATCACAGTTCAAAAGCATCAATTCTTCAGCACTCAGCTTTCTTCACAGTCCAACTCTCACATCCATACATGACCACTGGAAAAACCATAGTCTTGACTAGACGGACCTTTGTTGGCAAAGTAATATCTCTGCTTTTGAACATGCTATCTAGGTTGGTCATACCTTTCCTTCCAAGGAGTAAGCGTCTTTTAATTTCATGGCTGCGATCACCATCTGCAGTGATTTTGGAGCCCCCAAAAATAAAGCCTGACACTGTTTCTCCATCTATTTTCCATGAAGTGATGGGACCAGATGCCATGATCTTCGTTTTCTGAATGTTGAGCTTTAAGCCAACTTTTTCACTCTCCTCTTTCACTTTCATCAAGAGGCTTTTTAATTCCTCTTCACTTTCTGCCATAAGGGTGGTGTCATCGGCATACCTGAGATTATTGATATTTCTCCTAGCAATCTTGATTCCAGCTTGTGCTTCTTCCAGCCCAGGGTTTCTCATGATGTACTCTGCATAGAAGTTAAATAAGCAGGGTGACAATATACAGCCTTGACATACACCTTTTCCTATTTGGAACCAGTCTGTTGTTCCATGTCCAGTTCTACCTGTTTCTTCCTGACCTGCATACAGGTTTCTCAAGAGGCAGGTCTGGTGGTCTGGTATTCCCATCTCTTTCAGAATTTTCCACAGTTTATTGTGATCCACACAGTCAAAGGCTTTGACATAGTCAATAAAGCAAAAATAGATATTCTTCTGGAACTCTCTTGCTTTTTCGATGATCCATCAGATGTTGGCAATTTAATCTCTGGTTCCTCTATCTTTTCTAAAACCAGCTTGAACATCTGGAAGTTCATGGTTCATGTATTGCTGAAGCCTGGTTTGGAGAATTTTGAGCATTACTTTACTACTGTGTGAGATGAGTGCAATTGTGCAGTAGTTTGAGCATTCTTTGGCATTGCCTTTCTTTGGGATTGGAATGAAAACTGACCTTTTCCAGTCCTGTGGCCACTGCTGAATTTTCCAAATTTGCTGGCATATTGAGTGCAACACTTTCACAGCATCATCTTTCAGGTTGAAATAGCTCAACTGGAATTTCATCACCTCCACTAACTTTGTTCATAGTGATGCTTTCTAAGGCCCACTTGACTTCACATTCCAGGATGTCTGGCTCTAGGTCAGTGATCACACCATCGTGATTATCTGGGTTGTGAAGCTCTTTTTTGTATAGTTCTCCTGTGGAGAAGGTAATGGCACCCCACTCCAGTACTCTTGCCTGGAAAATCCCATGGGCGGAAGAGCCTGGTAGGCTGCAGTCCATGGGGTCGCTAAGAGTCGGACACGACTGAGCGACTTCACTTTCACTTTTCACTTTCATGCATTGGAGAAGGAAATGGCAACCCACTCCAGTGTTCTTGCCTGGAGAATCCCAGGGACGGGGGAGCCTGGTAGGCTGCTGTCTATGGGGTCACACAGAGCCGGACATGACTGAGGTGACTTAGCCGTTAGCCTGTGTATTCTTGCCACCTCTTCTTAATATCTTCTGCTTCTGTTAGGTCCCTACCATTTCTGTCCTTGATTGAGCCTGTCTTTACATGAAATGTTCCCTTGGTATCTCTAACTTTCTTGAAGAGATCTCTAATCTTTCCCATTCTGTTGTTTTCCTCTATTTCTTTGCATTGATCGCTGAGGAAGGCTTTCTTATCTCTCTTCGCTATTCTTTGGAACTCTGCATTCAGATGCTTATATCTTTCCTTTTTTCCTTTGCTTTTCACTTCTCTTCTTTTCACAGAAGCAGAGTCTATTAGGTGTGTACCTAAAATTAAGCACTGGTTTTTAGCACTTCCTACAAAATATTTCAACAGTTTAAAAGACCCAGAAGTGGATTTCCCAGTTGTGGTCTCTAATTCAATGTTGTCAGCAGCCTAATGAAACGACCTTTCTAACAACAGATAGCACTGGGCACTCTCCATACTCGAGGTACCATCTAAAGACTTTACATGAAATACCTCATGTAATCCTCATGGCAATCATGTAACACTTCTCAGGTTAGTGTTTAAGAAACTGAGACAGAGAGTTTAGGAAAAGTATCCCTGGTCACACAGCCAAAAAGTCAGTTTTTGAATTCAGATAGCATTGCTCCAGGAGAAGGCAATGGCACCCCACTCCAGTACTCTTGCCTGGAAAATCCCATGTATGGAGGAGCCTGGTAGGCTGCAGTCCATGGGGTTGATAAGAGTCCAACATGACTGAGCGACTTAACTTTCACTTTTCACTTTCATGCATTGGAGAACGAAATGGCAACCCACTCCAGTATTCTTGCCTGGAGAATCCTAGGGACCGGGGAGCCTGTGGGCTGCCGTCTATGCCGTCGCACAGAGTTGGACACGACTGAAGCAATTTAGCAGCAGCAGCATTGCTCCAAAGCCAACATTTCTAAGTTATATCTCCATTGACTCTCAAGTAGGCTTCAGCATGTATAACTTGAACTGCTACCAATAATAATAGCTGTTTTAACCTTTTCACAAATCATGTCAGTCTGCTCAACAATTCTATAAAGTGAATGATTCTCTTATCATGTTTGCTGAGATCAATATGCTAGCAAGTTACACATTTCCAAAAACTACTCGTCTTCTGTGGTACAGGTTAGAGAATTAATCTTCTCTGTCCAGACAGTATTGGGATCCACCTGCAGGAGATCGGCCAGGAATCCTGAAACACTTTGCTTTGGCATTAAGAAGCAGGAGTCTGGAAGGATGAAAACTGCGCCCTCTATCAAAATAAATTATGACATTTGCAGTTAGATCATACAACTTAGGAGATCAAGGTACTGTGGATGTGTGGTTTTAAATTTAAATAATTAGGAAAAATCATTCTGTTAGTCTTAGCAAATGGTGCTTTGTGACCCCATGAACTGTAACCCACCAGGCTCCTCTGTCCTTGGGATTCTCCAGGCAAGAATAATCGAGTGGGTTGCCATTTCTTTCTCCAGGGGACCTTCCTGATCCAGAGATTGAACCTGTATCCCTTTCATCCCCTGCATTGGCAGGCAGATTCTTTACCATTGAGCCACCTGGTAAACCCTTTAAATTTAAGTAATTAGGAAAAATCATTCTATTTGTCTTAACCCTCATATCTTCATCTGTAAACTAAACAAGAGAGCTGGATGACTTTGTGTCCTATCCTGCCCTAAAAATGCTTAACTAATTTTTAAAATTAGCATTTTTGTTCTTAAAGATAATACCCACTTGGTGCAAAAAACTTATCAGACAAGAAAAATGAAAGAGAAATATGAAAAATCATAGGTAATTCTCTCAGAGATAACAAATGTTAGGATTGTCATGTAAATCCATTTCTGTCTTCCTTGAGAGAGATATACATATATATATAAATTTTTTGAAATAGTATGATATTGAATGTCAATTTTTTTTGCTAAAGTTGAGTTTATTGAAGTGAAATTTATAAAGGCAAAATTCAAAGTTTTGGGTGTATATTTGCATAAGTTACGACTAACAGTCACTTGTGTAACACACTTTACCACAGAGTATTTTCATGTGCACCTTTGTGGTCAATTCTGTATCCTGTCCTTTGGTTCATGGCCCCTGGAAGCCACTGATCTGACTTCTGCCCTTGTAATTTTGTCACTTTAAAACTGTCATATGAATGGAATTTTGTATCTGGTTTCTTTCACTTAGAATAATGTTCTTAATGTTCATCCATGGTGGAGTAGTTCATTTCTTTTTATTCTTGAATAAAAATCCACTGTAAGGATGTGCAATAGTTTTTTTTTAATCCATTCACCAACTGACGTACATTTGGATCATGTCTGTTTCTCAGTGATTATGAACAAAATTGCTATAAATATTCTTTTATAAGTTTTATATGAACATATATTTTAATTTTCTTTTGAATAAATACTTAAAAGTGAGATTTCTGAGTCCAATGATAAGTATATGGTTAGCTTTATAGAAAAAAAGGATTTTGTAATCTACATGTTTTAAAACCTTTTTTTTTTTTGGAATTTTGCTAAGATAGTACCATATGAAGAAGTCCTGTATATTCTTTACCCAGTTTCCCCCATAATGAAATCTTACATAATTATAGTATAAAAGCAAAACTAGGAATTTTATTTTGATGAAATGTATCAGAGTGGTTCCATGTTATTTTATTGAATGCAGAGTTGTGTCATCAATCAGGATATAGGATTTTCCATCACCACAAAGATTTCCCTCATGCTACTTCAGTAGAGTCCATCCATACCCTCCATTCCCTCTCCAACAGCCATCCTTCACCTCTGACAATCTGTTTTCCATGTCTGTAATTTTGAATGTTATATAAATTGACCTACATTATATGCATTTTGGAGATAGCCTTCCTTCACTTAGAATAATGCCCTTGAAATCCATCCAAGTGGTTACATGTATACATAATTGATTCCTTTTTATTGCTGAATAGGATTCCATGGCTCGGTGTACTAAAATTTGTTTAGATGCTCAGTTGCTTTAGTTGTATCCAACTTGTTGCAACCGCATGGACTATAGCCTGCCAGGCTCCTCTGTCCGTGGGATTTCCCAGGTAAGAATACTGGAGTGGGTTGCCATTTCCTCCTCCAGGGGATCTTTTCAACTGACCCAGGAATGAAATTTGAGTCTCTTGCATTGGCAGACAAATTCTTTATCACTGAGCCACCAGGGAAGCCCAAAGTTTGTTTAACCATTCACCTATTGAGGGACATTGTAGTTGTTTCCAATTTGGAGATATTATAAATAAAGCTACTGCAGGTTTTTGTGTGGATGTAAGTTTTCATTTTTCTGGGATAATTGCCCAGGAGTGCAATTACTGGGTAGTATAATTAGTATATGTTTAGTTTTGTAAGCAGCTGCCAACTTACTTTCCAGAGCGGCTGCACCATTTACATTCCTACCAGAAACATATGAGAGATCTGGTTTCTCCAAACACTTGCCAGCATTCTGTGGTCACTATTGTTTATTTTAGTCATTCTGGCATCCCACTCTTCTAAAGTTACTTTCTGCTCTTTCCTTTCTCATATATCAACACAGTCAAAAGGAGTACTACATATTCTTTCATAGACACCCCACATTATTTTGCTCCTGGAATTTTGTGTGTGTCATTCTGCTGAAAAATCAGTTACATTACCATCCCCACATGTTCAAATATTCTTAATCCTCAAGGCCCACTGCTATCTTCCAGATAGAAATAATACATCTTTCCTGGACATTTCACTTGTACTTTTTTTATGACACGTTAATATTTTATGTTCTGTTGAATCATTTCTGAGGCAAGTATTGGCTTCCTTACCAGGGTGCTAGATTCCTTAATGCAGAAAATTTTTTTTTTAATATTTTTATTCTTCCAGAAACTATGATTTTCAAGCTTTCAATTAATAAAATTCAACATGATGCCTACAAATTGATATTGATCTAAATTTGTGGTTGGCATTAGTATCCTTATATATAAGGATCCAAGAGAAAAATGCTTAATTTCAAATCTCTATGTTGAACGCTTTCTTAATCCTATACCAACCCCATTGTTTCTAGTTATTTCTACATAGGTTTCTATATAGCATTCAAATTTTATAGTTTAAAATCCACTTATTCTACCCAGGCTCAAATAGTAGCAGCCCGTGCATGTGATCTCCTAAGTGTTAGTTGTGGTTTTTCTGCCATCTCTGGTGTAAAAGACAATCTCTCTAAGACAACCACCTGCTTTATTTCTGGACAGATTTCATTGCTAGAGAGATTTCCCTTTCAGTGGAGTCATAACAGCCTCTAACTTTGGTCAGATTCTAGCTCTACTCTCTTGGGTTACATGGAGTAAATTTTTTTTTTTCCTACTTGATCATAAGGAATTTCAAGACTTTCCTAAGTATTCAAAATGCCAGTGGGTAACAATTCTGTCTTCAAGTGAGTTATAAACTATGAATTTATAAACATATGAATAGTTTTCATCTAATGAAACAATAAGAAATATTCTCTCATTTAATTTTTATAAGTCTAGGTCTCCTTTGTTAGGTACAAACATTAAGAGTAGTAAGAGAGTCGTCTTTGGTAAACTGATCTCTTTGTCATGTTGAAATGATTCTCCTTATCCCTGGTAATATTCTTTGCTCTGAAATCTACATTTTCTGATATTCATATAGCCAATCAAGCTTTCTTTTGATTAATGTTAATCATCTTTTTACTTTCAACCTATTTCTATCTTTATATTTCGGAGAAGGCAATGGCACCCCACTCCAGTACTCTTGCCTGGAAAATCCCATGGACGGAGGAGCCTGGTAGGCGGCAGTCCGTGGGGTTGCTAAAAGTCAGGCACGACTGAGCGACTTCACTTTCACTTTTCACTTTAATGCATTGGAGAAAGAAATGGCAACTCACTCCAGTGTTCTTGTCTGGAGAATCCCAGGGACGGGGGAGCCTGGTGGGCTGCCGTCTATGGGGTCGCACAGAGTCAGACACGACTGAAGCGACTTAGCAGCAGCAGCAGCATCTTTATATTTAAAGTGCATTTATTGAAAGCAGCAAATAGCTGCATTTTCCTTTTTCATCTAATTTGACAATCTGTCTTTCAATTTACACACTTACATATAACACACATATTTTATGTCTAATACACTTTTTGTTGTTCAGTCACTAAGTCGTCTCTTACTCTTTGTAACTCCATGGTCTGCAAAACACCAGGCTTTCTTGTCCTTCACTATCTCCCGGAGTTTGTTCAAATTCATGTCTATTGAGTTGGTGATGCTATCTAACCATCTCATCCTCTGCCACCCTCTTCTCCTCCTGCCGTAATCCATCCCAGCATCTGGGTCTCTTCCAATGAGTCGGCTCTTTGCATCAGATGGCCATAGTATTGGAGCTTTAGCAACAGTCCTTCCCATGAATATTCAGAGTTGCTTTCCTTTAGGATTGACTGGTTTGATCTTCCTTGAAATTTTATATAAAACATATTTACATTTAATATATATTTTTAATAAAATACATAGATTTAAATATAGATTATTGAGTCTGCCATCTTTATGTTTCCTATTGGTCCCATCTGTTTTCTTACTACCTTTATCCTTTTTTCTGCTTTTGGATAAATCAAGTATTTTATGATTTCATTGCATCTCCTTTGTTAATTTATTATCATGTATAGATTTTTAGTTTTTTATTATTAAAGCAGTTGTTTTTAAAAGAGTTGTAAATAATAAGAAAAATTCTTATATATTTCCCCATGTAGTTACTCTTTCTAATGATACTCTTTCCTTTGTGTAGATCCATATTTTCATGTGATATGTATTTTTCTCTTGCCTGAAAATCTACCTTTAACATTTCTTTTAGTAAAGGTATGCAGTAAGGGATGAATTCTTTCAACTTTTATATATGTGAAAAAGTCTTTATTTCACCATCATTTTTTTTTTCACCATCATTTTTAAAAGATGTTTTTATTGGGCACAGAGTCCTAGATTGACAGTATTTTCTTTCATGCTTTAAAGATCTTTAAAGATGTTGCTTCACTGTGTTTTTACTTGTGCTGTTTCCAAAGAGAAAAACTGTCATTCTCCTAGTCTTTATTATTCTATATATAACAGCCTTTCTATACCCACCCTCTGGCCCTGTAGTTGCTATAAGGACTTCCTCACTGTTTTTGAGCAACTTGCTAATGATATGCCTTGGTATGGGTTCTTTCTATTTCTTATATTTAGAGTTCATTAAGATTCTTGACCTGTTGGTTTATAGTATGGAAAATTTGGGGCCATTATTACTTCAAATATTTTTTCTGCTTTCCCAGGCCAACTTTTGAGAACTCTAGTTAAATTGATATCAGTCTTCTTTTATTAGTTGTCCCACAGACCACTGATGTTCTTATCTTTTTCCTCTGTGTTTTATTTTGCATCATTTATATCATATGTCTTTTATAATTAATCTTTTTATGATGACATCCAATTTACCATTAATCATATGTAGTATATTTTAAATTTTGTGCTCCAAGGTCCAATTTTTATTTTTTGTAATTTGTATCTTCCATGTCTCTTCCTTATATTTTCAAACATATGGAGCATGGTTATAACTGTTTTGTTGCCCTTGTCTGATAATTACAACATCTGTGACAGTTTTGAGTTAGTTTTAATTGATTGATTTTTCTCCTCACTATTTTCTTCTTTAGCATGCTTGGTAATTTTTATTGAATACCAGACATTATTTTATATTATTGAGTAGAGAATGATTTTTTATTTCTGTAAATAATTTTTAATTTTGTTCTCAGATACAGTTCTGTTCATCGAAAACTGTGAGTTCTTTTGGGTCTTGCTATTACCATTTGTTAGGTAAGAGGGGAGAAATATTCACACTAGAGCTAATTATCATTTAGTACTGTGACACAGCCCGTATGAGTACTCTGTCCAGTAGGGTTGAGTTGCCTTATGAATTTTGAGATTTTTCCAGTGTGATTGATAGGAACAGGTACTAGTCCTGATCCTGTATAAACATAGGGTACTGTTCTCTTTAATCATTTCAGATGGACCTTTCTTTGATCTTGACTAGTTACTCATATGTGTTTGGTGATCAGAATTCTGCAGAATCCTTAGGGTTATTCATATTTTTAGGGTTTCCACTCATCAGCTCTCTCATCTCCAATATTCTGTTTTGATAAATTTCAACTGACTTCACCTTCCTGGAGTCTCAGCTGTCTCCTTAACACAGGGTCTGCATGGCTGTACCTGAGTTTCTCCTCCATTCTCTGTGACCTGTAAATTTTCTAAGGACAGTGAACTGGGGCAATTTTAAGGTTCATCTTGTTTGTTTACTATCTGTTTATCATGGGTCACTTGTCTCCATTTCAAGAGACTGCTGTTCAGTATCTTGAAAACCATTGTTTCATCTATTTTATGTGTTTGTTTTTATTTGTTTACTTACTACAGAAGTGTAGTAAGTTCTGCAGTACTGCAGAAGTGTATCTCCAGTTCCTATTACTTTGCTGGAATCATGAGTCCAGCCAATTCTTTGGATTGAATTTTCCTTCTTAACATGAATTCCATTTCCTGTTTCTTGGTCTGTCTGTGGTAATTGTGGATTGTATGCTAGTCATTTTCTGTTTACTTTGTTAGGTGATGCATATTTTTCTTTCCTCTAAATGTCCTTGAAGTTGGTTCTGGAACATAGTAAAATTACTTGAAAATACTTAGATAATTTCTAGCCTTGCTTTTAAGCTTTGTTAGGTAGAAGCAGAGCAGCCTTTTGTGGATTATTTTGTCCCCCTACTAGAGAAATATCTTCTCAGATTTCTATCCGAATGACATATTTTTTCCCCCATTTTATTGGTGGGAACACAAGCCATCTCCTCTCCTGTTTAAACTCGAATATTATTCCCTCTACTTCTTAGGGTGATTTTTTCCCCCAGCCTTGAGTAGTTTTCTCATATAGAATTATTTATTACCACTCATTTGAAGACTCTAGGTGGATAATTTGCTACAAATCTCTCCTTGAAGTTCTCTCCTCTTGGTACCATGCCACGTAAATTTTAGTTCTCTTGGTCTCCCCAACTTTCAGCTTTCTATCCTCATCTCAGGGAGACTGCTGTGCTCTATCTGTGTTTTCTCTATGCAAAAGCCTAGAAACTATAGACAGTAAACTGTGGCAATGTAGCTCTAACTGGGGTTTTATTCTCACTCCCAGGGATCATGACCTGCATTATCTAATATCCAGTATCAGAAAACTATTGTTTAATGTAGTTTTTATCCTAATTAAAAAAAAATTATTTCAGGGGGAGGAAACCTCCTTTCCTTGTTCCTGTATCTTGGCCAGAAACAGGAATCTTATAATTAAAACAAAATAAAAGACAAAACCCCTGGTGTATCCTTTAGCATGAGCTTCCCAGGTGGTGCTAGTGGTAAAGAACCTGCATGCCAATGCAGGAGACGTAAGCGACACGGGTTCGATCTGTGGGTTGGGAAGATTCCCTGGAAGAGGAAATGGCAACCCACTCCAGTATTCTTGCCTGGAGAATCCCATGAACAAAAGAGCTTGGTGAGCCACTGTCCATAGGGTCCCAAAGAGTCGGATATGACTGAGTGACTTAGTACGCATCTCTTAGCATACATATTAATTTTTTGTTTCTCTTTTCAGAGAATAAAATAGGTATTTAGTTTTCTTATTTGCCTTCTCATCATTTCCTTTCTAATGAAATTATGAAAGCTGTACCTTCAAACATCTTTCACAGTGTTAGAAAAGCCTAAGGGCATAGGGAAAAGGCAATGGAATCTTGATTGAACAGACTTCTGTTGAACTCCAGCTTTCACCACTTACTGTTTGTATCTTTGAGAAAGTTACTATATCTCTAAGTTTTGCTAAAATGAGAATGTTAACAATAATATAGGTCCAGCCTGCTCAAAAGTTGATCTTGAGGCCCAAATGAGAATATGTATTAAAAGTTATAATTTGTGGGACTTCTCTGGTGGTCCAGTGGTTTAGAACTTCACCTTTCAATGTAGGGGGTGCAGGTTCAATCCCTGGTCAGGGAGCTAAGATCCCACATGCCAAGTGGCAAAAAAAAAAAACCCCAGAAACATAAAACAGAAACAATGTTATAACAATGAAGACCTTCAAAATGGTCCGCATCAAAAAAATCTTTAACAGTTGTAATTTGGAAAGCATTTGACATGTTAATATTTGCCCTTCATCACCAAGATTGGTTCAAATTGAATTATTTCTCTCTTTCAGTGTACTTGGTGTCCTTCTCTTTATTTTCTTTCTGAATACCTGCCTCTCTTTTGTACTCTTTTCATGTTTTCTTCATTCTTATCCTAATCTCACTGAATTGGTGTTTAGACCTCATGGGAGAGTATAAAAAATATATGTATCAGAATGTATATATATACACATACATGTGTATATATATATGGATATTAGGAGACTTGAATTCCTGACAGTGATTCCATTTATGGCTAACAGACATGAAGGAAATCATTCAACTGGGCTTATTTTCAGTTTTACTGACTATGAGTGGAAACCAGACATTATCTGCTTATCTGAAAGAGTTAATGTGAGGATCAGGTATATAAAATATAGACAGTATATACATATTTCTATATATACATGTCCAAATTGGTATTGTACTATTGTTGTTGTTATTTATTTTCTGAGTCATGTCCAACTCTTTGTGAGCCTGTGGGCTGTAACATGCCAGGC
Source organism: Bubalus bubalis (assembly GCF_019923935.1). NCBI lineage: Eukaryota > Metazoa > Chordata > Mammalia > Artiodactyla > Bovidae > Bubalus > Bubalus bubalis. The sequence continues at coordinate 51,880,045 of NC_059165.1, read as the reverse complement.
TCCTCTGTCCATGGGATTTCCCAGGCAAGAATACCAGAGTGGGTTGCCATTTCTTCCTCCATGGGAACTTGCTGATGCAGGCATTGAACCTACATTTCCTACTTGGCAGGTGGGTTCTTTACCACTGAGTCACCTGGCAACATCCTTATTGTACTGTGTTATTCTATAAATATTATTATTATATTATAAAATAAATCTTATACAATATTGCTCTGTAAGTACAATAATGTAAATGCCTTTATTAATGCTAGTAAGTGCATAGAGTTCTCAAATAATTTCCTATACCCTTTTATAATACTTCTCAGAAGCATAAGTAGTATTTTCTGTCTAGAAGTGAAAGAAAAATAATCTTATCTTACACTGTAGGCTAATCCAAGGCTGTGTATGTAGATAAATGTTCACTACATACAACTTCTTGCTCAGAAATATTAAAATTACTTTCTGGAAAATACTTTCTTAAATAGAGGTGTTTTATAGTAAGGACTTGGTGATGCAATGCCTTAACATCATGCAGGAGGTGTCACTCAAAAGAAACAAAACCCCACTAAATGCAAAGTGATTTCTACATTCACTTTTAGACTCAACTCCTGCCCCCAAAATACTGTTAGTTAGCTAACACTTTTAGTGTTTGTTAGTGATATAGTGGAAGCTAAAAATTCAGATAAAAGAATTTACTAAAGCAAAATGTTGGTTTTCTTCATTATTTAAGGAGTGATTCATTATTTAAAACAAAAAAATATTGGAGTATACTTGATTTACAATGTTATGTTAATTTTAGGTGTACAGCAAAGTGAATCATTTATACATATACATATAACCACTTGTTTTTAAGATTCTTTTTCCAGATAGGCCATAACAGAGTATTGAGTAGAGTTCTCTATTCTATACAGTTGGTCCTTATGAGTTATCTATTTTATATGTAGTAGTGTGTTTAGGTCGATCTCATTCTCCCAATTTATACCTCCTTGCCCCTTACTCTCTAATAACCATAAGTTTATTTTTTTACAAGGAATGATCCATTTTGATTTACTGAATTTTTCATATGGGTGAAGTCTATATACCTTTTTAACTCCAGCTTATTTTTTAGAATTGAGATTATCATCAGGGAACGCCCTTCTAGGGGTCAGATATCTTATTTTATGCTAGTTTGACTCAATGGACACCCTTTTAAGAAGATTTTCACAGATTCAGGTGAACAATGATTTGTATGATTATTTTCTACTTTTTCAATTAGACTATATTTTCTTAGAGATTAGAGACCGTATCTTTTATTCACAAGTATAACACTGGGCTCTCAAATGATATCAAATAAATGTAGGCATTTATTTTTAAAGAGATGGGAATACCAGACCCCCTGACCTGCGTCTTGAGAAACCTATATGCATGTCAGGAAGCAACAGTTAGAACTGGACATGAAATAACAGACTGGTTCCAAATAGGAAAAGGAGTACATCAAGGCTGCATATTGTCACCCTGCTTATTTAACTTATACGCAGAGTACATCATGAGAAAGCTGGGCTGGAAGAAGCACAAGCTGGAATCAAGATTGCCGGGAGAAATATCAATAACCTCAGATATGCAGATGACATCACCCTTATGGCAGAAAGTGAAGAGGAACTAAAAAGCCTCTTGATGAAAGTGAAAGAAGATAGTGAAAAAGTTGGCTTAAAATAAAGCTCAACATTCAGAAAACTAAGATCATGGCATCTGGTCTAATCACTTCATGGGAAATAGATGGGGAAACAGTGGAAACAGTGGCAGACTATTTTTGGGGGCTCCAAAATCGCTGCAGATGGTGATTGCAGTCATGAAATTAGAAGACACTTACTCCTTGGAAGGAAAGTTATGACCAACTAGATAGTATATTCAAAAGCAGAGACATTACTTTGCCAACAAAGGTCCATCTAGTCAAGGCTATGGTTTTTCCACAGTGGTCATGTATGGATGTGAGAGTTGGACTGTGAAGAAAGCTGAGCGCCGAAGAATTGATGCTTTTGAACTGTGGTGTTGGAGAAGACTCTTGAGAGTCCCTTGGACTGCAAGGAGATCCAACCATTCCACTCTAAAGGAGATCAGTCCTAGGTGTTCTTTGGGAGGACTGATGCTAAAGCTGAAACTCCAATACTTTGTCCACCTCATGCGAAGAGTTGACTCACCGGAAAAGGCCCTGATGCTGGGAGGGATTGGAGGCAGGAGGAGAAGGGGACAACAGAAGATGAGATGGCTGGATGGCATCACTGACTCGATGGACATGAGTTTGAGTGAACTCTGGGAGTTGGTGATGGACAGGGGGGCCTGGTGTGCTGCAATTCATGGGGTCGCAAAGAGTCAGACATGACTGAGTGACTAAACTGAACTGAGTGGATATGTGTTGTATTCATGTGGGCAATATTATGGAATCCATTGGAATACCATAACACCTAACTTTGGACTTACATTTAAAACTTTTTAAAACCACAGTTTGGTAATTTAGTCCCATACTTGACAATTCTCTAATTTATTAATCCTTTTTTCTGTCTAATGAATCAGAATTGTGATATGACACAATGGTTGGTGCTATTTAACTTGCTGCTTTTAGAACAAAATTTTAAGTCTTAAAACCTAGACATGAGCTCCATCTTGACCACATACAAACCATGTGGCCTGGGGTAAGTCCCTGTGCACAGGCATCCATCGAGTCTGTGTCCAAATTTCTTCTTATAAGGGCACCAATCAGTTGGGTTAGGGCTCAACCCTAATGGCCTCATTTTTAACATGATCATCTTATGAAAGGATTTTTTTCTTAAATACAGTCATGTTCTGAGATACTAGGGGTTGATTAAGACTTAAAACATATGAATTCTGGAGGGACATGGTTCAGTCTATTGCAAGGAGTGTCTGAGATAAGTTAGTTATAGGTGTAGATACTATGGTCACTACAATGTGTGGTAGTTTGGAGTTTGGGCTCTGGATTTAACTGCCTCTATTTGTACTGACTGTTAGCATTTTCAACAACCACTGCTTACAGGCTATATGACTTTGGAAAAGTAATAGAGTCTCACCAAACCTCACATCACCAGATGGTCGACACCAAAATCAGATTGATTATATTCTTTGCAGCCAAAGATGGAGAAGTTCTATACAGTCAGCAAAAACAAGACCGGGAGCTGACTGTGGCTCAGATCATGAACTCCTTATGGCCAAATTAAAAATTAAATTGAAGAAAGTGGAGAAAAGAACTAGACCATTCAGGTACGACCTAAATCAAATGCTTTATGACTATACAGTGGAAGAGAGAAATAGATTTAAGGGACTAGACCTGATAGACAGAGTGCCTGATGAACTATAGATGGAGGTTCATGACCTTGTATAGGAGACAGGGAGCAAGATCACTCCCCCAGAAAAAGAAATGCCAAAAAGTAAAATGGCTGTCTGAGGAGGCCTTACAAATAGCTGTGAAAAGAAGGGAAGTGAAAAGCAAAGGGAAAAAGGAAAGATATACCCATTTGAATGCAGAGTTCCAAAGAATAGAAAGGAGAGATAAGAAAGGTGTCCTCAGCAATCAGTGCAAAGAAATAGAGGAAAACAATAGAATGGGAAAGATTAGAGATCTCTTCAAGAAAATTGGAGATACCAAGGCAACATTTCATGCAAAGATGGGCTCAATAAAGGACAGAAATGGTAGGGACCTAACAGAAGTAGAAGATATTAAGAAGAGGTGGCAAGAATACACAGAAGAACTGTACAAAAAAAGATCTTCATGACCCAGATAATCACGATGGTGTGATTACTCACCTAGAGCCATTCACATCCTGGGATGTGAAGTTAGATGGGCCTTAGAAAGCATCACTATGAATAAAGCTAGTGCAGGTGATGGAATTGCAGTTGAGTTATTTCAAATCCTGAAAGATGATGCTGTGAAAGTCCTGCAGTCAATATGCCAGCATTTTTTGGAAAACTCAGCAGTGGCCACAGGCCTGGAAAAGGTCAGTTTTTATCCCAATCCCAAAGAATGGCGATGCCAGAGAATGCTCAAACTACCACACAATTGTACTCATCTCACATGCTAGTATACTTTACTATGCTTGAAATTCTCCAAGCCAGGCTTCAGCAATACATGAACCATGAACCTCCAGATGTTCAAGCTGGTTCTAGAAAAGGCAGAGGAACCAGAGATTAAATTGCCAACATCTGACGGATCATCGAAAAAGCAAGAGAGTTACAGAAAAACATCTATTTCTGCTTTATTGACGATGCCAAAGCCTTTGACTGTGTGGATCACAATAAACTGTGGAAAATTCTGAAAGAGATGGGAATACCAGACCACCTGACCTGCCTCTTGAGAAACCTGTATGCAGATTAGGAAGCAACAGTTAGAACTGGACGTGGAACAGCAGACTGGTTCCAAATAGGAAAAGGAGTATGTCAAGCCAGTATATTATCACCCTGCTTATTTAACTTGGACTTCCCTGGTGGATCAGATGGTAAAGCATCTGCCTACAATGTGGGAGACCCAGGTTCAATCCCTGGGTTGGGAAGATCTCCTGGAGAAGGAAATGGCAACCCACTCCAGTATTCTTGCCTGGAAAATCCCATGGATGGAAGAGCCTGGTAGGCTACAGTCCATGGGGTTACAAAGAGTTGAACACGACTGAGTGACTTCACTTTCACTTTTATTTAACTTATATGCAGAGTACATCATGAGAAATGCTGGGCTGGAGGAAGCACAAGCTGGAATCAAGATTGCTGGGAGAAATATCAATAACCTCAGATATGCAGATGACACCACCCTTATGGCAGAAAGTGAAGAAGAACTAAAGAACCTCTTGATGAAAGTGAAAGAGGAGAGTGAAAAAGTTGGCTTAAAGCTCAACATTCAGAAAACTAAGATCATGGCATCCGGTCCCATCACTTCATGGCAGATAGATGGGGAAACAGTGGAAACTGTCTGACTTTATTTTTTTGGTCTCCAAAATCACTGTAGATGGTGATTGCAGCCATGAAATTAAAAGACGCTTACTCCTTGGAAGGAAAGTTATGACCAACCTAGATAGCATATTGAAAAGCAGAGACATTACTTTGTCAACCAAGGTCCGTCTAGTCAAGGCTATGGTTTTTCTAGTGGTCAAGCATGGATGACCATGAGTTGGACTATAACAAGAGCTGAGCACCAAAGAATTGATGCTTTTGAACTGTGGTGTTGGAGAAGACTCTTGAAAATCCCCTGGACTGCAAGGAGATTCAACCAGTCCATCATCCTAAAGGAGATCAGTCCTGGGTGTTCACTGGAAGGACTGATGCTGAAGCTGAAACCCCAATTTTTGGGCCACCTGATGCAAAGATCTGACTCATTGGAAAAGACCCTGATGCTGGGAAAGATTGAGGGCAGGGGTCAACAGAGGATGAGATGGTTGGTTGGCATCACCGACTCAATGGACATGGGTTTGGCTGGACTCCAGGAGTTGGTGATGGACAGGGAGGCCTGGCATGCTGCAGTTCATGGGGCTGCAAAGAGTTGGACACAACTGAGTGGCTGAACTGAACTGAAACCTCTATTTTTCATCCTGTAAAAACAGAACAAAATGGTATTTACTCTTTATTGTTGTTCCTGTCACTTAGTAAGTACACCTTAATGATGTACTTTATGTATGTACTTTATGTAATGATGTACATTATAGTACATAAAATGATGTACCATAAATGATAGCAAATTTTGTTTCTTTGCAAACAATTGAATAAAGAAAGCTGAGCACTGAAGAATTGATGCTTTTGAACTGTGGTGTTGGAGAAGACTCTTGAGAGTCCCTTGGACTGCAAGGAGATCTAACCAGTCTATCCTAAAGGAGATCAGTCCTGGGTGTTCATTGGAAGGACTGATGCTGAAGCTGAAACTCTAATACTTTGGCCACCTCATGAGAAGAGTTGACTCATTGGAAAAGGCCCTGATGCTGGGAGGGATTAGGGACTGGAGGAGAAGGGGACGACAGAGGATGAGATGGCTGGATGGCATCACCGACTCGACGGACATGAGTTTGGGTGAACTCTGGGAGTTGGTGATGGATGGGGAGGCCTGGCGTGCTGTGATTCATGGGGTTACAAAGAGTTGGACATGACTGAGTGACTGAACTGAACTGAAATATATTTTCCTAATTTTACTTACAAATCTGACAATTTTCTTATTGTAAGTATGCACATAAAATATTTCAGTATAAAATACGCATTACTCTTTTACCTAAATTCAGTATACTAGCTACTTCAGAATTAAGTCATTGTAATTTTTCCCCAAAGGACTTTGGCTTCAGAAACCTGTTTTCTGCAGTCAGAATAAATCCTAGGAGACTTCAGAACATACAGAATTCCCAGGTAATGGATAGTATAGTGTCATGGAACAAGGGTCTCTGTAGTAACAACTGCAGGAGAAGCTGAGTATTGTATTTAAGAACCAAATATTACCCCAACACGTGAAACTTAATACGGTCAAACATTAGGTATTGAATCATTCTGTTTTCTTAATCCTAATCTAACAAAAGCAACAATTATATCTATAAATAGTAAGGTCTGTATGCTTAGTGATCAAACAGCACCCATCTCATCTTGTTCTTAGATAAAATGATATGCTTATCTCTATAGTCTCTTAGCCTTTCTAGACAGACAAAAAGAAATTCTCATAGAGGGAGTAAGGTACAAAGAGGTGATTAAATATGTAATCCCACTAAGGGATTTTAGGCTTCCCTAGAGACTCAGATAGTAAAGCATCTGCCTGCAATGTGGGAGACCCAGGTTAAATACCTGGGTTAGTAAGAACCCCTGGAGAAGGAAATGGCAACCCACTCTGGAACCCTTGCCTGGAAAATCCCATGGACAGAGGAGCCTGGTAGACTACAGTCCATGGGGCCTCAAAGAGTAGGACATGACTGGGTGATTTCATTATTCATTATAAGATATTGTAAGTAGAAAAAAATATGGGAGACCCCTATAAGTTAATGGATAACTCAAGAAAACAGATTTACTTAGCAATAAACCATGCAAGAAGCACGAGACAGACCTCAAAACAATAAAACAGTGGTGACATGAGATCCCCATCCTGCCCAGTGAGCTCGGTAAGTTAATGATCTCCAGGACATGCTCTCTGCACACATAAAAAACAATAATTTGTGCACCTAGCTTGACCATGTAGGGACAAGAAAACTCCCTTGCTCAACCTGGAGGAGGAGCTGATGATGGAAGCCTAACATCTACTTAAGAAAGACAAAGAAGGTCTTCTCTCTCTCCCCGCTTTTCCTTTGATTGTAAAACTGTAGCTCCATAAGTTCTCAGAGCATGGCATTTCTCACTTGTCCACTTGTAAACTTCAGAAGAATCCTATTCTAAAAAAATCACTTCTTAATCTATCACTTTGCTCACACTGAATTCTTCTCTGCACTGAAACTGTGGTAACAGAGCTCTTCAGAGCCCCAGAAAAAAACACAATTGGTTTCAATACCTGTTAATAGGACTTTCAAAAAAAAAGAAGGAGGGTAAAGGCTGTTTTCCAGTTAGTGTCTTCAAAAAAGGAGAATTCAGTCTTGTTAGTCAGGAAAAACATGAGAATCTTAGGAAAGGAAACAAAAAATTAAGAAAATAAAAAATTAATTCATCTTCTAAGAACTATTAGGTTATATACTTTGTCAATCATGGTCACAGCATGCTTCTTTTTATCATCATGGGTTTATGGTTGTGTGTATCTATGAATATGTGAGAGCAGGCAATAAATAGAAAGGACCACATTAGCAATAAAATGTTGTATCTAGTTTAAAGCTCTATAACATCCAGATTCTCTTGAACTGCCTGAAAATCTATGTGCTGGCAATGTAGGGTGTAAAAAATAAGAAAGTGGCAAGGCTGGGACTACCATTGAGGCTAGTTCCTACTCTGAGGTTTATGAATGGCACCATTTTTGGCAGGTAAGGAAAGGACAATGACACCTACTATGCTGCCTCACAGCATTGAATAAACAAGTCAACACAGCTCATGGGAGACAGATTGTTTGGAAAGATGCAGAAGGTGGTTTAACTGTAAGGGACTATAGTTATTTATTCAACTGTTGTGATCATCAAGGAAATCTCAGCATAGAAAAAGAGACCATCTGAACAGTGATCTGCTAACTTTGGATTTTAGAAGTGACCTTTGTCTTTAGTTACACTGCTGATCTGCAAAGTCTTGTTTCCTTCATAGTTTTCTCGTCTCTTCCCCATGTCAATATCCTTGATGAGGATTCAGATTCTGGGCCACTTGATACCTGTGTTGAATTGTAAAGTCTATACTTTTTGCAACCTAACTCCATTCCTTTTTAATGGGAAGGAAAAGGGTTGTGCATATTTGATGAAAAACTAAAAGAGCTGGGGAAAAAATTTAGAATTTAAGGAAAGTATTCTGACAACCTAATACAAAAATACTCTATTAACCCAGCTCTCTAAAACCTTGGTTCCTTTCATTCGAATTTCAAGTCTATGGTTTTCGAAGTAAGACGTGATTAACAGAGTGTGTGATCAATCACCTCTGGATTTACATGTCTAAAATGAAGTGGAGAAGTAGCTCTGATGACAAGAGCCAGCTGACACGTGCTTCTGGTATTGCAGTGCTCGCTGAATCTTCTCTTGACGATTTTATTCTCCTGGAAGAGGTTATGAGTTTCAATCCTCTTATGCATCATTTCATAAGGTTCTGGGTGTCCGTGAGGAACTCTTCTCCAGTAAGAAGGGAACTAACTCCTTCAATCCTTCCTCATAGCTGGGATACTTTAGAGACACAATCATCTTTCGGTTCTTTGTTACACCCTCTCACCACTTCCACTCCTGGGAAGACTGTCCGTTTGGGCTAGATTTGATTTTCATCATTGCATATTACATAGTCACCAATTCAATTGTAAACTTTCCTACTATCAATAATGGGCTTCACTGGTGGCTCAGTGGTAAAGGATCTGCCTGCCAGTGCAGTAGACATGGGTTCAATCCCTGGGTCAGGAAGATGCCCTGGAAATGGCATCCCACTCCAGTATTCTGGAAATCCCATGGACAGAGGAGCCTGAAAAGCTACAGTGCATGGGGTTGCAAAGAGTTGGACATGACTGACAGCACACCCACACACACACCATCAGTAAGAGTGTATGGTTAGGACACATTTCATATGTTCTACCAGAATAAATGGAAGATTAAAAAATTAGTATTGGCATGTCATTATACAGAAGATGATTTTTACAGGAATCAATGACGACCAAAATCTAGCAACAGCTTTGGCAAATTTAAATGGCTAATACTTTGATTTGTTTTAGGTATCATGGTTTAGAACACAATGACAGGATGAAAAAGAGAGCTTGTATCTTGACTTTTTGATTTTACTTCAGAATGTTTTGGGATTGTTATTTCTATGCTGAGCAAACTTAAATCTGTCATTGTGGACCACGTCTAAGAGATGTTGACTTTTCTTGGAGTCTTAGAAATTACCTAGGAAGCCACATTATTATAATGAGATGAAAATGCAAGACCAGCTATCAACTATAAAGCTTATCACATGTACTTGGAATTTTCCTGAACATTGCACACACACACACACACACACACACACACACACGATTTACCTCTAACTCTTATAACAATTGTACAATATAGTTTTACTATCTCTGCTTTACATATTTGGAAACAGGCTGAAAGAAAATAAGTGATTTGCCCAAGGCAACATGGCTGGTAACTCATGATCAAGATTTGAACCCAGGTTTACCATGAGCCAAAACCATGTTCATTTCCATTTCACTGTAGAGTTGCAAAGACAGAAATAGAAAAATTTTCTGATTCCCTGTACCATTCTCTTTCCATTAAGCTATGACAGATATCAATTTTCTAACCTGTAATAGTAATGCAATCTGAACTTGCTTTCTATGGTCACTAATTTTACTAAACTGTTGGAAAGAAATACAGAAATACAGTATAGACTTTGAGACCAATGATTATATTTTATAGGAAAGAAATTATTTCATGAAAGAAAGAAAAGGAAACAGTATGGCTTTGATGGTGTATTCAGAATATTGACACGACCTCAGCATTGGCTAGCCTTAGATCAGTTTTCTGAAACAATCTTTAAAAGGGCTTTGATCCCATTGAATCCAAAATTTCCTTTCTATAGATTTGGAAATGTATAGAATACCAGAATCCAACCATTTGGCTTTGATTTCAGTCACCTTTGCTTAATTCTCCAGGTGCTTTATTGAATGGAGTAAAATAAACCAGTAGACAAAAGGCATTGCTTATAGAATGGAAGAAGGAACTAAGGAGAAGATACTTTCTCTGGAAAAGTTATCTATACTTTTAAATATTTTGTTTCTTCTTTACTTCTTGGGAAACTAAATAATGAAGTATTACAGGAGTAAACTTAATCTAAAACTGATTTAAGTGAAAATTTCCAAACAGTAATTTGGAAAGTGATGGACTGTGGAAAGTTAAACTGTGCATCTCTAATGTTTATGATTATGATGTTTGACTAGCTACAGATAAAGCTTGCACATTTAAACTGTCTTTCAGATTGAAAAACTTTAAAAGTAGCTGTGTGCAAGCTTTTTTTTTTTTTTTTTTTTGGTGGAGAACGTGAGTAGCTATGCACAGGTTTCGATTTCACGTCTTTCTGCCTTTACTAATGTATAGTGGTGAAGCAGCGTATGGAGTTGAAAAAATGTTGAAATTGTGGTCTTCTCTTCCATCTCAATGGTGTGTTTTTGGGAAACTCATAGCTTCTTCTGTTGGTTTCTGTTTCCCCAAGTCTTCAGTGTTTGAATTTTGATAGTTATCCCTTAGGGTCATTTTATAACTTACATATGAGTCTGTGACACTGAATTGAAACACTCTAGGACAGATGCAGATGGAAGCAAAAGGAACCCTAGGTGCTCTTGCTATCAGCAGCTTTCTCCAGATGTCTTTAAATCTTTACCTGACTTGTAGGACATCCCATCTGCCTTATTTTCCCCTCCCTTCTCACTTATGAAGGGAGCTGAATTAGAAACACGTTTGTGTATGAGGAAATGTGTCTAGGGTTGGTGAGAAATTCAGTTCTCATATTGGACTCTGGAGTGTTAAACTTTGAGTTTTGGACATAATCTCTTGCCTTCTAGGGCAGGTATCTTGAAAACACATTAGAACTACTTTAGACATAGCTTTTGTGCAAATCTGCCACCTTGACAGGATCCTAAAAGATGGAAACTAAATTGATGTGGTATATTAAGTTTAGCATGACCTTGAACAACTGGTTTTGCAGTGTTGGCTGTTGTGGGTGTTACCCAGAGTTATATTATAAAAGTGAGCGGCATCTCCACGGCTTCAGTCTTAGAGCACCAGCTGGTGAGCAATGCAAGAAGCAGACTGGTAACCAACTTACACCATCATCAACATGAAGATAACCACAGTGCCAGTGCTTCTGACCCTGGCTGTTTGTCTCATACAAGGTGAGCAATTTGCCTGTAATCTAAGCCTCTTGCCACACATTCCAAAGCTCTAGGCAGAGACTTCTCTCCCTTCCTCCCTCTTCAGTGTGTGTGAGTGTGTGTGTGCGCGCGTGCGCATGCGTGTGTGAGCACATACATGTGTATACAAAACCCTGAACTATCTTGCCAGACATAGAGTTTTGAAGAATTACACATGCAACTTTATAAATAGGGTATCTTTAAAAAGGACATGTAAAAAAAAAAAAAAATAAATAAAAATAAAAAGGACATGTAGTGTGAGATAATCTGAATGTTTATCCATCAGAAATTCTTCCATTAATTCAACATTAATTCTGAAAAGCTAATCTCCATATTCCCCTCACCAAACATATAAGTTCATAGTGATATGAATTATATATATTATACATATTTAGAATATTAAATGTATGAAACATAATTACATGAATTATGTATACAACAGATATTTAAAACTTAGATGTACTTAATATGTATACTTTAATACTCTACTTATAAATAAACATTAAAAAATCAAATTCAATCATCTGGTTTTAAACCAGCATGCTTTCTAGCAAATTTTATTTTTGTGTTTTCAAATCCTAAATGAATTGAAAGTATTTCTTCTACATGGTAAGGGTCTTTTCTTCTTTGGGTGCCAGGAGATGATAGGTTTTTGCTTTTGCTATCTGAATTTGAAGGGAACACAGATTACCTAGACTTAACTTGCTGTGAAGTGTTTACGTATTTTAAAAGGAAACTTCAGAGATGGAGAGTGAGGAGACTATTACACACAAATGATACCCACTTTCCTAAAATGAGTGTCTTGGTACCAAAAATAGTCTGTTAATGAGAAAGCGTATTAGTCTGTAATTTTAATTTTAATGTTCTGTGATAAACACCTTCATATTAATAATACAGACATATTATACTGATGGGCACTAATAGCTTTGTTAAAAACACAGAAACAGGTGTTTATGAATCAAGGTATAATATTTACCAGATCTCTAAATTTTGTGGCTGTGACGAGGAGACAGTATTACCAGAATCCAGAAAATTTAATTTTATGTATATAGGATATAAACTTTATGCTACATTATTCCTTAAAACTGTGATTGATATATTGGATATGTGTGTTATAATTTTAAAAGAAGCCTACAATACTTTGTTCTGAAAGGATTTTTTAAGAAGTTAGATATTTTGAGGGGGTCAGAAAGTATATGAATATTATTTTTTGAAGAAATTGGCACTTTATGAATGAGAGATCTTTGTTATTGTATATACTGCTGGTGCGATGCCCTCACTTTATCTGCCATGGTGCATTTTAATGTGTTCAAATCAATTTGTGGTTTTAAAATATATTGTTGTTAAAATAAGCAAGATACTACACTCAGCGGATTGTTCATTTTACTTATTAAATGTTGTACATTCCCTTAACTTTGGTTTCTGTATTTTTGTCCCAGATGCTGCCAGTGAAGATGTAAATCAGGTTAGTCCTGCTTTTTCTGTTCATTGAATTCATTCCAAGATCCCTGAAGAAAAATGTTCTGTGACCAACACCTTCATATTAATAATACAGACATATTATACTGATGGGCACTAATAGCTTTGTTAGAAACACAGAAACAGGTCTTTATGAATCAAGGCATAAATCACACACACACAGACCCACACACACACGTCAATGCATTAATGATAACAGAGGTTGGCAAGAGGTTGTCTATCACACTAAAGGAATGCTTTACAATTCCACAAACAAACACATTAGTGAATTACTCTTGTTCAGCTTAACAGCTGAAAAAGTCATGACACACACAGGAAGCTGAAATAAGTTTTCTTATGATCACTATGCAAAAAGGAATTGTCTATATCTTGTATATATTCAGTGTATATAGTTCATTCAGTACATATTTTCTGAGCATCTTTTGTATGTCAGGTCCTGTTTGAGGTGCCAGGAATATAAAAACAAAAAAGAATCCTGCCATCATGGAGTTTACCTTGTAAGGGAAGAAAACAGACCAGTTAGTAAGTAACTTAGCAAAATATACAGTACATTAAATAATGATTAGTGCTAGAAGGATAGAAGATAGGAATTTCTGTGGATGGAAATGGTATCAGTTCTTCTCAATAGTCAACTAAGTTTCCTCTGAGAAGATAGCCTTAGAACAAGGATAGCATAAGATGCAGAGGGAGTGAATCATGAAGATACTTGTAACTCACAGCAGACTGAGCAGAAGCACTTGTGTTTAATTTCTATAGAAATTAAATATTTTTTAATATATTTGAAAGCCACATTGAGAGAGTCAATTATACACACACACACACACACACACACACACACATGCATGCACAACTGTGCCATTATTTCAGATTTAAAATATTTCTGGTTATGAAGCAGATATTTATGTCTCTCAAAGATCATGAACATTAAAAGAATAAAATAATACAAAGATTGTTTTCTACACCAAAACTCATAAACATGATTAAAATACTCTTGCTGTATTTTATTGTTAACTTTTTTTAAAAGAAACTTGTTACAGGAATATTCTAGAGAATTCCAGTATAGTCTCTATTATTTCATTGGAGTTTGCTGATTAAAGAGGTTCAGAAACTTCCATTGCATAAGTAGAGTGGGATGATAGGGTAGGAAGAAAGACTGGATTTTTGAGAATCAAAGAGCACGCTTGTTTGGATATTTTATACTCAAAAAAGAAGGGTATTGTGTAAATCTCTCTGTGCATGAAGAAATATGTTTCTTTTTTCAGAGTCTATGATAATGGGTGGTAGTTTCTAGTGCATACTTCAAATTTTGCACTGATTTTTCTCATACTGTTAAATTCTTATTTCACTGAAAAGCATTTTAAAAACAGAAATTTAGCCTCCTCTTATGTTGACAAAAGCAAAAAGAATATGAAAAGGGATTATTTATCTGGAAATATTTCAGATCATAGTCTGAATATTTTGTCAGAAATGAAAACTATTGATTTGGTCTTCCTTACAATGCTGGATTTTTTTATTTTCCGAGTTTGGTAGCTCGAGGTCTTTCTAGTACCACAAAACATGTTGAATGTTACAAACATGAGCTAGAGCAGCACAGAAAAGCACCAGATTGATCTACAAGGATCCTTACTAAATGCTTACATTTGTCATCCCAGAAGGGTAATTACAAAGCCACATCAACCTTGTTGGTGCTTTAACATAGAGCAGGGGTGATGCCAGCTCCTGGGGGTTTATTTTGATGCCTGGGGAGGAACAATGGAAGACAATGAGACGGATATCATAGCCAGTGAAAGAAAACAGAAAGAGCTTGGCCCTACAGGGCTCCAGTTTTTCTGAAATAAGTGGAGAAAACACAGAGAGCAACAAACAAAATTGAGCCAAAGACTGGAAATTACATCATGAGTAAACACTTGCAGAGAAGTCATCTCCCCACCTCAGAACCCCTGATGGTCCAGACCTGTTCCTGTTTCAACCTTCTCTATTATGGTCTTTGGGAAGCTATTTCACTTTTCCCAAAGAAAAATGCAACTGTTTCTTTCAATTTTCATGGACTTTTCCTCTTGCCCAAGAGAATACACTGGATAACCTCATAACTCAGAAAAATAGCACTGAGTTCCATCTTTACTGATTACAAACTGTGAACAAATTTCTAAACCTATTCTCTGGGACTCTGTTGTCCATTTGTGTGGGAAAAAAAATAAAAGAAGAGGGTCTTTCTCGGATTTAGGAATTTATCTAATTGTGATATTGGAGAAATCCAATTCAGGAATTATTTTCATTGATAATGTTCTTTTAGAGTTGACCAATAGAAACTATTTAAAGCTTCATTCTTCATGAATTTTTGTTTCTAGTACGTTCTTAAGACCTGCCTCACAAGAAATATATATTTATTACAAAGACACCAGGCTCTTCTCTCATTCCATGACAGGAATTTTATTTGGACTTTGTAGGTTCAGTTATATCCGGCCAGTTAAGCAGTAACTTGCAATATTGGCATAAAATACTACAGAATCAGAGACCAGATATGGATCTCAAGAGACCTAGTTGTCAGTCTGCTGCCATAAATTGTTGTTGTGCTACTCAGATAAAATCACTGGTTGGTGATCATAATCTTAGAGATGTCTTAGTAGGTTACCCTTAGCAAAATTTCCCAGGGCTGGTCTCTGAAATTATGTATTCTTCTTCACCATTAATCATTCTTCATTCTGCAAGTGCTATCACCTGTCTCCCAAATGTGGGATGCTGGGTTAGGTACATCATTGTCCATTAGATGGTAAACACCATTTAGGCCAAGGATCCTTCTGCTTTATTTACTGCTATATCCATGGCACCTAGAAGAGTATAGTATCCTCATAGTGTTTGTTGACTGACTGAATGATTACTATAAAGATATAGGAGGTTGAGTGGAATTCTATAATCAATCCTTTGGAAGAGGTGCATTTGTCAGCATTGGCTCAAAGGCTTGATTTAATTACTTATGTTTTCTGTTACAAGGATATTGAAGCCTTTTTTCAAAGTCAAAACAAAACAAAATATAGACCAGTGAATTTCCTAAACTAATAGGCAATGTAACATTTTAAATCAGTGCTTTACTAGGTAGTGCAAATGCACCATTAATACTAAGCTCCTAGAAAAAAATTGAGTGTCATATACCCGGCCTTCATTAAATATATTGAGTAACTCAGAGGTTAAAGCGTCTGCCTGCAATGTGGGAGACCTGGGTTCGATCCCTGGGTCAGGAAGATCCCCTGGAGAAGGAAATGGCAACCAACTCCAGTACTTTTGCCTGGAGAATCCCATGCACGAGGAGCCTGGTAGGCTGCAGTCCAAGGGGTCATAAAGAGTTGGACACGACTTCACTTTCACCTTCACTTTCTAACCTTCTCAGCAACCTTTACATATACCTTTCAATGACAATTATTATTGAACTGTGACATTAGACATTTTTATATGTGTGAGCTTAGCATATTCCAATAATAAGCACGGCAACAACAACAGCTATACTAAGCAGGAAGAAGAGGTGAAGTAGAACCTAATTATTGAATATCTACAAAGTATCAGGCCCTCTTTGAGGGATTTACATGCTTATGATATTTAATCCACACAAAACTTATGAAGCATGTATACTTACAAGTGGGCCTTTGAGAATTTCATTTGCCATGACTATTGGACTTATAAATGAGAACCCTGTCATATAGGCTCAGATTTTTTGACTCCAAGTCCCTTGTTCTTTCCATTTTGCTAATGGTTTTAGACGAATGCTTTCAGGTGAATTTTCAATCTCCAACAGACAATCCAGATTCATTATTTTTATTTGTATTATCTGTATCAAGTTGAGTGAATGTCTTCCATACAAAGAGGGTAGTGGTTATGAAATAACACTGTTCTTAGAAGGTAAAACTTGCTGTGATGAGGTTTGTGTAAACACTTTTTTCATATTTTTCCTAAGGAAACATGCAGTGAATATCGAGCATTGATGAAAAATGGAAAACTGTTCTGTTCCCAAGATAAAAAACCTTTTCAAAGTCCTGATGGAATGATGTTTGTCAACAAATGTGCTATGTGCAAAATGATATTGTGAGTAAAGTTTATCTTTCTTTCAATTGTTTTGAATTACCACTATTCTGTGAACTCAATATATTTTTATTTTCTGTCACGTATATTTTTCTGAATCTCAGTTGGTAAATAATAATGCTCAGCAGATGATACCTTTTGTCAAGTAAAGTTGGATAAATGCCACCCACCCACAAAGATTTTAATAAGCACTCATGGTGCTCCAAAATATCCCAGAGGACTCAGTATCAATACCTTATGTAGTACTTAATAGTCTTTTGAGGATGTAGTTCCAAGTTGAGTTTCTCACCTTGGGAGAAAAGGATTCTTGGGCCTGTTAAGACCTGATACTGTTATACCCCTGAGAATGATGTCAGAGCCAACCAGGAGAAGCAGGATATAGCCTGACTCTGGGAGCTCCCAGTAGGGCTTTAGACCTCTAGGATTATGCTAGCATGAAGGGACTCTAGAATCGATTGTGGCTTCCAACTGCCTGCAACACAGAATTAATATCCTGGAAGTTTACTGACATCTTTGCAATGCTTCCTAACTTGATTTCCTTCTCTCCAGTGACACCCAAAAAAAGTTTGGGTTGGAAAAGGAAAATCCTCAAATCAAAGAAACTTAATTTACTTTTGAACAGGGAATCCATTCTCAGTTTCTGACAGTCAAAACTTCAACTCTGGTACCAAGACAACACTAAGCTAACCCATTGAAGATAATTATGTTATAACTGGTAATGTGTCAAGGGATTTTATCTGACATACTTATTAATATTGGGATAACAAAGCTCTGATCACATATGCTTCTAATGAAGACATTTTGGAAGATAAAGGAAGGCAGGGCAAAATTTAGGGAGGGGAGACTCCCAGGGCAAGCTGAAGAATCCTTAGTCTTTTGAAAGCTGACTGTAAACCAGTAGGTGTATTACTTACTAAAGAGTTTTTCTACTTGTTAACATAAGATGTTTAGATAGGGGACTGAAACTCTGAGTAAAATAAATTTATTGAAAAATAAAACAAAAATACAATGCCTTTAAATATGCAAGGCAGGTTATTTATCACTTTGAAGTCACTCAGTCAATTATTATGTTACTTATGTAAATTACATTGAGATAAACTTGGTTTCTTAACCTGGAAAGAAGGAGACTGCATGAGGCATTAAGGTTTTCTTTAAATTGCTCTGTGTGCTCTGTGGGTCCTTAAGAGGCTGGAGCCTAAGACCAAGACAGGCAAGCAGATTTGGGGTTGATGTGAATATAGCCTTTCAAAGAGAGCCTTCTAAAAATAGTACAAATGGCTTTTAGAGCTGGTGACCACCTGGATGTTGGCAGTATTTAAGGTGGTTAGTGTGTTGTGCCAGAGAAGGCAATGGCACCTCACTCCAGTACTCTTGCCTGGAAAATCCCATGGACGGAGGAGCCTGGTGGGCTGCAGTCCATGGGGTCGCTAAGAGTCAGACACGACTGAGTGACTTCACTTTCACTTTTCACTTTCCTGCATTGGAGAAGGAAATGGCAACCCACTCCAGTGTTCTTGCCTGGAGAATCCCAGGGACAGGGGAGCCTGGTGGGCTGCCGTCTATGGGGTCACACAGAGTCGGATACGACTGAAGTGACTTAGCAGCAGCAGCAGCAGCAGTGTGCTGTGCAGTTAACAATAGAGATTGTTGCCTTCAATAGGAATACATTTAAGATGGATGTATTTCAGTACTCAGGAGAAGTCTGTGGTACCTGTGGTCAATTCTGGACATACTTCCATTTCTGACAAGCTAGACTGGGCTGAGAACAGCCAAAATTCAGTTTACCATGTATGATGTTAGTCCTAAAAATTGGGCAAGCATGTCTGAGCTATTCTATTCTTTGCTATCTTCCAGGGAAAAAGAAGCAAAATCCCAGAAAAGGTACAGACTTTTAACAAGAGCCTCCAGGGCTACTGCCCCAGGAAAGGTGAGACTGTTTTGAGTCAACTTGTCATATTTGCTTTGGAGATCACATTCAACTCTATTCAGATCTGTTTATTTCCTTATTACTAGGTCATCACCTGTTGTAAAGCCAGCTACTTAGAAGGGAGGGAACAGGGCTTAGTCCAGGGGTGGGCTAAATATCTGGTACAGCTTGTCCATAGGCCCAACCCATGACCCAACTCTCTGAAAACATTCTGGGCACTAACAGATGCTAAGAGTAAACCAGTGTGGTGACTGCCTTGCATGGTCATTTCTCATTCCTACTATCCTGTCTTGGTTCCAACAAGGTCTTCATGGGACTATAGAACTAAGTTCAAGTCTCAGAATTTGGACAATTTATGTATCTCTGGGTCTCAGTTTATTCACTTTTGATATGGAACATGGGTCAAGTGAGAATCTAAATTTAAAATGTCAGCTACAGTGTTTAACATGTGTTAGCAGGCATGTGACTCATTTCCTTTCTCTTTTCCTCTGAACATATTTTCTAATACTTGGAGATTTCCTCTAATTCAAGTAGACTGGCTTGTTTATATCTATTTTGCAAATTGGAATTCAGGCTAATATTTGTTGGAGAAAACTGTTCTGTGGTAAAATTTTTAAAAAAATAAATAAAATGAAAAAAACTATACAGATGCAACCCAACACACAACCACTTCCCTTTATACATAATTTTTCCATGATACAAAAATTTTTATTTGTATAAAAAAATAAAAATTCTAAGCCTTGATTAGGCAAAGTCTCTGGCTGGCCTACAACATCTCACAATAAGGTATTGACAAAGCTGGGGCTATCACAAGGTGTTCTGACAACTAGTCATATTATTCCAGGTCTCCTATGTAGCTTCTTCTCCAATATCTTCTTTCTCTTCCTCCTCTCGTGCCTCTGACACATAACCAAAATGATCAGTCAAGGAAGGCACACCCAAATTACCTTAATATCCCTGGTCTAACCAAGCTAACATCTTCCTTGTCGGTGTTACTCAGGACTGTCTGAGCACCTCGGCTTCCACAATTGACCTAGTCAACCAAAGTCTTTGCCTGGGCTCAAACGGTCTCACTTTTAAAACAATAACGCAGTGACCATGCAACTGATCAATAACTACAAACTCTGAGGAAAAGGGGGCTGCTTTTATGCTCCCCAAATCTGTGAGGGTCAGAAAAGTTTACTTGATTTTTCAAATCTGCCTTTCTTAGTCATATGTAGAGAGAGGCTTATAATGTAAAATCCATTCTCCTCCTCCTCCTCTTTTTTCTTCATGAAAAGCATATATATCAATGGTGCTTTAAAAAATACAGAATACAAGTAAATGACAAAAATCCCCCAAATACACCACACACACACACACACACACATGCGCATATATCATTTTTAATACTACTGTATTAAAACATGAGTAGTGATATGTTTTCATACATAGACATATATTTGCTGAATTTTAAAATAAGAGCTTTAAGAAAATTCTAGAATATCTACACAATATACTTCTCTGTTATCACTTTATGCCTGAATTATAATTTTGACCTCTCAATAAAGTTCTTATGGTTACATATTTTGCTACCTAGGAAATGATTTACTTATAAATGAAGGCAGTTAATATTTGGCTGTGTGCCTTAAAGTAATTCCCGTCTAGATTTTTACATGTCTGTGAATAGATTAATGCAACTATACAGTTTTATTGTTATTTTTATCCTCACTATAAAAGAAAACAATCTACTCTCTCTGTTTAGATTTCTCCCATCAAAAATTAACCCTGTCTCTTACTCTCAGAGTAAGATGCTCTACTGTTCAAAGAAAGTTTCTCCTACAGACATCCTCTCTCTTGCATCATCAATCTATTCTTCATTAGTGTATCTGTCATTCTTTAACCTTATAATTCTGATATCCATTCCATCAACAAGACTTGTTGGTTTTGCCTCCAACTAATATTTCAATTTGACTCCTTTTCATGATTTCCATTCTTACCACCCAAGTTTTCTGAATTTCCATAATTTCTAAGCACTAACATCTTTGGTCTATGTAGAAACTTTTGTTTTTTAATTGATCAGTTCATTCATTCAGTATTTCTCATTGATTTAGGTTGCCAGCTTTCTAGTATATTAAGTAGGGTTACATGTATGTGTTTCAAAGTTCCTTATTTGTTCATATTAGTTCATTTCTTTAATAACTAATAACGCATTCCTCTTTCTCACTTTTTCAAAGTTGACTTACCTATGCACAGGAAATATATTTTCCACATGAATATTTGAAATAAAAAAATTTACTAAGTTTATTAAAAAATCAAACTTGAGTTTGGGAACTCGATATAGTTCAGGCTACAGAGAATTTATAAATTAATTTGCATAAAATTGACTTTTTACAATAGTAACTTGCCTACGCCAAAGGCATAGAATATCATATCATTAATTCATGTAATTTTTGTGGCTTCCCTGGTGGCTCAGAGGTTAAAGTGTCTGCCTGCAATGCGGGAGACCCAGGTTCGATCCCTGGATTGGGAAGATCCCCTGGAGAAGGAAATGGCAACCCACTCCAGTATTCTTGCCTGGAGAATCCCATGGACAGAGGAGCCTGGTAGGCTACAGTCCATGGGGTTGCAAAGAGTCAGACATGACTGAGCAACTTCACTTTATGAGATCCATAAAATATTCTCCACGGGTATTTTTATGTTTTTGCTAAGACCTAGAAAATTGGCAATTTTACTGCTCTTTTGAGTGGTATTTTTGTTGTTTATGGTATTTATACCTGATTATTGTTGGCATAGACAAATTCTATTGATTTCTATAAGTTGATCTTATATTAAAAACCTTTATGATACCTTGTTAATTATTATTTTTTACATGTTAATTCTCTTGTATTTTTCTTGGAAGTTGATCACATCATCTGTAAATAACAGAAGTTCTATAACTTCCTTTTCAATTTTGTTACTTTATTTCTTTTTCTTTCCTTATATCATTGGCAATAATCTAGAGTTCATACAGTAGTTCAACAGTAGCAATGATAATGAACTTCAAACTGCCCTTTCTTGTTGTGAAGTTGCTCAGTCGTGTCTGACTCTTTGCAACCCCACAGACTGTAGCCTGCCAGGCTCCTCCGTTCATGGGATTTTCCCGACAAGAATACTGGAGTGGGTTGCCATTTCCTTCTCCAGAGGCTCTTCCCGACCCAGGGATCGAACCTGGGTCTCCCACTTTGTAGGCAGACGCTTTTACCGTCTGAGCCACCAGGGAAGTCCTTAAGATAGCCCTTTCTTGGCCCATCTTAAATGCCATATATCTACAAAGTTTCTCCATTATATATAATGTTTACTATAGGTATTTTTTTTCTGTAAACTTTAATAAGTTTAGAAGTTCCTTTCTGTTTTTATTCTTCTGAATATGTTTTCATCATTATCACATGCCTTCTTGGCAACTATTGAAATAATTTTATAATTTTTCTCTTTCAATCAATTAATATAATACATTTCTGGATAACCACACTAATGCTAAATCATTATTTTCTCAGAGTAAATCATACTAATCACATTGCATTTTTAGTACACTGTTGAATTTGCATTGTTAATTTTAGAAAATTTGAAGCTATTTTTATAAGTGAAATGAGTCTCTACTTTTCCCTTTTAATTATTCTCATGTGGTTGGGAATCAATGTAAAATTACCCTGAGGGGTGGCACTTCAAACTATTGCTGAATCAGGAGTTCAGCAAATTCCCTCCCCAAGGAACAACAATAATGCTACACAAAATTGAGTAAAATAACCACTTTAGCACTCTAGAAATTGACCAGCAGCCTATGTTAATCTGATAATCAGTTATGTTTTAAAAACTGTTGAACTTTGGATAAGAATGATGGGAGTCTATGGTCCTCTTGCTTAATAATAATCACATCTCACCCCCATGGCTTGGTTGATATGAAGGGTCTACCAAAGAAGAGAAGACTATGTGGATCAGTAACTGCATCGCCAATGTTGAAAGGGGTCTATTTAATTTGGAGTTGTGGGGAACTGTCATATCCAGAGATATTTTTGGTTGCTTCAGTAAGGAGAAAGATCTTAGGGCTGTAGCAGTAAGCATATTTCTGGCTAAGTCTTCATAAAGGGGCAGCAGAGGCAAAAAGGGACTAAGCAAGTCACAAAGTCCTGGCCAATCATGAAGCTATGTGCAAGCACTTAAAAGACACAAGAATATCCTCAAGAAAAGCAAATGCTGAGGCAGATATAAAAATAGCCTGAGTTTTTAATATTCTCCCATACATACATAGGTCCTTCTGTGGAGGATGAAAACTTTACTGGCTTTGAGAAGTTTGTGCATAAACTGTGTCCAATCATTGGCCTGCTGCTAAGTTACACAGATCTAGGGAGAAGCAGCTCTGAGACTGCACTAAAAAAGAATTAGTAGGAGACTTCTCTGGTGGTCCAGTGGCTGGGAATCTGTGCTTCCAGTGCTGGGGGCCCTGGTTCAATCCCTGGTCTGGGAGCTATATCCCACCTGCCGTGGCCGAGAGTCTGTATGCTGCGACCAAGAATCCTCATGCTGAAAGTAGGAGTCCGCGTACGACAACTAAAGATCCCTCATGCTGCAATGAAGATTGAAGATCCTGTGTGCTCCAGCTGGGACTGGGCACAGCCAAATAAATAAATAAAAGCAAATGTTAAGAAATTAGGAAACTTGAAGATAGATGAATAAAGTTTAACAGAAGTAGTACAGAAGGAAAAAAATATTGACCAAAAATGTACAGAGTCACAGAGTCCTTGAGACAAGTATATCAATACATGTGAAACAGGGATGTCAGAAATAAAAGAGGGAGACTGGATAGAAAAGTTATTTGAAGAAAACAATAGCTTAAAATGTATCAAATTACTGGGCTTCCCTGAGAGCTCAGTTGATAAAGAATCTGCCTGCAATGCAGGAGACACTGGTTCGATTCCTGGGTTGGGAAGATCCCCTGGAGAAGGGAAGGCTACCCACTCCAGTATTCTGGCCTGGAGAATTCCATGGACTGTGTAGTCCATGGGGTTGCAAAGAGTTGGACACGACTGAGTGACTTTCACTTCATGTATCAAATTGGATGAAAAAATTAATCTTTATAGTCAAGGACTTCAACAAATTCTAAATAGGATAAAGGAGATTTACAGCTAGGCTCAGGCTTCCCTGGTGGCTCAGTGGTAAATAATCTGCCTGCCTATACAGGAGATTTGAGTTCCATCCCTGGGTTGGGAAGATCCCCTGGAGAAGAAAATGCAACTCAATTCAGTATTCTTGACTGGAAAATTCCATGGACAGAGGAGCCTGGCTGGCTACAGTCCATGGGGTCACAAAAGACTCAGACATGACTTATGATTAAACAGTACCTCCACCACCACCTAGGCTCCTCATGATGAAAATGCTGAGATCAAGAAAGAATTTTAAAAGCAGCAAAAGAAAAAACAATGCATTATATATACAGGTTATAATTGATGACTGGCTTGTCATTTAAAATAATGAGGTTCAGAAGGCAATGGAATGAGATGCTCAAAGTGCTGAAAGAAAAAAAAAATGTTAACCAATATTCTATATCCACAAAAATTATCCTGTAAAATTAAGTCAAAATAAAGATATTCCCATATCAATGAAATCTGAGAGAATTTGTTGCCTACAGATTTTACAAGTAATAATATAGTTCTTTAGAAAAAGGAATGACCACCAGATGATAACCTGGAATTATACAAAGAAATAAAAAGCACTAGAAATGGTAAATATGGTATACTCTATAAATATATGTTGCTTATTTTCACCTAGCTTCTTTTGAAGATATTACATACAGCAATGATTATAATGCTGTTTTACTGGGTGTATAAATATTATATAACATATATAATAGTTATAGTACAAAAAGGGATAGAGGAAATAGAGCTACAATTAGGGCAAAGTTTCTATATTTTACTAAAATTAAGTATTAATTGGTAGTAAATAGTGATCAGTTAGGATGCTTATTATAATCACCAGAGTAACCAATCAGAAGTGACATGTATACCTCCAATTAAAAATAAATTTAAAAAAAGAAATGACATGTATAATAAATACATAAAATCAACATGAGAATAAAAGAGACACACTAGTAATATTTAACCCAAAATAAGGCAGTAGTAGAAGAATAAAGAAGTAAAAAGAATAAGAGTGTATTGAAAACAAATAGAAACATAGCATATATAGATACTATCCTATGAATAATTATATTAAGTGAAATGGTTTTGACATCCCAATCAAAACGCTGAGATTGTTATATGCTAAGAAAAAAAAGCAACTGTGCCTCTAGTACATACTCCTTGAATTCAAAGGTTTAGAAAAATGGATTTTAAAGCTATTTGAACTGGGGCATTTTGGGGAGAGAATATCTTAGACTAATATATCTGCTGCTGCTAAGTCACTTCAGTCGTGTCCGACTCTGTGTGACCCCATAAACGGCAGCCCACCAGGCTCCCCCGTCCCTGGGATTCTCCAGGCAAGAACACTGGAGTGGGTTGCCATTTCCTTCTCCAATGCATGAAAGTGAAAAATGAAAGTGAAGTCACTCAGTCATGCCCAACTGTGGGGTGCCATTGCCTTCTCCGAGACTAATATATCAGTTAATATTTATTCATGTGTTCAACTTTCCTCCTGCTTATTATCCCAGTGTAGATATTTTATATGATTTTTATAGCCATGTCTCCATTTTGATATCCATACAGATACTCACAGTATGCTTCAACTGTGTTTCTCAATGTTGATACAATTATTTCTAATATCATTGTGCATGGGTGCTAAGTCGCTATCCTTAAACTGTTATCCTCTCTTTCATCAGTTGTACTAGAAACTATAACCTTAGATTTTTAGAAGAGCATTAATTTGCTTTTGGCTACGCTGGGTCTTCATCGCCCTGCGGACTTTTCTCTAGCTGCGCTGAGCAGGGGCTCACTCTTCAGTTGCAGCGCGTGGCTTCTCTTGAGGAACACAGGCGGCAGGTTACATGTGCTTTAGTAGTTAACTACTGAGCCACCAGAGAAGCCCAACATTAGCTTTTATATTAATTTTCTCTGTAGTTTCTGTTCTTTATGTCATTCATTTCTATTTATGTCTGCTCTGCTGCTCATTTTACAATGAATTGAGCAATACTTTGGTCTTTAAATTTTCCTTTTTTAAGTTTCATGACAAGGGTATTTGAAGGTATCGGTGATCATCTACTTCAGATTTGCTCCTGAAGTGTTTTCCTGTGTCATTCTTTGCCAGTCATTTCTTAATTTTCCTCCCTCCCAAAGTTATTTAGTAGTACATTATTTGATTTTCAAATATGCAATAATTTTTCCATTTAAAATTAACCTTTAATGTGATTGAATTATGTCCAAAGCACATAGGCCATTTGACATTGATCCTCTGGAATTTCGTAAAACTTTGTGGCCTGATAAATATTCTGCTTTTATAAATGTTTTATATGTTCTGAAAAAATTGTTTATTTTCTGTTTCTTGGATGTAGTTTTCTATTAAAATCTAATAACTTAAACATCTTAATTTTTTCCTTTGATATGTCAGTTTCTGAGAAGTGTGTGTTAAAACCTCTAATATCAGTTATTGATTTATGTAATGATTACATTATATTGCTTATTGTTTGACATATTTAGAACCTATATTATTGAATATATGCTGATGATTATTATGCTTTCTCATTATGTTCTTCCCTTATGTAATGTCCTTCTTTGTTATCTGTGATGCATTTTGGACTGAATTCTATATATTAAGTATTATTATTGTTGCTTCTGCTCTCTTCTTAGTTACTTTTCTTATCCTATTATATTTGTGTATTTTTCAACTTTAATTTTTTTTAGTAATTTTTTTTCTGCTAAAGTGAGCTAGAAAATATTCAAGGCCAAGCTTCAGCCTCTGCCTCTCCTGGTGAGTGTCAGGAGAGGACAAGGGTAAGTCCCAGAGCTGAAGGTTCTAGAACCAGTGTTGCTAACTCTAGTTTGCTGCCTCTTGACCAGGTCAGGAATCCAGCTCTCAGAAATTGTCAGCATCAGGAAGAGGTGTTCTCTGTGGGCTGTGATCCACCAGCCCTTGGAGTTTGGAGGAGGAGGTGGAGGTGGAATAGTAAATGCTTGCACCTGTTCTCACCACCTCCCAGCTGGGCTTTTCATCTGCCAACACCTGTGACTTAGTATCTGCTGTTGAGTTCATTGGTGAAGGGGCAGAGGAGGGATGGCCCCAAGCTAATTGCTTGGATCCTTATCCCCTTGCTTCTTCAGTTTCTCCAGAAATAATTTTTGAGAGACAGTCAACAGCTTTTCTTCATGTTCCTGCTTTTTCCTTATGTTCCAGCAACACGTCTCTTCCCTCTGCTCCGTAAGCAGGAGAATCTAGTTCCTATCCCCAGTCCTTTGCAATTCTCCATGCCTGGAATGTTCTTCCCACGGATCTTTAATGCCTGGCTCCTGCTCATGAATCTCATCTCACAGTAAATGTTACCTTTGCAGAAAGATCTGTCTCGACACTATATTTAAAATAGCCACCGTCTGGATGCTACATTTCATAGCACTTATTATAATTTAACGTTGTTGTGTTTACTGGCTATCTTGTCCCATTAGAATGTAAATCCCTTGGAGTATGTATTCCATTTCTCTTTTTTGCTATGCTAGGGTCATAGTCTAGTGGAATACGTAGAGACTAGTAAATATATAATGGGTTTTGAGGAATAAATGAACCGCCAAATGAATAACATAGCACATACGGCCATGGCTTATCCTGTTTTCTCTCTATTTTTAACTTCTTCTTAAACATTCGACATGAAGATTGGGCTATGTTTAAAGATTTTCTTTTCTAGTTTAAATTCTTTTTCCTTTTTAATTGTCTTCTAGGAGAGTTCCTCAGTGTAATCTTCTATGTTCACAAGTGTATTTTACATTTGTGTCTGTGCTACTTTTATCTTTGGTATTATGTGGCATACTAGGTCATGGGACCATATTCTAAGTTTTCAAATCTATAATTAAAACATTTTGTTATGACAATAATGACATTTTTTTTGATAAATGTGATATCATATTCTTTGGTTTTAGATAGAGATTAAATACAAGTTAACGCTGTATGTTCTTTAGCTAGCGTATGTCACAATAATGAGTTGCCAAATAATGTTTCACAACTATTTCTTTCTTTCCCACCACAAGCCTGTAAAGTGGATGGGGTGTGAATTCCCATTTTTCAGATTAGGGAAGTAAGGTTCAAAGAGGTGAAGTGAGTAGGTGGCAAATCTGAGATCTGAATACTAGTCTTCAGTTGTTACCTAGTGTGGTTGATTTCCTCACCAAACAGGTTTGTCGCTTTGTATATGTCATATTATTAGAGCAGAGATTTTGGAATTGCTCTCATCATCCCTAAAAGGTGTTTAGCTTTGTTGGCTTATCAGTATAGAAAACATTTAAAATAAGAACAGCAACAACAATAATAAATGGCCAGGATATGTTTGGTACTGTTCTAAGAGCTGTATGTGTGTCAATACATTTAAATATCTTCATAATCCTGAGAATCTGGTAATATATGCATTTTACAAATGAGGACTCGACAGCATAGAGTGGTTAAGTAACTGTCCCAAATCACACAACTAGTAAGTGGCAGATTTAAAATTATGAACCCAGCAATCTGGCTCTTAATCATTACTGTAATCTATAATACTATAAAAACTTTATTGGAGCTTATAGTTTACAGAGAGCTTTCATATCCACTGTCTACTGGACCTTATGACTACTCTGTAGAGAAGGCAGGCAGGCTTTGACAAACAGTTTTCTAAATATCAGAGAAGTGACTTGGCCCACCTCACCCACATAGCAGGTGTCTGAAATCTTACTGAAATGATTTCTTTTGAAATTAGACTATATCTCTGTTCTTGGACCATGTTTTATTATTCATTATTTTGTTAGCTCACTGCAACCTCCTTATTATATTTTCCTTCTCCACTGTATTATACTGTTGTGGGCTTAAAACATTAATCGATTTATGTATCTGAGGAATATCTTCTCTCTTACATTTTGATGTTCCTTGATTATGTCTCTTGCAGTTGAATTGTGATGATTTCAAGCAAGGAGAAGGGCCTGGGGATTTTATCTGTACCCTTGGTGGAACAGCTGTCTGTGGCACAGATGGGAAAACCTACAGTAACAGATGTGTGCTGTGTGCTATGAATGCGTGAGTATTCTCCGAAGGTTTTCTCCCTGAAGCATGTTCCCTGTATAGTTATGACACAGTTTTTGTACATCTTTAAGGTATCAATTCATTTTGTGGGAGTTAGCCATCTATAAATTATTAGGATCACTTCTTTTACTATTCTTAAGAGAAAAAATACGTATGTAATACAACACTCTATATTTAACAAAGCACACTTGTGTGCGATTTATCAGATGGTTAACACTTTCTGTGAAGTAGACAGATATCTGATATATCTGTAGCTGTATACACATACACACACAATTATATATTTATATATACATATACACGGGCTTCCCTGATAGCTCAATTGGTATTGAGTCCACCTGCAATGCAGGAGACCCTGGTTCAATTCCTGGGTCGGGAAGATCTGCTGGAGAAGGGATAGGTTAACCACTCTAGTATTCTTGGGCTTCCCTTGTGGCTCAGCTGGTAAAGAATCCGCCCGCAATGCGGGAGACCTGGGTTGGATCCCTGGGTTGGGAAGATCCTTGGAGAAGGGAAAGGCTACCCACTCCAGTATTCTGGCCTAGAGAATCTCATGGACTGTATAGTCCATGGGGTCGCAAAGAGCTGGACACGACTGAGCAACTTGCACTTCACTTCACTTCACTTCATACATATACACATCTATCTGTTTTCTTTCTACCTATCTATTTAGGTATATCTTTTTTTCATAGAGAATTATTTAATCATCAAAAGATACTTACTTACTAAATTCTCAGTAATTTATCATATTAAGGTAATGGGGCTTAATGCTTAACCCCGTCCCATCTACTCAGTGTTCACCATATATAGCTAAAGCATCTCATTGCCCTGCATTTTGTCCTTGTTCAATTCTTACTCCACCCTCAGCGCTAGGTTTGGTTATCAGTTGTCTTCAGCCAACAAGACGGCATACCTGCTTTGCAGGTTCTGGCTTATGATCTCCGTCTCGAATTGGCTGCTCTTCAGTTTTAGCAAATACAACAACCAATGTTTGAGAAGGCTAATTAGAGATGCTGATAAATATTCAGTCTTGAGGTCTACAAGCTTTGTCCCTCCTTATAATGAATATTTTTACCAAGCACAACTGAATTAAATCACTCTGATCTTTCACATGATTGCATTTTCAGAAATACACACTAAAACTGTATCTTCAACTTTCACCAAGGGTCAACATAAAGAAACAGAAAGCAAAAATAGGCACAGAAAGAACAAGTTGTTATACAAGTTGTTATTAGGAGTGCATTTGTAACACCACTATGACCACACTGTGTATTAGTTCTGACCTTGTTTTATGTGGGGAATCTTACCATGTTTTGTGTGGAGAGCTTATTTGAGCCTCTCATTTCTGGTATATGACTTTTTGATTATACAGTGAGAATCAGCTTGCTCACTGCATTTCCTTCTTAGCTCTGTCTGCTAAGAAACTCTGTAATGTCACTGGAATTCAATTTTTATATTTTCCTTCAGCTGATACCTTTTGGTATGATTTTTTTCCTATCAGTTTTAACTACTTAGTTTTTTTAAATTTTATTTTTATTATATTTTTATTGGTATATAGATGCTACAGATCTTTTTAGAATAGAAAATGTATCTTATATTTGTGCTACTATGTTCTCAGGCATGCTTTTAATGCTCTGTTAGGCAGAACAATATTAATTAGGGCCTTATGTATTTCCCATGAAAAACAAAATATTATCATAACCCCAATAAAGAATGGTAGAAAGTCTGAATCTTACCTCCAACATGCTCTCCAAATTTCTTTGACTGTAATTTATAGAAATGGGATTTCATTAGAAAGAGTAAGTAAAGGATTCAATGTGCTACCTATTTTCAAAAGCAAAGGAGGATCAAAATACAATGAACAGAAACTGCATATGCTGAGAAGTTCCATGATATTAAACTGCTGTGTCTACTAACTTTGAATTCCAGTGAAACCAGAGCTCAAGTTGGCATAAAAAGCGAAGGAGAATGTGAGAACACTAAGCCAGAACAGGTGAGGACAAATGTCAGAATGGGGGGAGACATGGGGGGACTGACTGTGACAAGAAAGAAGATGCTCTCTTCTTCCTTCTTTGATGGACGTGTTTGGAAAGAACGAATTCTTGCTGCACCGGAAGTAGAATACTGCTCATTTAGATGAAAAGCAACTGATAGCTCCTGAAACTGGAGTGGATTACTTTGGTAGTTAGACCTTTCATCTCTATTTCTGCTTTCTATGAAGAAAAGAGAAAAGAAAAGGAGGGAAGGAGGGAAAGAAAGAAGCTACATGTGTTGTACAAAGGGATCTACTTCAGCTACTGAACCTGAGTAGAAACCCCTGTCACTGACAGTCAGGATCTCAGGCAGATTACTCAACCACACTTTACCAGTGTTTCCATATCTACAACGAGAATTGGACCACATACCTTCTTTTGATGCTAAAATTCTGTGAGCCTGTGATAATAGGGGAAGTGAGTGAGTGTCTCGTACACCTCACACTTGATTTTTTATAGTTGGATGATTTTCCCAAGTCAAAATCTGGTGACCTTCCAATATGCAAGTGCAGCACTTGAGGTTACCTCCACCGAGACATTTAACACATTGTATTTTTTTTTCTTCATATTCATTTAAACTATATTTTTGTCATTTTTAAAATTGAAGTACAGTTGATTTACAATGTTGTATCAGTTTCTTCTGTACACCAAAGTGATTCAGTTACACACACACACACACATTCTTTTTAATATTCTTTTCCATTATGGTTTATCATAGGATACTCAATACAGTTCTCTGCAGCACACTGTATTTTAAAAGTCTCTTTGTATCATCCAGTAGATTGTGAACGAGTTCAGGGCAAGGACTGTGTTCTACCTTGGTTCTAGCACATCACAGGCTATCCACGTTTACTAACAAATGAATAAACAAGTAAATGAGCTCTATAGTGAACCATGTGAATTACACAGCACTTAATGACCTGCTTCTACACACTGGCACTGCTCCAGGTAGCTAGTGTGTCCTGGGCAGAGGGCCACTGGGCTCTATAAAATTTCTGAAGACAGTGTGGTAAGCATTACCATCAGAATGGTAAATGTCAAGTTCCTTTCTCTGTTCTTCAGGATATATGTAGTGATTTTCGGCCTTATGTGAAGGATGGAAGACTTGGATGCACAAGGGAAAATGACCCAGTTCTTGGTCCTGATGGAAGGACGCACGGCAACAAGTGTGCAATGTGCGCCGAGCTTTTGTAAGTATCCTTACCCCCTTGCAGGCTCGCAGGTGAGTCTGTTGAGAATGCACTTGGTTGCTGTTCTGAGAACCACCCCACAGAGCAAGAAAGTCCTTTTCCTGAAGCATGTTATCCTTGATCTTTATAAGGTGAAATGGTCCCTGCTTCCACAGTGTCTTCTTCTCTTTTTAATTCATATTATCTGCTAATGTTTCTTAAAAGGAGTGGATAAAGTGGTTGTACTAGTTATCTAATTCAAGACTGTTCATTTGTTTAATGATAATGATTTACATGATAGTGTTGTTTAAGGCACAATATTTCAAAATTTAAAAGGTGCTCTCTTCTGGAATAATCTAAATAAGTCATTTGACATGCACTGCTTTATTCAGGCATGTGTAGATAATCTTTCTGAAAATGGCAGTTGAAAATAATTATGTCGTGTGCCTAAATGTATTAGTTGTATAAAAGGTGGGGTGGGCTTTGTGAAAGGGAAGAACTCTTGGGTTAATCTTTCTCTCAGTGCTTGATGCTACCCTGAACACTGAGCCCCAGATATGAATAAGATCCAGTTAGTCTTTAATATTCTGGCTGTTAAACAAAGCACAGACTCTAATCTGTGTGTTAGAAAGCCTTAAATGCTCTGTTTACATTGTTGGATCTTTAAAATCAGGACAGAGAAAGACTCAACAGATTAAAGAACTTTGCACCTGTCTTTGAAAATCACAGTATGCTACTGTAGAATTCAGGCCTTCCCTGGTAGCTCAGCTGGTAAAGAATCTGCCTGCAACGCAGGAGACCCAGGTTCAATTCCTGGGCCAAGAAGATCCCCTGGGGAAGGGATAGGCTATCCACTCCAGTATTCTTGGGTATCCCTGGTGGCTCAGACTATAAAGAATCCGCCTGCAATGCAGGAGACCTGGGTTCGATCCCTGGGTTGGGAAGATCCCCTGGAGAAGGGCATGGCAACCCACTCCAGTATTCTTGCCTGGAGAATCCCCTTGGACAGAGGAGCCTGATGGGCTACAGTCCATGGGGTCACAAAGAGTCAGACATGACTGAGCGACTAAGCACAGCACATTGTGGATTTCAAGGGCGTGTCCTCTCAGGTTTACAAAGCAGAGACTAACTGGTTTCCAGACAGGAAATCATCCTCATTTCCACTTTTTTATCTACAAGGCATGTACTTTTAGTGCTCAAACCTGCCTTAATTCTGTGATTTTGTGTTTCTTTTCATTCCCTAGCTAAAAAAGAGAATTTGACCTCCTTGACTCCTGGTTGGTTTCTTGCTCCATAGAACTAAGATAATCATGCCTATTTCTAAGATAAAATTGCAATTATATAATAGATCTGAAAGGATTTCCAAGCTTTGTTCAATGTAACTTTTTAGTGACAAGGGTGCTTCTACATGAAGACAAACAAATACTTTACAAGGTATAAAAAGCTATACATAAGGGTGTGTTTAACAACATGTACTTCAGATGCTTAGTTCGGTTTCATGCTTGTCACAGGATTGTTTTAAAGCTCTTGGTTCTGCTTGTTAAAGCAAGTTTTCCTGACAGTCATATGTTTGTCAATCAAGTAGTCACACCCATCCAATTTTACAGAACAAAGCTTCTAATTGACTGTCGGTGAGTCAGTTTCACACCCACCCTTATCTCTGGCAATTTTCTGGCTCAAACATTTGAGACAGGGGAAAGCTTGTCTCATGTAAGTGGATGGGTTTAGCAAGCTAGAGCACAGGGTATAGAACTGCTTAGCACAGAACTGGACATTGAAAATCTGATACAGTCATAAATCAATCAACTGTTTTCTTAACAGCTTAAAAGAAGCTGAAGAAAATGCCAAGCGAGAAAATGAAACTAGAATTCGACGTAGTGCTGAAAAGGTAAATTTCTCATCAACATAATTTAGTTCCTGTGGACATAAATATTAACAACTTATACTTGAACCTTTAAGGTAATTCAGTAATGTCACGGTCCATTATTATATTGAGCTTTTTTCCTTAAAGTTCCCCAAGTTGAATTCCTGCTATACTACTCCTAGAATAATCTTCCTAGTATATTAATCATTAGATTCAACTTTAAAATAGCTTTTCCCACCTAAAGCTCAAAATGTGCAATTTCTGTCCTTACTTAAAAAAAAAAAAAAAAAAAGACAAAATTTATACAAATTAAATACTATTTCATTTCCACCAGTCTTCTCTTTGGCTTAAATTACTTTTGCTTTGACTAGGTTAGTTTAAAAGGCAATATAATATAAATTTGACAGAAATAACTTTAAAACAATTCCAGAGTCTTTTCAACAGTATATTCACTGGTGTCTTCATTGTATAATCCTACTAATGCAAGTTAGTTATTCATTTTTCCATTATGGTTATTATGTTCAGAGAGGCCTGCATTTATAAAGGTCATGCTTCTAATTAAACAAAAACTTCAAATACTGATATTGTGGTTTTTAAAATACCTTTAAAATTAAGGATTTTTCAAATTATTTGATGATTTAGCTTTTCAATCTAATATAAAAAAATTATTCTTTTTGTTAATTGAATACTCACTGTAGGCAACGTAGCCTGGATTTCTTAAATCACCAAGGTTATTAAACTTTACTGTCAATGAAAATGATGGTAGTTATTTTGGTAATAAGGTTCCCTGGTGGCTCAGTGGTAAAAAAGCCACCTGCCAATGCAGAAGACATGAGTTCAATCCCTGGGTTGGGAAGGTCCCCTGGAGAAGGAAATGCCAACCCACTCCAGTATTCTTGCCTGGAGAATTCCCATGGACAGAGGAGCCTGGCAGGCTACAGTCCATGGGGTCACAAAGAGTCAGACACGACTGAGTGACCAAACAACAACAAAGTCTTTTGCTGAAAAGTGAGGACACTTGAGTTTTAGTCCTGCTCTGAGTGTGTCAAACTGAGCAACTCATCTCTTCTGTCCATGTCTCAATTTTCTTATTAGTAAAATATGGAGGCTGGGTAAATGATTTAAATCGCACCCTCCTGTTGGATTCCAATTCTGTGTCCTGCGCTCTTTTGTGCTAATATAAGGATACTATTTTTGCGGGTTGTAGGGCCTGTATTTTCCTAAAGGGACACGCAGGTCCAATTCTTGGTAGTTAAGAGCTGAACTTCCACTTTATAATGCAATTCAACGGATCAAATGTCCCACCCTAAATAGGGCACTCAGAGTTTAAGAAACACAGAACACTCGTAATTATCAATACTTTGTTCAACACTCACTGAGATTTCAAAAACACTTCTTTTGTGGTGGTTGTTAAATGTCAGTTTAACACTTTGGGTCATCTTGTGAGATCAATTTTGCATTACTTCATCAACAGACAGTTCCTTTTCCCTTGTCTTTCATCCTGTCTCAGCTACTTTTCCTTCTTTTACTCTCAATGGCTGGGGTCATTGTTTTGATGGGGTCACTAGATGTGATTTTGTTGAATGGGACTGCATTAGAGTGATGGCTCAGTATTTACCCCATGATTAACCTGTCAGTGGGTTGATCACACAGTATGTGTTTAGAATCTCCTTGGATGAATCATAACTTATAAACTGAAATTATCATTGTTTCTTTTATGGGAACCATTGAGCATTAATTTTATTACGATGCTATGATTATCAGATGACAGTCTTCTGTGTCTGTATTCCTAGATTGTTACAATCAGGAAGTTGAGAGCATACCTATTACTCCTCCAAAAACAAGTATCTTCTCATTAGATTCTCTTTTAAAGTATTCTAGTGAAATGTGAGTTATTTTTTTAAAATTAGAGAATACTAGATCTAGGAAAGGTCCTAAAGAGCAGCTGTTCTGAAAACCTCCTTTGTGTTGGTAGTGAGACTGAAGTCTCAAAGGTGAGGCGACTTTGCTATGGTTTCCCAGTGAGTTAGAGCCACAATTTAATTTCACTTCTGACTTCAAATCACATTCTTTTATTAAATAAGGTTTTTAATTGAAGTATAATTAACATACGGTATCACATTAGTTTCAGGTATGCGTCATAGTGATTCGATATATACATATATATGCCAAAATAGTTTTATTTAATTATATATATTATAAATATATAAAAAGTTTAAAATATATATTTATTCCAAAACATTACTTATAGACATCATTATTCATATATACATATATATATGCCCTCACCAAATAGAATTATATATATATATGTGCACAAACATATATATACACATATATATATATATTTATGTGTATACATTTATGGCCCTCATCTAATAGAATTTTGAAAACACAGAGAGAAATACTGAAAATACTGAAAAATACTGAAAGCATCAATCAGGAAATTTGTGGATATAGACTTCTTCCGAATTTGGGGATTAAGTCGCAACCTTCTTAGGTTTTCTAAATAGATATATCTACTACTGTGGTGTTGGAGAAGACTCTTGAGAGTCCCTTGGACTGCAAGGAGGTCCAACCAGTCCATTCTGAAGGAGATCAGCCCTGGGATTTCCTTGGAAGGAATGATGCTAAAGCTGAAACTCCAGTACTTTGGCCACCTCATGCGAAGAGTTGACTCATTGGAAAAGACTCTGATGCTGGGAGGGATTGGGGGCAGGAGGAGAAGGG
The DNA here is from genome assembly GCF_019923935.1 of Bubalus bubalis. NCBI lineage: Eukaryota > Metazoa > Chordata > Mammalia > Artiodactyla > Bovidae > Bubalus > Bubalus bubalis. The sequence continues at coordinate 51,843,111 of NC_059165.1, read as the reverse complement.
GACGACAGAGAATGAGATGGCTGGATGGCATCACTGACTCGATGGACGTGAATCTGAGTGAACTCTGGGAGTTGTTGATGGACAAGGAGGCCTGGCGTGCTGCGATTCATGGGGTCGCAAAGAGTCGGACACGACTGAGTGACTGAACTGAACTGAACTGAACTACTGTGGGCAAGAATCCCTTAGAAGATATGGAATAGCCCTCTTAGTCAGCAAGAGTCCGAAATGCAGTACTTGGGTGCAATCTCAGAAACCACAGAATGATCTCAGTTCATTTCCAAGGCAAACCATTCAGTGTCCCAGTAATCCAAGTATATACCCCAACCACTAATGCTGAAGAAGCTTAAGTTAAACAGTTTTATGAAGACCTACAAGACCTTCTAGAACTAATACCAAAAAAAAAAAAAAAAAAAAAAGATGTCCTTTTCATCATAGGGGATTGGAAAGCAAAAGTAGGAAGTCAAGAGATACCTGGAATAACAGGAAAGTTTGGTCTTGGAGTACAAAATAATGCAGGACAAAGTCTAACAGTTTTGCCAAGACAACACTCTGGTAATAGCAAGAGACGATTCTGCACTGTGACTTAGGTCAATACCTAAGTCAGATTGATTATATTTTTTGTAACCAAAGATAGAGTAGCTCTAAACAATCAGCAAAAACAGGACCAGGAGTTGACTGTGGCTCAGATCATGAACTCCTTATTGCCAAATTCAGGCTTAAATTGAAGAAACTAGGGAAAACATTAGGCCATTCAGATATGACCTAAATCAAATCCCTTACAATTATACAGTGGAAGTGACAAATAGATTCAAGGGATTAGATTTGATAGACAGTGTGCCTGAAGAACTATGGACAGAGGTCCATAACATTGTACAGGTGGTGATCAAAACCACCCCTAAGAAAAAGAAATACAAAAGGCAAAATGGCTGTCTGAGGAGGCCTTAAAAATAGCTAAGAAAAGGAGAGAAGCAAAAGGCAAAGGAGAAAAGGAAAGATATATCCATCTGAATGCAGAGTTCCAGAGAATAGCAAGGAGAGATAAGAAAGCCTTTTTAAGTGAACAATGCAAAAAAATAGAATAGGAAAGACAATAGAAAAATAGAAGAATAGAAAAACAATAGAATAGGAAAGACTAGAGATCTCTTCAAGAAAATTAGAGATACCAAGGGAACATTTCATGCAAAGATGGGCACAATAAAGGACAGAAATGGTATGCACCTAATTGAAGCAGAAGAAATTGAGAATGAGTGGAAGAATACGCAGAAGAACTATACAAAAAAGATCTTAATAACCCAGATAACCATGATAGTGTGATCACTCCCCTAGGCCCAGACATCCTGAAGTGTGAAGTCAAGTGGGTCTTAGGAAACATCACTACAAAGATAGTAGAGGTGATGGAATTCCAGCTGAGCTATTTCAAACCATTAAAAATGTTGCTGTGAAAGTGCTGCACTCAGTATCCCAGCAAATCTGGAAAACTCAGCAGTGGTCACAGAACTGGAAAAGGTCAGTTTTCATTCCCAAAGAAAGACAATGCCAAAGAATATTCAAACTTCCACACAATTGCACTCATATCACATGCTAGCAAAGTAATGCTCAAAATCCTTCAAGCTAGGCTTTAACAGTGAAGTGAGAACTTCCAGATATACAAGCTGGATTTAGAAAAGGCTAAAAAGATCAAATTGCCACCATCTGCTGGATCATAGAAAAAGCAAGCGAATTCCAGAAGAAAACCTACTTCTGCTTCATTAACTATGCCAAAGCCTTTGACTGTGTGGATCACAACAAACTGTGGAAAATTCTTAAAGAGATGAGAGTACCAGACCACCTTACCTGCCTCCTGAGATATCTGTATGCAGATCAAGAAGCAGCAGTTAGGACTAGACATGGAATAACAGACTGGTTCCAAAATGGGACCAGTAATCATTTAGTATGTCAAGGCTGTATGTTGTCACCCTGCTTATTTAACTTATATGCAGAGTACATCATATGAAATGCCAAGCTGGATGGAGCACAAGCTGGAATCAAGATTGCTAGGAGAAATATCAGTAACCTCAGATATGCAGATTTCACCACCCTTATGGCAGAAAGAGAAGAAGAACTGAAGAACCTCTTGATGAAAGTGAAAGAGGAAAGTGAAAAAGCTGGCTTAAAACTCAACATTCAAAAAACAAAGATCATGGCATCCCATCCCATTACTTCATGGCAAATAGATGGGGAAACAATGGAAACAGTGACAGACTTTATTTCCTTGGGCTCCAAAATCACTGCAGACAGTGACTGCAGCCATGAGATTAAAAGATGCTTGCTCCTTGGAAGAAAAGCTATGACAAACCTAGACAGAGTATTAAAAAGCAGAGATATTACTTTGCCTACAAAGGTCCATCTAGTCAAAGCTATGTTTTTTCCCGTAGTCATGTATGGATATGAGAGGTAGATGATAAAAAAGACTGAGTGCCAAAGAATTGATGCCTTCGAACTGTGGTGCTGAAGACTCTTGAGAGTCCTTTAGACTGCAAGGAGATCAAACCAGTCAATCCTAAAGAAAATCAACTGTAAATATTCATTGGAAGGACTGATGCTGAAGCTGAAGCTCCAATACTTTGGCCACCTGATGGGAAGAGCCAACTCGTTGGAAAAGACCCTGATGCTGGGAAAGATTGAGGGCAGGAGTAGAAGGAGACGACAGAGGATGAGATGGTTGGTTTTCATCACTGACTCAATGGACATGATCTTGAGCAAACTCCAGGAGATGGCGAAGGACAGGGAATCCTGGAGTGCTGTAGTCCATGGGGTCACAAATAGTCAGACATGACTGAGCAACTGAACAGCAACAAAAGATAAAGATTAGTCTTGATGGCCCACAATTCTAAGTGAAAAGTGAAGAAAATTAGGTTCACTCTCTGAGGTTTCCACGTGCAGTGTTAGAAATGAGCACTGATGAGGAAGAGTAAATTAAAATGATCCACAGAGTGAAAAACAGAGTAAGCATACTGTTGGATGCCATCTTATTTCTTTTCCCTTGCAGATTATGCAGATTGTTCTTGACTTGTTCCTATTAAGCAGCTCTTAAATATCTTATCTCACAGATTCTATATTCTGCTTATTGGCAACATTTCTCTTGTCTTGGCTGCTGTGTTTTGTTATGTTCTTATTCTTTGGAACCCCATGACAGACCTTTTATTTTTTTCACAGATTTGAAAGTTAACAGTAACTATCTGATCTTAGAAAATATTTCCTCAGCCTGATTCTTTCCTAGGCTCTTTTACCTTTTAGTATATGAACCACACAGTAGATACAAGTACCAAGTAATTTGACAATATAATTTCTATTTTCTCATTAACTCCCCTTAATATATGTGTTTATTAGCACCTTCTGGATATAACATTCTTTGAAAATAAATACATGATGTACATTTTTCTAGGTTAAAGGGTAGAAAAGTGCGAAATGTAATTACTTGTCTTTTTTAAAGGATCTTTGCAAGGAATATGAAAATCAAGTGAGGAATGGAAGACTTTTCTGTACACGGGAAAGTGACCCTGTCCGTGGCCCTGATGGCAGGATACATGGCAACAAATGTGCCCTGTGTGCTGAAATTTTGTAAGTATAGATGTGGTTTCTTTGGAGTGACTCAAAAGGTGAAGTAAAGATTGACTAAAATGATGGGATAAGAACAGTGTTTATGGGAAGATTTGCTGTTGAGAACTTCTGAGCAATGTTATATCCTCTACAGATCATAATACCACCTAACAAGCAAGCTCTAATATTTCTTTTTTAATACAAGTGGATTCTAGTTTCCAGTGAGATGACTGGATCACAAAATACTTGTTACCATTTCTTCCCATCACCTTTGTAAGCCTTCTTGTGGGCTAGTCATAGTGTGTGTGTGCTCAGTCATGTCCCACTCTTTGCAAACCTATGTACAGATCGAGAGTTAAAAGTAGGCACCAGGACTGATTATTTTCCTTCAGTTATTACCACATTAGGGCTTCTCAAGTGGTGCAGTGGTAAAGAATCTGCCTGCCAATGCAGGAGACACAAGAGATGTGGATTTGTTCCCTGGGTCAGGAAGATCCCCTGCAATAGGAAATGGCAACCTGCTCCAGTATTCTTGCCTGGGAAATTCCATGGACAGAGCAGCCTGGAGGGCTATACAGTCCTTAGGGTTGCAAAAGAGTTGGACGTAATTAAGCAACTGAGCACACACATACATACATTCCCCCACTGTGGCAGAATAGATGGGATGCCCACAAAAAAATTCATGTTCATATGTGAACTAGATTAACTCTATCTTTTCATCTTGGATATCTGGCCCTGGGAAAAGAGCAGATCCCACAACACATAAATTAGGACATATATAAAGATGGCTCAGGAAAGGTCTCATCACACTTTCTTTCAGATCCTTGAACTCTATAAGCTCTTTCCTTTGAACTGCTAGTTCTTCTGTTGGTCAGCTAATGTCTCTTCTGTGTATTTCATATCAAAATTATACTTTCTTGGATAAGGTCTCTTAAAATCACTAATTAAATTCAATCTTTATAACATTTAATAGTTTTATAACAATCATAATAGTTTATATTTGTATAATTATTTCTAGTACTATCTATCGACTATCACTCTGCTCTACTGGTCTGTAAGTTCTAAGAAGATAGAATATGTGCTCATATTGCAAAGTACTCTATGCCCAGGGTGCTATCTAATGCTTGCCAGAAAATAATTACTAACCAAATGTTGAATAAATAATGGATGAATGTATGGACAAAGATCCTGGCTCTCAAGAAGCTTTTTTAAGGCTAACAGCAATACATGGATGTGTATGCACATGTGCACATGTGTATGCGTGCACACACACTCTGCCAAAGAGAATGAAAACTATCCTATAAGAGAAGAAAATCCAATATGAAAACACAGTAAAAGATGTATAACTCATTTCCATTCTGAGGTATGGGATGTCTTCTTAAAGAAGGTAGAATTTAAGTTGGGGGAGATTTAAAAGAGAAGATGACAAAAAAAAAAAAAAAGATTGCTACAATGGGAAGAAATGGCAAACAGCAAACTTGAAGGCAAAATGAAAGGGGTTCTTTGGGAAAATAGTAAAGATTTCAATTTAATCAGGGCTTTAGGGTGATTTGAAACTGTTTGTTCTAAAACTCAGGAACACTTAGTTGTTTGTTTCTACCTGCATCTAAATGACTGTTTTGCTGCTTGAAGATTCAAAACATCTATATTCATTCCCCTTTTCATTTCTGTCTCCAGCAAACAGCAGTTTTCAGAAGAAAAAAATAAAGCAGATGAAATCTTGAAAAAGGATAATGAAAAAGCTAAAAGAGATACTGAGGTAAGGATTAGTTTGATCAACTTAGTTATGACTTTTATAGGGTGTGTGTGTGTGCCTTTTACTCCAGAATGGAATGGCTACCTGCTCCAATATTTTGACCTAGAGAATTCTATGGACTGTATATAGGCCATGGGGTTGCAAAGAGTCGGACACAACCGAGCAACTTTCACTCACTCACTCACCATCTTAGCTCAGACACCTACCAGCTTTCCTTTGCACTGATGCATAGGCATCCTGCCTGGTCTCTGTACTTCTAGCCAGCATCCTCCTCAATCCTCAAGATTCATCTTCCATGTTGTTTTCAGAGTAGGAAACATCCACGAACCAATGGCATTATGGAAATCTAATGTTTAAAGTATACTGGGCCATTTCACTCCATGAAGAAACTCTACTTAACATAGCTCACTCCCTTAGTCCACCTTCTGTCTTCACATAACTCTTATTGTTAAGGTCTCAGTTTCAGTTGCTTTCTCCTTTCAATTCTGTGTTACAAAGGCCTTTTGATTTTAGCTATCAAATGCCCCCCAGCTATCCTTTTATGTTTCATTTTCAGTTTCTTCCTTCTTCTCTTTCCCTTCCTTCCCTCTCCCTCCCTCCCTTGTCTTCTAGAGTTTCCCTAACTTCAGTCTTTAGTCACCTAAACCCTCCACACATCTGACTGGACAAATTTTTTTATAACAAAAATCTGATTAGATTTTTCTCTGCTATAAATATTGTTTTCCTGTTTCCGATGAATAAAGTGCAGACGTCTTTTCAAAGTTTAGTGGTCTGTTTCTGACTTATCTTCAAATTCTCCTTTTGACCAGTTCCCAAACCTTCCTCTTTGTGTCCTGATAATTCTTTAGCCATTGTACTCATGGCTGTGATAGATTATCTGAAAATAACCTGTTCTTTTACACCTCTGGCTTTGCATATCATAATTCCTCCTGGAGTACATTTTTGCCACATTGTTTTCCTAGACACATTCTAAAGATACAACTCATGTATAAGTTCTTCTGTGAACTTCCTTGAATCATTCTTTCCTTTATGCTGGTGCACACTTAACTTTAGACATGTGTCATATCCCTTAGCTTTTCATATTGTAATCCCTTATCCTCTTCATTCAACATAAAAGGGCCAAATCACATTCATATTTAATCCCTCTAACTTAATACATTTGTTGAATACTTAAGTGAATGAATCTTTTAAGGAGAAATATCACAAATTTTAGAAAATTCTAAACCCCAAAAGTTTTATTTTTGATCCTTAATTCCTCTTTTCTAACATCTTTGATAAAGAATATCATACATTTATAAAGAATATCATACATTTATAAACAAAGAACCATCTCTAAACTGTCTGATTTCCATTATTCAGAAACTGTGCAGTGAGTATCAGGATCGTGCCAAGAATGGAGTACTTTTCTGTACCAGAGAAAACGACCCTGTTCGTGGACCAGATGGGAAAATGCATGGCAACCTGTGTTCCATGTGTCAAGCCTTCTAGTGAGTATAGACTTTTAGAATGTTGAGGAGTAAAAGGATCCTACAGTAATTTAATAGAACTAGCCTGTTTTCAGAACTGGGGACGGAGCTACAGAAGTTACACGGAGAATGTTAATAATAGAGGCGGGAGTACGTATCTAGAGCTATTTATGCCAAGATGTCTGTTTCCCCCAACATCTATTCCTTCGCACTGGAACATCCTGATTTACACAAATATCAAATTCTCCTACTGCTGAAGCTTCATATTGTGAACCTGTTGTACAAGTTTATAGGCATTTAGTCTTCCCCAAATTAACACATAAACTGCAGAAATTGATTATTAAAGTTGCCCATGAAACATCCATGAACTCATAAAATAACAGTACATGTTGCTTTTTATACTGTGACATTTCTCAGTAAGTTATAATTGAGTTTGGTTTCAAAATCTGGGATTGGGCTCAGTTTATTTGATTGAGTTCAGATTAAGTAGTTCACTATATTTAGTTTGACCTTTTGCTTTGACTGACAACCATGTATAGTTGAAATACCATCAGTTAACTGTACATATCATACAATTCCATTGTAGAGAACAAATAGGCTCATTTGGCTTATCAAGGTATGGCCATTATTAATCTTTTTCTATCCATCCTACATTTCCTTATAGAGAACACAGTCCTGAGTAGGCAGTACATATAAATTGAATGAATAAATCTAGGGTATACATGAGGTGGTAGATTGAACATAGACTTGAGGAAAGTTCTTGGTTAGCTGTGGTCATGTCCTGAGATCACAAGCAAAGCCCTCACTACTTCACCTTGTCTCTGAAACAAGGGGACCAGTCGGTGGGCTTTGTTAAGGCCACTTTCAGCCTCCAGGGGTAATGTCACCAAGCTAGTAGTTTTGGTATCTCCTTGATGAATGCTGATGATGTTCCTTTTCTGAGCGTGGTCAATAAAGGTAATTTTCAGAAAGCAAGTCTCCCAGTATTGCTATCTTTATTTCAATGTTAAACAGAAACTATGAAGAAGATAAGGTACTTTACCACAATGGAGGCTGTTGTGTGCTGTTTCTCATTAATATGTAGTGATAAAGGGGCCACGTTGCTCCTTCCTAAGGATGGAGGACAGATTAGCAGTGCAGGAACATGGAGAAGCCATTGCCTGGGTTTGGTTCTATGGATCTGTCCTTTTTCCACCCCCTCATTCAGCCAAGCAGAAGCTGAAGAAAAGAAAAAGGCTGAAGCAAAAGCAAGAAGTAAAAGAGAATCTGGAAAAGCACCCTCATATGCAGTGAGTAGACTATAATTTGAACACACTTCAAAGAACCTAAATGCTGGCATACTGCCCTGCAAAAATCCCCAGAAAACCTTAACCCTTCAATCTAGAGATGACATTGAGATGCATGCTATGCAGACTGATCAATTCTTGCTGCTTCAGAGACTAACTCTGTACAATGAAAAGGACTTATTTGCAGTCTGGGGAAAAAAAAATGAGTACTAGTTCTACTTTTATCATGTAACAGACTGGACTAGCTTTTGCTACTCAGTTTTCAGAGACACTTGGTGTGTATTTTCTACAGGTGAATTTTTGAAATTTCACCTCTGAGTTGGGTTAAAAAATACCTTGTACACCTGGAAAAAACATGGTTTTTACCTTTGAAATGCTACAATATTCATTTTCATGGACCTATGTAAGTTATTTTAAATGATAAAAGTCGAATCCTCCTTTTCTAATTTTTTTTTTCCTTATCCAGCCATTCTCCCTAACACAGCTGGACTAAAGTTTCAAAATATCAACCAGATCATAATACTTATCTTCTTAAAATGCACAAATAACTCATTATCAACTGAAGGATGCATTTTAGTCTCCTTAGCTCTCTTATTTGGCTCCGTACTGCTGTTCAGAAATTCACATGCTGCTATATATGCCATGTAGTCTCCAACATGTGCCCCTCAGCTCATTTTAGCAATCTCAAATGTATATTTCTCAATCTATTTCTTAACCAGGAAAATCCTACTTACTCTTCAAAGTCTCACTCAAATTATTGTAATTCCCAGAAAACATCTTCCCTGATTTCCACAATCAGATTTCATGGTCCCAACATTTGGGTTCTCAGATTTTCTTGGACCTGTATGTGTGTACTTGTTTCATCCTATGTCTAGTAGAGTTTACTTGCCTCCCTCTTTTATTATGCATCCTCTGATGTCTTGTTTGTTTCCGTCTCTTAGCAAATCATGAGTTTTGCTCCTTGAGTTGAATTTTATATTTGAGAGAAACACAACTAAAGTCCTGGACTCAAAAGATTAGTTTCTACCAGTGGAAATGCTTTGAACTTCTGCTTTGAATGGGGATGAAATGTATTTCTAGATTACCTTCTCTATTTTGGCAGGAGGTATGCAGTGAATACCGCCAGTTTGTGAGAAATGGGAAACTCCCATGCACCAGAGAGAACGATCCTGTACAGGGCCCAGATGGGAAGATGCATGGCAACACCTGCTCCATGTGTGAGGCCTTCTTGTGAGTAGAGCAGATGCTGGGAAAATGAGGGAGGGTTCTGCCCTTTCTGCTTCATCTCTCTCTTTGGGAGCTTTATTCTCTTTCTTAAATTGTGTCTGTTCTTGTCAATGGCGTTTGTATGTGTGTGTGTGGCACATTTTAGCACAATGTTGTAAGAATCCAAGAATGATTCTTGCATATCACTTGCTGGTTGAGTTCCCATGGGAGTGTAAAATGATCTGAAACAAGGATAACACCCTTGTGGAGTGGGATATGAAATCATCAGAAATCATGTGACAGATCACTAGCAAACATACCAATATGCCCAAGAGTGCATACATAGTTCATAATTTATATCAACTGTAATAATCAAATATTTGAGTACTTTACATCACTTTAAATCTGGATAGTCTAGAATTCTTACTCATTTCTCTTTAAATGACTCTCTTTTAGCCAAGCAGAAGAAAAAGAAAAGAAAAAGAAGGAAGGTGAATCAAGAAATAAAAGACAAACTGAGACCACACCTTCCTTTGAGGTAAGAGGACCTTCTGCAACAAGTCAGAGGCATATGGACCTGGGATCCATAGGTGGCATTCAGGGCACCCATAAATTCTCTAAAACCGTATGAAACACGAATACAGTTTGTGTTTGTGTATTTGTTTATATGTGTGCATGCACACATGTGCATAGATAACTGTTTCTAGGTTGAGGGTCTATAACTTCCATCATTTAAAATTGCTTGTGTCCTCAAAGTTATTCTAAAATTTACCAACTGATGAACCCAATTTGAGAAAAAAAGTCTAAACTTCAGGATTTTTTGCAATCTGATCCAACTTGTGTTCAACAGCTCAGACTTCCCTCCTTGATTTCACAGGAGCTGTGCAGCGAATACCGCAAATCCAGGAAGAATGGACAGCTTCTCTGTACTCGAGAGAACGATCCCGTCCAGGGCCCAGATGGGAAGATACATGGCAACACCTGCTCCATGTGCGAGGCCTTCTTGTGAGTACAGCCCAGGGCTTCTGAGGCTTGGGGGCAGGGAACTGCTAAGGGAAGTTTTCAAATAATTGTGAATAATACATTTTCCACTTAGGCATAGCTAGCCTTTTTTTCTGTGTCACATTTAAATGAACTGAAAAACAAAAACAAAACAAATCCAAAACTGAAAAACAAATGGAGAATTTTTAGATGATAACTTCTGTGATGCAAAGAATACATAATTATTTCAGGACATTTCAGAAAGAACTTTTTTTCAGAGCAGAGACTACTCTGTGAAAACCACACTAAATGCTTTTAGTTTTATGAAGGATTATTAACTGAGAGAGGAAATACATGAGATTATATACATTGATATCATTATGGAATACAGCGGATTTTAGGAATTTTTTGTTTTGGTTCACTATTTTTCTTTCTACTCATTCTGTGTGACCGCAAGCAACAGGATTAAAACTGATGAGAGATACAGGGAGACAGATTTGGATACAACATGAAGATGAACTCTGCAATAGTTAGAGAAGGACTGCTTCAGGAATGATGATTTTATTGTGCAGGAGTTCAATACCCCATTATAGGGACTAAAGTATGACTCTATTCTCAATAGACAACGTGGTATGTCCTCTTAAACCGGAGTCAATGATTTTCCTTAAGTCTTTTGCTCTTTGTCCCAAGGGATACTCTATTTTCTATATGCCTAGAATTTCTGAAGGAGAAGGCAATGGCAACCCACTCCAGTACTCTTGCCTGGAAAATCCCATGGATGGAGGAGCCTGGTAGGCTGCAGTCCATGGGGTCGCTAACAGTCGGACACGACTGAGCGACTTCACTTTCACTTTACACTTTCATGCATTGGAGAAGGAAATGGCAACCCACTCCGGTGTTCTTGCCTAGAGAATCCCAGGGATGGGGGAGCCTGGTGGGCTGCTGTTTATGGGGTCGCACAGAGTCGGACATGACTAAAGCAACTTGGCAGCAGCCACAGAATTTCTGAAAGGACTCAGTCATTCCATCTCCCCTAGCTGAGAGCAATATAACCCAGGAGATTTGTCCCATAGTGTGAGAGAGCCATGGAAACATTAAAAAAATCTGTTACATGGAAATCATGACAATGACCATATAATTATCATAACCAACATTTATTGAATGCATATAATCAGCATATACTTGTTGAGGGCTTTGCTGCCCAGTCTCATTTAATCTTTACAACAACCGTATGTAATGGGTTTGGTATTATCACAAGTTATAGATGAAAAAAAATTAAGGCCCAGAGAAGATGAGGATGATATAAATTTTGGCACAGGAAAAATGAAGAAAATGATAAGATTTCTCATTGTTTTGGTAGTAACATTTACATGTATTTAGGCTTATTTCAGTCTATTCTTGATATTAATCTTTCAGAGATGAGGAAGTAAGACTGCCACCTAATGGTCATCTCTGCTCTTTCCTCTAACTACATTATGAAAGGGAAATATGTTACATCTTACAGACAATTTACACTCATCATAGTAAAGTTTGGATCAGTTTTCAAATAATGAAGTTTAAGAAACTCCACAATTTTGGAGCTATTTTAGTTAGTTTCTTCCATCAATGTAAAAATTCTTTATTCAATTAAAGTTTTATTATCTCATATTTTAAGGATATGTTAGCAAAGGCTATTGCCTTTCTTAAGAATCATGCTTTCCTCCATAGTCATTTCTTGCACACTTTAATAGCATATACAAATAGAGTTCTCAACTTTTTAAGTTTTAATTTGATCAATAAGAATTTATGCTGATTGTAACATATAAAATTATTTTTGTCTCTATATGATTGAATTATCTGCATTATAGATCAAATTATGCTCTAGACTGAGCATATTAAACTCAGTTTGCAACACTGTTACTTTTCCAAAAGGGCTAAAAGCTGTTACTCTCATTTAAACATATGCCTGTTCTTGGAGAGTTAATTTTCAATAATGCTGATAATGCTGATGATATTGATCACTTTTATCAATCCCTTTATTATATACCAGATACTTATTCTCATTGCTTGGCTATGTATCAACTCATGTAATGCTCACACAGTCCTATGAGAGAAGTATTCTTATTACTTCTCCTATCCTTCCACTCTATCTCCCGCACTTAAAGATGACAAAGACACAGACAGGTTGACACTTTCTGTGTTTCTTGTTCAATTTTGCTGCAGAGTCTTTCTTCTTAATCATCATGCTATACTCCTCCCAGAAGCTAAATATTACCACTTTATAAAGAGTTTTTTTTTGGAGGGGGACTTCCTTGGTGGCTCAGACAGTAAAGAATCTGCCTGCAACGCAGAAGACCCAGGTTCAATCCCTGGGTCTGGAAAATCCCCTGGAGAAGAGAATGGCAACCCACTCCAGCATTACTGCCTGGAGAATTCCATGGACAGAGATGCCCAATGGGCTACAATCCATTGAGTAGCAAAAAGTCGGACATGACTGAGCCACTAACGCCTTGACTTGCATGAAGAGTTTTGTACCTTTTGCAAATGCAAAAGAATCAGCAAGTAATAAAGTCCTATTGCAAGTTATTTGCTGAGAAGCTAAATAAGTTTCCTTGTTAATTAAGTGATTATTTCTTGAATACCATTCTCTTGAGATGAAATAAATCATTCTAATTATTACCCAATAAAATGACACCTACTATAACTGGATCATTGGAGTTGCTTGAGAATAATGAAAGCAACGAATGATCAACCAGTGAGTGTTAAGAATCTACCATATTAAGATTCATTTCTTTTCTCTTTTTTCCTATTTCTTACAGTCAGCAAGAAGACAGAGCAAAAGCAAAGACTAAAAGAGAAGATGCAAAGGTAATTTTCTCACAAGTTCTTATATTATACCCTGACATGATTTCTCTACAATAACACTCTAGGTATCTCATTAGCGTAAATGCTCCCCTGTTTAATTTTTATGGGACACAGAAAGACAAATACCTGATATTGCTTGTATGTGGAATCTAAAAAAGGTGGTACAAATAAACCTATTTAAAAACCAGAAATTGAGTCACAGATGTAGAAAACAAATTTAAAGTTACCTAGAGGCAAAGTTGGGAGGGGCGGTAAACTGAGAGATTGGGAGTGACATATACACATTACTATATATAAAAACTGGGATTCCCTGGTGGCTCAAATGGTAAACTGTTTACCCGCAATGAGGACACCTGGGTTCGATCCTTGGGTCGGGAAGATCCCCTGGAGAAGGAAATGGTAACCCACTCCAGTTCTCTTGCTTAGAAAATTCCATGGATGGAGGAGCCTGGAGGCTACATTTCACTGAGTCGCAAAGAGTTGGACACGACTGAGTGACTTCACTTTCTTTTATAAATAAAATAGATAACTAACAGGAACCTACTGTATAGTACAGGGAACTCTCTCTATATATATAATTTCAGTTCCGTTCGGTCACTCAGTCGTGTCCAACTCTTTGTGACCTCATGGACTGCAGCACACCAGGCTGCCCTATCCATAAAAAACTCCCGGAGTTTACTCAAGCTCATGTCCATTCAGTCAGTGATGTCATCCAACCATCTCATCCTCTTTCGTCCCCTTCTCCTCCTGCCTTCAATCTTTCCCAGCATCAGAGTCTTTTCAAATGAGTCAGTTCTTTGCATCAGGTGGCAAAAGTATTGGAGTTTCAGCTTCTGCGTCAGTCCCTCCAATGAATATTCAGGATTGATTTCCTTTAGGATGGACTGGTTTGATATCATTGCAGTACAAGGGACTCTCAGGAGTCTTCTCCAACACCACAGTTCAAAAACATCAATTCTTCAGCGCTCAGCTTTCTTCACAGTCCAACTCTCACATCCATACATGACCAGTGGAAAAGCCATAGCTTTGACTAGATGGACCTTTGTTGGCAAAGTAATGCCTCTGCTTTTCAATATGCTGTCTAGGTTGGTCATAACTTTTCTTCCAAGGAGCAAGTGCCTTTTAATTTCATGGCTGCAGTCACCATCTGCAGTGATTTTGGAGCCCCCCAAAATAAAGTCTGTCACTGTTTCCACTGTTTCCTCATGTCATAATTCCAGATGTCATGATCTTAGTTTTCTGAATGTTGAGCTTTAAGCCAATTTTTTCACTCTCCTCTTTCACTTTCATCAAGAGGCTCTTAAGTTCTTTGCTTTCTGCCATAAGGGTGGTGTTATCTACATATCTGATATTATTGATATTTCTCCCAGCAATCTTGAATCCAGCTTGTGCTTCATCCAGCCCAGCATTTCACATGATGTACTCTGCATATAAGCAGGGTGACAATATACAGCCTTGATGTACTCCTTTTCCTATCTGGAACCAGTCTCTTGCTTCCTGACCTGCATACATATTTCTCAAGAGTCAGGTCAGGTGGTCTGGTATTCCCATCTCTTTCAGATTTTTCCACAGTTTATTTTGATCAACACAGTCAAAGGCTTTGGCATAGTCAATAAAGCAGAAGTAGATGTTTTTCTGGAACTCCCTTGCTTTTTTGATGATCCAACAGATGTTGGCAATTTGATCTCTGGTTCCTCTGCCTTTTCTAAAACCAGCTTGAACATCTGGAAGTTCACAGTGCATGTACTGTTGAAGCCTGGCTTGGACAATTTTGAGCATTACTTTACTAGCGTGTGAGATGAGAACAATTGTGTGGTAGTTTGAGCATTCTTTGGCATTGCCTTTCTTTAGGATTGGAATGAAAACTGACCTTTTCCAATCCTGTGACCACTGCTGAGTTTTCCAAATTTGTTGGCATATTGAGTGCAGCACTTTCACAGAATCATCTTTTAGGATTTGAAATAGCTCAACTGGAATTCCATCACCTCCGTTAGCTTTGTTCGTAGTGATGCTTCCTAAGGCCCACTTGACTTTGCATTTCAGGATGTCTGGCTCTAGGTGAGGGATCACACCATTGTGATTATCTGGGTCATGAAGATCTTTTTTGTTTAGTTCTGTGTATTCTTGCCACCTCTTGTTAATATCTTCTGCTTCTTTTAGGTCCATACCATTTCTGTCCTTTATCATACCCACCTTTGCATGAAATGTTCCTTTCGTATCTCTAATTTTCTTCAAGAGATTTCTAGTCTTTCCCATTCTGTTGTTTTCCTCTATTTCTTTGCATTGATCACTGAGGAAGGCTTTCTTATCTCTCTTTGCTATTCTTTGGAACTCTGCATTCAAATGGGTATATCTTTCCTTTTCTGCTTAGCCTTTCGCTTCTCTTCTTTTCACAGCTATTTGTAAGGCCTCCTCAGACAGCCATTTGGCCTTTTTGCATTTCCTTTTCTTGGGGATAGTGTTGATCCCTGCCTCCTGTGCAGTGTCACAAACCTCCATCCGTAGTTTTTCAGGCCCTCTATCAGCTCTAATCCCTTGAATCTATTTGTCATTTCCACTGTAAGGGATTTGATTTACGTCATACCTGAATGGTCCAGTGGCTTTCCCTAGTTTCTTCATTTTATGTCTGAATTTGGCAATGAGGAGTTCATGATCTGAGTCACAGTCAGCTGACTGAGTCACAGTCAGCTGACTGAGTCACAGTCAGCTGACTGAGTCACAGTCAGCTCCCGATCTTGTTCTTGCTGACTGTATAGAGCTTTTCATCTTTGGCTGCAAAGAATATAATCAATATGATTTTTGTATTATATATATATATATATATAATTTTATATTTATATAAATACATAATGTATGTTTTATATATATAAAAAATATATATATATAATTGATTCACTTTGCTGTACACTAACATAACATTGTAAATCAACTATACTTCACCTATCCACATTAGTTCAATTTACAAAACAAAGTGCACGTATAATAAAAGCTACTGGAGGTGATGGAATTCCAGTTGAGCTATTTCAAATCCTGAAAGATGATGCTGTGAAAGTGCTGCACTTGATATGCCAGCAAATTTGGAAAACTCAGCAGTGGCCACAGGATTGGAAAAGGTTAGTTTTCATTCCAATCCCAAAGAAAGGCAATGCCAAAGAATGCTCAAACTACTGCACAATTGCACTCATCTCACACGCTAGTAAAGTAATGCTCAAAATTCTCCAAGCCAGGCTTCAGCAATACATGAACCATGAACTTCCAGATGTTCAAGCTGGTTTTAGAAAAGGCAGAAGAACCAGAGATTAAATTGCCAACATCCACTGGATCATGGAAAAAGGAAGAGAGTTCCAGAAAAACATCTATTTCTGCTTTATTGACTATGCCAAAGCCTTTGACTGTGTTGATCAAAATAAACTGTGGAATATTCTGAAAGAGATGGGAATACCAGACCACCAGACCTGCCTCTTGAGAAACCTGTATGCAGGTCAGGAAGCAACAGGTAGAACTGGACATGGAACAACAGATTGGTTCCAAATAGGAAAAGGAGTGTGTTAAGGCTATATATTGTCACCCTGCTTATTTAACTTATATGCAAAGTACATCATGAGAAACCCTGGGCTGGAAGAAGCACAAGCTGGATTCAAGATTGCTGGGAGAAATATCAATAACCTCAGATAAGCAGATGATACCACCCTTATGGCAGAAAGTGAAGAGGAACTAAAAAGCTTCTTGATGAAAGTGAAAGAGGAGAGTGAAAAAGTTGGCTTAAAGCTCAACATTCAGAAAACAAAGATCATGGCATCTGGTCCCATCACTTCATGGCAAATAGATGGGGAAACAGTGGAAACAGTGTCAGACTTTATTCTTTTGGGCTCCAAAATCATTGCAGATGGTGACTGCAGCCATGAAATTAAAAGACACTTACTCCTTGGAAGGAAAGTTATGACCAACCTAGATGGCATATTCAAAAGCAGAGACATTACTTTGCCAACAAAGTTCCATCTAGTCAAGGCTATGGTTTTTCCTGTGGTCATGTATGGATGTGAGAATTGGACTGAAGAAAGCTGAGTGCCGAAGAATTGATGTTTTTGAACTATGGTGTTGGAGAAGACTCTTGAGAGTCCCTTGGACTGCAAGGAGATCCAACCAGTCCATTCTAAAGGAGATCAGTCCTCAGTGTTCTTTGGAAGGACTGATGCTAAAGCTGAAACTCCAATACTTTGGCCACCTGATGTGAAGAGTTGACTCACTGGAAAAGACCCTTATGCTGGGAGGGATTGGGGGCAGGAGGAGAGGGGGACGACAGAGGATGAGATGGCTGGATGGCATCACGAACTTGATGGACATGAGTTGGGGTGAACTCCAGGAGTTGGTGATGGACAGGGAGGCCTGGCATGCTGCAATTCATGGGGTCGTAAAGAGTTGGACACGACTGAGTGACTGAACTGAATCATATTTGATCTTTGTCAGGATCCAGCTATGGATGAATACTCATATTCCCACCTTCAAATATGATTATTAAGTAATCCTTTGACTCTTTATTTTAAACCTACATCACATGATTTTATAATTGTACATTTTTACAAGTAGCAGAGCAAACTATGTTGGATTACTCTCAGTTCAGTTCAGTCGCTCAGTCATGTCCAACTCTTTGCGACACCATGGACTGCAGTACACCAGACTTCCCTGTCCATCACTGACTCCCGGAGCTTGCTCAAATGATGTCCACTGAATTGGTGATGTCATCCAATCATTTCAACCTCTGTCATCCCCTTCTCCTCCTGCCTTAAATTTTCCCAGCATCCAGGTCTTTTCCAATGAGTCAATTCATCACATCAGGTGGCCAAAGTATTGGTGCTCAGCCTCAGTATCAGTCCTTCCAATGAATATGCAGGGTTGCTTTCCTATAGGATTGACTGGTTGGATCTCCTTGTTGTCCTAGGGACTATCAAGAGTCTTCTCCACCACCACAGTCAAATAGTCTTATAGAAAGTTTATCTTTATTCTAGTTCCTAACAAGAGTTACAAAAGTATAAGCCTAATAATTTTGGAAGGTGGGGGGTGGGGCAGAGTCAACAGAAATTAAAAGTTTTCCTTTATACTGACTAATTTTCTCAATAACTCTGTTACCTGGAATGATCTTTTTATTAATATTAGTAATTCAGAATTGAAAATTTGTTCTATCCAGAATGTCTGATCAGTTTCTAAAATCCTCTAAGCTTTTGGAATGATCTTAACACATTCCTCCTTCTCTCCACTCCCACTGTTATTCTTCTTGTTTCAAATATGCCTCCTCCAACCCTGGACTCTATCTGTCAAGTAACTCTCAGAAAGATGTTAACCAGTTTCTCCAGCCATTATACTTTCCTATTTGCTCTCCCCAGATCTTTATTTCAGATATGTCTTTATTTCTTAGTTTGAGAATGTTTTTTCTCTTCTTTCTTAGCCTTTTAAAGACAAATGGAGGTCATAATATTCTTTGGGGGTGGGCACATTCATTTAAAAATGTCCAGCTTTACTGAGATATAATTGAATTACAACATTGGGCAAGGTGTATAGCTTGTTGATTTGGTACCTTATAAATTGGAAAATGCTTGCCACCAAAGCCTTGGTGAACAAATCCATCATGTCACATAATTACATTTGTCTTTTGTGTGGAGAACATTTAGTCTCTTAGGAACTTTTACATATATAATACAGTATTGTTTACTATAATCACCATGAACTAGAACTTATAACTGCAAGATTGTATCCTTTGATTACTTTCTCTCTCTCTCTCTCTCACACACACACACACACACACAGTAAACACCATCTAATTCAGTTTCTGTGAATTTGGCTTTTGGGGATTCCACAGATAAGTGATACTACACAGTACTTGTTTTTCTCTGACTTATTTTACTTAGCATAATACACTCAAGTTTTGTCCAAATTGTTGTAAATGGCAGGATTTCCTTCTTTTTCATGAAGACCTAGTAATATTCTGTTTTTCCAGGAAGCCTCCTCTTCTAGGCCTGTTGAATTTCCTCCCCTTTGATCTTTCCTAGCTTTTATAGACTGTGATGTGCGACACATCATAAACATATATATTTTATTTTGGTCTCCACCAATTTTATCAGCCTTCCTCTGCACCTCTATTGTAAGCACCCTCAAGAAGATGCTGACGTTAAACATTTTCAGATCCACTAAACCGTCAGTACAATTCTGAGTCCACGATAGAAGACTTTTAAATGCTTACTGATTTACTGCTACATGTAATCACTTTTTTCCCCCTTAACTCTGCATTACTTCTTATTCATAACAGACAGAAGTGTAGGAAGGGTAGAAAACCACTCTGAGAGTGTATTTTCTTCATTTTCTAGGAACTCTGCAGTGAGTTTCGGAACCAGGTGAGGAACGGAATGCTCATATGCACCAGGGAGAATGACCCTGTCCGTGGCCCGGATGGCAAAATACACGGAAACAAGTGTGCCATGTGTGCGAGCCTGTTGTGAGTGTCTAAGCTCTTCTCTCCCCTTCATTCTCTTTATAACTTATCAGCCCTGAATCTCAGTTTCTTCATAAATGTGTAGAATATAGACCATGACTTGAATGCTAGACAATTTTAAAAGCACATGGAAAAGACATTAAGTAACACTGAATCACAGTGACAATGTTATTCTCTATTCAGCTATCTTTCTATCTTCTAGCTAAGGCATGGGAAGAGTCTTAATTTAGTGCAAATATGTTTTTAACACTTGACAATCATCATTTGTAACAAAAAGCAACCAGAAGTTTGATGATCTGGGTGAGAATAAGTGTTTGGTCCCCCACCCCTGAAATTTTATGATTCTGTGAGTATACTCAGATGCCAGTTAAAGGAAAACCAGGTGAACAGAAGTCTCGGGGGTCAGTGTGTAAACACATCTAAAATAGCCTAAACAAGAAATGGAATAGAATGGATTGCATTTATCTTTTCAGGGGCATTACCATATGCAGGTGAAATAAATACTCTGATAAATGGCTTACTGTAAGAGAGTAAAATCTGTAAGAGGCAGGCCCCATGATGGATGTTTACTAAAAGTCTTCTTCTTTAGCCATGTCCAGGTCTTCTGGGCCACTGTTTTTCTAAGTGGAGCCAGAGCTCTATTGTGTAGGACAATACAGAGATGGATTATTACCACCTCTGCTTCACCTCCTCTTTAGATTCTCAATCCTCTAGTGAGCCTCACACTAAAATGCTGATAAATATTTAAATAATATTTGTGTAAAGAAGTGCAGAGCTATTGCCCCTTAACTTTCACATGTCGTGGTCTAATCTAAGTATATTCACATAGTTCCTTAGAAGAAAGATTAACAGGGGCAGTCAATAAAAAGTGCCTGAGATTCAAGAAATCAGGGTTCTCCACTTATCTGCTTGATTTGCTAGTACTGTATTAGATGACTATATTAGATGCGACAAATGCTAAGGATTTTTCCAGCTCTGATATGCTATATGTCAGTAGAAAATAACAAGAATGTCAGAATTTTAGGCTCATGATTGACCTCAAAATGTTAGTTGTTGAATCTTCTTGGACTTGAATCATTATTATACTCTAAAACTTCAGTTTCAATTTGAATATTAATTCCATGAAAATTAAAAATTTTAATTCTATATTAAAACATGATTCATTACCATTATGAGCCCCTCATCTGCTATGGTGTCACCCCTTGCTCTCATCATTAATATGGTAATTATTTAGATATAAAAAGCAATTTAAAATTTTTTAAAAAATTAAAAAGAAAATCAAGGCAACTGTGACTTTTTTCCAGATCATTGATTGAAGTCACTGAAAAAAAAAAAAAAATACTAGCCAAGGTTCACATACTGATAAAAAAGCATACTAGGTTTATTTTTTTAAAGGATGATTATAAACTACTGAATTTATCTGTATTATTGGGCAAAGTATTAGCACATCTTGATTGGATAAATTTGTACTGAAGACTGAATCTGACGTTTGGTCTGGAAGATTCTTACTCCTTTTTAAAATACATTACTGAAGAGAATGAGAAATTGCATTTAGCTTGTATCTTCTGTATTTTATTGCAGCAAACTTGAAGAAGTAGAGAAGAAAAATAATGGCAAGGAAGAAAAGGATAAAGCTAGGTCTACGAAAGTTAAGAGAGAAGCAGTGCAGGTAATTGTTTCATGTCATCAGAGCCACATAAACATTCCATTTTCTCTGGGCAAGGCTCCTGCTTCCACTGTCCTCAGTGACTCTGCAAACTGAAGAGCTATATTTGGATCCCCATACTTAAGAAGGTTCCTTCTTCTTTACTCAGCTTATCTATCTCATATCTGATCTAGTGCTTGCGCATTTAAGAAGATAACCACCCTTTCCTCCACTGACCACGTGAATTATAGTAATCTCGGGAAAGATGTATCTGAATGCAAACTAACAGAGGTAGAGTTTAGACTTTTCTCCACATTGTTTTGTATTAGAATATTTAGTTAAAACAAAATCCCAGTTAATTCTCTACCATCTTGAGAAAATTACTTAAAAGCATCTTTAAGCCTCAAGTTTACATTCTATAACATCTCACATGATGATGACAACGATGATGGTCATGGCTCTTAATTATGTAGTGGCTACTGTATGACATGTTGCATAACAATTTTATAACTGATCTTTGTAGTAACCATTCAAGGTATATATTATTATCTGTATTTTTTTTTTTTAAAAAAAGGAACTGGAGGCTTAGATAACAAGTTAGGAAATATATATTTAATGACTATATATGTGTGTGTATATATACATACACACACACACACACACACACGGTAACTTGGGAGCTAACAGTTGAACCACATGTTCTGGCTCTGAAGCCTATGATGCTCTTTAGATGTTGCCCCCAACCTCCATGTGTGATATTTCTGAAGGCTGTGCTTCCAGTCTTCATCACTCCTTTCCTTTTTATCTAACTTGGAAGATCTTGTTTCTAACTGTTTTTTCTGCTCTCATCTTTGGTTCCGACTTTGAAGAAAGACTAATTACTTACAAATGTAAGGCAGGTTATTTGTGCCACCCAGTGGCTTCTCCTCTCACTCAGAGTAAGAACCAAGGTCGTTCCAGTGACTGACAGTGCTGTATGGAACCTGACCTCTGTCACCTCTCAGACCCAGTTTCCTGCTCTTCTATCCAGTGCTGTACTGGTCACCTGGTTGCTTCATGGACATGCCAAGCATTGATTCCTGGCTTTCCAGCCTGTAAACTCAAGAACACACTGGGTTAGAGTCCTGGGCTCTGGACTCAGACTGTCAGGGTTCAATACTGGTTCCATCTCCCTACCAGTAGAGTCAGACAGTTAACATCTATGCATTTCATCTCATTTATAAAATAATAATATAGTTATAATTATGTATATTATGTTTATGGAGTCCCCAGAAACCTACCCAAGAATAACAGCATAGCCCTACACACATTAGGTCCTTAGTATTGTACATACAGTGAGCTCTACCTTCTATGTGGCTTTCTTCCTACTCAGTCATGAGTGTTTATTTCCACCAGCTGTCAAAATTCTGACCATTTCTCATGACTCAGATTAAGTATTTTCTATTTCTTAAAGATTTTCCCCATTTATTCCATAGATGTAATAGCTCTAATATCTATTATTTCTCAATTATACCATTTTAAAATTGTAACATATAGATGCATCTATGTATTTTATCCAAAGAAACTAAAACCTGTGTTCTAGTTTTTTTTTTTAATGGTTTCTCTGACAAATTACCACAAACTGGGTAGCTTAAAACAGCACACACGTATAATCTTATGATTATTTAGGTTATAATCTGGCATGGATCCCAAGGGGCTAATAGGGCTGGCTTCCTCCCTGGAATCTGTATGAAAGGTCCTTTGCTTTTTCTAGCTTCTGGAGGCTGTTGTTGTTCCTTGATTCCTGGACTTTTTCCATCATCTTCAAAGCTGACAACACTGCATCTCTAATTGTTCTCCCTCTAATTAATTTCAAAGACAGGGTACAAGAGGCCTGTCATTCACATTAGTTTAATTTACAAAACAAAGTGCACATAAATTATCATATTTTCTGTTTGTCATCATCCAGCTATGGAGGAATACCAGTACTCCCATCTGCAGTTACGCTTATTCAGTAATCTTTTGACTATTTTATATCGACTTCACATTATTTTATAATTTTACAATTTACAAGTAGCACAGCAAACTCTGCGTCTACTCTCACATAGTCTTAGGTAAACCTCACAAGGTTTATTCTATTTCCTAACAACAGCTGCCAAAGTATAACTCTAATAATTGGGTTTTTTTGAGGGGGGGATAGTTGACACAGCCTAAAAATTTGCCTCTAAACTGACTCATTCTCTTAATAATTTTTTGTTACTTGGAACCATCTTTTTGTTAGTAATTCAGAACTGAAAGTGTTTTATCCATAATGTCTGAAGAGTTTCTAAATGCTCATAGGTTTTTTTGAATGGTCTTAACACAATCTTCCTTCTCTCCATTGCCATTGTTATTCTTCTGTTTCAAATATGCATCTCCCATCCCTGTACTTTATCAAAAAACTCCCAGAAAGTTGTCAGTTTCTCTAGGTATTGTACCTATATTTTTCTCTCCGCATATTTTTATTTCAGATATGTATTTCTAAGCTTAGGAATGTCTGCTTTTTCAGCCTTTTAAAGACAAAAGAAGGGTCATAATATTTGTTTTTTGGGCACATTATTTTAATTTAAAAAAGTCCAACTTTATTGAGATACAATTGGATTATAACATTGGGTAAGTTGAAGGTGTATACACTGGACACTTATAAATTGAAAAGTGTTTGTCACCATAGCATTAGCAAAAGTTCCATCGTGTCACATAATTGCAACTGTTTTCTGTATGGAGAATATGGAATCTCTTAGGAACTTTTAAGTATGTAATACAGTATTCTTAACTATAAGCACCATGAACTAGAATGTATTCATCTTATATCTGCAAGTTTGTACTTCTGACTACTTTCTCTCTCGCTCACACACACACACACACACACATACATACATGTAGCCACCATCTGCTTTCTATGTCTGTGAATTTTGGCTTTTGGGGATTCTACAGATAAGTGATACCATGTAGTATTTGTCTTTCTCTGACTAATTTTACTTAGCATAATACTTTCAAGTTTTTTTTTTGACTCCCTGATATGACATTTATTGATCTAATATATGATGTTTATTGATATAGTAATAAATTGACAGCTAAGGAGACTAAAGTAGAGAGAGTTCAAGGCCAACAGTTGGACAATACACTGTCACACAGTCTTACTACTATTCACCATAATGCCTACTAAATTTTATATTATTTCAGCTTCATAGCTCATTTTTTAAAAAATTTTGATTTTAAATTTTTGGGGCTGTGCTGGGTCTTCACTGCTGCTCGGACTTTTCTCTAGTTGTGGTGCACAGGCTTCTCGTTGCAGTGGCTTCTCTTGTTGCAAAGCAAAGGCTTTAGGGCACATGGGCTTCAGTAGCTGCAGCATATGGGCTCAGTGTTATGGTTCCCAAGCTCTAGGGCACAGGCTCCATAGTTGTGACATACGGGCTTAGTTGCTCCATGGCATGTGGGATCTTCCCAGACAAGGGATTGAACCCATGTCTCCTGCATTGGCGGGAGATTTAAAAAAAATTTTTTTTTTAATTTATAAAAAATTTATTTATTTATTTTAATTGGAAACTAATTACTTTACAATATTGTGGTTTTTGCCATACATTGACATGAATCCGCCACGGGTATATTATGTGTCCCCCATCCTGAACAACCCCCATCCCCATCCCATCCCTCTGGGTTGTCCCAGTGCACCGGCATTGAATGCCCTGTTTCATGCATCAAACTTGGACTGGTGATCTATTTCACATGTTTCAATGCTATTCTCTCAAATCATCCCACCCTTGCCTTCTCCCACAGAGTCCAAAGTCTGTTCTTTATATCTATGTCTCTTTTACTGTCTCATGTATAGGGTCATTGTTACTATCATTCTAAATTCCATATATATATGCATTAATATACTGTATTGGTGTTTTTCTTTCTGACTTCACTCTGTATAATAGGCTCCAGTTTCATCCACCTCATTAGACCTGATTCAAATGTGTTCTTTTTAATAGCTGAGTAATATTCCACTGTGTATATGTACCACAATTTTCTTATCCATTCGTCTGCTGATGGACATCTAGGTTGCTTCCATGTCCTGGCTATTGCAAACAGTGCTGCAATGAACATTGGGGTACACGTGTCTCTTTAAATTCTAGTTTCCTTGGTGTGTATGCCCAGCAGTGGGATTGCTGGGTCATAAGGCAGTTCTATTTAAGTAATCTCCACACTGTTCTCCATAGTGGCTGTACTAGTTTGCATTCCCACTAAGTGTAATCCCTCAGTGTAAGAGGGTTCCTTTTTCTCCATACCCTCTCCAGCATTTATTGTTTGTAGACTTTTTGATAGCAGCCATTCTGACCGGCATGAGATGGTACCTCATTGTGGTTTTGATTTGCATTTCTCTGATAATGAGTGATGTTGAGCATCTTTTCATGTGTTGGTTAGCCATCTGCATGTCTTCTTTGGAGAAATGTCTGTTTAGTTTTTTTGGCCCATTTTTAGATTGGGTCTTTTATTTTTCTGGTATTGAGCTTCATGAGCTGCTTGTATATTTTTTGAGATTAATTCTTTGTCAGTTGCTTCATTTGCTATTATTTTCTCCCATTCTGAATGCTGTCTTTTCACCTCACTTATAGTTTCCTTTATTGTGCAAAAGCTTTTAAGTTTAATTAGGTCCCATTTGTTTATTTTTGCTTTTATTTCCATTACTCTGGGAGGTGGGTCATAGAAGATCTTGCTGTAATTTATGTCAGAGAGAATACACTCATTTTATCCAAATTGTAAATGGCAGGATTTCCTTCTTTCTCATGAAGGTCCAGTAATATTCTAAGTTTTTCTAGGAATCCTCCCCTTCTAGGCCTGTTGAGTCTCCTCCCCTTTGATGTTTCCTAGCTTTTATAGATTGTGATATGTGACACATCATAAACATATATATTTTATATTGGTCTCCACCAATTTTATCAGCCTTCCTCTGCACCTCTGTTGTAAGCACCCTCAAGAGGATGCTGACATTAAACATTTTCAGATCCACTTATAGAGTCAGCACAATTTTGAGTCCACCATAGAAACTTTTTAAATGCTTTTGATTTACTGCTACATGTATTCACTTTTCTTTTTCCTTCTTACTCTGCATTAGTTATTCTTCAAAACAGACAGAAGTGTAGAGAGGGTGGAAAACCACTCTCTGAGAGCATATTTTCTTCATTTTCCAGGAACTCTGCAGTGAGTTTCAGAACCAGGTGAGGAACGGAATGCTCATATGCACCAGGGAGAATGACCCTGTGCGTGGCCCGGATGGCAAAATGCACGGAAACAAGTGTGCCATGTGTGCAAGCCTGTTGTGAGTGTCTAAGCTCTCCCCTCCCTTTCAATCTCTTCATGATTTATCAGCCCTGAGTCTGTTTCTTCATAAATGTATAGAATATAGACTATTACTTGGATGCTAGACAATTTTAAAAGCACATGGAAAAGACATTAAGTAACACTGAATCCCAGTGACAATGTTATTCTCTATTCAGCTATCTCTCTATCTTCTACCTAAGGCATAGGGAGAGTCTTAATTTAGTGCAAATATATTTTTACACCTGACAATCATCATTTGTAATAAAAAGAGACCAGCAGTTTGATGATTAACTGTTTTTAACGCTTGACAATCATCATTCATAACAAAAAGCAGAAATTGGATGATCTGGGTGGGATTATATCTTTGGTTCTTTTCCCACCCCTGACATTTTATGGTTCTTGAATATATTCAGATAGTGGTTAAGGGAAAACCAGCTGAACAGAGGTCTCTGGGATCAGTGTGTAAACACTTCTAAAATAGCCTGAACAGAAATGGAATAGAATGGATTGTATTTATCTTTTCAGGGGCATTACCATATGCATTATTACCATATGAAATAAATATTTGTATAAGTGAGTTACTGTAAAGATTGAAAGCCTTAAGACTTAGAGCCACATAATAGATGTTTACTGAACTGTCTTCTTTTTAAGCAACATCCATGTTCCTCTGGGCCTCTGTTTTCCTGAGCGGGGCCAGAGCTCCACCGTGTGGGACAATATAGAAGTGCGATCATTATCACCTCTGATTCTACTCCTTCTTAGATTCTGAATCCTCTAGTGAGCCCCACACTAAAATAAACGCTGAAAAAAATACTTAAGTAATATATCTGTTTAAAGAGGTGCAGAGTTATTGTCTCTTAACTGTCATATGTTTTGGTCTAATATAAGTATATTCACATAGTTCCTTAGAGGAGAGATTGACAGAAGCAGCCAGTAGATTAAACAGTGCCTGAGATTCAAGAAATCAGGGATCTCCTCTCACACGCTTGATTTGCTAATGCTGTATTAATGACTATACTAGATGTGATATATGCTAAGAATTTTTCCAGTTCTGATAATGGTACATGTCAGTAGAAAATAGCTAGGATGCCAAAATCTTAGGCTTATGATTTCCCTCAAAATATGAGCTGTCAAATCTTCTTGGACTTGAATCATTATTATACTCTAAAACTTGAATTCAAAATTGAATTTTAATTCAAGATAATATTTAAATTTTTAATTTTATAGTGAGACATGGTTTATTTTGATTATGGGTCCGTCATAGGATTGTATCACTCCTTAGTCTCATATAATTATAATTATTTAGATAGAAATTTTGAAAAATCAAGGCAATTGTTGCTCTTTTTCAGATCATTGATTGAAGTCACTGATAGAAAAAAGTCCACCCAAGGGTCACATACTGATTAAAAAAAAAATACCAGTTTTGTATTTTTAAGGGCAATTTTTAACTACTGAAGTTATCTGCATTATTGGGCAAAGTATTAGCACCTCTTGATTGGATAAATTTGTACTGAAGACTGAATCTGATTTTTGGTCTGGAAAACTCTCATTCTTTCTTAAAATATATTACCAAAGAGAATGGAAAACTGAATTTAGTTTGTATCTTTTTTTTTTTTTTAATTGCAGCAGACTTGAAGAAGAGAAGAAAAATGTTGGCAAGGAAGAAAACGAGAAAGCCGAGACTGAGAAAGTTAAGAGAGAAGCAGTACAGGTAACTGTTTCAGGTCCTTGGAGCCTCATGACACCCCATTCTCTCTGGGCAAGAAAGAGAGAGACCCCATGTACTAGTTTTTTTATGGTTTCTCTGACAAATTACCAGAAACTTACTGGCTTAAACCTTACAAACTTTTGATTTTATGTTTGTTTAGGTTAAAACTCTGACATGGACCCAAGGGGCTAAATCACAGGGTTGGCAGGGCTGTGTTCCTTTCTGGAATCTCTACAGGAGAGCCTGTCTCTGCTTTTTCTAGCTTCTAGAGGCCTTTCATGAAAGTGCTTTGGGTCTTGGACTCTTTCCATCATCCTTAAACACTGCATCTCTAGTTGTTCTTCTGTAGGCACAGCTCCCTCTCACTGTGCAGTCTTAACTTGTCCAGTCTTAAGGTTTGACCCTTGTGATTTCATTGGGCACACTAAGATAATCCATGATAATATCCCCATCTCTAGGTCCTTAACTTTTTCACAACTGCAAAGTCGCCTTTGCTCTGTAACATATTCACAGGTCCTGGATATCAAGACTCGGACAGATTTCGGGTCAGGAGCTAATATTCTGCCATCCACAAACTGCTTTATGAAAGGGACAATAAATTACTGTTTTTAATCTCTCACAGTGCTTACCTCAGAATAATATTTGAATTAAGTTGAAGGTTTTCTAATGAGATAAGTGACAGTAATCTTATATTCCACAATAATGTGTGACCTCAGCATCTGAAAAGTGTCTTGTCTAGTATTGACGTTCTGTGTCACCATCTTGATGCATCCATTATGTTTGGGGCATTATATCCTAGTTTTCAAAGGGGTAACGTGGAGGAAGCGTTCAGTATTCCATTACCTGATGCTTAACTCCTCCCTCGTTCGGCAGGAGCTGTGCAGTGAATATCGTAACTACATGAGGAATGGACAACTTCCGTGCACCAGAGAGAACGACCCCATTGAGGGCCCCGACGGGAAAATCCACGGCAACACTTGCTCCATGTGTGAGGCCTTCTTGTGAGTAGAGCTGCGGCCACTGTTCTCCTAAGTGCTGGAGGGGCTAGGCCTGTGGTGGGCGAGAGAGAGCATGTTGAAGGCTTCCTCTCTGAGGCAGACCGTGAAGATGACCTTTTCACTGAGTTTGGGGATTTACTATTACAAAGCTGTCTACTTAGTGCATTTCTTTATAGTGTTCTCAGTGTTCTGAAAGGTACTTGAATTGCTCTTAAGGGGGGACCATGTACTAAGGGGAAATTCCCCCAGAGTTAATGGCATACAAGGATTGGCCATTTTTGTTCTGCATACATACTGTCATGAATAACCCAAAGATGTAATCACTGAATGCTAACAAATTGAAAGTACCCTATCGTCTCATCAATTTTTTAAGTATCCTCATTGCTTCCTGGGAAGAAGGACCACATCTTTGTTTTCCAAAGGAAGTAGAGTAGTGAAAATTTATTTACTGGTTGCCCACGCCTGTGTCTTTGCTGCTGCTGCTGCTGCTAAGTCGCTTCAGTCGTGTCTGACTCTGTGCGACCCCATAGACGGCAGCCCACCAGGCTCCCCCGTCCCTGGGATTCTCCAGGCAAGAACACTGGAGTGGGTTGCCATTTCCTTCTCCAATGCATGAAAGTGAAAAAATAAAGTGAAGTTGCTCAGTCATGTCCGACTCCTAGCGACCCCATGGACTGCAGCCCACCAGGCCCCTCCATCTATGGGATTTTCCAGGCAAGAGTACTGGAGTGGGGTGCCATTGCCTTTTCTGCCTGTCTTTAGGTAACACTAAAAATAAGAGGTGCAGAAGTAATGGAATATATCTATCTGGAGAGATCCCCTTTAGGATAATAGGTTTCGGTACTAGGAATGGATTGATCCCCTTGCCTTTCTCTTACAGCCAGCAAGAAGCAAAAGAAAAAGCAGCAGCTAAATCCAGAAAAGCTAAGAGAGAAGCTGAAAAGGTAGTTATCCTGGGAGCTTCATACCACAATGAAGCTTTGTAGTTTCTCTTTAAAAATAACTCACGGGATCACTGAAGGCCTATGTGAGAGAACTCAGGTTCAGTTAGTCCAGGCCTCGATAAAATTTTCTTAAAGAGTCAGACAGTAGATATTTTAGGTTGCGACTATTTGGTCTCTGTCATGACTACTCAGCTCTACTACTGTAGCTCTAAGGCAGCCATGGATAATATGCAAACAAATGGGCATTTATTTTGCATAAATAAAAATTTCCAGTAACTTTTTATTTATGCAATAAGGTGGTGGGCCAGGTTTTGCTCACAGGCCATAGTCTGCAGACTTCTAATTTACTCCATTGCCCTATTTTTAAATGATTTAAAATCCAGAGAGAGGAAGAACTTGCGTACAAAGGTAGTGAGAGTATTGGTTTCAGAATCTTTATGTTTTTCCAAATTTGTCACACTTGAAAAATGGGAACAACAGAATTCAAGACACCAAATCTAGCATTACCTCCATACAACATGGAGCTTTGGATGAACACATTTGGTCAAACCAGGAGTGTCCCTTGCTTTCATTATTTCTGGGGCCAGCATTTGAGCAAAAATTAGAACAACATTCCCAAATAATATTTTCTTGGTTCCAAAAGGAACTCCAGGTAGATTTTTCCAGGTTTGTGGTCATTTCTTGCCCCCATCAAAAACTATTGATGTTAAAAATAATCTCTAATGAAATATCACTTGGAATTCTGAATGATTTGGTTTATTTTACAACTGTATTTCCCACAATTGAGAATTTTTAAAATATTAGCTCATATGCTTTCCTTTTTTTCAACATCATTAGGAGACTAGTCTTTAGCATCAGATGATTTCTGATTTCACATTAGCTACTACCATAAACTATCCTCTTATATTTCTTTTGCTAAATATGACCAGTTAGGGAATCTGGCAGTGAACCTTGCAGCAGAGCTAGGAAAAGTCACTCTTGTCTTCACTGAGTTTCGACTTGAACTGAAAGATACAGAAAAAAATGCAAAGTCAATCTTACTTGCCATCAGTAATTAATTATATGATCTTAAGTATTTGCTTATTCCATCTCAATTCCTCATAAATTTACTGAGTACTTCTGAAATGTCAGTCATTGTAGATACGTGTAGAAATATATCATCTCACTTTATTGTCATAACAATTCAGCACATGTACTGAATACTTAATATTGGCATTATTATTTTAACTGTGTGGAATTTATATTATTTTCATGTTATAGAAGAGGCAGTTGAGTCACAGAGAGGGCAAGACCCCTCACCCAAGGTCGCAGGGCAACAGATTAGAATTCTAACTAACAATATTAAATAGCCATCAACACATTGGGTTTGTCTGGACATACCTGGAATATTATGTTAAATTCTGTAGGAAAGGGAAAGAAATCAGAATAAGAAATGGTGCAAATGACTGAAAAAGACTGGAACAGAATGACTGAAGTATCTGGGGGTGCTTTGCTATGGGAGAAGGACAAGAGGATTTTCTCCAGATATTTGAAGGAGTCCATGTGGAAGAAGAAAAATATCCTCAGGTTTTCTGAGGGAAATAAGATATGTTGACTTTGCTTACTGGTTTGAAGGAACATACTCATCCTATTTGCAATGACATCTTAGAAAAATAAAACGCTATGAATAAGGATCCTATAGGAGTGACTAGAGTTCCCTTCCAAGATCCTCCTAAGTAGCACATGGCTAATTTGTGGGAATGATCTAATAGAAATTCTGGAATGAACTATCTGGAGGGTAATGAACTCCTTATCACTGCAGGTGTTACAGTGCAAATTACACAACTTATTGGCAGGCGCGACATAAAGGGGATTATCAGGTGAACTTCAAAGTTCTACCTAAACCTTAATTCTTTAAAATTCTATGCTATATACAGTGTTCTTATTGCATTATAATATAATAGAGATAGACAATGAAGTCTTGATTAAGAACTGTGTCCAATCCTCTGAGAACCCAGTTTATTAAGAGATTCTTGCTTATGTGTGACTGCCAGGTTCAGTCTGGACTTGGAAGCTAAATCTCAAGGAAAAAGAAACAGGAACCTCTTTTTAAGTCCTGTGGTCTTAGTAGGAATTGAACAAAACAACTGCCAGAAAGAAACATTCATAGGTCATCTTCCTTTTCCTTTTTTTTTCTCCAGGAAGCACTTAGTAGGGACCCAGTAGGGTTATTTTCAAGAAAATACCCAAGCTCTTGCCTTTTCTCCTCCTTTTAGGATGCATGCAGTGAATTTCGGAGCCTTCTTCAAAATGGAAATCTTTTCTGCACTCGAGAAAATGACCCTGTGCGTGGCCCAGACGGCAAGACCCACGGCAACAAGTGTGCCATGTGCAAAGCAGTCTTGTGAGTGTGCAGATCAAGTCCATGCTGTGGGTGGCAGAGCTGGGAGGATAATATATAGTG
Organism: Bubalus bubalis; assembly: GCF_019923935.1. Classification (NCBI taxonomy): domain Eukaryota; kingdom Metazoa; phylum Chordata; class Mammalia; order Artiodactyla; family Bovidae; genus Bubalus; species Bubalus bubalis. Next base: position 51,810,446 of record NC_059165.1, on the reverse strand, counting down.
TTGGTTCTTTCCTTACATGTATTGTAAAAGCAACAAATGATCATGTGTAAATCATTTTAGGGTGACTCTTTCTTTACAGAGGCTCAGATTCACAATTCTAGAAACAGACAACAGATGGCCAAGTTATTACACTACATTCTCCATTAGCCCTGGGCCACCGCCTCACAGTGGATCACACCATCTTTCTTGATAAAATTCTAAGTCCTGTGCTCTCAGGTGGATCCCTTCTCTGGATTATTTTGTCATCCCCATCGGAAAGAATGCACAGATTTTACTATCAATCTAACTCCTCTACCTACATTTTTTAACAAATCACATTTTTAGGAAATTAAAGATAGCTCTTTACACAAGGTTTGGAAGTATATCTGAAATATTTGTCATTTAACAGTCATTTGCTGAACATCTAGAATGTTTACGTGTATAATGGTTATACAAAGATGAATGAAATAGTATTACCAGAAATGATATAGTTCAGTAAGGATTAGACGTGGGAATAAATTAATATAATACAAAGGAGTAATTGCTAAATGAAAAATGATGTATGCAATGTGTTATGGTAGTTCAGGAAAGGGAGAGTTAATAGAAAGTTTTATGGAGGGATAAAACTGGATCTGGTAATTTGGATATGTGAACAGTACAGGAAGGAATGAGGATAAAACAGGGAACAGCATAGGTAAAATCTAAAATTAAGCAAGGTGTAGTATGTACATAGAAGAGAAAGTCATTTTAATTAGAACTTATCCACTTCACCAGCTTTGAATGCCAGGTCATGGATTTTGAAGCCAATTCTGTATATAGTGGTGAGCTGCTAAAATTTTTCAGCTAGGAGAATAAGTGGCATAAATGTGGTTCCTTTTTGGAAGATTCATATGTTAGCAGTAAAAAGAAAAGCAAGGTACCAAAATTCAGAATACTGTTGGTGATAGTAGGGAGTTACAGTAATCCAGCAAGAGGTAACTAGAACACAGAGCTAGAATAGAAGGTGAGTACATCAACACGGGAGACACAGCAAAGTGAAACCAATGTAAACAGCCATGTGAGCTAAAGAAGAGGGAGCAGTTAGGGATGGCTCCAGTGTTTCGTCCTTTCTGAAGGAGAATTCAGGAGGAAGAACACATTTGGTAGAGGAGATAATTATGTTGGGACCTCTTTAATATGAGGTGTTTGAGAGAAATCCCTCTGGAGATTCACGGAGCATTTACAAAATGCTAATTAATTGCTCACCAAGTCTTGCTTGTGGTTCCATAAATGCTGGTTTTCTTCTACTGCAATAAGAGTCTTCCAGGCAAAAGGATGCAACGTAATGCATTTTTCTATTTTCAAAGAATAGGGCCTGCAGTGTAACAGATGTTCAATAAAAGCTGGTGGATTCTATAAAAATCTAATATGGTCATAGGATGAGAAACTCATAGAAATGCATTCCACTTTCTGTAATCTATTATTCCCTACCTCCCACTTTCTAATTTTCAGCCAGAAAGAAGATGAAGAAAGAAAGAGAAAAGAAGAGGAAGATCAGCGGAATGCTGCGGGCCATGGTTCCAGTGGTGGTGGAAGAGGGAAAGCTAAGGTGAGAGCTGCCTCTAAGTTCCATAACCAGAGTGGGCTCAACTCAGTGGCACTAGGCCATGGCAGAGCCTGTGGTCAAAGGCTACGAGTGTACACAGTGCTGAATTGGAGAGCATCCTTGGAAGGACAGGGGATTTCCCCCTTATGACTGCAGAGTAATATCCAAGCAATTTTTAGTTTCTCTAGGGCTCACTCTGACTTCTCTGAACTTGAAAATAATTAACATGATGACCTGATCCCAGTCTCCTGACTCCTCTTTCTGTCATCTAGCTTTGAAGCCAATACATGATCCTAGGAGAGGAAGTGGCATAAATATAATGATGATCCACATCACGTGCTCTTTAGTTCCTTTCATTATGCACTCTCTGACTGGAGCCACTTTTGGGAGGTATATTTGCTATTGTTCCAAGACAGGATAATATGGTGCAAGAGCATAGGTTTTTGAGTCAGGTAGTTTAGGGTGTGATCCTACCTTTGCCACCTGGACTTGCAAAGCATTGAATAAATCACTTCATCTCACTCAACTCTACAGTTTCTCATATTTAGCAGTACTCTTATAGGGATACAGTAACTTAGGCGAGTGTTGGCACATTTCCTGAGATGTTTTAAATGTCACTATGACAATGTTGCATGCAAGCCCACTCCTCAGGCATGTGAACACAATTGCTAAGATCACAGACACCTTGTCTTTAGTCGTATGACCTGGTCACAGCCATCTTATCTCTAGTCGTGTGACCTGGGGATGTCAAGACTCTCTCTTTGCCTCCAGATCTGACATAGGCCCAGTGTTGCCTCTGAAAAATTTTGGATTTTCTGTTTGTGCATATTTTCTCCTGTAGGAGGTTTGAGTTCTTACTTTCAAGTACAGACTTGTTAAGACCCTTTGTCTATCTTGTCTATAATTTACTCAAGCCTGTCTTCTTTGGCATTTTGCATGATTTTATGCTTTCTCCTAGCACTTCTTTCTCTTTTCGATCTACATTAGAGGTCAGCATTTTTTTGTTTGTTTGTTTTCTGTAAAAGGCCAGATAGCAAATATTTTAGGTATTGCAGGTTACACAGTTTCTGTTACAACTATTCAACTCTGCCACGTCTATGGGAAATCAGCCATAAATAATACTTAAATGAATGAGTGAAGGGGTGTGTTTCAAGTTTTATATATAAAACTTCCTATATAAGAACAGACAGCAAAACAGATTAATGTTGTAGGCTATAGTCTGCTTACCCTTGATCTATGCGATTAAATTCCAGCCAGCTTTATAATTTCCTTGTGTAAAACCTTAAAAGCAACATTACCCATGACAGCTAACCTCTTAGAATATGGATGATTCCAGCCCCTTTTCTGTTGACAGCAATCCTAGGCATTACGTGCTGTATAAGAGGAGATAGATAAGAACTTCTGACTCAGATTATTTAAGAAACTTAATAAACATACAACAGACCAAGTCATCCAGGGGGCCTGCTCTCTTTTCCCTTTTCAGGACCAATGTGCTGAGTATCGGGAAAAAATGAAAGATGGAAAACTCAGCTGCACTCGCGAGAGTGATCCTGTCCGTGACGCAGATGGCAAATCATACAACAACAAGTGTACCATGTGTAAAGAGATACTGTAAGTACTTTGCTCAACCTGCTTGTCTAAAAGATAGCCACATAATCCTCCTGAATTAATGGCTGTTTCTCATTTGCCTGTAGTTTCTTTCATGGAATTTCTGTTAATTCTCAAATATTATCTCCTTCACTTGCATCCCCTAAGGAACAATGAGCCCAAGCAAGGGCAGCTAACCAGTGGCTGATTCCTATTTTGTATCATAATTCTGTGAACTATAAGCCACTGGAGATTTTTTATCAGATCCGTGACTGTAAATTGAATTCCACCAGACTGAATCATTAGTCTCTTTTTCCTAATATTTTGTTAAGGTTCCATGACTTAATGTTTGTTTGAATCTTCAGGTTACACTGACTACCGCTTCCCTATTTTTATTTTCAATTGAAGGATAATTGCTTTACAGTATTGTATAGGTTTCTACCAAACATCAACATCAGTCAGCCATAGGTTTACCCATGTCCCCTTCCACTTGAACATTCCTCCCACCTCCATCCCCATCCCACCCCTCTATGTTGTTTGAAAGAAATGAAACTCAAACCAAGCCCCGGTTTGAGTTCTCTGAATCATATAACAACCTATTTCTTATATATGAAAAGGGAGCTCCCTAAAATACACACACACCTATATTCATGTTATATATATTCATACACATTTCTTTTAAGCATAAAGCCAAATGGAACTTTGAAAGAGATATACAGGTACCAGAGTTCTGTACTGTTTGGATCTTGGATCAGAATCACCTGGGTTATTAAAAGTCAGATTACTGAATCTCAATGTAGATCCTGTCAGTAAAACTGTTGGGATTGACAGTGAATCTGATTTTTAAAATCTCACAGGTCATTCTTAATGTACATGAAAACTTAGGAACCACTAGCATAAATATTTTATCAGAAAGGTAAAAGATTAAAGAAACCCCCGCCCCCAAACCATAATCCTAAGGTACTTCCTATATCACTTGTCTTCTATCTTGGAATCCAATGATAACCTAGATAAATTGAAATATTAGTGCTAGTCACTCAGTCATGTCCAACTCTTTGTGACCCCATGGACTATAGCCTACCAGGCTCTTCTGCTCATGGAATTCTTCAGGCAAGAATACTGGAGTGGATTGCCATTTCCTTCTCCAGGAGATCTTGCCAACCCAGGGATCAAACTTGGGTCTCCTGCATTGCAGGCAGATTCTTTACCATCTGAGCCACCAGGGAAGCTTAGGAACAAGGAACAAGAATGGTGAATTGGTAAGGAATTAAAACTACAACTTATGAAAAAAACGGTGAAAGAACTGAGGAAGCTGGATTTGGAGACCTGAAGCTTGCTGTTAAATATCTGAAGGATTAATATCAGGAAGAGATAATGGATTTAGCAGGCTTGTTCCATGCTTTCCTGTGGATGTGAAGTAAGGATGAAAGCTCCAGGGAGATTAATTTGGACATATATAAAGGAGACTTTGACATTAACTGAGTTGATCTCGCTAGAATATCTTGTAATGGGGAGCTTCTTAATACTCAAGGTGACTGTCCATCTCTGAGAGGTGCAGAGAGATTCTCTATGAAGAAGATGGATTAGGATACATAAACTCTTAGGCCTCTTCCAAACCTGGATATGTGTTAACAACATGACTACTGAACTCTTCTTTTTTAGGCAAAGAGAAGCAGAGGAAAAAAACAAGCAATCTGTCTACAGATCAAATGGGACTAATTCAGCATCAGGAAAGGTAAATCATTAACTAGGTTTTGGCAAGAATGGTCTTTCTGTAAGTCATTACTTGACTATCAAAAATGTGGAAAGAGCATGCCAGTTGTTGCCAGTCAAGATCTTATGCTTAGAAGCTCAGAAGTCATCATGAATGTGAATATCACTGATAACTTGTTCAGTGCGGAAATTTAACACCAAATGGAAATCTTCCAGCCTAACATTTTATAAAACACTTTTATAAAGAGTAGTTTATTTAATTATCTCAATAGCCTGGTCAACTAAGATTTTCCCTATCTCATTTTATAGATGGGGAAAATGAGGTTTGGCTGCTATTACAAATTATTACCAACAATAGCTTAAAACAACCCTGATTCAGCATCATACATTTCTGGAGTTCAGAAGTCCTAAACAGGTCTTACTGTGTTAAAGCCAAGGTGTCAGAGAAAGGCTGCTTGCCTTGGTGGAGGTTCTGGGGAAGGTCTTTTTCTTTGCCCTTTTTTTTTTTTTTTTTTTTTTTTAAACTTCTAGAAGTGCCTGCATTCTTTGGTTTGTGGTCATCTTTAAAATCAGCAGGGGCCAGTAGATTTTTTTTTTTAAATGTTGTATCATTCTGACTCTGGTTTTCCTGCCTTCTTCCTGTTTCACTCATAAGAATCTTTTTGACTACACTGGGCCCACCCAGATAATCCAGCATAATCTTCTCATTCTAAAGTAACCTTGTTATAAAGGCATCTAACCTTGATGTGGGGGAGCTCTACACTGGACCACAGAGGTGTCCAAGTGATCATTTCTGGACTATGTAGCCTTACATGGCAAGCAGAAATTAAGGCTGAAGATGGAATTCATCTTCAGAAATTACCACTTGGACACCTCTGTGGTCCAGTAAAGAGCCTCCCACAGCAAGATTAGGTGGCTGCCCAACTCCTAAGTCAAAATCTTCAAAATTTTCAAGTTCAAATACTATGTGAAAATAGCCATCTCCAATATAATTTTTCCTTCTTTTCAGGATGTATGCGATGAGTTTAGAAGTCAAATGAAAAATGGAAAGCTTATTTGTACCCGAGAAAGTGACCCTGTACGGGGTTCAGATGGCAAGACACATGGTAACAAGTGTGCTATGTGTAAGGAAAAGCTGTGAGTATTTTTCAAAAATGAGCTTTTAATTGTTGAGTCTTAAATAATCACTCATCCGTTCAAGACAACATTTTTTTTTTAAAGCATACCTGAGGTGTTTGTTCATTTTGGTTGAAAAGTTTCTTCTCATTTTTCTCTTCAAGGGAAAGGGAAGCAGCTGAAAAAAAGAAGGAAGAGGGGGAGTACACGAGGAATACAACCGGAAAGGACAAGGAAAAACAGGTAACACACGCCAGACGTGTCTTGTGCTCAACTGCTGTCACATCTGACTCTGCAACCTCATGGACTGCAGCCCTCCAGGCTCCTCTCGTCTATGGGATTTCCCAGGCAAAAATAGTGGAGTGGGCTGCCATTTTCTTCTCCAGGGGATCTTCCCGACTCAGGAATCAAACCCACGTCTCTTGCATCCCCTGTATTGGCAGGTGGATTCTTTACCATTAGTGCCACCTGAGCATGCTTAGACTTAAATTTGGATGAGTGGTTGCAAGCTTGGTTTATTCAACAAATAAACAGAATGCATATTATGGAATGCATACTCTGTCCCAGTTATTGTGAACTTGATAAACAAGAAAGACATGACCAGATAGTCAAAGAAATAACATGGAATTTAATTGTCCTTGAGATGGCTGGATGGCATCACCGACTCGATGGACATGAGTCTGGGTGAACTCCGGGAGTTGGTGATGGACAGGGAGGCCTGGTGTGCTGAGGTTCATGGGGTCGCAAAGAGTTGGACACGACCAGCGACTGAACTGAAGAACAACTCTGATGCAGTTACCACATATTATAGGAACAATGGCAATTGTCAAATTATTGTTATTATCAACTTGATCTCCCCCCTGAAGTTTAAAAACAATTATGCAAATAGACGCCAAATTTATAAACAAGAAAAGGATCTAAAGCTTGGAGCTCCAGATGGTAAATTCTTGGCACTCTAGTGCCATCTTGTCTTCAACTTGGGGTTTTAAAAATGAGGTTCAATGCTTTACAACACCAGCACATAGATGACACAGTGCAACCTCTTCTAATCCATCTATGGACTGAGAAAAGTAAAACAGTGAAATTTCCCCAGGAAAGTTTTCTCATTAAAGAGGCAACTTTTCATTAGTTTTATACTGACTAAGCAAAATGAAACATTAGTAGTAATGGTCATTTTTGAAAAATGAATTGGGAATATCTGTTACCCATATGTTGCTAGATCAATGGCTTTGAGAAAATACTTTGTTGTACAACTTCCAATGATCTCTACTGGACATCTATTCTAGATTGGTAAATTTCTTTCAAGTTTAAAAATATCTATTTCAAGAATTTCAAACAAGGGAAAAACCTATATATAAGTATAGAAAACACCTAGGTATTTTTTGTGCCTGTGGCAAAAAGAAAGCTACGGTCTTAACTACAAATGCAAACTAAAATAAGCTTTACAAAGTACATGCACCATCGTATTTAAATCTGCCCACAATCAATGCAGTAGGTGGTAGTGTTCCAATTTTACAGTTGAGGAAAAAATTCAGAGAAGTTAACTACCCACAGATAACAAATGGAAGAGCTAGAGATTTACACCCGAAGAGCAGAGGCTGCAATATACTCACAGGGGTGCTATCATAGACACAGATGCATGTGGCATTTTAGGTACCTGGAAGAGGAAAACAAAATTCTAGCAAATTTAAAAATGATGGCGCTGAGACATTTCATATGTTGATCAGGTATTCAGTTCCAGAGAATAGTTAAAATGCTATTAAACAGAGAAAAGTAGGTCTGGAGTTGTTCATGGTACCACAATTTAAAGAAAGGTAACTCCAATCTAGGTTAAAGATAATTTTCCCATATACTGTAACTCTTTGGGCTTAAAAAAATGTTTAAGACAAACTTCTATGGATGTTCAAAAAGTTCAACAGGGGTTAAATCCTGTGGGCCCAGTTCCATTGCCTTCTTTTTAAGGTTCTTATTTTTCAAGGAGCAAAGACAGCAGCTAGCTCCATGTTCTTTGAGATGTACCAGGAGTCTTATCTTCTGCCATGTAAAGGCAAAGAAGGCAAGGAATCTATAGCCTGGTTATTAATAGGTTTCTGACCTCTGTTCCAACACTGATTTTAATCACTTAATATCTGTGAACTTTTTTTCTCTCATCTGTAAAATGGGGATAATGTGTTCTTATCTTACAGACTTTTTAACGACAACCAAAAGAAATCCATTACCACACACAACAAAATGCTAAGAATACAATACAGATTTGATGAAACAATTTTAAAAAAATTTTGTTCTTGAGGAACAAAGCTAAAACTTTAGATGTTTATATGCCGCCTTGCCAAAGGATGTCTTTCAATTCAGTCTAGGGCTTTTTAATGTGTGAAGTAATGAGTTGAGGTTCAGTGCAACAGGTTTGGGGTTCAACCCAATGAAACTGTATAAAAATGGCACAGGCTGCCTTAGGTGGCAGTGAAATTCCACTGGGGCTGACAAGTATTTGAAAGGGATGCTGTGGAGAGGATTCAGACTTCTTAAGCAGATACTGAACATAGTGCCTGTAAAATGGTCCCCAGCCTCCGGGATCTAATGTCTGATGATCTGAGGTGGAGCTAATGTAATAATAACAGAAATAAAGTGCACAATAGATGTAATGTGCTTGAATCATCCCAAAACCATCCCCCGAGCCCCAGTCCATGGAAAAATCATCTTCCACAAACTGGTCCCTGGTGCCAAAGAGGTTGGGAACCGCTGCTTTAAAATACATTTCATCTCTAAAATTTTATTTTCTCTAGATTTTAATTTTCCTCCTCAAGAGTTATGAGTTTACATATAACCAACCGATCATATTTTCTGTTTTAAAGATCAGATGATTGTAGAAACATCTCTTTTTTGTTGTTGTTCTTATTGGCAGGATCAGTGTCATGAATTCCGGAACATGGTGAGAGATGGAAAGCTTATTTGCACCAGAGAAAACAACCCTGTTCGAGGCCCATATGGCAAGACGTATGCCAACAAGTGTGCTATGTGTCAGAGCATCTTGTGAGTAGAGAGGTTTATGGATCAGTTTGATATGCTGTGTCTGCTTCCCAGAAATCAGTTCCTTTTGATTTAAAACGTATGGTGTTTGGCATCACACATTAAAAATATATACTAATAGCTCCTCAGTTTAGAAGAGGACAGTAAGTTTCCAAAGCACTTTCATAAGAAATTTCTATTTTGAATAATATGAGAAGCATAATCATACCAGGAGCAGCTGGGATAGGAGAACACCCTGTTGTATCATGCCAACATCACTGACCTTCAAGGAGGAAGTGTCTCAGATAAGTGACATGGGACAGACCCGTTCACTCTGCAGAGCCTCCTGTATATACAGAGAATAATAACTACACAATAGAGTTTTGGTAGGGATTCAAGGAGATAATATTTTTAAAATGTTTATAAACCTTAAAGCATAATAGCAATATAAAGAACAATCAATACAGGAGAGTTATTGTAATTCAATAAAAAAAATAAAAAGGAGAAATGAAGCAACTCTCTACCTGAGAGTCATAAATAATCCTATTAGGAAAAAATGTAATGACGCTTCAGATGTATATCACTTTAGATGATGGTATAGAAACTGGGTTTATGGAAGTTGACAGCACCATTACAGATATATTATGAAAACCCCAATGATCAGAACTTATTTGTTTAAAAAGAATCTCATGTATTTTTTAGATACTAGCAAACAGTGTTAGATATTCTAATGTTTAGAATTGGAGAAATAGTTGGTTAAACAATTCAATAATGACTCTGGAAAAACTACTCTCTCCCTTTCATAAAATTTTTCAGTGAGCGAGAAGCTAAAGAAAGAAAAAAGAATGAAGAAGAAAGATCAAGAGCCAAGCCCTCAAATGATGCAAAGGTTATTTTTTAAGATACGAAGATAACTATTTTACTTTTCGTCCTCAGATTCTTGTCTTCCCCTTCACTTTTTGGATAATAAAGTTGCTAATTTTCTGCTTCAAAGAAAATTGATTTTGCCAATATTGTCATGTTGGGTTATAATGAGATTTATCTCCTGGCTTTGAAGTTTAATGTTTTTTCTCAATTTTATAGAGAATTCTCCTGCAGTGTGTATTGATTATTGCTTTGGTCTCTCCTGTTTGGGAGAATTGTGGACTGAAAAATAGTGGGTAAAATTCTTTACCACCTTAACTGCATGCTTATGTCTGACACTTTAAATGTGAAATGAGGCTTCATGTTGCTTGTTGACACTGATTTTAACAATTTATGTAAAATAAACTAGTCTCAAAGTCTCTCTTTTAGCGTCTCTCCTTGATGCCTTTCCCATTTTCTCCAGAGGGTCTTCTGAGCATCAGTGAATCAATAGTGCACGTGCATGGTGCTGCCTTTTCTATTTGCTTTTCAAGATCACAAAGAAGACATCTTCAATCAGTCTTTTGCCAGTGATAATGTCATTCATAGAGTTAGACAACTGTGGGATTGTCCTCTGGTCAAGAGCGTATCTCCTGTAAAAAGTAGAGGAAAGGAAAGATTGATGGAAAGGGCGAGCAAGACGAGGAGGTCTTTCAAGTATTGTTTTATGTTTCCCTGTATTTCCAGGACCAGTGCAGAGAGGTTCGGAATGAAGCGGAGGATGGGAAGTTTAGAGAGTCTGGGCGTTCCTTGGCCTCCATTGCCAGGATAAGTGCAGTGAGTCTGAGACCAGAGCCAAGAGAGGAATTCCTAAAACCAAGTTTAAGAAAGTAACCAAGTCACAAAGGGAAAAAGCCATGCCCACTTCCCTTTTCTTATTTTCTAGGATGAGTGCAGTAACTTTCGGCAGTATGTGAGGAATGATGAGTTCATGTGCACTAGAGAGAACGACCCTGTGCTTGGTGCTGATGGAAAGTTATACAAAAACAAGTGCTACATGTGCAGAAGCATCTTGTGAGTAATAGGATCCGGTACCCCCTTCAGCTAGTGCGGGGACTGCATTTTTAGAGACTGTTGATTAAATACTCATGTGCTCATGAATCCATGCAGGCTTTAAACCAAGTCTTTAGATGCAATGCTTTTAAGTTGACAACACCCAGTACAGGAGAAAGAACAGTTGGACTTGAAGACAGGAAATCCAGATGGAAGTTCTAATCATATTTACTAGCTATGTCACTTAAAAAAAAAATGTTTCCAACCCTCAGTATCATAGTTACAAGAAATTATTCCAAATCATTCTACAACTAGATCACACTTAAGAGAGGTCTTACACACACACACACACACACACAGATTAGTCCTTCAAAATAAGTTAGAGTCTCCAAGGCTAAGGAATTTGTTTTTTAGAAAGGGTTTCTAGTTTATTCTGATGAACAACTATATTTGGGGACCTATGAACATGATGGATGATGATGGTTCTGAAAAAAACACTATGCACACAACAGTTATATATATTATATATACATATAATATATATATGTGTATATATTAGCTCCTCATAGTACATTCCTTGAGGAAGGAATTACCAGAACTATCATCTTTTTATGGGACTTCCCTGGTAGCTCAGATGGTAATAACTCCACCTGCAATGCAGGAGACTCAGGTTTGATCCCTGGGTCGGGAAGATCCCCTGGAGAAAGGAATACTCGAAACAACTTGTCCAAGGTCACACATCTGTTAAGTGAAGGGAGTGCCAAGCCAGTTCCCAGCTGTGTACTTTTCTTAACATGTCTTCCTGGACACTTTCTCAATGTTCTGTGGTTCCATCATATATTATTAGAAATGTTTAACTTCCAACTAGAAATTACAGGAGCCAGTCTTTGTGGACGTAAATTTACTTTTGTCTTCTTTTCTAGTGAAAAAGAAGCTTTGGGAAGGATAAGACTTGAAGAAAAACCATCCCACTTTAGATCTTCTGAAGAGGAAGACAGCTCAGAGTCTTCCATTTCTTCTCTGGTAAGAACTGCTGTTTCTAAAAAGTTACTTATTAACTTAATTCACTTATTCTGAGGGGGGGGCAGTGCTGTTGCCACTTGCCCTCCATAAACCTCATTTCATGTAAAGGCCTAGGAAAGACTGATTCAGCACAGCCTCAAGTCCTTTCAAGGAATCCATGGAGTTCATGCCTAGTAAGAGTCTCAAGATTACTCACTGGTGCATTATTCTGTGCTCTTTGAGATTATTAGTCTTGCTCCAAATGAATTTATTTTGAAATTTAAAAAAGTGGGTGTACAGTGCATGTAACTTCTGGCACATGCAGTCAAATAAGTAGTTAGGAGTCTCAACCCTATAATTTCAGCAGACCAGAAAGGCTCCTCACCCACTTCCTACTCCCCCTCTAAACCTAGTCCTTTTCCCAATAAACTGAAATTTATGCTGAACATATTTATACTTATTATACATTTATAAGAAGTGTTAAATGACATACTTATATTTACATATTTACATTGACCCTATTTGGGATTGCCTTTTTAGAGCTTTGTCAAGGTCAGGAGTAGAAAGAAGAAGATATAAGAGCATGAAGTATATTCATTCACAAAGGGCAATCTCAAGTTGGTCCCTAGAAGGGAGACTTTAGCACCTAGTCTGATGACCCAAAAAAGAAGAAAGAAAGGTATCAAACATGAATTTTATCTAATTATTTTCCCAAATCAAGTATAATAACAGATGAGTTACACTAACAAAATACTAATTACAAATTTCTAGTAAATCAAACTAGGGATCCCTAAGCATGGAGAAGTGCGAGCCACAAAATCTGCTCCTTTCCCCCCAGCTTTACTGTGTTGTGTGTGTGTGTGTGTGTGTGTGTGTGCTTAATTGCTCAGTTGTATCCGACTGTTTGTGACCCTTTGGACTGTAGTCTGCCAGGCCATCTGTTCATGGGATTTTTCAGGCAAGAAAAGTGACACTGAAGTGGGTTGTCATTTCCTTCTTCAGGGGGTCTTCCTGACCCAGGGATCAAACCCACATCTCCTGCATTGCAGGGAGATTCTTTACCTGCTGAGCCATCGCAAGCCCTTACTGTATGTGTGTTGACATGTAACATATGTAAACTTGTGTACAACATATTGATTTGATAGACTTATTATAAAATAAGACATTATAAAATGATTACCACTATAGTGTTAGCTAACATCTCCATCACCTCATATAATTACCATTTCTTTTTTGTGGTGAGAATATTTGAAGTCTACTCACAGACTCTGAGTATATTACACATTACTATTTCCTATAGTTTTCCTGTTTGTTTCCAAGGCAAACCATTCAATATCATGGTAATCCAAGTCTATGCCCCAACCAGTAATGCTGAAGAAGCTGAAGTTGAACAGATCTATGAAGACCTACAAGACCTTCTAAAATTAACACCCCAAAAGATGTCCTTTTCATTATAGGGGACTGGAATGCAAAAGTAGGAAGTCAAGAAAACCTGGAGTAACAGGCAAATTTGGCTTTGGAGTATAGAATGAAGCCAGACAAATGCTAATAGAGTTCTACCAAGAGAAAGCACTGGTCATAGCAAACACCCTCTTCCAAAAATACAAGAGAAGACTCTGCACATGGACATCACCAGATGGTCAACACCGAAATCAGATTGATTATATTCTTTGCAGCCAAAGATGGAGAAGCTCTATACAGTCAGCAAAAACAAGACCAGGAGCTCTGACTGTGGCTCAGATCATGAACTCCTTATTGCCAAATTCAGACTTAAATTGAGGAAAGTAGGGAAAACCATTAGACCATTCAGGTATAACCTAAATCAAATCCCTAACGATTATACAGTGGAAGTGAGAAATAGATTTAAGGGACTAGATCTGATGGACAGAGGTTCGTGACATTGTACAGGAGACAGGGAGCAAGATCATCCCCCCAAAAAAGAAATGCAAAAAAGCAAAATGGCTGTCTGAGGAGGCCTTACAAATAGCTCTGAAAGAAGAGAAGCAAAAAGGAAAGGAGAAAAGGAAAGATACACCCATTTGAGTGCATTGTTCCAAAGAATAGCAAGGAGAGATAAGAAAGCCTTCCTCAGTGATCAATGCAAAGAAATAGAGGAAAACCATAGAATGGGAAAGACTAGGGATCTCTTCAATAAAATTAGAAATACCAAGGGAATATTTCAGGCAAAGATGGGCTCAATAAAGGACAGAAATGGTATTGGCCTAACAGAAGCAGAAGATATTAAGAAGAGGTGGCAAGAATACACAGAAGAACTGTACAAAAATCTTCACGACCCAGATAATCATGATGGTGTGATCACTTGCCTTGAGGCAGATATCCTGGAATGTGAAGTCAAGTGGGCCTTAGGAAGCATCACTATGAACAAAGCTAGTGGAGGTGACAGAATTCCAGTTGAGCTATTTCAAATCATAAAAGATGATGTTGTGAAAGTGCTGCACTCAATATGCCAGCAAATTTAGAAAGCTCAGCAGTGGCCACAGGACTGGAAAAGGTCAGATTTCATTCCAATCCCTAAACAAGGCAATGCCAAAGAATGCTCAAACTACTGCACAATTGCACTCATCTCACATGCTAGTAAAGTAATCCTCAAAATTCTCCAAGCCAGGCTTCAACAATACGTGAACTATGAACTTCCACATGTTCAAGCTTGTTTTAGAAAATGCAGAGGAACTAGAGATCAAATTGCCAACATCCCCTGGATCATTGAAAAAGCAAGAGAGTTCCAGAAAAACATCTACTTCTGCTTTATTGACTATGCCAAAGCCTTTGACTGTGTGGATCACAATAAACTGGAATATTCTGAAAGAGATGGGAATACCAGACCACCTGACCTGCCTCTTGAGAAATCTGTATGCAGGTCAGGAAGCAACAGTTAGAACTGGACATGGAATAACAGACTGGCTCCAAATAGGAAAGAAGTACATCAAGGCTATATATTGTCACCATGCTTATTTAACTTATATACAGAGTACATCATGAGAAACGCTGGGCTGGAAGAAGCACAGGCTGGAATCAAGATTGCTGGGAGAAATATCAATAACCTCAGATATGCAGATGACACCACCCTTATGGCAGAAAGCGAAGAAGAACTAAAGAGCCTCTTGATGAAAGTGAAAGAGGAGAGTGAAAAAATTGGCTTAAAGTTCAACATTCAGAAAACTAAGATCATGCTATCCGTTCCCATCACTTCATGGCAAATAGATGGGGAAACAGTGGAAACAGTGGCTGACTTTATTTTTTTAGTCTCCCAAATCACTGCAGATGGTGACTGCACCCATGAAATAAAAAGGCACTTACTCCTTGGAAGAAAAGTTATGACCAACCTAGACAGCATATTAAAAAGCAGAGACATTACTTTGCCAACAAAGGTCCATCTAGTCAAGGCTATGGTTTTTCCATAGTCATGTATGTATGTGAGTCATGTATGGATGTGAGAGTTGGACTATAAAGAAAGCTGAGCGCCGAAGAATTGATGCTTTTGAACTGTGGTGTTGGAGAAGATTCTTGAGAGTCCCTTGGACTACAAGGAGATCCAACCAGTCCATCCTATATGAAAACAGTCCTGAATGTTCGTTGGAAGGACTTATGTTGAAGCTGAAAGTGCAATACTTTGGCCACCTGATGTGAAGAGCTGGCTTATTAGAAAAGACCCTGATGCTGGGAAAGATTGAGGGTGAGAGGAGAAGGGAACGACAGAGGATGAGATGGTTTGATGGCATCACTGACTCAATGGACATGAGTTTGAGTAAACTCTGGGAGATGATGATTGACAGGGAGGCCCTGCATGCTGCAGTCCATAGGACACGACTGAGCAACTGGACTGAACTGATTGCCTGTAATCATCACACCATATATTAGACTGCCATAAATTGTATCTAAAAATTTATATCCTTTGACCAATGTCTCCTTATTTTCTCCAATCCCCTAGTAATCACCATTCTATTCTCTGTCTCTATGTGATTGGCTTTATTGTACAGTATTTGTCTTTCTTTGTCTGACTTATTTAACTTAGCATAGAATCCTTGGGGTTCATCCAAGTTGTCATTAAAGGAAGGATTTTCTTCTTTCTCATGTCTGAATAATATCCTATTGTTTCTATGTGTGTTTGTGTGTGTGTATCTTGGCTATCATAATAAAATCTGTTATTTAACATTTTACTGCAGTATAATAGTCAAAGAAAAAGTGTACCTATCATAAGTATATAACTAAATATTACAAAGTGATCACATCTGTGATATTGACACGTAGGTCAAGAAATAATGTATTACCAGCAGACCAGAAATCCCATCGTGCTTATTCCTGTGTAACCTGGTTTTGAGCTGAGCTTTCTCTTGGAGAAGAGAACAACATTCTTTATTCAGTTTGTCATTTAGCCATCATTTATGCATGCTACAAATAATTATTGAGCACTTGTTATTTTCCAAGCTTTACCATGTGTATGATTAAAACGGTGGTGCTGGTGGTTTAGTTGCTAAGTTGTGTCCCACTCTTTTGCAACCCATGGACTGTAGCCCACCAGGCTCTTCTGTCTATGCAATTTCCCAGGAAAAAATACTAGAGGGGGTAGCCATTTCCTTCTCTAGAGGATGTTCCTGACCCAGGGATTGAACCTGAGGCTCCTGCACTGGCAGGCAGATTCTTCACCACTGAGCCACCAGAGAAGCCTTATGAGAACAATAGCCGTAAACAAAATAGATAAAACTCTCTACAATAGATCACAGGCGATGTGACTCAATAGAAAAATGACATAGTAAATGCTGAGATACAATTTTAACTATCTTGTACAGAAAAGATCTCCCTGAGAAGGTGCCATTTGCACCTCCTAGGGACATTAATTCCATACATGTAAGTGAGGGAAGAACATTCCAGGAAGAGGAACAGCAAAGCCTTGAGACAGGGCTTACAGTACAGCAAGAAGCCCAGTACAGCTGACACAGAGTGACCTCAGTGAGAGTTATACAGGAAGATATCATTCCAATAACAGGAGGCCTGTTATGTAAGGTTGTGTAGACCATTTTAAGGATGTTGTCTACTAGTCTGAATGAAAGTTTTGAAAAGAGGAGTAACATGATCTATGTTTTAAAAGGATACTGCACCTGCTGTATTGAAAATACACTGCAGGAAGGCAAGAGCAAAAGCTGGACAGCTAGTTAGCCACAGCACTAACCAGACAGGCTGGTTTATGGTGGTGGTAGTGAAGGTTATAAGAAGTAGCTGAATCCTAGGTCTATTTTGAAGGTGGATAATTTGTTCAGAGTTGATGTACTATGTAAGAAAAAAAGGCATAATTCTGCTTGTTGCTTCTTTATCACCCTTTATTTTGGTAGTTTTCAACCTTGGAGTGGCAGATACCTGAAAAATATTAAGGATATACTTGGTTCAGTCCTACCTTTGCCAGTGACTTACAGAAGGTGCTTGTTTAAACTCTCCCTGAATATCTCTATTGACATGGAATTCACCTCAATCTAAAGCAGTCCCTTTAGATGTTTGAATTATTTTAGAATACAAATTAGTAAATACTTCTTTACACCTCTGAAATGATTATCAATAGATATGCTGCTACTGCTAAGTCGCTTCAGTCGTGTCTGACTCTGTGCGACCCCAGAGACGGCAGCCCACCAGGCTCTGCCATCCCTGGGATTCTCCAGGCAAAAACTATACTACTATTAAATATCTACTCAGTGTCTGTTTCAGAAATTAGTTTTCAAGGAATTTATTAAGTTGTCAAATTTATTGACATTCAGTTATTCATAACATTTTCACATTATCCTTTTAATATCTATATATAAGGCACCACTTTTTAATATTGGTAATCCGTGTTTCTTGACTTTTGTCAATTTTGCAAATAGTTTATCAATTTATTAATCTTTTCAAACAACCATTTGGCCTTCTGTTTTCTATTTCATAAATTTATTCATTTTCTTCTATTTTCTTTGAGCTTATTTTGCCTATTATTTGCTAGCTTCTTGAAATGGAGGTTTAAATTGATTTTAAGATTTTTTCTATTTATATATCTACCTAAAACTTTCCTTCAAATCACTGAATTAACTACTGAGTATTTTTTATTTTCATTATTATTCAGTTCAAAACATTTCTGTATTCCATTATGACTACTTTAGTCATGATTTATTTAGCAGTATGTTGCATAACTTCTAAATACCTAGTAGCTTCATAGCTATCATATATATTACTAATATTATTTCACTGTGATCCTAAAACTTGCATTTTATGACTTCAGTTTTCAAATTTATCAATACTGGCTTAATGGCCCAGAATGTGGTCTATTTGGGCAACAATTTCACGTCTACTTAAGAAGAATGTGTAGTCTGCAGTTGTTGGATATAAAGATCTACAAATATCATTGAGGTCAAGCTGATTATATTGTTTTTCAAATACATATTTTTATATTTGTGTCTGTGGTATTAATTACAAAAAGAAGTGTTAAATATAAACATAAAGTTTGATAAATTTGCCTTTTTCTCCTTTCAGCTAATTTTGCCTCATGGGGCTAGTGCACTGGGACGACCCAGAGGGATGGTATGGGGAGGAAGGAGGGAGGAGGGTTCAGGATGGGGAACACATGTATACCTGTGGCGGATTCATTTTGATATTTGGCAAAACTAATACAATTTTGTAAAGTTTAAAAATAAAAAAGACTCTACTGTAGGTACATAAATGTTTGAGATTGTTAATTATGGAATCTATTATTTTATAATTAGAAATCCTCTTCTTTATCTCTGACATTAGTTCTTATCCTAAATTCTACTTTGTGTGATATTAATATAGATATATCACCTTTTGTGTGATGAGTGTTTGTACACATCTATTTTCCATCCTTTCATGTTCACCCTATTAGTTGAAATATAAAGATATAAAGTATACTTCTTTTAAATATTATAAGTTGAGTCATTTTGTTTCTCCAGACTAAGAGTCTCTGTTCTTTATCTGGAGTAGTTAGTCCTGCTGATACTTAATGTAATTTTTGACACCACTGAATTTGTCTTCCATAATCCTATTTTTAAAATTTCTGTGTTTTTTCCTTTTTCCTGCTTCTTTTAAGATTAATAAATTTATTATCATCATGAAACTCACAATTCCAAAAAACTACTAAGAACAAATATGTTCCTTTTTCTACATGAAAAATTTATGTATTTTTTACCTTAGGAAACTAACAACTATATACTGAGCACTTAGTATGTGCCAAACACTGTATTATGTATGCATATAAGTGCATTATCTGATTTGATTCCCTAAAACAACAATATGAAGCAAGAGCTATTATTATTCATGTTTTTCAGATGAGAAGCTAAGGCTCAAAGAAATCAAGTAAATCACTCACTCTAGTTAGTGGCAGAGCTGGAACTCAAAACTCCATGTGATTACCTAGCATTTATTTTTTGAGTCTTTCCTTTCTAGATTGTATATAACCAATGTCCTCATTGGTTATATAGGACAAAAAAATATATATAAGGACAAAAAAAAAAGATATTATTCTCTGTATGGGAGTTTTCTCCCATACCTCAGTTTATCTGTGCCTAGGTGGCTCGGATGGTAAAGAATCCACCTGCAATGCGGGAAACCCGGAGACCTGGGATCTACCCCTGGGTTGGGAAGATTTCCCTGGAGGAGGGCATGGCAACCCACTCCAATATTCTTGCCTGGAGAATCGCCATGGACAGAGGAGCCTGGCGGGCTACAGTCCAGGAGGTTGCAAAGAGTCAGACATGACTGAGTGACTAAGCACAGCACTGCTGCTGCTGCTGCTAAGTCGCTTCAGTCGTGTCCGATTCTGTGACCCCATAGACAGCAGCCCACCAGGCTCCTCCGTCCATGGGATTTTCCAGGCAAGAGTACTGGAGTGGGATGCCATGCCTTCTCCAAAGCACGGCACTATCTGGTAGGATGTCTGCTTTCTAATTGCTTTGTTCTTCCTTGTATCTTGGTTTGGCTACTTCCTTAATAAAAAAGAAACTAAATCCAGGTTACCTAACAGTGATGGGAAATGAATATATGAGTTTGTATAACCTATGTTACACTTCCTTTACTGTTTAGTCACACATTATTGAGGAAATCAAGAGGTTTTCACCAAGTCCGTATCTCTTAAGTGCCATTGAGCAAATCTACTTTATGTTTTGTTTGTTCAGAATTCTGAGATGTGCAAACACTACCGAATATTACCCAGGATGGGTTACCTTTGTCCAAAGAATTTACAGCCTGTCTGTGGTGATGACGGCCAGACATACAACAATCCCTGCATGCTCTGCCATGAAAATCTGTACGTATACGAGTCCATCTTCTAGTGTAGAGGTTGTTGAAGACAGTGTTGACCCACAGTAGAGTACTGACATGAATGCAAGGTACTGCAACTCATCGTAGAAGTTTAAAATTCAGATGTGAATGATCCTGTTCATGCATCAAATAGAGAATATCTATGGGTATGCCTTTAATAAAATTGTTCATATGCTTTACTGAGTGGACGAGAAAGGGAAAAGTGGTGGGGTTACAACGTAATTAGAGAAAATCTCTCTAAGCCCATGTTCACTCATGGGAGTGTGAACATCATCTATACTTTGTGTAAAGAGAAAAAAGTTGAGAATCATTGCTGTACAGAGTCAGCCCAGGCGCTAATCTCTAATCACCTTATGACTAGCTTCTAGTCACAGATTTCCCTTCATTCTCTACCTGTTTCTAGCCTTCATTTCACCAGCTTTAAATAAGGGCATGGTGGCAAATCTTGCCTTTTCTACCACATCCCACCTCAGGAACATGCAGTCCCTGAATGTTCATCCTGTCCTTCTTTTTTTTTTTTTTTTCATCCTGTCCTTCTTAGAACACTATAAACAAGGCCCAGAATATGAAGATGGGCCTGATATCCTCCTTTTCAATTCTGGAAAGATATTTGAATTTACATTTATTTCTTTAAAATCAACTAATTCACAAAAGAAAAAAAAAACATTCTACAGTTCATATATGTAGACTAAAATTTGAATATGAGTGCTTTATGTGTTATATCTGTAAGTAAGACACTTTAATATTCTCAGTTTCACTGACCTCACTACTTACTATAGAGTGGTATTATTTTCATTGTACAGAAGGTTAATCTGAGGCTCAGAGAGTCCAGGTAATCTGTTTAAAATGACAACGCTTTGGAAATAGAACGGATCGGATTGTAACCTTGTTGATTTGGGTTTAAATACAGTTTGCTTTTCTGTCTACTACAATACTGTTATATCAAAGGTAAACAAAAGGAGATCAAAGATTTCTTTGATAATATGGAGAAAGTTACCTCTTTCTACAAAAGAAAAAAATGATGAAACATTAAAAATCTGTATGCATAATATCTGTGGGCACATAAATCTCTTGAAGTCCATCTATGGATATTACACAGTTTTAATAACTAAGGAATCTTAATTCTTAAATGTCTTAAACATTTAAGAAATGAATAAAACCATTCATGAATCTGTTACAATATGTGTCTTATTCTCTCCCAGAAATCCTTCCATTTCTCTTTATTGTAAATACCAGGCCCTAAATTATCCAAGCGATGCTCTGCAAACATTCCATTAACTGTTTAAACCTGTAATAAGTTATACTTTATTCAAAGGAACTTTAGAAATTACAGAAATGCCCATGATCAAAATACTGATAAAGGATGTCTCAAGACGGATTGTTTAGCCAAAGAACTGAGAACACATGTTATAAAGAGAAGATTTAGGCTGTCCCAGGCAAGATGGAACATTACTGGTTTCTGAGGTCTTAGAAGAAGCTAGAGGGAAGAAATTTCAATTTTTGCAATGTTCAAAGACTAGATGAACTGTCCTGATAGACAGTTAGTCTCCTATCACCAAAGCACACAAGTAGATGTTTCCTATATAATATTTCTTATGAGAAAGGCATTAAAATTCATATATCTTAAGATTCTTTCCAAGTATAAAATTTGTGATGACCATATAGTTATGTTTTATAACATATATACATAATTTATATATATTTATGTAAAACTTATTTTGTAAAATGTGCCCTATTTTATAATCCCAAAGTCACATTATAGATATCAAATAAAGTCAAATTCCTCTCTGGGATCCAGTTTTCTCATCTATAAAATAATGGCTTTTGTGTTAGATGATGTTTATTTCTAACATTCAACAATTCCATGAGTATATAGTGTATAGGAGAATGAAATATGATGAAATAGATCCAGGCCTGGGGCATAAATCTGGAGCTAAATCAGAAGAGGGAGAATAACCCTGAATGATGCCTACTAGGAAATGGATACCAGTTCCTACCCCTGATTTCAGTTTTGATTTGATGCCCAAATGTCATTCATATTGATGCTTGGTTGTATTTTGTTTTGTTTTCATTATAACGGAGTTTTCCCAGCTTTGAAACTTCCTGTTCTGTTTTAGAATACGCCAAACGAATACACACATACGCAGTAAAGGAAGGTGTGAGGAGAATAGCATCAAAGAAACAACACCTCTTGACGTAAGTTCTCTGGCATTCAGAATCACAGTGTTAGAACCAGGTGGTTCAGCTGCTGTTCTCTTGTATTAAGTGATGGATATTTCTCTGGCCAGGGAGATGATAGTAAGTCACATAACCCCAGAATTATCTTCATTGTGAAGATAATTAATTACTGAAATGTGTGGGATTTAAAATATAGTAGTTAACATTTCTAAATGTTTATAGTTTACTGGGATTGATAACAGACTGTTTATGAGCAATGTACATAATGCCACCAACACTTCTTTAGAGTAGCTTTTATTTTCTGTGAACTATGATACAGAGGCCAAGAGAGGTCAGACAGGGATAGAAGCAGACTTAAACTTTCTATCCTTGTACTTTGCATTAAACTGTTCCCCAACATGAAAAATTGACCTTTTCATTTAAGTCCCTATAAGGAAGTTTCTGGAATCAACTTTGGAATCTTCTGGAATCAAGATTGCCAGGAGAAATATCAATAACCTCAGATATGCAGATGACACCACCCTTATGGCAGAAAGCGAAGAGGAACTGAAGAGCCTCTTGATGAAAGTGAAAGAGTAAAGTGAAAAATCTGGTTTGAAACTCAACATTCAGAAAATTAAGATCATGGCATCTGGTCCCATCACTTCATGGCAAATAGATGGGGAAACAATGGAAACAGTGACAATCTTTATTTTCTTGGGCTCCAAAATCACTGCAGATGGTGACTGTAGCCATGAAATTAAAAGACCCTTGCTCCTTGGAAGAAAAGCTATGACCAACCTAGACAGTATATTAAAAAGCAGAGACATTACTTTGTTAACAAAGGTCCATCTAGTCAAAGCTATGGTTTTTCCAGTAGTCATGTATAGATGTCAGAGTTGGACCATAAAGAAAAGTGAGCACAGAAGAATTGATACTTTCAAACTGTGGTGCTGGAGAAGATGCTTGAGAGTCCCTTGGACTGCAAGGAGATCCAACCAGTCCATTCTAAAGGAAGTCAATCCTGAATATTCATTGGAAAGACTGATGCTGAAGCTGAAACTCCAGGGCTTTGGCCACCTGATGTGAAGAACTGACTCATTTGAAAAGACTCTGATGCTGGGAAAGATTGAAAGCAGAAGGAGAAGAGGATGAGATGGTTGGATAGCACCATCGACTCGATTGAAATGAGTTTGAGCAAGCTCTGGGTGTTGGTGATGGACAGGGAAGCCTGGTATGCTGCAGTCCATGGGGTCGCAAAGAGTTAGACATGACTAAGCGACTGAACTGAAGGATGTTTTGACACACCCTACGGTAATCTCACCTTATTTGAGGTTTTGTTTTCCATAGTTTTAGTTACCCAAAGTTCACAAATACTAAATGGGAAACGCCAAAAATAAATAATTCATAAGTTTTAAATCATTTGCTGTTCTGAGTAGCATGATGAAATCCTGCACCGTCCTGCTCCATCTCACCCAGGAGGTAAATCACCCTTTGTCCAGCACATCCCATCTCCTAGTCACTTAGTAGCTATCTAGGTTATCAGATCAACTCTTGTGATATTACCATCTTTTGTTCCAGAGACCCTTATTTTGCTAAATAATGCCCCTTAGAGTGCAAGGGTAGTGACACTGGCAATTTGTATATGCCAAAGAGAAGCCAAAAAGTTCCTTATGTGCAAAGTGGGAGTTCTCAACTTAATAAGGAAAGAAAAAAACCACGTGCTGAGGTTGCTCAGGTCTTTTGTAAAAATGAATCTTCTATCCATGAAATTGTGAAGAAGGAGAAAGAAATTTATTTTAGTTTTGCTGCTTCATCTCAAATGGCAAAAGTTAAAGACACATTATGTGATAAGTGCTTAGTTAAGATGGAAAAGGCATTATATTTATTGGATGGAAGACATGAACAGCAAATGAGTTCTGACTGGTGACAAGGTGTTTGGCCAAAAAGCATTAAGACTATAATGAGATTTCAGCAAGGAATCCCCTGAAATTAGTGACACCAAGCCATTTACTATAAGTAAAGTATGGTTACACAGATTCAGGAATAGGTCTGGACTGAAAAATATAAAAATGAGTGGAGTGGATGCATCTGCCATGAAGAAGCTGCTGCCACATTTCTAGCAGAGTTGAAAGGTTGGTTAAAGAGAAAGACTATCCTTCAAAGCACGTCTTCAATTACAATGAGACTGGGCTCCTCTGAAAGAAGATATCCAATAGAACCTGCATTTGCAGAAGCACAAAGGAAACACCAAGTCATAAAAGCAGGGAAGGACAGATTAACTCTGCTACTACATAGTAATGCCACAGGGGATTAAGGCCGGCAAAGTGTGAAGAGCAAATAACCCACCTGCTCTGAAGAACAAATATTAACTTCCCATGTTCTGGTAACAAAATCAGAAAGCGTGGGGGACAGTCATCTTATTTATGGAATAGTACCACCAGTGCTGCATCCCAGAAGTGAAAAATATTTGGAAGAGGAAAGTTTGGGATTTAAAGTACTACTAATAAAAGACAATGGCCTTAGACCTCCTGAATCTATCTGCTATGAAAATAAAAACACTGAGGTTGTATTTTTGCCTCTAAATACAATCTCATTGCTTCAGTCCCTTGATCAGAGCATTGTTCAATTTGTCAAAGTCACATACACCTGCCTGGTGTTTAATTACATTTGATCAGCAATTGATGCAGACGCTCATTTGGACAAAAAACACTGCTGGAAATCATTCGCTATTGCTGACACAGTAACATTCCTCAAAGCTACAATGGATAAATTAGAACGAGAAAGTGTAAATGCTTGCTGGAAAAATGAATGGAATGAAGTTGTGAATGATTTTAAAGGCTTCCTGGGGATTGATGGAGAAGTTAGGAAATTCATTCACAGGACAAGACAAGTTGATGGAGAAGGATATTCTGACATGCTTGATGAAGTGGAAGAACATATTGAAGGCCATCAACAAGTATCCAAGAATGAGGAATTAGAACTTATTGAGTCATCAACAGAGGGAGAGGAAGACAAAGAAGAAACTGAAGCAGAACCACCAATGTAAACGTTAGCAAAATTTGCCAGTATTTTAAGCTGCACAAACATTAAGGCAAAATTATGGAGTATAATGGTGGGCTGCTGTCTATGGGGTCGCACAGAGTCGGACACGACTGAAGCGACTTAGCAGCAGCAGCAGCAGCAAGGAGTATAATCCTTGAATGGAAGCCAGCATTAAAGTCACCCATATGATCACCAAAGGACTGCAACTTTTGCAGCAACACTTTGAGTTAGAAAGAGCAACAACTTCTAACTACAATATCCTTTCAAAAGTTTTACTCAAAAAAAAACCTTTTGCTATCAAAGATTCCTAACCATGGATATCAGCTCCTGACATCCAGCCATGCACACCATCACAGTTTGATGATACAGGATCGCTTGAAGCAGATGATCCTCTGGCTGATGTATTCAGAAAGTCAGTGATAGCCTAATGCTATGTCACAAAACCTCCCTCTTTCACATCATCTCAATTACACAAGCACTGTATTGTATCATTACAGAAGGGGTGGGTACAGTGAAATAAGATATTTAGAGAGAGAGAGAGGGGACTACATTCACATAATGTTCTGTTTTAGATTTATTGTTGTTAATCTCTTACTATGCCTAACTTATAAATTAAACTTTATCATAGGTGTGTAGGCATAGGAAAAAACATACACGAGATTCAGTTTACACATAGTATATCTATGGTCTCAGGCATCCACTGAGGGTCTTGGAATGTATACCTCTGGGGTAAAGAGAACTACTGTATTGAGTTTTACATTGTCCCTGGTGATGGCATTTGAGTAATCTCCTCCTCAAGCAAGAGGATATTTGACTTGGGTAAAAATATTAGGAAGTTTCAAATAAGAGAAAAATTTTGTTACCAGATAAGTATAAGTTCAGAGTTTTGGTGTTTTTCACATATGAGACCTTTGGCAAATCACATAAATATGTAAACCAAAGTTCTCACTGGGTTACTGAAAATTTTTAGTAAATACTTTTAAGCATTTGGCAATAACACTTTGGCAATAATGGAATTAAAAACGATTCTACCACATTTGAGGATCTCAAGCAACACTAGATGAGACCATATTCAAAAGAACTACTCAGTAAGCACTGATATTGGAAAGTGGAAAAATAAAAGAGCTATAAGCTAGATGTTTCTGCTTTTACACTGGCAGCTGGAAGGCAGGGGACTGGAACGAAATGAGGAGACCTTTGCTGTTTCTTCTTCTGGGTTAAAAAAGTCATTTATCTACTCTGGGTCTTTACACATGTACAAACAGAGGTTTTAAACTTTTACCCTAGTCCCTGTATGGTGTTTGCTATCTTACTACATATAAACTGTTAGTGGTTTGCTTCTCATTTTATTGCCAGAATATACTGTCTCCCCATCTTACAAACACATCTGGTCACATATATCTCAAATCAGGAAGGTAAAAATAATCTTTCTGCAAGCCCTACAGACCACACCTTAGACCATGCCTTGCTGTAATCTCACATAGACAACTTGATGAAAACTACTTTATGGGGAATTTGCCATAAAATAATACTAAGATGTTTTTATTCAAATAATGACGTATCTTGCCAGAGATAAGATCAAAACATTTTGTAAATTCCTTCCTTTCATATGAGGGTGTTTTCTTTCCACTGGAGTTATATAATGGATATTACTTATGGTTTTATCTGATGGAACAAAGATCTTGGATACACCAAGGTGGCATGGGTGGGTCATGGTCCAGCATTGCTCTGATAACTATTATGGGTGTAAATCCCAGAGGTTGAAACTTATTGCCTGAACCTAGTTCATGAGTAGATGATTCTCTAAGAGAGTCTAGAATCCCAAGAATGAATAAAAGACCCGACAGTAACAACTTTCCTGGAAAAACAGACTGAAAACCCAATATTCTAAGAAATATTTTTCATTATATGGTAACTTCTAAGATTTATATAACTCTTTAGAGAGTTCCCTGTGCTCTTTCCTTTTGCATCCTCGTAGTAGATCTGTATTTAGAGCAGGGATCGTTATCTTTCCCATTTTAAAGAAAATCAGCCTGGGAGAAATCCTGCCATTTACCACAAGTTCATTAGAATTAAGTTCTGGGTCCACTGCAGACCTGCCACCATCCTTTAGTTGTCAGGAGATTCTGAAAACCGAGGGCTCTAGAAAAGGCATTATCTGAACGAAATAAAGATTAGCTACACTGGAAGGAAATTCCTATATTAAGAAAAATATCAATACTATTTTGAGATGAAGAAATGACTATTCTCAATTCCATGACAAAGATTTTCAAGGATTCAAGACCATAAGTTGCCAACCCAAATCAAAGAAAGCCTGATGTGTTCAATGTGAGAACTAAAACGGAGGTTTGAGTTTGTAATAATAATGCTGCTAGTGTTCCAGGCAGTACCAGCAGACAAAATGCAGTTACCATTTTAAAACGTTTAAATGTTGACTTAATGTTTTAAATGTTGATTTTAAGAATATGCATGGATGAGTCAGGCACAAAGACAGCTACTTAAATGCTTATGGTCTAAAACTATAATAGTAAAGCATTAATTGTTAGAGGAATTAGACTTAAGTCCTGACCAAATGCGAGACCTTGGCAAGTCAGTGAACTTCTCTGAAGCTCAATTGCTTCCTTTTTGAAAAGATATGAATGACACTCCTTCTTTCATTATCATGAGGGTCACAAGTAATCAAGAGCAGAGGTCATTTTTGCATCCACCTCAATAGGTAAAATGTACTACTCTATAAATACTCATTGAATCAATTAAATAAAATGTGAAAGTGATTTGAAATCCTGTATTCTTGGCAGAATGCAGGAATCTACAGATTTCTTTGACTATGTTTCAATAATACATGTGTAGCCAGCATTTCTACAATGTCTTTGAGTTTCTAACATCTAACCTCTTCATCTTCTTGTCTAGGTCAAATGATGCAAAAGTTGGTAAAAGCCATGAGGGAAAATGTGTACCTCGATTCTGAATTACCTACCTTCACCATCTGTATATACAAAGAATTCTTCAGAGCTCATCTTATTTACTATAGAAAACAATACAGAACTGTTGGGGGAATGGACTCACTGACTTTCAGTCTATTCCATCTCTTCCCTCCTAGATTCTGTGATCTAAGGGCACAGAGACATCTTAACCAGTTTGTGCTGTGGAAGCCTTCTGATCACAATGCTGTCTATTCAACTGCTTGTTCAATAAAAGTAAACCCAGCAGAATGCCATTTCTGGGATTTTTTTGTCAATGTCTGGATAATAGGAATTTTTTTTTTTGAAGAAAATTAACTATACCCTTTTTTTTCTTTAATCCTTTTCTCAAATTCTAGTTGCTCTCAGAGTTCAGAAGAAATGTCTAGCAGAGAGGTGACGAGGTAAGGGCTCCTAGGCTATGACTCAACCTCAACTTCACTGTTACCTTACCAGCTCCTCTATCTAGCTTCTTTATTTCCATGGATAGCGTAACTATCTCAGTTACTTGGGTCTCATCCAATGACACAAATAATTAGTAATTTCTCATAGTAATCATGCAAGGAGATCCAACCATGCAAGAAGATTCATCCTAAAGGAGATCAGTCCTGGGTGTTCTTTGGAAGGACTGATGTTGAAGCTGAAACTCCAGTACTTTGACCACCTCATGCGAAGAGTTGACTCATTGGAAAAGACTGTGATGCTGGGAGGGATTGGGGGCAGGAGGAGAAGGGGACGACAGAGGATGAGATGGCTGGATAGCATCACCAACTCGATGGACGTGGGTTTGAGTGAACTCCAGGAGTTGGTGATGGACAGGGAGGCCTGGCGTGCTGCAATTCATGGGGTTGCAAAGACTTGGACACAACTGAGCGACTGAAATGAACTGAACTGAACTGAACTGAATCATGCTACCTCTTGATAATTTCCTGTATCAGAGCCTTGAACCCATACATAGTCTGGGGGAAGACTAATGCAACAAGAGTAACCAATGTATGCAAGTCTGAGCAGCACTGACTAGTAGAAATATAATAGTAGTTACATGTGTAATTTCAAATTTTCTAGTAGCTACAAAAGAAATGGGTAAAATAAATTTTAGGAATATATTTTATGTAGCCCAATATATCAAAACTATTATCATTTCAAAATACATACATAATATGATAATCATAATATCAATATAAACTTGTTGTTACTAAGTCTTTGATATTGGTGTGTATTTTAAACTTCCAGCACGTTGAAATTTGGACCAGACACATTTCAAGTGCTCAAGAGCTACGTGTAGCTGGAAGCTACTAGTGACTTATAACACATGAGAAAACCACTAGAGAAAGTAAGCGCTGGACAGGAGTGGGACAGAACAATGTGTGAGCTCCTGCCTCGATGCTGAAACAGTCAAGCCCAGACTCTTGTTACAGCTTGCACCTAGTTCCCTCTCACCCTCAGACTCTGTTCCCATGCAGATTCTGGACTGATGCTGAACACACGATAGATGCAGGAAAGTAAAAGTGTGTGTCACTCAGTCGTATCCGACTCTGTGCGACCCCATGAACTGCAGCCTGCCAGGCTCCTCCATCCATCGGATTCTCCAGGCAAGAATATTGGAGTGGGTTGCCGTTCCCTTCTCCAGGGGATCTTCCTGATGCAAGGACTTGGGCTTCCCTGGTGGCTTAGATGGTAGATGGAGGAAGCTATGGGGAACCCATTGTGCTTCAAACTGTTCTTAGCTCTAGAACTATGCCAGGAATAGTTGGCTTATCTGGATTTGGGAAGTTAATTTTGTATTTATTATGCTGTCCTTTTTCTTTTAGATAAGTTGCCACTAAGCCAATTATAGCAAAATTTTGTGATCTTTGTCCTTTTTAACTAAAGTGAAGATAAATCATTCCCTAGGTGGTTTTTTTTTTTCCTATGATATCATTAAGAAAAAAGAAAGAAGGCTTACATATCATTTTTCAAGCATGAAAAACACAGGGGCATTTTAGGGGGAAAAAGTGAGAAAACACCATTGCTATTTTCTTTGGTAATTCCAGGATATACAGAATGGGTTTTGAGATTCTAGAACATATGAGATTGTATCTCTTTCCTGGTTATTTCTGAGGAATCCCAAAACACTATTTTCCTGACCAAGATATACAATTGTTTGAGAAATAGTTACTTTATTATATCATTATGAATATTTTATTGAGATAAAAATAGCAAATTCCTTGTACTGCTTTGATCATTATTATGATTATGGTCATAAGGTTACATGCACAAAAGACTATGTTATCGCACACTCAAGACTTAAGCAACCTTTGACAACCATATTGAGCACCAGGGAAAGAGTGTGGCTCAGGGATACTGTGAAGTGAAGGATAAGGTAGTCTAGAACTGGATGAGACACAGGAATGGAGAAATGCCTAAGGACCCAGTGAAAGTCAAGGGTGAAGTAGGGATGCAGAGGTCAAGAAAGGAATGGGGACCAAGGAGGCTCAGGAATTGGGGTTAAGGATGTGAATGTGTGAAAGCTGTTTATTTTGGAGACACAACCTGGAGGCAAGCATAAAACGTCACCTGTGTCCAAACGGTCACAAGAAAATAGCGGCATTAAGTATTAAGTAAACTAATTTCTGGGTTGCTACTTGAATTATATCTTGATATCCATATGGGAGGCAAATGAAAACCAGACCCATCTCACTGAGGTTCCCCAAACCAGCCCTAAACTTCTAAACCGGGAAGTGACAACTGATCCTGAAATGGAACTAAAGAAAGCCAAACTATTTCTATTATCTCTTCCTGTCACTACCACAGACTGATGCATTTCTCTATAATTGATATTTCAGATTTCATTTGTAGAATGCGGGTTTTCAGAGAAGTATCACTGTCAAACTCCTTATCTTTCCTATAAGGAACTCACCTGAAGTCTCCCCCTCTTTCTCTCAAGGCTTCAGAAACAAGTGCAGAGAGCACTTGTGTAGATTACAGGCCAACAAGCTTTTCCACTGAAGAGCCAGATACACCTTGTGAGACATACAATCTCTGTCACAGCCACTCAATGCTGCTGTTGTAGAAATATATGAATTTACATTATGTAAGATCATATGGACAGCTGTGTTCCAATAAAACTGTATTTACAAAAACAGGTGGTGGGCCAAGTTTGACCTGTGGGCTGTAGCTCAGTAATGGTTAAGAATCGGTCTCTTTAGCTACATGTAAATCAATGACATTAGAAGGCTCCCTAATACCATACACAAAAATAAACTCACAATGGTTTAAAGACATAAATATAACACCATAAAATTCCTAGAGGAGAACACAGGCAAAACATTTTCTGACATAAATCACAGAAATATTTTCTTACATCAGTCTCCCAAGGAAAAGAAAGAAAAAATAAAACGGGACCTAACTAAACTTAAACGTTTTTGCACAGTGAAGGTAATATTAACAAAATAAAAAGACCACCCAGGGAACAAGAGAATATATTTGGATACATTGTGATGGACAAGGAATTTCCAAAATATACAAACATCTCATTAAAAAACAAACCCAATCAAAAGATGGGCAGAAGATCTAAGCAGACATTTTATCAAAGACACACAGATGGTCAACAGGCACAAGAAAAGATGTTCAACATCACTAATCATTCAGTTCAGTTCAGTTGCTCAGTTGTGTCCGACTCTTTGCAACCCCATGAATTGCAGCACGGCCAGGCCTCCTTGTCCATCAGGAAGGATGGACATTTCATTTCCGTCCAATGCAAATCAATATCAGGATGAATTATCACCTCACACTGACCAGAATGGCTATTACTGAAAAGCATACAAATAACAAATGTTGGCAAGGATATGGAGAAAAGGGAACTCCTGTACACTGTTGGTGGGAATGTAAACTGGCTCAACCACTATGAAGAAGAGTATGCAGGTTCCTTAAAAACTAAAAACAGAACTACCATATGATTCAGCAATCTCACTCCTTGGTATATGGCCAGAAAAGACAAAAATGCTAATTCAAAAAGATACATGCACCCTCAACGTTCACAGCTGCACTATTTATAATTGCCAAGACATAGAAGCAACCTAAGTATACATCACTAGATGATTGGTTTAAGAAGATGTGGTATATATATATATATATATATATATATACACACACACACACACACAATGGAATATTACTCAGCCACAAAATGAATGAAATACTGCCATTTTCAAGCAACGTGAACAGACCTAGAGAATATCATACTAAGTAAAGTCAGACAAAGAAGTATTATATGATATCACTTATATGTGAAGTCTAAAAACAAATGTAAGTAAATCTACATACAAAGCAGAAACAGACTCACAGACATAGAAAAGAAAGTTATAATTACCAAAGGTGAAAGGAAGGGGTGGAGAGATAAATGAGGAATACGAGATTAACATATACGGACTACTGTACATAAGGGCTTTCCCAGGTGGCACAGTGGTAAAGAATCTGCCTGCCAGTGGAGGAGATGCAAGAGACAGGGTTTCAATCTCTGGGTTGGGAAGATCCCCTGCAGGAGGAAAATGGCAACCCACTCCAGTATTCTTGCCTGAAAATTTCCATGGACAAGAGGAGCCTGGGGGCTACAGTCTACCACAAAGAGTCAGACATGACTGAGCAACTGAACTCACAGACACACACACTTTACATAAAATAGACAAGCAACAAGGATTTACTGTGGCTCAGGGCACTCTATTCGATGCCTTACAGTAACCTATAGTGAAAAATAACCTGAAAAATATATATCTATGTAGATAGATAACTAAGTCACTTTGCTATATACCCAAAACTAATGCGATATTGTAAATTAACTACATTTCTTTTTTTTTTAAAAAGAATCTCTTGTCCTTCTTTGTAAGTTATTAGTAGTTGTCTTCTCTTTGCTCCTTTCTATACATTTAAATACAAACCACACTTATTCGATGAAAATAATAATAAAAAGTAACAAATGTTGACATTTAAACATTTAATATGTGCCTAAAACTGAGACAAGCATATAATCAGACTAACATTTGTACCCCAATCCAACACTCTCTGTGGCCTTGCTGATTGACTTTGACCAAGGCCATTCTTGTATATAACATAGATTATGGTAAATGAAGTGAATGTACCCTCAAATTACACTCCCTGTGACCTTTACCAGTAATGGATAATACTTGTTTCCCTCATAGTAAAGAGCATAACAAGGCATCTTATTCTTTCCCTGGTACCATCCTGCCACAGAAATACCTTTTTCTTTGCAATATTGTAGTTAAAGCTCAATATAAATAATATGTAACCATAAGTCACTCTTCAAGCATGAAGGGAGGACAGAGAGAAAGACTTGGTCATCTGAAAATCAGTCATAGGGAAAAGAATCTAATAAAACATTAGTCATCCTTGAGGGACTTTTCACAAGACGGTAGTTCCTTGTGGATTATTTTGCGGGATGATGTGCTGTCTTCCTCCAGGCTCTTCTATACACTCTGTCCTATTACAGTCCTTGTAAATACCTTTCAAGCCTAAAGACAATTTACTTTTTAACTTTTTTTCTTTAATGAATTTTAGACCCTCTATCTTTTTAGTGGACTTTTTCAATGGCCTACCAGACGTGCTTGTCGCCATCCTTTACAGCCCTCTCTTTTAAAACAATCTTCCAATGACCTCTTTGAAACACAGATCTGCTTAATTCCCCAGTTTAATTTTTTTGTTTTGTTTTTTTGGAAAATTCCTACTAAGCAGCCAGGGTGCACTAAAACACAGTAAAACAAGACAAACCTGAAACCAAGGCAATGTATTTCCTACTCCCTTTTGTCCTCTATTCAGTTATCAATAAATTTATTAACTCTTTCGTTTAAGCCATCATCCTTTTATGATTGACTGTAACAACTCTATACATGATCTCCCTGCAGAGTACTGATCTGAAATCCAAATTTGGTAGTATTATGCATAAAACCTTTAAGTGATTTCTCTAGTCCCCAAGATGAATACCAAAGTCCCTCTGACATGCAAGGCCTCTGTCTACCTCTTTAGTCTCAGCTCTTATATTATCTTCTTTCCCTTCTACCCTTGAATAATTTCCTGAAATTTATTTATATATGTCCTCTCCTCCTAACATATCCTCTGTATTCACCTCTGGTCCTTCTCCCATTTTTTTCCTTCCATCTTATAAGGTTCATTCCTTTAAACTCTAGGATAAATTTATTCTCACCTCATTAAAGGTGCAGCTTTTTTCTACAAACCTTCCACAACTTCTTTCCCCTCTGAATGTGAATTAGTTATTCCTCTCTTATGCTCCCATAACCTCTTCTCCCTACACCCAGATTACCAGCTGTCTCATGTTTCCTAGTTGCTTATTTACAAGTCTGTCTCTCTCACTAGACTGTGACTGCTTTAAAAGAAGAAGAGATGGTTTAATATTCTTGCTTTTCTTTCTAGTTCATACATACTGTAATACTTAACTTGGAGCTATTACTTATTAAAGTTGTTGGGTAAAGCTATACTCGTTTAGAGTTTTTAAAGGAAATTTAGAACAGGCCTCTTAGTTACTGTCAATGCCTACAAGGACTTTTCAAAAACTGCTGGCAATGATGGTTGGAAACAAGCTAGTTAAATGAAAATATGAACTTATAAAATGTATCTCCTCTCTAGACAAAGGCTAGATTCATCAGGTATTTCTCAGAATATTAGAAAAGGCTATAGCTAAAGAGGGATGCAAAAGCAGTAGGAGCCCAGAAAAAAAAAAAAAAAGCTATGAAGTATATTGTTATAATTAACCTTAATTTCAACTAATTAACTGCTCTTAATCAGCTAAATATATGATACATAGTGATAAAGAAAATCTCAATTATTTTATTTCAGGTTGATCAACTCCTAGATTGACAGAGCTAGAATAAAACTACCCCATGATTTATCCAGCATGTTTAATATATAGGAATCCTAAAGCCAAAAGAAAGGAAGTGATTTTCTGAGCTTACCCAGATGGGAGTAAATGAGGTATAAATTTAAGTAAATGGTTTTTAATTTCATGTCCCTTACACCACTCCCTCTGGCCTCATGAACCACAGTTTTACACTTCTCATGAAAATAACTAACCATCTGATTATGTTTTCAGACAAAAGGGTGGCGTTTATATCCAGTGATCCTAGAAAACTGTTTATTACCTACAGAAATGTCACTTCTGTTCATTTGTGGAATACTTCAATTCCAAATCTATGGGGTATGTGGCAGGAGAAAGTACACATGCCGATTTGTTAGCAAAGAGTAACAGAATTAACAACGAAAAGTAAATTCTAATGACAACACAAAAGAAGTCCTTGGAATAGTAATGAAACAGAAAACTGCCAGCTAGTATATTCTCATCTTGATTCTTTCTGCTCCTAAAATTTTAAGTGAGAAAAGTTGCCTAAACTCCATTGCAGAAGTCTCTAAAATGAGCTGTTGACAATTGTGCTTGCAAAGGATATTTGCTTAGGGCCCAGCCTGTGGTCGCAAGACGGGCATTGATGAATCAAGCAGGAAATGCCACATCCGTCTCTGCCCAGACGCTGTGCCAGGCACTCAGAAGATGTGTAGGCAGTTGGATAACCTCCAGTTATAATTGCCCCCTGAAGAATTTCTGGTAGAGCTCTTCCCCCCGCCCCCCATATTAGCACTTACCCCACTCCAGTACTCTTGCCTAGAAAATCCCATGGACGGAGGAGCCTGGTAGGCTGCAGTCCATGGGGTCGCAAAGAGTCGGATATGACTGAGTGACTTCCCTTTCACTTTTCACTTTCATACATTGGAGAAGGAAATGGCAACCCACTCCAGTGTTCTTGCCTGGAGAATCCCAGGGATGGGGGAGCCTGGTGGGCTGCCATCTATGGGGTCACACAGAGTCGGACACGACTGAAGCGACTTAGCAGTAGCAGCAGCAGAAGCACAAGATAAGACTCTAAAGAAGAATGGAATCGTGATACAGTCATTTTAATGCCAGTATGTCAAACAAGAAATAGTAACACAGCATCAACAACTCAAGCCGTAGTTAAAAGCTATTAACTAGTTTTCTTTGTATCTTTCCTTTACCATCAAGCACAAAGCTTGCAAAAAATGATATGAATTTTTGCCTTAGTAATTCCCTGGACAAAACTTGCAAAAAATGATATGAATTTTTGCCTTAGTAATTCCCTGGACAAAAACATAAAAACAGGTAAAATATTACTCCTAGTGTTGCAGCAAAAATAGAAATGGAGTTTTTCCTCTCCTGAGAACAAGGAAAGTAAAGGGAACAAAGAACAGACTAAAGAAGAAACATTAATGTACGTGAAAAAGTTAATAACACCTAGTTTTATTTATTTTTTTGTTATTTTATTTAAAAGAAAAAAATGATTTAGTAAAATGCTGCTTTATTTTCACTGTGACTGATAGTATATTCTCATTAAATATTCATGATCAACCTTGAAGAAAAATCATAGGATGAGGTAAAAATATTATTGAAAAATTGATATTATATAACAAAGACAAGATATTATAAGCACAGTAGGAAATGCCAACACAAAGTGTGAAAATTTCACTAAGAATGCTTTTTTCTTGACTGCTCTATCGAAAAAATTTTTTTACATTTTACTTTAACTGTTACTAACCTGTAGTCTCTATTTCACAAAACTAACTTGACACTATGTAAATTACATCTCAGACCTACCACCCTTTAACTCTATGCAAATTACACCCTGTACCCGGTTCTTTCCTTCCTGGCACTCCCTTTGCAGACCTTGTCAAGCAGTTCAGTCGCTTAGTCTTTTCTGCCTCTTTGCAACCCCAGCTTCCCTGTCCATCTCCAACTCCCACAGCCTACTCAGACTCATGTCCATTAAATCAGTCATGCCATCCAACCATCTCATCCTCTGTTGTCCCCTTCTCCTCCTGCCTTCAATCATTCCCAGCATCAGGGTCTTTACAAATTTATTAGTTCTTCGCATCAGGTGGCCAAAGTATTGGAGTTTCAGCTTCAGCATCAGTCCTTCCAATGAATGTAATAAATACAGTGACTACAAGCAGACCTTGTCGCTTTCTGCATTTCAGAAAGTAGGCCCAGTAGGATGAACATGCAAGACTCACTACTTTGGTCTTTATCACTTACCCCAGACTTGGAGCCCCATCTTACAGGATCCCCTCAGATTCCCCATGTGGGGAGGTGGGGGTAGGGTAGGGGGAGAACCACGGTTCTTGAGGCACCAGCCTGCTGTGTTCTCTCTCCGCTAGGCCAGCTGAGGATCAAAACAGCCTTTCTATTTCCTCCAGACTTTGTCTCTGTGGTATTTATTTGGCATCAGAGGGCAGAGAAAGCCAAGATTTGGGTGGTAACATTAGTGGCTTGAGTACTTTAGAAAGGAATGCAAAAACAGAAGAAATTAAATTTTCAAGAGAAATCAAAAGGACTGAGTTCTAACACTGACCAAGACTACTGCTGGCCGCTTCCTGAAGAGGCAGAGACTGCTGAGTGCCTGCCTATACAAAGTATCTGCTGAACCCTGGACTCAGGAGTTTCTCAATCTCAGTCCAAAATCACCCTGTCTCCTGTGTGGCATGGAATAGGGAGCTGCCTCAGTGAAGGGAGCCATTTAAGGCTGGCATGCACGACAGAGATGCAGGTAGCAACCATGCCTGTCCAGAGATAAGAGGGCCTGCTCTCATTTCCCATGCACTGCTTACGCATTTCAGATCCTCACAAACTCCAATAATGAATGAGACTAAATCTACTCAAATCCAAGCAGAGTGAAGAGCTCAGAATTCTGTAATTTTATTTAGAGAAAAAGATAGACAGTATTGTATATCTACATTTACTGATCAAAACTGACACCTACTCCGTGGAACCATGTTGGGGATTGCTAGGAATTCACATGCAGTGCATGTCTGCATCAAGGCCTACCTCAGAATCACAGCCAACCTAGCAGTTTTGAAACAAAAACTTTGTGCCTGTTAAGGAACTGGTAATAGAAATAGGTGTGGATTTACTGATGGGTTTTTTGATATGGGCAATGTATTATGAGGATGTTGAGTTTAATGTAATTCTACATACTATTTTTAAATCCTTAGTTACTGAATAGATAAAGGAAGAAAGAGAAATGGAGTCTTATTAGTTTGTTGAGCAGATTCATTTTTTTTTTATGAAGATTTCCAGAAAGAGAAGAACATGGGAGGTAGACATATAGGTCATTCTTCTTAAACTCTGGATTTAAAGGAATGAATCAATGAAACAAAGTTTAAAAAAAAAAAAAACACTTCATGGAGAGGAAAGCACATACACAAATTAAAACCTAATTGTTGAGAGATTAGATGGTGTGAAAATTAGACAGGATATGAAGACTCCTAAATTTTCCTGGGTTGGGTTACTACTGACAGCTATTAGCACAGTGAAACTGGAGAGAAGCCTAAAAGTGAGATTAAGCAGCAAGGTTTTGGGGGAGCAAGTTGACCTGGAAGATCCTACAGGATGCCCAGAAGGCACTCCTCAGTAAACAGTAGAGACCTGAGTCTAGGACCCAGGTAGCAAATCTTCCCTCATCTTATTTCGGAAAGTAAGTCACACCAGACATGTTGACTTAGAGCTGTGTGCTCGTGAGAAGATATGAAGTAGCAGGAAGGATCCTGTACTCTAATCAGGTGATCTAATTCACTGAATGGCCTCATCATGGTACTCTTCCTCTGAGGGCCTCACTTCCTTCTTTTCTTTTCCAAATTGATTTCCA
The DNA here is from genome assembly GCF_019923935.1 of Bubalus bubalis. Classification (NCBI taxonomy): domain Eukaryota; kingdom Metazoa; phylum Chordata; class Mammalia; order Artiodactyla; family Bovidae; genus Bubalus; species Bubalus bubalis. Next base: position 51,771,375 of record NC_059165.1, on the reverse strand, counting down.
TGGAGCCTTGAAGTGCATGGTAGAAATGCAAGTGCTCTTGAGCCCTATATTGCTTCCATTTAACTTAGTTTAAAAAAAAAAAAAAATCTGCTTCTTTAGCATTTGCCTCATAAAAGTGCATTTGAGTGTGGAAAAAGTTCCCTTTTTAAATCTGACAACAATAACAAAAATGACAAACATAGACAGCACATTAAAAAGCAGAGACATCACTTTGCCATCAAAGGTCCATACAGTCAAAGCTATGATTTTTCCAGTAGTCATGTACAGATGTGAGAGTTGGACCATAAAGAAGACCAAGCGCCAAAGAATTGATGCTTTTGAACTGTGGTGATGGAAAAGACTCTTGACAGTCCCTAGGACAGCAAGGAGATCAAACCAGTCAATCCTGAAGGAAATCAGTCCTGAATATTCATTGGAAGGACTGATGCTGAAGCTGTAGCTCCAATACCTTGGCCACCTGATGCGAAGAGCCAACTCACTGGAAAAGATCCAGATGCTGAAAAAGATGGAGGGCAGGAGGAGAAGGGGGTGACACAAGATGGGATGGCTGGAGGGCATCACTGCCTCAATAGACATGAGCTTGAGCAAACTCTGGGAGATAGTGAAGGACAGGGAAGACTGGTGTGCTGCAGTCCAGGGGCCGCAAAGAGTCGGACACAACTTAGCGACTGAACAACAACAACAGAAAGTCTGAAGACCACAGATCCAGATGTTTGTTCTGGGACTCACCAATTCTCACATTCTGTGAGTCATTGTTCTCATTTCTGTTACCTGCTTAGAACACGGTCCCTCTAAACAGGTGTTTCACTATAACCTGGAAAGATGACCATTTACCCCATTCAGAAAACCTTCTGGATTGCACTTCATTGTGGTATACATATTTCAAATGTTGATAAAGCCTTGAAATATATGTAAAATGTAAGTATTCAAATTTTTACAGTAAACTAAAACTGTAGAATTCAGAGAGAAAAGAGGTGGTATTGGAAAATGGGAAGTATGAATGAGAGAAACATATCTTAAAAAATTAGAAACAAATACAGTCATTACTGGAAGATAGTAAGATCTGAAACTGGAAGATCTGGTTTCAGTGAAGATCACAATAGCTATCTATTTTGGGGAATTTGCTTACCTCCTCCAATCTCTGAATCTGTCCTTTGTGAATGAATTTTTCCTTTATATTAACTCTGTCTTCTGGAGAGCTGATATGAAGAGCACAAGGGATAACAGAGGTGAAAATGCTAAATAATTGGAAATCACTGGGTGTGATTGAAAAAATACTGGTCATGTGGATAAACAGAATATTTATAGATATGGGTGCAGGAGAATGGGTCATACACACTCATGGTATGATCTTAAAAGGCATGAGATAACATGTTGAATATGGGTTTTCATTATAAATATCCATTTTAGTGACCAAAGTAGTATATCGTAGTTTTTTGTTTTTTTAAAGTATAGGTAGGCCTAGAATTGGAAGGGACCAGCTCTCCTAACTGTTAAGAATGTGACTAAAAAGAATATACTTAATCTTTCTGATTTTGTTCTTTTATTTGCAAAATAGCAATAATACTTGTCTTCACATTTCATAAGGTTAATCATTTAACAAGCCTTCACAGAATGTTGTAAAGTGTGTTCATACTCTACAAAAGCAAGGTTTATGGTGCTATTAATGTTGTCTATTACAGTACATTTTAAAGAAATGTCCTCATCGTTTCTCTGATCTATTTCAACATTCTTGCATTTCACATAACTGTAAAATCCTTTTACGTGTCATTTAAAAGTCCATTTGCTATTCACTTCACCTATGACTTTATTTGTCCTCAAATATAGCCATGCCATTATAACTGCTGAGCGATCAAAGGATTATTATGGAAAACATCTGGTAGTTGGTATCAGGATGTAACTATTCCAATTGTCTGTAACTCAAGATAATAAGGAAGTTTTGTTTGACAAATGAAAAGAAACAACCTTGCTTGGATTAACAGCCAATCATCACTGCAAAGACCAGTTTTAATGAGGGTAGGTCTCTGCTCTGAGTGTATATATACATGCATCTGTCAGACTGCTTTTTGTCTGTTTCTCTCTGAACTTCTTGATTCGGGGCAGCGGCTCTCGAATACCCTCATTCATCATCACTATGAACAGCATCACTACTTTTGCCATCCTTGCTCTGGCAGCCATGACATGGGCTGTCACTCCACCCGGTGAGTTAGGATTCCTTTTCAATATTCATTCTCTTATGTTAACTGCAGTATATTTGGCCTTCAGTAATTATAGAATATTAAGTGAAAGTGAAATACTGGAGTGGGTAGCCTTTCCCTTCTCCAGGGGATCTTCCCAACCACAGGGATCAAACCCAGGTCTCCCACATTGCAGGTGGATTCTTTGCCAGCTGAGCCACAAGGGAAGCCCATAGAATGTTAAAGTCAAAAGAAAATTTAGTAGGCATCTATTTAGATTGGTCTGATCAACAGAGTAGGGGTAAATCAGACCTTCAGGAAGAGGAAGAGAGACTGAGAAGAAAAGGACTGAGAAGTTCCTGCTCAGTTCCTCATTAGATCTCTCAGGTTTCTGACTTGCCCTTTTAGAAATCAACTATGCAACCCTGAGACCTTAAGTCCAACTCTTCCTGGGCATGCCCACAGGATCTCCTGGATTCCTCTACAGTTCCTTCTCCAGTGATCAGAGATTCCTGCCCCCAACTTCATTTTTTTTTTTTTTTTTTGGTGGGGGCAGGAGGTCAGGATCATATTTCTCTGACTTCACCCTTAGCTGGCCTGACTAAAGAAGTGACCTCTTTTGGGTCTGGTCTGGGCAAGAGATGTTGGGAAATGGGTTTTAGTCACTGTGAACAATGAATTCAGCTTTGCATTTCTAACTGTAGAATTTACTATTTCTCTAATTCCTTCTCTCCAAATGCATCTCATCGTAGTCTCTTCTGGTGATCAAGAAATAGGGATAGAGGTGAGTACCTTTTTGGCATGCTCTTTGTAAAAATGAAATCAGGGTGAATGTGTAAATGAGTGGTGAAGGTGTCTAAATAGACTCACAGTGGGCTGAAATAATTCCGTGGGAGGTAAAAACTGTTTCTACTCTACTTTTCTAATGGTGTTTCTTTAAACAAATCTCTGTGCAAAAGGAGAACAGGAGATCAAGGAAGCTCTTACTTTTAGGTAGTATTTTAAACTTTTCTCAGTATCATTCATTATTCTACTGGACTCTCATTATAACCCTAAAAAAAAAAAAGAGAGAGGGAGACTAATATTTCTTGCTTAAACTGCTAATTCTCATTTAAAGACTGTTCTAGGTCTGATTTATTTTTGCAGCACAGCACCTGGTCCACAAAAGGCCTTCTAGACATGTTTGCTGAAAAGCTGAGGAGGGAATCTTCCTACTCTCTTCTCACTCTTCACCATCTAGATATAAGAATGATAACAGAATTGAAGGAACAGAATGCAGAGTATTATTTTGTCCCAATTACAGGTGAACTGCACCAAATATAACATAAAAGGTACCGGGATTGCGTGCACAAAGATATGGAGTCCAATATGTGGCATAGATAAAAAAACTTACAGTAATGAATGTATGTTCTGTTTCCTAAATAGGTAAGTATTATACTCAATTTGGAGCCCAGTTTTGTTTTGCTTTACAATCACAAAAGTCACATTGGCCAAAATCTACTCAGCTTTTGAAAACATGGTTTGACATCTTACCTTTTGTCATATTCCTCTAGTACTCTGTGGACATTGTTTTGTTTAAAAAAACCCCAAAACTAGTTATATTAGGGATATATATTATGTATATTCCTTTGCTATCCGGCCAAATTCTCATGTATATTATATTACATGGTATCCCTCAGGCATTAGCTGTTACATATAGACATTTTTATTCCCAAATTACATTTAAGGAAACTGGGTCTCTGGCAGGAAACATATTTTTGGTCAAACTTTCATGATCTTTCTTATCAGTTAATGGAAACTCAGAAGAGAGCTGTTGCTACTTGGGCTGTAAGCCATGGACACTATTGTAACACTCTGATCTACCCTTCACACCCCAGAGGAAAATCATGTTGCTTCTCTGATTGTCTGGAAAAATCTAGGGAAGATAATGAAAGTACAAATGGATAGTTAGAATTTGTGGGGACCCTCACCACCACCATCCCCACACATTAAATATTAAGTTCTCACTATAAACAACATCTCAGCTTCTAGGAGACTTTACAATAATGATTATTACCAGTCGCTCCATCAACTTGAACTCACTGCTTTCCGACTAGCAGTTAAAACCGTGGACTTTTGTGTCAGACATCTGGATTTGAATCCAGGCTGCACTTAGTAGATCTGTGACATTAGGCAAATAAATACCCATTCTGCTATGTACTTCTGTATTCAGCAAAGCAGAAATTATAATAGTGTTTAGGATTCATTGTGAGAAAACACGTCAAATCTTAACTAAGCAGCTGACACACAGTGAATACTCAAAGAAATGAGCTCTTCTTCCTTTTAATCATTTTCCTCCTTCTTTTCTAGCCTTTCTGAAAAATCATAGTCAAATATAATAGCAAGTGTTAGTCAAATAAAACCCCTCAGAATATGCAGTACCAGAGACTAAACACTGAGATGGGATTAATTATATTATCTCGTATCTTTTTAGAAGGAGGAAATCTAATACTCAGAAAGGAGAAGTGACTATAACAAAATTACACAGACTATAAGTGCCAGATATGGATATGTGAATATTTTCTTTTAAAACTGCAAAAATATCCACATACTTTATTATACCTTTGATTTCCATCTGAGTATTCATGGACTATTTTAAAAATGCCCAATCTACTTTCCTTTTAGTGTTGATCTTATTTTTTTATATTTTAATTTGTTCCCAAAATGATCATTTATCAAAGATGCTAATGACAAATATTAACTAACTAGGGAAGAATATTAACCAGAACTACTTAGTTCAGGTCAGACAACACAGAATGACATATGACCATGTTTTACTCTGTAGATTAAGAAATATCAAATTACTGATTCAGTAAAATCTTCTTTTTCAGTGATAAAGGATCTCAACTCAGGAAACTTCATGATAATGAATGCGTAAGTATACACAAAAATTTTACATATCCTTAATATAAAATGTTTCAACAATTCCTCCCTTTCATTAAGAACAACTATTTTAAGATATTTATTCTACAAATTATCTATGACTATGAGTAGTCACAGGTAACACACCTGGCCAGCCTAAACAGAAAATCTGAAATATAATTTATTTACCCAGAAGACTCCAGAAACTTTATTTATACTCCTTTATTCATAAGCCACAGGATGGATTCTGTTCATTAGCTACACGGGAGAATGAGAGAGAGGGCAGCCTTGAACTTGGGCTGAGCAATCTCTTGCTGTGATGGTATTCTCACCAATGTCGGGTCAGGTTATGTAAACTGCAGAAAATACACCTTTCTGCAAGTGGGATTCTGAACTAATGATCCTCTCAAGGCTTTAAAAGAGTTTCTTTTCTATGATTTAATGGTTTTTTTTTTTTTTTTTTTGAACAGAGGGAGGTTGAGTGCACCACATATTCAGAAATATGCACCATGGAGTACATACCTCACTGTGGATCTGATGGGATAGTATATGGCAACAGATGTGCATTTTGCAATGCTGTTGTGTAAGTGCTTAATTCAGTATTTTATTTGTAGAAAGAGCCCCTCACACAGAACCAGAAGCCATCTTAGCTACGTAAGCCAGATGCTGCTATGAAGCCTAAGAGATGGCTGACTGAAAATCATAATATTTTACAAAAGGAAGGAAAAAGAGAGAAAATGAGAGAGAAAGAAAATGCCTAAAAATAAGAATTGAAGTTAGGGGAAGAAACATTTGATCGTCATCATAATATTATTCAGTGGCAGATAAAAGAGAAACTTACAGAATTTTTGGCTCCTAACACTGGCTTTTACTGGTACACTGAATTCCCTTTTTTCCACCATGCTGAAGCTTGGTAACTAATTGTTCAGCTTTCATGTTATGTATTCTTTCATGTTATGTATCTGGCTGGCTTGATCTAAGATGATGCAACTTTCAACTTAAGATTTCCAAAGCTCCCCTTTTAAAAGTATTATTTTTCTTGTAGGAAGAGCCGTGGCACACTTTATTTTGTAAAATATGGACCATGCTCTGAGTCTCCCTGATGTTCAAGGGCACCAAGTTTCCTTTGGCAGAGAACCAGTTTCTCTAGGATGGCTATGGGGACAAGTATATGGAGCTTAATTCTTCAATAAAAGATTCTCAGCAGAAAAAGTTGTCACGCTTATCTCTGTGGATGCAGTTCTTCTCACATCTATGGTCCTTTCCCTAAACTATAAGTCATACAGAAATATTTCCTCTATTTCTACTCCAGTTGGAAGCTAGAAAAGATTATACATAGAGTGGTGAAAAAAGAATCTGCTCTCAGCATCCCATTAAAAAAATATTTTTTTAAAGTAAACATGGATCAAAGTGTGTATCTGACCATTACTATTACATTACCTTTAGCTACACTAATGAAAAGTGGAAAATCCAGATTTGGAGAAAGATAAGAGTGAGAATCCTTAACACTATAAATGAATCAGAACAGGCTAGGAATAACATAATACTTTAGGTATCACCATTTAAACAGAGCTCAGTCACATGTGAGCATCTGCAAAGGAAGGTACCTTATGGTTCATGTTGGGGAAGAGATTTTATATATATATATATATATATATATATATATATATACACACACTCTAAATGGTGAAGTCACTAACAATGCCTGAGAAATATGAGGCTATGTGCTGGACTCTCAGGAAGTAGAGATATGAGAACTTTCTCATGGCTGTGTCTCCACAGAGTACTCAGCTGAATACAGTGTGCACAGATAAATATTTAACTTGGTAAAGAATTTTTTAATAGCGAGTCTGCAAATAAGCACACAGTGATGCCCTATAAGTTCATGTTTCCAAAGCACAATGTATTTTTAGCAAAGAGTGGTTAAACGCTTGCCAGCTATGCTGTAAATATTTGTGTGACTTTTCTAACAACACATATAGAAAGGTCACTAGAGAGGGGACCTTGTGGGGAGAGGGAATACAATGAGGCAAAGAGAAGCGTGCATGGCATTAAGGAATTTGTAGGCTAGTCAAAGAGACAGACTTTGTAAAGAGCTGATTACTAAATATAAAAACAGTATGCTTCAGAATTAATAAAATTCCAGCAAGAACTGACGGGGTGGGGGACAGTCTTAATCACACAATGAGTTTGTATATTAGTATGCCCAGGCTGCCATAACAAAATACAGATCTCCCTCCACTTAGGATGGGGTTCAGTTCAGTCACTCGGTCATGTCCGACTCTCTGCGACCCCGTGAATCGCAGCACACCAGGCCTCCCTGTCCATCACCAACTCCCGGAGTTCACTCAAACTCACGTCCATCGAGTCAGTGACGCCATCCAGCATCTCGTCCTCTGTCGTCCCCTTCTCCTCCTGCCCCCAATCCCTCCCAGCATCAGAGTCTTTTCCAATGAATCAACTCTTCGCATGAGGTGGCCAAAGTACTGGAGTTTCAGCTTTAGCATCAGTCCTTCCAAAGAAATCCCAGGGCTGATCTCCTTCAGAATGGACTGGTTGGATCTCCTTGCAGTCCAAGGGACTCTCAAGAGTCTTCTCCAACACCACAGTTCAAAAGCATCAATTCTTCAGCGCTCAGCCTTCTTCACAGTCCAACTGTCACATCCATACATGACCACAGGAAAAACCATAGCCTTGACTAGATGGACCTTTGTTGGCAAAGTAATGTCTCTGCTTTTGAACATGCTATCTAGGTTGGTCATAACTTTCCTTCCAAGGAAAACCCATCATAAATTGGAAATGTCATACATTGAAAATACACCTTACCTACCAGCCTCACCTACCTTAAATGTGCTCAGAATACTTATATTGGCTTACAGTTGGGGAAAGTCATATAACACAAAGCCTATTTTATTTATTTATTTTTTTCCTCTCTCTCTCTTTTATTTTTTTTAAATTTTATTTTATTTTTAAACTTTACAATATTGTATTAGTTTTGCCAAATATCGAAATGAATCCGCCACAGGTATACATGTGTTCCCCATCCTGAACCTTCCTCCCTCCTCCCTCCCCATACCATCCCTCTGGGCCGTCCCAGTGCACCAGCCCCAAGCATCCAGTATCGTGCATCGAACCTGGACTGGCAATTCGTTTCATACATGATATTATACATGTTTCAATGCCATTCTCCCAAATAATAAGGTATTGAATATCCTTTTCCTGGTGGCTCAGAAATTAAGAATCCACATGCCAATGCAAGAGATGCAGGTTCGATCCCTGGGTCAGGAAGATCCCTTTGAGAAGGCAATGACAACCTACTCCAGTATTCTTGTCTGGGAAATCCCATGGACACAGAGGCCTGGTGGGCTACAATCCATAGGGTTGCAGAGCCAGACATGACTTAGTGACAAACAACAACACTGAATATCTCATGTACTTTCCTGAATACTGCAAAAGCGGAAAACAGGATGGCTGTGTGGGTACAGAATGGTTGTCAGCATATGAGCTGTTTACCCTGGTGATCGTCTGGCTGGCTGAATAGGCACTGTAGCTCACTGCCCAGCATCACAAGAGAATACTATACTACTTATCACTAGCTCAGGAAAATATAAAAGTTCAAAGTAAATCTTCTACTAAATGTGTATTGCTTTCACATCACCATAAAGTCAAAAAATTGTTAAGAAACTGTCTATAGCAGAGATTGGGTGGCTTAAACAATAGGAATTTATATTCTCACAGTTCTAGAAACAGGGAAGTCCAAGATTAAGACACAGAAGGTTTGGCGTCAGGCAAGAGCCCACTTCCAGATTCACAGGCTACTGTCTTCTTGCTGTGTCTTCTCATGGTAGAAGGGGTAAGGGTGATCTCTAGACTCTGTTTAGGCCTCTAATTCCATTCATGAGGGCTGTGCCTTCATGACCTAACCATCCCCCAACAGTTCTACCTCCTAACACCATCACACTGAGGATTAGGCTTCAACATACGAATTTGGAGCTGGTGAGAGGGGCAGGGGCAGACACAAACATTCAGGCAGTAACACACGGGAGACTTAAAGGTTGATGGCCATTCTAGGTCATGACTGGAATGGTGGGTACATGGGGGTTGACCCTATAATAATAAGCAATTGACCTAACTGAAAACAACAATAAGACAAAGTCTACATATTGTAGGCACCTGGGAGGCGGATCAGCCCCAGGGAAGCCAGTGGCAATGGTCAGGCCAGGGAGCCCTCTGTCCCTGGGCATCCTCCAACATCAATCAGCTTTAGCCAACACCAGCAGCAGGGCCTTTGCCCTGGACCCCCGGCCGCATGTTGACCAACACCTGGTGGCCCATGAAGCTTTACAGTCCCAAGAGGACCAGCAGTGGGAGAAACAGGGCACTGGGCATGTCTTCCACCTAAGTGAAGCAGCTGAAGGGCATGGCCCTGGTAGTCAGGTCCTGACAAAATGTGGTCCACTGCAGAAGGGAATGGGAAAGCAGTTCAGTGTTCTTGCCTGGAGAACCCCATGAACAATATGAAAAGGCAAAAAGGTAAGACACTGAAAGATGAGTCTCCCAGGTCAGTAGGTGTCCAATACGCTACTGGAGAAGAGGGGAAATATAGCTACAGAAGCAATGAAGAGGCTGAGCCAAAGCAGAAAGGACACCCAGGTGTGGATGTATCAGGTGGTGAAAGTAAAGTCCGATGCTGTAAAGAACAATATTGCATAGGAACCTGGAATAGGTCCATGAATCAAGGTAAATTGGATGTGATCAAACAGGAGATGGCAAGAGTGAACATTGACATTTTAGGAAACAGTGAACTAAAATGGATGGGAATGGGCAAATGTAATTCAGATGACCATTATATCTACTACTGTGGGCAAGAATCCCTTAGAAGAAATGGAGTAGACCTCATAGTCAAAAAAAGAGTCCAAAATCCAGTACTTGGGTGCAGTCTCAAAAACCACAGAATGATATCCGTTTGTTTCAAAGGCAAACCATTCAACATCACAGTAATCCAAGTCTATGCCCCAACCACTAATGCCAAAGACGCTGAAGCTGAACGGTTCTATGAAGACGCACAAGACCTTCTAGCACTAACACCAAAAAAATGATGTCCTTTTCATCACAGAGACTGGAATGCAAGAGTCCCCACAGGGGACTGGAATGCAAACGCAAGACATACCTGGAATAACAGGTAAGTTTGGCCTTGGAGTACACAATGAAGCAGGAAAAAGTTAACAGAGTTTTGCCAAGAGAACGCACTGGTCATAGCAAACACTCTCTTCCAACAACAGAAGAGATGACTCTACACATAGACATTACCAGATTGTCAATACTGAAATCAGATCAATTATACTCTTTGCTGCCCAAGCTGGAGAAGCTCTATTCAGCCAGCAAAAACAAGACCTTGAGCTGACTGTGGCTCAAATCATCAGCTTCTTATTGCAAAATTCAGGCTCAAATTACTGAAAGTAGGGAAAACCACTAGGCCATTCAGGTATCAGTTTAGTTCAGTCATTCAGTCATGTCCAACTCTTTGTGACCCCATGGACTGCAGCACCCCAGGCTTCCCTGTCCATCACCAACTCCTGGAGCTTACTCAAACTCATGTCCATTGAGTCGATGATGGCATCCAACCATCTCATCTTCTGTTGTCCCTTTCTCCTCCCACCTTCAATCTTTCCCAGCATCAAACACCTTATGATTATACAGTGGAGGTGATGAATAGATTCAAGGGATTACATCTGATAGAGTGCCTGAAGAACTATGGACAGAGATTTGTAACATTGTACAAAAGCTGGTGAACAAAACCATCCCCAAGAAAAAGAAAGCAAGAAGGTGAAGTGGTTGTCTGAGGAGGCCTTACAAATAGCTGAGAAAAGAAAAGAAGCAAAGACAAAGGAGAAAGGGAAAGATACACCCAACTGAATGCAACGTTCCAAAGAAGAGCAAGGAAAGATAAGAAAGCCTTCTTAAGCAAACAATGCAAAGAAATAGAGAAAAACAATAGAATGGGAAAGACTAGAGATCTCTGCAAGGAAATTAGCGATACCAGGGGAACATTTCATGCAAAGATGGGCACAATGAGGGGTTCCTTTGTGGCTCAGTTGGTAAAGAATCCTCCTGCAATGCGGGAGACCTGGGTTCAATCCCTGGGTTGGGAAGATCCCCTGGAGAAGAGAAAGACTACCCATTTTAGTATTCTGTCCTGGAGAATTCCATGGACTGTATAGTCCATGTAGTCCATGGGGTGACAAAGAGTCAGACATGACTGAGTGACTTTCACTTGGCACTTGGGCACAATAAAGGACAGAAATGGCAAGGACCTAATAGAAGCAGAAGAGATTAAGAAGAGATGGCAAGAATACACAGAATTGTACAAAAAAGTTCTTAAGAAACTAAAAAAAAAAAAACACCGAAAGCTTTCCTTTCTACTTAATGACCCAGATAACCACGATGGTGTGGTCACTCACCCACAGCCAGACATTGTGGAGTGTGAAGTCAAGTGGGCCTTAGGAAGCATCACTATGAACAAAGCTAGAAGAGGTGATGGAATTCCAGCTGAACTATTTCAAATTCTAAAAGATGATTCTGTGAAAAGCTACACTCAATATGTCAGTGAATCTGGAAAATTCAGCAGTGGCCACAGGACTGGAAAAGGTCAGTTCCCATTCCAATCCCAAAGAAAGGAGATGCCAAGGAATGTTCAAACTACCACACAATTGGACTCATTTCACATGCTCAAAATTCTCCAAGCTAGGCTTCACCAGTACATGAACTGAGAACTTCCAGATTGGATTTAGGAAAGGCAGAGGATCCAGAGATCAAATTACCAACATAAGCTGGATCATAGAAAAAACAAGGGAATTCCAAAAAAAATCGACTTCATTGACTATGCTAAAGCATTTGACTGTGTGGATCATGACAAACTGTGGAATATTCTGAGAAATGTGAATACCAGACCACATTACCTGCCTTCCGAGAAACCTGCATGCAGGACAGGAAGCAACAGTCAGAACTGGACATGGAACAACAGACTGCTTCAAAATTGGGAAAGGAGTATGTCAAGGCTGTATATCACCTGTTTATTTGATGAGCTGGATGAATCACAAGCTGGGATCAAGATTGCCAGGAAATATACCAACAACCTCAGATATGCAGATGATACCACTTTAATGGCAGAAAGGGAAGAGCTAAAGAACTTCTTGATGAAGGTGAAAAAGAAGAGTGAAAAAGCTTGCTTAAAACTCAACATTCAAAAACTAAGATCATGGCATCTGGTCCCATCACTTCATGGCAAACAGATGGGGAGAAACTGCAAACAGTGACAGATTTTTTTTTTTTTTTAGGGGGGGTGGCTCCAAAATCACTGCAGATGGTGATTACAGCCACAAAATGAAATTAAAAGACACTTGCTCCTTGGAAGAAAAGCTATGACAAGCCTAGACAACATATTAAAAATCAGAGACATCACTTTGCCAATAAAGGTCCTTAAGGTCAAAGTTATAGTTTTTCCAGTAGTCATGTATGGATGTGAAAGCTGGACAATAAAAAAGGCTGAGTGCCAAAGAATTGATGCTTTTGAACTGTGGTGCTGGAGAAGACTCTTGAGAGTCCTTTGGACAGCAAGGAGATCAAATCAGTCAATCCTAAAGGAAATCAACCCTAAATGTTCATTGGAAGAACTGAGGCTGAAGCTGAAACTCCAATACTTTGGCCAGGTGATGCAAAGAGCCAACTCACTGAAAAGACCCTGATGTTGGGAAAGACTGAAGGCAAGAGGAGAGGGCCGACAGAGCATAAGATGGTTGGATCCAATTACTGAGTCAATTTACATGAATTTGAGCAAACTCAGGGAGATGCTAAAGGACAGGGAAGCCTGGCATGCTGTAGCTCATGGGGTTGCAGGGAGTTGGACATGACTTGGTGACTGAATGACAACAACATATTGTAGTCTAGTATATGGTAGATAGACTATAGAGTACATTACTTATGTTTTAAAACAATAATTATAAAATAGTTACATAATTTTATTTTTTTTTAACCTATAAGTTGAAAAAGTGAGTTTACTTACATAAACTCTGTTTTTGTCTAAACAAAATTTTCCTTGGCAGATATGCAAGTTTGGACAATGTTGTCCTGTGGCTTCCATAAAACACTTGAGAAGGGAAACCCTTTACCCTACAGCCCAGAGTGAGACTGATTACTTGTGTGGTGCCTTTTCTCTGATGGGAGGAACATCTCCGGGGACCTAAAGAAAGGCAGCTTAGTATTGCAGTGGTGTTATAATTGATTAGAGAATGGGCTAGATTGTGACAGTTCTATGGTTTAGACAGAGGAAATCGAGACTTTCCTTTCTACTGGAGAACATGGAATCTTAGGTTAAATCCTATGAAGGATTTTTACATCCCTAAAGGTAGTAAGAATCTGCTTTGGCCACATAAATATGGTCAATTAATCTTTAACAAAGGAGGCAAGAATGTACAATGGAAAAAGACAATTGCTTCATTAAGTGGGAAAATTGGACAGCTATGTGTAAAATTATGAAATTAGAACATTCTCTAACATCATGTACAAAAATAAACCCCAAATGGATTAAAGACCTAAATGTAAGACTGGATATTATAAAACTCATAGAGAAAAACATCGGCAGAACACTCTTTGACATAAACCTCAGCAATATTTTTTTGGACCCTTCTTCTAGAGTTACAGAATTAAAAGCAAAAATAAACAAATGGGACCTAATTAAACTTAAAAGCTTTTGCACAGCAAAGGAAAGCACAAACAAAATGAAAAGATAACCTGCAGAATGGAGGAAAACATTTGCAAATGATGCAACTGACAATGGATTAATTTCCAAAATACACACTGTTCATACAGCTTAATAATAATTTAAAAAACCCAAACAACAAAATCAAAATATGGGCAGAAGACGTAAATAGACATTTCTCCAAAGAAGACATATAGATGGCCAACAGGCACATAAAAAGATGCTCAACACTGCTAATCATTAGAAAAATACAAATTAATCAGAACTACAACGAGCTGTCACCTCACACCAGTCAGAATAGCCATCGTTAAAAACTCTGGAGATGGAGTGGAAAAAACAATACACTTACTCTGTTGGTGGGGATGCAAACTGCTGCAGTCACTATAGAGAACAATATGGAGACTCTTTAAAAACTAAAAATAGATCTATCATATGATCTAGCAATCCCACTTTTGAACATCCATCTGGAAAAAACTATAATTCAAAATGACATATGCACCTCTATGTTCACAGCAGCACTATTCACAGTAGCCCAAACATGGAAACAATCTAGATGTCCACTGGCAGAGGAGTGAATAAAGAAGGTGTGGCGCATGCATACAAAGGAACACTGTGCAGCCATTACATTAAAATAGAAAGCAATGAAACGATACCACTTATAGCCACATGGCTGGATGGCATCACTGACTCGATGGACGTGAGTCTCAGTGAACTCCGGGAGTTGGTGATGGACAGGGAGGCCTGGCGTGCTGCGATTCATGGGGTCGCAAAGAGTCGGACACGACTGAGTGACTGATCTGATCTGATCTGATAGCCACATGGATGCACTTAGAGATTATCATACTGAAAGAAGCAAGTCAGATAGTAAAAGATAAGTATCAGATCAATATAGTATCACTTATATGTGAAAACTTAAAAAATATATACAAATGAACTTATTTAAAACAACAGAAACAGACAGATGTAGAAAACAAAGTTACTGTTACCAAAAGGGAAGGAGGAGGGAGGGATAAAATAGGAGATTCAGGCTAACAGATACACACTACTATATATGAAATAAACAATAAGGACCTGCTGTATAGCATGGGGAACTATATTTAATGTTGTGTAATAATCTATAATGGAAAAAATCTGAAAAAGAATATATATATATATATTCTATGTATTCTATTATATATATATATATATGACTGGATCACCTTGCTGTATACCTGAAACTAACACAACATTGTAAATCGACTATACTTCAATGAAAAAAAGAAAAAGAAAAAGAATCTGCTTTGGACTACAGAGTGAGGAGTTAGTTTTTTAAAGTATTCATTTGAGATGATATTGGAACAAACAAATTGAATTATTTCCTAGCTAGGAAAAGGGGCCTGACATCCAGGGACAAAGCCCCAAATTGTGGCTTCTGGAAGTAAACCATGGGTATGACAGATGGTGAAGAAGTCACAGACTAAGGATTCTTTGATCCCTCAGTCTTACCTACTGTCCACTCATAATATTAGTTCAACTGGAATTTGGCGGTCATTGGAAAAGCTAAAAATATTTCAGTCTGATTTCTTTCTTATGTTTTACTTTTTCTTCTGTGAGCTTTAGGTTTAAATACTGTTTGTATACCTTCTATATTATCTTATTTTTGCATCTATTAAACAGAGTCACATGGTGAAAACATGCAATTTATTTTATTTAACATGGTGTTGCAAAGAGTCAGATACAACTGAGCGACTGAACTGTACGGTATTGGCACTGAAAGTACAGCAGTGAAAAAGAATGGCATCTCTTTACTCTAATGGAGTTTATACCTTGGCAGGAGAATATCACTGCAACCCCAGTTCCTTTTATTATTTAACTGCATAGTCTATGGGGTCTCAAAGAGTTGGACACGACTGAGTAACTTTCACTTTCACTAGGAAAGTTTGCTTCACTTTTACCTAATCAATGTATTAGACTTGTAGGATTTATTCATTTTTTAATTGGAGTATAATTGGCTTCCAATATTGTGTTAGTGTGGAATTTAATATTTGATTTCTCAGTCTGATATAGCTCAGCTGGTAAAGAATCCACCTGCAATGCGGGAAACTGCAGTCTATCCCTGGGGTGGGAGGATACCCTGCAGAAGGGAACAGCTACCCATTCCAGTATTCTGGCCTGGAGAATTCCATGGACTGTATAGTCCATGGGGTCTTAAAGAGTTGGACACGACCAAGCAACTTTCACTTTCACTAGGAAAGTTTGCTTCACTTTTACTTAGCCAATGTATTAGACTTGTGGGATTTATTTTTTTAACAGGAGTATAATGGCTTATAATGCTGTGTTATTGTAGAATTCAATGTTGATTTATCAGTGTTGATATGGATGAGAATCTGAGGGGCCATGATTATTACTGGAGTGTTGCAAAATTCAGAAACCTCAAATATTAAATTTTCTTAAGTCTGTCTTCCAGGAGTGAATATTTGTTTAATGATATTCTCCTGCCAAGGTATAAGCTCTACTAGGGTAAAGAAGATGCCATTATTATTCACTACTGTACTTTCAAAGCTGATACAATACAGTTCAGTCTCTCAGTCGTGTCTGACTCTTTGGACCTCATGGACTGCAGCATATCAGGCTTCCCTATCTATCACCGACACCTGGAGCTTGCTCAAAGTCATGTGCATTGAGTCAATGATGCCATCCAATCATCTCATCCTCTGTCATTCCCTTCTCTTCCTGCCTTCAATGTTTCCCATCATCAGGATCTTTTCAAATGACTCAGCTCTTCACACCAGGTGGCCAAAGTATTGGAGTTTCAGCTTCAGCATCAGTCCTTTCAGTGAATATTCAGGACTGATTTCCTTTAGGGTTGATGGGTTTGATCTCCTTGATGTCCAAGGGACTCTCAAGATCAATACCACAGGTCAAAAGCATCAATTCGTCAGCACTCAGCTTTCTTTATAGTCCAACTCTGACATCTATACATGACTACTGGAAAATCCATAGCTTTGATTAGACAGACCTTTGTTGGCAAAGTAATGTCTCTCTCTGCTTTTGAATATGCTGTCTAGGCGTATCATAGTTTTTCTTCCAAGGAGCAAGCATTTTTTAATTTCATGGCTGCAGGCACCATCTGCAGTGATTTTGGAGCCCAAAAAAATAAAGTCTGTAACTGTTTCCACTGTTTCCCCATCTGTTTGCCATGAAGTGATGGGACCAGATGCCATGATCTTAGTTTTTGAATGTTGAATTTTAAGCCACCTTTTTCACTCTCCTTTTTTACTTTATCAAGAGACTCTTTAGTTCCTCTTCGCTTTCTGCCATAAGGGGGTCATGTGCATATCTGAGATTATTGATACATCTCCTGGCAATCTTGATTACAGCCTACACTTCATCCAGTTTGGCATTTTGCACAAAGTACTCTGCATATATTTAAATAAGCAAGGTGACCATATACAGCCTTGACGTACTCCTTTCCCAGTTGGGAACCAGTAGGGTGTTCCACGTCTGGTTCTAACTGTTGCTTCTTGACCTGCATACAGATTTCACAGGAAGTAGGTAAGGTGGTCCAGTATTCCCCTCTCTTGAAGAATTTTCCACAGTTTCTGGTGCTCCACACAGTCAAAGGCTTTAGCATAGTCAGTGAAGCAGAAGTAGATATTTTTCTGGAATTCTCTTGCTTTTTCTATTATCCAACAGATGTTGGCAATTTGATCTCTGGTTTCTCTGCCTTTTCTAGATCCAGCTTAAGTATCTGAAAGTTCTCAGTTCACGTACTATGGAAGCCTAGCTTGGAGAATTTTCAGCATTACTTTGCTAGTGAGTAAGATGAGTACAATTGTGTGGCAGTTTGCATTATTTAGCATTGCTTTTTTGGGGGGATTAGAATGAAAATGGACCTTTTCCATTTCTTTGGCCACTGCTGAGTTATCCAGACTTGCTGGCATATTAAGTGCATCACTTTCACAGCATCATCTTTTAGGATTTGAAATAGTTCAGCTGGAATTCCATCACCTCCACCAGCTTTGTTTGTAATGATGCTTCCTAAGGCCCACTTGACATCACACTCCGGGATGTCTGGCTTTAGGTGAGTGATCACACCATTGTAGTTATCTGGGTCATGAAGATCTTTTTTGTATAGTTCTTCAGTGTATTCTTGGTACCTCTTAATAACTTCTGCTTCTGATAGGTCCATACCATTTCTGTCCTTTATTGTGCCCATGGGGCAACCCAGGATGGGCAGGTCATGGTGGAGAGATTTGGCGGACTGTGGTCCACTGGAGAAGGGAATGGAAAACCACGTCAGTATTCTTGCCTTGAGAACCCCATGAACAGTATGAAAAGGAAAAATGATAGGATACTGAAAGAGAAACTCCCCAGGTCAATAAGTTGGTGATGGACAGGGAGGCCTGGCGTGCTGTGATTCATGGGGTCGCAAAGAGTTGGACATGACTGAGCGACTGATCTGATCTGATCTGATCTTTGCATGATATTCCCTTCAGTTCAGTCAGTTCAGTCATTCAGTCATGTCCGACTCTTTGGGACCCCATGGACAGCAACACAGCAGGCCTCCCTTGTCCATCACCAACTCCCGGAGTTTACTCAAACTCATGTCCATTGAGTTGGTGAGGCCATCCAACCATCTCATCCTCTGTTGTCCCCTTACCCTCCTGCCTTTAATCTTTCCTAGCATCAGGGTCTTTTCAAATGAGTCAGTTCTTTGCGTCAGGTGGCCAAAGTATTGGAGTTTCAGCTTCATCATCAGTCCTTCCAATAAATATTCAGGACTGATTTCCTTTAGGATGAACTGGTTGGATCTCCTTGCAGGGACTCTCAAGAGACATCTCCAACACCACTGATCAAAAGCATCAATTCTTCAGCAGTCAGCTTTCTTTATACTCCAACTCTCACATCCATATATGACTACTGGAAAAACCATAGCTTTGACTAGACAGAGCTTTGTTGGCAAAGTAATGTCTCTGCTTTTTAATATGCTGTCTAGGTTGTTCATAACTTTTCTTCCAAGGAGCAAGCATCCTTTAATTTCATGGCTGCAGTCACTATCTGCAGTAATTTTGGAGCCCCCCAAAATTGTCTGTCACTGTTTCCCGTTTATCCATCTATTTGCCATGAAGTGATGGGACCAGATGCCATGATCTTAATTTTTTGAATGTTGAGTTTTATGGCAATGTTTTCCCTCTCTTCTTTCACTTTCATCAAGAGGCTCTTTAGTTCTTCTTTGCATTCTGCCATAAGGTTGGTGTCATCTGCATAATAAGGTTATTGATTATTCCCAGCAATCTTGATTCCAGCTTGTGCTTCATCCAGCCCAGCATTTCTCATGATGTACTCTGCATATAAGTTAAATAAGCAGGGTGACAATATACAGCCTTGACATACTCCTTTCCTGATTTGGAACCAGTCTGTTGTTCCATGTCCAGTTCTAACTGTTGCTTCCTGACCTACATACAGAATTCTCAGGAGGCAGGTCAGGTGGTCTAGCATTTCCATCTAATCTAATACAGTTATGTTAAGTCTAAAAATAAAATAAAATTAAAAAAAAAAAGAATTTTACACAGTTTGTTGTTATCCACACAGTCAAAGGCTTTGGCATAGTCAATAAAGCACAAATAGATGTTTTTCTGGAACTCTCTTGCTTTTTTGATGATCCAATAGATATTGACAATTTGATCTCTGGTTCCTCTGTCTTTTCTAAATCCAGCTTGATGCACATGGAACCTTCTCCAGGATAGATCACATCCTGGGCCATAAAGCTAGCCTTGGTAAATTCAAAAAAATAGAAATCATTCCAAGCATCTTTTCTAACCACAATGCACTAAGATTAGATCTCAATTACAAGAGAAAAACTATTAAAAATTCCAACATATGGAGGCTGAACAACATGCTGCTGAATAACCAACAAATTACAGAAGAAATCAAAAAAAAAAATCAAAATTTGCATAGAAACGAATGAAAATGAAAACACAACAACCCAAAACCTGTGGGACACGGTAAAAGCAGTCCTAAGGGGAAAGTTCATAGCAATACAGGCACACCTCAAGAAACAAGAAAAAAGTCAAATAAATAACCTAACTCTACACCTAAAGCAACTAGAAAAGGAAGAAATGAAGAACCCAAGGGTTAGTAGAAGGAAAGAAATCTTAAAACTTAGAGCACAAATAAATGCAAAAGAAACAAAAGAGATCATAGCAAAAATCAACAAAACCAAAAGTTGGTTTTTTGAAAGGATAAATAAAATTGACAAACCATTAGCCAGACTCATCAAGAAACAAAGGGAGAAAAATCAAATCAATAAAATTAGAAATGAAAATGGAGAGATCACAACAGACAACACAGAAATACAAAGGATCATAAGAGAGTACTATCAACAATTATATGCCAATAAAATGGACAACGTGGAAGATGTGGACAAATTCTTAGAAAAGTACAACTTTCCAAAACTCGACCAGGAAGAAATAGAAAATCTTAACAGACCCATCACAAGCACAGAAATTGAAACTGTAATCAAAAATCTTCCAGCAAACAAAAGCCCAGGTCCAGACGGCTTCACAGCTGAATTCTACCAAAAATTTAGAGAAGAGCTAACACCTATCCTGCTCAAACTCTTCCAGAAAATTGCAGAGGATTGTAAACTTCCAAACTCATTCTATGAGGCCACCATCACCCTAATACCAAAACCTGACAAAGATCCCACAAAAAAAGAAAACTACAGGCCAATATCACTGATGAACATAGATGCAAAAATCTTTAACAAAATTCTAGCAATCAGAATCCAACAACACATTAAAACATACACCAGGACCAAGTGGGCTTTATCCCAGGGATGCAAGGATTCTTCAATATCCACAAATCAATCAATGTAATACACCACATTAACAAATTGAAAAATAAAAACCATATGATTATCTCAATAGATGCAGAGAAAGCCTTTGACAAAATTCAACATCCATGTATGATAAAAACTCTCCAGAAAGCAGGAATAGAAGGAACATACCTCAACATAATAAAAGCTATATATGACAAACCCACAGCAAACATTATCCTCAATGGTGAAAAATTGAAAGCATTTCCTCTAAAGTCCGGAACAAGACAAGGGTGCCCACTTTCACCATTACTATTCAACATAATTTTGGAAGTTTTGGCCACAGCAATCAGAGCAGAAAAAGAAATAAAAGGAATCCAAATTGGAAAAGAAGAAGTAAAGCTCTCACTGTTTGCAGATGACATGATCCTCTACATAGAAAACCCTAAAGACTCCACCAGAAAATTACTAGAACTAATCAATGACTATAGTAAAGTTGCAGGATATAAAATCAACACACAGAAATCCCTTGCATTCCTATACACTAATAATGAGAAAACAGAAAGAGAAATTAAGGAAACAATTCCATTCACCATTGCAACAGAAAGAATAAAATACTTAGGAATATATCTACCTAAAGAAACTAAAGACCTATATATAGAAAACTATAAAACACTGGTGAAAGAAATCAAAGAGGACACTAACAGATGGAGAAATATACCATGTTCATGGATTGGAAGAATCAATATAGTGAAAATGAGTATACTACCCAAAGCAATCTATAGATTCAATGCAATCCCTATCAAGCTACCAACAGTATTCTTCACAGAGCTAGAACAAATAATTTCACAATTGGTATGGAAATACAAAAAACCTCGAATAGCCAAAGCGATCTTGAGAAAGAAGAAGGGAACTGGAGGAATCAACCTACCTGACTTCAGGCTCTACTACAAAGCCACAGTTATCAAGACAGTATGGTACTGGCACAAAGACAGAAATATAGATCAATGGAACAAAATAGAAAGCCCAGAGATAAATCCACGCACATATGGACACCTTATCTTTGACAAAGGAGGCAAGAATATACAATGGATTAAAGACAATCTCTTTAACAAGTGGTGCTGGGAAATCTGGTCAACCACTTGTAAAAGAATGAAACTAGAACACTTTCTAACACCATACACCAAAATAAACTCAAAATGGATTAAAGATCTAAACATAAGACCAGAAACTATAAAACTCCTCGAGGAGAACATAGGCAAAACACTCTCCGACATACATCACAGCAGGATCCTCTATGACCCACCTCCCAGAATATTGGAAATAAAAGCAAAAATAAACAAATGGGACCTAATTAACCTTAAAAGCTTCTGCACATAAAGGAAACTATTAGCAAGGTGAAAAGACAGCCTTCAGAATGGAAGAAGATAATAGCAAATGAAGCAACTGACAAACAACTAATCTTGAGAATATACAAGCAACTCCTACAGCTCAACTCCAGAAAAATAAATGACCCAATCAAAAAAATGGGCCAAAGAACTAAATAGACATTTCTCCAAAGAAGACATACAGATGGCTAACAAACACAGGAAAAGATGCTCAACATCACTCATTATCAGAGAAATGCAAATCAAAACCACTATGAGGTACCATTTCACACCAGTCAGAATGGCTGTGATCCAAAAGTCTACAAGTAATAAATGCTGGAGAGGGTGTGGAGAAAAGGGAACCCTCTTACACTGTTGGTGGGAATGCAAACTAGTACAGCCACTATGGAGAACAGTGTGGAGATTCCTTAAAAAACTGGAAATAGACCTGCCTTATGATCCAGCAATCCCACTGCTGGGCATACACACTGAGGAAACCAGAAGGGAAAGAGACACGTGTACCCCAATGTTCATCGCAGCACTGTTTATAATAGCCAGGACATGGAAGCAACCTTGATGCCCATCAGCAGATGAATGGATAAGAAAGCTGTGGTACATATACACAATAGAGTATTACTCAGCCATTAAAAAGAATACATTTGAATCAGTTCTAATGAGGTGGATGAAACTGGAGCCTATTATACAGAGTGAAGTAAGCCAGAAAGAAAAACACCAATACAGTATACTAACACATATATATGGAATTTAGAAAGATGGTAACAATAACCCTGTGTACAAGACAGCAAAAGAGACACTGGTGTATATAGAACAGTCTTATGGACTCTGTGGGAGAGGGAGAGGGTGGGAAGATTTGGGAGAATGGCATTGAAACATGTAAAATATCATGTATGAAACGAGTTGCCAGTCCAGGTTCGATGCACGATACTGGATGCTTGGGGCTGGTGCACTGGAACAACCCAGAGGGATGGAATGGGGAGGGAGGAGGGAGGAGGGTTCAGGATGGGGAACACATGTATACCTGTGGTGGATTCATTTTGATATTTGGCAAAACTAATACAATTAATAAAGTTTAAAAATAAAATAAATAAAAAAAAAAATAAATCCAGCTTGAACATCTGGCAGTTCACAGTTCATGTACTGTTGAAGCCTGACTTGGAGAATTTTGAGCATTACTTTACTAGCGTTTGAGATGAGTGCAATTCTGTAGTTTGAGCATTCTTTGGCATTGCCTTTCTTAGGGATTGGAGTGAAAACTGACCTTTTTCAGTCCTGTGGCCACTGCTGAGTTTTTCAAAATTTGTTGGCATATTAACTGCCGGACTTTAATAGCATCATCTTTTAGGATTTGAAATAGTTGAACTGGAATTCCATCACCTCCACTAGCTTTGTTTGTAGTGATGCTTCCTAAGGCCCACTTGACTTTGCATTCCAGGATGTCTGGCTCTAGGTGAGTGATCACACCATTGTGGTTATCTGGGTCATGAAGAACTCTTTTGTATAGTTCTTCTGTGTATTCTCGTCATCTCTTCTTAACATCTTCTGCTTCTGTTTGGTCCATACCATTTCTGTATTCTTTATTGTGACATTCTTTGCATGACATGTTCCCTTGGTATCTCTGATTTTCTTCAAGAGACCTCTAGACTTTCCCATTCTATTGTTTTCCTCTATTTCTTTGCATTGATCACTGAAGAAGGCCTTCTTATCTCTCCTTGCCATTCTTTGGAACTCTGCATTCAAATGGGTATATCTTTCCTTTCTCCTTTGCCTTTCACTTCTCTTCTTTTTTGCAGCTGTTTGTAAGGCCTCCTCAGACAACCATTTTGCCTTTTTGCATTTCTTTCTCCTGGGGATTGTCCTGATCCTTGCTTCCTGTACAATGTCATGAACCTCCATCCATAGTTCTTCAGGCACTCTGACTATCAGATC
Organism: Bubalus bubalis; assembly: GCF_019923935.1. NCBI lineage: Eukaryota > Metazoa > Chordata > Mammalia > Artiodactyla > Bovidae > Bubalus > Bubalus bubalis. The sequence continues at coordinate 51,747,426 of NC_059165.1, read as the reverse complement.
TAATCCCTTGAATCTATTTCTTACTTCCACTATATAATTGTAAGGGATTTGATTTAGGTTATACCTGAATGGGATTGGGGGCAGGAGGAGAAGGGGATGGCAGAGGATGAGATGGCTGGATGGCATCACTGACTCGATGGACGTGAGTCTCAGTGAACTCCGGGAGTTGGTGATGGACAGGGAGGCCTGGCGTGCTGCGATTCATGGGGTCGCAAAGAGTCGGACACGACTGAGCTACTGATCTGATCTGATCTGATACCTGAATGGTCTAGTGGTTTTCCCTACTTTCTTCAATTTAAGTCTGAATTTGGCAATAAGGAGTTCATGATCTGAGCCACAGTCAGCTTCCAGTCTTGTTTTTTGCTGACTATATAGAGCTTCTCCATCTTTGGCTGCAAAGAATAGAATCAATCTGATTTTGGTGTTGGCCATCTGGTGATACCCATGTGTAGAGTCTTCTCTTCTGTTGTTGGAAGAGGCTGTTTGCTATGACCAGTGGATTCTCTTGGCAAAACTCTGTTAGCCTCTGCCCTGCTTCATTCTGTATTCCAAGGCCAAATTTGCCTGTTACTCCAGATGTTTCTTGACTTCCTACTTTTGTATTCCAGTCCCCTATAATGAAAAGGACATCTTTTTTGGGTGTTAGTTCTAAAAGGTCTTGTAGGTCTTCATAGAACCATTCAACTTCAGCTTCTTCAGCATTACAGGTCAGGGCATAGACTTGGATTACCATGATATTGAATGGTTTGCCTTGGAAACGAACTGAGATCATCCTGTGGTGTTTGAGATTGCATCCAAGTGCTGTATTTCAGACTCTTTTGTTGACTATGAGGGCTACTCCATTTCTTCTAAGGGATTCTTTCCCACAGTAGTAGATATATTGGTCATCTGAATCAAATTGGCCCATTCCAGTCCATTTTAGTTTTCAAGGTGACAAAATATTGTAACTTGGTTTTCAGCTTTTAAGTCCAGAATTCTTTCTAAACAATGGAGTGCCTCTACCTCTGTGTACTGCAAGATGAATGACTTACTTAGGAAAGTGACAGGGTATATCTAAAATGTTCCATATTAGACTTACAAGAACAGAGCCTACAGGTTGGATGAAAACCACTTTTTTCATATTTTAGGTGACCCAAGTCCTTTCTGGAAGTTTCCAGTAGGTTTATTGTTAAGTTTTATTAAAATAATGAGACAAATAAACTTGGGTAAATAAAAATTTGTCCATTCCAGCATTGCTAATAATAATGAAATTGGAATCAACCTAGTTGAGCAACTGTAGAAAAATTTTAATATAATAAAAATCCATATATGTGACAGAACACAATACTAGGCATCTAAATTCATGTTCTATATGACTGTATTTGAACATCAAGACATTTCTAAGTCAAAAAAGCAGAAAATAATGTATACTACAAAAATATGATTAAATATGACAAAAATATGTGTATATGTGCATCTCTGTGTATGCATAAATACATATTTTTTTTTTTACAAAACTGGAATGATACAATTCAATGCAGTGTATGTTTCACAGTTATTTATGGGTTTTAAGGTTTCTTGTCTTTTACTTCTTTGCCAATATTTTTGCTTTCTGAATTTTCTAAATTTGTATTTCCTTGATATAAGAAGAATTGTTTTTGTTTTTTTTTTTTTACAAAACATTACGTAAAGGCAAGAAGTTCAGAAAGCAGGAGGAAACCCACCATGACAAGGTATCTTCCCTGTTACAAAGCTGCAAAGGTCTGGAATGTTGCAGGACATGCTGGACCCACTGCAAATGGCATCCACAGACCTAATCTGTCACTGCAGCCTCCTCTCTTTCTCAGCTGTTCCTACATTTTTTCATTCGGGCCAAAGGTGCTAATTATTGCTGTGGAACATTCTATATTTTTTCTGCTATGCTCCTTCTTTCTGTGGTATGTTCCTTCTGCTCCTGCCTCTTTGGATTGCCTGCCCAGGGCTACCTTAGTGATCTGTTCTCACCTCCTCCCCCCCCATCCCCCACTCCCACTTGGCCAAGTCCAATAGACATCTCAGTGCTCCCTTCCCAGTACCTCCTGCTGAGTTTGCCTTTAACTCACACTAAGTGTTTGACCTCCCAGGGCCTGCTCAGCCCAGCATACAATGCATCAGTGCCTTCTCTCTCCTACGTAGCTATGCTATCCCCCTCTCGAGGCTCTAACATGTGTTCCTTAAGGAGAGGTATCAGCCACAAAGGAGCACATTACATCTCTCTTCCTTTCTGAGGTAAGTCAACCTGGGTGCACGCTGTAGGGAGAGTGGGCATTGTGTTCTAGTGCACCTGGATCTTTCACTGTTGAAGCTCCACTCCTGAAGGAAGCCAGGGAAGACGTCAGGAAGAGATGGGGGTCCACTTAAGCAAAACATGGAGTCACAGACTGACTCAGAAGCAGGCCAAGTAGACAGCTCTGGACACAGTGCCAAGAGCCTTCAGCCATCCTTGACAGTAGAGTACTTCAGAGACATTCAGTGATATTTGATAACAAATATCATACCATAACATAAAGGCAAAGAGTTTATGTAAATTACATAATCAGCATATGCTACAAAGCAGAGATTAAGGCCTCTGGGACAGTAGGGAGGACTAGCTCACTTTTGCAGAATTAGGAAGATGGGGAGAGTTCATTGTGGTCCTTAGTCAACCCTGGAACCTCCATACACCATTCTCTAGGGTTGGAAAAGCTGCTACAAAGACAGGCAACCCCAAGGGAAGATTTGCTCACTGCATTCTCCCTTTCTGTGTATGGAGGAAAATAGCTTTTATTCCTATGGGAATAATTCTTTTTTTCTCCCTATGCACTCTCTCAGAATGCTCCAAGAGAGTTTAGCTTTCCAAGCCAGAAGATTCTCAGCACAGCCAAGTAGGCCTGGATTTGCTGTATTACAAATCTCTGTCTTAATCCCAAGAGACAATCTCTGCTTTATGACTGTGTACCTCTGCTTTATGACTGCTTCCTCTATTAAGAAGCTCTTTTTTCTAGAAGCCTCTAGCAGCCTCATCATTTTCTTTGTATCCTCTCAAACAACAACAACAAAAAAAAAAAAATAGAGAGAGAGAGAGAGAATCATCAGGTAAGATGCCTGTTCAATACACTTAAAATATCTCCATACTAAAATAATACAATTATTCCCAAACAGTATCCTCTCATTTACTTCTAAGTAGCCACAGATCTGTCACTGAGAGCTCTATATTTATTTATGACTAGTCAAAGTTTAACTTTTCCTGAGCATTTGTCCTTGGGGAATTAGCATGCAATGGGTAGACTGGAGATGAATATTCACTTCAAAAGTGGTCTCAATATCCTGGTAACCCCTTCTTTGGTGACTGCCTCAAAAGGTAACGACATCCTGAAACAACATCTCAGAGCATCACTTTGAGGACATGCCAGGAGGGAAAATGGCCATACCCTTTGAAGTACTCTGCTCACAACTGTTCTTTATCCCAATATATTTGGCGTTACCTTCTGGTGAGTAAGGCAGCTGTTTTGGGCAGGGATGTAATAAGGTTGATTGCTGGGTTCTGACATTATAATCTGAAAAAGAATGCTTTGAAATTCTTACTTACATTTTTATTTAAGTGTTTCATTTTACTATGTTTATGTATCTGTATCTATGGAGAAAGATACAATGAAGTGTGATTTAAAAAAAAAAAAAAGGCCCTGGGTCAAAGGGCAGGGGCCTTAACTTTCCCACCTGTTAATGCAAATTATGAGACCTAACTCACGGGGATGACGTGTGTGGGTGACTGGGTGAAGTAACACTTGAAAGTGACTGGTAATAAGCCTCCACCACAGTGCACCACAAAAATTCAGAACTTTAAAAAAATTTTTGCCATATATTTGAGTGGGTAATTATCTTTTGTGTCCTTTTTAGAGAAGTCATGTAGGGAAATCTGGCTTCAAGGATTGAAGAGCTTAGTTTTTTCCTATATCTGTCATGAATTCTTGGGCAAGTCATAAGATAATGGGAAGGGGTTAAAAGATCTCTTTAAAATTCCAGCATTTCTTGAAATTTCCTAATACCATACACAAAGATAAACTTGAAATGGATTAAAGACCTAAACGTAAGACCAGAAACTATAAAACTCTTACAGGAAAATATAGGCAGAACACTGTATGATATAAATCATAGCAAGGTTCTTTATGACCCACCTCCTAGAATAATAGAAATAAAAGCAAAGATAAAGAAGTGGGACCTAGTTAAACTTATAAGCTTTTGCACAGCAAAGGAAACTATAAGCAAGGTGAAAAGACAGCTCTCAGAATGGGAGAAAATAATAGCAAATGAAACAACTGACAAAGGATTAACTTCCAAAATATACAAGCAGTTCATACAATGCCAGAAAAACAAACAACCCAATCAAAAAGTGGCAAAAAACCTAAACAGACATTTCTCCAAAGAAGACACAGAGATGGCTAATAAACACATGAGATGCTCAACATCACTCATTATTAGAGAAATACAAATCAAAACTACAGTGAGATATCACCTTACATTGGTCAGAATGGCCACCATCAAAAAATCCACAAAGAACAAGTACTGGAGAGGGTGTGGCGAAAAGGGAACATTCTTGCACTGCTGGTGGGAATGTGAATTGATACAGTCACTATAGAAGACAGTATGGAGATTCTTTAAAATAAAAAACTAGGCATAAAATCATCATACAACCCAGCAACAACACTTCTAGGCATATACCCTGAGGAAACCAAAACTGAAAAAGACAAATGTACCTCAATGTTCACTGTAGCACTATTATTTACAACAGCTAGAACATGGAAGGAATCCATGTTCTACATGTCCCTTGACAGATGAATGGATAAAGAAGCTGTGGTGTATATATATATATATATATATGTATATATATATATATACACACATACACACACACACACACACACCAGAATACTACTCAGTCATTAAAAGAAATGCATTTGAGTCAGTTCTAATGACGTGATGAACCCAAAGCCTATTAGAGAGAGTGAAATAAGTCAGAAAGAGAAAAGCAAATATCGTACATTAACACATGTATATGGCATCTATAAAGATGGTACTGATGAGCCTATTTGCAGGGCAGTAATGGAGATGCAGACATAGAGAACAGACTTATGGACAAGGGCAGGGGAGCATAAGGAGAGGGTGAGGTGAATGGAGAGAGTAGCATGGGAGTATATGCATTACCATATGTAAATAGACAGCCAATGGAGATTTGCTGTGCAACTCAGAGAACTCAAACTGGGACTCTGTAATAATCTAGAGGGGTGGGGAAGGGTGGGAGATGGGAGGGAGATTCAAGAGGGAGGGGACATATGTATACCTATGGTTTATTCATGTTGATGTATGACAGAAATCAAACCAATATTGTAAAGCAATCAATCAATTAAACATAAATAATTATAAAAAATTTTCTAGCATTTCTTGATTTCTTTCATATACTGGCTGTCAGCTCTGAATCTTCTCAAGCCCAGGCTAATTAGTTAATCAAAGCAATTAGCTGGTACACTGACTGGTAGTGATGCACCTGTAGAGTCGTCTGCTGATTATCTACCAGGAGTAAAAGAGTTATCCCACATTTTAAGAAAATGAATGAATATATGTATAAATGAAACAATGTTTTCATTGTTGCATGCTTTCTTGGTACTACATTAGAACTACATTCTGTCAACAGATTAAGGCTATATGACTTATCAGACACCAGATTCTGTAACTATTTTCATTTGTTATGGTTTCAGGCCCTCCATGCTGGTAGCCACCACATGGAAATATTAAGATAATCTTCCTTCAAATTCCCTAGGAATGAAACTCTAATCTGAGTTTTGTTTGGAATTACTGTCTTAGAACTTTACTGAGGCAAGTGATGTTCTTCAAGGTTCAGACACATGAAAAGGACAGGCATGCTGTAGGTAGAGGGGCCCATAGGAGAGTAATCCCAACCGGGACCCAAGCTGAGACTTGGTCATGGGTACACCACAGAACCCTCCGCAGTGCCTGGAAAATGCTTGTGGACACTGGCAGTTGCCAGGGGGCATGGCAGGTTCTTACATGCCCACAGACTTGAGCATTGCATGGTTTCTTCTCTGGAGGGGATTGCAGTTTGATGAAGAGTATGCTCCTAACTGCCCTATAAGTTGCAGAGAATGCCTAGGGGAGTTGTGAATGGCAAACGCCAACTCTGAGATATAGACTGAGGATATGTGAAGGAACAGCCTATCTCTAAACAGAGCCTCAGATTCTGTTTCCAACTTGTATGAGGGCAAAGTGATGGAGGTACCTTTTTCATTTTCAGCTATACTTCTGAGCACTGAACATATTGTGAGGTAAAATAACGTTTAATAAATGGGGGAAACGGAGAAATGAAAGATTGTTTTGGTGTGGATTAATGTTCCTGTACTCCTTCATTTTAGGAGCATTTTCACTTCAAGCTTTAGCCTCTCTAGTAAATTTTAAATTTTACTTCTTAAAAAAAAATGCATTCATGAGTTGACTGGTGACAAAGATGCTTTGAGGGCAGCTTAGCCTTCAGGGGACCCAGAGTGCTGAACCTGTCAGGGGCTATAACTCCAGCCAAAGAGTCTGTAGAATTGGTCTAGACTTTAGTCTCACAGAGTTCAGTCCTAGAGTTTTCCTCTTCTGAAGGTTGCCAGTAAGAATACTCCTTCACTTGTCCATCAATTTACAAACAAAAATAAACTTACTCATTCTTTCTTAGTTTCTTTAAGAAATATTTATCATCTGTGCTGTGCCCTAGGATACAATACTGAGGGAAAAAAAGACATATTCCCTTCTCCCATGAAGCTTACAAATAGCCAGAAAACAGAAAGAGAGAGACTGTTATTTGTAGCAAATTTTGTAAATAAAATAGGATGTTACAACAGAGAATATCTACTGAAAGTAGAGATACTACAGTCAACAATGTGATCAGTGAAGGCTTATTGGGCATGGGGATATCAGATGTGACGGAGAAAAGGAGTCACCCAGGCAGAGAGCAGTGAGGAGCATTTACCTACCTGAGTCACTGGAGACTTGTGAGGTTGGAACAGAATGAAGGAGCGGCTACATTGCATAACAGATGAATGCATAGTCCGCTCTCCATGAACAGGCTCATATTCTCTTTAAAACAGGAGGAATATATACATCCTACTGTAAAGAGGAAAAAAAAAAAAGCTGTATTTACAGATGGTACTAGCTACTCTTGCTGTTATTTGATTATATTCATTCTGTTTGAACTATTTTATATCTTATTCACTTTGCACATATTTAAGGGCAATGATTAAGTGCCAATATATGTGCTGCTCAAATAAAGGTTAGTCTAATCAGACACAGACTTAACCGTTATGGACTTACAGTTCTTTGCGCTGTGCAGTTAGTCAAATAATTATACAAATACTTTATTGTACACTGATTAGAGGTATTAAAGAGAATGGAAAGCTGGAATTGTATTTTGAGAAGTATCTCTGAGAAAGTAGGCCATAACCTGAGCTCTGAAGGTAGAATGAGTTTGTTCTTGTTTGGTTGTGTCTGACTCTTTGCAACCCCATGGACTGTAGCCTGCCAGGCTCCTTTGTTGATGGGATTTCCCCAGGTAAGAATACTGGAGTGGGTTGCCATTTCCTTCTCCGAGGGATCTTTCCAATCCAGGGATCTAACCTGCATTTCCTGAATTGGTGGGCAAATTCCTTACCAATGAGCCACCTGGGAAGCCCTAGAATCAGTTTAGGTTCAAGGAAAAAGAGAATACATTTGATGGGGTGGTTGTGACAAACCACAAGACTGAGATGGAGGGGCTATGGAGCATTTGAAGCAAAAAAACGGGGGAATAGCAAAGAGCAAGGTGGTATAAAGCAAGGTTGGAAAAGTCAGGAGGTAACAGATCACATAGGGTCTTTCAGCCCATAATAAGAAGAAATTCTTTATGTGCAGCGAAATGCAATTAAAAGAGCTTAATGACAGGATTCTGTATGCAGGTCAAGAAGCAACAGTTAGAACTGGACATGGAACAACAGACTGATTCCAAATTGGAAAAAGAGTATGTCAAGGCTGTATATTGTCACCCTGCTTACTTAACTTGTATGCAGAGTACATCATGAGAAACGCTGGGCTGGAAGAAGCACAAGCTGGAATCAAGATGGCCCTGAGAAATATCAATAACCTCTGATATGCAGATGACACCACCCTTATGGCAGAAAGTGAAGAAGAACTAAAGAGCCTCTTGATGAAAGTGAAAGAGGAGAGTGAAAAAGTTGGCTTTAAACTCAACATTCAGAAAACTAAGATCATGGCATCTGGTCCCATCACTTCATGGCAAATAGATGGGAAAACAATGGAAACAGTGACAGACTTTATTTTGGGGGGGCTCCAAAATCACTACAGATGGTGACTGCAGTCATGAAATTAAAAGACATTTGCTTTTTGGAAGGAAAGTTATGACCAACCTAGATAGCATATTAAAAAGCAGAGACATTACTTTGTCAACAAAGGTCTGTCTTGTCAAGGCTATGGTTTTTCTAGTAGTCATGTATGGATGTGAGAGCTGCACCATGAAGAAAGCTGAGTACCAAAGAACTGATGCTTTTGAACTGTGGTGTTGGAGAAGACTCTTGAGAGTCCCTTGGACTGCAAGGAGATCAAACCAGTCCATCCTAAAGGAAATTAGTCCTGAATATTCATTGGAAGGACTGATGCTGAAGCTGAAACTCCAATACTTTGGCCACCTGATATGAAGAACTGACTCATTAGAAAAGACCCTGATACTGGGCAAGATTGAAGGCAAAAGGAGAAGGGGATGACAGAGGATGAGATGGTTGGGTGGCATCACCAATTCAAAGGACATGAGTTTGAGCAAGCTGCAGAAGTTGGTAATGGACAGGGAAGCCTGGCATGCTACAGTCCATAGGGTTGCAAAGAGTCAGACATGACTGGGCAACTGAACTGAACTGAGAAGCTAAATTTCCCAAATCTGTCCTGTTTACACACACTTTCGTTTCCCAGTAGAACCCAGCAGGCCTCTTTTCTCTGTTCCTTTCAGGAGATCCTGACAAGGAGGGCATCGTGCTGTTAGCTGAAAGGACATACCTAGGTTTTTGTCCACTTGCTTTGCAAAAGTGGAGCTGGAGAGCTGCTGGCAGACTGGGTTACGATCCCACGTTTAAATTTTCCTAGTAAAGTCCAGAGGTCTCTATGAGTGTGATTCTAATTGTATCATTCTTTTCAACTCAATTTCAGGTGAAATGTTCATATAAGAAAGTAGACTTCAGTTAGTTCCAGGGAACAGTGAACCCCTGCCCTGGTTTATATCAACCCATCTGTGGCAACAATTTTATAACCTATGACAACCCATGCATCTTGTGTGTTGAGAGTATGTGAGTACTACTGGGAGAAAAGAACAAGAAAAAAGCTTGGTCCAAGGCAATTACTATCAACCTCTTCTATGAAGTACAACAGCTATGAAGCCAGGAATTTGCTCCAGTATGTTCAGATAATAATCAGCCCCACTCAGGAGAACATGTGGTAACACAAAGCCCACTTGAGTAGAAAGCAGACTCGCTGTACTCAGGAGTGTTTGCTGGGCTCTTCTCTGAGCCCTCACATTCCCATAAGCCAAATGATAGATTTATTTTCACTTGAAGCTTCAAATATCCCTTTGAGTCCTTGAAATTCTTTGGTTTTAAGATAAGTTGTAGTTTCCTTCTTTCAGATATCTTCAACCTCATGTGTCTGAAATTCTGAGCTAGGATAAGGTGACCATAAAGTTTGGGTCCTTTGGTAAAGAGTCAGTGTTTAGTCTTTGGATTTATGGGACATGATTATCAGTGATTAGACTCTGAGTTCTCATAAAACATGGGGCTTCAGAATTGATCTCTGTATAAGACAGTCCAGTTTTCAGGGAGAAAAACTCTTCCCATGGCATCAGACTGGAGGCCTCTATTCAATAATAACTTTGCAATTTTCACAAAGGGCAACGGCAGGAATATGTAAACTCTAGGCCATCCCCAGTAATAAGGAATTCAGCCAAAGTGTAAGAGTATTGATAGAATAAGCTGAAGACTGATACACCTCATATATCACAAGCTCAGGCCTGATTAAATAACTTATTTTCAGAGAGATTATAGTATAGGGCATAATATCTTCAGTGGCATCTTAGCATGATGGGCAGATAACAGAGTAGGGAATCCAATAACCTGGATTTGTCTATAGTCAATATCCTTTATGCTTTTAGCTTCCTTAAATATAAAATAAGGGTGACAGATAATTTTACAAGTATTTTTGTAGTTCTGAAAATTCTATTAATAAAATACTTATTCTGATTCTTTCTTTAGGAAATCTCGGGGGGAAATTAGATTTCTACATGATGGACAATGCTAGTTGAGTGGACTTGGGAGTGCAAAGAAGAACTTTCATTTTCCTTCCATTGAGAAAATCCTTCTCCTCCACCTCACCCCTCCCTGCATGTGTTCTTAGTGACAGAAAACTGCCCCACTGAGCTTATATCAGATAGAGTCCTTTAGACCTCTCCCCTCATTGATTCATTGCCTTTCATATTCGCCCTAATAAACAAACATTTCTGAAAGTCTCATTTAACTTGGGTGCCAGATCTGTGTCTCAAGTCTCAGAAGTAGAACACAATGAACACTTGAGCCAAAGGTCAATAACAAACATGGAACTTAATCAGATCTCTGATAGTATAAACCATGGAGTAATCTATGTGAAGGCTCCTGGTTGTTTCCCAAGAACACAACAGAAATTTCTTCCATATTCCTTTGGCATTAAAAAAAATTAATAGGAAATATGGGGTGTTGTGCTTGTTGTGGCCATTCCTGTTGCCTCCTTTCCACATTAAACAATCTCAATTTCAGACTCAGCCTTGAAGCAGAGTCATTCAGGCACGTCTGGCTTAGGTAGGCAGGGACCTACAATTTCACCACCCCTCTCTTTTCTTCATAGAAGGAGGTCTACATTAATAGTATCCATGAATGTCCCATTGATCACTGGTCTTTTTCTTAAGTTCTCTTGACACATTTTAACCTCTGAAACATATGGGGACATTGTTCTTTGGGTTCAACCCTTTCTCTCTATCTGCCTCTCTCTCACACAGACACACATACGCACTTAATACAGAAAAAAGACTAATATACACTCTCTTTCCCTCAGCAGCTTGCTTCCTATTGGCCCAGGAAACAGTATCTCTTTTGATTCTGAATATCCTATAAGATTATTATCAGATTATTTATATGTTCTGTTGGCTTTCTGACCTTAACTACCATGCTGATTACATGGGGACACATGGGTCCAGTAAAAAGGAAGCAATCACCTTAGGCCTGTCATCTTTAAAACAGGAAAAGCAAACAGCTCTGGGGAAAATAAGAGTCTCTACCTTTACAGACTATCAGTTTCCACTGCTCTGACGCCTGGGCTATACAGGAACACCAAGAACTCCAGACAGGATTATTTTCCAATATTATTGCTTTGATTTCATGTTCATAACTATTTTCTTCTGTAGTCATCAATCTGCAATTAATGCCATTCAGTAGCTTTTTCATCTCATTTTAATTTTTTTCATCTCATTTTATCTCATTTTAATTTTTATCTCTACAAGTTTTATTTATATCTTCCATGTTTATAACTTTTAAAAATATCTGGTATGCAGTTACAATAACTGGTTTTATGACTTTAACTTCTAATTCTATTATCTGTGTCCATTCTGAGTTGGCTACTTCTCTTCTTGTTATAGGTAATATTTTAGGATATTAGATATTATGAATTTTACATTTCTGGTTCTGAATACTGTGGTATTTTTAGAATTATTATTGAGCTTTTTTGCGATATAGCTCAGTTACTTGGAAATAATATGATCTTCTGAAACTTTGCCTTTCACAGTTAGATGGGGTCAGTGCAGCATTCATTAAGTGGACTAATTACTTCTCTTTACTGAGGCAAGACACTGTCGAGGACTCTACTCAAGGCACCGTGGATTATAAGGCTTTCTGGTCTGGCTAGTAGGAACAAGCACCATTACCAGCCCTGTATGAGACCAGGCTCTGTTATCACTAATCCTCTCTGGCAGTTATTTCTTAGCCCTGGGTAGTTTTCTCACACACAAGCACACATCAGTAATCTGATGTGCTTTCTGTCCGACTCTCCAGGGCTGTGGTCCCACAAGCTACAGCCAATCTGGTCTCTCTCCTCTCTGCTCTATCTTCCCAATTCAGGTAACCCACCTGCTCTATCAGAGTCCCTCTTTCCTCTCCCTAAGATCTCTCACAATGCAGAAACCAAGGCCAACCACAGGGCTTGCTGTATCTGTTTCCCATCTCCCAAGTTTCAGCTCTCTTCTTTGCCTGACTAGACAGTGTCATTGTTTCATATATTTTGTCTAATTTTTTGTCTTTTCAGGTAGACAGTATAACTGGTTTCTCTTACTCCATATTATCTGAAAGTAGAAGTCAGGTTTATTTTTATCTTCATGTTTTAATCGGAAACCTTCTAAAGCCTAGAATACAATGTCATTATTTTACTTTTTCTAAGGACTCTGAAGCATAAGTTTGTCCTCTGCAATAATACAATTCCCCCCACACCCCAGTAAATAATACATTTACTTAAATTCGCTACATACAACAGCAAAAAGAACTTCCGTAATAGTATTTTTTTCTGTCATTTGATAGTAGACATTTTAAAAAAAAATTAAAGAAGCTCAGCGTATTTATCTAAATTTAAGATTTCCTTCCTTTCAGGGCAAGCCCTAAAAGATGATGATTTCCATAAATACTCTACCATTGTCAACATGAAAGGGTCTTCCTTGCATTGACAACTTGGTTTGGCCTTGGTTTCTGCATTGTGAGAGATCTTAGGGAGAGGAAAGAGGGACTCTGATAGAGCAGGTGGGTTACCTGAATTGGGAAGATAGAGCAGAGAGGATTATTTTGCTTGCCCTCTCTGGAAAGTGTTTTGAATTTTGACCTTCTTCTATATGGTTCCCTTATTTTTTATCCTCTAATTGTTGGTCATCCTTGCTATCTTCTCTTACCTATCCCCACTTCCTCTGTTTGATGATCTCCATTGCCAATATAATTATTGCTCACATATTCATACCATGAGACTGTACCCATTTTCTTGGTATCCTATACTAACATCTTAATTTCACTGGCTCAGAATTTTTTAAATCAATCTATCTAATATAAGTGCTATTTTTTCTTTCTAAAATTGATATTCCATATGCTTTGAGTCATTGAAAGTTAATGTTACTACTCGAGTCCTTTCTCACTCAAACTCAATTTCAATATATAATTTGTTTAGTCCTTATTTCATCTTAAGTATAAATTAAATCCATAAACTAAATGCATATATTTAGTCCAAGTATTCAAAATGTTTCATGAGTTACTTTTATATTCTTGTAACTATTACCTCAGCCTCCATCCTCTTCTCCTATCCATAGTCCTGCCTCTATTTTATAATGATTTAAACATTACCTGTTTTAAAAAGCACTATTTTTGTGAGTTATAATACAAACATCTTAGTATGACTTATAAGACACTTTTTTCATCTGCTAAAGGCACTGTATACCCAACTTGGAGGACTTTGTTAACAAACTCTATTTGCCCATAAAGTGAAGTCGCTCAGACGTGTCCGACTCTTTGCGACCCTATGGACTGCAGCCCACCAGGCTCCTCCATCCGTGGGATTCTCCAGGTAAGAATACTAGAGTGGGTTGCCATTTCCTTCTCCAGGGGAATCTTCCCGACGCAGGGATCGAACCCATATCTCCCACATTGCAGGCAGACGCTTTAACCTCTGAGCCACCAGGGAAGCTCTGGTGGCACCTTATTTGCCCATAAGGTGGCAGTAAAACACTGCTGTTTAAATCAACAACTTTGATGAGACCTGGACTTCCTTAGTGGCTCAGACAGTAAAGTGTCTGCATACAATGCGGGAGACCTGGGTTCGATCCCTGGGTAGAGAAGATCCCCTGGAGAAGGAAATGGCAACACACTCCAGTACTCTTGCTTGGAAAATCCCATGGATGGAGGAGCCTGGTAGGCTACAGTCCACAGGGTTGCAAAAAGTCAGACACGACTGAGTGACTTCACTTCACTTCACTTCATGGCCAATGCATCCATACCAATAATGTGATTTAGTGGCAAGTTACTAATGCTCAATCAGCTACACACTTCTCACCACTTCAAATGACGATAATACAGAGCTCCAGTCAGGATGTTGGACTAGAAGGACATGGAACTCACCTCCTCTCACAAATACATCAAAAAATACATCTACAAATGGAACAATTCTTACAGAACACCTACTGAACACTAGCAGATCTCAAACACTTGAAAGGACAAGAAAGAGCTCCATGTAACCAGGAAGGATGAATGAAAAAAAAAAAAAAAGAGAGAGAGAGACAGGAAGCAGGACAAGTTCTGAACCTCTGGGAGGAAGCTTAAAAAGAAGAAAGCTCCCTGAATCTCAGGAAGACCCCTCACCTGCAGGGAGATCAGCCAGGACAGAAAGAGAGCTTCAGAAGCTCAGAGAGCACAACAACTAGTTTATGACAGGTAGAACAGAGAGAGACCTACACAGTCATGCCACTGCCCTGCACACCCGAGCCTGAGACATGCATCTGCTGGTACAGGTGGGGTCTGGGTGCTGAAACTGGGGTTGAGAGGACAGACCCAGGGAGGACTGCTGTTGGCTGCGTGAAGACAGCCTGAAGGGGCTGGAGTGTGGTATGTCTGCAACCAGGAGTCTGGGTGGAAACAGCACCTGACTGCCATAGAAGCAAAGCACCGCTGTAAAGTGACATGCAAAAAGCGAGGTGGGGCTGCCTTAGCAGCTTCTTTCTCCACATGTCAGCCCTGCCTCCATGGGCTCTGGGACAGCAAGCCCCAGTCACTGCCTTAAGTGCTCCCACCTCAGCAGGCTCCCACATCCCAGATGTCACCTTGGTGGGTTCTGGGGGCAAAATCCGGTGGGTCACCCAAGCACAAAGGCAGGGCTAAAACCATGGCTGAGTCCAAGGGGTTGCACAACCTAGGAAGCAAGGCCAAAATGTCTCTCTGTGACTATGTAAGCCTCAGATTTACACCTCCACCACCGGCTCTGTAAATGCAGCACCTGCAAGACATCCAAGTGGACAACAGGTACTCCAGTAGCTAGTACGGAGCTGGCTTTAGCAGCTGTGGGCCACAGTGGGTTCACATGCATGACTACTACAGTCCTGGGACCAGCCTTCGGTGGATCTGCACTGGTGGCCTTGTGAAACAATGCCTTAGGGACACCAGGGCCAAATGCTGGCACTCCCATGGTTGAGGCAAGGGCCAATGGCAGTGCCAACAGTACTTTGTGAGCCTGAACAATGCATGACAGGTTTCATCACAGAGCACGCTCATCAGTGAACAGCTCTGGCAGAGGCATACTCAGTGGCTCATTTCCCAGTGGGAGCACTCCAATCCCACCTATCTCACACCACAGCTAAGAAATGCAGCTCAGAAACAGATCTGGGGGCCTCTACTCCAACAGCTAGGGAATAGACCCAGCCCCTGACCGGGCAGTGACAACCACAGAACAAAGAGGAGGCCTGCTAGATATCCTGTGCAGGGTCTGGTCAGCACCACACCAGTCACATCTCCTATCAAGGGGATAACAGCCAGCAGACACAGAGGAAAGAGGTGGTAGGCATCCACACTAAAAGTAGTCCTTGCATTAAAAAATATTAAATCCACACAGGAATCAGTTCAGTTCAGTCGCTCAGTCATGTCCGACTCTTTGCGACCCCGTGAATCGCAGCACGCCAGGCCTCCCTGTCCATCACCAACTCCCAGCGTTCACCCAGACTCACGTCCATTGAGTCAGTGATGCCATCCAGCCATCTCATCCTCTGTCGTCCCCTTCTCCTCCTGCCCCCAATCCCTCCCAGCATCAGAGTCTTTTCTAACGAGTCAACTCTTCGCATGAGGTGGCCAAAGTACTGGAGTTTCAGCTTTAGCATCAGTCCTTCCAAAGAAATCCCAGGGCTGATCTCCTTCAGAATGGATTGGTTGGATCTCCTTGCAGTCCAAGGGACTCTCAAGAGTCTTCTCCAACACCACAGTTCAAAAGCATCAATTCTTTGGTGCTCAGCCTTCTTCACAGTCCAACTCTCACATCCATACATGACCACAGGAAAAACCATAGCCTTGACTAGACAGACCTTTGTTGGCAAAGTAATGTCTCTGCTTTTGAATATGTTATCTAGGTTGGACATAACTTTCCTTCCAAGGAGTAAGCGTCTTTTTATTTCATGGGTGCAGTCACCATTTGCAGTGATTTTGGAGCCCAAAAAAGTAAAATCTGACAATGTTTCCACTGTTTCCCCATCTATTTCCCATGAAGTGATGGGACTGGATGCCATGATCTTTGTTTTCTGAACGTTGAGCTTTAAGCCAACTTTTTCACTCTCCACTTTCACTTTCATCAAGAGGCTTTTTAGTTCCTCTTCACATTCTGCCATAAGGGTGGTGTCATCTGCATATCTGAGGTTATTGATATTTCTCCTGGCAATCTTGATTCCAGCTTGTGTTTCTTCCAGGCCAGTGTTTCTCATGATGTGCTCTGCATATAAGTTAAACAAGCAGGGTGACAATATACAGCCTTGACGTACTCCTTTTCCTATTTGGAACCAGTCTGTTGTTCCATGTCCAGTTCTAACTGTTGCTTCCTGACCTGCATACAGATTTCTCAAGAGGCAGGTCAGGTGGTCTGGTATTCCCATCTTTTTCAGAATATTCCACAGTTTATTGTGATCCACACAGTCAAAGGCTTTGGCATAGTCAATAAAGCAGAAATAGATGTTTTTCTGGAACTCTCTTGCTTTTTCGATGATCCAGCCCTCCAAGATCACAGGAGATAAGAGTTTCTCTCAAACTCATACAGCAAGAGATATGTAAGTAAAATGAAGAAGTAGAAGAACCACTCCCAATTAAAATATCAAGAGAACTTCCCTAAAAGAATATAAAATGAAACACCTCTAATAGACACTGAGGTCAAAGAGGAGATACTGAAAATACAGAAGGAATTAAGGACTATTGATAGAAATGCAGATTACTATAAAAAGGAACCAAGAAAAATTACAGTGTTCATTCTCAGAGATAAAAGCTGAACTAAATGCAAAGAACAGCAGACTGAATAATGCAGAAGAATAAATAAGTGATTTACAAGATAGAATGGGCTTCCCATGTGGCTCAGTGGGTAAAGAATACACCTGCAATGCAGGAGATGCAGGTTTGATCCCTGGGTCAGGAAGATCCTCTGAAGGAGAACGTGGCAACCACTCCAGTATTCTTTCCTGGAGAGTTCCATGAACAGAGAAGCCTAGCAGGCAACAGTCCATTGCAAAGAATCAGACATGACTGAAGCAACTGAGTGCACGCACACACACACACACACACACACACACACACACACACACATGACAGAATAATGGAAATTATCCAATCAGAACAGAAGACATAAATTCAAATTAAAAAAAAAGAAATGAAAGCAATATAAGAGACCTATGGGATAATTTAAAGTGTGCCAATCTATGCAGAATAGGGATTCCAGGAGGAGAAGAGAAGAGGGGGTTGAAAATGTGTTTGAAGAAATTATGGCCCCAAACTTTCCAAACCTAAAGAAGGAAACAGATATCTATGTACAGGAAGCATAGAGGGTCCCAAGCAAGATAAACTCAAACAGATCTACACAAGACATCCTATAATAAAAATGGCAAAAGTTAAAAACAAAGAGGATTCTAAAGGCTACAAAGTGAAAAACAAAGAGTTAATTACAACGGAATCCCTATAAGATTATGAAGGCCAAAAGGGAGTGGTGAGATATAGTCAAGGTACTAAAAGAGAAAAATCTGCAACTTAGGATACTCTAGCCAGCAAGATTATCATTCAGAAAAGACGGAGAAATAAAGAATTTCCCAGACAAGCAAAACCTAAAAGAAAACAATACTATGTCAATTCTATTAATAAAATAAATATCAAAAGGTCTTCTCTAAATAGAAAAGAAGAATTTATATAAAAATCAAAATTGGAAAGTAATCACTCAAATAAGCTAGTAAACAGATTTTTTCAAAAAAGTCAAGGGCTTCTGGTCCAAGATGGCAGATTAGAAGGATGTGTGCTCATCTCCTCCAGCAAGAACACCAAAATTGCAACTAGCTATTGAACAGCCATCGACAGGAGAATGCTTGAAACCACCAAAAAAATATATCCCAGATCCAAAGACTAAGACAAAGCCACAGTGAGATGGTAAGAGGGGCACAATCACAATAAAATCAAATCCCACACCCACTGGAGGGGTGATCCACAGACTGGAGAACAATAATACCAAAGAAGTTCTTGCACTATTATGAAGATTCTGAACCCCACATGAGCCTTCTCTGCTTAGGGATCTGACAAGGGACTGGTAATCCCCATGGAATCTGGCCTTGAGGGCCAGCAGGATTTGATTATAGGCCTTACAGAGGACTGTGGGAAACAGAGACTACAGTCTTGGAGGGCATAAACAAAATTTTGCATGTACCTAGACTCAGAGGTATGCTTACTCCTCGGAAGGAAAGTTATGACCAACCTAGATAGCATATTCAAAAGCAGAGATATTACTTTGTCAACAAAGGTCCATCTAGTCAAGGCTACGGTTTTTCCACTAGTCATGTATGGATGTGAGAGTTGGACTGTGAAGAAGGCTGAGCACCGAAGAATTGATGGTTTTGAACTGTAGTGTTGGAGAAGACTCTTGAGAGTCCCTTGGACTGCAAGGAGATCCAACCAGTCCACTCTAAAGGAGATCAGTCCTGGGTGTTCTTTGAAAGGACTGATGCTAAAGCTGAAACTCCAGTACCTTGGCCACCTCATGCGAAGAGTTGACTCATTAGAAAAGACTCTGATGCTGGGAGGGATTGGGGGCAGGAGAGGAGGGGACAATAGAGGATGAGATGGCTGGATGGCATCACCGACTCAATGGACTTGAGTTTGAGTGAACTCCGGGTGTTGGTGATGGACAGGGAGGCCTGGCATGCTGCAATTCATGGGGTCGCAAAGAGTTGGACGTGACTGAGCAACTGAACTGAACTGAACTGAGACTCAGAGGAGAGGAGCAGTGACTCCACAGGAGACAGAACCAAAATTACCTGCTAATGTTGGAGGGCCTTCTGTGGAGGCACAGGTTGGCAGGGGCTCACCATAGGGACAGGGGCACTGAAAGTTCCCCCTTGGTGTAAACCCCCTTGGAGTTCACCATTAACCTTACTATAGAGTCTGTAGACCCCAAGGCTGGGTAGCCTAAGGCCAAGCAACAGGGACGAAGTGCAAACCCACCCATCAGCAGATAATTGGATTAAAGCTTTACTGAGCAAGGCCCTGAGCACCAGAGCAAGACCCAGTTTTTCCCATTGCCAGTTCCTCCCATCAGGAAGCTTACACAAGCTCTTAGCCTCATCCATCAGAGGGCAGACAGAAGAAGCAAGAAGCATAGTCATACCACTGCTAAAACAAAAACCATTTTACTGAAAGTTAACCATGAGGAAAAAGCAGAAAGTTACGTCCCAGATGAAGGGACAAGATAAAATCCCAGAAAAGCAATTAAATGAAGTGGAGATAGGCAACTTTCTAGAAAAAGAATTCATAATAATGATAGTGAAGATGATCCAGGATCTCAGGAAAAGAATGGAGGCAAAGATTGAGAAGATGCAAGAAATGTTTACCAAAGACCTACAAGAACTAAAGAACAAACAAACAGAGATGAATAATACTACTAGAAGGAATCAATAGCTGAATAACTGAGGCAGAGGAATGGATAAATGACCTGGAGGACAGAATGGTGGAAATCACTGCCACAGAACAGAATACAGAAAAAAGAGTGAAAAGAAATGAATACAGCCTAAGAGACCTCTGGGATCTATTCACATTATAGGGGTCCCAGAAGGAGGAGAGAGAGAAAAAGGACCTGAGAAAATATTTGAAGAGATATTAGCTGAAAACTTCCTGAACATGGGAAAGGAAATAGTCAACCAAGTCCAGGAAGCAGAGAGAGTCCCAGGAAGAATACACCCAAGGAGAAATGCACCAAGACACACATCAAACAGAAAAATTAAAGACAGAAATAAAATAGTAGAAGTAACAAGGGAAAAATGACAAATAACACACCAGGTAACTCCCATCAGGCTATCAGCTGATTTCTCAATGGAAATTCTACCAGCCAGAAGAGAATGGTATGATATATTTAAAGTGATAAAAAGGAAGAACCTACAAGAATACTCTAGCCAGCAAGACTCTCCTTCAGATTTGATGGAGAAATCAAGTTTTCCAGACAAGCAAAAATTAAGAGAATTCAGCTCTACCAAACCAGCTTTACAACAAATGCTAAAGGAACTTCTCTAGGCAGGAAACACAAGAGAAAGAAAAGACTTACAGAAAATAAACCCAAACAATTAAGAAAATTATACTAGGATCATCAGTTCAGTTCAGTCACTCAGTCGTGTCTGACTTTTTGTGACCCTATGGACTGCAGCACACCAGGCCTCGCTGTCCATCACCAACTCCCAGAATTTACCCAAACTCATGTCCATTGCATTGGTGATGCCATCCAACCATCTCATGCTCTGTCATCCCATTCTCCTCCCACCTTCAGTCTTTCCCAGCATCAGGGTCTTTTACAATGAGTCAGTTCTTTGCATCAGGTGGCCAAAGTACTGGAGCTTCAGCTTCACCATCAGTCCTTCCAAAGAACACCCAGAACTGATCTCCTTTAGGATGGACTGGTTGGATCTCCTTGCAGTCCAAGGGACTCTCAAGAGTCTTCTCCAACACCACAGTTCAAAAGCATTAATTCTTTGGCCCTCAGATTTCTTTATAGTCCAACTCTCACATCCATACATGACCACTGGAAAAACCATAGCCTTGACTAGACGGACCTTTGTTGGCAAAGTAATGTCTCTGCTTTTCAATATGCTGTCTAGGTGGTCAAAACTTTCCTTCCAAGGAGTAAGTGTCTTTTAATTTCATGGCTGCAGTCACCTTCTACAGTGATTTTGGAGCCCCCCCAAATAAAGTCTATCACTGTTTTCACTGTTTCCCCATCTATTTGTCATGAAGTGATGGGACCAGATGCCATGATCTTAGTTTTCTGAACGTTGAGCTTTAAGCCAACTTTTCACTTTCTTCTTTCACTTTCATCAAGAGGCTCTTTAGTCCCTCTTCACTTTCTGCCATAAGGGTGGTGTCATCTGCATATCTGAGGTTATTGATATTTCTCCCAGCAATCTGGACTCCAGTTTGTGCTTCATCCAGCCCAGCTTTTCCCATGATGTACTCTGCATATAAGTTAAATAAGAAGGGTGACAATAAACAGCCTTGACGTAATCCTTTCCCTATCTGGAACCAGTCTGTTGTTTCATGTCCAGTTCTAACTGCTGCTTCCTGACCTGCATACAGATTTCTCAAGAGGCAGGCCAAGTGGTCTGGTATTCCCATCTCTTTCAGGATATTCCACAGTTTGTTGTGATCCTCACAGTCAAAGGCTTTGGCATAGTCAATAAAGAAGAAATAGATATTTTTATGGAACTATTTTGCTTTTTTGATGATCCAGTGGATGTTGGCAATTTGATCTCTGGTTCCTCTGCCTTTTCTAAAACCAGCTTGAATAACTACTTTAAATGTAAACAGATTAAATGTAACAACCAAAAGACACAGACTAGCTGGGTGTATGAAACATGTGCATATATGCACTTTAACATATCACATCACTCTTCATGACCCTCCCCCCCAACCAAATTGTATGTAATTATTTTATATTTTTAAGTTAATCATGTTCTCATTATGACTTGCAATTGTAATTATCTTTTATTTTTTGTCTGACTACTGAATGTGGAAAGTGATACACATCTTTTACTACTGTGATCATGTAACTATTACTCAATACCATTGTATGATGACTGGTCAACAGAAAAATAATAGAACTATATATCACAAAACCAAAATCACTGCAGATGGTGACTGCAGCCATGAAATTAAAAGACGCTTACTCCTTGGAAGGAAAGTTATGACCAACCTAGACAGCATATTCAAAAGCAGAGACAATACTTTGCCAACAAAGGTCCGTCTAGTCAAGGCTATGGTTTTTCCTGTAGTCATGTATGGATGTGAGAGTTGGACTGTGAAGAAGGCTGAGCACTGAAGAATTGATGCTTTTGAACTGTGGTGTTGGAGAAGACTCTTGAGAGTCCCTTGGACTGCAAGGAGATCCAACCAGTCCATTCTGAAGGAGATCAGCCCTGGGATTTCTTTGGAAGGAATGATGCTAAAGCTGAAACTCCAGTACTTTGGCCACCTCATGCGAAGAGTTGACTCATTAGAAAAGACTCTGATGCTGGGAGGGACTGGGGGTAGGATGAGAAGGGGATGACAGAGGATGAGATGGCTGGATGGCATCACTGACTCGATGGATGTGAGTCTGAGTGAACTCCGGGAGTTGGTGATGGACAGGGAGGCCTGGTGTGCTGCGATTCATGGGGTTGCAAAGGGTTGGACACGACTGAGCAACTGAACTTGAACTTGATATCACCAAAACTAAGATCTAATAGAAAAACCTGTAATCACTTTTTAAAATCCACATGCATATCAGAATTATCTTGAAATTTTTTGAATAATACAAATGCGCAGGTATTGCTTTTTTTCTTCAGAGCTCCAGATATGTTCCTAATGAGCAGTCATGTTTATTTTTTTTTAGCAGTCATGTTTAAAAACAACTGAAATATATGATAATCTTTTGCTTTTACCTAGCTTGTTTCACTTTTTCTCTTTCATACTCAGTGCTCCCATTTCATTTAGTTTATGTTCTCCAGTTTCTCCATCTCTTCATTTTTCTTGATGTTCTTTCTCAAGTCTTTATCAAGTGTAGTAGAAAAGCTTTATATACATATATATGTACAATATATATTTTATAAAACTCGTGATTTTTTTCCTAACTAAAAAATTATGATATTTTGATTCCACTTGTTCAACATATCTCAACATAATGAAAGCCATATATGATAAACCCACAGCAAACATTATCCTCAATGGTGAAAAATCGAAAGCATTTCCCCTAAAGTTAGGAACAAGACAAGGGTGCCCACTCTCACCACTACTATTCAACATAGTTTTGGAAGTTTTAGCCACAGCAATCAGAGAAGAAAAAGAAATAAGTGGAATCCAGACTGGAAAATAAGAAGTAAAACTCTCACTGTTTGCCAATGACACGATCCTCTACATATGAAACCCTAAAGACACCACTAGAAAAATATTAGAGCTAATCAATGAACATAGTAAAGTTGCAGGATATAAAATTAACACAGGGAAATCCCTTGCATTTGAGAAAACAGAAAGAGAAATTAAGGAAACAATTCCATTCACCATTGCTTATTTGATTTATATGAAGAGTACATCATGCAAAATGCTGGGCTGGATGAAGCACAAAGAAAGAAAAAGAAGTCACTTAGTCATGTCCAACTCTTTGTGACCCCACGGACTCTAGCCTACCAGGCTCCTCCATCCATGGGATTTTCCAAGCAAGAATACTGGAGTGGGTTGCCATTTCCTCCTCCAGGGGATCTTCCTGACCCAGGAATTGAACCCAGGTCTCCCACAGTGCAGGCAGACGCTTTACCATCTGAGCCATCAGGGAATCCAAATGTTATTTGAGCATTTAGTTTACAAAGAAGAGTAATATCTACTACAGAGTCAATCAACTTGTTCCCCACTGCCAAAATTACTTGGGGTTCCTGTAGAAAGCGGATGAAGTCACTCAGTCATGTTCGACTTTTTGTGACCCCATGGACTGTAGACTGCCACACTCCTCCATCTGTGGGATTCTCCAGGCAAGAATACTGGAGTGGATTGCCATTTCCTTCTCCAGGGGATCTTCCCAACCCAGGGGTCGAACCTGGGTCTCCTGCACTGCAGGCAGAGTCTTTACCATCTGAGCCACCAGGAGCTTAGATGAAGCACAATCTGGAATCAAAGATTTCTGGGAGAAATATCAATAACCTCAGATATGCAGATGACACCACCCTTATGGCAGAAAGTGAAGAGGAACTAAAGAGCCTCTTGATGAAGGTGAAAGAGGAGAGTGAAAAAGCTGGCTCAAAACTCAACATTCAAAAAACAAAGATGATGGCATCTGGTCCCATCACTTTATGGCAAATAGATGGGGAAACTGGAAACAGTGGAAACAGTGACAGACTTAATTTTCTTGGGCTCCAATATCACTGAGGACAGTGACTGCAGCCATGAAATTAAAAGACACTTACTACTTGGAAGAAAAGCTATGACCAACCTAGACAGCATATTAAAAAGCATAGACATTACTTTGCCAACAAAGGTCCATATAGTCAAAGCTATGGTTTTTCCAATAGTCATGTATGGATGTGAGAGTTACACCATAAAGAAGGCTGAGTGTCAAAGAATTGGTGCTTTTGCTGTCTGTGGTGTGGAGAAGACTCTTCAGAGTCCCTTGAACTGCAAGGAGATGAAGCCAGTCGATCCTAAAGGAAATCAGTCCTGAATATTCATTGGAAAGACTGATGCTGAAGCTGAAACTCCAATACTCTGGCTACCTGATGCAAAGAGCTGACTCACTGGAAAAGACCTTGATACTGGGAAAGACTGAAGGCAGGAGAAGGGGATGACAGAGGATGAGATGGTTGGATGGCATCACCGACTCAATGGACATGAGTTTGAGTATGCTCCAAGAGATGGGAAGGACAGGGAAGCCTGACATACTGCAGTCCATGGGGTTGCAAAGAGTCTGACACAACTAAGTGGCTGAGCAACAACAAAAACGAAGCAATTATAGATGTGTTTTCACCTAATAACAATCCTAGATGTGTGTACATCTAAAAATAGATCACTGAACTATATTAAGCAATAATCAACAGAACTCCTAAGTAAGAATTTTTAAAATTATCAAATATAACTGGTATGTCAACATTACTCTCAGTCATTGATCGGACAAGTGTACTGAAAATCATTAAGAGTACAGAATACCTGAGACAGAGATGTAAAGAACACATGTAACCGGGAGATTGGGATTGACATATATATTCTACTATGTATTAAAGGTTTCCTGCATAGCTCAGCCAGTAAAGCATCTGCCTGCAATAGAGAAACGTGGGTTCAATTCCTGGGTCAGGAAGTTCCCCTGGAAAAGGAAATGGCAACCCATTCCAGTATTCTTGCCTGGAGAATCCCATGTACAGAGGAGCCTGGCAGGATACCGTTCATGGGATCACAATAGTCAGACACGTCTTAGCGCTATACTTTATTTATTTATAAAATAGATAACTAATGAGAACCTACCATATAGCACAGGGAACTCTACTCAGTGCTCTGTGATGACCTAAATGGTCGTCATAAAAGAGGGGATATATGTATACATATAGCTGATTTACTCTGCGATATGGCAAAAACTAACAAAACATTGTAAAGCAACTATATTCCAATAAAATTTTTTTTAAAAAATATAGAAGACCTGAACAACATGACAAACTGTCATAACTGACCTTTATAGAGCACTTACTGAACAACAGCAGATTATATCCATTTTTTCAATTGCATATAAACATTCACCAAGATAGACCATATCATGGGATATAAAAGAAAAACACCAGTACAGTATAATAACACATATATATGGAATTTAGAAAGGTGGTAATGATAACCCTGTATGTGAGACAGCAAAAGAGACACAGATGTATAGAACAGTCTTTTGGACTCTGTGGGAGAGGGCAATGGTGGGATGATTTTGGAGAATGGCATTGAAACATGTATATTATCATATGTGAAACAAATCGCCAGTCCAGGTTTGATGCATGATACAGGATGCTCGGGGCTGTGCACTGGGATGACCCAGAGGGATGGTATGGGGAGGGAGGTGGGAGGGGGGTTCAGGATGGGGAACACATGTACATCTGTGGCGGATTCATGTCAATATATAGCAAAACCAATACAGTATTGTAAAGTAATTAGCCTCCAATTAAAATAAATTTATATTAAGAATAAATAAAGACAGTTAAAAAAAACTAATCTTAAAAAATTTAACAGAGCAGAAATCATACAATGTATTATTTGTTTTACAAATTATTAAACTCACTCTAGAAGAAATTAAATTAGAAGTCTATAGCTGAAAAATGGCCCACAAATCCCCAAGTATTTGAAGTTTGAACAGCATATGGTTTCTAAATAACCCATGAGTTATAGAAGAACTAAACTTTTTAACAGAATGAAATATGAACACAATCTATCAAAATCTATGGGTTGAATCTAAAGTAATTCTTAGAGGGAAATGTATAGCATTTAATGGTTTAAGTAAAGAAATGTATCAATCAATAATCTAGGTTTCCCATTTTAAAAACAGGAAACAGAAAAGTAAATAAAATCAAATGCAAATAGAAGGAAGGGAATAAAAATAGGGCAAAAATCAATGAAACTGTAAGAAGAAAAACAGCAAATAAAAATCAGTGAAACCATAGCCATTTCTTTATAATAGTTGCCAATAAAAAGGGGGGAGGGGGATGTTGGGGGCAAAAGGGGAGTAAAAAATAACCAGTATCACAAACAGTGGAAGAAATTAACAGATACTAGTTGGATAATAAGAAAATATGATGAAGGTACTCCATGCATGTAAGTGCAAGAGCTTATATGAAATAGACCATGTACTGGAAGTCACAAATTATTAAACTCACTCCAAAAGAAGCAAATAATGTAAATAGTTCTATCTAGTTAAAATTTTTTTCAGTAAAGAAACTTCCAGGCCCAGATGGATCAAAGATAAATACTACTAAACATTTAACGAAGACTTAATCCAAATATATACACTGTATTCCACAAAAAAGAAGAGGAAAGACCACTTTCTAACTCATTTTATGGAGGCCAGAATTACCCATATATCAAAGATATTTTAAGAAAAAATCAATATACGGATATTTTCCATAAAATATTAGCAAATTTAGTAATACATATTTCTGGATAAAATAAAAACTCTTTGCAAACTCAGTATGGAATGAAATTTCCCTAATCAGATAAAGGGCATGTGTGAAAAATCTATAGCTAACATCATACTTAAATTATGAGAAACCTAATGTTTCCCCCCTAAAAACAGAAACAAAACAAGGGTTTCAGCTCTCAACACTTCAACTCAATACAGTATTGGAGATTCTAGTCAGTATAATAAGGTAAAAAAACAGCCAAAAGAAAGGAGAGAAAAGAATAAAACATCCAGATAGGAAAGTAACTAATAACATATAGCTGAGTCCCTTTGCTGTACACCTGAAACTATCACAACATTGTTTGTTAATTGTCTATACCCCACTACAAATTTAAATAAAAAAAAAACAGAAAAGGAAATTTGAAAATACAAAAAAAAAAAAAGAAAAAATTGTCTTTATTAGCAGACAACACAATCACCTAGTACGAAATAATGGAATCTATAAAACAAGTTATTAGAACTAATAAGTTTAATCAAGGTTAGAGGGTATAAGAACAAAATACAGAATAAATTCTATTTCAATACACCAAGAAAATAATCAGCCGTTTAAATGAAAAATAATACCATTTCTACAGAATCAAAATGGGAACTATTAGGAAAATGTGATTAACAGTTTTCATGTGCTATTCATTGAAAAAGCAATTTCTTGAGAAAAATATAAAAGTCCCAGAAAAGTCAAAACAGTATTGAAAAGAACACTTGAAAGCTAATTGGCTGAAAGAACTATTATAAAGTTACAATAATTGAGACAGTGTGGTATTAAAGTAAGAAGAGACAAACAGATAAGAGGAACAGAATAGAGAATTCAAAAATAGAGTCATACGCATATAGGTAACTTTTTTTTTCTTTTTACCAAGATGCAAAGGCAATTCAGTGGAGAATGATAATCTTCAACAATGGGGCTAGAATGATTGGATGCATTAAGCAAAAACAATGAACTTCAACCCACAGCTTACATCATATACAAATGCTAATTCAAAACGGATCCAAGAACTAAACTCTAAAAGTATAAAAATTTTAGAAGAAAATATTTTGTGACTTTGGGTTAGCTAAAAATCTTAGACACAACACCAAAAGCATTATCCATAAAATAACTATTTGTAACATGGACTTCATGAAAATTGAAATCTTTTAAAAAAAACTCAAGAAAGATAAGACAAACTAGAGAAAATATTTACAATGCATGTATCTGATGAAAGAATGGAATTTAGCGCATATAAAACTCTCAAAACTTAATAACAAGGAAACAAACAACCAAATATAAATGGGCAGATTTGAATCGACAAAAAAAAGAATATATACAGATAGTAAATAAGCCAACCAAAAACATACATTTGGAAATCAAAGGGGCAGATCTAAAAAACTGAGGTATGTGAAAGAAGCCAGACTCTTCCCTGCTCCCTGAAAGAATACAGCTCATATGATTCCATTTATGTCATTTCTTTAAAAAAAACCTGCTAACTAATTTATAGCCAGAGAAAGCATATCAATGTCTAGGGTTGGTAAGACATGAAGAAACTTTGGGGATGACAGAGGGTACATTTATTATCATGATGCTTGATTTTATGCATATATACAAACATCAAAATATCAAATTGCACACTTTACATGTGTGTGGTTTATTATAGGTCAATTTTGCCTCAATAAAACATTTAAGAAAATAATTAAAAGACCACCCCTTCTCATCATGTAAATGTAGAAATACAATGAGATATCAA
The DNA here is from genome assembly GCF_019923935.1 of Bubalus bubalis. Taxonomy (NCBI): domain Eukaryota; kingdom Metazoa; phylum Chordata; class Mammalia; order Artiodactyla; family Bovidae; genus Bubalus; species Bubalus bubalis. The sequence goes on along the minus strand of NC_059165.1, from coordinate 51,718,651 downwards.
CTTATTTCTCCTGTTATGATGACTATCTAAAAAAGATGGTAAGTGCTGGTGAAGATGTCTACACTGTTGGTGAAAATGCAAACTGGTATAACCATTACTGAAAAATGTACTGAAGTTCCTCAAAAAACTAAAAACAGAACTACCATATGATCCATCAGTCCCTTTTCTGAACGTATACCCAAAGGAAATGAAATCAGCACCTCAAAGAGTTATCTATACCTATCATATTCATTGCAGCTTTATTCATAGTGGTCAAGATATGGAAACCATCCAAGTGTTCATTGAAAGATGAGTGGATAAAGAAATTGTAGAATATATACACACACACACACATATATATGCATACATTGGAATATTATTCAGCCTTTAAAAGGAACTCTTGTCATTTGCAACCACAGGAATGAACCTGGAGAATATTATGCTAAGTGAAATAACCCAACACAGAAAGATATATACTGTATGATCACCCTTATATGTGAAATGTAAAAATGTTAAATACATAGATTCAGAGAATAGAAAGGCAGTTATATGGGTAGGGAGGTGGGGAAAATGCAGAGATATTGGTCAAAGAGTACAACACTGCAATTATGTAGGATGAATAAGTCTAGAAATTAAGAACAGTATGATGTCTATAGTTAATAATACCATACTGAACACTGGAAATTTGCTAATAAAATAGATTTCAGGTGCTCTCATCTTTAAAAAAAAAGTTAACTATGTGTTAACTGTATTAATTAGCTTGAACATAGCAATCATTTTGCTCTATATTCATATCAAGTCATCATGCTGTATATAGTAAATAAAAATTTTTGTTAAAAAAAGATGAGTTCCTCCATCTATGTACAGTATCGCCTCCACAGTTGTCTTCTCAATAATATTATTTTAGCAATTTTATCAGTATACTGATAAAATCAATTTTTATCAATTTACTCTTTCTTCTGGACCTTTTCCAATAGTTTATATACTTCCTATTCTTTCTCTCATAAAAATATATACAGATAAAGAGAAAAAAAAAAAAGGAAAAGAAATAATTCCTGGACTCCTCATTTTCCTTAATTTTTCTTCATTAACTTCTTCCTATTAGAGCAAAATATCTCTAAAGGGTAGACTACAGAGACTGACTCCAGTTTACTCCCTTCTATTTTCCCTAAAGTCTACTGTGTGTGTGTGCTAAGTTGCTTCAGTCATGTATGACTCTTTGCAACCCCATGGACTGTAGCCTGCCAGGTTCTTCTGTCCATGGGATTCTCCAGGCAAGAATACTGGAGTGGGTTGCCATTTCCTGCTCCAACATCTACTCTCATGACAACAATAAAACTGTTAGCATCAAGACCAGAGATACTTCTACACTGCAAAAGCCAATGGTTTTAATTCTCATTTCATTTTACAAATCAACAACATTTCATATATGTTTTCTCCCCTGTTAGGTTCCCAACACAACTTTCTCTTGGACATTTCATCTTAGTCTCTGCAAATTCCTATTCATCAACTGATCATAACATACTGGAGTGCTGCAGTGTTTCAGCCTTGGACCAAATTTGGATTTTATCTATATTTATTCTCTTGGTGATCTCTATCCTCTGGGCTTCCCTGCTGGTTCAGCTGGTAAAGAACCCCCTGAAGGAGATACAAGAGACACAAGTTCAACTCCTGGGTCAGGAAGATCCCCTAGCAAAGGAAATGGCAACCTGCTCCAGTAATTCTTGTCTGGAAAATTCCATGGGCCAAGGAGCCTGGCAGGCTACAGTCCAAGGGGTCACAAAGAGTTGGACACAGCTGACTGATGCTGAGGCTGAAACTCCAATACTATGGCCACCTCATGTGAAGAGTTGACTCATTGGAAAAGACCCTGATGCTGGGAGGGATTGGGGGCAGGAGGAGAAGGGGACGACAGAGGATGAGATGGCTGGATGGCATCACCGACTTGATGGACATGAGTTTGAGTGAACTCCGGGAGTTGGTGATGGACAGGGAGGCCTGGCGTGCTGTGATTCATGGGGTGGCAAAGAGTCGGACAGGACTGAGAGACTGAACTGAACTGACTGAGCGTGCACAGGTACACACACATTTCTTTTCAAAAATCTAGATTCTTGTACACAACAGCTCACTCATTTTTATTTGAATATCTAATCAGAATATCTAAATTATTCTGTACCAAACTGAGTCTTAACATTCTTCCCCCTCAACAATTATTTCTTTCTCATTGCTCCCCAACTCATAAAATGTCAAATCCAGTTTTTCCAGTTGCTAAGCCAAAAAACCTTATAATCATTCTTAACTCCACTCTTTTTCTCACACCCAACATGTGGTCCATCAGCAAATTCTTTTGGCTCTATCCTCAAAATATATCCTAAAGCACTTTTCATCACCTCCACTTGTTAATTCTCAGGCTGTCACTGTCTTGTTTAACTTGAATTTTCACAATAATCTTCTAATTACTATCCTACCTCTCCTTCCATATGCATTAACATTATACATCAACATAACACATTCAGCAAGAATCATTCTATCTAAACAGAATTTTAATCTTGCCACTTCCTTCATCATAAATCTCTAATAGCCAGGCTAATTATTTGATAAAGGCCCCACAACGCTACCTGGGAGCAATTTTCTGTTGTTTTAGATTTTGTCCTCTGGTCTCTTGGTTATTCCCTCTGAGTCACCTCCCCTCCACTAGAAAATCCCCCACCAAAAAATGGCTTAGGTTTACAGCTAACTAATTTTCTTAACCTACTTTCTTCCCATAAATATTTTGTATCATATTTCACAAAACAAGGCCTCTTTATTTATTTATTTATTTATTTTTTACCTGTCTGTCCCTTTTAATCTAGGCTTGCTGAGTTTCTTCAGAAACAGTAGGCTCTTTACATACCATTTTGTATTACACTTTACTGGACAAAAGGCACACTTCAAACCTAATCAAAAGAAGCCCTTCTCAACCTTTGCTCCCTGTATAGTTTCGGGCATGCGTGCTAAGTGGCTTCAGTTGTGCCCAACTCTGTGGCCCTATAGACTGTAGCCCTCCAGGCTCCTCTGTCCATGCAATTCTCTAGGCAAGAATACTAGAGTGGGTTGCCATGCCCTCCTCCAGGGGATCTTCCTGACCCAGGCATTGAACATGCATCTCTCATGTCTCCTGCATTGGCAGGCAGGTTCTTTATCACTAGAGCCACCTGGAGCCCTTGTTGTATAGTGACTGTTAGACAATGCCATGTAGGGGCTTCATTGTTTCAAGAGTTGATGAGATATATCCTTAAGATCCTTAGAAAGTTTACTGACTAGTACAATGGTCTTATGAAGGATCATCTGAAAACTATCTGAGGTTTAAGAGGGTTTGATAGTTGCACACTTGTATATACCCTGTGATGTTTTGCTGGCAGCAACCACGCTTTTATTTTTGTCCTGAGTCTCTTTCTGAGAGAGACTCAGGATGAAAGACAACTACTGTTTAAAATCCAGAAAGCCCTAGGTTTTATATTCCCTCTAGAGGAGCTGAAAAATGAACAATTCCTTCTTTAGTTCAGCTCTAGTTTTTCTGTACCTTAGGATGAAATCAGTTGATATTCTCAACACTTAACCTAGAAATCTCCTTAGCAAGATCTATCAGTTTGTTAGCTGGCATTTTCCCTACTTTCCACGTTTCCTAAACTTTTCATCAATAATTTTTAAAAAAGTCCCCTTTCCCCCAACTTCTTGTAACATTTTTCCTATTTTGATTTAAAGCCTCTCCCCGCGCCTCCCGAGATGGGGGAACTGAGTTTTCTATCCCAAATTCCATTAACTGTGACTGTGTGACTAGTTCTCAGCAATGATGAGTGTGTTGTGTTTTACTTTTAAGCCAAGTTAGTAAAAAATCCTGTGTGACTCCTTCACATAATGATACTCTTCTTCCCATTACCCTGATGAAAATGGACACAGCAAACCAGAGCCATGTGTTGAAGCCAGAAATGAAAGGAGACTGGGTCTCTTCATCACAGGTTGGAGAAAAACTGCCTGTAAATCAGGGATAATGACCTGAACTTTACAGAACTGGGAAGAAAAAAAAAAAACCAGACTTCCTCCTGTGTAAGTCATAATGCATTTGGGGTAATTTTTATATTAACTGAGATTATTCTACATAAAAAAATTTATAGGGAATTCCCTGGTAGTCAGGTGGTTAGGACTTCACACTTCTACTGCAGAGGGCCCAGATTCAATTCTTAGTCAGGGAACTAAGATCTCTCATGCTGCATGGTGTGGCCAAAAAAAGAAAAGGTAAAGCATTATGTTTTTTATAAGTCTGAAGAAAGGGAGTGATTCCTTCTTGAGCAACTGGGGAAAACATTTCAGATAGGCTATTAAATCAGAATCTGATAGGTAGAGGTAGCAACAACTGTTTGAGAAAAAATATTAATGGACAAAAGTAGAGGAACAGAAAATACAGATTACTCAGAGTCTAGTGGTATGTGCTTCTGGTGTTTGCAAAGGAAACCAGGAGATGAAATTGAGACAGAAGGTATGCCAGTTCACAGAATGATCCCTAAGCCAAAGCTCTTTAACTCTACTGGCTAAGCTTTGAAGCAATGGGGAGGCACTCCCAGTTGCTGTTTCCCTGGGGTAATTTGTCTAGATTAGAGTTGACAGATATGGGAGAGATTTGTATAGCAGAAATAATGGTATCATTGAACTTAAAAATTCTTGCAGAGGCTTTTCTCTAGAGTTCAGGGCAAACATAATAATGACTTGTTCGAACTATATCACTTGATCTGTGAAATACTGCTTTCTCATGATTTTAAAAGACTTTGGCAAACTTTCTCCCCATATTGTACAGTGTGTTAGCAAACATTTAAGAGGCTTCCACTAATGGCTATAATTAAGCTTCAAAGGGAACAGGCAAAGTCAGACACTGAGTGGAGCTGAAACTATTCCCTTTTCCCCATTGTTACCAATATGCAATTTACCCTAGCTTGCCTTCCATCACATTTTCCAGAGAGTGAATAAGTGTTTCAATTTAGGATGGTAGAAAAATCCATATGCCAGCAAGAATTTTTATTGCCATCCAATTCAGAGCTAGCTGAGTCATGCTGACCCACTATACAACCCTGTGAACAGCATGACACTCCAGGGACTTTTGCGTGCTGGCCTATTTTCAGGCTCCTTTGCAAGTATCCTTAGCAGGTATCCTATGCTTCCGCCTACTGAACGATTTTGTGTTCATACAGTTGATGGTCTTCACATATTCATGTCTATTCTCATAGATTTCAGCTCACTTTTATCTATACCTATGTGCCCTCCTCCTTCAGCATCCAGTGTTATTTTGCTACAGAACTCTTATTTATCCTCCAAGAATCAGTTGCGCAAGTATATTTTTTGAGAACTTCTCTAATGATACTATCATTAGAAAAGATGTATGATAGATATAATCTTAAAATTATTATTTTAATTGGATCTTTATGCACTCACAGCCTGAAAATATGTTTTTCTAGAATGCTATATTTGAATTGTACCATCTATATTTAATTTGCTAAATTGTGAGCTCCTTGAGTATAAAGATAACACTGTAAATGCTAAATTGAAGACATGCAAATTGATATGAGAAGCTAAAGGAAGCAAAGCCAAATAAACCTATAGAAACCATTCAAAAGCCTCAAAACTCAATAATGATATAGAAAGTTAGGAGGCAGTTTAGATAAGGTGACAAAAAGATTAATAAGTAAAAATGTAAATAAATATGAAAACAGTTTGAATTCTTTCATTCGAAACATATCAACAGGAAAATTTAGAAGAAAAGAAAGATAAACCCTCGTCTTGCCCTCCAGATCATTATAATCTCACACTGTGGGTAAAGCTACCAAACAATAAATAGTAAATAATGTAACATAGCAATTCAGTACCAACCTCTTTGCAACAAATTTCTAAAAATTCTAAGAAAAAAGAATGACTCCAGGAATAGAATTCAACCCTATTATCTTGAACTCTTTTATTGATAAATTTGATGAAACCACTGAAAGTGGGATTTTATGTTAGGAATCAAGCAGGTCTCTCATATGGGGAATGATGGCTGGCCGAAATGAAAGATGGAATGCTCTCTATGTAAATCAAGAAAATAAACCTGAAAAGGAGAGGATGGTGGAGATGTGACTTCATATTTAAAGCATGCACCCTATATTTTCCTTTAAGTCAGTTACAAAATTAACAACTGTGACAGTATTTTATTCCTCCTGCTGCTGCTGCTGTCATGTCAGTTGTGTCTGACTCTGTGCGACCCCATGGACTGCAGCCCACCAGGCTCCTCCATCCATGGGAGTTTCCAGGCAAGAGTACTGGAGTGGGTCACCAGTGCCTTCTCCATTTATTCCTCCTAGGTGTGTTAGTTCAATGATCATTACCTTCTTGTTCAGTTGTTCAAACAGTCACAGAGGTCCACTCCTGTCTCTTTATCCTTTCATAATTATAGCAGGAAAGACATTATCTAATGCCTTGCTGATGTTCAATCGATTGTGTCTACTATATACCTTAGATCTACCAATCTAGTTACTAGGTCAAAGAAGAGAAGAAAATTCTTCTTTTTTTTTTGACACATAAGGATAATAGTATCCTTTCAAAGCATTCCTAAACCTATACTATAATAATCTCTTTTTGGATCTTACCCAAATTAATGCTAAGCTGTAACACTTAAATTTAAAAATAAGAGACTTGAGGAGGCTTAACATAAAAATACATACACAAAATGAAATCTTAAAAATGAATTCAGTAGAAACATACAAAAACAAAAAATAAAGAAAATTAAGAATAGAAAAATCTCTGAATGAATTTTCTTTTAAGGGTTATAACATCAGCAAACTTCCAAAAGAATTTTTATAGAAAAGTATAATTTATGATTTACTTTGATTTCCACTGTGGCTAAAGTAATATAAATAAATATAGATAGCCTTGGCCATAGTGAAACAGGATACGAAGGGAGTATGGACAGTGGGTCAGAGATGATCAATGGTGCAGTTTACATGAACCAAAGAGAGAAAACTGCCACTCAAAAACGTACAAATTGCAAAATTTGACTCTGAAAGATGTGGTTAACTACGTCCTCCTTAATAAGGGTCAGTGAGTATTAGAATGTATTCCTTCTGTCTCACTAGGAAGCTGTTAAGGATAAAGGGGTTTATAAGTGAGATTACAGTCCTATTGAAATATAGTTACAGGAAATCAAAGAAATGAAAGGAAAGCTAGAAAACTAGACATGAGCAAATAGCTACATGTGTAAAACTAAGAAGACAGATTTTGAAAAATGTTGGCTAGAATAATAATTAATGACCTGTGATTAATGCATAGTGCAAATTATTTTTAAAAAACATCTGTTTTCTGAATAAATGTGGAATTGCTAAACACAAGACCAAAATTTAAATAAAAGATTAATTAGATATAGATTCTGTTCACAAGGAACATCTAGTCAGGAGATGTTTGAAGGGCATAATTTTACAAAGTAGAACAGTTTCACAAGAAAAGCAGAGACACAGGTCATGAGAATGATGAAGAATTAAGTATTATTAGTGTGAGACAGTGACATTCTCAAACTCAAATGCCTTCTAGTGTCAACAACAAGTAAAGGACACATTTGAATGAGGCAGTTAGCACTAAATTTTAGCTGACTTTTGCCATACAATGAAGGGCTCAAATACTAAAAACAAAAAAACATAAAAACTTGTGGTTTATTTTTATTTCCTGTTAAATATTCAAAATGTAAATATTTTTGAATATTTAATAACAAGACTGTTATTCTCGTGGTAGTGCTCAGTCAGGTCCAACTTGTTGTGACCATGCGGACTGTAGCCCACCACACTCCTCTTTCCATGGGATCTCCCAGGCAAGAACACTGCAGTGCGTCACCATGTCCTGCTCCAGAGGATCTTCCCAACCCAAATCTTGAATTAGCGTCTCTCATGTCTCCTGCTTGACAGGCGGATTCTTTACCACTGTGGACTATTACTAAGACATTTAAAAAACATTGTGTGGGTCAAATAAAACACATCAACAAGCCAGAATTGATCTTCATGGTACTAGTTTAGGATACATTCGTTAGAAGATTAAGAAATGTTCTATGAAGAATACAATAATCTGGACTTGCCATTGTCTGATATATAGAATTTAGACATGTGATTAAAGAAAAGAAATCCCAGGCAAAGGCAATATCATGAGTTAAGGCAGGAAAATAGGAATGTGATGGAAATAAATGAGAAACTATGGAGAGCTTATTTTGAAAGAGATATATAGTGCATTGTATATATTGTAGAGGTAAATGGAAAGGAAAATGGAAAGTTAGGTCCATGAATCAAGGAAAATTAGATGTGATCAAACTAATGATGGCAAGAGTGAACATCAACATTTTAGGAATCAGGGAACTAAAATGGATGGGAATGGGACAATTTAATTCAGATGACCATTATATATACTACTATGGGCAAGAACACCTTAGAAGAAATTTTCTTCAAGAAAATTAAGAGATACCAAGGGAGCATTTCATGCAAAGATGGGCTTAATAAAGGACAGAAACGGTATGGACCTAACAGAAGCAGAAGATATTAAGAAGACATGGCAAGAATACACAGAAGAATTATAAAAAAAAAAAAAAAAAGTCTTAATGATCTGGATAACCACAATGGTGTGACCACTCACCTAGAGCCACACAACCTGGAGTGTGAAGTCAAGTGGGCCTTAGGAAGCCTTACTATGGACAAAGCCAGTAGAAGTGATGGAATTCTGGCTAAGCTATTTCAAATCCTAAAAGATGATGATGTTAAAGTGCTGCACTCAATATGCCAGCAAATTTGGAAAACTCAGCAGTGGTCACTAGTAATTTTTCATTCCAATCCCAAAGAAGGGCAATGCCAAAGAATGCTCAAACTACCACACATTTGCATTAATTTAACATGCTAGCAAAGTAATGCTCAAAATCCTGCAAGCTAGGCTTTAACAGTATGTGAACTGAGAACTTCCAGATGTACAAGCTGGATTTAGAACAGACAGAGGAACCAGAGATCAAATTGCCAACATCCACTGGATCACAGAACAAGCAAGGGAATTAAAAAAAAAAATCTACTTCTGCTTCATTGATGATGCTAAAGCCTTTGACTGTGTGGATCATAACAAACTGGAAAATTCTGAAAGAGACTAGAATATCAAACCACCTTACCTGCCTTCTCAGAAACTTGTTTACTGGTCAAGAAGCAACAGTTAGAACCAGACATGTAATAATGGACTGCTTTAAAATTGGGAAAGGAGTATATCAAGGCTCTATACTGTCACCCTGTTTATTTAACTTATACAGAGTACATCATGCAAAAATGCCGGGCTGAATGAAGATTGCCAGGAGAAATATCAATAACTTTACATACGCAGATGATACCATTTTAATGGCAGAAAGCAAAGAAGAATTAAAGATCCTCTTGATGAAGGTTAAAGAGGAGTGAAAAAGCTGGCTTAAAACTCAATATTCAGAAAACTAAGATCTTGGCATCTGGTCCCATCATGTCATGGCACATAGACAGGAAACAATGGAAACAGTGGACAGACTTTATTTTCTCAGGCTCCAAAATCACTGAGGACAGTGACTGCAGCCATGAAATTAAAAGACGCCTGCACCAGTTTACTTTTAAGAAAAAGGAGAAATATTAAATATTTCTAATTTCAAATATTCCTCAATATAGTAACTGTTAAAAATATCCTTTACAAATAAAACACACACACACACACACACATATATTACTCCCTGCTCATTCTGAATCAACAACTGAAAATCACTGGCATTGGACTAAAATAAAGATTTTTTCAAATAACAGTTGTATTTCAGCCTGGAAAATAATTTTTCTCATGCAGCTCTGGTGACTATGTAGATGACCCACCTCTTTTAGGTACATCTTGGATGTTGTGGAGTCTGAAAAGCCAAGTTACACCCGAGATTCCATTCCCTGGTGGTGGTGACTCATTGGGATCACAGACATGCAGGACCTGTCTGAAAGAGACACAGCATCAAGTGGGGCTCCACCAGTGAGTCACCCTTTTCATACAGTGAAACCTTAAAGGGAAGGGTAGGGAGGATGTATTGACGGTTAGGAAAACACAGATTACTGGTGGAAAATGACATCCTCTATTAATAAGATCTAAGGTAAGATCTAAGGTAAGACCTAAGGTACGACTCATATAATTGTTTTAATTTTTAAGATTGATGGGGAGCATGAAGCATTTCTTTAAATTGGTGACAGGTTCCAATAAATGCCTATATAGGACTGCAGATGGTTTCAGAATGAGAGTTTATAAAGAAGGTGGAGATCCCAGCTCCCTTTATCATGTCTATATATACGTCTCAGTGTGTGTTTCAGAGCTCTGGGAAGTGTCTTGACAGAGAACCTGAGCTGGACAAAGCAGCCTTGATCTGAGTGAGCTAACTGGCACCATGAAAACATCAGGTGTCTTTCTGCTCCTCTCCCTGGCTCTTTTCTGCTTTTTCTCAGGTGAGTTTTTTTTTTTTTTTTTCCTTAAAGTTAAAATCCAATACTTACATTGAACTGGAAACAAGTGTATTTGTCCGCCATATTTCAAAATCCTAATAATTTTAATACAAAAGATCAATTCTGAGAGATTATCATAATGACTGCAATAATGAAAATGGGTGATGGTAATAATGATAGAAATAACTTTCATCTGTTGAGCATACACTATATTCTAGGCAGGTACTCAGGGCTTTTATGCATTATCTGCAACACACATAACAAGGTGTTCGTAGACACATTCCATATATAAGAAAACTGTAGCACAAAACAGTTAAGAAAATTTTAAGGACTTGTAACTGAGTTTGAGCAAGCTCCAGGCATCAGTGATGGACAGGGAAGCCTGTCATACCGTGGTTCATGGTGTCGCAACGAGTCAGATACGACTGAGCGACTGAACTGAACTAGTGAGCAGAATTTGGAATTTGAATCTAGATCTTCTAGACATCACAGGCGTCTGTTCCAAAGGAACAGTATGGAGAATTGATAACTATTTTAAATATTAGCTTGGCTTTCCAAGACAAAGCTAAGCTTTTCAGTTCTCATTATTCTTATAATTAGGACTCAAATAACTGAAACTGAAACAAGCAGAAAACAGGAAACTCAGAGAATCCTTCAGAAAAAAATCATTGAACCTTAGAATTCATAAACATATGTTATTGGTGAACTAAACAACTCTTGAAGTAGGGGAGTATCTTTGGCCACATTAATGAGCAGCAGTCATATATTCTACCAATTCTGATTATTCAAAGGACAACTGTACTTCCGTCTGATGCCTTTCATCATGCCATCATCCATGTGAATGAACAAGGCCACTGCATCTATTTGTTTCTTTCTTTATTATTCTAGTGCCTTTGTAGTGGACAAAATACACACTAGAGTCTCTGGACACAAAACCTAGGTTCATCACATCCACCACCAGCCTGTGTCAACTAAAGAAATAGGTCAGTTCTCTGAGAGAATCTTTCATTCTTAGAATGCTGGACTTAAGACTGAGTCCTAGGAATCTGCAGATCTGGTGTATCATTTTCTGTGATAAAAGTAGTTGAATTTGGCTGCTATCAGAGACTGTAGATGCCCAAATGTGTAAAAACAACAGTTTTTCAATGAAATTGAGCAGATGAAGAAGTCATTGTTCACAGGGAACTGATAATATTTTCATAAGCAAATATATTCAGAATCATAAAAAAATGAATAAAGGGTTTCTGTAATATTATGAAGTAATTCTGACTAGTAAAGCCAAGTAACTCAAGTAAGTGGATCAGTCAACTGCTGAAATGGTGTACAAACAGATTTGACTATATTAAAATCTACTTGCAAAGACTGTCTAAATAACGAATAACTTCTTATTTTTTCTTTTTACAAAGGCTAATTGGATCTGGGTGACTAATACAAACAAATACTAATACCAGAACAAGGTCCCTGATAGGCATGATGACATTTGGGAAGGCACAGTGCCCAGGAGCCTTAATGTTGAGACCAAGAGGAATGAATTTCAGTCCTGGCATTTCCATTTTGTAGCTGTGTGACCTTTCTGAGTCTCATTTTCCTCATCTGTAAAATGTGGATATAAAAGGACTAGCCCTGGGGAGTTAAATGAGAAAATGTACATAAAACGTTTAACATAATGGAACATAGTAAGTGTTTGAAAAATGTCTATTAATATTGCCATCACTAAATTTTAAAAATAAAAGTACTAGTTTGGCTCAGTCAGACTTAGCAGCAGCAGCAGCAGCAACTTCCACTTTGACATTTCCTACATGTAAGATGGTGATTTGTACAGTGGAAAAATGGCTGAAAATTTTAACTGTGAGTCTTCCCTGGTCAAAACAATTATTTGGGAGTAGTTAACAAAAACTATAGACTTCCAGACCCTGTTTGGTCTCATATAATGGAATTTTTCAAGTGGTTGTCCTGGGAGTCTATATATTTAATAATCAGTCATATCATTTCAACGTGGTTGGTAATCACTACAGTAGTTCATCACTAACTTTCTTTCAAATTTAAAAGCTTTATTCTCTCCTTATCCCCATTAACAGAGAATGTACTTTGAGGTATTTCCAGTTGTCTTCCCATAAATACTGGCCACCCTTCCTGCCTTTGAGGTGGCTGAGGACTTATATGTAAGGGGGTACTGCTAGTATTAGGAGTTCTACAGAAAAGGCCAGAGATCAAAATTCAGCAGCTCATAACAGGACTGAACCTAAGACTTTTATTATTACAGCATTTTTAAACCACTGTGCTAATTAGTCACAACCTAAAATCACATATTTAGTCATAAAGATGGAAGGAAAGAGAGAGAAGCAAGATTGTATTTTTGAAATACAATCTTTCAGCAATATAGAGAGATGTAGCAAGAAAAATGAGTCATAGAAAGTAAGTTTGTTCTTGCCAGTCTAAATTTGAGCTGAGGTTTTAAAGCTGAACACAGAAGGCAGAAGAACAATTTCAGGCTCAAAGAACAGACAGCAAATCCAATCCCTACCTTCAACTTCCCGAGACAAATGCTTTGGGGAGGGACCAGAAGCAGTAAACTTGGGAATGGCAGAGTTAGAGTCAACTTTCCAACCCAACTTCTCCAAAGTGAGGCCAGAGATGATAAATCATTTCCACAGTAAATGAGTGACGGAGCCAAGACAGTAGGATGAATCTCTAGATGCTTAAACTATTTTTCTCACTCCACCCCAACCTCCCAGAAATATTACACCATCATGGTCCATATCCACACATCACTTTCCAAGTTTCTACTGTTCCCTAAGAGGACAGCAAGTATAAAAATGTAAAGTAACCAAGCCATGACTTATTGAGATGACCAAGAACCAAGTACAAGTATCATTTTAGGTTTTGGGATTACCTAATATTGCAAATCCCACTTTTTTGCACATTCAAAAATTAGAGTGTTTGGATTTCATGTTTTCTTTTTTTTTTTTTTTTTCAGGTGTCTTCGGTCAAGGAGCTCAGGTCAGTGTACATAATTTTATTTATTCTTCCGACCTGGGTGGCTCTTAGCTGGTACTCCCTGACAAACGAGGTCTGTCTATGGGTAAAAGAGCAAAGAAATGGACAAGCAAGACAAATGCAGAAAACAACAGAAGTTCTTAGTTTTCTAACTACAATCTCTTTATGAGAATACTGGTTTCAGTTTAAAAGGGCCTAGACACCCACTCTCAGATTTTGTTAAAATTAAATGAATATAAATAAAAAGAGAATGAATTTGTGGTAACACTCATGCTCTTTCACTGATTTCATTGTGTAATCTTGGGCAAGTTACTCAGCTTTTCTGAGCTACAATTTCCATACCTATTGAAAAGGGATATTACCATTTACCTCACAGAATCAGATTTAAACTACATGAACTATGTGGGATCCTGTGGTAAACTACATGTAGTTACATAAACTATGAAAGGATTAGTTATTGATTAATAACGATCTTCTGAAAGAGTTAGAAGAGAGATTATTATTTTCTTTTTAGAAGGCAACCAAGAGTAGACAATTTGTGTAGTGTTCTGCATTGAGTAGACACAGACTGGTTTAATCAAATTTAAATACAATTTGGGTTAAAAAGTGGAAAGGGCACAAATTATTGTTTGGACTGGTACGTTCCAAATTAATCCACCAACTTTTTACCAGTTTTTTTGTCCTAGCTATCAAACACACAACACAAACAAGAGGTATTTGCCCTGCCAATCACACCCGTATGTCCATACTGAACAGTAATACTTGACCTTGGCACTGGTTGTTGTTTGCCTTGCTGTGCCCAAGAACCCTGGGCATCAAGTTTCCAGACACTACTGCCAACTAATCAGGAGTTGGCAAAGAAGCTGAAAAACATTTTCCAACCTTAATATATCTACTACATCGCATAAGACATTTTCCTCCCAAATTTTAGTATCTCAGACACTGGGATGTATCTTGCAATGACTACACCTTACAACTGCCTGCCTGTGTGTGTGTGTGTGTGTGTGTGTGCACACTTGTGTGTGCATATGTGTGTTTATACTGATATACATAACTGTACATCTTAAAATTGATTTCTCCTTATATTTAAATAGTTATGTTAGTACAGTCTATATTATATATCAAAAGAAGCAAACAAGAATAAGACATAAGATCCAGCCAATATATTTTATACCTTATTAGGTAGGTATATGATTAAGACCATTATACATAGGTTTTTACAATATAGACTTTAATCCTGGTTTTCTCATTAACACAAAAGTTACTTCCCTTCTTTGGGCTCTTATTTCCCAGATCTTTAATGTTTCACAGATTTTTAGTGGTTTCTAAAGTTCATTTAAAATAGTCTACTGATTCTATTCCTTTAGATGAGCCTATGTCTTATATTCTGCTTGCTTTAGGATCCCTGGGGATGCTCACTCAACATGTAGATCCTCAGAGACTAGGCCAGACTTACTGAATAATAATCCCAGATAGGAAGCTTTGGATCTATATTCTAGGAATGTAGCACTGGAATGCACTGATTTTGGAGTGCTCCAGTATGTTGGAGACAATACAGATAAGTCCCAGTTTGAATATTTACTGCCTGTGTAATTTGAAGGATGTCTCTTTCCTTTCTCATTGCCTTTGTTTCCACATCTCTAAAATGAAGACTTGGATTCAATGATCGCTAAAGCCCTTCTGGCCTGAGGTATCTGAATCAGTGTGAACTAAACATGCCTTATCAAGACTGCTGTCTCTCTTCCATTCAAATATAAATGGCAAAGAAGTTGTCACCTTTTGGATGACATCAAGGCTACACTTTCTCTTCTGCAAGTCTGGAAAGGGGGGGACAGTCCCAAAGCCAGGCAGAAGAAGTTGATGCTAACCTTAGGAGGTTGTCTGTCTAACTTTGATCCAGCCAAGACAAAGGAAGAACAGTTTTTTTCCAACACCCAAGTCATTCTTTCCTTGCGAAGAAGTCTTTCATTATGAAGCATCTTATGGAAGATTATAGCTAGCAGTCTTAATTATAGATCTGTAAAAGTTTCTCATTCTTTCAAAAATATTATTTGAGCTAAACTAAAAGTATGTTCTAAGACTTTTGGACTTCATGGTCCTGTAAAAATTTCCCCATAAATGTAAATGACTAATATGCTACCAAATCTTTAATTTCCCAAGTAAGAACATTAAAAAACATAAATAGTAAAATAAAAATAACAAAGATAAAGCTATTATTTATTGTCACCACCCTTCATTTCAGAAATTGTAGTATAATATTAATAACAAATGCTTTAAAGTCATAATCTCAGAATACAGATAGTCCCTTTAACCTGGATAAATTTTTATTAGAATCACTTCCTACACTATCTTTAATTTTTCTTATTTTCTCTATCAGGCTGTGTATTTGGGAACCATATACTTAAAGACATGTTTAAAAGAATATTTATGATTGGGATTAACAAATCCCTCAAAAACAATGATAGGCAAATGTTTTCTTTTATAATAGTCTTAGGAATATCTAAATGTAGTTTTGTTGTATTTTAAGATAAACACATGGCAAATTTTAATACAGTTGGTAAAACAATGCTCTTGACTAGAAAATGGTGTTGTTCATGTTTCCTAATAACCTTGAAATCACTTATAACTATTATACTGACAGAATACTTAAACATTAATACAACTTGGAGATGTTAGTCAGCCTCAACAACTTAGCTACAGAGGAAAACCAAGGCCTCAGAAAGAGGCCCTCACTGAGTCAAGTTTACCAACAGCAGCAAAGCTGTGCGGTCATCATTTCAGGATATTTCCATAGTGCCATGCTACCTCTAACCAGCAACAGAAAGCAAGTATGCAGTTCATGGGAAAGTGCTTCGAGCAGTGTAATTATCGAACAAATACAGAATAGTGTTCATTAGCCTTATATCCTAAAGAAGTAATGGAAACAGTAGTTTCAAGTAAGACAACTTGTCTCTGTGTGTTGAAGGGATTTGGAAACTTGAAGGAAATGGAGGCAAAGAGAGCAGAATTCATTATATAAGCTTCAGGTCAGAAATGCTGAGGATGGCTATAGGTAGTAAATCTGAAATTAGTGAAGAGGCTTAAGATAAAGAAATACATGAAAGGGAACACTTGTTCCCTTTCTATCCCTGAGGGATAGAAATGATGATGTTTTAATCTGAGGGTAGGTTGAGGGATTTGAAGAATGGTGCTCTGATGGAGTGGAGAAGGCAATGGCACCCCACTCCAGTACTCTTGCCTGGAAAATCCCATGGACGGAGGAGCCTGGAAGGCTGCAGTCCGTGGGGTTGCTGAGGGTCAGACACAACTGAGCAACTTCACTTTCACTTTTCACTTTCATGCATTGGAGAAGGAAATGGCAACCCACTCCAGTGTTCTTGCCTGGAGAATCCCAGGGACGGGGGAGCCTGGTGGGCTGCTGTCTATGGGGTTGCAAAGAGTCAGACACAACTGAAGTGACTTAGCAGCAGCAGCAGTGATGGAGAGTGGAAAAATTAGAATGCAAAACTAGTTTAGAGGGAAAAATAAAGAGTTCTATTTTGGACATAAATGAATATTAAGTATGAATCAAACTGTTAAATAAAGATATCTTGTATATTTCTGACAAGTAGAAACTAGATATTGAAATTTTGTTTTTTATAAAATTTTATTTTATTTAACTTTACAATATTGTATTGGTTTTGCCATATATCAAAATGAATCTGCCACAGGTATACATGTGTTCCCCATCCTGAACCCTCCTCCCTCCTCCCTCCCCATACCATCCCTCTAGGTGGTCCCAGTGCACCAGCCCCAAGCATCCAGTATCATGCATCAAACCTGGACTGGTGACTTGTTTCATATATGATATTATACATGTTTCAATGCCATTCTCCCAAATCATCCCTCCCTCGCCCTCTCCCACAGAGTCCAAAAGACTGTTCTATACATCAGTGTCTCTTTTGCTGTCTCGTATACAGGGTTATTGTTACCATCTTTCTAAATTCCATATATATGCGTTAGTATTCTGTATTGGTGTTTTTCTTTCTGGCTTACTTCACTGTGTATAATAGGCTCCAGTTTCATCCACCTCTGATTAGAACTGATTCAAATGTATTCTTTTTAATGGCTGAGTAATACTCCATTGTGTATATGTACCAAAGCTTTCTTATCCATTCATCTGCTGATGGACATCTAGGTTGCTTCCATGTCCTGGCTATTATAAACAGTGCTGCGATGAACATTGGGGTACATGTGCCTCTTTCAATTCTGGTTTCCTCAGTGTGTATGCCCAGCAGTGGGATTGCTGGATCATAAGGCAGTTCTATTTCCAGTTTTTTAAGGAATCTCCACACTGTTCTCCATAGTGGCTGTACTAGTTTGCATTCCTACCAACAGTGTAAGAGGGTTCCCTTTTCTCCACACCCTCTCCAGCATTTATTGCTTGTAGACTTTTGGATCGCAGCCATTCTGACTGGCGTGAAATGGTACCTCATAGTGGTTTTGATTTGCATTTCTCTGATAATGAGTGATGTTGAGCATCTTTTCATGTGTTTGTTAGCCATCTGTATGTCTTCTTTGGAGAAATGTCTTTTAGTTCTTTGGCCCATTTTTTGATTGGGTCATTTATTTTTCTGGAGTTGAGCTGTAGGAGTTCCTTGTATATTTTTGAGATTAGTTGTTTGTCTGTTGCTTCATTTGCTATTATTTTCTCCCTAGACATTGAAATTTTGAAGACAAGAAAAAAAGTCTAGGACTTATTAGTATCATCTGGGGAAATACATGTTCTCAGAGAAAATCAAATATATAAAGTTTTCTTGAAAATGTATATAATTAATACCCAGGAGGAAGCTAGAAAAGATAATAAAAAAGAGAATAAATAGCTGGAAAACTGGGGGTACTGACATATATGAATCAGAAAGGAGTTTTGAAAAGGTGGGGGTAGTCAAAAATAGCACATATAAAGAAATCATGAGCATTTTATAAATATCCAACAGATCCTGAAAGATATCATTTATAGAGCAGTTTTGTAGGCTACAGTCCATGGGGTCACAAAGAGTCGGACATGACTGAGTGACTTCACTTTCACTTTGGTTGTGTGGAAGCACTATTAAAACAGGGGAAGTAGAAGTCAAGTTAGAGAGGAGTTAGGAAAACTGGTATTAAGGGGTTTGGGAAAGAAAGGGGTTACTTTACCCACAAAGGTAGTATTTTTCAGTAAAGAGCAGAAATGAAGTCTTACATCCTAGGGGAGTGTGTGTGTCTGCAAATTTTCACTGAATTTTTTTAGAATTAAAATATTGAAACTCAACATTCCAAAAACTAAGATCATGGCATCCAGTTCCATCAACTTCATGGCAAATAGAAGGGAAAAAAGGGGAAACAGTGACAGATTTTATTTTCTTGGACTCCAAAATCACTGCAGATGGTGACTACAGCCATGAAATTAAAAGATGCTTGCTCCTTGGAAAGAAAGCTATGACAAACCTAGATACCATGTTAAAAAGCAGAGGCATCACATTGCTGACAAAGGTCCGTATAGTCAAAACTATGGTTTTTCCAGTAGTCATGTATGGATGTGAGAGTTAGACCATAAAGAAGGCAGAGTGCTGAAAAACTGACACTTTTGAATTGTGGTGCTGGAGAAGACTCTTCAGAGTCTCTTGGATTGCAAGGAGATCACAATAGTCAATCCAAAAGGAAATAAACCCCGAATACTCATTGGAAGAACTGTTGCTGAAGCTCCAATACTGATGCAAAGAACCGACTCACGTGAAAAGACCCTGAAGTTGGGAAAGATTGAAGGCAAAAGGAAAATGGGAAAGCAGAGGATGAGATGGTTAGATAGTATCATGAACTCAATGGAGCTGAATTTTAGCCAACTCCAGGAGATAGTGGAAGACAGAGGAGCCTGGCATGCTATAGTCCATGGGGTCGCAGAGTCAGACATGACAGTGACTGAACAATAACAACCAGCCTGGCTCTCTGCCTCAGAGCAGGGATTTCTGGCTGGCTCTGTAAAGGCCATATTCTGGGCCTTTGGCCACCTGATGTGAACAGCTGGCTCACTGGAAAAGACCCTGATGCTGGGAAAGATTGAAGGCAGGAGGAGAAGGGGACAACAGAGGACGAGATAGTTGGATGGCATCACCGACTCAATGGACATGAATTTGAGCAAGCTCCAGGAGATGGTGAAGGATAGGGAAGCCTGGTGTGTTGCAGTCCATGGGGTCGCAAAGAGGCAGACATGACTGAGTGACTGAAAAAAAAACAAATCTCTGGAATTCTCTGAGGGTGGTTCTTTTCTGTCCCTAGTCACCATGCTACAATTTTTCACAAGTGAGTGACGAGTATCCTTTAGACATGAAGGAGGAAACATTTGAACAATAGTTGTTATTTCTCCCACCAAATTGAAGAACTAAGGACCTAGCTTTACTAAGCTATTCCACCATAAGAAGTCACAGCTACAATTTGGATTATCAAAGCTGGAGCATCCTTAGGGATTTTCTAGTCCCATGATACTTAGCATTCTTTATGAGTTAGAGCCTTTGGGAATGTGATGAGAGATACAGCTAGTGCAGGCCTACAATGAGAGGCTTATTTTCTACACTACTCCTTCAGGACTATTTCAAATATTCCACACTGACTTTCTACAACTCTTAAGGTGACTACATTTGATTGTTATAAAAACCCTGGGAATGAGGCATGGCAACTGTATTTTGGGCTTTTATTTGTTTTTAAAATTTTGGTTAAGAAAATTGAGGCACAGATGTTGAGTACTTTGTCCAAGATAACACAACTGCCCAATGGCAAGTGGCAGAAAAAGTTCTATAACTTGATTCCTGAGCTACCTTCAGGGATCACGGGAAGCCACTGCAATTTACAAGTATGTAGATTCGTGTACCTATGTTAATTTAAGGAGGCTTGGTAATATACCAGTTAGTTGATTTGGTTTTATTCACTGAAATCCTTTGCTTTTCCTAGTCCTATTTCCAGGGGTGATGGAAGGGTCAGGTGGGTTTGGGGAGGGAGGAGGGATCTGGAAATTCTCAAAGCAAAGAATCTCCCCAAGTGCCACTTCCATGTTGCTTTCTGAAGGACAAAGGAGGCTGCAACACAAGATCAGAGGGTTGGATGCCAAGGAAAGGTGGCTTAAGGAGGCGTCTCTTTCAAGTAAGAGACTTTTTTTTTCTTTTCCTTACCTGACCCGAGGCCACATCTGGCATCTTCCCCATATGCTGCTTTGTTGCAAACATCTTTGCCACAGGGGTTTCAGCCCTTGTGTAACTAGTTAGCTGCAAGGCAATTTTGCCATAAAAGATAAACCAGTTGATGGCTTGGGTTGGTATTTCAGCTTTCACTGGTTGACCATTTGGTTTCATTTCTCCATTGATACAATATTCCCATTTTTATATTATATAAATCCTGGCCCTTATAATGGTCTGGATAGTGAGGCACACACTGGCAGTTTTAAAATAATGGCTAATAAAAACTTCACATATGGGCTTGACAGAAAATATGGTGGTAATACTTATTTAGCACTACACCAGGAAAATGGCACCCCACTCCAGTACTCTTGCCTGGAAAATCCCATGGATGGAGAAGCCTGGTAGGCTGCAGTCCATGGGGTCGCTAAGAGTCGGAAACGACTGAGCGACTTCACTTTCACTTTCCACTTTCATGCATTGGAGAAAGAAATGGCAACCCACTCCAGTGTTCTTGCCTGGAGAATCCCAGGGACAGGGGAGCCCGGTGGGCTGCCATCTATGGGGTCGCAAAGAGTTGGACACGACTGAAGCGACTCAGCAGCAGCAGGAACAAACAACAGTGTAAAAGCTTTACAAAGTAAAACAAATAGTTACAAATGTGTATCCTAGTATTTGGAAAACAATTTGGCTCTTAATGAAGGCAGAAATTTTAGTAAAAAAGTGTGACGCCAAATAAGGAAACAAAGTAGCAGAAAAAGGTATAATACTATGAACTAAAGATGTTGAAGGCACCTGCTTAGGTACAACCCATAAAATTAAATTAGGTATTTATGCAATATGGCCATGAATCTGCACACGTTTTAAATACATTCAAATATGCTATATTTTGCAATAAAGTTTTTTTAATTTTGCTATGAAAAATAAATTTCATTATATTCTCAATAATGTCTCTCTTTTATTTTTTGGAATTTTATCTTTTATGGAAAAATTGCTTTATAGTCAATTAGCTATCCATGAAAGTGTCTGTGGCAAAGATGTTTACAGCAAAGAAGTTGATGATGAAAATATTTAGAACCTGTAGGGAGACACCTATCTCTGACTGAGATGCCCTTTTTCTCAGTTTCCACATTGCCTGTATTTGTCCCATTGTGGCCTTTATGACACACAGTGCTGTAATTACCTGCCCTTCTCTGATTCCCTAATGCAGATAAGATGGTGAGCTTACTAATATATTTGTAACTGCTTCCTTCTTATATTACCAGCACCAAGCACTGTGTTCTCTAAATACTAGTTACCCATTAGCTCTATGTGAAATAAAAGAAAACATGATGATTCTGTGGTTTAAAGAATTTCTTGACTCACGCACACAACTGCAAATGTGTACTTTAGTGACATAAATACAAAATACATTGTTTTTTGGTTGTTTTTATTTGTTTTTTTTTTTAACATTCTATGGTTTTCCTGGTGGCTCAGGCAGTAAAGAATCAGCCTGCAATGCGGTAGGTTCCATCCCTGTGTCAGGAAGATCCCCTGGAGAAGGAAATGGCAACCCACTCCAGTATTCTTGCTTGGAAAACCCCATGGACAGAGAAGCCTAGCGGGCTATAGTCCACGTAGTCACAGCGAGTCAGACATGACTGAGTGAGTAACACACACACATTCTGTGGTTTATAATATCCTAAAGATTTTCCAGCTTTTATTTTATATTTGGAGACCTAAAGAAAAGATAACTCTCCTGAAAGTGGTATGAGAAGATGGAGTTATCTGTAAGAGCAGAGGAGAAAGTGGGCCTATATGTAGGACAATAAGAAGCCTGGGTATCTTCTATCTGACCCAGCCCTAAGAAAATCACTGGTTAGTATCATACTACCCAATCTTAATAGCAAAAGATGCCAAATTTCAACAAAAAGTTATATTCAAGAGTTTTGGATACCTTAAACCTGATATATGTAATAATATTTTTACAACTCAGTTGTATGGCTTTTTTGCTGGGCATCTCCTCATGCAAAGTTTCAGGGGGCTTTGTCAGTATATAATGGTTTGCTAATACTTTAAACAAATGATTCATCTTACCTGTGCCCATACAGTCCCCTAAGAAGTTACTCTAATAAAGTCTACATGGCCTGACTATAAGCAAGGTCAAGGTATATCATGACAGTTGGTCTTTATTTCTCTCAATGAAGATTTGTTGGAAATCAACAACTGTATATTGCCAGAAATTCTGGGTCAGCCATGAAAAGTATGTTCAAGCACCGGTCTCAGTGCTTCTGGTTGTATGGCACTGGTAAGCCACTTAATTTCCTAAGGATCGATATTCTGTAAATTGGCTAATACGTTTTATATTGTTCAATGTGAATCTCAGTGTTACTGTGAGACGATGGAGTTGATCCATGTGAGAATAGTTTGGAGATTATGAAGCAACTGATAAACCTAAGACAGTATTATCTTAATAAAACTATGATGGGGTAAAGTATGGTCCCTCTATTCATGTTTAAATGTCACTTCATTCCACACAGCTGCCATCTGAAGGAGTTCAGTTTTACCTACTGCATATTGCCTGTTCTCTGGAATAAAATGGCTCAAATGTTATCTGCACACCAAATACTGACTCAATTGAGAGTGAATTGAAAAGAATCTTAAAACTCCAGACTAATTCCAAGATATCACTATAACTAAGGACATACCTTAGTAGCATAATCATTCCTTCCATAGAGCCCATGATGATAATCATTAATTGGTCACAGCGTGTTTTCTCACCAAGGCTAGATGCAACCTCAGAATCCTTCAAAACAGAACAGTTTAGGGCAGTCATTACTCAGTTATTGTAGTAGGCACAAAAATTCAAATTTTACAGATTCTGGGACAGAGTAAGTTAATGTAAAGATATTAGAATTTTGTTTTCAAGAGATAATAAACTGATATAGCAGCCACGGGAAAACTGACCAGTTATCAAATAACACCTGGGAGCGTCTTGCAGTGACCATCCATATCTTTAAAGCAATTCAGGAGGAGTGCTTTTGGAGTTACACTAATACAAATTTTCTTGTTTTTTTTATCTGTGGCGTATAGCATGTGGGATCTCAGTTCCCAGACCAGGAATCGAACCTGTGTCTGCTGCAGGGGAAATGTGGAGCCCTAACCACTGGACAACCAGGGAATCCCAATACAGTTTTTTTTTCCCCCCCATTTAAAGACCCAAAACTACTCTCAATTGGTACAAATTAGCATTGGAGGATAAAACCATACCCATAGTATTTGTCTCACTCCTCCTGTAAGAAATAAGCATCTGCCTTATATCATTAACATACCCCTGAATACAGTGACTATAGACATGTGCTCTTTAAAGAAAAAACCTTAATTATGTTTAATATATTCTAGTTAGAAAAAGAAAGTGATTTTTACTTAGAAAACTTTACACCACAACTATATACAACAATATGTATAATTTTAAGTTTACTGTCCACAACTTCTTATCTGAGGGACAGTCCCTTAGACAGAATGCACTAATATCAGTGTCACTGCGTTTACTTTGCTAGGTTGACTGTGGTGAGTTCAAGGACCCCAAGGTCTACTGTACTCGGGAATCTAATCCCCACTGTGGTTCTGATGGCCAGACATATGGCAATAAATGTGCCTTCTGTAAGGCAGTGATGTAAGTATCATATTCATCAAATCTACCTTGCAAACACAAACTTCCAGAATAAGATTATGACACTGTCCTTGAGATATTCTACAAAGTTCTACTCATACCCATCCATAGAAACTGAAGTAATAAGCTTCAGGCAAATGAGTTGAAAACAAATGAAACAAAACCACACCCCCCGCCCCGCCCTGCCAAAGTTATCTGAAGGTTTCTAAATTATCTAAAAACATAATCTCAGGTATTTCATTTTGTTAGTATTTTTGACTCAGGTAACTTAAAAAAATTTTTTTTATGTCTTTAAGCATTTTGATACATTTTCTTATTTTTTCATTTATTTCTAATTAAAATTTTAATCATTTTCATACAATTATGTTTGTTGTTATTATAATTTTGGAAAAGATGGAAGAAAGTTTTAGAAGTGTAGTCAAGTTAAAAATTTCCTCAAAATCAGAAACATGAAAAACTTAGGAGAAATTTTATCGATAAAAATATTATCCAAATTTTTTTCTGATATTTATTTTATGAAAAATAATACATTTTGAAGGCAATAAGTTCCATTCATTCTGATGAAAACAGCCTTTCAATAAACAACAGAGAGGATTACCCTTTATTATCCAGACTATACAAATTTTACCAATTATATTAGGAAGATTCTACCAAAGAAAAATATTTATTGAGTTTACATGTTTATAAAAAACAGAACAAGTGCTATAGATTTTAGTCTATATAATTTTAGTTGACTATTAGATTTCCGATGAAATGTAATCTTTATTTAATAAATATTTATTCCATCAATTAATCAATCTTTTGATTAATTGACTGCTCTAAAAGCCAGGGGATTTAAGCAAGATAAAAATGATCACACTTTCTAGTGTCTTCTACCACTCTCATCATTTTCTTGTATTAGAGTTTCTTCTATGAATTCCTTAACTTTCCTTAATTAACCCATAAAATTCCTAGGCACAGGGAATATATAAATCCCTATCAATAACAGGGCTAAGCATGTAGAATGATATTAATAAATATTGAATCTATAGATAATACACATGTGCCTATATTTCTGTATATCTGACATATCAATATCAACATTTTCCCAGGAGAAGGGCAGTAGGGTAAGGTGAGATTTGATTTAATGGGCCCATATTACTCAGAGGGCCTGAAAACATGTCTGCTAAAAAATGTCAAAGGCCTGAATATTTGGTTCAACCTCTTACATCTTCTATCAAGTTAGAACTATGACAGTATAGTCTATTTGCAATTATATTTCAATTTTTACATCTGTATACATATTTACGCTCAGATAATGAACAGTTAAAACCGAAAGGTCTAAACCTTAGTAAAACTCTGAAGTTTAAGATTCATACTTTGTGCAATTAGGCCAGATGTTACCTCCAAGTGCATTTAACTAACACCTAATCATAGACATGGATACCTGTGAATCAATTGATCCTATGACAGTTAAACCTTTTTCCAACCTCTGTGATGGATAGTAATGATACTGCACTGAGCATATATTTGTCATTCTTTTTTGTAGGAAAAGTGGTGGGAAAATCAACCTAAAGCACCGTGGAAAATGCTGAATCAGAACCAGAATGCTGAAAATGCTGAATCAGAGAGCTGACTTGCCAGCTCTCTCATATTTCTTTACTTGCCTCTGCTTTTACTTTACTTTTCTCTAGTGAATCCCTTCAATTTATAAAGACACACCTTCTACTCTACCTTGAGCTTAGGGTGTTCCGTATATATTTTTCTTGATTCGCTTGTCAATAAAGTAAATTCTGTAAAATCACTGTTTTTTTTTTTCTTTTTATAATTTGTCATTGAAAAAAAAAAAAAACAAAACCTACAGATATAATATAGAATACTGACCTGGCATAAACTTGGATAAAAAGATCTGTTTTTCTGATGGAAATCAACCATGCAGTGGTCACCATGGGAACCTAGGAAAACCCCCTCCCTCTTTTGTTTTTTCCACTTATTTTTTAATTGAAGGATAATTGCTTTACAGAATTTTGTTGTTTTCTGTCAAACATCAACAAGAATCAGCCATAGGTAGATCCATGTCCTTCTTTCTCTTTATTCTTGGAATGTCAGTGTAAATAATGAAGGAATTTTTACTGAGATGATCATATGTCTATAATTATTTTACAGTATCTATGATTTAAGTCTTAGATCACAAATTACAATTTCTTCCTAATTTCAGGAAAAATATTTTATATAAAAATAAAACATTTATCCTCTCTGGACCATAGTTTTCTTATCTCTAGGGAATGATGAATTATATTATTACATAACAGATCCTTCATAAAGACCTACTTTATTTGGCTTCCCAGCAACATCAAAGGATCTAGAAGAAAGAAGTGACTATATGTTCAATAAATAATGAATAGATGCAAAGTCTCTAAAACTGTGTAAAGGAATGAAATTAACTGATGTTAATCATGGAATGAGAGAGTTGGATGAAATGTGAGAAATCTAAAGGCCCAGAGAAAGCTTACTTATACTGACAAAGAAAAAAGCTCCAGTTAGTAGAAAAGCCAAGGTTAAAACATAGCTCTTTTGATAACCAGTTCTGTCTCCATGTAGCTGGCTCAATCCAAGGAAGACAAGCTAGATATATAAATATCTCATTCTGAGCCATCCAGTTGGAAGTGCTGAAAAACTATATTTTGAGTACTCTAATTCAATATAGCATGTATTTACAGATAACATTGTCCTGGGTGAACTCACACAGAAGACCGATCTAGATATATTTACTAGATGATCATCCCTCTGCCAGCAAATATTTACTGGGTGTCTACTCTGAAGGAGGCTCTGGTCTCCAAGCTTGAAATACAGTTATGGACAGGGATGAGAAAGTGCTGAGGTCCAGCCCCGGCTGATCCAGGGAATTCGAAGCGGGGACGGTGTCGGCGAGGATCAGGATATAATAGCTTCAATTAGATATTAATTAGAGATATAAAGAGTAATAGAATGAGGATAGCTCAGTAGGAAAATCCAGTGGGGAAAAGAGGCTGAGTAGCTTGGTTTACGCGGGAGACCAATAAAACTTCAAGACAAGAAGTTTGCACCACTTATGTAGGCTGCAGGCGTCCTTCCATTCTCCTGAAGGAGAGGAGGCACTGAGGCCTCCCCGGTCAGATCTTAGAAGCCCAGGCAAAATTAGTAAGCTTGGTGGGTTCTGCGCTCCAGATGGAGACTCAGCCAGAGTTTAAGAGAGAGAGCGACATGGGGAGACCAGAATTTCGAGAAACTGATCCCAATTCTTTATTTTCCATGGCCTACTTTTATACATTGAGATGTTATGCAAAAGTCACGTGGGGTCAGCAGTCCTGACTTTTATCAAAGTCAGGTGCTTCATACAAATGTATACAGAGGTCTTAGGGGTGTTACATCATCTTCTGGCCAGGGGGCCTGCTGACAATTTATGACCCTCTTCTTGTGACAGCGGTCAGTCAACCAGGACACTTATTTCTCCAGGGGTGATTATTCTTAAAAAAGACTCCACCTTCTGAAGGTACCAGATAAAGTTACATTCCTATAGGGTGAGGGTGTAGTGGGTTTTAATTAAGGAAAGAATTTACTTAGCCTAAGGTCTAACATGATTAATATCAAAGGTTAATACTTATTTCTTCTATATATTCATTAATGTGTGTAAGGGCAGGGGATGTGGAGACTTAGCAACAAACATTGGTTCAACAAATGAAAAACCCTTCACCAATACAATTTCTAATCAGCCCACTATATTTATACTAATGGTTTTCTAACTTTTCTAAGGAACCTGTTTTTAGAAGGTTTAAAGCATCTAGTGCCTCTCACGGTTGGGAGGCTGTGAGCAATCACATGTGGCCGGACAAGCCTGTCAGGCAGGCTAGAGAACCTTCAGAGGAGTTTGTAGGTTAAAACACTCTTGTCACGCCCAGGAATTTTTATTAACTGGAGCTCTAAGTTAACTCCTTCTCTGAAAGAGGTGGTGGGGGACAGCCCCCCGTAAAGTCTGAGGTGTAGGTGAGAACACAAAGTAGTAAAGTAGGCAGACTCTGGTTATGGGGGTAGATGTTCAAGGATTCCCAGGGGGACTCCTGAGGCTCGATCCCGCCTTTGCGTATGTCGAGCCTCCTTCCTCATGACCTTTGCCATGGGCGGAGTGCCTCACGCTGGCCCCCAACAAGAAAGGAAAAAACATACAGACAAACAAACAAAAAACCCCTATCTTGATGAAGCTTATATCACAGGAAGAGGTAACAGACAAAAAAATAATCATAATAAGTAAATAAATAATATAGAAGTACTTAAGGAGAGACAATAGCCAATTGCAATACTAAGTCAGATGATTAGAAGAGTTCTAACTAGAAGAAATGGAGATGAGAGAGTTGGCCAAACAAGTATCTTGTGGAACAGCAAAAGGAAAAGCTAGAACACAGTCCTTTAGTCTGAAGGACACCTGATTTGTTCGAGGTTCAGCAAGAAAGCAACAGTGACTGAAGAGGGGTGAATGTGAGGGGAAATTTCTGGTGATAAGGTCAGAGAGGCATAAGCCTAAATCATGACTTTATAGTCAATGTTTTCTCTATGTAGTTTTGTAATCAAGATTTTTTTTTCCTTTGTCATCCCCATTTATAACTGTATTCCAAGCATGGAGAACAGAGCCTGAGTCACAGTAGGTACCCAGGAAATGTTTGCTGGCAGAGAGATTTTTTTTCTTTTATTTATGTATAAAAGTATGTTAACTAAAAACATTCAGACCATTTTTTTGTTTGTAAAATCTCAATTATATCTTATGCACATAGATGTTACTCTTCATGTATATAATTGAAGAGGGTCTAACCAAAATGGGGGATGCATCTGATATTTAGGTAAAGAGCCTGGCTGGGGGGGGTGAATTAGGTTGAGGAAAAATTAGGAAAAAGAAACACCTTATACTCTTGTCAAACGTGGGACTTGTACTCTTCCATGAATAAAGATGCTGTGCTGTGTGCTTAGTGGCTCAGTTGTGCCAGATGCTTTGAGACCCCGTGGACTGTAGCCCACCAGACTCCTCTGTCCATGGAATTTTCCAGGCACGAATACAGGAGTGAGTTTCCATTTCCTACTCCAGGAGATCTTCCCAACCCAGGCAGTGACCAAAACCATCCCAAAGAAAAAGAAATGCCAGAAGGCAAAGTGATTGTCTGAGACGGCTTTACAAATAGCTGAGTAAAGAAGAGAGCAAAAGGCAAGGGAGAAAGGGAAAGATATACTCAACTGAATGCAGAGTTCCAGAGAATAGCAAGAAGAAATAAGAATGCCTTCTTAAATGAACAATGCAAAGAAACAGAGGAAAACAATAGAATAGGAAAGACTACAGATCTCTTCAAGAAAATTGGAGATATCAAGGGAATATGTCATGCAAGGATGGGCATGATGAAGGACAGAAATGGTAAGGACCTAAAAGAAACAGAAGAGATTAAGAAGAGGTGGCAAGAATACACAGAAGAACTATACAAAATAGGTCTTAAAGATCTGGATAACCATGGTGGTATGGTCATTCACCTAGAGCTGGACACCCTGGAGTGTGAGGTCAAGTGGGCCTTAGGAAGCATTACTATGAACAAAGCAAATGGAGAGCTATTTAATGATGCTATTAAGTGCTGCACTAAATACGTTAGAAAATTTGGAAAACTCTGCAGTGGCCACAGGAATAGAAAAGGTCAGTTTTCATTCCAATCCCAAAGAAGGGCAATCCCAAAGAATGTTCAAACTACTGTACAGTTGTGCTTATCTCCCATGTTAGTAAGGTTATGTTCAAAACTTTCAAGTTAGGCTTTAACGTACATGAACCAAGAACTTTCAGATGTACACACTGGGTTTAGAAGAGCCAGAGGAACCAGAGATCAAATTGCCAACATTCGTTGGATCATGGGAAAAGCAAGGAAATTACAGAAAAAATATCTACTTTTGTTTCACTGACTACAATAAAGCCTTTGACTGTGTGGATCACAACAAACTGTGGAAAATTCTTGAAGATATGGGAGAATCAGACCACCTTACCTGTTTCCTGAGAAACCTGCAAGTGAGTCAAGAAGCAACAATTGAACAACCAACTGGTTCAAAATTAGGAAAGGGGTATGACAAGGCTATATATTGCCACTCAGCTTATTTAACTTCTTTGCAGAGTCCATTATGTGAAATACCAGGTTGGATGAATCACAAGCTGGAATCAAGATTGCCAGGAGAGGTATCAACAATCTCAGATGATACTACTCTAATGGCAGGAAGTGAAGAAGATTTAAAGGACCTCTTGATGAGGGTTAAAAGGGAAGCTAGCTTGAAACTCCATATTCAAAAAGCTATGGCCATGGCATCTAGTTCTATCACTTCACAGCAAAGAGAAAGGGAAAAAGTGAAAACAGTGACAACTTTTATCTTCTTGGGCTCCAACATCATTGTGAACTATAGCCATGAAAATAAAAGATGTTTGCTCTTTGGAAGAAAAGCTATGACAAACCTAGAGAGCATATTCAAAAGCAGAGACATTACTTTCCTGACAAAGGTCAGTACAGCCAAAGCTATGGTTTTTCCAGTAGTTACGTATGGATGTGAGAGTTGGACCTTAAAGAAGGCTGAGTGCTGAAGAATTGGAGCCTTTGAATTGTGATGCTGGGGAAGATTCTTGAGAGTTTCTGGGACTGAGGAGATCAAACCAGTCAATTCTAAAGGAAATCAACACTCAAAATTCACTGGAAAGACAGATGCTGCAGCTCCAATACTTTGGCCAGCTGATGCTATGAGCCAACTCATTAGAAAAGACCCTGATGCTAGGAAAGATTGAAGGCAGGAGAAGGGGATGGCAAGAAGATGAGAAGGCATCATTGCCTCAATGGACATGAGTCTGACAAACTCTGGGAGATAGTGGAGGATAGGGGAGGCTGGTGTGCTGCAGTCCATGGAGTTCCAAAGAGTTGGACACAACTTAGTGACTAAACAACTGAGTAAAGATTATTCCCCTTGCGGAAGGGGAAAAACCCACATAATACAAAATTAGAGTAAGGCCATTGTAAGAGGGGGACTCTTTTAATCATACTGACCACAATATGAGTCACGACTCTGACATAAGCTATGTGCTTTTGAACAAGTCATCTGGCTTATGTGCATTGTGGTTTCAGTTCAGTTGCTCAGTCGTGTCCAACTCTTTGTGACCCCATGGATCACAGCACGACAGGCCTCCTTGTCCATCACCAACTCCCAGTGTTTACTCAAACTCATGTCCATTGAGTTGGTGATGCCATCCAACCATCTCATCCTCTGTCATCCCCTTCTCCTCCTGCCTTCAATCTCTCCCAGCATTGGGGTCTTTTCAAATGAGGTTGTGGTTTACTCATCTGTAAAATGATGATACTAGTCCTTACCTCCTAAATGTACTGTGAAGACTGACAGCAGTAGCTTCTACTTTGATGCTCTGTCATCAATTTCAGCATTATACTAACTTTATAAACTATGGTCAGGGCATCTTTGCTCTTTTTATCAGTATTTACACAGTTTTAAAAATGCCTATAGAGGTTCCTTAAAAAACACTAGGAATAAAACTATCATACGACCCAGCAATCCCACTCCTGGGCATATACTCTGAGGAAACCATAACTGCAAAAGACACCTGCAAATGTACCTCAGTGTTCACTGCTGCACTATTTACAATAACTAGAACATGGAAGCAACCTAGATGTCCACTGGCAGATGAATGGATAAGGAAGTTGTGGTATATATCCACAAGTGAATATTACTCAGCTATAAAAAGGAACACATTTGAGGCAGTTCTAATGAGGTGGATGAACCTAGGGCCTATTATACAGAGTGAAGAAAGTCAGAAAGAGAAAGAAAATACCATATATTAACACACATATATGGAATCTAGAAAGATGATACAAATGATCCTATGTGCAGGGCCACAAAGGAGACACGGACGTAAAGAACAGACTTGGACTCAGTGGAAGGAGAGGGTGGTATGATTCGAGAGAATAGCATTGAAACATATACATTACCATATGTAAAACAGATAAACAGTGCAAGTTTGATGTACAAAGTAGGGCACCCAAAGCCCATGCTCTGTGACAACCTGGAAGGATAGAGTGGGGTGGGAGGTGGGAGGGAGGTTCAGGATGCAGGGGACACATGAATTCCTGTGGCGGATTCATATTGATGTATGGCAAAAACCATCACAATAAAGTAATTATCCTCCAATTAAAATAAATAAAATTTTTTAAATCTTCTATTCATTTACCATTTTTGAAAATACACATGGTTTTCTTTTCTGTCACTTTTATCCATATACTAAATTCCCTGCTCATTACAGAAATTAAGCCCTCTTTGGTTTCTAATCCCTGAAGTTATTTAGCTATTTTAATGTCAACATGTAGAGTGCTATCTGTATTTTGATAACTGAATCAGTGCACATTTTTGGAAGTACTACCTTTCCACATAGCTTACTCCTTCTTTCCCCTGTTAGAACCATCCCCTCCAGCCAGGTGAGACTCCTGTTGGCTGTCCACATAAAAATTACATTTCCACCGCTTCACCATCTCCTGCCTAAAAAGCCTCTTGTGCCTTCTTCTGTCACTCTGCCTGCCCTTTATTCCTCATACAAAATTCTTATCTACATCTTAAGGCTATTATTTATTTCCAGGCTTATTTCCAGTGCCATAAGTGAATAAGTGAGCAAAATACCGTCTCTCGTCTAGTTCTGAGCTATTCTTTGGGTATGAAAGGGAAGCATGTAAGAAGGCAGAACCAATACAATATTGAAAGTAATTAGCCTCCAATTAAAATAAATAAATTTAAATTAAAAAAATAAAAATAAAAAGCAAACCAGAGGAGACCAGTCAATAATGTTTCTTAGAAGAAGCAAGTCACATATATAAAAATAAACACTCAAAATATAGGAGTCTGGGTTCGGTGATGCATACATTTTTTAAAGCCTAGTGAATACCCTAGTGAATACACACTAAAGATTTATGCATATCACAGTTTGCAAATTTTATATCAAAACAAAAAGTATAAACATGCACTGCAGTCTTAGCTATAATATACATAGAGAAATGCTTAAAGCAAAGGGTACGGATATATGCAATTTACTTTGAATTTCATTAAAGGTGGATTAATGAATAAATGGATCCATATGGGATGAAACAAGTGCAGTGAATACTGACGGTTCAGTCTAGAAGGTGGGTTCATTATAAAATTATTTTAACATTGCTGTTATGTTTAAAACTTTTCTGTAAGGTTTTTTTTTTTTTTTTAGCGATCTTTTAAAACACAGACATTCTGCCAACAGGAGCAGATACTCATAATAATTCTGTTTATGTTCCTCATTGTTGTGATCCAGGAAAGAACACAATGTTTCAAGTATAGTTTGTACCCTTCAAAGCATAAAAAACTAATTCATTTGATCTGAACAACCATATCTATCATTATACTTTCAGATAAAAATGGAAACTTTGTCAAAATTGGATCATAATAAACATAACCACTAACTGTCCTAAGGCAAGTTTTTTTTTTTCTTTTTCCGTGCCAACTGTTGCCAAGTCACGTCCTCAGCTTTTCTCTTCTTACTGGTGTTTTGAAGTGAAATTCCTTGCAAATATGACATTCTTTGTCAACAATTAGGCTTAAGTGAAGGAGGCAGGTATAGGGGCTTTTCTGTGCCAATGTAAAGGTTTCTTGAAGTAGACACACAAACTCAAAAACATGAACTCTAAGATAAAAAGAGGAAAAAAAGGGAAGAAAAGGCCAGAGAAAAAAGTAACTAAGATAAAGACTGAAATAATTCACCACTAATAAGGGTAATCAACTACTTACTATTAACCATGTTGACTGTGATAAGCACACAATCATGATCACATTTAAAGTTAGTAACAGCTGTGAAGTTATAGTCCCATTTTATAAAAGAGAAGCCTTTAGTAGAGAGAGATGATTAGGCCATGGTCCTACAGCTAGTGAGTTTCAAAATCTGGATTTACTCAATATGGTTGTGCCAACCTCATGCTCATAAACTACCTTTCACGTAAGCATAGTAATTTGAGTGACTTGGATATATGTGTTAAATTAGAGGTGTTGTCAAATGTACTTGGAGACATCAAAAATAGAAATATTCATAATTCAAAAGGCTTAAGTAAAGAGGGTGACATGCATCTACCATAATTCATAACATGTGAACGTGTCCGACTCTTTGTGACCTCATGGACTGTGGCCCTCCAGTCTCCTCCGTCCATGGGATTCTCTAGGCAAGAATACTGGAGTGGGTTGCCATCCTTCTTCAGGGGATCTTCCCAACCCAGGGATTGAACCTGGGTCTCCTGCATTGCAGGCAGATTTTTTAACATCTGAGCCAGCAGGGAAGCCCAATATGTGAACAATTATGTTAAATTCGTGATGGTCTACAGCTCTGCCTGAGAAGTCCCAGTTCAAAGAAGCTACTAACCATAAAACAGGCATTTAGTGAAATATTTTCTGTGTCTCTATAACTTTCGTTTTTACTTTCTCAGTGCTGGTATCTGCGACTTTACAGAATTCTTGTTCATTACAGTTTGGCAGTTTGACATAAAGGAAAATAAGCTGAAAAAACTTTTTTCTTTCTTTAGTTTGAAAAAATTGTCACCCTGCTTTTTTAACTTATATGCAGAGTACATCATGAGAAACACTGGGCTGGATGAAGCACAAGCTGGAATCAAGATTGCTGGGAGAAATACCAATAACCTCAGATATGCAGATGATACCACCCTTATGGCAGAAAGTGAAAAAGAACTAAAGAACCTCTTGATGAAAGTGAAAGAGGAGAGTGAAAAAGTTAGCTTAAAGCTCAACATTCAGAAAACTAAGATCATGGCATCCAGTCCCATTACTTCATGGCAAATAGATGGGGAAACAATGGAAACAGTGGCAGACTTTCTTTGGGGGGGCTCCAAAATCACTGTAGATGGTGACTACAGCCATGAAATTAAAAGATGCTGACTCCTTAGAAGGAAAGTCATGACCAACCTAGACAGCATATCAAAAAGCAGAGACATTACTTTGCCAACAAAGGTCCGTCTAGTCAAGGTTATGGTTTTTCCAGTAGCCGTGTATCGATGTCCGAGTTGGACTGTAAAGAAAGCTGAGCACAGAAGAATTGATGCTTTTGAACTGTGGTGTTGGAGAAGACTCTTGTGAGTCCCTTGGACTGCAAGGAGGTCCAACCAGTCCATCCTGAAGGAAATCAGTCCTGAATTTTCATTGGAAGGACTGATATTGAAGCTGAAACTCCAATACTCTGGCCACCTGATGCAAAGAGCTGACTCATTTGAAAAGACCCTGATGCTGGGAAAGATTGAAGGCGGGAGGAGAAGGAGACGACAGAGGATGAGATGGTTGGATGGCATCACCGACTCAATGGAAATGAGTTGAGTAAGCTCTGGGAGTTGGTGATGGACAGGGAGGCCTGGCATGCTGCAGTCCATGGGTTGCAAAGAGTCGGACATGACTGAGTGACTGAACTGAACTGAACAAGAAAAAAGGCAGGTCCAGTTTATCTCAGTACAGCTACACTTTAGATTGGATAAGACATGCATCCTAAAGGAATGTACATAATAAATCAACTCCATAAGTTTGGGTATATTGTTTCTGTTTCCATTTGACTCAGGCTTTCCCCCCTTTTGATCTTTACTTTGACCCACTGGTTTTGTTTTTGGAAAAGCGTTGTTTAACTTCCACATGTTTGTGAATTTTTCAGTCTTTTTCCTGCTGATTTCCAGTTCAGTGCTATTGTGATAAGAAACAATGTTTGATATGATTTCAACTTTTATAAGTTTGTTAAGACTTGTCTTGTGGCCTATGATCTAAGCTGGAGAATGTTCTCTGTGTACTTGAGAAGAATTCATATGCTTCTGCTATTGGATGGAACATTCTGTTTCATCTGCTCTATCTCTTAGGTCAATCTGATCTACAGTTTAATTCAAATCAAATGTTTCCTTACTGATTTTCTATCTGGATGACATTTTGCTGAAAATAGGATAGTGAAGTCCTCTCCTATTATTGCACTATTTCTCCTTCCAGTTCTGTTAATATTTGCTTTATATATTTATATGTTCCCATGTTGAGTGCATATATGTTTACAATTGCTATATCCTGTTGATGAATTGACACTTTTATCACTGAATAATAACCCTCTTTACCTCTTATTAAAACCTAATGAAAGAAATTGAAGAAGACACAAATAACTGGAAAGATAGCCTGTATTCACGGATTGCAAGAATTAATATTGTTAACATGTCCATACTACCCAAATTATTCTATAGATTCAATGCAATCTCTTTAAAAATTTCAATGACATTTCTTACAGAAATAGAAAAATCCTTAGATTTATATGGACCCACAAAAGACCCTGAAGGGTTAAATCAATCTTTAGAAAAAATAAAGCTATAGACAACACACTACCTGATTTCAAGTTTTATTAAGCTATAGTAGTCTGACCAATGGAACAGAACTCACATGTATACAGTAAACTGACCTTCAACAAAGACACCAAGAATACACAATGATAAAGAACAGTCTCTTCAATAGAAGTTACTGAAAAAACTGTATATACTCATGCAAAAAATGAAATTGGACACCATTCTAATACCATAAACAAAATCAAGCTGACATGAATTAAAGATTTAAAAACAGTACCCAAAGTTTTAAAACTCCTTAAAAAGAAAGAGAGAGAGAGAGAGAGAAATATCTTTGACACTGGCCTTGACAACGATATTTTGGATATGACTCCATAAGCACAAGCAACAAAGGCAAAACTAAATAAGTAGGACTACATTACAGAAAAAAAGAAAAAGGTTAACAAAAATGAAAAAGCAATCTATAGAATGGGAGAAAATATTTGTAAACTTTGTATCTGATATGAGGTTAATATCTAAAATATATAAGGAACTCATATAGCTTAAAACAAATCAGATTAAATAATGGGCAGAGCATATGCAAAATAAAGAGCCAGTGGAAATTTGCTTTAAGATGCAGGAGGCTCATCCTGGTGCTCTGTGACAACTTAGAGGGGCAGGAGGGAGGTTTAAGATGGAAGAGACACAAGTACATCTATGATTGATTCATACTGATATATGGCAGAAACCAATACAATATTGTAAAGCAATTAGTCTCCATTTAAAATAAATTTTAAAAATAATGGGTAGAGGAATGAACAGACATTTCACCAAGGAAGACATACAAATGGCCAACAGGTACACAAAAAGGTGCTCAACATTATTACTAACTATCTTCAAAACACAAATCAAAACCACAGTAAGCTATCACTTCACATCTTTAGGGTGGCCATTATGAAAAATTCAACAGGGAATAACATTCTTTGACATAAATCACAGCACTATCTTTTTTGACCCATCTCCTAAAGCAATGGAAATAAAACAAAAATAAGCAAATGGAGTACAGAATGAAGCAGGGCAAAGGCTAATAGAGTTTTGCCAAGAGAACGCTCTGGTCATAGCAAATACCCTCTTCCAACAACACAAGAGAAGACTCTGCACATGGATATCACCAGATGGCCAACACCGAAATCAGACTGATCATATTCTTTGTAGCCAAAGATGAAGAAACTCTATACAATCAGCAAAAACAAGGCTGGGAACTGACTGTGGCTCAGATCATGAACTCCTTGTTGCCAAATTCAGACTTAAACTGAAGAAAATAGGGAAAACCACTACACCATTCAGATATGACCTAAATCAAATCCCTTATGATTATACAGTGGAAGTTAGAAATAGATTTAAGGCACTAGATCTGATGGAGTGCCTGATGAACTATGGATGGAGGTTTGTGACAATGTACAGGAGGCAGGGATCAAGACCATCTCCAAGAAAAGAAATGCAAAAAATCAAAATGGCTGTCTGAGGAGGCCTTACAAATTGCTGTGAGTAGAAGAGAAGTGAAAAGCAAAGGAGAAAAGGAAAGATATACCCATTTGAATGCAGAGTTCCAAAGAATAGCAAGGAGAGATAAGAAAGCCTTCCTCAGCAATCAGTGCAAAGCAATAGAGGAAAACAATAGAATGGGAAAGACTAGAGATCTCTTCAAGAAAATTAGAGATACCAAGGGAACGTTTCATGCAAACATGGGCTCGATAAAGGACAGAAATGGTATGGACCTAACAGAAGCAGAAGATATTAAGAAGAGGTGGCAAGAATACACAGAATAACAGTACAAAAAAGATCTTCACAACCCAGAGAATCATGATGGTGTGATCATTCACCTAGAGCCAGACATCCTGGAATGTAAAGCCAAGTGGGCCTTAGGAAACATCACTACGAACAAAGTAGTAGAGGTGATGGAATTCCAGTTGAGCTATTCCAAATCCTGAAAGATGATGCTGTGAAAGTGCTGCACTCAATATGCCAGCAAATTTGGAAAACTCAGCAGTGGCCACAGGACCGGAAAAGGTCAGTTTTCATTCCAATCCCAAAGAAAGGCAATGCCAAAGAATGTTTAAACTACCACACAATTGCACTCATCTCACATGCTAGTAAAGTAATGCTCAAAATTCTCCAAGCCAGGCTTCAGCAATACGTGAACCATGAATTTCCAGATGTTCAAGCTGGTTTTAGAAAAGGCAGAGGAACCAGAGATCAAATTGCCAACATCTGCTGGATCATGGAAAAAGCAAGAGAGTTCCAGAAAAACATCTACTTTTGCTTTACTGACTATGCCAAAGCCTTTGACTGTGTGGATCACAATAAACTGTGGAAAATTCTGAAAGAGATGGGAATACCAGACCACCTGACCTGCCTCTTGAGAAACCTGTATGCAGGTCAGGAAGCAACAGTTAGAACTGGACATGGAACAGACTGGTTCCAAATAGGAAAAGGAGTACGTCAAGGCTGTATATTGTCACCCTTCTTATTTAACTTATATGCAGAGTACATCATGAGAAACACTGGGCTGGAGGAAGAACAAGCTGGAATCAAGATTGCCAGAAGAAATATCAATAACCTCAGATACACAGATGACACCACCCTGATGGCAGAAAGTGAAGAGGAACTCAAAATCCTCTTGATGAAAGTGAAAGAGGAGAGTGAAAAAGTTGGCTTAAAGCTCAACATTCAGAAAACTAAGATCATGCATCTGGTCCCATCACTTCATGGGGAAACAGTGGAAACTGTTAAAATATAGTGGCTGACTTTGTTTTTTGGAGTTCCAAAATCACTGCAGATGGTAATTGCAGCCACGAAATTAAAAGATGCTTACTCCTTGGAAGAAAAGTTATAAGCAACCTAGACAGCATATTAAAAAGCAGAGACAATACTTTGCCAACAAAGATCAGTCCTCGGTGTCCATTGGAAGGACTGATGTTGAAGCTGAAACTCCAATACTTGGGCCACCTGATGTGAAGAGCTGACTCATTGGAAAAGACCCTGATGCCAGGAAAGATTGAGGGCAGGAGGAGAAGGGGATGACACAGGATGAGATGGTTGGATGGTATCACCAACTCAATGGACATTAGTTTGAGTAAACTCAGGGAGTTGGTGTTGGACAAGGAGGCCTGTCATGCTGTGGTTCATGGGCTCACAAAGAGTTGGAAAGGACTGAGCTACTGAACTGAACTGAAGCAAATGGAACCTAATTAAACTCAGACACTTCTGCACAACAAAGGAAACCATAAACAAAACAAAATACAACCGATATAATGGGAGTAAATATTAGCAAATGATTCCACCAAAAGGGATTAATCTCCAAAATTTAGAAACAGGTCACATGGCTCAATATTAAAAAAAAATAAAATAAAAAAAAGTGGGCAAAAGACCTAAATCAACATTTCTCCAAAGAAGACATACAGATGGCCATGAAGCACAGGAAAACATGTTCAATATTGCAATTATATAGAAATGAAAATCACAATAGCAAAAACAGAAACAACTTAAATGTCCATCAACAGATGAATGGATAAAGAAGATGTGGTATACATATATACAGTAGAATATTACTCAGCCATTAAAAACAATGAAATAATCCATTTACAGCAACATGGATGGACCTGGAGATTATCATAATAAGTGAAGTAAATTGGAGAGAGTAAGATAAATATCATATAGTATCATTCATAAGGGGAATCTAAAGAAAAAAAGATACAAATGAACTTATTTACAAGACAGAAATAGACTCACAGCCTTAGACAAATATATGATTACCAAAGGGGAAAGGTAGGGGGGAAGCGATAAATTCGGAATTTAGGATTGACACATATATACATAAATATATATACATACATTTAGATATATTGAATAAATTGGGATTTTGGGATTAATACATATGCATATAAATACATATCTGTATTTAAAATAGATAATCAACAAAGACCTACTGTATAGCACAGGGAACTATGCTCAATATTCTGTAATAACCTAAATGGGAAAAGAATTTGAAAAAGACTATCTGTATATGTATAACTGAATAACTTTGCTATACACCTGAAACTAACACAAACTGTAAATCAACTCTAGTCCAATATAAAGTTAAAAAATTTAATAAACAAGTACTGGCAAAAAGAGCAACTCGCGTACATTGTCAGTGAGATTATGAATTGGTACAACCATTATGGAAAATAGCAAGGAAATTCATCAAAAAATTTAAAATAGAACTACCATGTTGTTCAGCCACCCCACTTCTGTGTATATATTCTAAGGAAATGGATTTGGATCTCAGGAGCTATCTGTATTCCCATGTTCACGGCAGCTTTTCACAATAGCCAAGTTACAGAAGCAATCTAAGTGGTCATAGATAGATGAACAGATAAAGAAATTTTGGTATATATTGTCAAAAAATAAACTGAGACACATTAAAATCTACAAGAGTTTATTTGGGCAAACATCCATTCAACTCAGCAGATACCAAACTGAAAGTGTTTAGGAGTACTCTGCTGACAAGCTAGGGGAAAGGTAAAGAGATGATGTGGAAGTAAAGCAAAGAAGTTATTTGATTAGCCATGGATTAAGTGGTTGTCTTATTTGAGAAAGCCAAGCTGACAGTTAGTGATTAGTTGTTCTTAAGTTTTGTTTTCTTGGATTCGAGTGCATTGATTCTAGCTTAGTTTGGATTTACTTACTAGGTAGCTACCAAGGCATTAGAGCCACCTCAGTCTAATGGCTTCCTTGTTTAATTACGCCAACAATATATGCAATTGAATATTATTCATCCAAAAAAATAAAGAAAAAAATTCTGCCATTTGTGACAAGAAGAATGAATGAACATTATGCTTAACTATAGTGCATAAATAAATATTGCACAATCTCACTTAAACTCAAGGAATCTAAAAGGTCAAACTCACAGAACCAGAGACAAGAGTGGTGGTTGCCTAGGGTTGGGTGGGTGGAGAATGGGTACAAGCTTTCAATTATAAGATGAATCAGTGGTGGAGCCCTATTGTACAGCATGGTGACTGAAGTTAATAATACAGTATTGAAAAAGGATGTAAGAAAGAAGTGTGTAAGATGACCTCCTGAGAAAGGAAAGCAGTAGTGGGAGAAGGGAACCATGCCAATGTCAGGTCAGCACAACAATGGCAGTTACCTGTATTATTTTAATTTTCATAAGAATAATTTGACTTAATAAGTATCCTTAAGTTCCCATTACACAAAAAACTATTTGCTCATCCAATAAAATCTCACTCATGTTGTGGTAATAATCTTGCTAGGTGTGCAATGCTTTGAAAACTGTTTTATAGACAGTGTAAGCAGACATCATTAAATACTTTCTTACTGAGTCTAAAGAGGCACTGAGTCCCTCCTACAGATGTCATAACTATAAGCTAATTTGTGGGACTTTCTGAAAACCATCATACTCTTTTACGTAACTGAAACTGGCACAACCTCATAAACATGTCCCCATGTACCATTTCATCTCCACCACTTTCAGGAACCCAAGTTTTTTGTTCCCCAAATTCTAGAATCTGGGAAGAGATTGTGTCTACCTGCTAATTAGCTCTTTATATACCTGGTATGAAGGAAACTGTAGAACCATGCTGCCCGGGTGAGAAATATAATACTGCAGAGACACTACAAGGGAAGTTCTGTTTGATAGAAATGTGTAAGCCAGAAGACCATGTACTACAAAAAGATGGCAAAAGGGAATAAACATTCTTTTTCATGAATTTCTATCTTTGGTTCTCTAGCTCAAAGGTTATCTCTTCACTGGGGGCCTTGACAACCATAATCCTCACCATCAACCCTATCTGTATTAGAAATCACCCTGTCTGTGATTTTGGTACATATGTGTTTTCATTGGTTTGTCAGTACATTTTCTGGAAAAGTATCAATCATAATAAAGAGATCCAGCAATGACACAAATTATATAATTGATAGATGAGATCATTAAATTAGTTATCCCTTATGTTCAAGAAGGTAGGAGAAAAATAGAGCACGTGAAGTAAACAGATGGAAGGTGTATCTGGATATATAAATATATAGATATAAAGAAACAGTGTATTGAAAAAGTGAAATGCTTGAGAAGAAAAATAACACCATGTGATATTAACAGCAGGTTAGCTACTGCAGAAGATGAGATTAGTAAACTGAACTTGATCAGTTCAGTCGCTCAGTCACGTCCAACTCTTTGTGACCCCATGGACCGCAGCACGCCAGGCCTCCCTGTCCACCACCAACTCCCAGAGCTTACTCAAACTCATGTACACCAAGCCAGTGATGCCATCCAACCATTTCATCCTCTGTCATCCCTTTCTCCTCCTGCCTTCAATCTTTCCTAGCATCAGGGTCTTTTCCAATGAGTCAGTTCTTCACATCCAGTGGCCAGAGTATTGGAGTGTGAGCTTCAGCATCAATCCTTCCAATGAATATTCAGGACTGATCTCCTTTAGGATGCACTGGTTGGATCTCCTTGCAGTCCAAGGGACTCTCAAGAGTCTTCTCCAACACCACAGTTCAAAAGCATCAATTCTTCTGTGCTCAGCTTTCTTTATAATCCAACTCTCACATCCGTACATGACTACTGGAAAAACCATAGCCTTGACTAAACAGACCTTTGTT
Organism: Bubalus bubalis; assembly: GCF_019923935.1. Taxonomy (NCBI): domain Eukaryota; kingdom Metazoa; phylum Chordata; class Mammalia; order Artiodactyla; family Bovidae; genus Bubalus; species Bubalus bubalis. The sequence goes on along the minus strand of NC_059165.1, from coordinate 51,675,300 downwards.
GGCAAAGTAATGTCTCTGCTTTTTAATATGCTGTCTAGGTTGGTCATAGCTTTTTCTCTAAGGAGTAAGCGTCTTAATTTCATGGCTCCAGTCATCATTTGCAGTGAATTTGGAGCCCCCCAAAATAAAGTCTCTCCCTGCTTCCGTTGTTTCCACAATGGATATAGCACTGGAAATGAACAAAAACAAAATACAGAGGGGGAAAAAAAGTACTGAAGAGAGGATTAATGAGTTTGGGGACAACTTCAAGAAGCTTGGGAGAAGGGTGATGAGGGAATAAAAATGTGTATTTGAATACATAACTTCTAAAGTTGATGACACAAGAAGCTCACAGATCCAGAGAGCTTAAAAGACTCCAAGAAATGTGACAATCCTTAGAACAGTCTGTGAAATCTGTTATCTTAAGGCCTGCATTAAGTCTAACCATTGCTCTCATTTCTAAACATATACCTTAGCTCTTGTTTTCTTTTTTCCATATGATTTCTTATTCTTGAAATAATGGCTATCACTTTATGTGTCTCTGATTTTCCAATAACTCTAGGAAGCCTGGTCTTGACCACCTCCTCTCTGCCATGCCTTCTTCGCCCTACTCAGAGGAATGCGCTCTCTTCTGAGCTCCCCTCGTATCTGTCTATAACTTTAGTCAGGTTGGTTTCTTCTTGTTTTGGTTGTGAACTTCTATTCAGTTCAGTTCAGTTGCTCCTACTCATCTTTAAATTTCTAGGATCAAAGTTCCTGGAACCAGTAGGTTTCACCCAGCAAGTGTTTGAGAAAAGAATGATGAATGTAGCTGTATGACTCTTTGTTGTCACTTCATTTTCAGCATTTAGTAATACTTGCAATAATTGGTGTCAATTATTATGTTAGAGTGAAAGAAGCAATTTTTACTATATAGCATTTCTAAAATCAGCAAGATGTTTGTGTGCTTCTGTGTGCAAGCCATTGTTCTATGTGTGGAGACACTAGAGAGAAAAAAGATCCATGAGCTTATATCCTAGTATGTGTGTGTATTTGTCAATATGATTGTATATATATGGTAGTTGGGAAATATACAAGTAAATAATTATGTAAGAAAGATCATTTTAGATATTGAAAAGCATTATGAAAGCAATAAAGTACACTGATCTGAGTTTGGGTGGAGATATTTTGAATTGACAGGGAAATCTTCACTGAGCAGGTAGTATTTGAACTGATATTTCTTAAAAACAAAAAAAGAAAGAAACTAGCTATTTAAGGCTCTTGGCCAGGAGTCTTCCATTTGGAGGAAATAATGAGTAATAAGAGCAGGAGCCATAAGGTGAACAGTACTTGGTGTATTTGAGAGAAGCAAGAGAAGTGTGAATGGTATTTATGCCCAATTTCTAAAATCCATCTGTGAAATACTTGTTAAAATAGAAATGTTAAGTAAGAATCATCATGTATGTTTTGCCTAAAAGCAAGGGGTTGAAGAAAATAGCCCCTAATTCACATTCATAGGGAATATCAAGGGTTTTTAATTCAATGACCATTAGGAGTATGCTCTCTTAGTTCAATAAATTCCTCGACCTTAAAATCCCTCACATTAGCATTTTTATTTGCCTAGTGGTTGTGACACCAAGCGTTATTAACATTGTGCACAAATTACACAGCTTACTGCCTGATGGAAGCTTTCTTGTCCCAAGGATCTGCTGGGAGCAGGTTCAAATATGCAAATTGCTAGAAAATTACTATTACTGAATGCTGATGAGAGCAAATTTTGGGTGTAATACATATAATTCATTTTTATTCTGCCTAAACAACATTTCAGACCATTGTTCCTGTCTGAAAAAGGCAGGAAATAAGCTTCTTTGGTTTCTGATGTCTCTAATCACTGGGGACATAGATTATATAATCAGGGTGGAGAATCTGGCTGGCTGCCAAATGTGTAGGTACTCAGAACATGCATATGGATCTACTTATAAATACAGCCTGTAGAACATCCACAGCGGTGAACTCTTGTTAACACAGTCCCTGCAGACTTGGCAGATTCATTGATCATGAAGTCATCAGGCACCCTTATGCTTCTGATCAGTGTGGCCTATTTGTTCATCTTGGCAGGTGAGTTTTATATATATATATATATATATATATATATATATATATGTACACACACGAGTTTTATATATATATATATATATATATATATATATATATATGTACACACACACAAAACAGAATTCTGGTCAATGTTAGCAGTCACGATATGATGTCATTATTTATGGTGATGATGATGATGGTGATAAGGATGGTTAATGATGGTGACCACCCATAATACTATTTAGAGGAAACTTACAAAATTAGCAACTTGAATTATCACTATAATACTATGTAAGAGATAGTGTCATCTACTCGCAAAAACAGTGTTATAATTCATAGGATGAGATGGCCTGTCCTAGACCAAATGCACCTTAAATGCCTAATCTAAAAGTTCCTGTCCAGGAATTCCCTGGAATGCCAGTGGTTAGGGTTCTGTGCTCTCACTGCCAATGGCCTGGGTGTAATCCCTGGTCAGGGAATTAATATTCCACAAGCCAAGCAGTGAGGTCAAGGGGGAAAAAAAGAAAAAAACAGAAGTTACAGGCCAGTTACAAACTGCTGCTGCTAAGTTGCTTCAGTTGTGTCCGACTCTGTGCGAAACAGCTTATTTTGAAATTATAATAGAAATTCTCACATAAAGTCACCTTCAAGAAATTCTTATCTAAAGAGCTTCAACTACTGAAATGTTCCTGAGATGCTTCCATCTTACTGAAAACTGAGGCATTCTTAATTAGCCTCCAGGTAAGCAAAGAAGACAGAGAGGGAATGAGTGGAAGAGCCCAAGAGTAGGATTTTAATATTTGGCCGCTAATATTCATTGTTCTACTATCTTCTTCTTTAATATTGAGCAACCCACTCCTTTCCTCTGGCTACTGCTCATCATGTGAAAACAGAGTTGTGACCCATATGTGCTCTAAGACTTGTTTCAATAAAAGGTTATGGTTATGTACATTGTCTTTAGAATCGAAGACCTGGGCTTGCTTTCTGGCTCTGCCATTTACAAGGTACATGCCCTCAGACGAGTTATTGGCCCCAGGTTTCAATTTCCTTAGATTTAAAACAGAAGTATTAGTATGACAATATATGTAAGATTTAATACAGTGCTTGAAATATAGAAATCCCTTAGTTCATGGTAGATACTGTTAGTGGAAATAGGGGTAAATTATATGATTTTTTTCAATGCTCTCCAAATTATTTTGTATTTTATTGTTATATTAGCTCTTTGTTGGCCAATTGTCTTGATTATCCTTTAATCTAACGGTTTCTAGATTTTGGAATTTTCAACTTCTTTCTGGTTAAATATATGCCACTTTGACATATATTCTTGCCATCCTTTCTTAAGTTAAAGCCTGGTTTTAAGGTAGACATTAAAGAAGTGAATATAATTAATAAAAGCCACACAGATCATAAATAGCAAATGTAGTGAAAAGAGCTTTGTACTGATCGTTTGTAACCTGGACTCTAGTTCAGCTGAGTAGTTAAGAAGCTGTGTGTCCTGGAGAAGCTTTCTGCCCTTCTCTGGGCCTTAGTTCTTCATCCTAAATAAGGCAGTTATAATATTAGAAGGTCTCTGAGGATCATTTAACTCTAAGATTCTGATTCTGGAATCTGCCTGTCCTATTGTGACTTATCATTGTTTGTTTTCTCCTTGCAGAGGCTGTGAGCCAAGGAGGCTCCCAGGTATGTATTTTTCACTCTCACTGGCCCTCTACTATCACACGAGGTTGTCTTACAACAAAGGTGATTTTGAGTTGGGAAGTACTGTGACTATTTCATTAAGGTCTTCTGAGTTCATTTGATTGCTCTGGTGAGAAGGTGGGATGGCATGCATGATATCCTTATTTAGGAAAAAATGTCATTTTTAGTGCAGATACCTTTTCCTTAACAGTACAAAATCACTTAAAAATTACTTCCCATTTTCTTTAGATGAGCCAGATGTCACATTTCCAAAGAAAACAGTATGTACACAGTCAAAGGCTCTAAAACAACACATTGCTTATAAAAATACGGGGTGAATATAATTTATTTTCTAAATAAGGATAAATTTGAGAGTGAAAGTAGTATTTACAGTTTTTTTTTTTTTTTTGCTGCAAATGGCATTTTATTTATTTTTTAAATTTTATTTTATTTTTAAACTTTACAATATTGTATCAGTTTTGCCAAACATCGAAATGAATCCGCCACAGGTATACCCATGCTCCCCATCCTGAACCCTCCTCCCTCCTCCCTCCCCATACCATCCCTCTGGGTCATCCCAGGGCACCAGCCCCAAGCATCCAGTATCGTGCATCGAACCTGGACTGGCAACTCGTTTCATACATGATATTATACATGTTTCAATGCCATTCTCCCAAATCTCCCCACCCTCTCCCTCTCCCACAGAGTCCATAAGACTGATCTATACATCAGTGTCTCTTTTGCTGTCTCGTACACAGGGTTATTGTTACCATCTTTCTAAATTCCATATATATGTGTTAGTATACTGTATTGGTGTTTTTCTTTCTGGCTTACTTCACTCTGTATAATAGGTTCCAGTTTCATCCACCTCATTAGAACTGATTCAAATGTATTCTTTTTAATGGCTGAGTAATACTCCATTGTGTATATGTACCACTGCTTTCTTATCCATTCATCTGCTGATGGGCATCTAGGTTGCTTCCATGTCCTGGCTATTATAAACAGTGCTGCGATGAACATTGGGGTACACGTGTCTCTTTCCCTTCTGGTTTCCTCAGTGTGTATGCCCAGCAGTGGGATTGCTGGATCATAAGGCAGTTCTATTTCCAGTTTTTTAAGGAATCTCCACACTGTTCTCCATAGTGGCTGTACTAGTTTGCATTCCCACCAACAGTGTAAGAGGGTTCCCTTTTCTCCACACCCTCTCCAAAATTGAAAGCATTTCCTCTAAAGTCAGGAACAAGACAAGGGTGCCCACTTTCACTATTACTATTCAACATAGTTTTGGAAGTTTTGACCACAGCAATCAGAGCAGAAAAAGAAATAAAAGGAATCCAAATTGGAAAAGAAGAAGTAAAACTCTCACTATTTGCAGATGACATGATCCTCTACATAGAAAACCCTAAAGACTCCACCAGAAAATTACTAGAACTAATCAATGATTATAGTAAAGTTGCAGGATATAAAATCAACACACAGAAATCCCTTGCATTCCTATACACTAATAATGAGAAAACAGAAAGAGAAATTAAGGAAACAATTCCATTCACCATTGCAACGGAAAGAATAAAATACTTAGGAATATATCTACCTAAAGAAACTAAAGACCTATATATAGAAAACTATAAAACACTGGTGAAAGAAATCAAAGAGGACACTAATAGATGGAGAAATATACCATGTTCATGGATTGGAAGAATCAATATAGTGAAAATGAGCAATTTATAGATTCAATGCAATCCCCATCAAGCTACCAACAGTATTCTTCACAGAGCTAGAACATATAATTTCACAATTTGTATGGAAATACAAAAAACCTCGAATAGCCAAAGCTATCTTGAGAAAGAAGAAGGGAACTGGAGGAATCAACCTACCTGACTTCAGGCTCTACTACAAAGCCACAGTTATCAAGACAGTATGGTACTGGCACAAAGACAGAAATATTGATCAATGGAACAAAATAGAAAGCCCAGAGATAAATCCACGCACATATGGACACCTTATCTTTGACAAAGGAGGCAAGAATATACAATGGATTAAAGACAATCTCTTTAACAAGTGGTGCTGGGAAATCTGGTCAACCACTTGTAAAAGAATGAAACTAGAACACTTTCTAACACCATACACCAAAATAAACTCAAAATGGATTAAAGATCTCAACATAAGACCAGAAACTATAAAACTCCTAGAGGAGAACATAGGCAAAACACTCTCTGACATACATCACAGCAGGATCCTCTATGACCCACCTCCCAGAATATTGGAAATAAAAGCAAAAATAAACAAATGGGACCTAATTAAACTTAAAAGCTTCTGCACAACAAAGGAAACTATTAGCAAGGTGAAAAGGCAGCCTTCAGAATGGAAGAAAATAATAGCAAATGAAGCAACTGACAAACAACTAATCTCAAAAATATACAAGCAACTCCTACAGCTCAACTCCAGAAAAATAAATGACCCAATCAAAAAATGGGCCAAAGAACTAAATAGACATTTCTCCAAAGAAGACATACAGATGGCTAACAAACACATGAAAAGATGCTCAACATCACTCATTATCAGAGAAATGCAAATCAAAACCACTATGAGGTACCATTTCACGCCAGTCAGAATGGTTGTAAGATTTTAATTAGAAATTTGATAAGACTACTTTGGAATTTCAAGCACTGGCACAAAGTAGGTATTCAATATTTGTCGAGTAAAAAGTAAAGAAATAAAATTGATTTCTTCATGGAACCATACAAAAGGGAATTATAAAGGAAGCTAAGCAACAAAAAAGGGAAAAAATTAAAGTATGAAAATTAAAGCATGCTGAACAAGAGAAAATACAGAAGAGAATGCACTATCTTTAGAAATCAACTTCTGGTAGAACATATCCCCTCTTTCACACCAAAATAAACTTTCTGGGGCTTCCCAGGTGGCTCAGTGGTAAAGAATCTGCCTGCCAATGCAGGAGACATGAGTTTGCTCCCTAGGGCAGGAAGATACCCTGGAAGAGGAAATCACAACACATTCCAGTATTCTTGCCTAGAAAATCCCATGGAAAGAGGAGCCTAGAGGGCTACAGTCCATACGGTCACAAAGAGTTGGACATAAGTGAGCGAATGAGCACACACACATGTAAACTTTTCAAATCAGAAATTGTTTTTGCAAAAGAAAATGTTTGAAAAAGACAAATTTGGTCTTGCTTAAACTGTACTATATGAAATATATAGATTTTTTAAAAGATGTCTTACCAATTCACAGACTAAATATTTCACTTAAATCTTTAATCTACTGTGTTTTAATACAACCTAGAAGTTGATTCATAATGCCTTCTATTCCATGTGGTGACTGCAGAAAGCATAAAAGTAACAAGTCAGATCCTTAATCCAAGACAATCAGAAAGTCATGCTATTAGAGTTGATGAGATTCTTCTTTTTGTTTGTTTGTTTGTTTTTTATTTTTTAACTTTACAATATTGTATTGGTTTTGCCATATATCAACATGAATCCGCCACAGGTATACACGTGTTCCCCATCCTGAACACTCCTCTCTCCTCCCTCCCCGTACCATCCCTCTGGGTCATCCCAGTGCACCAGCCCCAAGACTCTTCTTAACTTTGATTCTTCTGATGTTTAGGGCGAGAAAACTAACAGTTACATTTTGTTCTCTTTACCATATGAGGAAACTTATATTCTGGGAGGCAGGTGGAGTTACATATTTTCATGTTGAACCTTTAAGTCTAGAAATATATTTTAAAGATTACTGAGATTAAATAATAACTTTATAAACTGCATTACCGTCATGATGTTTTTAATGCAAACTAATTTGCAATCAGATATATAACTATGAACAGGAAACTCTTGAGAGGAGGGACTTAGTATGCAAAATTAGATTCTTGGAAAAATGGGTTCATGATAGATAAAGAAACAAACTGCAAAATCACAATGTAATGGTATGAAAGTGAAGTCAAAGTGAAATTTGCTCAGTCGTGTCTGACTCTTTGTGACCCCATGGACTATACAGTCCATGGAATTTTCCAGGCCAGTATACTGGAGTGGGTAGCCTTTCCCTTCTCCAGGGGATCTTCCCAACCCAGGGATCAAACCCAGGGTTCCTGCTTTGCAGGCGGATTCTTTACCAGCTGAGCCACAAATGTAATGGTATATCTCGGTTCTAATTCTGTCCCCATCTCATGTGAAATGTTGGAAGAATGTCTTCCAAAAGGAAGTGACCCTTAGTGTCCCCACATGTAAAATTAGAGCATAGGAAATATTGCTTTTCAAAGAAATGCCCTTTGGCTAAACTGAAAGCAAAATCTCAACAGATAAAAGTAACACCAGATAAACACTGACTTTCTTTGCTTGAAGTAAGGGTAATGAAAGCAGAATAAAAAAGATGGCTACTGAAGTCTGTCTATTCCCGTGAGGAAAATCTGTGAGCAGATTTTCTTTCATTCTACCTGTGAAGTTGTGTAATTATATAAAAACATTTTCACACTATTCAACAAAGTTCCATAAATTTCCTATTATGGTCAAGGCCTACAGGAAATAGAAATATGAAAAAATAATTTCAAAATTTGTATGGAAATACAAAAAACCTCAAATTGCCAAAGTGATCTTGAGAAAGAAGAATGGAACTGGAGGAATCAACCTACCTGACTTCAGGCTCTACTACAAAGCCACAGTTATCAAGACAGTATGGTACTGGCACAAAGACAGAAATATTGATCAATGGAACAAAATAGAAAGCCCAGAGATAAATCCACGCACATATGGACACCTTATCTTTGACAAAGGAGGCAAGAATATACAATGGATTAAAGACAATCTCTTTAACAAGTGGTGCTGGGAAATCTGGTCAACCACTTGTAAAAGAATGAAACTAGAACACTTTCTAACACCATACACCAAAATAAACTCAAAATGGATTAAAGATCTCAACATAAGACCAGAAACTATAAAACTCCTAGAGGAGAACATAGGCAAAACACTCTCTGACATACATCACAGCAGGATCCTCTATGACCCACCGCCCAGAATATTGGAAATAAAAGCAAAAATAAACAAATGGGACCTAATTAACCTTAAAAGCTTCTGCACATCAAAGGAAACTATTAGCAAGGTGAAAAGACAGCCTTCAGAATGGGAGAAGGTAATAGCAAATGAAGCAACTGACAAACAACTAATCTCGAGAATATACAAGCAACTCCTACAGCTCAACTCCAGAAAAATAAAGGACCCAATCAAAAAATGGGCCAAAGAACTAAATAGACATTTCTCCAAAGAAGACATACAGATGGCTAACAAACACAGGAAAAGATGCTCAACATCACTCATTATCAGAGAAATGCAAATCAAAACCACTATGAGGTACCATTTCACACCAGTCAGAATGGCTGCGATCCCAAAGTCTACAAGTAATAAATGCTGGAGAAGGTGTGGAGAAAAGGGAACCCTCTTACACTGTTGGTGGGAATGCAAACTAGTACAGCCACTATGGAGAACAGTGTGGAGATTCCTTAAAAAACTGGAAATAGACCTGCCTTATGATCCAGCAATCCCACTGCTGGGCATACACACTGAGGAAACCAGAAGGGAAAGAGACACGTGTACCCCAATGTTCATCGCAGCACTGTTTATAATAGCCAGGACATGGAAGCAACCTAGATGCCCATCAGCAGATGAATGGATAAGAAAGCTGTGGTACATATACACAATGCAGTATTACTCAGCCATTAAAAAGAATACATTTGAATCAGTTCTAATGAGGTAGATGAAACTGGAGCCTATTATACAGAGTGAAGTAAGCCAGAAAGAAAAACACCAATACAGTATACTAACACATATATATGGAATTTAGAAGGATGGTAACAATAACCCTGTGTACAAGACAGCAAAAGAGACACTGATGTATAGAACAGTCTTATGGACTCTGTGGGAGAGGGAGAGGGTGGGAAGATTTGGGAGAATGGCAATGAAACATGTAAAATATCATGTATGAAACGAGTTGCCAGTCCAGGTTCGATGCACGATACTGGATGCTTGGGGCTGGTGCACTGGGACGACCCAGAGGGATGGTATGGGGACGGAGGAGGGAGGAGGGTTCAGGATGGGGAACACATGTATACCTGTGGCGGATTCATTTCGATGTTTGGCAAAACTAATACAATTATGTAAAGTTTAAAAATAAAATAAAATTAAAAAAAAAAGAAATATGAAAAAAAATTTCTGAAGTAAATGCATCAAAAGTCTTTAAAAAGGCAAATTAAAAACAGAGGGTCTTTTTACTTCTAGAAATGGAGCCTAAGGAAAGAACTGAAAATGCATTTATACAGATATTCCTAGCAATATAGATTGCATTAGCAAACAATATGGAAACAAACAAAAAAAGGAAAAAACATGGAAACGAACCAAATGTTTCCAAATAGGGAACTGAATGATAGTTAATATAATATATAGTAACTATTCAAAATGGTAATATAGAATGTATATTGATGCAGAAAGATACTGAAAGAATATTTCAAGTTTAAATCATTTTATAAAATGCTATCAATGGTAAAGAGACTTGGGAAAAATATATAAACAGAGAAGATGTCAGGAAAGGTACTATTAATAGTGCAAATTTCTGGATATTGTTTTACACATGATTTAAATCTATCCCTTTTGTGCTGCTCTGTATTTTTAACGGTTCTATTATAACATGCATTGTTTGTATGATAGGTAGTTACAGAGATAGCTAATAAGCAATCAATTATAGAACTATGATTATATGCACATATATTTTATTATGCCTTAGTCCTAGGAGTTTGCATTGAACCCGGGTCTCCTACATTGCAGGCAGATTCTTTACTGTCTGAGCCACCACAGAAGTCCAAAGTAAAACAAAAACAAGTAAATAAAAGCAAATATAAATAAAAATATTAATAACATTTGTGTACTACTAAAGGTTGATGTCAGATAATAAACTTGTAGGCATTTGGAAACAGAAGCAATCTTTTTTCGCCTGAGGATTTTCAGGAAAATTTCAGAGTATGAGATGGTATTTGAGAGGTATTATTTCATATCATTAAAGAATGACATAAAAGAGAAAATCTATTCTAGGAGGAAAGAGTAGTATAGTGCTGGAAAAAAAAAAGAGCAAAATGTTTTCAAAGGTTATTAAAGGCCAATTTGGCTAGATTAGTGGGTTTTCGTATGGTCAGAATGATATAATGGCTAAGAATATATGCTCTAAACTGTCCTTTAATAATAAGATAATGATAATAATAGTAAGAGTTTAGTAATAATAACTTTTTAAATGGATTTATAAGCATAAATAGAATATTTTTGTTATCACTTGAGAGAGGTAATGATGTCAATGCCATTATTCATGAAATTAAAAAAGAACTTTTAAATCACAGGCTTTTTGCAGCAATTATGAGAAAACAGCTACAAGTGGAAAACCCTGTCCCAAGACTGACAAACCAGTATGTGGCACTGATGGACAAACTTACCACAACCTCTGTGAATTCTGCAAAGCAGCTAAGTAAGCACCTGAAAGCTGTCTTTGGAATAGCATCTTTGGTTTAGGTCAATGGGGTATAAGTCAGGGAAGTTATTTATTAAGTCTTTTACTATGCTAAGTATTTTACAGATAGTTCTTATTTAAAATAAGGCAGTATTATTAGCCTCAGACCTAGAAAGCTTAAGTATCATTTCCCAGTTCATTTATATTGGGCTTAACCCACATCCACTGCACTTCACTGCGAGCAGTATCTCTGTTCTTTCAGGGAAAGAAATTGGAAGCTCAATTTCAAACACGAAGGAAAATGTTGATTCGCCTGATGCTGCAATGCTGGAAGTGCCTACAATTCACCTTTTGCATCAGAAGAGTCTCTGTTTATCCAGTCTCCATTGCTATGTATTTCCCATCAGTTATTCTGCATAAAGAAAGCACTTTCAATAAAGTTATCTTGGCAGACTGACTACATTGATGTTCTTTTCAGCTAACAATGGAGCCTTTATTTGATTTAGACTAACTGCTAGACTGCCTTAGTACAAAATGATACAATTTGAAAACAAACCACAGGACATAAATTATTATCACACTTTTCAAATCCAGAATTCTCCAACCAGTACTCTGAGTCTGAATTCTTCAGAATTTATACAGATGAAGTCAAGGACAAGAAAGCTGGATCCAAGAAAATATAGATCATCTGATACAAATTAGCATTCTTTAGTATATGATATATTTGTGAAGTGTTTTTCCTTAGGGACATATTGAGTTAGTTTTAGAGCTTCTCAACTTGTACCCTGAGACAAGAAATAAGTAACAAGTGAGACAAAATGTTGGTCACGTCAGTCATTTGGGGCAGCTGAATAGGTTTGCAACAACTGAAGCCTTTAGGCTAGTTGTCTCTGGCTTTATCAGTTTACTACATAAAATAATTTTCTATGCATGATAAATTGTGAAAAAGCTTGAAAGTATAGGTTTACTGGCATGTAGTATGTCCTCAGAAATCTAAAGATGTAGACAAGATTGTATCTTCAAACTGTTTGGAGGGAAAATTTTATAGCAACCAACAAACATATGGCTCAAACCATAAAAAATTTGCATGCAATGCAGCAAACCCAGGTTCGATCCCTGGGTTGGGAAGTTCCCCTGGAAAAGGGAATGGCTACCCACTCCAGGCAAGAGCCTGGAGAATTCCACAGACAGAGGAGCCTGGCGGACTACAGTCAAGGGAGTTGCAGAGTTGGACACGACTAGCAACTAATATTTTCACTTTCACTTTCAAAGTACAGTTTGGTACACTCTTATTTTATAAAATCCCTGTGCATGAACTATTTCATTCATTAATCACAAATAATTATTCAATGATTATGATAGATACCAGGAGTCCCTGGTAGCTCAGACGGTAAAGAGTCAGCCTGCAATGCAGGAGACCCAGGTTTGATCCCTGGGTTGGGAAGATTCCCTGGAGAAGGAAATGGCAACCCACTCTAGTATTCTTGTCTGGAGAATCCCGTGGACAGAACCACTTAGCAGGCTACAGTCCATGGGGTCACAAAGAGTTGAACACAACTGACCAACTTCACGTTATGCTAGATACCATTCCCAGGATAGGGCAAACAAGACAAGATCCTTGGGGCCATAAGAATAAATATTTTTAAAATATTTTTCAGTTATTAATCAATTTATAAAGGAAGCAAAGTTGAGACATATGACAGAGAAAATGGTGTCCATTTTGGAGAGAATAATTATTTGAATTCTGTTACTTTGAATTGAGTCCTGAAAGCTGAAAAGCATTTCAGTTCAGTTCAGTTGCTCAGTCATGTCCGACTCTTTGCTACCCCATGAACTGCAGCACACCAGGCCTCCCTGTCCATCACCATTTCCCAGAGTTCATTCAAACTCATGTCCATCGAGTCGGTGATGCCATCCAACCATCTCATCCTCTGTCGTCCCCTTCTCCTCCTGCCCCCAATCCCTCCCAGCATCAGAGTCTTTTCCAATGAGTCAACTCTTCACATGAGGTGGCCAAAGTACTGGAGTTTCAGCTTTAGCATCATTCCTTCCAAAGAACACCCAGGACTGATCTTTAGAATGGGCACATGCAAATTTAGAGGAAGGGTGTTCTGAGCAAAGAGAACAACAAACATAAAAACAACAAAATACCAAAAACAAAACCCTGAAATGTAAATAAGGTTGCCATGATCAAGGGTGAGAGAAGTCAGTTTATAGAGAGCCTTGGGAGCCAAGGCACAGCAGGGTTACTTCGACAGATATGCTAAAATATCTTTACTAGGGTTGCTGCTGCTGCTGCTGCTAAGTCGCTTCAGTCGTGTCCGACTCTGTGCGACCCCATAGACAGCAAAAACAGCTATTTAATGACACTGTGCTTGAGTTTCCTCAACATATAGTTAAGGGTGTGACCAAATACTGTTTGAAGAAGTTAATGAGATAATGTACATAGAGCTTCTTGTACATGGTACCTATTTTGGTTATCATGGGGTCTTGATTCAATGTGAAAAATTAATCACTATCTTGTCAACAGTATTATAACAATTCTCTCTCTTTGCATAAAAGTTCATCTCCAACTTATGGGCTTAAAACAAAAATAGTAAGTTATAGTATTTGCCCACAATTCTGCAATCTGTGGACTTCCCTGGTGGCTCAGACGGTAAAGCATCTACCTACAATGCGGGAGGCCTGGGTTTGATCCCTGGGTCAGGAAGTTCCCCTGGAGAAGGAAATAGCAACCCATTCCAGTACTCTTGCCTGGAAAATCCCATGGACGGAGGAGCCTGGTAGGCTGCAGTCCATGGGGTTGCAAAGAGTCGAACACAACTGAGTGACTTCACTTTCTGCAATCTGTGCAGGCTCAGCGGAAATGGTCTGCCTCTGCTCCACATGGTGCTGGCTGTGTGGCTCCCTTGGGATCCACGAAGAATTCAGCCACATTTCTGATGTTTCAGTGGCGGTGCTAGAGAGGTTTCTCTTTGTCTCCCTGTCTCTGTCTCTCTGTAGTTTCTCACTCAACTCTGCCAGGCTCTTAAGGCTTAGACCTAAAAATGACATGTTGTCATATTCACCACATTCTATTGGTCAAAGGAAGTCACTGGCCCAGCTCGGATTCAAAGGGAGTGGGATGGATTCTTCTGTAGGAGAGGAGTAACTTGCATGAGAGGATTTGTTAATGCTGATCTTAATAACAACATTCTGAAAATATACTCTTTACTTTAAAATATATTTGTAAGACTAATTATCAGTGGACATCACACAGAGGATGACTAGAAATATGGTTTAAGAAACAAGTAACAGAAAACTTGGACTCAAATAGTTAAATAAATCTGATGATCAACGTAGGACCAAACTATGTAATTTATTGTATTTATGGTGGTGAAGAGGAAGTTAATTTGGGTGTGAGAAACAGATTATGCCTCAGATTTTATCCCTAGAATTTGCACCCTTGCACATTAATGAGAGTCTAGGCAATAAGTCAGTAAACACCTTAATTACAACAAATTTAGTTAATGATTATCATAATTATGTTCTACCTTATATTTTATTGTTCTCCAGTCACATCATGTGTATTCAACTAAAGTAAAGATGGGAGCAGTCATGTTTCTAATCTCAAATATTCACCTAAGTATACTAACAATCTAACCTTAATGTGTGTCAGATATCTGCATCATCTCAAATAATGATGAAATTGAATATATTTGAATTTCAGTTTACATTAAGACTTTATGTGCTAAATAAGGAAATGGACAACCAAAGCAGAGAAGAAGATGCCCAAGATTCTATCTCAAGCATCAGCGACTCTCCAGGACTTTAGGGTTCTGGAACTAATGCCTCCAATGGGTAAAGACCAGGTGAAATGATCAAATAAACTGAGAAATGGTGAAGAACCATAAGTAGAGATTACCTAAGCGCTTGATTTTTGGCTTCTTCCTTAATACTGTGAAGTATTTAATGAAACTTGGTAATCACCTGGCAAGTCTCCCCCTGACAATTTTGGCAAAGTGACATGGAATTTAAGACGTACTATGTCTTCTACTCCAAAAACCAAACCAAAACATCAGTTTGCCTTCTGGATTCAGTTTAACTTATTTGCATCTATATATGAATAACCTGGAGGAGGCAATGGCACCCCACTCCAGTACTCTTGCCTGGAAAATCCCATAGATGGAGGAGCCTGGTGGGCTGCCATCTATGGGGTCACACCGAGTCAGACACGACTGACGTGACTTAGCAGCAGCAGCAGCATGAATAACCTATGGAGAAGGGAACCGCAACTCACCCCAGTATTCTTGCCTGGACAATCCCATGAACAGAGGAGCCTAGTGGGCTACAATCCATGGGATCACAGAGTCGGACACGACTGAGCAACTAATACAACATGAATAACCTAATGAATGCCATGTAACTGATGTCTTCTGTCCTTTATTGTGCTCAATCTTTACATATCTTCTTGGATTCAAAGAACAGTACTTGACACATGTCAGTCCCCACAGTTCCAGAAAGGATTAAAAGGAAACACATTGGCTATTCACCAGGAGAAACTAATAGAGAGTTCAAAGTCTCCTTCCCTTTAGCTGCATGACAAATGTTCAGTTGAGATTAAATCAAGTAACTGGACAGAGAGTGCTGTCACAGCCCACAGTCAGAAACCAAAATTACTACAGTATGAACTTTCTAAACCACAAAAACACTTAGCAAAATTTGACTCTTTCAGTGGAGTATTATTATCATGATTTTAGAAATAAGGAAGATGGAAAAAGGCAGATGGAAAGAGAAAGATAAATTTGTGTAAGATCACATAGCTAAATGAGAGGAGAGACAGAACCTCAGGTCATCTGACTTCACTGCTATTACTGTTATTTCCAGCCAGATATGATGACTACTGAAAGGATACCTTCTGTTTAGAATCTCACTCCCAAACACATGAAACACCCTCTTCCCTTCTCTAACAAGTGACTGTGGGGAGCATTTTCTGAGCCTACTCTAACATAGAATTTCAACCTTATTCCAAAGTGTAAAGGAAGATACTAATGGAAGATAATTCTAAAGGTTGGAAAGTTCTGACAATTAAAGGAGAAATTAGATTTCCCATTTAGGAAAATTGGAAGATTAAAAGCAATTATTCAAAAAGCTCTTTGGAATGGTTTGGAGAAGAGATATGTTAAAGAGAGAAAAAGGGCTACCTTACTCAGCACGATCAATGATACCTTCAACTAATCCACAGAGGCAGTCGCTGAGACCTCAGAGCACAGGCTTCCAGGAGATTTTACCTTCTAACTGCAGTATCCTCACATATAAGGCACTCATCATATTTGTTTTCTTTACATAGGCTATTTTCAAGTATGACGAAGCTGAAGTTGGGAAAAAAACATGGGTAAGATAGATGATGGCATTGTGTAAGAAGCACTTGTTTAAAGCAAAAGGCAGATGCAGCTCTTGTGGTCCATTTGCTGTTATTTGAGAATTTACTGCATTGGAATCTACACATGAGTATCTGGGTGTAAAAATAATTTGCATAAAGTTTACTTATATTTATCAATACACATGGTAGAGCAAATGATGAACAAAGAATCTTAATTTTTTTAACTTGTTGGTATTTTGAAATTTTGTAATAAAATTTTAGCAAAAATTATAGGATGTTTAAAAACAATATACATATATTATATGGGGTATTATATATATATTTATTGGTAAATAAAATATATGTATATATAAACATATGGGGGCTTCCCTGGTGGCTCAGCAGTAGAGACTCCACCTGCCAATGCAGGAGACTCAAGTTTGATCCCTGGGTTGGGAAGATCCCCTAGAGAAGGAAATGGCAACCTACTCCAGTATTCTTGCCTGGGAAATCCCATGGAAAGAAGAGCCTAGTGGACTACACAGTCCATGGGGTCCCAAGAGCCAGACATGACTTAGTGACTAACCCACTGCCACATAGACATATATGTATGTGTGTGTCTATACACGTACAACTCAAGGTCTTCTGGTTCAATACAACCTCTTCTGACATTCATATGAAGCCCAGTCAAAACAAAGAAAAATTAGCTAGGGGTAAAAGTTGGTGATGGACAGGGAGGCCCGGTGTGCTGTGATTCATGGGATGGCAAAGAGTCGGACACGACTGAGCAATTGAACTGAACTGAAAAGTTACCTTATTACTGAGAATTTAAAATTTTCCTTTTTGATGCCTTAAAATTGTTAGCTTGGTTCAAATAAATCATTTATCATTTCTAAAATTTCCCTTCTAAATAAGCTAAAGTGAAAATCAAACACAATTCAGAACCACTAATCTGAGCATCTTAGAATTGGAAGGGATTATAAGAATCACTTAGTTCACCACCCTTCCCAAAGCACACATTTTCTTTAGGATTTAAAACAGTTTGTCTTGCACTTTCTTATATTGGAACTAGTTCTGCCATCTGGAACTATGCAGATCAAATAATATCTTGTTTCTCCATACTAACACTCTTCAAATGATGACTCCAATGGCAATATTAATCCTTAGTCTGTTTTAACTCAAGCTTATGTTTCCTAGCACCATCAATCATCCTTATTATGCTATGTGGTCTCCAGGCCTCACATTATAAAGGTCTCTTTTGGCCATGCTTAATTTTCTCTTGCATAAGGCAGCCAATCTCGAACACAATACTTCAGTGTCTCATAATAATGAGTTAATTACTGACTAAAAGTCCCAAGGTGATAGTCACATGAACTTGTTTGGTGTAATAGCTTAAGGCAAAAGGGTCGATAGTGTAATGTTCTTCCCAAACATGAGCTCCTTTGTCTTCTTGTTACCTCATAAAAATACATTACCCATTATCATTCCCCACTGGGTGTACTCATCACTTGCTAGTGACCAATATCAATGCATTTTCACTTGCTTATAAAATATAATTTGAAGTAAATATTTTGCACATAACTCATTTGTAGGAAAATTTTGTGGGAATCTCTACAGTGTCTCTACTGTGACACTCTAAACTTGGAGTATCAATAATAGTACTGACTGAAGATCAGTCATCTCTTAACAAAAAAATGAACAGTGAATTCATCACTTTCTCAGATGGGTTATACCTTTTAAATTTTTTCTGTGAGGAAGATATCTGATAGGAGCATATTAAAGTTTGGATATTTATGAGAGTCAGGGCGTGAAGCTAATTTAAACATGATAATCTACTTAATTTAAGAAGGAACACCTTTCAGATTTCAAAAATTACTGTAATTTTTTTTTTAAACACAGTGACTGTGTTTAGCAATAAGGGTGGAGAATTGTCCAAATATATAACATGGTGGCAATCAGCATGGTTTATTCAGAAAGTATCCACTGAACACCCAACAACCAACTGGTTCTAACATGGAGGCTTTCATTTTCCTCCCCTTCATGTTCTTGGCCTTGTTCTCAGGTAAGAAAAGTTACATTCAATGGTTTTCTTTCCAATCTAAAAGTAAAGAATTAGAAATGTTGAGTGATCTAGTAATGTTTTGTCAGAAACTTTAAATGGGAAATCTTTGTCAGAGGAATAAAAGAAGGTAATTACAAGCCACTTAAATATAGACCAAAGGCACAAAGATAGTGACCAGGTAAGAGAACAGTGAATAGTCTGGTGTGGCTTAAGAGCAGCAGAGGCAAAGAAAAAAAAAATTAGAAAAGCAAGACATTAGGAAACAGTGTCAGACTTTATTTTTGGGGGCTCCAAAATCACTGCAGATGGTGATTGCAGCCATGAAATTAAAAGACACTTACTCCTTGGAAGAAAAGTTATGTACAACCTAGATAGTATATTCAAAAGCAGAGACATCACTTTGCCAACAAAGGTCCGTCTAGTCAAGGCTATGGTTTTTCCTGTGGTCATGTATGGATGTGAGAGTTGGACTGTGAAGAAGGCTGAGTGCTGAAGAATTGATGCTTTTGAACTGTGGTGTTGGAGAAGACTCTTGAGAGTCCTTTGGACTGCAGGGAGATCCAACCAGTCCATTCTGAAGGAGATCAGCCCTGGGATTTCTTTGGAAGGAATGATGCTAAAGCTGAAACTCCAGTACTTTGGCCACCTCATGCAAAGAGCTGACTCATTGGAAAAGACTCTGATGCTGGGAGGGATTGGGGGCAGGAGGAGAAGGGGACAACAGAGGGTGAGATGGCTGGATGGCATCACTGACTCGATGGACGTGAGTCTGGGTGAACTCCGGGCGTTGGTGATGGACAGGGAGGCCTGGCGTGCTGTGATTTATGGGGTCGCAAAGAGTCGGACATGACTGAGCAACTGAACTGAGGCTGGAAAGAAAATTCAGTGTGACAGGATCACGAAAATTTGTGTATGTTCAAGTTCATGTTCCGAAAAGGATATAGTTTTGTGTAATGATCCAGGGTAGTGTGGTCAAATAGAAATGGGTTCAAATCCTGGCAGTTCAATTTTCTATTTATGTGCTTTTAGGGCAATTTAACTTTTTCTAGCCTCAGCTTTCTCATTTGCAAAAATGGAAATAATTATACATTTCTACAGGTTATCATAGGAATCATGATAACATTAGCTATCATTACTTGAGATCTACACAAGTAACTCTCCTTCAACAATGCTTCTCTCTATTCCTTATCTCAACACAGTC
Source organism: Bubalus bubalis (assembly GCF_019923935.1). Taxonomy (NCBI): domain Eukaryota; kingdom Metazoa; phylum Chordata; class Mammalia; order Artiodactyla; family Bovidae; genus Bubalus; species Bubalus bubalis. The sequence continues at coordinate 51,655,473 of NC_059165.1, read as the reverse complement.
AGGTTGTCTGTTTTCAGAGATATAAATTCCTAGCTAGCAATAAATTTGTCAAGATAATAAATGATACAGATAATACATTTCTTGAGATAATAAAAGTATGATAAATGAAACCAATTCCACTGTACTAATATCTCCAAATTATGACCTCCTACTTGACCATTTTTTCCCTACATCTAGTAAAATGAAATAATGGAAGTAAAGTGCCTATGACCTTCAACTGCTTATAACAGGAACACAAGAAATAATGATTCTCTTCTCAATGAAAACACTACAGTTATTTCAGATTGTTGAGTACAGGAATGATCAGACCCATTCTGTTATGGAATATCAGTCTACAGTGATACTTAAAATGAATTACCTGTGAGAATAGTTGTACAGAAGTGACATTTAGGGATCTGCCGAAGTAGTAGAGTCAAGAAATAAGAATAGAGAGTGAAGTGATGGAATGGGAGAAGGGAGGAGAAAAGAGTATACATTTCAGAAGGAATAAAAAACAAAACATACAGCTGCAACTGGTCACTAGAACAGATATGTTTCACTATGACAGGTACCATATTGCCTGTGTACTTCAGCATCTTGCTGTATGACATTTAGTATGTATTCAATAATCATTTGTTAATGAAAGAACATATATTAGTATTAGATATGGAGGGTGAAGGAGAGAGAGGACTCAGGAATGCCTAGTACAATATAAAGCTGTGCCAATCACGTATTTAGAATTTGGGTAAATCAGAAGAGAAAACTACAAAACCAAAACTAAAAATACTTATTTTACAAAATTTTAGCTTAAAAAATAAGTGGATAAAACACATTCTTATATCTTAGTTATCTTCTTTAAAAATTCCACTCCTAGTTTCTATTCTACAAATTTATATTATCCATGTAAGAAATGATACATTTATTAGGGTTTTCATCAAATCAGTGTTTGTAATATTAAGAGAGGAAAATAAACCAACTACTCATTGCTAAGAGACTGGTTAAATAAATTACGGTAAATGTGACAAATGAGAAAGTGCAGTCACTAAGGAGAAATAAAGAAGTTGCTTTGGAAGCACTGATGCAGAGATTGCCTTACTGTGCTGTCAGGGAGAAAATGAGTAGACCAGCATATATGGTATGCTACCAACTGTGTGGGAAAATATATTCAAATATGATTGTAAACATACAAGGTATCTCTGGAATGATACAGAAAACCCTGGGAAATGTAACTGTGTCCTAGGTAAGGATATGAGGGGACTGGAACAAGAAAGGAAGGAAAAGTTACTCTAAACTGTTTGCACTTTTGAATTTTTAGAATTTGATGCAATTTGCTTGTATGACCTACTAAAAAAACTAAACATAATTAACAAAAAAAAACCCCAGATTGACCAATTAATTTTATCCATTTCATCCACATCTCTATTCTCGATTTCTATTTGAAGTTAGTGCCTGTTAATGAACAACATTTCTTAGAATTCATGCATAAACCCATCTCTCTGTCAAAAATATTTTTCTTATCCATTTTTCAGGCTATGGCCTATACTTCTTATATGTCACCTCCTCCAGGAAGGAGATATGATACTCTACTCCTTGCTATATTTCCTCTGGGAAAGATATCTTTCCTCTGTCTAATTACTTCTTACATTATAGTACTGATCATTCTACTATAAATTCCTATTTGCTTAGTTGTACCCACTATTAAGCAGACCCCTGTCAGCCTCTTGAGGGCAGAATCATACATGCATTGTTCAGAGTTCTTATCTCTAGATTTTACTATAGTTCTGGCATAGTAATGGACTCTCAATATATTTTTTGGTACATTGAATGAACAGCTAGATTATACCCACAGACCTCACCTCAGGTTACACCACAGTTGAATAAACCATGTTGTTGCTGCTGCTGCTGCTAAGTCACTTCAGTTGTGTCCGACTCTGTGTGACCCCATAGACGGCAGCCCACCAGGCTCCTCCGTCCCTGGGATTCTCCAGGCAAGAACACTGGAGTGGGTTGCCATTTCCCTCTCCAATGCAGGGAAGTGAAAAGTAAAAGTGAAGTTGCTCAGTCGTGTCTGACTCTTAGCGACCCCACGGACTGCAGCCTACCAGGCTCCTCCATCCATGGGATTTTCCAGGCAAGAGTACTGGAGTGGGGTGCCATTGCCTTCTCCATAAACCATGTTACTAACTGCTAAACTCCTATGCCTGAGTTAGGACCTTAACCACTATCAATGTAGAATACCACAGCATACTCAATAAAAAACAATTTATGAGGCATTTGATTTTTAGTTAAATCTAAAGACACACTTATGGTGTATACTCATGGAAATACAAAGCAGGACCAGTTGCAAATGCAAGTGAAATCCTACTATACTTTCCAAAGGTTTGGAAGTTCCCTGAAGAAGGGAAATGACTGCCTTTGAGACAGTAACAAGGGGGAAAGAAGATGACTACAGAAAACATTATGGAGATGGGAGAAAGGATGTGGAAGGAGGGCTCATGCCTGATAGCTTTTGTCTGGAAAGTTGATGACGGCATCTTCTGTACAGTGAGGTTCAGTATGTGTGTTCCGTGATGTGCTGAAAGCTTTCAGTTCAGTTGCTCAGTCGTATCCAACTCTTTGTGACGCCATGAACCACAGCACACCAGGCCTCCCTGTCCATCACCAGCTCCCAGAGTCCACCCAAACCCATGTCCATTGAGTTGGTGATGCCATCCAACCACCTCATCCTCTGTTGTCCCCTACTCCTCCTGCCCTCAATCTTTCCCAGCATCAGGGTCTTTTCAAATGAGTCAGCTCTTCGCATCAGGTGGCCAGAGTATTGGAGTTTCAGCTTCAGCATCAGTCCTTCCAATGAACACCCAGGACTGATCTCCTTTAGGATGGACTGGTTGGATCTCCTTGCAGCCCAAGGGACTCTCACGAGTCTTCTCCAGCACTATAGTTCAAAAGCATCAATTCTTCAGTGCTCACTTTTCTTTATAGTCCAACTCTCACATCCTTACAACAGGCATTAAGTAGAGGCTGTCTGATTAATTGAAAGTGAAAGTCACTCAGTTGTGTCCAACTCTTTGTGACCCCTCTTGGAATTCTCCAAGCTAGAATACTGGAATGGGTAGCCTTTCCATTCTCCAGGGGATCCTCACAACCTAGGGATAGAACCCAGGTCTTCCACATTGTAGGTAGATTCTTTACCAGCTTAGCCACCAGGGAAGCATTTGATTAATTAGTAATCCATTAAATCAGGACTTTGGAGTAATCTGAAAAGTGTTAGTTGCTCAGTCATGTCCGACTCTTTGTGATCCTATGGACTGTAGCCCACCAGGCTCCTCTGTCCATGGGATTCTCACGGCAAGAATACTGGAGTAGACTGCCATTCCTTTCTCTAGGGATATTCTCAACCCAGGGATTGAACCTGGGTCTCCTACATTGCAGGCAGGTTCACCATCTGAGCCACCAGGGAAGCTCAGGATAATCTGAAGGCCCAGTTCAAATAATTCAGACTCTGATTTCGAAAAGGGGCAAGATAGCTTGACACCATTATTTTTGGAAACCATGTAATAAAGTCAAGAAAAAAAATAATCAAATAATCAGGTTATTAGACATAGTGGGAAGACTCCAGCTTGGGGTTTGGTTTTAAAAGAGCAAAGAGGCATTAAATGCATGCTATATCTTGGGATGAATACTATTGATTTTATATTCTTAAATATAAACAACTTTGTTTTTGTGCTTATGGTTATCATTCCAGTATCTTCAACCCAGCCTTTGAAGACTGGAAGTGTTTTTAAACTAGGAGACAGTCCAGAACCTGCACTTATTCTAGAGAGAGAAAATGAAGCTAATCAGCAAGGAGGACAAAAAGAATTTAAAAGGGAAACAGGAAGCAACACCCAAGGAAAACCAGGGCCACTCATTCTGCAAAGAGAACCAAGGTATTCTAATCAGCCAGGAAAACCAGAAATTTTTAAACAGAAAGAGAGGCCAGGAGTCTTCAATCAGCCTGGGAGTCTGCAAGGGAATTCAGGACAATCTAACCAAAAAGGGAATCCAAAAGCTTCTAATGAGCAAGGAAAACCAGGATCTTTTAGCCAGCAAGGGAAGCCAGGGTCATCTAGCCAGCAAGGAGAGCCAGGATCAACTAGCCAGCAAGGAGAGCCAGGGTCATCTAGCCAGCAAGGGAAGCCAGGGTCATCTAGCCAGCCAGGGAAGCCAGGGTCAAATAGCCAGCCAGGGAAGCCAGGGTCATCTAGCCAGCCAGGGAAGCCAGGGTCATCTAGCCATCAAGGAGAGCCAGGGTCAACTAGCCAGCCAGGGAAGCCAGGGTCATCTATCCAGCCAGGGAAGCCAGGGTCATCTATCCAGCCAGGGAAGCCAGGGTCATCTATCCAGCCAGGGAAGCCAGGGTCATCTATCCAGCCAGGGAAGCCAGGGTCATCTAGCCAGCAAGGAGAGCCAGGGTCTACTAGCCAGCAAGGGAGTCCCGGATCATCTAGCCAAAAAGGAAAGCCAAGATTGTCTAGGCAACAGGGAAAATCACAGTCTTTTTATAATCAAGAAGAAGGAAAAACTGGAGTCAACCCTTTGAATGACAATACAATGGAGATTCAGGTTAGTGTTAATTTGTCTTTTTTTCCCTCAGTCAACTTACTTCAGTCATTCTATTTTCCAGTTAAAAGAATACACTGTACTAATGACAAACAGTTGGTGACAACACTGATTTAACAAAATGAGAGGAACTGGAGGTGGTGGCTTTCCTATACACCTACAATCAGTGGTGTGTCATGCTCTTCCAGTCTGTCTCATTGTCTTCTACTGTTTCCACTCAAGCCTTTCCACCTATACTGAACTAGCTCAGACCCTCAATAACCGAGTCCCTGTCCCCACCAGAATTAACTTTCATGTCTATTTTCATCTCACCCATAATATACAAACCACTTACACAGTATTCCACTTACACAGTATTTCTGAGTCACAAGTCTAATCTATCACTTTCCTACTAAAAATTCTTCAGTGACACACCACACTACCTAGACAATAAAACCCAAACGCATGAGCACAGCATGTAAGATTTTCTCATGATTAGACCCCAAGCCCAAGATTAAACATGACTGGATACTTCACATCACTCTTGCTCACACACCAGCCACATTGTACAGAATCCTGTAGTTTTCCAAAAATGTATTCTTGATACTAACGATATCTCTATTATAGAATGGACATTGTTCTTTACAATTGGTTTTTATTCAATTAGAGCATTAACTTCTTAAAGTGCCATTTTAATTTCATTTATTTATTTGGTCATGTGGCTTGCAGGATTTTAGTTACCCAACCAGGGATCAAACCCATGCCCCCTTCAGTGGGAGCCCAGAGTCCTAACCACTGGACTGCCAGAGAATTTCCAAAGTGCCATTTCTTTTCAAACTTGTATTCCCAGATCCTAAAACAGGATAGGCATATAATAATTTCTCTTGAACTATTTGTCAGATGAGGAAATGAGTGGCTTGTATTCGAGAGGCATCATTGCAAACAGGTACATAGCCATGTCTCCCATATTCCCTTCTAAGTCCTGCTATGCTCTGCCTTTCCTTGCCAGTCTCTTTCCCAACAGCCAGCTTTCTAATTCCATTCAGCAATTACTTTGGACACTCCACTTAGTAGATTCAAAACTGTAGAACACTTCCTCCACCTTGTTATCTTAATGGAAACCATTTTTCACCTCATAACGTGTCATTCATCAATACCCTCTCAAGTAAAAGCAGCCTAACGCGCCTTGTCCTTATGCCTCTTCTACCATGTAGTAGTAATCTCCCAGGAACATCCCTGCTGTCCAGACCTTAATGCTATCACCTGCAGGTTTCTGAATCATCACTTAGTCTTTCTCAATTTTATATTCTTTTCTAAAATGGGGGAGATAACCCTGTCCAATTCACAGAGTAGGTGTGAATGAAAATAACAGATGTTATGAAACATGAATAGCAAACTTCTGTCATTTCCAATGGTTTAGAGTTATCTGCCATCTTCCTTGGCTCTAGGAAGTCTAACCTCCCTATTGGAGGCACTCACCATTCCATTTAGTGCCTCTGCTCTCATCCACTAGTCATAGCTTCTTTATGTTCATAGCCTTCTGCCATCCTGTAACGTGATTCTGAGATATGCTTCAGGTACTACTATAGTTAACTGAACCTTCATAATCCTACCTCCTGACTCATTTTCTTTTTTGAAAAAAGAAAGGTTCAAAAAGTAATGACCATATGTGTTTTGTATTTGCCAGTTTATGTGCAAAGCATTCAAGTGAGGTAGTCTGAGATACATACTAAGAGCAGAGGTTCTGGAATCGGATAACTCAGAGTTTCAATCCCAGATTGGGTAGTTGGTCCAGATATGATTTTGTGCTTGTCACTTAAATGCACTGTCCTCCTGGAAAAAAATAAACTCTTCTTTCATACTGTTGCACAGATTACATTAAAATGTAAAGGGTCAACAAAATAATTGATTGAGTACAATGCTTAATCAGTAGTTCATGAGTAATAAATACATGTTTTATTATAATAACATAATTAGAGTATCCTATATTAGGTAAAAACCTAATGGTCTTTCACATTACTAAAGACTGGCCATACTAGCAACAAGAACCCAACCGGAAAAACAAAATGTCAGCCTAACTATGAACCAGTCTGTGGTTCTGATGGGAAAACTTATGGCAACCACTGTGCATTTAATGAAGCAAAAATGTAAGAGGACTTTAGGTTTGTTGTAGTAGGAAGTACTATTCTGATCCAAAGGGACTAAACGGGTATTTTTCATTATATCTCCCATAGTTCTCTCTCAATAGCACTTTGGATGTCTGTCCAAAGGAAACATAAAAGAACACTTACCCTTGAACAGTAAAGTCACTCATTTCCTGAGAGAATGTGATACATTCAGCTTTGTAAATAGGTTCAAGCTTATTACTGAGTCATTCATTTACCAAATATTCATTAAACATCTGCTATGTACCAGGCATTGTTCGAGGCACTAAGATGGTGAGCAAAATACAGAATCTCTTGCTTCCATGGAGCCTTCATTTTTGCAAGGAAAGGCAGAAGACAAAATATATTAGGGGGCAAAGAGGATAATGAATCTCATAGATTACTAAGTGATGACTACTAAAATATACTTTAAATTTAAATAATATTAAATGTTGGATTTGGTAAGCCAAGCCAAATTTTAAGAGTTACAATCTATAAGAAATAAGATGACAAGGCCATTTAAAATTAGAATGTGTGGCTAAAAGATAGTTCAGCTTTCAAAATTAATGAATATATCTCTGAATGAAAGGAATAAAGTAAAAATTATATGTCCTGTGTTTTGGACAGTTCCAGAATTTATTAAGGTTAATGTTAATGTAAATATTAAAGGTAAGTGTCCTCTATAGCTATAAAATATAAATTGGAAGGCAGCCTGGACACCTTCTCATTTTATAGATAAGGCACCTGGCCCAGGGACAGGAAAAGACTGCCACAGAGTATACAAATTCTCAGAATGTTCCATGTTAAACAGGCTAGCCACAGCCTGGCCTGCCTTTCCCATTTGTCTCTGTATGGTGATGCCACAATTACTTGGTCCTTGATTGCTCTCATTATCTTGTTTTCAGGTTGAGTAATGGAAAACTGAGTCTGAACCATGAGGGGATGTGTTAAGCATTTATTACAACTAATTACCTGGAACCTCAAAATCCACTTTGAATTCTCTCTAAACAATGGATTTCCCTGGGAGTTCTACTGAGGCCAGCAGGAGTCTTATATATACAATGGATCTTACATTATTCTCTAGATCTTTCCACTGCAAATAAAGTCGGTTCCACAGATGCTTCCAATTTCTGGGATTGTTTATTTTCTAGACTTTCCCAAACCTTGCGTCTATGATCCACCTGTTCCCAAAGTGCCAAAATGGCTAAGACTTTAGGACCAGCAACTTCAGCAGCAATTTGCAAATCCTAATTAGTATAAAAATCTCAGGATTGCATGTAAAAAATAAAGATTTCCCAGTTGAGAAATACTGGTGCTGTAGGTCTCTGCTGCTGCTGCTGCTGCTGCTAAGTTGCGTCAGTCGTGTCTGACTCTGTGCGACCCCACAGACGGCAGCCCACCAGGCTCCCCTGTCCCTGGGATTCTCCAGGCAAGAACACTGGAGTGGGTTGCCATTTCCTTCTCCAATGCATGAAAGTGAAAAGTGAAAGTGAAGTCGCTCAGTTGTGTCCGACTCCTAGCGACCCCATGGACTGCAGCCAATCAGGCCCTTCCGTCCACGGGATTTTCCAGGCAAGAGTACTGGAGTGGGGTGCCATTGCCTTCTCCGAGGTCTCTGCTAGAGCTCAAGAAAGTGAAGCCTGAAACCACATTCCAGGTGTTTCTAATAAAGGTGGTCTCTGGATACTTGATGTAAAGCTGATTCAAGATTTCTTAAGGATGCAATGATTGGCTTCAGAGGGTCTATGGAAATAATATGCAAAATAAATTCTCTGGAAACTTTTTTTGTAAGAAAGTATCCAAACCTTTTGTTAATTTTTTTTTTTTTTTTTGCCACTCCTTGTGGCTTCTGGGATCTTAGTTCCCCAACAACCAGGGATCAAACCTGGACCTGGGGCAGTGGAAGCGCTTAGTCCTAACCACTGGACTGCCAGGGAATTCCCGCATTAGATTCTTAAAGGGATATGTGAGCACAACTAGAGTTTAAAACCACTGATCTACAGACCTGAAACATAGAAATTTATTGTATTTATCTGAAGTTGTGTTTGACGTCTGGCATCATCCCAAAACAGAATGCTTAGAAGGAATTTCACCAGGATGTTAATCATATTGGTTAGCAAGATGGGGCCCAAGAAAGGGAATAAGACCCAACACGATGTTGGGATCAGAGCTGGTGAAAAGAATAGTTTAATGAAAATGAAGTCAGAGAGCTTGCACAAGATCTGTAGGTCAGTGATAACTACAGGTTCTTTTATATCCACAGGAGCCCTATTCAACAGTAAGGAATTCAGATGGCAATCTATATCTGGAATATATGGGTAGAACCCAACAAACATAGCAGAATACAGACAATGGAATAAGGCACGTGGTCCAGATGAAAATGTAGAGGGAAGCTGTGGTATCAGACAGGATAAGTGGTTAAATCTAAGGAGAGAGAAACATAATGTGTCATGGTCTGGGAAAGTGAGGGGAAAGAAAAAAAGATGCAGAAAGCTATCACTGAGGGATATGTGAGTCATTAAGAGGCCTACCAAGGGCACTCAATTCTGCGTATCTAATTGGCAATGAACAAACTTCAGAGATCAACTGTGGAATCCCCTCATACATGATTCAACTAGAAACTCAATCCCAAATTCAAATGGATAGAATCTAAGCAAACTCTTATCTTGGATTTTTCCTAGTACTCCAGGATGTTTCCTTGTGATTCTGTTTAATGGAAGATTAAACAGAGGGGATGACTGAGCCCAGTGCAAAATGCCTCATATTGTGGAACTAAATAAATAATTTTGAAATTAATATACACTTATATACAGAATAGAATTTAATGCTGGAAAATACCTCAGGACTTAATTACCATTAAGGTTAAATAAGTTAGTTTAGTTTTATTTGCCTCTGCCTCACAAACAAAACAATTCATACTGAACACAGACCTCAGACACGATGATGCCACTGCATAGAGAGAACTTGTAACTTTTTCTTAAATACTTAAGGATAAAAGATGTAATGAAGTTCTATAGCTACCCAGATTTGTTTTGCACACATGCACAAATAAATTATTTCTGTATTTTTACTATCAGAATTATCTCAGGAAAATGTTCTGTGGCAGAAGCTACCACTGAGTATGCTCACAACAATTAGTCTGTAATATTAAAGAGGCATTTAATAATCACATGAAAAGACATTAATGCAATCTTTTAAATATACAGTGAGCATCTTGAGGGAGAAACTTTTAGACTTTTTTTGTACACAGAAGGGACTTAGGAAATTTGTTTTAATGAATGAATCATTGAACAATCAATGCAGAAGACCAGTGAAACAGGTGCTGTTGACTTCTCTCCTTAATTGCCTACATCTTAGTGCAAGCTACTATTCATTGTCTCCTCCTGAAACACTGCAAGATCTCCTTAAATGGTTTGTGTCCTTTTACTTTCCGTCTTTTTAATTCATTCCTCATAGAGCAGCAAGAGTGATCTGTTTGAAATATGCATTTTATGATGTACTACTGCTATCCTAGCTTACAACCCTTGGGTCCCTAAAATATAGGACAACCTTCATATTCTACCCCTGATCCACAGGATTATCATCGTCCTGATAGCTAGTTTGACTATAGCCACTTTTGATCATTCAAAAGAGTTAGAAATCCTTTTCTAAAAACACTGCACATTCTTTTCCTTATCATCAATACCCTTAATCCTTATCAGCTCATGAGACTAGCAAGTCCCTGGCTCCTTGCTATCTGTTAAAAGTCATTGTCTGCCTGGACTCCTCTAACTTTTTCTGTCCTAGCCACAGAGATGTTCCCACTATCTTACCACTTCCACTAATTCCTTACAAATCAGGACCTGTGAATTTTCTTAGTCCTTCTGCAACACTGGAGATAAGAACTTCTTGAAATCTATTCTCCTACCATCAGTCAGTTCAGTCACTCAGTCATGTCCGACTCTTTGTGACCCCATGGACTGCAGCACGCCAGGACTCCCTGTCCATCACTAACTCCCAGAGTTTACTTAAACTCATGTCCATTAAATCAGTGATGCCATCCAACCATCTCATCCTCTGTCATCCCCTTCTCCTCCTGCCTTCAATCTTTCCCAGCATCAGGGTCTTTTCAAATGAGTCAGTTCTTTGCATCAGGTGGCCAAAGTATAGGAGTTTTAGTTTCAACATCAGTCCTTCCAAAGAACATTCAGGACTGCTCTCCTTTAGGAGGAACTGGTTGGATCTCCTTGCAGTCCAAGGGACTCTCAAGAGTCTTCTCCAACACCACAGTTCAAAAGCAGCAATTCTTTGGCACTCAGCTTTCTTTATAGTCCAACTCTCACACCCATACATGACTACTGAGCCTTGACTAGACGAACCTTTGTTGGCAAAGTAATGTCTCTGCTTTTTAACATGCTATCTAGGTTGGTCATAACTTTTTTCCCAAAGAGTAAGCGTCTTTTTATTTCATGGCTGCAGTCACCATCTGCAGTGATTTTGGAGCCCAAGAAAATGAAGTCTGCCACTGTTTCCACTATTTTCTATGAAGTGATGGGACCAGATGCCATGATCTTAGTTTTCTGAAGGTTGAGTTTTAAGCCAACTTTTTCACTCTCCTCTTTCACTTTCATCAAGAGGCTCTGTAGTTCTTCATTTTCTGCAAAAAGGGTGGTGTCATCCTGCATACATGAGGTTACTGATATTTCTCCCAGCAATCTTAATTTCCCAGTTTGAGAAAGGAGTATTTAAAGACTGTATATTGTCACCCTGCTTATTTAACTTATATGCAGAGTACATCATGAGAAACACTGGGCTGGATGAAGCACAAGCTGGAATAAAGATTTCTTCCAACAGGCAATGGAAAAATTAAATCTTTCTGAGCATGAGTGAAATGAGTAGATTTCCATTAATATGGATGCTTAAACTAATTAACACTTACATAGCACTAAAGGCATCTTGTTAATATTTCCAAAGAATAATTTTCTTCTTGCATTGAAAAAGCCCAGCTTATCTTAGGTAAATAAAGCAAGCTGCAGAAAAGTTTATGCTTCTATTAAATACAAAACCTCTGGTTCACAGTAGTAAAAAATGGCTGGAATGGGGTTCCAGAGATATTTCTACCTCTCATTCTGTTACCCCCAACTGTAGCCACGTATTTAGCTTGGATACTTTTAAAGATCAATGCCCAAGGTCTAAGGCAGAGCACCTGAATCACGATCTGAGAAGGAGGCCAGGTGCTGTTTATTAAATAAACTCCTCAGGTGATCATCATATCTATCAGCTGTTTTTACTAGCAAGGTTCTAGACTTTCCTTATTTTGAAGGCCTTGATAGTCTTGTATAGCACTGGTCAGCTATTTTGTAGAATGTTTCTCATTTGAGATTTGTGAGGTATTTTTCTCAAGAATAGATTGTGATTATAAATTATTTGAGAAAATGTACAAAAACTCTGAGCTGACTTTACAATGCTGACCAGGTAATTCACTACCCTGAGTCCTAATCTCCTTATCTGCGAAATAGAACCAGCTGTCCCATAAGTGTCTTTATTTTTTGTTTTCTGGAACACTTTTTTTTCTTAACTGAAGTATGGTTGATGTATAATATATATATGTTAAAACTGTGAATATGGTGTTTCACAATTTTTAAAGTTTATACTTCATTTATTATAAAATAATGACTGTACTCTCTGTTTTACAGTATATCCTTACAGATTTTTAGAAAAATTTTCATGTATTTTTAATAGGAGGTAGATTATTTTATACATAATAGGTTGTATTAATACCTCTTAATCTTCTACCTCTATCTTGCCCCCCTTCTTTCTCCCCACTGGTAACCATTAGTTTGTTCTCTATATCTGTGAGTCTGATTTTTTTCTTGCTATATTCACTAGTTTGTTGTAGTTTTCAGATTCCACATACAAGTGCTATCATACAATATTTGACTTTCTCTGTCTGACATTTCATTTAGCATAATACCATCCAAGTCCATCCCTGTTCTTGCAAATGGCAACATTATATTCTTTTAACAGCTGAATACTACTCCGTTAGGTATATAAACAGGACTAGGGTTCATAGAGACTTCACTGGAAAAGGGAGTACACAAGATTGCACAGACTCTGGCTCAGGGCAAAAGTAGTGACTTGACCAGGAGCCTGGCCTGGACCCACCTGCTGGTCTTGGAGAGTCTCCCGGAGAGGCTGACGGAGAGAGTAGGGAGCTGCAGCTCAGCCTGGGGACGGAGACAGTGGCAGCAGCCATTCTTGGGAGCTACAGCTCTGGTAGGAGCCACTGCAGAATCCTCCCTTCACTTTATTACTGCCAAGACCTGGCCCCACCCAACAGCCCGCAGGCACCAGTGCTGAGATGTCTCAGGCAAGCAACTAACTGGATGTGAATACAGTCCCACCCTTCAGCAGATCCACTGCAGAAAGAATTTCTGAGCCCACAGAGCCCTCTGGACACAGCGCTCTGCCCACCTGAGAGCCAGGACTCAGCTCTATTTACCAGTGCACAGGAGTAGTCCCAGAATCTCCTGGGCCCTGGCCCTGCCCTGCAGGAAGCCGGCCCATGCCTCTGGAGCAGCCTCACCCTCCAGGGGGCAGACACCACCACAATCCCATAGCCTGCAGACCGGCCTGCCCACAGAAAGTCAGACCCTGCCCTGGAACCAGCTGGGCCCTGGTCCTGCCCAACTGCAGTTCAACACAAGCTTCAGGATACCCCAGACCCCAAGTCCAACTATGTCAGGAACCAGCCCTCTACTACCAGGCACTGACACTGGTTCTGGGACCCCTGGGTCCTGCGACCAGACTCTAGGACTCACCTCTGCCTGCCAATCATCCAGCATTAACCCCAGGACCTGGCTTCACCCACCAGTAGGCGAGCAACAGTCCCGGAGTCTTCAGGACCCCAGGGCCCTCTTGTTACCCGGCTCCTGCACAAGGCTGGGCCTGGGGCCAGCCCTGCCTACAGACCCGCCCACACAGTCAACTTGCGGTAACAGAAGGCCCACCCCGCCCTCAGAGGGAAGCCCTAGAGCACAAGGCCTGGGTGAGGAGAGGGGTGTGTGCTGCTGGGATGCCTAGGACTTCTCCCGCACAAAGCCAATTCTCCAAGGTCAGGAAGCCTATAAGATACATAAAAATACAAACAAAATGAGCGATCAAAGAGCATTTTCATTAGTGATTTTTTAGACCGTTGTGCTTTTGTGGTCCTTTAAATATAAAGTAAGTATGAGAAACATGGCTTCAACGCAATAGTGAGGTTGTTTTGTTGTTTCTTGGTCACTGTGTGCAGCTTGTGGGATCTTAGTTCCCCGGCCAGGGATTGATTCTGGCAGGAAAAACACCAAGTCCTAACCAATGGACCACTGGGGAGTTCTGGGTTTTCTTTCTTAAATCACCCCTTTCCTGGCCCCCAGAAGGTAAACAAAATATACATTTTCTTAACTTTTTCAGTCCAAAGCTATTTCTTTTTATCGAGAAATTTATCAGATTGATTATATTGTTTGCAGCCAAAGATGGAGAAGCTCTATACAGTCAGCAAAAACAAGACCAGGAGCTGACTGTGGCTCAGACCATGAACTCCTTATTGCCAAATTCAGACTTAAATTGAAGAAAGTAGGGAAAACCACTAGACCATTCAGGTATGACCTAAATCAAATCCCTTATGATTATACAGTGGAAGTGAGAAATAGATTTAAGGGCCTAGATCTAATAGATAGAGTGCCTGATGAACTATGGAATGAGGTTCGTGACATTGTACAGGACACAGGGATCAAGGCCATTCCCATAGAAAAGAAATGCAAAAAAGCAAAATGGCTGTCTGGGGAGGCCTTACAAATAGCTGTGAAAAGAAGACAAGCAAAAAGCAAAGGAGAAAAGGAAAGATATAAACATCTGAATGCAGAGTTCCAAAGAATAGCAAGAAGAGATAAGAAAGCCTTCTTCAGCGATCAATGCAAAGAAATAGAGGAAAACAACAGAATGGGAAAGACTAGGGATCTCTTCAAGAAAATCAGAGACACCAAAGGAACATTTCATGCAAAGATGAGCTCGATAAAGGACAGAAATGGTATGGACCTAACAGAAGCAGAAGATATTAAGAAGAGATGGCAAGAATACATAGAAGAACTGTACAAAAAAGATCTTCAGGAACCAGATAATCACGATGGTGTGATCACTGGTCTAGAGCCAGACATCCTGGAATGTGAAGTCAAGTGGGCCTTAGAAAGCATCACTATGAACAAAGCTAGTGGAGGTAATGGAATTCCAGTTGAACTATTCCAAATCCTGAAAGATGATGCTGTGAAAGTGCTGCACTCAATATGCCAGCAAATTTGGAAAACTCAGCAGTGGCCACAGGACTGCAAAAGGTCAGTTTTCATTCCAATCCCAAAGAAA
Organism: Bubalus bubalis; assembly: GCF_019923935.1. Lineage (NCBI taxonomy): Eukaryota > Metazoa > Chordata > Mammalia > Artiodactyla > Bovidae > Bubalus > Bubalus bubalis. The sequence goes on along the minus strand of NC_059165.1, from coordinate 51,640,390 downwards.
GGCAATTCCAAAGAATGCTTAAACTACCGCACAATTGCACTCATCTCACACGCTAGTAAAGTAATGCTCAAAATTCTCCAAGCCAGGCTTCAGCAATACGTGAACCGTGAACTTCCTGATGTTCAAGCTGGTTTTAGAAAAGGTAGAAGAACCAGAGATCAAATTGCCAACATCTGCTGGATCATAGAAAAAGCAAGAGAGTTCCAGAAAAACATCTATTTGTGCTTTATTGACTATGCCAAAGCCTTTGACTGTGTGGATCACAATAAACTGTGGACAATTCTGAAACAGATGGGAATACCAGACCACCTGATCTGCCTCTTGAGAAATTTGTATGCAGATCAGGAAGCAACAGTTAGAACTGGACATGGAACAACAGACTGGTTCCAAATAGGAAAAGGAGCTTGTCAAGGCTGTATATTGTCACCCTGCTTATTTAACTTATATGCAGAGTACATCATGAGAAACGCTGGACTGGAAGAAACACAAACTGGAATCAAGATTGCCCGGAGAAATATCAATAACCTCAGATATGCAGATGACACCACCCTTATGGCAGAAAGTGAAGAGGAACTAAAAAGCCTCTTGATGAAAGTGAAAGTGGAGTGTGAAAAAGTTGGCTTAAAGCTCAACATTCAGAAAACGAAGATCATGGCATCTGGTCCCACCACTTCATTGGAAATAGATGGGGAAACAGTGGAAACAGTGTCAGACTTTATTTTTCTGGGCTTCAAAATCACTAGAGATGGTGACTGCAGCCATGAAATTAAAAGACGCTTACTCCTTGGAAGGAAAGTTATGACCAACCTGGATAGCATATTCAAAACAGAGACATTACTTTTCCAACAAAGGTTCGTCTAGTCAAGGCTATGGTTTTTCCTGTGGTCATGTATGGATGTGAGAGTTGGACTGTGAAGAAGGCTGAGCACTGAAGAATTGATGCTTTTGAACTGTGGTGTTGGAGAAGACTGTTGAGAATCCCTTGGACTGCAAGGAGATCCAACCAGTCCATTCTGAAGGAGATCAGCCCTGGGATTTCTTTGGAAGGAATGATACTAAAGCTGAAGCTCCAGTACTTTGGCCACCTCATTCGAAGAGTTGACTCATTGGAAAAGACTCTGATGCTGGGAGGTATTGGGGGCAGGAGGAGAAGGGGATGACAGAGGATGAGATGGCTGGATGGCATCACTGACTCGATGGATGTGAGTCTGAGTGAACTCCGGGAGTTGGTGATGGACAGGGAGGCCTGGCGTGCTTCGATTCATGGGGTAGCAAAGAGTCAGACACGACTGAGCGACTGATCTGATCTGATTATCTCTCCTGTATTAGTGTATGTATATATACATATAATTTTTTTTCCTTCTACTTAAACTGCTTTTAACCTTTATTTTTCCAGCCTCAATGTCCTCTATCAGCCAGTGATTCTGAATTTCCACAGATCTCTGTCTTAGCATGTAATTATATATATATATATATATATATATATATATATGTACATACACTACACTCTATGGGTAATGATCTCATCAACTATAGCAGACAATTCAATTACATCCATAAAGAATACTCATACACTAAAAAAAATTTTTTTTCACTCATATATTTTTATCTGTGTCCAGAATTCTTGCCTGGAAAATCCCACGGGCGGAGGAGCCTGGTAGGCTCCAGTCCATGGGGTCGCTAAGAGTCGGACATGACTGAGCGACTTCACTTTCACTTTTCACTTTCATGCATTGGAGAAGGAAATGGCAACCCACTCCATTGTTCTTGCCTGGAGAATCCCAGGGACGGGCGAGCCTGGTGGGCTGCTGTCTATGGGGTCGCATAGAGTCAGACACAACTGAAGCGACTTAGCAGTAGCAGCAGCAGAATTTTTAAAACATATATTCACTGACCTATGATATTTGCACTTGGCTGTATCAACTTCAAAACATTGTTTTGAATATTTTAAAGTCAGAATGTCAAAACTTAACTAATATCCTTCTCCTGCTCCACTGCAATGTGCTTCATTTACCAGGTTTAAAAATCATTGGGTGGTACAACCACACAGCTGATTACACATCAGAAATTCTGACTCTCCTTGATGCAGCCTCTTGTCCACCTCACCAACAGTGTTGTCTCTCAAAGTCAATTATTATGTCTCTTTCAGTTCAGTTCAGTTCAGTCACTCAGTCGTGTTTGACTCTTTGTGACCCCATGAATTGCAGCAAGCCAGGCCTCCCTGTCCATCACCAACTCCCGGAGTTCACTCAGACTCATGTCCATCAAGTCAGTGATGCCATCCAGCCATCTCATCCTCTGTTGTCCCCTTCTCCTCCTGCCGCCAATCCCTCCCAGCATCAGAGTCTTTTCCAATGAGTCAACTCTTCACATGAGGTGGCCAAAGTATTGGAGTTTCATCTTTAGCATCAGTCCTTCCAATGAACACCCAGGACTGATCTCCTTTAGGTTGGATCTCCTTGCAGTCCAAGGGACTCTCAAGAGTCTTCTCCAACACCACAGTTCAAAAGCACCAATTCTTTGCGCTCAGCTTTCTTCACAGTCCAACTCTCACATCCATACATGACTAGTGGAAAAACCATAGCCTTGACTAGACGGACCTTTTTTGGCAAAGAAATGTCTCTGCTTTTAAATATGCTATCTAGGTTGGTCATAACTTACCTTCCAAGGAGTAAGCGTCTTTTAAATTCATGGCTGCAGTCACCATCTACAGTGATTTTGGAGCCCCAAAAAATCAAGTCTGACACTGTTTCCACTGTTTCCCCATCTATTTCCCATGAAGTGATGGGACCAGATACCATGATCTTTAGTATCAACCAAATAAGTATAAGATACTATGTTCTCTTACTCAAGACTATTGCAAAGATTTCCTAAGTATTTTATCTATATCGTTCCAGCCACTTTTTTTATTCTACTGTTATAACCAGAGGAATATTTTTTAGGGGTCAATCTTATCATATCTTTCATAAAGTACTTCTAATACATCTAGGGTCCATGGCAATCCTATGAAGGATTGTGACCACAATCTTTATCGTAACCTTCAAATTCTGTATGTTTTGCTCTTCTTTACTGATCCTCTGTACCTTTTATTATGAGTCTTTTTTTTTTCCTTCCTGCTCTTGACCTTGACCATTATTTACATGGCATACTGTTATACTTACTGACCCTAGGCAAAGAACCCTACTGACTGCTGAACTCAAATCCATCACAGTGGGCCCATCCATACTAGAAAAGGACTCTCTGGATGATTAACTTGTCTCATGAGCTCCATGAAAACTTTCCAAATCTTTCTTACCATTCAGGGTGGTCTAGGACTCCAACCACTCATCCCTCACTCCTTCACCCTGAAGGAGTTTGTGATCTCAAACTCTGACACCCTTTCTGTCTCTCTCCCCATTCCACCCCTCCCCTCCATCCTATATAGGGATTTCCTCTTGCAAAATGTTTGCACTTTTAATCTGTAAATTGTATCTGTTTCTTGGACTTAGAATAATATAGTATGCAAACCCTTCCCTTTCTTAGGTCAGGTCTGAGTCCTGAGTCAGGACTGAGCATACAGGAAGTGTCAAGAGACACTGCACCCCAAAGGGGCGAGGATGTGTGCAAGGACAGGGAGCCCGTGAGGATCAGCTGCTGGAGGAAATGGAGCACAGCCTCTTCACTGTGTCTAAGTTCAAATCCTCCTTATTGAGGAACACTTTGTAGATGTCCTGGGGAGTTTGTGTTCTTTTATTTCTTTTTCTTTCTCTGTAACTCATCTTTCTCTGAAGGAAAAGTGCACAGAACTCTTTGAAGATGGATATTTTTGATGGAGCTACATAATAGTATGCCTTTTATTTTTACTCCATTTTGCAGCAGATTCTATAAGTACTCTTCATAATTCAGGCTCTTATGTTCCTAAACCAGGTGAATCCTTCTAGAGAAAACAGGAAGGAATGTAGGATATTCAAGGTCCTGATCAGTTCTAAGATCTTATGGCTTGAGGATTTTGATCTCTATCTTCAGTCAATGACAGTTAGTGAAGCATATCTTACTTAGTTTACAAATTGTCTTGAGGAAATTTAATGAACATACTTAGCAGGCATGTTTTCACCAAATGGTGTTAGAAGTATTAAATGTGAGCAGTCAAATAATGAACCTGAAAATACCCCACAACTTTACTAAAAGAGTAAACCAAAATGAAACAAAGTGTTTAAATGTAAAAATGAAATTATTTTCTTATAAAAACCTTTTATAAGAGAACATAAAGAAACTATTACTGATCTACAGTTAAATTAAGAGTTCTTAGAGGTTAAACGAAAACATAATTTATTTTAAAAAAAACATATCATAAATTGACTTCATTAAATTTAAAAACTGTGCTCTGGGAAAGACCCTGTTACAAAGATGAAAAGTCCAGTAACAGAGCTGGAGGGAAAGGGTGAAAATCAAGTATCTGAAAGAGATGTGTACCCAGAATATAGGCCTCTGTAAACTCAACAGTAAGAACACAACCAGCCCTGTGTGTGTGTGTCAATGTGCATGCATTTGAAAGGAAAAGAAGCACATGGAAAAGATATTAACCATGAGAAAAATGCAAATTAAAGCCACAGTGAGATACCTCTACTTGCCTATTCAATTGGCAAAAATAAACAATATTAGCAGTAGGTAATCCTGTCAAGGATATGGAAGAATTGGTTTATCATGTATTGCCAGGTGCAGTGTATACATACTTCAAAAATCAGCTTGGCAGATTCTAAAAAATTAAGTATACACTTGCCATATGACTCAAGAATTGTACTCCTAGACATTTACCCTGTACAAAGCAAAACTTAGGTTTATACAAAATCCTGAGCCTGAATCTTCCTAAAAGCATTTTAAAAATAATATCCCCAAATGGGAAACAACTCAAATGTCCTTCAATGGGAGAACAGATAAATTATGGTACATCTGTACAATACAATACTGCCCAGAGAGGGGAGTTTGGAGGAGAATGGCTACAAGTATATGTACAGTTGAGTCCCTTCACTGTTCATCTGAAACTATCACAACACTGTTTGTTAATCGACTATACTCCAATATAAAATAAAAAGTTTAAAAAAATTATCCAGAAATAAAGAGGAACAGACTAAAGATGTATACACCAATCCAAGTGGACACATTATGATCAGCTACATTATAATCAGGAGGTAAAAATTCAACCTCAAAATCTTATTTACTTTATGGCTAATTCATATATTACTATCCAAATTGCAAAAATACAATGATGAAGAAAAGAGGAATGAATGGCAGTGGTTATGGTTGGTGAGAGAGTATCAAGGGGAAGCAAGAGGGAGCTTATTTGTGATGACTGAATTCTACATCCTGAATATGGTAGTAGTTATATTAATCTGTAAATGAAACACTTTCCATAGAACTATGCATCAAAGAATTAAGAGTTCCTTTATCAAATGTTGAAATCCAAATAAGGTACATAATTCAGTTAACAGTAGTATACCATGTCAATTTGCTCATTTCCTCTGTATTGTGATTATGTAAGACTTTATCACTGAGGAAGATCAGTAAGACAAAATAGGACCTGACTATATTGCTTCTACATCTTTCATGAATCTAAATCTATTTTGACATAAAATTGGTCAAATATAGTAAAGAGAAATCAGATTAGTGGTCCCCAAATGCTAGGAGAAGGGGAACGAATTGATTACAAAACAGCAGAAGGGAAATTGGGGGAGTTAAAGAAATATCCTATATTTTTATTATGGTGGTGCTTACACAATTACAATAAGCTTGTCTAAATTTATAGAACTATACAACTATGAAAGTTGAGTCATACTGTATACAAATTATAATTTAATAAGTGTAGGAAATAATTTCAAAATTCAGTCACCCTTTTTAATAGTTGTATTATCTAAACCCAGTTCTGTTCTGTTATCTACCTCTGGTTTAAAAAAAAAAAGCAGTTTTTTTTTTTTCAATTTAGAACAATAGGATTGATAAGCTCTAGATCTGAATTTCACTGAATAACTTTTAGTGGATGTAACAACCCAGAGTTGTGACTCTCTACAATTAAAAAGATATGCAGGCATTTCTGAATCCCTAAAGGAAAATTATCTCCCAAATTTATTTAAAGTAAAAATGTTATTTTACTGTCTTTTTGGTCTTTTGATAATTAATAATTCAGCTATTGGATTAGATATTCCTATAACTGAGTATAAACTGTTCATCAGGCAAATACTATCGTCACCTCTGTTTGAAAGTTCTGGCTTGCTATTGAAGTCATATCTGACATAATTTAAGTATAATCTTGAACATAAAATGGTGGCATACTATGTTTAGTAAAATGATTCTTGCATTTAGAATGCTATTCCTTAAAGGAGACCTGGGCTCGATCCCTGGGTTCGGAAGATCCCCCCGGAGAAGGGAAGGGTCACCCACTCCAGTCTTCTGGCCTGGAGAATTCCATGGATTGCGTAGTGCATGGGGTCGCAAAGAGTCGGACACAACTGAGCGACTTGCACTTTCACTTTCCCTAGAAGAAACTGCAATGTCTTGATGTAGAACAAATATTCTCATAATATTCTGGGTTTTCTTGTCCTGGACAAGTGAGATAAGAGTTGCTCTAGTCCAGACATTTGCATTGATCACAGCCTGAAGGATCTTTTAAAGCATGCTATATGGCACCCAGTAAGTTGAGAATCTTCTAGGACAAAAAGCAGACTAGAAGACTTCAGCGTCCTTTGAAATACTGGCAAATGGAGACTTTTATAATTCCTTCTCTAACAGAATAAAGTTTCCAAAAAAACAAAAGATCCCCCAAACAAAAAACACTTTGTTCAGTGACCAGTGGAAGTTCACACGTGCGTCTTAGTTGCTGTTTTACATGTGCAGGGTAAATTCAGTAGCTCTTTCTTGTTATTGCCCAAATGCTGGGTTACTTTGCCCACAACATATGGGGCAGACACCAAAAAGACTAGAGACTGCTCTTACTTCCTATTTTTCTCTCTCTTTTAATACCCCTATTATGTTAAATACAGAGTATTTTTCTTACCTCTGGTTCAAGTTGAGTAATATGTTCTTTTTTAATCTTTATGGAACTTTTAATTCACACATCTAACATTCCCTTTACTGGCTAGGTAAAAAATGAAAATATTGTAGCCTGCTGTGATTCATAGGCAGTCTCTTCTGCTTTTAATCTCTGCTGATGCACATATATAAAAGGAGATCTAGTGTATGCAACATGAAGACATTTCAATTCTAAACTTCAATTTGCTTTTCCTCAAATGTCCTGCACCAGAAGGACTGGTGCACTGCAGACACCTCTGGTTGTAGTTATGTAAATAATTCAGAGCTACTGCAAGAGTAATATTCACTGTCCCGTAATGATAGAGCACTTTCTGCACTCATCAGAGTTTGTATTCTCCGATTCAGTTGGAACGGAACACTGCTACATTCAAAGTTTCCTTTCTAAATCCTACCTTTCTCCACAGCTATAAAAGGCAAGTTAGATTAGGGTGGCAAATATAAGTATATTCCAAACCTGAAGGCAGATCATCTTAATATTTTATCCCTGACATCTAAGAGGCACGAAATGTCAGTTCCCTATTTAAAATAAAGAATTTTTATATTAGAAATTCTAAATAGTGTGTCATGGTTACTCAGTGGTAGTATTTGAATTTGAATTCAAGTCTTTCAACTGCCAGAACTTTTTCTAGAAATCAGTGAAGGAGATTCATTAATTAGGGAGACAATGGCTGATTAAATATTACCCTACTTCAAAGCCTCCAATGTCACCCACTTACCTTATTATAGAATTTAAGGCATTGCTCCACGTGGACTCAACCTCACTCCAATGAGCCTTTTATTTTCTCTAGTTTTATTGAGATATAGTTGACATATAACATTATGTAAGTTCGGGGTTCCAAAACTGTCCCAATACTCATCTGGGAGCTTTGCAAACATACCATTGCCCAGATCTCATAAATTCAATAATTGATTCACAGTCTTGGTGTTGATAACCAACACTGATAAAAGGTCTCCAGCTGATGTCAATTCCTGGTGGGGACTTTGTACTGTAATCCTATAAGACATTCCCACTGGGAGAAACTTGTTAAAAGATACAGGAGAACCTCTCTTATTTCTGACAACTCTATGTAATAAATCTACAATTATCAACATAAAAAGTTTAAATTTAAACTTTAAGGAGAGTTTAAATTTACAATAAATCTTAAGTCTACAGTGCTCTGTCATGAAATAGAGGCTCTCGGCATGTGTTTGATTATAGTTCACAAGACTCTCCTAGACTTTGATTCTCTTGTTCTCTCCAACGCAATAGCCTGAAAAGTTTCCACATCTCTTCTCTATCTTAAGATCTATCATTTTTTGTATTTCTTTCTCCAGTCCTCATAGTTCTGGGTTCATCAGATAAAATTGCTCCAGACCTCCTATAGAGAGATGATCTGTGTGAGATCTTTGTGAGGAAGAATACAGAAAACCTCAGAGTCTTATCTGCCGGGGACCATCTGTTTCCCCCAACAAGGCTCCTCACCAACAGCCCAATAAAGGAGACTGCTCGGCTGGGGGAAGTAGTTGAGAAGAAAAGGAAATAGAAACAGGTGCAGTCCCTGGAGCTGCTGCCCTTGCTTTCTACCCCCTTCTCTGTGTCAGGTAGGTCAGGCGGGGATGCTATGGAGGCAGCCCTGGCGTGTCACACTGCAATGAGGACCGCTCCAGGTCAGTCCTTCCTAAAATAACTTTCTATTTTCTGAGGAAAAACTGAACTTCCTAAGTGCGTACTCCTTTAAATGCAGCCAGGCTCCTTGTGGGCTGAGCCAAAGGTTGATTCCTTCTTAAGTGGACAAAGAGGACCTGCTCTAGCATTTCTTGCAAGTCTGTGCAAGGCCTTCTGTTCACATGTGTGTCATGCTGCTTCTGTGGGTTAAGGGAAGAGAGAAGGGAATAGCCCACTATAATTAGGAATCTGGGGCTGGAGAGGTTTCTATATCATAAGACACTTTCATCTAGAAATAGAAATTTGTCTCTGTGCTATACACATGTCAGTTTCCTTCCACAGACCTGACAAAATGTCTCTCTTCTTATCATGGATCAAAGCTATTTTCATCATTGCCTTGGTATTTCCTCTTTATTCTGGTGAGTGAATTTTCCAGTACAAAGTGAAATATTTTACATATCTTAGAAATTATGGGAAACAACTTCTCTAAACTAGGAATGAAGGAGGTTGTTTTTTTACTGGGCTTGTAAATCTTAAACTGATAAAGTGAAAAAGGGCATATTACAAATGTCTTTTGAAAAAGGCATCAGTGGGTTGCTTTTTCTCATCTCCTGTTTTGGACAAGTAGAGACAGAGTAGAGCAGGTTAGAGTGAGCGCTAGAATTTTGCTCTTTGTCTACAACTATTGAACATGACCTATATTATTTTTCTTTCTGGCAGTCAGATTGTTAAAGGCAAACCTGGGGGGAGAAATGATCTTTTCTAGATCTAGTATTGCTTGATATTCTGATTATCATTCAATCTGAATCCCTTATGATACTTTCAAAGAAAGCTGTTTGGAATTCAAAAATACGTTGCATTAATTTTCACAGAGTTACAATAATTGAATAATAAATAATAATAAAATATTTCCAAATTTGGTATTGTTTTATGATTTTTTTTTGTTTTGTTAATGACAGGAAAGTCTTGCTTCATTAGTTGTGGAGTCTCTAATATTTAATGTGCACATGTTTCTGCTACTAATAAATATGGGCCTTGTTTACTAAAATTGATTCTTCTTTCCCCCTTCCCTTTCTCTTCCTCTTTCTCCCTCCCTACTCCTTCTATTTCTTTCTTCTCCTCCTCTTCCCTTTCTCTTCCCTCTCCATCTTCCTTTCCCTCTCCTCCCTTGCCCCTTCCCCCACTCCTCCTTCATTTTTAACTTTCTTTTTTTACCCATGTGTTGGTTGCAGAAATTTATTTTGAACCTGATTTCAGATTTCCGGTAAGTTAATACAGGTGCAGGTTGAAAAAGATAAGCAATCAACTTTCATATATTATAAATTTTAACAGCAAAATTCATCAAAAATTGTGCATCAGAGAGGTCTTTCCAAAACTAAAAAGATAGTATTACAACCAGAGAAGGAAATGGCAACCCACTCCAGTATTCTTGCCTGGAGAATCCCAGGGACGGGGGAGCCTGGTGGGCTGCTGTCTATGGGGTCGCACAGAATCGGACACGACTGAAGTGACTTAGCAGCAGCAGCAGCAGCAGCAGTATTACAACAAGGTCAAAAAATAGAAACTTAGCCATACAAAGCTATCTGTCATTATATAGACAACATAAAAATGTGCATATCCTGGTACACAAAAATTTAATTAATGGGCATAAATGTTGCTTCATACAAGCATCTGAGAAGGGTTGAAGGTGTTTAGAATAGTAGTGTTCATCTTAGCATAACAAAGGAAAAAGAATCAACCTAAATATATATTTAAGATGAAAATTTCTATAGATCCACATAGTATGATATTACATAAAGGTAAAAAAAAGCCTATAGCTCTAAATATCTGAATAAACAGAATCACATGTTTAAAAAGTAGATACTATAAGCAGATATACAGTATTTTTTATTATGTCAATTACCAAAACTGTCAACAGTAAACAAACTGCATTTGTATCTTCTGTATAGATAGATAGATAGATAGAGATATACACACACACACATATACACACACATGCACAAATACATAGATTTAGTTGGAATTATCAAGAATGGGAATAAGAAAAAGAACAATCTAATTTCATGATTTCTTCTTGAGTTTGAAAGGGAAGTAAAGATGATGGTCACTAAATTACAAAAACACATTTAGCCAGTTTTATGACCTCTTTAAAAAATTATAGCAGGTTTATGAAGACAATAATATTTTACTTTTAAGTGGGATATGTGTTAGTTTTATAAGTTCTAGTGTTATAGATAGTAGTTTTTAAAACTAAACATAGGTTGCTTCCCTGGTGACCCAGTGGTAAAGAAAGGGAAGTCGCTCAGTCGTGTTCGACTCTTCCCAACCCCATGGACTGCAGCCTACCAGGCTCCTCCGCCCATGGGATTTTCCAGGCAAGAGGACTGGAGTGGGTTGCCATTGCCTTCTCCGAGTGGTAAAGAATCTGTCTGCCAATTCAGGAGACATGGGTTCGATCCCTGAACAGGGAAGATCCCACATACCACAGAGCAGCCAAGCCTGCATGCCATAACTATCGAGCCTGTGCTCTAGAGCCTGGGAACCACAGCTCCTGAAGCCCACATGTCCTAGAGTCCATGCGCTGCAGCAAGAGAAGCCCCACAGTCAGAAGCCCACGAACTGCAGCTCGAGTAGTCCTCACTCACCACAGCTGGAAAAAGCCCACTTAGCAACAAAGACCCGGCAAGGCTAAAAATAAATAAATTATTATTTTTTAAAACCTAAATATAAAATACATTTCCAATTTTCTCGCATGGCACTTCATATCAAGACTAAACAAATTTTACTCAGACTTTCATTCCCTGATGAATTTTATGTTGTCTCTGCATTTAACAGCCAGACTGTAAAGTGTATACAGAAGCTTGCACCAGAGAATACAATCCAATCTGTGCCAGTGATGCAAAAACCTACAGCAATGAATGTACTTTCTGCAATGAAAAGATGTAAGTACACAATAGTAAATATTTGGTCTTCCAAGGTATGAAGAAATCATTACAAGGTGATGGTAAATCTGTGTTGCTGATTGTACCAAGGCACAATATATATATAGAAAATAACTGTAAGGTCATTGTTAAATATTAGAGGCCACTCTTTTTTCTTTCCCTGAAGTTCTTGTTTCTGAAAGTAATTTTGTGTTTGAGCTATCAACAACTTTGATTGATATTGTACAAATGTGTAAACAATTAATTTAACTTAATTATGAGTTACTAATGGCAGACTAACAACCAATAGAATGTAATTCCAAAGCCCAGATGCAGAATGATAGCTCTGTGTGGTGGCCATGTGACTGACCCTTGCAGACTTCCAGCTGAAGGGAGCATAATTGTTCAAGAACCAAACAGACCACTGAATTCAGAAATTTATCATAATCAGCCCATTCATGTTAGAAAGGGACTCCTGTCAAGGTTGACTATGTGTCAAAAACTCTCTGTGTGTGTTAGTCACTCAGTCATGTCCGACCCTTTGTGATCCCATGAACTGTAGTCTGCCAGGTTCCTCTGTCCATGCAATTTTCCAGACAAGAATACTGGAGTGGTTGCCATTCCCTTCTCAAGGGGATCTTTCCGACCAAGGAATCAAACTCGGGTCTCCTACAGTGCAGGCAGATGCTTTACCATCTGAGCCACTATGACAGCCTCCAAATCTTCCCTGAAGAATGGGGCGTTCTAGAGCACCTCTATCTAATCTCCCTTTCTGCCTCCTTCCTCTGAGACAGTCTGCAGTCTAAAGGTTCAGCCAGCCTTCTACCTCCTGCCTCATTTCCTCTCAGGGGGTATTTCCTCTCACAAAATCTTTGCACATTTAATCCCCAAAGAGGCATGTGTTTCTGGAGGACTGCTGAGATAGTCTCCAGTCTCTCCTCTCTCAGATCTGGGTGGGTCCCAAACCTGAATCAGGACTGAGTGCACAGGAAGAGTGAAGTGGCCCCAGATGGGAACCGGCTCTAGGAGCAAGCAGAGTCCAGTTGCTTCTGCAAGTGGAACACAGCCACTCTACCTTGTTCCATTTTCAAATCCTCCTTATTGAAAAGATTTTTGGAGTTTTTATGTTTAGCATCCAAACTCTATTCTGCATGCATATTATCTACATTTCTGTACCACAGAAATGACTCCAATCTGTACAATCTATGGTAGAACTTACAGCATTGAGTGTAATTTTCTCAGTGATACTACACTGGGAGTTTAAAATATTCCCTTTTAAATAAAAATTTATGGTGGAGTAATTTTAGTTTTACAGAGAAATTTCAAAGATAGTACCCAGTTTTTGTATCCTTTATCCAGTTTCTCCTAAGATTAACTCCTTATGGAAACCTGGCACACATGTCAAAAGTAACAAATTAACTTTGGTTTATCAGTATTAACTAATCTGCAGAATTTGTTTGGATTTCACCAGTTTTTCTATTAATATCCTTTTTAATTTTTTTAAAGTGTAATGTACTTTATTTCTTCCTTAAAACTCTAATTGTTTCCTCTCTTTCTTTATAGGAATAATGATGCCGATATTCATTTTCAACATTTTGGTGAATGTGAATATTGATAAAGCAGCTCATAAATTGGTTTTTATTGTAATTACATTTTGTGGTGCATTCTACAGGCAATTAGAGTCTTCTCAATCAGACCTGACCATGTCAATTCTATGAAACAAGAGCTATTGATAGAATATAGAGCATTCAGATTCTTTCCAAAATTAATTTTTATGATTTCAGGATTTTCATTCTTTGTGTTCAATTTATTCAATGGTAGTTTGAAAAACTAATGTCACTTGCATGCTTGATATATAAAAGCTAGTGTAATTTAAAATAATAAATATTTCACTCATTAAAATGTTAATAATGATGTTATCTTTATTAAAACATCCTTTCTTTCAATAAGGGGTTAGGATATGTGCATACACTTGGTAACTATAATCAAATATATTTTCAATATTTTCAAAGATGAAAATTTGAACTATTTCAAAAATATTTGGTATTTACCAAAAGTACAAACTGTTGGGCTCCTTTCTATCCTATTGAATCAAATTCTCCAAGAAAAAGGGACCAGGAAGTTGAATTCTAATAAGCACTTAAGGTTAATGTTATGACCACAAATGTTAAACAATAAGAACCTTAATTAGTTAAATAATCAATTAGAACTTAAGTTCTGTAATTGAATTAGTTGAAAAATCTATTCAAAGATAGCATAGGATTTCTGAAGCTTGGGAAAACTTTTACACGTTATTTTCTTTCTCTTTCATAAATAAGCCCAAAGGTAGTTGCTGCTGCTGCTAAGTCGCTTCAGTCGTGTCTGACTCTGTGTGACCCCATAGATGACAGCCCACCAGGCTCCTCCATCCCTGGGATTCTCCAAGCAAGAACACTGGAGTGGGTTGCCATTTCCTTCTCCAATGCATGAAAGTGAAAAGTGAAAGTGAAGTCGCTCAGTCGTGTCCGACTCTTCGCGATCCCCTGGACTGCAGCCTACCAGGCTCCTCCATCTATGGGATGGAGGCAAGAGTACTGGAGTGGGTTTCCACTGAAAGGTAGTTGAGTAATATTCTAATGCTAGATGGGACTGCTTTCCTCAGCCTAGGCTATCCATTTCTAGTCTAAGTTAGTCTAAGTCTGATGATGGCTTTCCACTACTTTCCATCTCCCACTAACAAGAAGTAGACATTGACTAAGGGGCCCACTGCTCATTTAAAGCTTTATTATAGTAAAAGAAATGTAGAGATAATGTTATCTTTAATATTTTTTGAGGGAACAGTGAAACTGTTTGCAACAGAGAGGGGACCCTTTCCTTCCTCATGAGGGTTGTAAAAAAGTTCCAATTTCTCCATATTCTCAAACCAAATCATAATTTTATTATTTTAAAATAATTATATTTATCCCAGTGGGTGTGAATTAATATTCAATTGGGGTTGGATTTACATGCCCTTATGATTAACAGTGTTTAATGTTTTTTCATGTGCCACTTGCATAACTTCTCTAGAGAAATGTCTATTTAAATTCTTTGCCTTTTAAAAAAATTGTTGTTCTTCAGTTACTAAGTCATGTCTGAATCTTTGAGACCCCATGAATTGCAGCATGCGAGGCTACCCTGTCCTTCCCTATCTCCTGGAGTTTGCTCAACTCATGTCCTTTGTATCAGTGATGCCATCCAACCCTCTCATCCTCTGTCACCCACTGTATTCCTGCCTTTAATCCTTCCCAGCATCAGAGTCTTCTCAAATGAGTCAGCTCTCAGCATCAGTCCTTCCAATGAAAACTCAAGGTTGATTTCATTTAGGATTGACTGGTTTGATCTCCTTGCTATCCAAGGGACTTGCAAGAGTCTTGTCCAGCACCACATTCGAAAGCATCAATTCTACAGGGCTCAGCCTTCTTTATGCTACAAATCTACATCCATGCATGACTCCTGGAAAAACCATTGTCTGACTATACAGATTTTGTCAGCAAAGCGATATTTCTGCTTCTGAATATGCTTTTTGGGTTTGTCATAGCTTTCCTTCCAAGAAGCAGACATCTTTTAATTTCATGGCTGTCATTGTCCACAGTGGCTACTGCAATGGAGCCCAAGAAAATAAAACCTGTCACTGTTTCTACTTTTCCCCATCTATTTACCATGAAGTATTGGAACTGGATGCCATGAGCTTAGTTTTTTGAATGCTGAATTTTAAAAGTTAAGTTCTTAAAATTCCTTTTTTTGATTTGGTAGAGTTCTTTATATAACTTGGTTTCTAGGCACTAGCAACCAGCTGAGCTATTTCAAATCCTAAAAGATGATGCTGTGAAAGTACTGCACTCATTATGCCAGCAAATATGGAAAACTCAGCAGTGGCCACAGGACTGGAAAAGGTTAGTTTTAATTCCAATCCCAAAGAAAAGCAATGCCAAAGAATATTCAAATTACCATACAATTGCACTCATTTCACACGCTAGCAAGATAATTCTTCAAGCTAGGCTTCAGGAGTATGTGAACTGAAAACTTCCAAACATACAAGCTGGATTTAGAAAAGGCTGATAGACCATAGAAAAAGCAAGAGAATTCCACCCCCCCCAAAAAAACCCAAACACATTTACTCCTGCTTCATTGATGACACTAAATCCTTTGACTGTGTGGATCACAACCAACTGTGGAATGTTCTTAAAGAGATGGGAATACCAGACCACATTAATTGCCTCCTGAGAAACCTGTATGCAGGACAAGAAGCAACAGTTAGAACTGGACATGGAACAACAGACTGGTTCAAAATTGGGAAAGGAGTATGTCAAGGCTCTATTGTTACCCTGCAAATTTAATGAATATGCAGAATACATCATATGAAATGCTGGACTAGATGACTCACAAGCTGGAATCAAGATTGCAGGGAGAAAATCAACAACCTCAGATATGTAGATGATACTACTTTAATGACAGAAAGTGAAGAGGAACTAAAGAGCCTCTTGATGAAGATGAAAGAGGAGAGTGAAAAAGCTAGCTTAAAACTCAACATTCAAGAAACAAAGATCACGGTATCTGGTCCTATCACTTCATGACAAATAGATGGGGAAAAGTAGAAACAGTGTCAGATTTCATTTTCTTGGGCTCAAAAATCAAATAAGTCAATCCTAAAGGAAATCATGGCTTCCCTCATAGCTCAGTTGGTAAAGAATCCACCTGTGATGCAGGAGACCTAGGTTCAATTCCTGGGTCAGGAAGATCTGCTAGAGAAGGGAAACGCTACCCATTCCAGTATTCTGGCCTGGAGAATTCCATGGACTATGCCGTCCATGGGGAAGCAAAGAGTCAGATATGACTGAGCGACTTTCACTTACAAAGGTAATCAACCCTGAATATTCATTAGAAGGACTGGTGCTAAAGCTGGAATTCCAATACTTTGGCGACCTGATGCAAAGAGCTGATTCGTTGTAAAAGACTCTGATGCTGGGGAAGATTAAGAGCAAGAAGAGGAGGAAACAACAGAGGATGAGAGGGTTGGATTGCACTACTGACTCAATGAACATGAGTTTGAACAAACTCAGGGAGATAGTGAAGAACAGGACAGCCTGGTGTGCTGCAGTTTACAGGGTCACAAAGAGTCAGATATGACTTAGCGACTGAACAATAACACAAAAGGCCCTTATTAGATATACAACTTGCAAATATTTTCTCCCGTGTTTGAGTTGCCTTTTGAACATTCTTCACAGCATCCTTTGAAGTAAAATATTTCAAAATTTAGTGAACTTCAACCTCTCTCCCAGAACGTGAAGTCAAGTGGGCCTTAGAAAGCATCACTACAAACAAAGCTAGTGGAGGTCATAGAATTCCAGATGAGCTATTTCAAATCCTGAAAGATGATGCTGTGAAACTGCTGCACTCAATATGCCAGCAAATTTGGAAAACTCAACAGTGGCCACACTACTGGAAAAGGTCAGTTTTCATTCCAATTCCAAAAAAAGGCAATGCCAAAGAATGCTCAAACTACTGCACAATTGCACTCATCTCACATGCTAGTAAAGTAATGCTCAAAATTCTCCAAGCCAGGCTTCAGCAGTATGTGAACCATGAACTTCCAGATGTTCAAGCCAGTTTTAGAAAAGGCAGAGGAACCAGAGATCAAATTGCCAACATCCTCTGGATCATGGAAAAAGCAAGAGAGTTCCAGAAAAACATCTATTTCTACTTTATTGACTATGCCAAAACCTTTGACTGCATGGATCACAATAAACTGTGGAAAATTCTGAAAGAGATGGGAAGACTCTTGACCTGCCTCTTGAGAAACCTATATGCAGGTCAGGAAGCAACAGTTAGAACTGGACATGGAACAACAGACTGGTTCCAAATAGGAAAAGGAGTACATCAAGGCTGTATATTGTCACCCTGCTTATTTAACTTATATGAAGAGTACATCATGAGAAATGCTGGGCTGGAGGAAGACAAACTGGAATCAAGATTTCTGGGAGAAATATCAATAACCTCAGATATGCAGATGATACCACCCTTTTGGCAGAAAGTGAAGAAGAACTAAAGAGCCTCTTGATGAAAGTGAAAGAGGAGAGTGAAAAAGTTGGCTTAAAGCTCAACATTCAGAAAACGAAGATCATGGCATCTGTTCCCATCACTTCATGGCAAATAGATGGGGAAACAGTGGAAACACTGCCTGACTTTATCTTTCTGGGCTCCAAAATCACTGCAGATGGTGATTCCAGCCATGAAATTAAAAGACGCTTACTCCTTGGAAGGACAGTTATGACCAACCCAGCATATTAAAAAGCAGAGACATTACTTTGTCCACAAAGGTCCGGGCTATGGTTTTTCCAGTGGTCAGGTATGGATGTGAGAGTTCGACTGTGAAGAAAGCTGAGCACTGAAGAATTGATGCTTTTGAACTGTGGTTTTGGAGAAGACTCTTGAGAGTCCCTTGGACTGCAAGGAGATCCAACCAGTCCATTCTAAAGGAGATCAGTCCTGGGTGTTCATTGGTAGGACTGATTTTGAAGCTGAAACTCCAATACTTTGGCCACCTGATGCAAAGAGCTGACTTATTTGAAAAGACCCTGATGCTGGGAAAGATTGAGGGCAGGAGGAGAAGGGGACGACAGAGGACAAGATTTTTGGATGGCATCACCAACTCAATGCAAATGGGTTTGGGTGGGCTCCAGTAGTTGGTGATGGACACGGAGGCCTGGCGTGCTGCAGTTCATGGGGTCACAAAGAGTCAGACACGATTGAGTGACTGAACTGAACTGAACTGATGAGGGTGAAGGAAGAGAGTGAGAGAGCTGGCTTAAAACTAAACATTAAAAAAACTAAGACCATGGCATCTGGCCCCGTTCAGATCAGATCAGATCAGTCACTCAGTCATGTCCGACTCTTTGCGACCCCATGCATCGCAGCACACCAGGCCTCCCTGTCCATCACCAACTCCCGGAGTTCATTCAAACTCACATCCATTGGGTCAGTGATGCCATCCAGCCATCTCATCCTCTGTCATCCCCTTTTCCTCTTGCCCCCAATCCCTCCCAGCATCAGAGTCTTTTCCAATGAGTCAACTCTTTGCATGAAGTGGCCAAAGTACTGGAGTTATGGCAAATAGAGGCGGGGGAAAGGTAGAAGTAGTAACATATTTCCTCCTCTTGCGCTCTAAAATCACTGCGAATGGCCACTGCAGCCATGAAATCAGGAGACATGTGCATCTTGAGAGGAAAGCTATAACAAACCTAGACGATGTGCTGAAAAGCAGAGAGATTATTCTGCCAACAAAAGTCCTTACAGCCAAGGCTATGGTCTTCCCAGTGGTCACATGAGAGCTGGACCATAAAGAAGGCAGATCCGTGAAGAACTGATGCCTTCAAACTGTGGTGCTAGAGAAAACTCCTGAGAGTCTCTCGGACAGCAAGGAGAAGAAACCAGTCAATCTTAAGGGAAGTCAACTCTGAATACTTGTCGGAAGGACTGATGCTGAAGCTGAAGCGCTAATATTTTGGTCATCTGATGGATGTGAAAATCTGACTCATTGGAAAAGTCCCTGATGCTGGTAAAGACTGAAGACAGAAGGAAAAGAGGGCACCAGAAGATGAGGTGGCTGGATGACATCACCAATGCAAAGGACATGAACCTGGGCAAATTTCGGGAGATGATGAGGGACAGAGAGGCCTGGCATGCTGTAGTTCACAGGTTGCAAAGAGTTGGAAACGACTGGGCAACTGAACAACAACAACAGCCATAAAGAATAAAATACTGCCACTTTCCGCAACATGGATGGACCTAGGTGTTATCAAACTAAGTCAGATGGAGAAATACAGATATTGTATGATATTTAAATACGCAATCTAAAAAATAAGGTAAATAAATTCATTTACAATACACAAACAGATTTACAGGTATAGAAATTAAATATAAGGTTATCAACGGGAGAGGAGTAGGGAGGAAAAATTAGGACTATGGGGTTAATAGATGTACACTACCATAAGCAATAAGAATTTAGTCTATAACACACAGAACTATATTCAGTTCAGTTCAGTTCAGTCACTCAGTCATGTCCGACTCTGTGACCCCGTGAATCGCAGCACGCCAGGCCTCCCTGTCCATCATCAACTCCCGGAGTTCACCCAGACTCACGTCCATCGAGTCAGTGATGCCACCCAGCCATCTCATCCTCTGTCGTCCCCTTCTCCTCCTGCCCCAAATCCCTCCCAGCATCAGAGTCTTTTCCAACGAGTCAACTCTTCGCATGAGGTGGCCAAAGTACTGGAGTTTCAACTTTAGCATCATTCCTTCCAAAGAAATCCCAGGGCTGATCTCCTTCAGAATGGACTGGTTGGATCTCCTTGCAGTCCAAAGGACTCTCACGAGTCTTCTGCAACACCACAGTTCAAAAGCATCAATTCTTCGGCACTCAGCCTTCTTCACAGTCCAACTCTCACATCCATACATGACCACAGGAAAAACCATAGCCTTGACTAGACGAACCTTTGTTGGCAAAGTAATGTCTCTGCTTTTCAATATGCTATCTAGATTGGTCATAACTTTCCTTCCAAGGAGTAAGCGTCTTTTAATTTCATGTCTGCAGTCACCATCTGTAGTGATTTTGGAGCCCAAAAAAATAAAGTCTGACATTGTTTCCACTGTTTCCCCATCTATTTCCCAAAGTTCTTAAAATAACCTATAATGGAAATAAACTGATATATATATATAGATATATATATATGTCTCAGAATCACTTTGCTGTACACCTGAAACTAACACAATAGTGTAAATCAACTACTTCCACTAAAAAAATAAAAATCAAACAACCAGATTAAAAAATAAGCCAAAGACCTTAACAAACACCTCACCAAAGAAGAAATATGGGTAGCAAATAATCACATGAAAAGATACTTCAAATCATGTATGTAATCAGAGAAATTCAAATAAAAAAACAATGAGATACGATTACACTTCTAATACAATGGCTACAATCTACACCATTGAGAACAACAAATGTTGGCCAGATGTGGAGCATTTGGAAATGCTCCAAAATTGCTACAACTATTTTGGAAGATGATAATTGTAGTTTCTTACAAAACTCAATTCAGGCCATCTGGAGCTCAGGCTCAGTGCTTGTGGCACACAAGCTCAGCGGCCTCCTGGCATGTGGAATCTTCCCAGAGCAGGGCTCGAACCCATGTCCCCTGCACTGGCAGGTGGACTTTTAACCACTGGACCACCAGGGAAATCCTAGAAATTTAAAAAATTTTCATTCTATAAGATTTTCATTTCCTTGCTTACTTTTTTCTTCATGAAGCTACACCAAATAATTTAGCTACCTAACACTATCTTCACTAGTTAATTAAAAATACTTGTAGCCTGCCATGATTCACAGACCTTATCTCCTGCTCTTAATCTTTGCTGACAAATATGTATCAAAGGAATATAAAGAGCTTCTCTGCAACTCCGCCTCTAGACTTTAGCTTACTCTTCTCTAAAATGTCCTGCCCCAGAAGGACTGATTTCCCGCAGACATCCCTGAGGGTGTCCGTGTACAAAATTCAAAGAGGAAGTACACATACAATATTCATTGTACTATAGTAAAGGAATATTTTCTGTACTGTTATATGTGAGCTCTTCAACTAAATTAGCATGAAATACTATTGATCTCAAAGTTTCTTTGTAAATATCCTAGACTTCTTCCCTGCAAAAAGTAGCAGGCAGGATTAGGGTGACAAATGACCATCCAACATACAACTTAAGCACAGAGAGTTTAAATGTTTTATCCCCATTTATCACAAACATATAAGATAGATACTATAACTCTCGTATTTATAATAAGAAAACTGTGGATTATGCAGTTTGAATATTGAGCCCAGGTGACTCAGTGATACATGGGGTTTGTACTTGTATCCTTCACCTGCAGTGCTCTTTCTACTGAGTCAGACTGAAGGAGATGATTAAGAGAAAATACCAATGAAAAAAATCTCTGCATTTTAAAAAAAGGCTACGATATCTCAAATATCTCAAAAATATCCCCAAGCATCTCTGATGTAAAATCAAATTTTTACCATAATTTAAGGCATTGCTTCATTCAGTCTCAACTTCACTCCCCACCTTTCACTCTCTCCTGCTCCAGAAAGTAAGTTTTAGACATCTAATGCACAGCGTAGTGATTACAGTCAACAGTACTCTGTTATAAACTTCATTGCTCTTATTTCAAAGAGCAAAAAATAACCATGATAGATGTTAGGTAACACTACAGCAGTAATCATAATGAAATATATAAATGATCACATCAACACATCGTACACCCTAAATATGTGTCATGTTGTATGTCAATTATCTCCATTAAAAACAAACAAAAAACCCATATATTTACACCGTCTCCTCAAGACAAGTTTCCCCAAAACCTGGCTACACATGAAACTCCTCTGGGAGCTTTTACACTTCTACTTCACAGGTCTACTCCTCTAACAATTGATTCACAATTCTGATTACCAGAAGGTGAATGCATTATTTTTACCATTTCCTAGGTAACTGTAATATGCCAACAGTTTTGAAAACTTTTGAGAGCTTATGCCCTTAATTATCTAATTACCATCCCCAGACTCTTCTTTCCTGCTTGATTCTGTTTACTTTGTTCAACTCATGCTTGGAAAGCTTTTGCCTCTCTTCTCTATCTTAAGATCTCTAACCCTTCCCATATTTCTGGGTACATGAGATCAAGTTGTTCCCAAGCCTCCTACTGAGGGAAGATTAATGGAGGGTTACTTGTGAAGCATCTCTCCTGACCTACTTTACAGCTTCCACTGAGGACACAGAATAGCTCTGTGTCTTATCTGTCCTGGGCCATCAATCTTACCCCATCAAACTCCTCACCAGAGGAACAATAAAAGAGAATGAGCTGGAAGGAGATGGCTGAGGAGGCAGGTGAGCAAGACAGCCACAGTCTCCAGAGCCGCTGACATCACTCCCCATTATCTCACTGTCAGGTAGGCCAGGTGGGGACTCTAGGAAGATGTGGGTACCCTGGCATGTACCCCAGGAGGACTGCTCCAGGTTAGTCTTTCCAGAAATAACTGTTTCTATTTCCTGAGGAAAATAACTGAGACCCAAACGTGCATTGGTACTACAGGCAACCAGGCTGGCTGACAGAAAAGCTGAGAGAGTACTCAGTTCTTTCCACTTTGTTAACAGACTTATTTTCCTGGGCTCTCTCTTTTTTTTTTTTTTAAATTTTATTTTATTTTTAAACTTTACATAACTGTATTAGTTTTGCCAAATATCAAAATGAATCCGCCACAGGTATACATGTATACCTGGGCTCTCTTAAATGTCTCTGGGGGAAGCCTTCCAACGATGACACTTTATTTTATTGAATTGTAGGTTCAAGGGAAAGGTAAAATGAATAGTTATCTAGGAGGTGGGAGTCATTGCTTTAGAAACAAGAATTTTTCTAGAACCTAGTTCTGGAGTCTATCTACCTAATGTGTCATGTACCGTTGTTGCAAACACTCTTTAAGGTATCTTCCACAGACTTGATAACATGTCCTTCTTCTGAGAGAGTAATCAGTTCTTTCCATTTTGTCAATAGCATTATTTCCTGGGTTCTCTTAAATGTCTCTGGGTAAGCCTTCCAACAATGACACCATGTTTTATTGAATCATAGGGTTGTGGGGAAAGCAAAAGAAACAGCCATCTAGGTGGGAGCAATGTCTTGAGTAGAAATTGGCTTAAGAGTCTATCTAAAATGGTATGCACAACTGTTACAGATACTCCTAAAGGTGTCTTCCACGGACTTGATAACAACATGTCCTTCTCATCATGGATCAACATTATGTTCATCATTGGCTTGGCATTTCGTCTTTATTCTGGTAAGTATATTTTTCACTTCTGGATGAAGCAGTTCAAGCATCATAGAAGATGCAGGAAACAACTACTATCACACAGGAATGGAGAAACTTGCTGTGCTGGGTGTGTAATACTTAAACTGGCAAATGAAATGAGACATGTCACAAATATCTTTTAAAAAATTGCATCAGTAGATTGGTTTCTCATTTCCCACTTTAGAAAGGTGGAGACAGAAGGGATGGTTAGAATGAGCAATAGAATTTAGGTGTTTGATAATTTATGACCAAAGATATTTATCTAATTTTCCCCCTTTTTGGAGGTCAGGTTTCATGGTTTCTAAATGCAGAGTGTGGGGAGTAATACTGTCCTCAGATCCAATATTCCTTGACAATCCAATTCATTGTTTGCCAGCTCTGAGTGCACTAAAGTCAAGACTTTGTGTAAGGAGAGAACTAATTGATCCCTCTGCTGACAACTTATCTTCCTTTAAACAGAGGCAGCCCATCAATTTCAAAGTAGAGTAACTGTGAGGTATGAAAGTTGTCCACGAAACTCGAGCTAAGTGTGAAAGAATTAAGTAGTAATTAACTTCTTCATATTAAGTGACTTCATATAGGTATATTAGGGACTTCCCTATAGCTCAGGTGATAAAGAATCTGCCTGTAATGCAGGAGACCTGGGTTCAATCCTTGGGTCAGGAAGATCCCCTGGAGAAGGAAAAGGCAATCCACTACAGTATTCTTGCCTGGAGAATCCCGTGGACAGAGGAGCCTGGTGGACTGCAGTCCATGGGGTCACAGAGAGTTGGACACAACTAAGTAACTAACACACACACACACACAACAGGCAAGGCATTGTTTTCTCTGACAACAATATGTCATGTACAAATATGAAAAAAAATAGTATCTCCAAAAGACCTGGCGATTATTAAACTGTACTTAGTCATTTTTCACAGATTAAGATGAATTTAGAATTCTGTTCCCAGATTTCGAGTTCTTTTGTGAAAGTATTTTTTTAATACTGCCACAAAAGCCTCACCTCATTATGTGAGACATTTTGAGTATGCAACTTACATAGTATTTTGCTAGTAAAAGATGTGGGTGTGTGCTTAGTCACTCAGTCATGCCTGACTGTTTGCAGCCCCATGGACTGTAGCCCACCAGGCTCCTCGGTCCATGGGGATTCTCCAGGAAAGAATACTGGCGTGGGTTGTCATGCCATCCTCCAGGGGATCTTCCCAACCCAGGGATTGAACTCAGGTCTCCTGCATTGCAGGCGGATTCTTTACCATCTGAGCCACCAGGGAAGCCCAAAAGATGTGGGTTCTTCCCATTAAAGACACTGTTTTCCCTCTTCTTCCTCTTTTTAATTTTTCTTTTGTCTATTGGCTGCAGAAACTGCTTTTGCACCTTCCAGAGAAACTTAAAAAAGGGCAAGTTCACAGCAATTAATTTGGGAAATGAAAAAAAAAATTATTTTACATGTAAAATTTTAATAGCAAATTTCACCAAAAAAGTGTACAACATACTCCTTCAAAAACTAACAGACTGTCATTATTCCACCAAGTTCAAGAAATAGTATCTTCCCAGTCACATAAAACTGTTTGCCTTTTCATACAAAGTAAAATTATCACATTATTCAAAATTATTGGGAATAAACCTTATTATATATAGACATCTGAAAAGTGGTTTTAATGTAGAATTGATAATCCTAGCAAACAAGAAGATCAAAAATTTTTTTTCTACTTCAGTTCAGTCGCTCAGTTGTGTCTGACTCTTTGAGACCCCATGAATTGCAGCACTCCAGGCTTCCCTGTCCATCACCAACTCCCAGAGCCCACCCAAACCCATGTCCATCAAGTCGGTGATGCCATCCAACCATCTCATCCTCTGTCATCCCCTTCTCCTCCTGCCCTCAATCCTTCCCAGCATCAGGGTGTTTTCCAATGAGTCAGCTCTTCATGTCAGGTGGCCAAAATATTGGAGTGTCAGCTTCAACATCAGTCCTTCCAATGAACACCCAGGACTGATCTCCTTTAGGATGGACTGGTTGGATCTCCTTGCAGTCCAAGGGATTCTCAAGAGTCTTCTCCAACACCACAGTTCAAAAGCATCAATTCTTTGGTGTTCAGCTTTCTTCACAGTCCAACTCTCACATCCATACATGAGTACTGGAAAAACTATAGCCTTGACTAGACGGACCTTTGTTGGCAATGTCTCTGCTTTTGAATATGCTATCTAGGTTGGTCATAACTTTCCTTCCAAGGAGTAAGCATCTTTTAATTTTCTACTTAGAGGAATGTAAACTAATTTTTATGTTGTCACAGGGTCAAATATTACGTAGAGGTGAAGAAAATCAACTATACTTCTAAACATCTAAAAAAATAAAGGTGTTTAAGACATTCAGAAAGCAGGCCATGTGAGAATACATACATTATTGTTTATTTATGTGTATTACCTACAGAGCCATTACTCACCAAATTACATATATATGTATATGGCTAAATACACGTATACAAACACTCATATACATGAATACATACATATATGGTGATAATTTAAACTATCAGATTATATAGTAGTAAAATGATTGAGAAAAAGGAGACTCATAACACATTCACTTTTATAATTTTTTGTGATATGAGGTAATGGGGAAAATCTCACCCAAGTATGAGGAGAAATAGAGGCAAGCTTCCCTGGTGGCTCAGATGGTAAATCGTCTGCCTGCAATGCGGGAGACCTGGGTTCGATCCCTGGGTTGGGAAGATCTCGTTAGGTTGTAAAACAAGTTTATCCAGCTATTTGTATGTTTTTAAAACATAACGCTGGGCTAGTAAAAAATATATACATATATATCATATATATATCAATATATATATTTATATCTAATCAGATGTTGATACTTGATTTTTATTTTTAGCCTCAATATAGAAAATATTTATTGGATTTTGATGCATATCATGTTGTATTAAGAGTAAAGAATATTTAATTCAAAAAGTTCATCATCTGAAAAATTTTATCTTGTCTGTTTATGTTCAACAGCCAGATTGTAAGGAGTATGTGGATCAACCAGATATTTGCACAAAAGAAGTAGATCCAGTCTGTGCAACCGATGGCCAAACGTACGCCAATAAATGCATTTTCTGCACTAAAAAGCTGTAAGAGCACAAGACTCAATACTGCCTCTTCCAAAATAATGAAGAAACAATCAGAAAATAATAGGAACATCCATGTCTCTGATAGTCAAGGCACAATATACATGGAACACAATTGTTCTTTCTTGTGAAAGCCACAGAAACACACTGGTACCTTTCCCTGAAGTCATATTCCTAAAAGTAGTTTTATTTGACCTTGAAGTATATCCCTTCTGGATATTACCCACAAGCATAAACCAATTACATTAATTTAATTTAATTACTATCACTTACTGTTGGCAATCTGGTCACCAATATAAAGTAATTCTTTACTTCAGAGGCCTAAGTTAAGCTCCAAGCATAATTGAGCAAGAAATGCTACCAACTTCAGAAATTTTAATCCATCACAATTGGCAATTTATATCAGGAAAGAGCTCCTCTAATGATCCACTTTGTCCTCTGAACTCCATGACAAGACTCCAAACTTTCCTCAGAGAGTAGGGCAGTCTAGGACACTTCTGCCCAACCTCCCTGCCTTCCTCCTTCCCCCTGAGGGAATTCCCAGTCTGAAGGTTCAGCCAGCCATCCTACTTCCTGCCTCCTTTTCTCTCACTGGTGTTTCCTCTCACTGAATCCCCAGATGGGCTTCTATTTCTAGAGAACCAGGAAAACAGTCTTTAATCCTCCTCCTGAGGTCTGGGTAGTTTCCCAGGTTGAGTCAGGAGGGAGCATGTAGGGAGAGTCAAATAGCCCCAGGGGATCAGGAGGACCTGTGCTGGGTAGGGAGGGCGGGAGGGGCCCCGCTGCTTGTGGAAGGGAGCATAGCCCTCCTAGCTCTCTCGCAGTCAGATTCTTCTCATGGAGAAGCACTTAGTGCAATACTTCGGCAATTTAAAATATTTTTCAAAAATAATTTTTCTTTTTCTCTGTTTCTTTCTTTACAGAAAAAATAGTGGAAATATTGGTTTTAGTCATTGGGGTTGTTGTTAACTCTGCCTCAGCTACACATTCCTATGGCTTTTATTGCAATCCTATTTTGCTATGGATTCTACAATCAATTAGTCTTTTCAGTCAAGGCTTTAAATTCTTAGATGACCAGACTAAGCCTTCAGTAGTACACAAGCCAGAATATACATTGTTGGAGAATTTTTCAACTCCAAGAACCCCTCAATGAAGGATTTCCATTTTCTTTCTTCAATTATACATTGGTAGTTGAAAACCTATCTTAATTGTGTGTTTGAGAATAGAAAATCTAATGGAATTTGTAATCATGAATATTGAATATTTCAATCAATAAAATGTTAAATAGCATTCTCTTTATTAAAATACCCTTTCTTGTTTTTTTGGTTGTATTATTGGATTATAGCACACAAATACTTCTGGTAACTATCATTAAGGAAATAGTCTCAAAAGTCAATAAATAATCCATTACTTGGGAGTTTATTAAAAGTAGAGACAGCTGGGCTTCTCTTTATTCTAAAAAATCAAACCCTTCAGAAGAGGAATGTGGGGGCTTGAATTCTCACAAATACTCCACGCCAATCTTCTGATCAAAAATGTTAACCAGGATAGACTTAAATTATAAAACAAAAGACATATCTATTAATGTAACTGAATGAAGTGCAAAGACTGTTCAAAGATATTGTATGATTTCTGAAGTTTGGGAGAAAAAAAATTATGTTATTTTCTCTCGTCAAGAGACAGTTCAGTGATCCTGGCAGGCCAGGAAACTCTGCTTTTACTGATCTAGGATATTCATTTGTAGTCCAAGTCTGATGTTCTATTTCTCTTTACCTGTCAACCAACAAGAAACTGAGTGAAATCTGATCAGTCAAAAACTCATTTAAAGCTTGGTTATAATGGCAGAAATGCAGACTACTAGAAAGCAAGTTTCAAACTGCTACATATGTGGTATGAGACCTGCTCTCCCTTTCAGTAAACATTTTCACCTCTAAGATAATCTAAATGGAAGTTACTTTCATTTACCTTCCTTAGTATTAATTCTTAATGAAAGTATCCATTAAAATGTACAAATTTGGAGCCACATTATAAAAATGCATTCAACTACTTTCATGGCCTTTTTTTAAATTATAAAAATGTTCAGTGAATGCTGGTAAATTCATGCATGCATTCTTTTACTTTGTAAAAATGTTTTAAAAATTTAATTGAATACTGATTTATAATATTCTGTTAGCTTCAGGTGTACAGTAAAGTGATTCAGCTATATATGAATGTATACATATATGCCTGTGTGCACACGTGTGCACGTACACACATATACACACACTCTTTTTCAGATTCTTTCCATTCTAGGCTATTACACATTAAGTATAGTTCCCTGTGCTATATGGTAGGTCTTTGTTGTTTACCTATTTTGTACATAGTAAGTATTACGCTGTGCTTAGTTGCTCAGTTGTATCTGACTCTTTGCAACACCAAAGACTGTGTTTTTGAGGAGCTTGGCAGGCTCCTCTGTCCATGGGGATTCTCCAGGCAAGAATACTGGAGTGCATTTCCATGTCCTCCTCCAGGGGATCTTCCCAACCCAGAGATGGAACTCAGGTCTCCCGCATTGCAGGCAGATTCTTTAATGTCTGAGTCACCAGGGAAGCCCCTATATAGTATTGTGTATTTGTTAATCCCAAACTCTTTAATTTATCCCTCCTGGCTTTCCCCATTGGCTAACCATAAGTTTGTTTTTTACATCTGTCAGTATATTTCTGTTTTGGAAATGAGTTCATTTGTATTATTTTGTTTTAGATTCTACATATAAGCAATATCAGGCTTACTCCAATTGGTATGACAATCTTAAGTCCATCATTTTGCTTCAGATGTTATTTATTTCACTCTTTTAATGGCTGAATAATTTTCCATTGTGTGTGTCTATGTATGTGTATATATACACCACATCTTCTTTATTCGTTCATCTGCTGATAGACATTTAGGTTGGTTCCATGTTTTTGGCTATTGTAAGTACTGCAGCTGGAATCACTGAGTGCATGTATTTGAATCAGAGTTTTCTATGGATGTATGCCCAGGAGAGGGAATCTTGGATCATATGGCATCTCTATTTTTAGTTTTCTAAGGAATATCATACTATTCTCCATAATGGTTGTAGCAATTTACATTCCCACCAACAGTGCCCCTTTTTTTCCACACCCTCTTCAGCATTTATTATTTGTAGACATTTTGATGATTGCCATTCTGACTGCTATGAAGTGGTACCTCATTATAGTTTTGATTCACATTTCTCTAATAATTATTGATGTTGAGTAACTTTTCATTTCCTGTTGGCCATCTGTACGGCTTCTCTGGAGAAATTTCTAGCTGGGGCATCTGCCAATTTTTTGATTGAGTTGTTTTTGATATTAAGCTGCAAGAGCTATTTATATATTTTGGAAATTAATCGCCTCTTGGTCACGTGGTTTGCAATATTTTCTGTCATTCTGTAGGTTTTATGTTTTATTTATGGTTTCCTTTGCTGTGCAAAGTCTTTTAAGTTTAATTAGGTTCCATTTGTTTATTTTTGTTTTTATTTCCATTACTCTATAAGATGGATCCAAAAAGATACTTTCGGGATTTACATTGAAGAGTGTTCTGCCTACTTTTCCTTCTAGGAGTTTTATAGTATCCTATCTTACATGAAAAGATGCTTACTCCTTGGAAGGAAAGTTATGACCAACCTAGACAGCATATTCAAAAGCAGAGACATTACTTTGCCAACAGAGGTCCTTCTAGTCAAGGCTATGGTTTTTCCAGTGGTCATGTAAGGATGTGAGAGTTGGACTGTGAAGAAAGCTGAGCGCCAAAGAATTGATGCTTTTGAACTGTGGTGTTGGAGAAGACTCTTGAGAGTCCCTTGGACTGAAAGGAGATCCAACCAGTCCATCCTAAAGGAGATCAGTCCTGGGTGTTCATTGGAAGGACTGATGTTGAAGCTGAAACGCCAATACTTTGGCCACCTCATGCGAAGAGTTGACTCATTGGAAAAGACCCTGATGCTGGGAGGGATTGGGGGCAGGAGGAGAAGGGGACGACAGAGGACAGGATGGCTGGATGGCATCATGGACTCAATGGACATGAATTTGGGTAAACTCCAGGTGTTGGTGATGGACAGGGAGGCCTGGCAGGCTGCGATTCATGGGGTCACAAAGAGTCAGACATGACTGAGTGACTGAACTGAACTGATCTTACAATTAGGTCTTTAATCCATTTTGATTTTAGTTTTGTATATGGAGTTAGAGAATGTTCTTATTTTATTCTTTTACATGTTGCTGTCCAGTTTTCCAAGAATCACTTATAGAAGAGACTGTCTTTTCTCCATTGTATGATCTTGCCTCCTTTGTTATAGATTAATTAACCATAGGTGTGTGGATTTATTTCTGGGATTCTATCCTGTTTCATTGAGCTGTATTTCTGTTTTTGTTCTAGTACCAGACTGTTTTGATTACCATAGCTTTGTAGTATAGTCCGAAGTCAGGAAGTCTGATTCTTCCAGCTCTATTTTTCTTTCTCACTATTGCTTTGGCTATTCAGGACTTCAAAGGAAAATGCTCTGGAGATTTCTTCTACCAATGTCAGACCCCCATCTAGGAAATCTGCAGTGGGGCTCAGAACTTTCTCTCTGTAGAAGAACTGTGATATAATACTTCTCCACTTTGTAGGTGGCCTACTGCTGGGTATGAGATTTGATTATACCATGAGTGTGCTCCTTCTACCACCTAGTGGTGGTTTCTTCTTTACGTCTTTGGATGTAGAGTATCTGCAGATATTTGTATCTCCTCCTGCAGGTGTATACTTGGGAAAATGAAACTCTGCAAATCATCTAAGAATGTGTGTGTTTTTTTGTCCTAAAAGGCATAGCTGGCGTGTTTGTTCTTGGAGCTCCAAGGCATTTGGGGGGCACAGGGGAGGAACTAAAACAGATTTAGTCAACCTTCTGCAGCAGCTTCCCTCTCATTTCAGACACTGGGCTCTTTTTACTCGAGAGCAGAAAACGATGATGACTCAGCTTTCTTTGACTTCTTCTTCTTCTTCTTTTTTTTTTTTTTTTATAATTGCAGAGTCTTTTGGACTACACTTTTGTCCAAGATCAAGGGAAGTGTTTTATCTATAAAGTGAAAAGACACAGGCCACCCTGTGTTCACCCAAAGTAAATGCAGCACTATTTACAAAAGCCATGGAAGCAACTAAATGTCCATTGAAAGATGAATGGATAAAGAAGATGTAGTATATATCTAGAGCTTCCCTGGTAGCTCAGATGGTGGAGAGTTTGCCTGCAAGGTGGGAGATCTGGGTGCAATCCCTGGGTTGGGAAGAACCCCTGGAGAAGGAAAAGTACTCTTCAGTACTCTTGCCTGAAAAATCCCATGGGCAGAGGAACCTGGAAGGCTATAGTCTATGGGGTTACAAAGAGTTGGATGATTGAGTGACTAACACTGATGCTATCTGTTTTGGTAGGTTCCAGTCTTTTTTACTGATGGTTGTTCAACAGTTAGTTGTGATTTCAGTGTGCCTATGACAGGGATTGCACTCAAGGTTCCACTCTACCATCTTGCCTCCTATTTCCCTATAAGTATTGTAATTATTTTTTTTCTTTTTGCTTTTATTCAATATATTATTAACAAGAAACCCTACTATGTGTCATGCCCTGTATAATGATAGGGAAAAGGTGGTAAGCAAAAGCAAATAATGTAACTGTTCTCTAGGAAGGTTTAGTGTATTGATGGAAATTAGTATCCATAAGTGAATGGAAATTCTACCAGATTGCATGACTGTTTTCCACATGAGCTTTGTGAATCAGCTTCTCACATTCCACATCATATGGAGGTCTTCAAAGATCATGTTGGATAGACATCAGATCCATAGTTAATCCATAATGTAAGTAAGACACTAGAAATTTAACAATATCTAAAATCTAACATTTGGTAAAGAAAACAGAGCTTTTGAAATTGAGATAAAATTAAGTAAATTATATGTTTTCTAAATATATGTTTATTCACAATTCTGTGCAACTATCACCACTATATGATTACAGAACATTTCCATCATCTCACTCATTCCAAGTAAAAACAAACAAATCAACTGAGGAAATTTCCCAACACCCCATCTATAATTCCTAGCAACCACTAATCTACATCTGGTCTCTCTGTCTATTTTGAACATTACATATCAATGGAATCACACAACATGTGTGATTTTCATATAAATGGAATGTATAGGTCTATATCTATATAGCAATACCTTATTTTATTGCATTTTGCTTTATTGTGCTTCACAGATACTGTTTTTAACAGATTGAAGGTCTGTGGCAACCCCGTGTGAACAAGTATATCAGTGCCATTTTTCCAACAGCTTTGCTCACTTTATGTCCCTGTGTCACATTTCGGTAATTCTTGCAATGATTCACACTTTTTCATTATTGTTATATTTGCTATACTGATCTGCGATAAGTGGTCTTTGATGTTACTATGATGACTCTTTGAAGAATCAGATGATAGCTAGCATTTTTAAGCAATAAAGAATTTGTAAATTAAGGAATGTACATTTTTTAAGACATGATGCTATTCCACATTTAGCAACATTACAATGTAACATAACTTTTATATGAACTGGGAAAGCAAAAAATTAATGTCAGTCACTTTATTGAAATATTTTTTTCATTGGTGGTCTGGAATCAAACCAACAATATCTTCAAAATATGCCAGTATATCTATACATATATAAGGTAGATTGTCTTTTGTGAATACATCCTTTCAATTAGCATAAGATTTTCAAGGTTCATCCATGTTGTAGCATGCTATCACATTTCTTTGATTTTTATGACTAAATATTCCATCTTGTAGATACATCAAATTTACTTTATCCACTTATCTGTGGATTGTATCTCCTTGTTGACTATAATGAAGAATGCAGCTATTAACATTCTTATACAAGTATTGGTGTGATCATATGTTTTCACATCTCTATACATACACAAGAGTAGAATTTCATATAATAACTCAATCTTTAATGTTTTTGGAGGAAATGGTCAAAGTTTTGCATACTGAATGCATCATTTACATTCCCACTAGGGCTGTATGAGGGTTCAATTTCTCCATACTCTCACACAAATTCACAAATATGCTTTAGTTTTTATAAATTACATTTATCCTAGTAGTATGTTAGCTGCTCAGTCGTGTCTGACTCTTTGCAACCCCATGGACTGGGGCCTGCCAGGCTCCTCTGTCCATGGAATTATCTAGGCAAGAATACTGGAGTGGGTTGCCATTTCCTTCTCCAGGAGATCTTCCTGACCCAGGGATCAAACCCAGATCTCTCATGTTGCCAGCAGATTCTTTACCATTTGAGCCACCAGGGAAGCCCTACGTCTATCCTAGTGGGTGTAAACTAGTATTTCATTGTGGCTTGATTTACATTTCCCTTATGAGTAACTATTAACATTTTTTTCAGGTCCTTAGTAACCATAAGGACCTAGTCACCTAGGTCCTTTGTTGTTGTTCTTTAGTCTCTAAGTCATGTCCAACTCTTTGAGACCCCATGGATTGCAGCATGCCAGGCTTCCCTGTCCTTCACTGTCTCCCAGAGTTTGCTCAAACTCACATCCATTGAGTTGGTGATGCCATCCAACCATCTCATCCTCTGTTTTCCCCTTCTCCTCTTGCTCTCAGTCTTTCCCAATGTCAAGGTGCTTTCCAATGAGTCATCTGTTCACATCAGGTGGCCAAAGTATAGCTTCAGCATCAGTCCTTCCAATGATATTCAGGGTTGATTTCCTGAGGACTGACTGGTATTTGATCCCCTGCTGTCCAAGGAACTCTCAAGAGTCTTATCCAGCACCACAGTTCAAAAACATCAATTCTTTGGAGCTCACCCTTCTTTATGGTCCAACTCTCACATCCATACTGGAAAAACCATAGCTTTGACTTTACAGACCTTTGTAGGCAAAGTGATTTCTCTGCTTTTGAATATGCTCTCTAGGTTTGTCATAGCTTTTCTTCCAAGCATCAAGTGTCTTTTAATTTCCTGGCTTTAGTCACCATCTGAAGTGATTTTGGAGCCCAAGAAAATCAAATCTGTAATTGTTTCTACTTTTTCCCCTTCTATTTGCTGTGAAGTGATGTCATGATCTTAGTTTTTTAGATATTTAACTTGCAAATATTTTCTTCCATGATTGGGTTGTCTTTTGTTCTTTATAGCATCCTTTGATGCAATTTTTAAAAAACTTTAGTGATTTTCAATTTGCTTCGTTTCTGTTGCTACCTGTGTTTTTCATATTATACATAAGAAATTACTTCCTAATCCAAGATTATGAAGATTTATCCTACATTTTCTTCTAAGAGTATCATAGTATTAGTATCTACACTTATATCTTTGATCCATTCTAAGTTAATTTTTGTATATGCTGAGAATTATGGGCACAATGTTCTACTTTTGCATGTGACAATCCAGCTGTCACAGGACAATAAGTTGAAAAGAATACTGCTTTGCATTTTAATTTTCTGAGAAAAAAATTAGTCAGAAATCAGGAAAAAAAAATCTGTCAAAAATCAATTGATTAATCAAGAGAGTGCAGTACTAGAAAAGAAATAGAGAAATGAAACATAATGGAGAGCCCAGAAATAGCCCTCCATAAATAAAGTTGACTGGTCTTGGCCAGAGAAGCAAAGGCCATGCAATAGGGCAAAGATAGGTCTCTCAACAAATGGTGCTGGAACAACTGAACATCTACGTGCAAAAACATTAATCTAGACACAGACCTTACACCCTTTCAAAAAATGAACTCAAAATGGATCACAGATCTAAGTGTAAAATGTAAAACTGTAAAACTTCTAAAAAATAACATAAGAAAAAACAATAATGACCCTGGGTATGGTGATGGCTTTTTAGATAAAATACCAAAGACTTGACCCATGAAAGAAATAACTGACAAATTGGACTTCATTAAAAGTTCAGTTCTGTGAAAGATAATATCAAGAGAATGAAAACACAAGCCATAGACTTGGAGAAAGATTTGCAAAAGATCCATCTGATAAAGGACTGTTATCCAAGATATACAAAGAACATTTAAATCTCAGTGATAAGAAAACAAACAACCCTAAAGCAGCCATACTACCCAAAACAATCTACATAGTTAATGTAATCCCTATCAAATTACCCATGACTTTTTTCACAGAACTAGCACAAATCATCCAAAAATTTATATGGAACCATAAAAGAAAGAGAATTGCTAAAGTAATTCTGAGGAAAAAGACTAAAGATGAAAGCATAACCCTCCCAGACTTCAGACAATACTACAAAGTTCGAGTAATCAAAACAGCATGGTATTGGCACAAGCACAGACATGTAGATCAGTGGAGCAGAATAGAGAGCCCAGGAGTAAACTCAAACACTTATGGTCTTCCCTGGTGGCTCAGAGGGTAAAGCATCTGCCCGCAATACAGGAGACCTGGGTTCGATCCCTGGGTCAGGAAAATCCCCTGGAGAAGGAAATGGCAACCCACTCCAGTATTCTTGCCTGGAAAATCCCATGGAAAGAGAAACCTGGTAGGCTACAGTCCATGGGGTCGCAAAGAGTCGGACACGACTGAGCGACTTCACTTTCTTTCACTTTATGACAAAAGAGGCAAGAATAGACAATGGAAAGAAGACAGTCTCTTCCCCAAGTGGTCCTAGGAAAGCAGAATGGCCATATATCAATCAATGAATTAGAACACTCCCTCACACCAGATGGAAAAATAAACTCAAAATGCTTTAAAGACTAAATCTAGGACATGCCACCGTAAAACTCCTAGAAGAGAACATAGGCAAAACATTCTATGATGCAAATCAGCAAAACCCATGTGCCGTGTGTATGAAATGGAAAGTCAAGAGTGAAAGTCGCTCACCTGTGTCTGACTCTTTGTGACCCCATGAAATTCTCCAGGCCAGAATACTGGAGTGGGATCTTCTCCAG
Source organism: Bubalus bubalis (assembly GCF_019923935.1). Classification (NCBI taxonomy): domain Eukaryota; kingdom Metazoa; phylum Chordata; class Mammalia; order Artiodactyla; family Bovidae; genus Bubalus; species Bubalus bubalis. Next base: position 51,603,815 of record NC_059165.1, on the reverse strand, counting down.
GGGATCTTCCCAACCCAGGGATCAAACCCAGGTATCCCACACTGCAGGCAAATTCTTTACCAGCTGAGCCACACAGGAAGCCCAAGAATACTGGAGTGGGTAGCCTATCCCTACTCAAGCGGATTTTCCCGGCCCAGGAGTCAAACTGGGGTCTCCTGCATTGCAGGTGGATTCTTTACCAACTGAGCTATCAGGGAAGGGGGAAGATATTTGTAAATGATGTAAATGATAAGGGCTTATTTTCCAAAATATGCAAACAGTGTATATAACTCAATATTTAAAAAAAGAAAAAGAAAAACCTAATCAAAAGTAGGTAGAAGACTTGAATAGACATTTATCCAAAGAAGACATACAGATGGCTAACAGGCACATGAAAAGATGCTTCACATCACTAATTATTAGAGAAATGCAATTCAAAGCCCCTGGTATCATATCATACTGGAAAGAATGGCCATAGTCAAAAATTCTGCAATAATAAAAGTTAGAGTGGGTATGGAGAATAAGGAAACTTCATACACTGTTGGTAGGTGTGTAAACTGGTGCAGGCTTTATGGAAAAAAGTATGTAGGTTCCTTCTAAAAATACAGCTACCATATGATCCAGGAATCCCACTCTTGGGCATAAATTTGGAAAATATGAAAAGTCTAACCTGAAAAGATGCATGCACCCCAGTGTTGACAGTAGTGCTGTTGACAACAGCCAAAACATGCAAGCAACCTAAGGGTCTATCAACAAATGAATGAACGTAGGCAAGTATACACACATGCGTGCATATATACATATATACATACACACAAATATACAAACAGAATACCAAACATAAAAAAGAATGAAATACCGCCATTTGCAGCAACATGGATGGACCTGGGGTTATTATACTGAGTTCACTCAGACAGAAATAAATACTATATGACATCATTTATATGTGAAATAAAATAATAATAATAATTAACTTATTTACAATACAGAAACAGGCTTACAGACATAGAAATCAGACTTATGGTTACCAAAGAGGAAAGGAGTGGGGAGGGATAAACTAGAAGACTGGGGTTGACAGATACACATTACTATATATAAAATAGATAAGCAACAAGCATTTACTCTATAACACAGAGAGAACTATTTTAGTACCTTGTGATAACCTATAATGGAATACTCTGAAAAAGAAAATATATATATATGTATCTGAATCATTTTGCTATACACCTAAAACTAATAGTGGAAATCAATTATACTTCAATAAAAAAGAAAATGAACAATATGATTGAAAAATGGGCCAAAGGCCTTAACACTTCATCAAAGAGGAGATACAGATGGCAAGTAAGCACATGAAAAGATGCTTTACATCATATATGTCATCAGAGAAATTCAAATTAAAAAAAAATAAAGAATGAGATACCACTGCACAGCTAAGACAATGGCTAAGATCTGGAACATAGAGAACACTAAATGCTGTCCAGGATGTGTAATATTTGGAAAGGCTCCAAAATGTGTAGCACTATTTTGGAAGACAGTTTGGTAGTTTCTTACAAAACTAAACCTATGCATACCATATGATCCAACAATTGTGATCCTTGGTATTTAATAAGGCATTGAAAATTCATGACCAGATAAAAACCTTTATTAGTTCAGTCACTTTGTTCATAATTGTTGTCACCTACAAACTGGCATTTGCCATCTGCCTATATAATGATCAAACTATGAGCTGCTGTAGCTGCTGACCTTTTAACACTCTCTGAAAGGAATTCAGGGTGGAGATCAGGAATGAAGCAATCGGTGCTCTGGGAAAAACTAGCAGAACAGGTTTTCAGATAGAAATTTTCAGGAGGTGATTTTATGAGCCTGATTCTTGCATCTCCTCATACCTAGAAAAGTATTAAAATTCTTCATGGGAAGTCTTCTCCTCATGACTAGCAGTAACCTTCATGAGGACAGCAGAAACCTTCTGTAAAAAAATGTGCTTGACTGCATGTACTCCCCTTTCACCCAAATCACATATATACTGACTTTCCCTCCTACCTCTCTGGAGCAATTTCTCAGAGCTATCTGAAATGCTGTCTCCTGGTCTATAGTTCTCATTTTTCCTCAAATAAAACTTAACTCATAACTCTCACCTTGTGCGTTTTTCTTTTTTCAGTTAACACTGTCAAAACTTGAAAACAACCCAGATATCTCTCAGTACATGGTTGGATAAATGAACTTCTGTACATACAAACAAAGGAATACTATTCAACAATAAAAATAATAAGCTATTAAGCCATGACAACATAGAGGAAATATAAACGCATATTACTAAGTGAAAGAAGCCAATCTGAATAACCTATATATTGTAGGATTCTAACGACATGGCCTTCCAGAAAAGGCAAAACTACTTATACAATAAAAATATCAGTGGTTGCCAGAGTCTGAGTTGGAGCAAAGGGAGAGACATGAATAGACAGAACACAGGGATTTTTAGGATGGTCAAATTACTTTGTATAATACTATAATGGTGGATCAGTTCAGTTCAGTTGCTCAGTCATGGCCGACTCTTTGCAACCCCATGGACTACAGCATGCCAGGCCTCCCTGTCCATCACCAACTCCTGGAGTTTACTCAAACTCATGTCCATTGAGTTGGTGATGCCATCCAATCATCTCATCCTCCGTCGTCCCCTTCTCCTACTGCCCTCAATGTTTCCCAGCATCAGGGTCTTTTCAAATGAGTCAGCTCTTAGCATCAGGTGGCCAAAGTATCGGAGTTTCAGCTTCAACATCAGTCCTTCCACTGAACACCCAGGACTGATCTCCTTTAGGATGGACTGGTTGGATCTCCTTGCAGTCCAAGGAACTCTCAAGAGCCTTCTCCAACACCACAATTCAAAAGCATCAATTCTTTGGCGCTCAGCTTTCTTTATAGTCCACTTCTCACATCCATACGTGACTACTGGAAAAACCATAGCCTTGACAAGATGGTGGATATATTTCATTAAATTTTTGTACATAGACATAGAATGTACAACACCAAGAATGACCCCTAAAGTAAACTATGAACTTTGGGTGAGTCAGTGTAAGTTTGTCCTTGATTAAAAAAAAAGAAAGAAAAGATAACATCTGGTGAATGATGTTAGTAAGTAGGAAGCTTTGCATGTATGGAGCAGGGAGTATGTGGGAAATCTCTATACTTCCCCCTCAATTTTAAGGTAAACCTATAATTGCTGTAAAAAACAGTTTTAAAAATCAATGCAGTATGCATGTATGACTTATTTTAAGTCACTATTCTGTACCATTTTTCTATGTTTGTTCTTATGTTTTTAGCACAGTTTTCTTGTTTTTTGCCTAATCAGTACAACTTTATAGTAGGCGTCAAATCTGCATATGTGGATCCCCAACCTTTCTCAAGATTTTTTTGGCTACACAAGGTCCCTTGAATGCCAACATGAATTTTAGTATCAGGTTGTCAATTTCAGCAAAAAGGGCAGTGGGAACTCTTGTTTCCAGTGAATTTTAAGGTTCTTTCTTCCTCGTGAAGAAATCTGGAGATGACACAGGGAGATTAAGAAAGTGGGAATTTATTTAAACAAGAATACACTCTCAGAGGGAGAGCAGGCAGGCAGGTGAGACGCTGCTGCCCTGGGTTTCTTTAGCAAGCCAGTTATGAGAGGCATACAAATGAACGGGTGGAACATTAACTTGGGAAGGAGGAGTTTGGGAGTCTTGGTCCCTGACTTTGATCCCAGCTCCATTTCCATTTCCCTCAGGGAATAGGCTTTTTGTCCTTTTATAGCTTAGATCATAAATGTCATAGTGTTGGTGCATGATGAGTCTGTCTTGTCTGTAAGGCTAATTTTATTGAAATGAGAGCACAATGAGCAACAGGTTACATTCTCAAGCAGGAGATGCCTACCTTTCTTAGTCTGCTTTCAGGACACGTCCACCTAAAATGTGTGATTTTCTGTCAATGTGAAGGTTCCTTCTTTTCTTTGTCTGCCCACGAACCCCTTCTGTTTATAAGATGCAAAATTTCCTGCTATGCTGTCCCTGCCCACACTTCTCTGGTCATACCTAGCTACCTGCCTGCTGTAACACCCAACATTTTTGCAGTGAATATACAGATTGCTTTAGCCATTACTGCTCTCTGAAAAATGGTAAGTTTTCCAAACTATGAACATGGGCTTTGTTTACATTACTTTAGGTCTTCTGTAATTTCTTTCAGCAATATTTTTGGATACATTGGACAGGTGTTTCATTTCCTTGTTTTTTCCTTGTGAAGCAATACTAAATAATTTAGCCATCTAACATTACCTTCACTGATTAAAAACACTTGAAGCCTGTTGAGATTCCTAGGAAGTCTCTCCTGCTCTTAATCTTTGCCAACAAATATACATTAAATGGGTATAAAGAGCTACCCCACGACTTCACCTCTAGGCTTCAAGCAGCAAAATGTCCTGTCCTGGAAGCACAGGTCTGCCACAGGCTTCACTGATGGTATCTTTGTGCAGAATTCAAAGAGGAAGTATAAGCACAATATCCATTTCACTATAGGAACACTTTCTGTACATGTCAAATGTGGACTCTTCACATTGAAACGGAGAAGGCAATGGAGCCTGGTGGGCTGCCGTCTATGGGGTCGCACAGAGTCGAACACGACTGAAGTGACTTAGCAGTCACATTGAAAAATAAAATATCCCCTACCATATCAGTAAGCAAAGGAAGTCACAGTCATTGGTGATTACAGCCACCACTGATGGTGAGCTGGTGAGCCCTGAGGAAACTCAGGAAGGAAACAAAGAATATCTGCCATCTAGCAGCCATTAGACCACAGCCACTCCCATGCATGAGTCCTGAAGAACTCTGTGAAAGCGCAGGATACTGGCCCCAGACTGCTGGCATGTATACCAAAGGAATGATTTCAGTGAGCCCAGACTCCGCATCTTCCCATACATAGAAAAGTGTTAAATTCCTTACACTGAGATATCTAAATTTCTTTTATTAACAGAACACTTTTGTTCCTATTAACTTCCCTTGGTTGCAAAACTCTTACATATCCTAGCTCCCCCTGCACCTCGTTGGAGCTGTTTTCTCATTGCTACTTGAGATGCTGCCTCCTGGGCTTGAAGTCATCAGTACATCCACCGAATAAAACATAACCCTCAACTTTTACATTGTGCATAATTTTTAATTCAACAAATTGAACTGGCATGAAAATTACCTGTCTCAAAATTTCTTTTTAAAAACCCTAGATTTCTTCACTGCAAAAAGTAGCAGGAAGAATTCAGGTGCTGATAACCACCCAATACAAAACAAGTGCAGAGGGTTTAAATGTTTTATCCTCATTTATCACAAATATATAAGATAGATACTATAATTCTCATATTTACAATAAGAAAACTGTAGATTATGCAGTTTGAATATTGAGTCCAGGTGACTCTCTGATAGATGGGGTTTGTACTTGGATCCTTCTCCTGCCAATGCTCTTTCTACTAAGTCAGACTATAGGAGCTGATAAGGAAACATAACAATGAAAAATTCTCTGCATAAAAAACAACAATAACAACAACAAAGCCTCCAATACCTCAAAAATATCCCCAAACATCTCTGATGTAAAATCAATTTTTACCATGTAATTTAAAGCATTGTTGCATTTAGTCTCAACTTCACTCCCCACCTTTCACTGTCTTCTGCTCCAAAAAGTAAGTTCTGTACATCTAATGCACAGTGTAGTGATTATAGTCAACAGTACTCTGTTATGAACTTCATTGCTCTTACTACAAAGAAAAAAATAGAATTAATTACCATGACAAAGGTATTATGTAAGACTACACTGGTAATCATAATAAAATAGATAATCAAATCAACACACTGTACATCCTAAATTTATGCCATGTTGTATGTCAATTATCTCAATTTAAAATACTGTTCCACTATCCAGGTTTACTCTTCTAGTAATTGATTCACAATTCTGATTGCAAGATGGTGAATGCATTATTTTTACCATTTCCCAGGTAATTGTAATATGCCAACAGTTTTGAACACGTTTGAGAGCTTATGCCCTTAATTATCTAATTACCATCCCCAGATTCTTCTTTCCTGCTTGATTCTCTTTACTTTGTTCAACTCATGCTTGGAAAGCTTTCGCCTCTCTTCTCTATCTTAAGATCTCTAACCCTTCCCATATTTCTGGGTACATGAGATCAAGTTGTCCCCAAGCCTCCTACTGAGAAAAGATTAATGGAGGGTTACTTGTGAAGCATCTCTCCTGACCTACTTTACAGCTTCCACTGAGGACACAGAATAGCTCTGTGTCTTATCTGTCCTGGGCCATCAATCTTACCCCATCAAACTCCTTACCAGCGGAACAATAAAAGAGACTGAGCTGGAAGGAGATGGCTGAGGAGGCAGGTGAGCAAGACAGCCACAGTCTCCAGAGCCGCTGACATCACTCCCCATTATCTCACTGTCAGGTAGGCCAGGTGGGGACTCTAGGAAGGTGTGGGTACCCTGGCATGTACCCCAGGAGGACTGCTGCAGGTTAGTCTTTCCAGAAATAACTGTTTCTATTTCCTGAGGAAAATAACTGAGACCCAAACGTGCATTGGTACTACAGGCAACCAGGCTGGCTGACAGAAAAGCTGAGAGAGTACTCAGTTCTTTCCACTTTGTCAACTGTGTTATTTTCCTGGGCTCTCTTAAACGCCTATGGGGGACGCCTTCCAACAATGACACTTTATTTTATTGAATTGTAGGTTCGAGGGAAAGGTAAAATAAAAAGTTATCTAGGAGGTGGGAGTCATTGCTTTAGAAACAAGAAGCTTTCTAGAACCTGGTTCTGGAGTCTATCTACCTAATGTGTCATGTACCATTGTTGCAAACACTAAGGTATCTTCCACAGACTTGATAACATGTCCTTCTTCTCATCATGGATCAAAGCTATTTTAATCATTGGCTTGGCATTTCCTCTTTATTGTGGTGAGTAAATTTTTCAATCCTAGATGAATCCATTCACACATCATAGAAAATGCAGGAAACAACTACCATCATTTAGGAAGGGAGGCGCTTGATGTCCTGGGTGTGTAATACTTAAACTGGCAAAATGAAATGGGATATGTTACAAATATATTTTTAAAAATTACATCAGATTGGTTTTGATTTCCCACTTTAGAAAGGTGGAGACAGAGAGGGTGTTTAGAATTAGCAGTAGAATTTAGTGGTTTGTTCATTTAAGACTAAAGATATCTATCTAATTTCCCCTCTTTTGGAAGTCAGATTTCATGGTTGCTAAATGCAGAGTGTGGGGAGTAATACTGTCCTCTAGACCCAGTATCCCTCGACAATCCAACTCCTTGTTTGCCGGCTCCAAGTGTATTAAGGACAAGGTTTTGTGTAAGGAGAGAACTAATTGATCCCTCTGCTGACAACTTATCTTTCTTAAAGCAAAGGCAGCCCATCAATTTCAGAGTAGAGTAGCTTAAAGTTATTAAAGTGATCCATGAACCTCAAGCTGAGTACAAAGGAATTGAATAGTCATTTACTTCTTCATATTAAGTGACTTCATAGAAGCATATTACATGGCACTAAGCAAGATGTTGTTTTCTCTGACTAGAATGTCTCACATATAAATACAGGGAAAAAGGGATCTCCACAGAAGGGTTTGGTGATTATTAAGCCATACTTCATTTTTCACAGAGTGAGATGAATTTAGAATTGTTTCCAGACTTCAAATTATTTTGTGAAATTATTTTGATATTGCCACAAAAGCCTCACTTCATTATGGGAGGGGTTTGGAGTAGGCAACTTGCATAGTATTTTGCTATTAAAAGATGTGGGTACTTCCCAAAAAAGACAGTGTTTTTCTCCCTTCATCTTCTTCTTTTTAATTTTCTTTTTTTGTGTTGGTTGCAGAAACTGCTTTTGTACCTTCTGGAGAAATTCGCAAAAGGGCAAGTTCATAGTACTTTAATTTGGAAATTGAAATTTTTAAAATTATTTTTATATTTTAAACTTTAACAGAAAATTTCACCAGAAAAAGTAAAACATAACCCTTCAAAAAGTAACATAAAGTGTCATTATTACACAAAGTTCAAAAAACAGAACCTTACCAGACATATTAAACCATTTGTTTTTTTACAAGGTAAAATTACCACATCATTCAACATTTTATTATTAGGCAGACAGGCATCTGAAAAGGACGTTTAAAGTAAGAATTTTTTCCCTCACAAATAAGAAGCTTAAGAAAAATAATTTCACTGAAAGGAATGTAAACTAATCATTTTTACACAGAGTCAAATATTACATAGAGGTGAAGAAAATCAATTATACTTCTAAACATCTAAATAAATAAAGGTAATTAAAGATGTTAAAAGAGCATGTCATCTAAGAATACACACATTATTGCTTAATTATGTATACTGACTACAGAGTCATCACTCACCAAATTACATATATACATATATGGTTAAACACACATATACAAACAGTCATATATATCAATACATACATATATGGTGACAATCTGAAACTATAAAATGATCTAGTAATGAAACTATTGAGAAAAACAGTAGACTCACAATACATTCACTTTTATCATTTCTTGTGCTATGAGATAATGAGGAAAATCTCACTCAGGTATGAGAAGAAATAGGGGCAGAGTGGCTAAATTATTAAAATGTATCCAGCTATTTGAATGTTTTTAAAACATAACACTGGGGTTGTAAAAACATATCAGTATATTTTTATGTCTAAATTGGTTGTTGATACTTCATGTTTATACTTAATCTCAATATATAAAACATTTATTCTATTTTGATGCATACAATGTTGTATGAAGAATAAGGAATATTTTATTCAAAAAGTTCATTATCTGAAAAATTTGATGTTGTCTCTTTGTTTATCAGCCAGAATGTAACGTGTATAAGGATCAATTACACTTTTGCACAAAAGAAAAAGATCCAATCTGTGCAACGAATGGCCAAACATACTCCAATAAATGCTATTTCTGCAGTAAAAAGCTGTAAGAACACATGACTAAATATTTGTTCTCCCAACATAATGAAGAAACAACCAGAAAATAATAGGAACATCCATGTTTCTGCTAGCCAAGGCTCAGTCTACACGGAAAGTAACTGTTTTTTCTCTGTGAAAGCCATAGAAACATGCCGGTACCTTTCCCTGAAGTCATATTCCTAAAAGTAGTTTTATTTGACCTCAAAGTATATCCCTGCTGGATATTACCCACATGCATAAATCATTACATTAACTGGATTTTATTGCTATGACTTACTACTGGCAATCTGCTTACCAATACAATGTAATTCTTAACTCGAGAGGCTGAATGATAACCTCATAATGTAGCTCCAAACTACAGGGAGCATAACTGAGCAAGAAACTCTACTGACTTCATCAGTTCTAATGAGGTGGATGAACCTAGAACCGATTATACAGAGTGAAGTGAATCAGAAAGAGAAGATAAATACTGTATTCTAACACATATATACAGAATCTAGAAAAACGGTACTGAAGAATTTATTTACAGGGCAACAGTGGAGAAACAGACATATAGAATAGACTTATGGACATGGGGAGAGGGGAGGAGAGGGTGAGATGTATGGAAAGAATAATATGGAAACTTACATTACCATATGCAAAATAGATAACCAACGGGGAATTTGCTGTATGGCTCAGGAAACTCAAGCAGGGGCTCTGTATCAACCAGGAGGGGTGGGGTGGGGAGGGAGATGGGAGGTAGTTTCTAAAGGGAGGGCATATATGTATACCTATGGCTGATTCATGTTGAGGTTTGACAGAAAACAGCAAAATTCTGTAAAGCAATTATCCTTCAATAAAAAATAAATAGATTAAAAAAAAAAAAAAAGAAACTCTACTGACTTCAGAAATTTGAATCCATCACAATTTATGTCAGAAAGGAATTCTCATTATGTCAGGAAGAACCATCCAGGGGATGGTCCATTTTGTCCCCTGAACTCCATGACAGGACTCCAAACTTTCTTCAGAGAGCAGGGCAGTCTAGGACACTTCCACCCAATGTCACTTCCTGCCTCCTTCCCCCTGATGGAGTTTTCAGTCTGAGGGTTCAGCCAGCCTTCCTACCTCCTGCCTCATTTTCTCTTACTGGTGTTTCCTCTCACTGAATCCCCAGGTGGGCTTCTACTTTTAGAGAACCAGGAAAACAATCTCTACTCCTCCTCCTGAGGTCTGGGAGGGTTCCCAGGTTGAGTCAGGAGGGAGCATGTAGGAAGAGTCAAGTTGCCCCAGGGGATCAGGAGGACCTGTGCAGGGTAGGGGCGGTGGGAGGGGCCCCACTGCTTGTGGAAGGGAACATAGCCCTCCTGGCTCTCTCACAGTCAAAAATCCTCATGGAGAAGCATTTAGTGCAATACTCAGACAATTTTAAATACTTAAATTTTTTTTTCCTCTTTTTCTTTCTTTACAGAGAAAACAGAGGAAAATTTGATTTCAGTCATTGGGGTCGTTGTTGCTGACTCTGCCTCAACCGCACATTCCTATGGCTTTTATTGCAATCCTATTTTGCCATGGATTCTACAACCAATCAGTCATCTCAATCAGGGCTTTAAATTCCTAAACGAGCAGACTAACCCTTCAGTAGTACACAAGATGTAGTACAGATTGTTGGAGAATTTTTCAACTCTAAGAGCCTGCCAGTGAAAGATTTCTGTTTTCTATTTTCGATTATACAATGATGGTTGAAAAACCTATCTTATTTGTGTGTTCAATAATAGAAAACCTAATGCAATTTGTAATCATGAATATTCCAGTCAATAAAATGTTAAATACTATTATCTCTATTAAAATACCCTTTCTTTTTTGTGGTTGGATTGGATTCAGTTCAGTTCAGTCACTCAGTCGTGTCTGACTCTGCGACTCCATGGACTGCAGCACTCCAGGCCTCTCTGTCCATCACCAACTGCCGGAGTCCATCCCAAACTCATGTCCACTTAGTCGGTGATGCCATCCAACCATCTCATCCTCTGTCGTCCCCTTCTCCTCCTGCCCTCAATCTTTCCCAGCCTCAGGGTCTTTTCAAATGAGTCAGCTCTTCGCATCAGGTAGCCAAAGTATTGGAATTTCAGCTTCAACATCAGTCCTTCCAATGAACCCCCAGGACTGATCTCCTTTAGGATGGACTGGTTGGATCTCCTTGCAGTCCAAGGGACTCTCAAGAGTCTTCTCCAACACCACAGTTCAAAAGCATCAATTCTTTGGCACTCAGCTTTCTTCAGAGTCCAACTCTCACACCAATACATGACTACTGGAAAAACCATAGCCTTGACTAGATGGACCTTTGTGGACAAAGTAATGTCTCTGCTTTTTAATATGCTGTTTAGGTTGGTCATAACTTTCCTTCCAAGGAGTAAGTGTCTTTTAATTTCATGGCTGTAATCACCATCTGCAGTGATTTTGGACCCCCCCAAAAATAAAGTCAGCCACTGTTTCCCCATCTATTTCCCATGAAGGGATGGGACTAGATGCCATGATCTTAGTTTTCTGAATGTTGAGCTTTAAGCCAACTTTCTCACTCTCCTCTTTCACTTTCATCAAGAGGCTCTTTAGTTCTTCTTCACTTTCTGCCATAAGGGTGGTGTCATCTGCATATCTGAGGTTATTGATATTTCTCCCAGCAATCTTGATTCCAGCTTGTGCTTCATCCAGACACACAAATATTTCTGGTAACTATAATTATAGAAATAGTCTCAAAGGTCAATAAATAATCCATTACTTGAAAGTTTATTAAAAAGTACAGACAACTGCACTTCTCTCTATCGTAAAGCTTCAAAAGCTCTAGAATAAGAATCTGAGAACTTGAATTCTCACAAATACTCCATGTCAATTTTCTGATCAAAAATGTTAGCCAAGATAGACTTAAATTCTAAGACATAGGACATACCTGAAACTTAATGAATTGCAGAGACTATTCAAAATATTGCATGATTTCTGAAGTTTGGGAGAAAAAAAATTATGTTATTTTCTCTCTCATAAAGCATCAAGAGACAGTTCAGTGATCCTGGCAGTCCAGGCAACTCTGCTTTTACCGATATAGGATATTCATTTGTAGTCCAAGTCTGATGCTCCTCTATTTCTCTTTACCTCTGAGGCAACAAGAAATGGAATGAAATTTGATTGGTCAAAAACTCATTTAAAGTTTGGTTTTAATGGCAGAAATGCAGACTGCTGGAAAGCAAGAGCTGCTACATATGTGATATCAGATCTGCTCTTCCTTTCAGTAAATATTTTCACCTCTAAGAGATAATCTATATGGGAGTTACTTTCATTTACTTTCCTTAGTATTAATTCTTAATGAAAGTATCCATTAAAATGTACAAATATGGAGCCATATTATAAAAATGAATTCAACTACTTTCATGGTTTTTTTTTTCATTACAGAATACATATATAAAAACATTATTCAGTGAATGCTGGTAAATTCATGTATGTATTCTTTTACTTGGACATGGGGTATCTCCATAAGCTGGTCCAGCGAAGTGCAGCTACCGCTCCTGACCTTGGACATGGGGTATCTCTTCAGGGCTGCTCCAGTGAAGCACAGGCACTGCTGTGACCTTGGACGTGGGGTATCTCCTCTCAGCAGGTTGCTGCTCCAGCGCCGTGTGGCCACCACTCCAAGGTCAGAAAAACCCGCGTAAGACGGTAGGCACTGGAGCGGCTGTGAGGAGATACCCCACGTCCAAGGGCAAAGGAGAAGCCCCAGCAAAACAGTAGGAGCAGCGAATTCACGTTTAGAATCAAACCCTGTTCCTGCCAGAGATGCTCAGAAGGCTCAAACAAACTGTGTGTGCATCAGGACCCAGGGACCACACAGAGACTGAGAAAGAACTGTGTTGGAGTGTTTCCCGTGGAGGTACAGATCAGCAGTGGTCTGCCACAGGGATAGGGGCTCTGGGTGTGGGTATGACAGAAGTCCTCTTGGAGGATGTCACCATTAACCCCACAATAGAGCTGCCAGAACTTACCTAGGACTGAGAAATAGACTCTTGGAGGGCACAACAGAACCTATGCACCAGGACCCAGGAAAAGGAACAATGACCCTACAGGAGACTTTCCTGTGGGTGTCCGGGAGTCTCCTGTGAAGGAGTGGGTCAGTGCTGGCCTGCTGCAGGGTTGGGGGCATGAACTGTAGCAGTACATGCCTGGGATCTTTTGAGGGAGGTTACTATTATCTTCATTACCTCCACCACAGTGTGGCCCCTGGAAAATAGCAGGGAGGGAACACAGCTCCACCCATCAAGAGAAATTCGGATTCAAGATTTACTGAGCATGGCCCCGCCCATCAGAACAAGACCCAGTATCCCCCTTAGTCAGCCTATCCCATCAGGAAGCTTTCATAAGCCTCTTATCCTTTTCCATCAGAGGGAAGACAGACTGAAAACCACAATCACAGAAAACTAACCAATCTGACCACATGGACCACAGCCTTATCTAACTCAATGAAACTATGACACATGCTGTGTAGGGCCACCCAAGACGGACGGGTCACGGTGGAGAGTTCTGACAAAATGTGGTCCACTAAAAAAGGCAATGGCAAACCACTTCAGTATTCCTGCCTTGAGAAGCCCTGAACACTACGAAAAGGCAAGAAGATAGGACACTGAAAGATGAACTCTCCAGGTCAGTAGGTGCCCAATATGCTACTGGAGATCAGTGGAGAAATAACTCCAGAAAGAAAGAAGAGATGGAGCCAAAGCAAAAACAACACCCAGTTGTGGATGCTACTGGTGATGGAAGCAAGGTCTGATGCTGTAATGAGCAATATTGCATAGGAACCTGGAATGTTAGGTCCATGAATCAAGGCAAATTGGAAGTGCTCAAACAGGAGATGGTATGACTGAATGTCGACATTTTAGGAATCAGTGAACTAAAATGGACTGGAATGGGTGAATTTAACTCAGATGACCATTATATCTACTACTGTGGGAAAGATTCCCTGAGAAGAAATGGAGTAGCCATCATAGTCAACAAAAGAGTCTGAAATGCAGTACTTGGATGCAATCTCAAAAATGACAGAATGATCTCTGTTCATTTCCAAGGCAAACCATTCAGTATCACAGTAATCCAAGTCACATCCCAACCAGTAACACTGAAGAAGCTGAAGTTGAACGGTTCTATGAAGATCTACAAGAATTTTTGGAAATAACAACCAAAAAAGATGCCTATTATAGGAGACTGGATTGCAAATGTAGAAAGTTAAGAAACACCTGGAGTAATAGGCAAATTTGGCCTTGGAGTACAGAATGAAGCAGGGCAAAGGCTAATAGAGTTCTGCCAAGATAATGCACTGGTCATAGCAAACACCCTCTTCCAACAACACAAGAGAAGACTCTACACATGGACATAACCAAATGGTCAATACTGAAATCAGATTGATTATGGATCAATCAGATGGACAAGCTCTATACAATCAGCAAAAACAAGACTGGGAGCTGACTGTGGCTCAGATCATAAACTCCTTATTGCCAAATTCAGACTTAAATTGAAGAAAGTAGGGAAAACCATTATACCATGCAGGTATGACCTAAATCAAATCCCTAACAATTATACAGTGGAAGTGAGAAATAGATTTAACGGACTAGATCTGATAGATAGAGTGCCTGATGAACTATGGACAGAGGTTCATTACATTGTGCAGGAGACAGTGAGCAAGATCATTCCCCAAGAAAAAGAAATGCAAAACAGCAAAATGGCTGTCTGAGGAGGCCTTACAAATAGTTTTGAAAAGAAGAGAAGCAAAAAGCAAAGGAGAAAAGGAAAGATATACCCATTTGAATGCAGAGTTCCAAAGAATAGCAAGGAGAGATAAGAAAGCCTTCCTCAGTGATCAATGCAGAGAAATAGAGGAAAACAATAGAGTGGGAAAGACCAGAGATCTCTTGAAGAAAATTAGAGATACCGAGGGAACATTTCATGCAAAGATGGGCTCGATAACGGACAGAAATGGTATGGACCTAACAGAAGCAGAAGATATTAAGAAGAGGTGGCAAGAATACACAGAAGAACTGTACAAGAAAGATCTTCAAGACCAAGATAATCACAAAGGTGTGATCACTCACCGAGAGTCATACATCCTGGAATGTGAAGTCAAGTGGGCCTTAGGAAGTATTACTACAATGTAAGCTAGTGGAGGTGATGGAATTCCAGTTGAGCTATTTCAAATCCTGAAAGATGCTGTGAAAGTGCTGCACTCAATATGCCAGAAAACTTGGAAAATTCAGCCATGGCCATAGGACTGGAAAAGGTCAGTTTTCATTCCAATCCCAAAGAAAGGCAATGCCAAAGAATGCTCAAACTACCACACAATTGCAGTCATCTCACACATTAGCAAAGTAATGCTCAAAATTCTCCAAGCCAGGCTTCAGCAATATGTGAACCATGAACTTCCAGATGTTCAAGTTGGTTTTAGAAAAGGCAGAGGAACCAGAGATCAAATTGCCAACATCTGTTGGATCATCAAAAAAGCAAGAGAGTTCCAGAAAAACATCTACTTCTGCTTTATTCACTATGCCAAAGCCTTTGACTGTGTGGATCACAACAAACTGTGGAAAATTCTGAAAGAGATGCGAATACCAGACCACCTGACCAGCCTCTTGAGAAATCTGTATGCAGGTCAGGAAGCAACAGTTATAACAGGACATGGAACAACGGACTGGTTCTAAATAGGAAAAGGAGTACTTCAAGGCTGTATATTGTTACCCTGCTTATTTAACTTATATGTAGAGTACATCATGAGGAACACTGGGCTGGAGGAAGCACAAGCTGGAATCAAGATTTCTGGGAGAAATATCAATAACCTAAGATATGCAGATGACACCACCCTTATGGCAGAAAGTGAAGAGGAACTAAAAAGCCTCTTGATGAAAGTGAAAGAGGAGAGTGAAAAGTTGGCTTAAAACTCAACATTCAGAAAACTAAGATCATGGCATCTAGTCCCATCACTTCATGGCAAATAGATGAGGAAACAGTGGCTGACTTTATTTTCTTGGGCTCCAAAATCACTGCAGATGGTGACTGCAGTCATGAAATTAAAAGACTCTTACTCCTTGGAAGGAAAGTTATGACCAACCTAGATAGCATATTAAAAAGCAGAGACATTACTTTGTCCACAAAGGTCCATCTAGTCAAGGCTATGGTTTTTCCAGTGGTCATGTATGGATGTGAGAGTTGGACTGTGAAGAAAGCTGAGCGCCGAAGAATTGATGCTTTTGAACTGTGGTGTTGGAGAAGACTCTTGAGAGTCCCTTGGACTGCACGGAGATCCAACCAGTCCATCCTAAAGGAGATCAGTCCTGGGTGTTCATTGGAAGGACTGATGTTGAATCTGAAATTCCAATACTTCGGCCACTTGATGCGGAGAGCTGACTCATTTGAAAAGACCCTGATGCTAGGAAAGACTGAGGGCAGGAGGAGAAGGGGACGACAGAGGATGAGATGGTTGGATGGCATCACTGACTCAATGGACATGGGTTTGGGTGGACTCCGGCAGTTGGTGATGGACAAGGAGGCCTGACATGCAGTGTTCATGGCGTTGCAGAGTCGGGTACGGCTGAGCAACTGAACTGAACTGAACTGAGTATAGTTCCCTGTGCTATATGGTAGGACCTTGTTGTTTATCTATAGTAGTGTGCATGCATTACAATAACCCATAATGGAAAAAAATCTGAAAAAGTATATATTAATATATACACACACATATATGTGTTTGTATAACAATCACTTTGCTGTACACCTAAGACTGACACAACATTGTAAATCAACAATATTTCAATAAACATTTTTTAAAAAGCATCACTCTCTAACCTCCAAACACATGTTTCATGAAGAACTGCCCATTTCCAATCCAACTCTTTTGTCTACTGGTCTTAACTGTTATCAAATCCCTTTGGGCTCTGAGATATGAAGCTCATTAGAAGAATCCAATCACTTTTGAACATTTAGTATATATGCCTTGAATAATTCAGTTTTTAAATGTATGTGGTCTCAAAAAAAAAAAAAAAACAAAAGCAAAAAACAAACCTGTACTATACAGTTACCTGGAGGAGGGTCCAGTATTAGGCAAAGCTAGTGTTTTACATATGTAAATTAAATCCATGTAGCTCATCTCTAGTATTGCCTAGAGTGGTGAGTTTCTTTGCCTCCTATTTACAGTAATAATGACTTGGGAAAGATGGAAATTGCTCTATGTTCCTATTCTCTCTCTCTTAAAATATCTATCTTCTCAACTCAAGTGTTTTCTTTCTCACCACCATCCCTGCCACAATTTGAAGAAAATGTACATTTTTTTGTTGTTGTTGTTGTGAAGTTAATATTAAAAAATCCTCAAGTCTAACATTTCCTTTTCTGGTGAATTTCAAAATTTTATAGCCTGCTGTGAGTCCCACATTGTCTCTCCTCCTCTTAATCTCTGTTGATAAATAAATTGAAGTGCCTGGTATATAAAGAGTTTCTCTATAACTTCCCCTTTAAGTTTCAGTTTACTTTTCCCTAAAATATCCTGCAGTATATGATTTGGTCCATCATAGGCATCTCTGACAGAAAAGGCAATGGCACTCCACTCCAGTACTTTTGCCTGGGAAATCCCATGGACAGAGGAGCCTGGTAGGCTAAGTCCATGGGATCTCGAAGAGTCGGACGCAACTGAGCGACTTCACTTTGACTTTTCACTTTCCTGCATTGGAGAAGGAAATGGCAACCCACTCCAGTGTTCTTGCCTGGAGAATCCCAGAGACGGGGGAGCCTGGTGGGCTGCCGTCTATGGGGTCGCACGGAGTCAGACACGACTGACGTGACTTTGCAGCAGCAGGCATCTCTGATGGTGTCTAAATAATTAAATCCAAGAGCTACTCTAAGCATAATAGACTTTACTATATGTGCGTCCTTCAATTAAGTTGGCCTAATAAATTAATAATCTTAAATGTTTCTTTCTAAACCCTGGGTCTCTTCACTCTGAAAAGGCACAGTAAGAGAATGACAAATATCTCCCAAATACACAACTTAAATGAAAATAGTTTAAGTATTTTACATGTAACATTTAAGACGAACAAAGGCATGTGGATGTATTACTCTCACATTTAAAATAAGAAAAGTTGCACTGCTGCTGCTGCTGCTAAGTCGCTTCAGTCGTGTCTGACTCTGTGCGACCCCATAGACGGCAGCCCACCAGGCTCCCCCGTCTCTGGGATTCTCCAGGCAAGAACACTGGAGTGGGTTGCCATTTCCTTCTCCAATGCATGAAAGTGAAAAAATAAAGTGAAGTCACTCAGTCGTGTCTGACTCCTAGCGACCCCATGGACTGCAGCCCACCAGGCCCCTCCGTTCATGGGATTTTCCAGGCAAGAGTACTGGAGTGGGTTGCCATTGCCTTCTCCAAAATAAGAAAAGTTGCACTAGAAAGTCTAAATACTGAGTCAAAGTTAATCAAGTATAGACTGAATTTGTACCCTGATCTTTGAACTGCCAAAGCCCTTTCCAATGACTCAGACTATGAGGCAGATTAGTTAATAAGGAAAAGATAAGTCTGATCAAATCTCTCATTTACTTGAAATGCCTTCAGTGTCTTTCATTACCTATGCTGTGAAGATGAAATTATTGAACAAAAATTCAGGGCATCGCTTCATGTGTTCTCAGCTTAACTTCCCAGCCTTCTCTCTCTTCTATCCCAGAAATTCACATCCTGTGCCCTGACCCAGGCTTGCCCAAAGCTGGCTGGTCCTGAGAGGTATCTGAGAACCTTAAAAATAGACCATTGCCTAGGCCTCGCCTACACACACTTGTTCCACATTTTTGGTCGTGGACTCCTAAAAAGGTTTCTAGCTAACGTCAAGTACTAGTTGTAAAATTGCATAATAGTTTTACATGATGTAACCATTAGGGGAAACTGGTCAAACTGGATTTCTCTTATTATTTCTCACAATTGTAAATCTACAATTATCTCAAAGTAAAAAAAATAAAATAAAATAAAATAAAAAATATTTTCCAATTGAGTATAATTCAATTCTGGTATTGAAAGATATGAAGGGTCAAATGGATATATGTAATTATAGTTCACAAAACTCTTCTTGCTTAAATCCTCTTGTTCCTCTCCAGCTCAACTGCTTAGAAACCTTTCACATATCCTATCTTAAAATCTATAATATATATATTTATATTTTTACTGGCTCTCTTCCCCATATATCTGGATTCATCAGATCAAGTTGTCCCCACGCCTCCTGCTGAGGGAAGATCTGTTGAGGGGTGTTTGTGAAGCATCTCTTAAGAACGACTTGACAGCCCCTGTGAAGGCAAAGAATATCTCTGTGTTTTATCTGTCCTGGGGCTTCTTTTTCCCACTGAGCTCCTTTCTGCATCAAGAAGAACAACCTAGCTGGGGAGACTAAGGAGAGACTTGAGGAGAAAAGGTGAAGAAGGTAGTTTCAAAGGCTGCTGGCCTCACTGTGCATGATCTGTCCGTGCCGGGCAGTTCAGGCGCGGAACCACGGGCCGTTAGCCCTGGTGCGCTTCGCTGCTGGGAGGGCGGCTGCAAGCGCGCATGTTTCCCTACATGTAGCCAGGTTCCTCATGAGCGGACGTACAGAGCTGGGAAGGAAGGTAAGCGGCCCCTTTTCCATGCAAACAAGACTTTGTCCCATGCTTTTCTCAGGTATCTATGCAGCCTGCAGGTTATGTCTTGAATCTGAGGGTTGGAAGAAGAAAAAAGGAAATGGTTCACCTAAATTAGTAATCTAGGGGACTGGAATGGTTCCTTTACCAAAGATTATATGTGTGGACTATAGATTCTGTTTATCTATTTATAGGAAAAATCAGGATTTTTCTCTGTTCATGAGCTATCAACCATTATAAAGTTTTCATCTACTGACTTGATAAAATGTCTTTCTTCTCGTCATGGATCAAAGCTATTTTCATCATTTTCTTTGCATTTCTTCTTTGCTCTGGTGAGTAAATTTTCCAGCCCTGAGTTAAACAGACCCTAGAAAATTCAGTAAACAACTGCTATAAACCAATTTTATTGAGTTTGTAATACTTAAACTGGTAAAGTGAAACTGAACATGTGACAAATGTCTTATTTTAAACTGCAGCAATGGCTGCTTTTCTTCATTTCCCACATTAGACAAGTGAATACAGAGTAGTGGGTTTGAATGAACAGTAGGTTTTATATTTTTGTTCATTTGTAACTCAAGAACTTTAAAGTCTTCCTTTCAGGGGTCAATTCCATTGTTGTTATATGCAAAGTTATATGCAAAGTGTGAGGAGAAACGATTTCTTCTAGATCTGGTATTTCTTGACAATCGGATTTGCTGTTTGCCAGCTGATTCCTCTTTTTCAAGGCCTTGTGTAAGAAGGGAACTCATTGTTGACCTGGTCACTGTGTTACCTTCCTTAAAGCTTATGGTGGCTAAATAAATTTCAGAATTTATACAGTAAGGTTACCTTAGAACAAATAACTGATTAATGAAGTACTGATTAATTTCTTCATAATTAAGTGACTTCAAAAGCATTGTTTTCTTTGATGAGGATCTCAACTACAAAGATGAAAAGACAATGGTATCTCTAAAGCAAGGTGATGGGAAGAGTTAAAATAATACAGGAAATTCCCTGGCAGTCCAGTGGTTAGGACTCCCATGATCCCACTGCATGGAGGGATGAGTTCAGTCACTGGTTGGAGAACTAAGATTCTATATTCCTCAAGGCATGGCAAAAAAAAGAAAAAGGACATTACTTTTCACACTGTGCGATTAATCTGGGAATTAAAAAGTGTTTTTTGATTTTGTTCTGTTTTCTGAACTTGCTGTTTTGCTGTCAGATTTGCATTGTTAGTATAGGCAATTTTCGTTTCTGCTACTAAGATGTGTCACTTACTACCAGAGACTATGCCTGTTTTCATCCTGTATCATTTTTCTCTCTTTTTTCCCAGAAGCTTTCCTCCGATATAAAGTAAAAATGGATAAGGTAAGATAACACTTAAATCTTTAGGAAGTTAAAAATGATAAATTAATAACATTTTTAATGCTGTAAATTTTAACAACAAAATTGTGTGGTCTTTTTGTAAAGTATAATAAACATAAAAAATATTGACAATATTTTACATTTTAAGTGGGTAGTGGTTCTATTGAGGTTTGTTCTTAAACGTATATACAGAATATATTTATCCCATTTATATGTGTGGCATTTCATATTAGACTTGAACATTTTTTACTCTGTGTTATTTGATAAGTTTCATGTTTTTGTTTAATATTTTGCAGACAAACTGTATGTCATTCATGCTTTCAGCATATACTTGTACTGGAGAACATGAGCCAGTCTGTGCAACCAATGGTCATACTTACCGTAATATATGCACTCTCTGCAGTGAAAAGATGTAAGAATATGACAGTAAATATTTTCTCTTCAAAAGTAATCAGGAAGTCATTTCAACAGAATAGGAAAATTCATAGTGCCAATAACCTAAACACAGCATATGCACAAAATAACTGTCATAACCATACATAAAAGATGTCCTTTACACACCTGTACTTTTCCTTAAAGTTCTAATTTCTAAAAAGGAGTACTGCTTTAGAGCTCTCTACATAACCATGCAGAATTTTCTGAAAATCAATTATTATCTACTGCTGCTGCTGCTAAGTCGCTTCAGTCGTGTCCGACTCTGTGCGACCCCATAGACGGCAGCCCACCAGGCTCCCCCGTCCCTGTGATTCTCCAGGCAAGAACACTGGAGTGGGTTGCCACTTACTTCTCCAATACATAAAAGTGAAAAGTGAAAGTGAAGTCGCTCAGTCGTGTCCGACTCTTCATGACCCCATGGACTGCAGCCTACCAGACTCCTCCATCTACTAACAGCAGACTAATGTATGGTAATTCAGAAGCCCTGAGGCTGCACAGTAAATATCGGTATTGCCATGACCAGATCTTCAGCGTCAGCAACTATTAACTGACACAGGACCCTATGGGTGTAGTCTGAAGTTAATCACAATGCACCATTCCTTCTAGAAAGGGATTCTTCTGATGGTCCCCTAAACCCCCAAGACAACCTTTCAAACCTTTCTCAGACTGCAGGGTAGTATATGACACTTCTACCAAACTTTGTCGTCTCCTTCTCAAGGACCACAAACACATTCCCTAATCCTCCACTTTCTTGGGTACAGCAGATTCAAAGTATGAGCCAGAACCAGCATGCAGGAGTTTCTATAACAGCAGAAACTCAGGGTCAGGAACCAGATGCAGCCCAGTTCCTTACAGAACAGGAGCACAGCCACTCCATCCTGTCCCAAGTTCAGACTCCTTCTCATTAGGAAACCCTTGATACACTTATCATGAAGTTTAAAATACTATCTTGCTAATTTGTTTTTCTTTCTCTTTCTTTTCTCTATAGGCGTCTTCGTAAAAATTTTGAAGTTGCTCATTTTGGTGTTTGTTGAATTTTGATGAAGATATACACCCTTATAGCTCTAATGTGATCTAATTTTGCAGTCAGTTCTACAATTAGAATTTGATTTCTCTCAACTGGGTCCTTAAATTCACAGATGATCAGATAAATCCTCTTATGGAACATGAGATGGAAAATAGAATTTCAAAGTTATTGCCAGTTCAAAGATTTTTTATTTCAGGACTTTGATTCTCCATGTTTGGTTATTTAGTGACAGTTTGAAAAATATCTTAAATATATGTTTGATATCATAAAACCTAATACAACTTAAAATCTTAAATATTTCATTCAAAAAAGTTAATGATTTAGTCTTTTTAAAAATCTTTCTTCTTTATAATAAAGGGAATATTGCTCATTAGAATATAGAAATACATTCACTTAGTTGTACAATTTTTTTTTTTTTACAGATGCTTCTAAAATAATTCTTCAGTAAACATGGTATATTGATACATGTGTTCTTTAATTTTTATTCAATAAATTAAATAAAAGCCTACTGAGAGCTTACAGTGAACGATGTCAGTTTGGATTCATGATCTCTGAAGAAGACGATTTAGCTTTGGAACCAGGGACCAAGCTTGTTCACTCAAGAGCTTTTGGGTGGCAGAGTTTTATTAAAGTATCGAAAGGGACAGAGAAACCTTCTGACATAGACATCAGAAGAGGGTCAGAGAGTGCCCCCTACTCACAAGTCTTATCAAGGTCTTATATGCTTTTACCAGACCCACTCCCACAACAGACATCTTAAATTAACAAGATTCAGTTCCGTTGCTCAGTCGTGTCTGACTCTTTGCTACCCCATGAACTGCAGCAACAGGTCTCCCTGTCCATCACCAACTCCCGGAGTTTACTCAAACTCATGTCCATCGAGTCGGTGATGCCATCCAGCCATCTCATCCTCTGTCATCCCCTTCTCCTCCTGCCCCCAATCCCTCCCAGCATCAGAGTCTTTTCCAATGAGTCAACTCTTCGCATGAGGTGGCCAAAGTACTGGAGTTTCAGCTTTAGCATCATTCCTTCCAAAGAACACCCAGGACTGATCTCCTTTAAAATGGACTGGTTGGTTCTCCTTGCAGTCCAAGGAACTCTCAAGAGTCTTCTCCAGCACCACAGTTCAAAAGCATCAATTCTTTGATGCTCAGTTTTCTTCACAGTCCAACTCTCACATCCATACATGACTACTGGAAAAACCATAGCCTTGAGTAGATGGACCTTTGTTGGCAAAGTAATGTCTCTGCTTTTGAATATGCTATCTAGGTTGGTCATAACTTTCCTTCCAAGGAATAAGTGTCTATTAATTTCATGGCTGCAATCACCATCTGCAGTGATTTTGGAGCCCCCCAAAAATAAAGTCTGACAATGTTTCCACTGTTTCCCCATCTATTTCCCATGAAGTGATGGGACCAGATGCCATGATCTTCATTCTCTGAATGTTGAGTTTTAAGCCAACTTTTTCACTCTCCTCTTTCATCAAGAGGCTTTTTAGTTCCTCTTCACTTTCTGCCATAAGGGTGGTGTCATCTGCATATCTGAGGTTATTGATATTTCTCCCAGCAATCTTGATTCCAGCTTGTGCTTCTTCCAGTCCAGCGTTTCTCATGATGTACTCTGCATAAAAGTTAAATAAGCAGGGTGATAATATACAGCCTTGACGTACTCCTTTTCCTATTTGGAACCAGTCTGTTGCTCCATGTCCAATTCTAACTGTTGCTTCCTGACCTGCATACAGGTTTCTCAAGAGGCAGGTCAGGTGCTCTGGTATTCCCATCTCTTTCAGAATTTTCCACAGTTTGTTGTGATCCACACAGTCAAAGGCTTTGGCATAGTCAATAAAGCAGAAATCAATGTTTTTCTGGAACTCTCTTGCTTTTTTGATGATCCAGTGGATGTTGGCAATTTGATCTCTGGTTCCTCTGCCTTTTCTAAAACCAGCTTGGACATCAGGAAGTTCATGGTTGACATATTGCTGAAGCCTGGCTTGGAGAATTTTGAGCATTACTTTACTAGCATGTGAGATGAATGCAATTGTGTGGTAGTTTGAGCATTCTTTGGCATTGCCTTTCTTTGGGATTGGAATGAAAACTGACCTTTTCCAGTCCTGTGGCCACTGCTGAGTTTTCCAAATTGGCTGACATACTGAGTGCAGCACTTTCACAGCATCATCTATTGGGATTTGAAATAGCTCAACTGGAATGCCATCACCTCCACTAGCTTTGTTCATAGTGATGCTTTCTAAGGCCCACTTGACTTCACATTCCAGGATGTCTGGCTCTAGGTGAATGATCACACCATCGTGATTATCTTGATCATGAAGATTTTTTTGTACAGTTCTTCCGTGTATTCTTGCCACCTCTTCTTAATATCTTCTGCTTCTGTTAGGTCCATACCATTTCTGTTCTTTATCAACCCATCTTTTTATGAAATGTTCCCTTGGTATCTCTAATTTTCTTGAAGAGATCTCTAGTCTTTCCCATTATGTTGTTTTCCTCTATTTCTTTGCATTGATTGCTGAGGAAGGCTTTCTTATCTCTTCTTGCTATTCTTTGGAACTCTGCATTCAGATGCTTATATCTTTCCTTTTCTCCTGTGCTTTTCACTTCTCTTCTTTTCACAGCTATTTGTAAGGCCTCCCCAGACAGCCATTTTGCTTTTTTGCATTTCTTTTCCATGGGGATGGTCTTGATCCCTGTCTCCTGTACAATGTCACGAACCTCAGTCCATAGTTCATCAGGCATTCTGTCTATCAGATCTAGTCCCTTAAATCTATTTCTCACTTCCACTGTATAATCATAAGGGATTTGATTTAGGTTATACCTGAATGGTCGAGTGGTTTTTCCTTCTTTCTTCAATTTAAGTCTGAATTTGGCAATAAGGAGTTCATGATCTGAGCCACAGTCAGGTCCCGGTCTTGTTTTTGCTGACTGTATACAGCTTCTCCATATTTGGCTGCAAAGAATATAATTAATCTGATTTCGGTGTTGACCATCTGGTGATGTCCATGTGGCTGCACGGCGCAGGAGGGCCGAGAGGAGCCACTCCACGTTCAAGGTCAGGAGGGGTGGCGGTGAGGATATACCCCTCATCCAAGGTAAGGAGCAGTGGCTGTGCTTTGCTGGAGCAGCCTTGAAGAAATACCCCACGTCCAAGGTAAGAGAAACTCAAGTAAGACGGCAAGTGTTGCGAGAGGGCATCAGAGGGCAGACACACTGAAAACATAATCACAGAAAACTAGTCAATCTAATCACAGGGATCACAGCCTTGTCTAACTCAATGAAACTAAGCCATGCCCTGTGGGGCCACCCAAGATGGGCGGGTCATGGTGGAGAGGTCTGACAGAATGTGGTCCACTGGAGAAGGGAATGGCAAACCACTTCAGTATTCTTGCTGTGAGAACCCCAGGAACAGTATGAAAAGGCAAAATGATAGGATACTGAAAGAGGAACTCCCCAGGTACAAGTATTTGTGTGGACAAATGTTTTTCTGTTTCTTTTTCTCTTGAGTGAATACCAGGAATGAAATGGATGATTCATATGTTAGGTATGCTGAATTTTTAAGAACCACTTTGTAAGAACCTGTTATCTAAAGTGTGTGCAAACGTGCTCAGTTGCTTCAGTCGTGTCCGACTCTATGTAACCCCATGGACTGTAGCCCACCAGGCTCCTCTGTCCAGGGGATTCTCCAGGCAAGAATACTGGAGTGGGTTGCTATGCCCTTCTCCAGGGGATCTTCCTGACCCAAGGACTGAATCCACATCTCCTGTGTCTTCTGCATTGCAGGTGGATTCTTTACCGCTGAGCCACCAGGGAGGCCCATTATCCAAAGTGGCTTCTTATAGTTCCACCAACAATGCATGACGTTACAGTTTCACCACATCCTTATGAACACTGTTTATTATTTTTCTGTTTTGATTATATTCATTGTGGCATTTATCATTTGTATAATTGTAAAACCACGTGGTGGTGGTTTAGTTGCTAAGTTGTTTACAACTCTTGCAACCCCATGGACTGTAGCCTACCAGGCTCCTCTGTCCAAGGAATTTCCCAGGCAGTAACACTGAAGTGGGTGGCCATTTCCTCCTGGGGTGGGTGGAGGATGGATCTTCCTGATCCAGGGATCAAAACCTGGTCTTCTGCATCGCAGGTAGATTCTTTACCAACTGAGCTACCAGGGAAACCCCATGTAGTAAACGACAAATTAAAGCGACGTTGAAAATCAACTCTACCTCAGTTAAAAAAAAATAAAATTAATCAGTTATTTAATTAAAACCATTTAAATCAGTTTATGAAATCTGTATATATACTATGTCATCATCATTAAGAAATAAAGGTCAAGTCTTAATAGAAAATAACATACCAAATACTAAACTCGGTTGTTTCTTAGCGATAGTTTCTTTCTTCACCCCTTCCTTTATTTAGTAATGAAGATATATTTACTGGGCTTCCCTGATGGCTCAGATGGTAAAGAATCCACTTGCAAGGTAGGAGACTTGGGGTTCTATCCTGGGTTGCGAAGATCTCCTGGAGAAGGCAGGGCAACCCACTCTAGTATTCTTGCCTGGAAAATTCCATGGACAGAAGAGCCTGGCAGGGTACAGTCCTCGTGGTCACAAAGAGTCAGACACAACTGAGCGACTAACACACTTTCAC
The DNA here is from genome assembly GCF_019923935.1 of Bubalus bubalis. Classification (NCBI taxonomy): domain Eukaryota; kingdom Metazoa; phylum Chordata; class Mammalia; order Artiodactyla; family Bovidae; genus Bubalus; species Bubalus bubalis. Next base: position 51,576,729 of record NC_059165.1, on the reverse strand, counting down.
ACTATATATTTCTTATCATCGGGGAAAACAACTTCAAAAAGCCAAAAAAGTATGTCCATGTGTTTTACTGCTAATATGACCAAAGTTTACCCAACTTAACGTTCCCCAATAGTTATATTAGATACTGAAGTTTCTCCTCCAGTTTCCATAATAACAAGCAAGTAACCATTCATTTAATTAGGCTCCAGGGAAGAACTGGGCCTCCCTGATACCTCAGTTGGTAAAAAATCCACCTGCAATGCAGGAGACCCTGGTTCAATTCCTAGGTTGGAAAAATCTGTTGGAGAAGGGATAGGCAACCCTCTCCAGTATTCTTGGGCTTCCCTGGTGGCTCAGCTGGTAAAGAATCCACCTGCAATGTGGGAGACCTTGGTCCAATCCTTGGGTTGGGAAAATCCCTTGGAGAAGGGAAAGGCTACCCACTCCAGTATTCTGGCCTGGAGAATTCCATGGACTGTATTGTCCATGGGCTCGCAAAGAGTTGGATACGACTGAGCACATTTCACTTTCAGGGAAGAACTAAAGACAATCTTGGGAACCCTCTTAAACCAGCAGGATATCAGGACACACAACCATTAACGCCATCTGCTATGGACTGAATGTCTGTGTCCTCCCCAAAAGGTATACTTTGAAATTCTAACTCTCAAGATGATGTTACAGTGAGGAGGGTATTTGAGAAGATGATTAGGGCATTAGAGGGCAGAGCCCTCATGACTAGAATTGGTGCTTCTTTATAAAAGAGACTCCAGAGAGCTCGCTTGCCCCTTCTGCCATGTAAGTTTAAAATAAAAATGCTTTCAACCAAAACCAAATGTGCAATCATCTTGATCTTTGACTTCTCAGCCTCCAGAATTGTGAAAAATAAATGCTTGTTGTTTACAGACTACTCTATTCATGGTATTTATGTGTTATGTGACTTTCTTAATAATTATCTTTACATTCTAGAAATAAACTTCACTCAGCCATTTTAAAAATATATTATTCTAATATTTAATAAAATATTTGATTACTATGCCAAAGTCATTAGTTCTGTAATATTAGTATTATGTTTAAGCTTAAGTGTTATAGTTGTTTCAGAAAAATAGGAAGATTTCCTTCATTATTCTCTGTCTGGAACTATTTTTATATCATTGGGCTTTTCTGATTTTGTCAATTTAGTAGAATTCTTTTTTGAAACAATTTGAGCTGAGTAATTTCATCGGCTCAATTGACATGAGTTTGATGAAACTCTGGGAGATAGTGAAGGACAGGGAAGCCTGGTGTGCTGCAGTCCATGGGGTCACAAAGAGTTGGACACAACTTAATGACTTAACAACAACTATTTTTTTTCATGGGATTTCTTCATTAATGTTTATATCTTTTAATGGTCTCTTTAAGCTTTTCCTTACTCATCTGTTTTCCTAAAATATGAATATACTTCTTTAAATGCAAATTTATTTGAAAAGTGGTATGCAATGTGGTCTTTATAATTTATACTAATTTCTTCTCTTTCAGTGGTTCTTCCCCCCTTGTATTTTCATATATTATCCACATTTGCTGTGTTTCTATTCTGTTTTTATTTTTCTTATTATCTTCCTAATATTAAAGGTTGAATTGGTTTTTGTTCTTTTGCTAGCTTTATACATTGAAGGTTTAATTCATTTTTTCATTTTCATAAACAGTATTATTCTTTGTCCACCTGACTAGTCATATACTGAGAGTGATGCCATATATGTTCCCATTATTAAGTTTCTATTCTTTTTTTCCTGTCCTCTCCATTGTTTCTCTTGAGCATACGTGCTTTCTCAGTTACTTATAACATTTAATGATATCTGGCTTTAACTCTGCTTTGTCACAAGAGGCAATACAGTCAATGCTTTCTAAGTACTTTTTTAATTCCTATATATCTTTGCTTTTCTCTCTATTATCAGATGATGAATCACTTTGCTTATGTAAGTATCTCCTAGATGCAGCATATGGTTGAATCTTACTTTGAAAGCCATATTAAATTTTTATTTAAAAATTTTAATTATTGAGTTAAAAGTCTATTTCCATAAATCAATATGACTAATACTAGTCTCAAAATGCAGTAAATTTTTGGTTAAAATTATTTTTATTATATTTCCTACTCATCTTTTTATTCATAATTTATTTTGCTTTTACGCTTAAAAATATTTTTAACATTTAAGATATATCTTTTCTTCTAACAACTACCTTTATATTATACTTTCTTAGAAAATTTTCTGTTCCTTGATTTCTTATTTAACTGATTAGTATCTGATCTGTAAGATTTTCATGCTATCATTTGATTCTCACTTTTTTCTAATGAACTCACTGTACTCTTCTCTTTCCTTTCTCTTTATGAAATTTACTATCTTTTTGTCGTAGCATGTAACATAACATTTTTACATAAAATTTTCACTTTATGTCAACATTTTAGTATAAAATGTTTTAAAATACATTAAATGCTCATAATCAGCCCCTTACCAAACTTCTCCATTAGTCACTTGGTTGAATCAAGTCCATCCATTAGAAAACTGCTCGAGAAGGGCCCACAAATACAAGTAAAGCTTAAGTTATTTTGCACTTAAAGACCCTTTTTCTCTTGGCTTTGCCCTAGAATAATATCTGACTAGATACCAAATTCTGGATTCCCTTATATTTCTTTGAGATTTTTGACAATGCTTTCTATATTTATCTTGCTTTGCATGTTCCTATTGAGCTATTTGAAACAGACAAGTATCTGTTTCCTGTCTTGTTAATTATTTGGAGTTTTTGCCAGAAGGTCTTGAAAATTTTTCTTTATGGCACTTGGAAATTTATCTTTCATCTGATAAGATGACTTGCTTTAAGGCAAGTATAGCCTTGTGCCTAGTTGAAATGACAAAATACTGCTTACAATATAAATGAATCTGATTTTCAGATATGTATTCAGATTTGCAATTTAGATAATGTCATATATCTTCCAACATGAGATGTTCTAAGCATGTCTGTCTTTGACTTCTTTAGGGACAGGATCCATTTGTTGGCCCACATTCTTCCACTTATACACAGGAAATATGATAACAAGCCTACATCCAGTTTTGGCTTCTTTGATTTTCCAGATCATTGAAATCACCTGCCTACACTGAATAACATGGTCAGTTTTTATGCTTTTATTGTCCCCCATAAATTTGACTCTTTGTCTTCAATTTCTAAAACACTTTCCTAAGCATCACAGATTTCAGAGTATTGGAGATGCTATCTTAATGATCATTTACTCCACTGTTTTCAAGCCAGCATTTAGAGACTTCTATATTGAAGTAATAGGCTGGGTGTGAAAGGTTCCCTCTTCACCTCTTGAAACAAGCTCTTTCATCTTCTGTCTCTCTTCCTTGATTCCACATAATATTAAACTTGAAAAGGTAGGTTTTATGTTACCACATTTTATAAATCACCTTTTACTCCAAAGTTTTCATTTTGCAGAAGTCTTATGAATTAATTTAATAAGACAGCAATAACTTCTTCATATTGAGAACTTGAAAGAACTAGAGAGATACACTATATTTTTAGATGGAAAAACTTAAAAGCACAAAAGACAGAAAATGTGCATCTATTAACTTGTTTGAGCAACTGTATTTTGACTAGTAATGGATAAATCTTATAACTAAACAAAATTGCTCTAAGGTGACATAAAAAATATGACAATTTCCTAGAGTTTTGATCATAGAAACAGCATGATTCTATGTAGGATTTACATTATTATAGAGTACAAATCTATAAACACTTTAAAAACTTCATTTAAATAGATAATTATCTGATAAAATAAGGTTAAAATGTAAAAGCCAAATAACAGTCTGATGTGCTTCTAGTACAGACAACTTCCAAGGCGTCATGCCTGTATTTAATTATCACTACCCAAACGCTTCCTTTTCTTGCTTTAATTTTCTCACTCCTTTCTAGGCCACTTGCTTACAAAACTTGTTCATCTTAAAATCTGTAGCCACACATTACCTTTTCCCCTCCCCATATTTCTTGGTGTATTAGACCAAATTGTCCTCAAACTGTCTCCAACCTCGCATGAATGACTTTAAAACCTTTAGGTAGAACACAGAATGACTTTGTGTCTTATTTGCCCTAGGCCATCTGTTTTACCCGCATCAAATTTCTCACTCATAAATTAAAAAATGCAGTCTGATCTATGTGACCAAGGAGAAAAGTCAAACAAGATAATCAATCTCCAGTGCTGTTAATCTTTGTCTTCTCTACTTCCTTTGTGTAAGGTAGGTCATGTGGGAAATCTAGGGAGGTAGCCCTGGTGCATAGTATTCTTTCCAGAAATAATAGTCCCTATTTTCCTGAGGAAAACATTGAGATTCAAAAGTATGTTTTCTTTAAATGTAGCAACACTTTTTGTAGGCTTACCAAAGCACTGGAAGAGTAAGCAGCTCCTTTTAATGTGTGGACAAGGGACGTTATACCTGTACTTTCTCTCACATATTTAAGCCTTCTGTTCATATGCTGTGTTTTATTGATCTTAGGGTTGGGTAAGAAAAAGAGATTTGTTGGCCTTAATTACAATTCTAGGTGGTTGAAACAGTACCTCTGCAAGTAGTGAACTTTAGAAAAGTGGATCCAGATTCTGTCCACTGAAAATACATAGTACATTCACATCTATTTCCCTGCTCTGTCAGCTGAAAGACTCTAGAAACAATGATACTCCTATAACAAAGAGCATACCTAACACTTAGATTTTGGTTTCTAATCATATTCTCTAATAAGAGGAAGTAGAAGTCCTTGGAGAAATGACTGATTTTAGGAGCAGGGCAGTGAATAAACAAGTTGAGCCTAGGGTATCTTGTGGTGCCAGAAAGTAAGGAAGTGCTTAGATAACAAAACAATGATGCTATGTCAGAGACCTTGTTGCCAAATGAAAGAGATCCCAGTAGCCAAAGCTGGGGGGAGGGGGGGGGAAGTGTGCTTATGAGGAAAAACATACATTTTAGGATAGAGACAGTGTCCAAATAAACAATATGAGTTCAAATAGACTTTTTGGAATAATATCTATGGAATGAGTGCAAGTTGCCTTAGGCAAATGATCTTATCTGCTTTGCCTACCATTCTATCCTTACTGTTTTTATCACCTAGGCCGATATATAATAGGCATTTAATTGTATACACTGAATTTTTAAAAAGAGATTTAATGCAGACATTAACAAATATTAGTTCTTGCCCATATACACCTAAAGCAAAAAAAAAAAAAAAAATACTGCACAGCTTAATGGTAGAATTTTTAGAAGCACTGGAAACATTTTGGTCACACTGTTTTGAACTGCCTACCTTAAGGACAGGGTAGATGAATAGAAGGATGCCAATACGTCTTTGTTTCATTTATGTATACATTCATTGAACAACCTCAATAACTAATCTTGCTAATAACTGTCTTCCCAATACCAGATGTCTCACAGAATATCTATTTAGATACCACACTTAATCCAATAAAAACACACATACTATGTTCTGAAGTTCCCTGATCATGAGGTTTATGCAGTAGGTTTGTTAAGCCACTGTAATTTAGTGACCCTTTCCTGGAAATTCTAACCTACTTTAATGGTGTGATCCCAGGAATCTATTATGTAAAAGCACCCATATTATTCTTGTGACTGTGCATATTTGAAATACACTTCCATATGTGAAATCTTTTTTTGTGTTAAGCATCTTCCTGGCTTCCATTTCAAAACTGAAAACTAAGAACATTCTCTAATACCATACAGAAAAATAAACTCAAAATGGATCAAAGACCTAAACATAAGGTCAGACACTTTTAAACTCTTAGAGGAAAACATAGGCAGAACACTCTGACATAAATCACAACAATATCTTTTTGGATCCATCTCCTAGTGTAATGAAAACAAAGACAAAATAAACAAATGAAGCCTAATTAAACTTAAAAGTTTCTGCACAGCAAAGGAAACCATAAACAAAATGAAAAGACAACCCACAGAATAAGAGAAAATATCCGCAAACAAAGCAACCAACAAGGGATTAATCTCCAAAATAAACAAATAGCTCATGCAGCTCTATGTAAACAAATAAGTCCAATCAAAAAACAGGCAGAAGATCTAAACAGACATTTCTCCAAAGAAGACATACAGAAGGCCAAAAAGCACATGAAAAAGATGCTCAATATCACTGATGGTCAGAGAAATGCAAATCAAAACTACAATGAGGTATCACCTCACACTGGTCAGAATGGCTATCATCAAGAAATTTAAAGACAATAAATGCTGGAGAGGGTGTGGAGAAAAAGGAATGCTCCTACACTGTTGGTGGGAATATAAATTGGTACAACCACTATGGAGAACAGTATGGAGGGTCCCTAAAAACTCAACATAGAACTACCATATGATTGAGCAATCCCTCTCCTGGGAATATATCTGGAGAAAACCACAATTTGAAAAGCTATATGTACCCCAATGTTTACTGCAGCACTGCTGACAACAGCCAAGACATGGAGGCAACCTAAATACCCACTGACAGAGAATGGTATAGACGAGGTGCTGTTTATACATGTAACATGGAATATTAGTCACAGAAAAGAATGAAATAACACCATTTGCAGCAACATGGACAAACCAAGACATTATCATACTAAGTGAAGCCAGAGAACGACAAATATCATATCATTCATATATGAAACATAACTTTAAAAAATGATACAAGTTAAGTTATTTACAACCCATACAATATTGTAAAGTAATTAGCCTCTAATTAAAATAGATAAATTTAATCTAAAATAAAAACAAAATAGAAAGAGACTTACAAATATTGAAAACAGTATAATGAGCAAATCTAAGTAGACCCTCCACTTTCTCTAAAGAGAAAACTTTGCATTCAGCTTTAACACACTGGTTTTTATCAAAACAAACTCTTTCTCTGAAAATTAGACTTAAAAATACATATTATCAGATCAGATCAGATCAGTCACTCAGTCGTGTCCGACTCTCTGTGACCCCATGAATCGCAGCACGCCAGGCCTCCCTGTCCATCACCAACTCCCGGAGTTCACTGAGACTCACGTCCATCGAGTCAGCGATGCCATCCAGCCATCTCATCCTCTGTCGTCCCCTTCTCCTCCTGCCCCCAATCCCTCCCAGCATCAGAGTCTTTTCCAGTGAGTCAACTCTTCGCATGATGTGGCCAAAGTACTGGAGTTTCAGCTTTAGCATCATTACTACATAAAATTATATAATATACACACACATATGTGTGTGCGTGTGTGTGTGTATGTATATTTTCTGATATTATCTGAAAATGACCAAAGAAGCCAGAATCCTAGATAACGGAGGAATATATTGAAATCACTCCGGCATTCTATGTGACTTTCATCCTCGAGATACTAGCCTGTATGTAACAGGCAAGGGGTCTAGAGACTGAGAAGATAAGTGGGAATTTGACAACTTCAGAGAAAGGGGAATTAAATAATAACAAAAAATAATTCAAAGTTACAAAGGGATGATGAAAGATATGAATTACTTTTATCCTATTGTAAGTTAAGTCTACCTGCCACAGTTTCTCTTTCAAAACCAGTAAGAGCTAAAATTCTGAAATACCCTACAGTGATATACATGATATGACCACCAACGGCCATTCTAACTTCTACTACTATTCTCAGTTCACTCCAGTTCAGTCGCTCAGTCGTGTCTGACTCTTTAGGACCCCATGGACTGCAGCATGCCAGGCCTCCCTGTCCATCACCAACTCCCGGAGTTTACCCAAACTAATGTCCATTGAGTCGGTGATGCCATCCAACCATCTCATTCTCTGTCATCCCCTTCTCCTCCTGCATTCAATGTTTCCCAGTATCGGGTCTTTTCAAATGAATAAGTTCTTTTCATCAGGTGGCCAAAGTACTGGAGTTTCAGCTTCAACATCACCCTTCCAATGAATATTCAGGACTGATCTCCTTTAGGATGGACTGGTTGGATCTCCTTGCAGTGCAAGGGACTCTTAAGAGTCTTCTTCAATACCACGGTTCAAAAGCATCAATTCTTCAGCACTCACCTTTCTTTATAGTCCAACTCTCACATCCACACATGACTACTGGAAAAACAATAGCCTTGACTAGATGGACCTTTCTGGCAAAGTAATGTCTCTGCTTTTTAACATGCTATCTAGGTTGGTCAGAACTTTTCTTCCAAGAAGCAACTGTCTTTTACTTTCATGGCTGCAGTCACCATCTGCAGTGATTCTGGAGCCCAAGAAAATAAAGTCTGTTACTATTTCCACTGTTTCCCCATTTATTTGCCATGAAGTGATGGGACCAGATGCCATGATCTTAGTTTTCTGAATGGTGAGCTTTAAGCCAACTTCTTCACTCTCCTCTTTTACTTTCATCAAGAAGCTCTGTAGTTCTTCTTCACTTTCTGCCATAAGGGTGGTGTCATCTGCATATCTGAGGTTATTGATATTTCTCCCGGCAATCTTGATTCCAGCTTGTGTTTCATCCAGCCCAGTGTTTTCATGATGTACTCTGCATATAAATGAAATATGCAGGATGACAATATACAGCCTTGATGTACTCCTTTCCCTATTTGGAACCAATCTGTTGTTCCATGTCCAGTTCTAAATGTTGCTTCCTAATCTGCATACAGATTTCTCAAAAGGCAGGTCAGGTGGTCTGGTATTCCCACCTCTTTCAGAATTGTCCATAGTTTACTGTGATCCACACAGTCAAAGGCTTTGGCATAGTCAATAAAAAGCAGAAGTAGATGTTTTTCTGGAACTCTCTTGCTTTTTCAATAATCCAACAAATGTGGGCAATTTGATCTCTGGTTCCTCTGCCTTTTCTAATTCCAACTTGAACATCTGGAAGTTCACAGTTCATGTACTGCTGAAGCCTGACTTGGAGAATTTTGAGCATTACTTTACTAGTGTGGGAGATGACTGCAATTGTGCAATAGTTTGAGCATTCTTTGACACTGCCTTTTTTGGGGACTGGAATGAGAACTGATCTTTTCCAGTCCTGTGGCCACTGCTGAGTTTTCCAAATTTGCTGGTATATTGAGTACAGCACTTTCGCAGCATCATCTTTTAAGATTTGAAATAGCCCAACTGGGATTCCATCACCTCCACTAGCTTTGTTTGTAGTGATGCTTCCTAAGGCCCATGTGACTTTGCATTCCAGGATGTCTGGCTCTAAGTGAGTGATCATACCATCATGATTATTTGGGTCATGAAGAACTTTTTTTGTATAGATCTTCTGTGTATTCTTGCACCTCTTCTCAATTATCTTCTGCTTCTGTTAGGTCCATGCCCTTTCTGTCCTTTATTGTATCCATCTTTGCATGAAATGTTCCTTTGGTATCTCTTATTTTCTTCAAGAGATCTCTAGTCTTTCCCATTCTATTGTTTTCCTCTATTTCTTTGCACTGGTCACTTAGGAAGGCTTTCTTATCTCTCCTTGCTATTCTTTGGAACTCTGCATTCAAATGGATATATCTTTCCTTCTCTCCTTTGCCTTTCACTTCTTTTCACAGCTGTTTGTAAGGCCTCCTCAGACAGCCATTTTGATTTTTTTTGCATTTCTTTTTCTTGTAGATGGTCTTGATCCCTGTCTTCTGTACAGTGTCACAGATCTCAGCCCATAGTTCTTCAGGCACTCTATCAGATCTAATCCCTTGAATCTATTTCTCACTTCCACTGTATAATTGTAAGGGATTTTATTTAGGTCATACCTGAATGGTCTAGTGATTTTCCTTACTTTCTTCAATTTAAGTCTAAATTTTCATAAGGAATTCATGATCTGATCCACAGTCAGCTCCCGGTCTTATTTTTGCTGACTGTATAGATCTTGTCCATCTTTGGCTGCAAAGAATACAAACAATCTGACTCTGGTATTGACCATCTGGTGATGTCCATGTGTAGAGTCTTCTCTTGTGTTATTGGAAGAGGGTGTTTGCTATGACCAGTGTGTTCTCTTGGCAAAACTCTATTAGCCTTTGCCCTGCTTCATTCTGTACTCTGAGGCCAAATTTTCCTGTTACTCCAGGTGTTTCTTGACTTCCTACTTTTACATTCCAGTCCCCTATAATGAAAAGGACATTTTTGGGGGGTGTTAGTTCTAGAAGGTCTTGTAGGTCTTCGTAGAACCGTTCAACTTCAGTTCCTTCAGTATTACTGGTCGGGTCATAGATTTGGATTACTGTGATATTGAATGGTTTGCCTTGGAAATGAACAGAGATCATTCTGTCATTTTTGAGATTGCATCCAAGTACTGCATTTCAGACTCCTTTGTTAACCATGATGGCTACTCCATTTCTTCTAAAGGATTCTTGCCCTCAGTAGTAGATATAATGATCATCTGAGCTAAATTCAACCATCCCAGTCCATTTTAGTTTGCTTCTTCCTAAAATGTCGATGTTCATTCTTGCCATCTCTTGTTTGACCACTTCCAATTTGCCTTGATTCATGGACCTAACAGTCCATGTTCTTATGCAACATTGTTCTTTCCAGCATTGGACTTTGCTTCTATCATCAGTCATATCCACAACTGGGTATCGTTTTTGCTTTGGCTCCATCTCTTCCTTCTTTCTGAAGTTATTTCTCCACTGATCTCCAGTAGCATATTGGGTACCTACTGACCTGGGGTCATCTTTCAGTGTTCTATATTTTTGCCTTTTCATACTCTTCATGGGGTTCTCAGGGCAAGAATACTGAAGTGGTTTGCCATTCCCTTCTCCAGTGGACCACATTCTGTCAGAACTCTCATCCATGACCCATCCATCTTGGGTGGCCCTACATGGCATGGCTCATAGTTTCACTGAGTTATACAAGGCTGTGGTCCATATGATCAGATTAGTTAGATTTCTGTGATTGTGGTTTTCAGTCTGTCTGCTCTCTAATGCAGAAGGATAAGAGGTTTATGGAAATTCTAGAATGGAGAAACTGAACAAGGGAGCAACTGGGTCTTGTTCTGATGGGCGGGGCTATGCTCAGTAAATCTTTAATACAATTTTCTATTGATGGGTGGAGCTTTGTTCCCTCCTTGTTATTTGAACGTGAATGTGAAGTTGCTCAGTCGTGTCCGACTCCGTGCGACCCCAATAGATGGCCTCCTACCAGGTTCCTCTGTCCATGGGATTTTCCAGGCAATAGTACTGGAGTGGATTGCCATTTCCTTCTCCAAGGGATCTTCCCAACCCAGGGATCGATTCCGGGTCTCCTGCATCATAGACAGATGCTTTACCGTCTGAGCCACCAGGTAAGTGTATTGTTATTTACCAGGGGCCAAACTATGGCGGAGGTAATGAAGATAATGGCAACCTCCTTCAAAAGGTCCCATGTATGCATAGCTACACTCAGAGTTCCCAATTGAGAGAGTCAGTTCCTAGGCAGATTGATAAGAAGTCCATGGTCCCCAAGGACAGAAAGGTTTGGGGCTCTCAAAGTGGAGATGCTGCTACTGCTGCTAAATCGCTTCAGTCGTGTCCGACTCTGTGCGACCCCATAGACGGCAGCCCACCAGGCTTCCCCGTCCCTGGGATTCTCCAGGCAAGAACACTGGAGTGGGTTGCCATTTCTTTCTCCAATGTGCGAAAGTGAAAAGTGAAAGTGAAGTCGCTCAGTCATGTCCGACTCCTAGCGACCCCATGGACTGCAGCCTACCAGGCTCCTCCGTCCATGGGATTTTCCAGGCAAAAGTACTGGAGTGGGTTGCCATTGCCTTCTCCGCAAAGTGGAGATAGGAGTATGGAATTCTCAAGGAGGAGAAAAGGACAAACATTTTTATTTTCCTCTACGTTCCTTAGTCTTAGTCAATTACACAACTCAGTTTAAACTCTGTACTAGTGATTATACAAGAACAATGTATCCTGCTGGAGAACAGTTTCTCCTTCCTGAAAACCTGACTAATCCTGATATCTTAGAATGTATATTATGGGAGTAGGTCTGGTAGGATCTTTCTATTGTTAAATTCTAAACTTGTTATCCTAAAATGTAAATTGTGGGAGTGGGTCTGGTAAAATTTTCACAAACTTGAGACATTCTTTTGATTCATTGTAATAACTAATTAAAAGGTATATAACTCCATTGCTAACACCAGTAAGGGGGTACTCTTTCTCCCCCCTTCTGATGTCTATGTCAGAAGCTTTCTCTATCTCTTTTATACTTTAATAAAACTCTATTGCACAAAAGCTCTGAGCAATCAAGCCTCGTCTTTGGACCTGGATTTAATTCTTCTCCTGCGGAGGTCAAGAATCCTGGTGTCTTTTGTGGCTCTGGGCTGACGTCTATGGGGTTGCACAGAGTCGGACATGACTGAAGTGACTTAGCAGCAGCAGCAGCATCCTTTCACAACCCTGCAGCAGGCCACCACTGACCCATGCCTCCACCACAGACTCCTGGACAGTCCTGGGCAAGTCTGGGTCAGTCTCTTGTGGGGTTACTGATCCTTTCTTCTGGGTCCTGGTGTACACAAGGTTATGTTTGTGTCCTCCAAGAGTCTATTTCCCCAGTCCTGTGTAAGTTCTGGCAGCTCTATGGTGGGGTTAATGGCGACCTCCTCCAAGAGGGCTTATGCCATCCACAAGTCTGCTGCACCCAGCCATACCCAAATCTGCTGCACCCAGAGCCCCTGCCCCTGTGGTAGTCTACTGCTCACCCGTACCTCCACAGGAGACACTCAGACATAGTTCTATCTCAGTCTCTGTGGGGTCTCTGGGTCCCGGTGCACACAAGGTTTGTTTCAGCCCTCTGAGCATCTCTGGTAGGAATAGGGTTTGAGTCTAAACATGAATTCGCCCCTTCTACAGTTCTGCTGGGGCTTCTCCTTTGCCCTTGGACATGGGCTATCTCCTCAAAGTCGCTCCAGCTCCACGCAGCTGCTGCTCAAGTGCCTACCGTCCTGCTGGGGCTTCTCTGTCCTTGGACGTGGGGCATCTCCTCACAGCCCCTCCAGAACCGCACAGCTGCCTCTCCTTCAGCCAATCTAATACGCAAGTCTCTTTGCTGTTACTTAATCACGCCATGCACTAGATCCCAGCCTAAGGACTTTTACTCTAGCTCTTCCCTTTGCTTAGAATCCTCTTCTAGCAGGTAAATGTCTGGCTAAATCCCTTATCTCTTTTAGGTCTTTGTTCAAATGCAAGGTCCTCAGATTATCCTGATTATCTTATTTGTTACTACACACATTCCTGTTTCAACACTCCATTTAAGCTTACTTTTTTAGAAATTATTATTTTCTAATATTCTATTAAATTTACTTCCTTATTAGGCCTTTACCTACTATGTGTTTCTTCTAGTGACATGTAAGTTTTACAAGGACAGGGATCATTGCTTAAATATAGATTATAGTCCCCTTGAATAGGGTTAAATGCATAAGTAGGCATTTAAAGTATTGCTGAGTAAACTGCATTATGTCAATTTATGTGCAGAGTGGAGAAATTACTTGCTCAAGACACAAATATTTTGAACATAAAAAACAGGAAATAAATTCATAACTTCTTGATCCAATTCCCCTTCTCTTTGCACTATTACATATTTGATTTCTGTTAACAATCATGGACAACGATTTGGGTTTCCCTGGTGGTTCAGATGTGAAGAATCCACCTGCAATGCAGGGCACCTGGGTTCGATCCCTGGGTTGGGAAGATCCCCTGGAGAAGGCAACAGCTACTCACTCCAGCATTCTGGCCTGGAGAATTCCATGGACTGTATAGTTCATGGGCTCACAAAGAGTCGGACACGACTGAGCAACTTTCAGGTTGTTTGTCACTAGGGACATCAGAGTTGCACTGAGGTTTTTCTAACATAGTCTTTCCTGGACTGGAGTTGGTTTGCATTAGAGAGTCAATGGTGACCAGAACTGAGGAGATCAAAGAGTTCAGCTTTACCACATGAAACCCAATTCTGAAAAGGAACACAGGCACATTCTGTCTGGATAAAAGACATGCATCCTTTTCATACTTTTCACATATTCACAACAGAGAGAAGATTGGATTTCATTTTATCGGTCAACTTCTTCAAGGAGCCTGCAATGAAGCTGTCAATTTACCTCAAACTCTCTCCTTCCACCCCACAAATACTCAAGAAAAATAAAACATTGATGGAAATAAAGAAATAAAACCTTCTCTCATAATTACTAGAAGAGAAACTGGAACATGACATTTGTATTCGCTTTTTAAGGTGTAATCACCTTCCTAGATACACAGTCACTCCTGATGGACTGTGGATTGACTTACTGCCTTACACACCACATGTCCTCTGCTCTGTCTTATCACAAAAGCACATTTTTTTAAAGACTGGAAAGTAATAACCCATGAAATATCACCTTAGAAGAAGGTGAGCATAGAGAAATAATAAATCTCCAAGTGGAGGCACTTTTCTAAGTGCACTTTGTGAGAAGGATTGGTGCAGTGTGACCCTGGAAAATGAATCACACTGACTCCATCAAAGCAAATTCCACAGGCAACAGAGCAAAGGGAAAACACAGCCCCTGAGGGCAGAGATGGGGAACACTGTGTCCAAGAAAGAGGACAGTGGGAAGAACATTAAAAGCGGGGAAATCATAGGAAGGATACATGGTGATCTGCCAGGTTGTTCCTGGAGCTTTTAGAATACTGAATATTGTGTTTCTGTTTTTTTCATAGTGTCCTGGTACAACAACTTAGCATTTAGAAGGTTTATGGCAGTTGAACTTCTTGAATGAGTAGTAAAATTGCAGCCTAGCACAATTACATATCTAGCAGACATGTACATAGAACAATGATAGGCTCTGAACATATCATTCTATCTGAACATAGAACAATGTGGCGTATACTTCTCCCCCATCAGGAGAGGGAGATTTTTATAAAGCAATAAAGAAATGAGAATCAATCACAGCCTACTTAGACAATAAATATCCCTTAGATTTTATGGGACAAGAATCATTTAGGTAAAACATAAAGGTTTTTTTAAGTCTGTATCAGTCAGGTGTACTAGCGCATAGAAAAGTGCTAAGTCTCTCACACACAATTCCCTTTATTAGAGAGAAGGGAGAGTTTGGCAGGCTTAAGAATTCTATAGTGCTTATATAAATACAAAGAAAGTATGTTTCCACCAATGATTTCATAATGAGCAAATTTTTCACAGCATTTTAAATATTGTACTTTGTTTTGTAACCAGAGGTCCCCAGAAAATGTAGGCCATGGAAAATCAGAGATTACAGAATAAAATCAGTTGATTTATATAGCTACTGACATAAAAGCTGTGGAGCAAATACGAATCACTTCAACGAGTACTCCACTAATGATCAACAGGGTAGTATCATGTCCTATGTATTTCTTTAAATTGAGGTATGACTGACATATTAGTTCCAGAGGTACAACATAAAGACTCAATATTTATACATATTGAGAAATGATTACTACAATAAGTCTAGTTAACATCAGACACCATACATAATTATTTTATTTTCATGTGATGAGCATTTTAAGATCCATTCTTTTAGTAAATTTCAAATATGCAATACAGCATTATCAACTACAGTCACCATGCTGTACATTACATTTTATTTTATTCATAAATCAAAGTTTATACCTTTTGACCCTTTCACCCATTTTTCCCACCCCCAGCTGAACTCTTTTTGTTTGTTTTTAGATTCCATATATAAATGATATCATAAAGTATTTGTTATTCTGAGTCTGACATTTCACATAGTGTCATGCCATCAAAGTCCATCCATGTTGCATCAAACAATAGGAGTTCCTTCTTTTTTATAGCTAAATAACATTCCACTTATATAAACATCTTCTTTACCCATTCACCCATTGATGAGTACTTACACTGTTTCCAAATCTCGGCTACTGTGAATAATTCCACAATGAACAAGGGAATGCAGAGGTCTTCAAGATATTGCTCTCATTTCTTTTAGATACATACAGAAATGGGACTGCTGGATCCTATGGTAGTTATATTTTTAAAGATACCTCCATTATATTTTCCATAGTGGCTGTGACAATTCACCACCAGCAGTGCACAAGAGTTCCCATTTCTCCACTTCTTGACCAACACTTGTTAGTTTTTGCCTTCCTATTGATAGCCATTGTAACAAGTGTGAGGTGACTGTGAGGTGGCATCTCACTGTGGTTTTGATTTGCAGTTCCCTGATGATTAATGATGTTGAGCACCTTCTCAAGTACCTATTGGTCATTTTATGTCTTCTTTGGAAAAAACATCTATTCAGATGCTCTGTCCATTTTTTAATTGGATTGTTTGTTATTTCTGTTGTGAAGCTGAATGAGTATACAAATATACATACACAGGATATTAACTCCTAATCAGATACATGATTTGCAAACATTTCCTCCCCTTCTATAAGCTGCCCTTTCATTTATTGGTTTCCTTTGCTATGCAGAAACTAGTTTGATGTAATCTCATTTATTTTTCCTTTTGTTGCTTTCGCTTTTGATGTCAAATCCAAAAAAGTCATCACCAACAGTTTAATTCTAGCAGTTTTATAGTTTCAGTTCTTATGTTCAACTCTTTAATCAATTTTGACTTAATGATGTCCTTAATGATGTTTTTATATTTGAGCACTTCCAAACCCATACCACATCCTATATTTAAAATTATTTTTAATAATTTGGAATACTTATTGAGGTGTCTTGAATTAATATTAATTTTAAATCAGCAAATGCCCATTTAGTTTTCTTACCTTACATTATAGTGACTGGTTTTTATTCTTCAAATACTTTAAATAATTTTTCAGGGCAGGAATGTTTAGAACTCTGTATTATCTTACTGTTTCTGATAAACGTAAGTGCTTGATTGGGGGGAAAGTTGAATTATTTTATGATGTTCGATGAAAATTTCTATGTTTGATAAAACATAATGATGGTTCAAAGAATGATAGGTTTTATGCACAACCAATTTTTTTCTCTATGTTTTTGTCTCTTTGAGCAAGTACATTTGAAAGAATCCTTGTGTCCGTATAATAGCTATTTGTAGGAGTCCAAACAAATAAACATTCTTCATATTACATTTAGAAGAGACCCACTTTGGGGAAACAAAAATGTGTAGATCGTTTTGTGATATTTTGAAAAATATAGTAATGTTTGAGCCTTAGGGCAAATCAATCCAGATGTATATTGACTCTTAAAGTTAAAAACTAATAAATCTAGACTATTTGGCTATAGTCAGTTCAGTTCAGACCTCAGTTGCATCTAACTCTTTGTGACCCCATGGACTTCAGCACACCAGGCTTCTCTGTCCATCACCAACTCCCAGAGCTTGCTCAAACTCATATCCATTGAGTCAGGGATGCCATCCAAGCATCTCATCCTCTGTCATTCCTTTTTCCTCCTGCCTTCAATCTTTCACAGCACCAGGGTCTTTTCCAATGAGTCAGTTCTTCACATCAGGTGGCCAAAGTATTGGACTTTCAGCTTCAGCATCAGTCCTTCCAGTGAATATTCAGGACTGATTTCCTTTAAGATGGACTGGTTGGATCTCCATGATGTCCAAGGGACTCTCAAGAGTCTTCAACACCACAGTTCAACAGCATCAATTCTTCAGTGCTCAGCTACCTTATGGTCCAACTCTCACATCCATACATGACAACTGGAAATACCATAGCTTTGACTAGATGGAACGTTGTTGGCAAAGTAATGTCTCTGCTTGATAATATGCTATCTAGATTGATCATAGCTTTTCTTTCAAGGAGCATCTTTTAATTTCATGGCTGCATTCACAATCTGCAGCGATTTTAGAGCCCCCCAAAATAAAGTTTATCACTGTTTCCACTGTTTCCCCATCTATTTGCCATGAAGTGATGGGACCAGATGTCATGATCTTAGTTTGTTGAATGTCGAGTTTTAAGCCAGCTTTTTCACTCTCCTCTTACTTTCATCAAAAGGCTCTTCAGTTCCTCTTCGCTTTTTGCCATAAGGGTGGTGTCATCTGCATATCTGAGGTTATTGATATTTCTCCCAGCAATCTTGATTCCAGGTTGTGCTTCATCCAACCTGGGATTTCGCATGATGTACTCTGCATATAAGTTAAATAAGCAAGATGAAAATATACAGCCTTGACATACTCCTTTCTCCATTTGGAACCATTCTCTTGTTCCATGTCTGGTTCTAACTGTTGCTTCTTGATCTGCATACAGATTTCTCAGGAAGCAGGTAAGGTGGTCTGGTATTCCCCTCTCTTTAAGAATTTTCCACAGTTTGTTGTTTTCCACATAGTCAAAGGCTTTAGTATAGTCAATAAAGCACAAGTAAATGTTTTTCTGGAACTCTCTTGCTTTCTCTATGATCCTAAGATGTTGGCAATTTGGTCTCTGGTTATTCTGCCTTTTCTAAATCCATATTAAACATCTGGAAGTTCTCGGTTCATGTACTGTGGAAGCCTAGCTTGGAGAATTTTCAGCATTACTTTGCTAAGATATGAGATGACTGCAATTGTGTGGTAGTTTGAACACTCTTTGTCATTGCCTTTCTTTGTGACTGGAATGAAAACTGACCTTTTCCAGACCTGTGGCCATTGCAGAGATTTCCAAATTTGCTGGCATACTGAGTGCAGAACTTTTACAGCATTATCTTTTAGGATATGAAATAGCTCAACTGGAATTCCATCACCTTCACTAACTTTGTTCGTAGTGATGCTTCCTAAGGTCCATTTGACTTCACACTCCAGGATGTCTGGCTCTAGGTGAGTGATCACACTCTCACGGTTATCTGGGTCATTAAGATTTTTTTGGTATAGTTCTTCTATGTATTCTTGCCACAGCTTCTTAATATCTTCTGCTTCTGTTAGGTCCATACCATTTCTGTAATTTACTGTGTCCATCTTTGCATGAAATGTTCCCTTGGTATCTCTAATTTTCTTCAAGAGATCTCTAGTCTTTCCCATTCTATTGTTTTCCTCTATTTCTTTGCCTTGATCACTTAGGAAGGCTTTCTTAACTCTCCTTGCTATTCTTTGGAACTCTGCATTCAGATAGTATATCTTTCTGCTTCTCCTTTGCCTTGCTTCTCTTCTTTTCTCAGCTATTTGTAAGGCCTCCTCAGACAACCATTTTGCCTTTTTGCATTTCTTCTTCTTGGGGATGGTTTTGATCACCATCTCTTGTACAACGTTACAAACCTCTGTCCATAGTTCTTCAGGCACTCTACCAGATCTAATCCCTTGAATCTATTTGTCATTTCCATTGTATAATTGTAAGGCATTTGATTTAGGTCATATCTGAATTGTCTAGTGGTTTTCCCTTCTTTCTCCAATTTAACTCTGAATTTGGCAATAAGAAGTTCATGATTTGAGCCACAGTCAGCTCCCAGTCTTGTTTTTGCTGACTTTATAGAGCTTCTCCATCTACGGCTGCAAAGAATATAATCAATCTGATTTCAGTATTGACCATCTGGTGATGTCCATGTGTAGAGTCGTCTTTTGTGTTGTTGGGAGAGGGTGTTTGCAATGACCAGTGCATTCTCTTGGCAAAACTCTATTAGCCTTTGCCCTGCTTCATTCCATACTCCAAGGCCAAACTTGCCTATTATTCCAGGTATCTCTTGACTTCCTACTTTTGCATTCCAGTCCCCTATAATGAAAATGACATCTTCTTTTGATGTTAGTTCTAGAAGGTCTTGTAGGTCTTCATAGAACCGTTAAACTTCAGCTTTTTCAGCATTAGTGGTTGGGGCATAGATTTGGGTTACTGTGATAACTCAATGCTTTGCCTTGGTAATGAACAGAGATCATTCTGACATTTTGGAGATTGCACCCAACTACTGCATTTCAGACTCTTTTATTGACTCTGAGGTTAAGGGATTCTTGCCCACATTAGATAGAATGGTCATCTGAATTAAATTTGCCTGTTCCTATATTAGTCATCCAAAATGAGACAGAGCAGAGTTTCACTTCTGTGTAAGGGAACTTTCTGAAATATTTGAGGCTGGTCTGGTGGCAGGATTAGAAACAAAAGGGAAGACATATATTACAAATGTACTAATTTCCCTTAGATTCTGATTGAGTCAGTCCATACATATGGCTATATGACTGGGCCTTTAAATTGCCTAAAGAAAATACAAAAAGCTTGAACTTAGTTTATAGATGTCAGGGAAAGTTGGAAGTGAAAGACAGCTGCATTACAGCCATACTAAGATGCAGCCGTAAAAATGTTCAGTGGACAGAATCTACTGTCAGCCTTGTATGAAAGAAGTAGCTTATAATGAGAAGCAAAAAAGTATAAGTATATGTGCAGACCTTGGAAAAGAATGGAAAGACTGGAGTAGAGGCATACGGATGAACACAATGGAGTATGCATGAGTATGAAGATCTTTAAATCACATATTAATGTCAAACAGAAAGTATCCATCATGAAAGAGGCAGTGAATAATACATACATGTGACAGACACTGACCAAATGTCTTATCCATTTGATGTCTGCTTTGCCTTCAGACACAGCAGTGCAGATACAATAGGATCATTAATAAAGTAGCCTCTGTGGCAGCGATGGGGGCTATGCATGGGTCTCAACATGAGTCTCATTTACTAAAGACTATCTAGTGACTTCTATCTCCAAATGTCCATCCAGTCAGAAATAAAGATCTGTAACATGTCCTGGATAGGCATGTGGTGTGGTTTAGTCACAAAGTTGTGTCCAACTCTTGTGACCGGATGGACCATAGCCCACCAGGCTTCTCTGTCCATGGGATTTCCCAGGCAAGAATATTGGAGTGGGTTGCCATTTCCTTCTCCAAGAAAGTGAAAGTGAAAGCCACTCAGTTGTGTCCAACTCTTTGTGACCCCAAGGACTTCTCCATGGAATTCTCCAGGCCAGAATACTGGAGTGGGTAGCTGTTCCCTTCTTCAAGGGATCTTCCTAACCCAGGGATCAAACCCACATCTTCCGCATTGCAGGCAGATTCTTTACCAGCTGAGCCACAAGGGAAACCCTGAATAGGCATATTGAGATCCAGTTATCAACCAATTGTCAACTTGATGACAATTTGACTACATTAAATTTCTTCTAGTCCCCCACTCTTGAGAGGTTAGTGGTTAATTCTCACAGAAATAGATATTTACTTCAGATGTGGTTTTATAATTACAGCTTGCAAAACCTCAATCAAAACTACTATCCAGGAGCTTACAGGGTACCAGGTTCACAATCTTGGGACTCTACACAACATATTAGCCACTCACATTCACAGCAAATGTGTCACTGGAATGGGTTCATGACTATGGGTTACAATTGCAGTATCACAAACAGTACCAACCAGAAGCTGCTGACCTTCTTGAGCACTAGAATAACCTGCTGAAAGCACAGCCTAAGCACCAGGTTGTAGGCAATGGATCCTTCAGAATATAGCATATGCTGAATTAAGAGACCACTATACATTACTGCATCCTCAATAAAAAGAATACATCAATCTTCTGATAGTTGTCCCACAAATCATCTCTCCCAATGAACCACTGGGGACTTTATACTTCTCAGTCCTTGTAACTCTGGACCCTGTCCTTACAAGAGGTACTGGCCTACAAACAAAGCACATTCTCACAGAGTCCCATTGAACAAAACACTAAAATTATCACTAAAATTATCACTTGAAACAAAGGACTCTGTGTGTCCAAGAAACAGTAATCAATAAGAACAGTCATTTATTTTGGTTGCAGTAATTGACCCTAATCAACTGGAAGATGTGTACATTTACAAAAAACAGGGACAAGAAATATGTATGAATCTCAGTTAATTCACATGGATGTCACTTGCTACTACCTCTCCCAATTGTGACTGTAAGTGGTAAGTTTGAATCTCCAGCTTGGAAAATCTATGTTTACCAGAAGCTCCAATACCTTAGGAATAATGGCTTGACTTATGCCAGCAAATAAGCCATTGAGACCATCAAAACTGGTCATAGCATAGCTGAGATAAGTGGAATTAATATGGATTATAAAAAAAGGTGACACTGACCTATGTAACAGAAACAGGGAATCATGACAGCCAAAGTTGTATACACAATTTGGATCTTCCTTTAAGAGAGAACTTGGATCAGCTGAGGAGTGCCCATACTTGGCGGTAATCAGATTCAATGACTTTCAGATCCACCACAGGGGCTGGTTTGAAACAATGCTCTTCCATGTTTCACTGAGGCTTTCTTAGAGGTGCACTGAAGTCTAGGGTCTCTTTACCCTATATTTCTCACTTTGCCATCTCCTTTCATATATGTCAGATGTCCATCAGAGCATAGCATCTTTCCT
This sequence comes from Bubalus bubalis, assembly GCF_019923935.1. Taxonomy (NCBI): domain Eukaryota; kingdom Metazoa; phylum Chordata; class Mammalia; order Artiodactyla; family Bovidae; genus Bubalus; species Bubalus bubalis. The sequence goes on along the minus strand of NC_059165.1, from coordinate 51,554,535 downwards.
TAGCTACTTGTACTCACTCTTCATTTTATCTTTCAAGGCTGCCCACCAGCAAATAACTTGCACTTTTAATCTCTGTCTTGATGCCTGCTTCTCTAAGTACCCAACCCATACATTAATTATTAAGTTACAAGATCAACATATATAGAAAATTCAACTTATCTTTATAGGGAAAAAAACTAATACATAAAAATAAAAATCTAATATGAAACCATATCCAACAACACAATAAACAAAAATATTTACGAATAAGTTTCTCAAAACATAGGAAATATTTCTCTATTGAAAGCTATAAAATGGTTTTAAACAAAATTAAAGAAAATCTAAATAAAGATCAGGAATATTCCAAATTCATGATTGGAAGACACTGTTATGAAGACATTAGTTCTCTTCAAATAGATCTATGAACTGAATGCAATCCCAATCAAAATCTCTGGAATTTCTTTTCTTGGGTGTTTATAATGGATTCTAAATTTTATATAGAAATTTGAAGGACTTATAAAGTGAGAACTTTACAACAGTGTATTTTTATTCCCCCAACCCCAGTCATTCTTTGTGCTCTTGTCAGAAACCTTACTTGCATGTATTATAAGAATTATTGATAAAGTGTTAAGGTGCATACATGCGAGGGGAGAAACAAAAAAATACAGTGTCACATGGTACTGGATGAGAGCTGGTGATACTAGCAGATATTCAAGTTTTATACATATATATATATATAGAGAGAGAGAGAGAGAGAGAAAGAGAGAGACAGACAGAGACAGAGAGACAGGAAGACAGAGAGAGAGTGTTCTATCCTCACAAAAACTTATAATCCCATGTAATTAGAAAAACACTGCTGTTGCTGCTGCTAAGTCGCTTCAGTCGTGTCCGACTCTGTGTGACCCCATAGATGGCAGCCCACCAGGCTTCCCCGTCCCTGGGATTCGCCAGGCAAGAACACTGGAGTGGGTTGCCATTTCCTTCTCCAATGCATGAAAGTGAAGTTGCTTAGTGGTGTCCGACTCTTAGCGACCCCATGGACTGCAGCCTACCAGGCTCCTTCGTCCATGGGAGACATATCCAAATTGAAGAGATGAAATATAAGATGGTCATCTCAATAGATGCAGAAAAAGCATATGACAAAATTCAACATTCATTCCTAATTAAAACGCTCAAAAAACTGGGTACCGAGGTACTTTATTACTTACTTCCACATAATAAAGGCCATATACGACAAGCCCACAGCTAATATCATGCTCAATGGTGAAACTGAACATTTTTTCTTTAATACTGGTAACAAAGTTACATACTTTTACCACTTTTACTCAAAACAGTATTGGCAGTCCTAGCCAGAGCAATTAGGCCAGAAAAAGAAATAAAAATCATCCAAACCAGAAAGGAAGAAGTAGAACTGTTTCTATTTGCAGATGGCATGTTTTTATATATTGAAAAACTTAAAGAACACACCAAAACAAAAACTGTTAAAATTAATAAATTTATTTAGTAAAATTTCAGGAAAAACTATGAGTATACAAAAATCAGTTGCATTTCTATACTCTTAACAACAAACTATCAGAATGAGAAATTAAAAAAAAAGTAATCCCAATACAATTGCATAAAAAGAAAAAATCTAGGAATAAATGTAACCAAGGAGGTGAAAGACTTCTACACTAGACACAATAAAATACTGATGGAAAAAAAACTGAAGACACAAATAAATGAAAAGATATTTCATGTTCTTGGAAAGGAAGACTTAATATTGTTAAAATGTCCATATTACCCAAAGGAAGCCCTACATATTCTACATATTCAATGAAATCCCTCTCAAAATTCCAATGGCATTTTTAAGATACAAAAAAAAAAAAAAACCCTAAAGTTCATATGCAACCGCCAAAGACTCTAACGAGTCAGAGCAATCTTGAGAAAGAACAAAGTTGGAAGCATCACACTTCCTGATTTCAACCTATCAATATATTCCAGAGCTATAGTAATCAAAACAGTATGGTATGGGCATAAAAAAGACACATAGACTAATTAACAGAATAGAGAGGTCAGAAATAAACTCATTCATACATGGTCAATTAATTTATGACAAAGGAGCCAAGAATACTTGGGTCTGTCTCCTAGTGACAACTGTCATATCTGTGGGTTTTTACAGAGTCATATCCTTCATCAGAGTCATCATGTAATTTACTCTTGATACTGGATGACATGGAATTTATAACCAATAAATCAGATTATCAGGGTTTAACTGAGCTAAGAAAGATCACTCAGTCTAGCTATAAAAGTTTATAAACTAAAAAAAATTTCAAAGTCATAAAATGAAAGAAAAGTCAGTCAAATTGCTTAATTACAGAAATGTAAAGAGTACCCATATCTCTAGCCTCTACATACAATGGTGTTTTCAAGTCTCATGCTGTAAGTAATGAGGAAGACTCAAATATCCTGGGGTGAGAAAGGTCATTACAATCAGGCACTATAAAAAAGTTAGAAAACTCAGGGATCACAAAGTTGACAAAAAAAAAAAAAATTCTGAAATGGAGCAGGACCCTATGGTCCTTGCCCACCCCAACCCCCCCATTCCTCTGTCTGTCTTGTGTCTGTGGAAAACTTTAGTCAAAGAATAAGTTTAATCAGAGCAATGAAAAATGCAGAAACAAAGGAAACAGTCAAAGGAGACCAAATAATAATAATGTAGTCATTAAGCATAGTCAAGGACCATTAGTTATTTTTCAAGGGCTATAGATAACATGCTGAGCCACCTCTGTGAGCTGTCTTGTAGACACTAAAACATCAGGGTGAAGAAATTAACTACATGATGACCAGACTGTACCCACAACATAAGCAGCCATAATTCTGAGAACTGGCCTCAAAGAAATGGGCACAAACAGACCCTGGAACTGAAGATCAACTGTACCTAAAATAACCCCAAGATGATGTTGCTCAGATCATCAGTGACCAATTTGAAGATGACTGTCAGAGCTGACTGTGCTATTTCTGCATGTAACCCCCTCCAAACTGTCTATAAAAGCTTCTGCCCACTGGTTGCAGTGATGGGGGTGGTGGGGGCGAGGGGGGACGCAGGGAGGCAGTTGGCCTTTGGACAGACATCTGCCCTCCCCTGCAGTTGCCAGCATCTGAAATAAAGCAAATTTTCCTTTCCACCAATTTGGCCTGTTTATTGGCTGTAGAGCAGCAAGCAGCCCAACCTCACTTATCTTTCAGTAACAATTCTACTGATTAATTTCACTGTTTTCAACATCCTCTGGTAACTCAAAGGATTAACACAAGGTCCAGTAAAACTATTTACCACAGAAACTGGAAAATGAAAAGTAAAAAGGACATATTTATCATTAATGAGATGCCATCATTGACTGTTGAGAAATAAAACAAAAATATCAAGGACATCCAATTCTACCAATAACACTTCAGTCATTCCCTAGCAGATGAATCAACAGAGATCCAGGAATTACCTTCTTTAAAGAGTCCCATCTTCAGTAGATTGACTTCCAGCTCCACCTGACACATCTGGAAGGCCTAGTCTTCTTGACCTCATTAATCCCTCAAAAACAGCAGGAATCAATTTAGAAATAACAGGACTAGAGAGTTTAACATACGAGTTCCCAGTAACTGAAGCATGGCCCTCAGAAAAAGACTCAGTGCACAGTACTTCAGCAAAATGACAGCTAGGAATTATGCCCCCTGCCACTCAGCAGCCTCAGCCAAGAAATGTCAATTTTAACAACAATCCGCACATAAAAAATAACCCTCCCAAGAGTTTAGAATTCCAGGCGAGGGATGACCAGCACTTTGGTGAAGCACAGTGATAAGAAAGGACGCACTGAGGAGAGTAAGAAAGACAAATTCGTAGTAGCCCCATACTCTTCTCTCAAGCCCATGCAGCTCATGGGAGAAGTGAGCACTGGAATCCACTAAGGACTCCAGAGCTGGCTCGCCCCAGCATCTGATCCACTCCTGAAGCCTTATGTGTCTCCCCGCTAGTGCCAGAACTCAAGCCCTTCCAAACTTATGCCAGTGCCCCAGGCAGCTCCTGCAGCCTCAAAGGCATACCTTGTCACCAGTTTGCCAGTGGGTTCCCTGTGAACCAAAAAAGCCAGTTGACTCACCACTTCCCTACTCCGGGTCCTCCCCCTGACCCACCACCTGTTACCAACCTCCTCTAGCAGCCCAAGGAGTCCTCCTCAGCACCAAGTTCCCAGAAGCCTCCACAACTTGAAACCCACTCATCGGGAAGTCAGCCTTTTCCAGCGACCCAGGCCCCGCCCGTGGCTGCGCCCCTAGAGGTTCATGGGAATACAGGTCCCTGTTGCACCCAAGCTCCAAGCACATGGGCTCCTGTGAACACAGGTCGTAAGTTACCTTCGTGTCCAGTGGCTCCAGTGACTGCAGGTGGCATCCTTGGCACCAGGCACCTGGAAAGCTGCACTGAATTCAGGCCCTAGGTTCACCCAGCCACCTGCTGGCTCCAGTTCCCCATCCTTCCTCCCACAGCTCTCAAGGTCCAGGCAGCTTCCTCAGCTTGCAGAGGGCTGTATGAACTCAGGTTTCTGGCCCACTCTGATGGCTGTGGTCACTGATGGCTTCTTGGCTCCAGGAAGCTCCCATGAACTCAGGTTCTACATCCACTCCAGGAACTTCAGGCTTCCAAAATCTCAGCCAGTTCCAGCAACTCCAGGCTTTTGGCCCACCCTGTGGCTCTCACATGGGAACAGACCCCTAGAGGACCCCTGTGAATCCACATCCTAGCTTGACTCAGCACTGCCTAGCTCATGTGACACTGGTCAGCTCCCAGTGGGTTCCAGCAAATTCAGGCTCCTGGCATTTCCCATGGTTCTGAGGTCTCAGGCTCCCAGACAACAAACACCAGGGAACTCAAGTTGGGAGGCAAGGTGAGAGTGGGGGGGAGGAACCTGAGGAACACAAAATGAAAACCCACAAAATGAATGAAAAGCAATCTGTGTAATGCGAGAAAATATTTGCAGACCATATGTCAGATAAGGGGTTAGTTTCCAAAATATGTAAAAATCAATAAACCTAATAACAACAATAAATAATGAAACAACTTGATTAACAAATGTGCAGAGGAACTGAATAGACAGCTTTCCAAAGATACCAATGGCCAACAGGTACATGAAAAGGTGCTCAATATCACTAATCATCAGAGAAATGCAAATCAAAGCCACAATTAGATACCACCTGACGCCTGTGAGAATGGCTATCAATAAAAATACGAGAGATAACAAGCATTGGTAAGGATGTAAAAAAGGGTAAACTTGTGCACTGTTGGTGGGAATGTAAATTGGAGCAGCCACTATGGAAAACAGGATGGAAATTCCTCAAAAAATTAAAAATAAAACTACCATGTATGTGCGTACTTATTTGCTCAGTTGTGTTCGACTCTTGGCTACACCATGGATTATAGCCTGCCAGGCTCCTCCATCCATGAGATTCTCCAGGCAAGAATACTGTCCTGGGCAGCCATTTCCTTCATCAGGACTTCTTCCCAACTCAGGGTTCGAATCCAGGTCTCCTGCATTGCAGGCAGATTCTTTACCATCTGAGCCACCAGGGAAGCCCCAAACTACCACATGAGCCAGCAGTCTCTCTTCTGGGTATAAACCCAAAAGAAATGAAGAGATAAATGAACCACCTTGTTCTTTGCAGCATTAGTCACAATATTCAAGTTTTGGAAACAATGTATTATATGTGAATACATTGAATATACATATATTTGAATGTTATTCAGCTATAAAAAGAAGAAAATTCTGTTATTTGCTATTTGATATAACATGGATGGATTTTGAAGGTGTTACACTAAGTGAAATGAGTCAGACACAGAAAAACAAATACTATTTGACATCATTTATGTGTGGATCCTAAAAAAAGTTGAACTGGAAGAAACAGAATAGAATGGCAGTTTCCAGGAACTGGGAGGTTTGGGAAATAAAGAGATATGTGTCAAAGGATACAAACTTCTAGTTATTAAGATGAATCCGTTCTGGAGATCAAATGTATAGCATGGCAAGCATAGTTTACAATACTATATCATATATTTGAAAGTTGCTAAGAGTGTAGCTCTTAAATGTTTTCATCACAAAAATGAAATGGTAATTGTATTAAGTGACGAATGTATTGATGAACCCTATGGTGATAGTTTTTTTTACAATATATAAATGTATTGAGTCACCATATCATATACCTACAAAATAGTACATGTCAATTATATTTCAAAAAAGCTGGAAATTTTTTTTAAATAAAGAAGAAATGCATGAATTCCTTAAATAACATGCAATACCAAGGTTTTTTCACAAATAGACAACCTGACGAGTCCTTATACCTACTAAATGAATTGACTTTCTTTTCTAAGAAAATTAGTTACCTAGAAAACTTTATTAGAAAATTTTACCTAACTTATAACAAAGAAATAGTATCAATTCAAAACAAAATCATGCAGAATACTGAAATGGGAGGAATGTTTTCCATATCTTTCTGTGAAGCCAGTTAGATTATAATCTAACTACACAGATATTACAAGAAAAGAAAACTACATGCTGATATGCTTTATGATCATTGATTACAAAATTTAAACAAAATTTTGAAAAACTGAAGTTAAGAATATATAAAGTGACACAGTGAAGTTTGTAAATACAAATTGTATTTAACATTTGAAAATCAGTTATTCAACATAGTAACAAACATCAAACTAACCCCAAAAAAAGTATGATTATCTCAGAAGATGAAAAAAAAATTGGACAAAATTCAAAAGCTATTCTTGATTTTAATGAGAAAAAACAGAAAACTAGGGGTAGATGGGAATTTCCTCAACCTGAGAAACAGCTACAAAAAATGTACAACTTTACATTTACTAGTAAAATTCAAAATGTTCCCTCAAAATATTAAAAAGGAAAAAAGATAACAGATGTTCAGATGTTCTACTTTTTATTCAACATTGTTATGAAAGATCTAGCCAGTAATCCAGCAAGAAAAAAAGATAAAGTTTATCCAGATTGAAAGGAAAATGCAGTTTGGCCATTATTCAAGTATAACACAACTATCTATAGAAAATACAATAAAATGTACAAAAAAACCCACCATATGATGGTTGAACATCTGGATATTCATATACAAAAAAGTGAACTTCAATTCACACTCCATACCATATATAAAATTCACATGAAAAGCTTCTTAGATCTAGATGTAAGACAGAAAACTAAGTTTTAATGAGGAAAAAGATTTTTGATTTTTTACTTAAGAAAAAATGTCTTAGCTATGACATCAAAAGCATGATACAGGAAAGTAAATTGATTTTTTGGACTTCATTAAAATAAAAACTTCTTTATAAAAAGTTTTATAGAAACAAACCATAGACCCATTATATGATTCAACTATCCAATTCCCAGTTAATTACTCGAGGGAAAAATATAAATGTCATACACAGCTATGTACAGAATGTTATAGCACCTTGGTTTATAATAGCCACAAACTGGAAACAACTCAAATAGGGTTAAGCCCACTTTGGTAAGTGATTGGATAAGCATGCTATGGTAAATTCATTAAAGAATGGGATAGTATTCTGTGATTTAAAAAATAATTTCCTATCCATACATGTAACAACATACATGAATCTCAAAAATAATGATTGTAAATGAATGAAGTCAGAATGAAGAATATATTCTAATCTACAATGACAAAGAGCAGAGCAGTGATTGATTGATGGTATCTTTCCATCCTCCTTTTATACCGTTTTTTAAAAGTAGCTACATATATACTCCTGCTTTTTGATAAATGGTTATGTTGTATGAAAAATTTTCAGTAAAGTATTTTTATTCTTCCTGAAGTGTTCATGAAGATTGAGCCAAATGACCTTTCTAATTGGGAGTGTAGGGATGGAAAAAGAGCAGAGGTATTTTTTTGAAGTGAGGATCCTTCAAGGAAGTAACCTTTGCCATTCTCCTTCAACTGAATACAATCACCAAGATATGTATCTTTTCAAACTACTATTTGAACTCATTTCTTTTACCAGAGCCTCACTGCCAGTTCACTGAAAAGACAAAATGGCTTACTTTCAAATGATAAGGTCTATTTCATTCTTCATTTTGGCATCTTCCATTTTCTCTGGTGAGTAATTTTTCTCTTAGTGAGAAACTTTTAATTATTCAGTATTTGTCAAAACTTGGGCCAACTATGGATAGAGACCTCACTGATGAGACTGATAATTTTTTTTTTTATACACCAATGCTCAATGGATGATATAGGAGGTGCTTTTAAAGCATACTAGCCTGATGGGCTACAGTCCATGGGGTCGCTAAGAGTTGGACACGATTGAGCGACTTCACTTTCACTTATCACTTTCATGCATTGGAGAAGGAAATGGCAACCCACTCCAGTGTTCTTGCCTGGAGAATCCCAGGGACAGGGGAGCCTGGTGGGCTGCTGTCTATGGGGTCACACAGAGTCGGACGCGACTGAAGCGACTTAGCAGCAGCAGACTAAGATTGGTCTTCCGTGGTGGCTTAGGCGGTAAACAGTCTGCCTGCAATGCAGGAAATCCAGGTTTGATCCCTGGGTCAGGAATATCCCCTACAGAAGGGAATGGCTACCCACTGTAGTATTCTTGACTGGAGAATTCCATGGACAGAGGAGTCTGGCAGGCTAGATGAGATATAATGAATTTGTTTGCAGATCCTAATCCTTGAATATGGAATGCTTTCATGTAAGTTCAGGCTCTTACTATATTTCAAGGTTCTCATCTACAAAGTGGGGTACTACCTATTTTTGACAGAGTTACTGTTAGCTGGAGTTATATAAACTACTATGTAAGAGTATGTGCAATGTAGTCAGATTCAAAGCAGACATAAATTAATGCATATTGACTGAGATTTAATTTTTGGATTTTTCTTGTATTCTAGTATCTAATCTCAGAAAGATATCATCAGAAATATATATTGAGTTTTTGAGTTGTTTTTTTTTTTTAACAAACAATAATATTCTTTATTCTGTTTTTAGATAATAACTTGTCAAAGAACATCAAAGAGTGACATATTATTAATCTATGCTCTGGTTGCAGGTATTCCCTTTGGAATTTCAACAAGTTTTGAAATACATCTGGTAAACTATCATTTGGATCTTTAAATTAAAACTTAGTGCTTGTTATACCGCCATCGATATTTAGTTTCATAGGCAATTAAGGATTTGAATGTTGAGCCTAAGAAAAGTGGGCATTGTTTTTAGCAAAGATACAAGGATTCAATACAAATATTTGGGAACTTTAAAAGTGCCTGTAGTCAACTACAGTCACTCAGACAGACAGACAATACAATTGACCTGAAGGAGGTGATGGTAGCTCAGAATAGGAGAGTGGAAAAGAAAATAGATATGAATAGAATATGCCCTATTTTCACATATTCAAAACCATCACAGAGCTTGTTCCATGTGCCAAGAAATATTCTAGTATTACAATTACAGTATTTAAGTTTGAATTCAAATTGAATATTCAAATATTAAGTCAAGAAAGAACTAAGTTTTGGACATCAGTAGGCTCACAGTGTGTGGAAGATGCTATTCATATTGTTATTGTAGCCAGTATTAATATCTATCTTTTATAGCCTGACTGTGACAAATTTGAAGATACGATGGGTTGCACCAATGAATACTTTCCTGTCTGTGCATCAGATGGCAACACATATAGCAATGCATGTGCCTTCTGCAATAAAGTTAGGTAAGAAACAAAATTTGTATGTTTATCTTCATACTAATGCTTATTTTTAATACTAATGCCTCTTTTAAGAACTCTAGGACAGAGACTTACCTGGGTAGCTCAGTGATGAAGAGTTTGCTGCCAGTGCAGGGGATACAGGTTCTACCCCTGGTCCAGGAGGATCCCACATGCTGCGGAGCAACTGGGCCTGTGTGCCATAGCTACTGAGCATTAGCTCAGAGTCCGTGCTCCACAACAAGGGAAGCCATGAAATGAGAAGCCGGTGCACTCTCCACAACTAGAGAAAAGCCCACGCAGCAACAAAGACTCAGCTCAGCCAAAAATAAATAAATAAATAAAATTATAAAAGAAAAAGAACTCTAGTCAGTACTGGCATTAATTCAAATACACTAAGGCACAATTGCTATACCTTTGAATTTATCATTTCTAAGAATTTTGTTGTGGGGTTATCTTTATAATTACTCTCATTTGCAGTGCAACACCCAAATTAATTAAATGAATGAAATATAATTAAACAATTAAAATGTTAACAACAGTAGAAATAAATGAATTACTTCACCTAAAACAATTTTTAACTTTTACTTTAATGACTGAAATAATATATTCATTATAAAGATATATTTTCATTATCTGCATTGTACAGATTTTTTAACTTTTCCCTACACTTTAGTTCATTTATAATTACAAACCATGCAGGAACAACGAAGTGACCCTTTATAGAATGAAACAGTATAAAGGGACTGTATCTTAAATACTGTTCTTTGAACTAAATTTCAAAAATTCTGTTATTCACTTAACTTTTAATTAGGCTAGATTTTCATGCACTTACTTGATCACAATGTAAGTATTTGATTATGTCTTAAAGAGAAAAGCTACTAAACAATCAAGCAATAGAAAACAATAGAAGAAAACACAAATTTTCCTTCCTATGAAGATAGATCAAAATAGTGTGGCTTTCAGAGGTTGGGTCAATATGCTTTTGTTGCTCAGGGATGGAGAGATGGGTAAGAAGGAAGACAACACTAGAGAGAAGCCTCAGGAAAGTTAAGTTCAGCAGGAGGATTATCACAACTGGAGAAGCATCAGTAGACAAACAGTCAGCCTAGCAAGCAGTATTTCCATCCTCCTTTTCCACAGGAGGGAGAAGAGGCAAGAGGGACATCTACATAGGGAATTGAGGGTCAGAAAATATTCAAAACCTGGTTAGATGATAAGCCAGCCTCTGAGATGTGCCTCAATAGGATCTGCCCCAAGGTGCAGTTTTTCAGTGCAAATTGTTCAGGATGGGGAACACATGTATACCTGTGGCGGATTCATTTTGACATTTGGCAAAACTAATACAATTATGTAAAGTTTAAAAAAAAAAAAAAAAAAGCCATTGGAATCTGCACAGAGAGCCAGGCCAGTCCATAAGAGAAAACTCTCATTCTCTTCAGAAATTAAACAGGCAATGATGTCAATTTATTCTGAAGCAGAGAAGGCTGATTCTCATTCTTAAAACACTCTTTGCATACTTTTATAGAGCAAGTAAGCATGGTTTCACTGGCATAGAGAAGACAAAGGATGGCTACAGAGTTTGGCTATGGTCACTAGACAGCTCCTGGCCCTTCAGAAAATAGATTCTACCAATGCTGAGTCCTTTAGTCAAAAATCCTAACTCAGGGGAAACACAATGAGGCTCATACAGAATTTATAACGTAATTATGTTTTCTTTTTCTTTTTAGGAAACATGGTGATCAACTTAAATTTATTAGTTATCTTCAATGCTGATTCCTTGATGTAACTTTCTATATGAAATGATTCCTCTTATCCTTTCTGTTTTACTGAAGGGTATTTCCATGGTTTTTACAAAGAGTAAGGAAACTCAGGACATATTCTATATGATTGATCTATACATTCTTTTTCATAATAAAGTTTGAAAATTCTTGAATTCAATATTTCTGACTCTATATGATTTTAATGACTTTCCTGTTTTAGAAAACATAAGGCATACATAATTTCCTATGAAAATCCTGATTGCCTAAATAAAAAAGATTAACCATGCAAAAAATATAACATCTTTTGTGGGTTCTTGTTCTCTGTCACTCTCATATCCCTAAGTGGTTGAAAGAACACAGTGGATACTTAAAAGATTTATTCACAATTAAATGAGAAACAATCCCATGTAAATCTCTTTTGAGAAAACTGGTATTAGAAAATTACTTCTATTTCTAGAAACATAACAGTGGTTCAGAAAGTTATATAATTGAGTTTATAGTATCGATCTACTCCTGTGGACTATTAAAGTTCCATCTTATTCCAAATCATTGAAATAAATGCCACTGAGTCACTATCTCAATCTACTGAAGCCTTACCTTTGTTCTATTCTGTGTGCTTGCTTTAAAAAAGTTGATAGAAAAAAATAGTTTGAAATGCTCTTGAAGTTTGTGTGTGTGTGTGTGTGTGTGTGTGTGTTTACTTAACCAAGAAAGGAATTTGATACTAATAGAGATGTTCTATTATCAAAACTGTGGTAAGGCTTCACAGACTTACTTGCTTTAGTCCTCACAGATACATGGTTCAAGTGTGGTGGGAGTTGCTCCGTCGTGTCCGACTCTTTGAGAACCCATGGACCGTAGCCCGTCAGGCTTCTCTGTCCATGGAATTCTCCAGGCAAGAATACCTGAATAGGTTGCCATTCCCTTCTCCAGAGATAGGTGTAATTAATTATCTAAAATTATAGATTATTGAAGTTCTGTCTTAAATCATGAAAGGAAAGCCCATGAACCATCTTATCTCAGCTTATTTAAACATTACCTTTGTTGTTGCCTTATATATTTTGCTTTCAGGTAGGGGCAGTATAAAAAAGGATTGTTGACATTTCATTAAAGATTTTTTTTAACAGAAGATGAGAAATTCTCATTTATTTGGTATTTCAAGAAGTATGTTAAGGCTCTGCACATTTCTTAGTCTTCATGGAAAAGTGAGTTAGCTGTAACGAAGTCCATTTTTTGACAATAAGGAACTAAGATGTATGATTTTAAATATACTAAAATATGCTATTATGGTAATAAAGATAAATTTTACTAAACTGCATTACTCTTTTATTAAGTCAGGAAGAGGTTGCCCCAGATGAGTTTCTGTGATGATGAGTTGAATACCTTTGCCTAAATAGGGAGATATGAATCAGTGTACATACAACCTCAATGTGCAGTTGGATAGAAGAATCAGAAATAGCCCTGCAGGGTCTCATGAATAAGTAGTTCTATTGAAATCATTTTGAATTTTCATTATTTGGATAAATGCATCAACGATTTCTTCCTCTTTATGGCCATAGCCATGGCAAGGTTCATTTATATCTGTCCTATCTTAACCTGGCAAGGGATTTTTTTCTTCAGAATGCTGACAGTTCCATACATACCAGAAGCATAATCACCAAACCTGCCTTTAGATGTCACACATACTGACTCTAACTTTTCAGGAAGTGTTCTTATCTTCCTTCCTTAGGCCAATAGATGGCCTTGTTGGATTCCTGAGTTTCATCCTCCTTTGCTGTACCTTTTAGGGAGTAATATAGCAAAAAATTTTTACTGTATTAAAGAGTTACAGAGAGAAAAGAAAAGTTATAGATATTTAGTCTATTACTTTTCCTATCTTATATGGTAGAAATATTATAGAGATGATCTGAGTATGTGTGTACAGAGATGGCAAGCGAGAGACTGAAGCTTCCTTAGTACAAATTCACTGTACATTTTTTTTTTAACACTGATCATGTTGTGTGGTTTCTAAAGTTGGATGCCTGGAGATGTTCCAATATGAATTTTTACGTTCTTTTTAATTTCTGTTTTTGGTTATGTTCTATATTGATTAAAAGACATTCCTGTCAATGTATGTAAGAATATGAAAAAGAATAAATATATATGTATAACTGAGTCACTTTCTGTACAGTAGAAATATAAGTCAACTATACTTTAATATAATTTTAAAAAATACATTATAGTAATGACATATATAATTAAAATAAATATATATTATAAAACATTTTACCTATGAGGGTATAATATCAAAAATGCTTGCAGACAACTAATCCCTGCTTTAATCCAATGTCTTATTGTATAAGCAAGGTTAAATGAAAGCCAGAGAGAAGAACTTGCCTGAATGACAGGTACAACAGAATAAGATCTAGATAAACATCCTAATATTCAGGATTATCAGTTTTCCACCTTTCTCTTACTTCAAATGATTTTTTATATATTTATATCTGGTATAAAGCCTAAATTAAGATACCATATTGGACTTTCCTGGTGGTACAGTGGATGAGAATCCACCTGCCTATGCAGGAGACACGGGTTTGATCCCTGGCCCAGGAAGATTCCACAAAGCCCATGCGCCACAGCTACTGAGCCCATGTGCTACAACTACTGAAGACTGTGCTTCGCAAGAAGAGAAGCCACTGCAATGAGAAGCCCACGCACCACAGCAAAGAAGCCCATGCCGTGGCTTGCCCGAAGGCCTGCGCCAAGCAACAAAGACCCAGTACAACCAAATAAATAAATAAACTTTAAAAAAGAATCTAGAAACAAAAAAGATGTCATTAAAAAATATATATATTAAGTCCTGCCTTGATATCTGAGCCTTGTGTGTGCTTAGTTGCTCAGTCGTGTTCAACTCTTTGAGACCCCATGAACTATAACAGCCCACCAGGCTCCTCTGTCCATGGGATTCTCCAAGAAAAAAATACTGGAGTGCATTGCCTTTCCCTTCTCCAGAGGATCTTCCAGAGCCTCAAATGCCTAACCATGAGTTTCCATGCTCTCACCAGGGACAAATCCCAATGAATGACAATGGCTGCCCACAGGATAGTACCTCTATCAGCAGGATCAACTATATTCCAGTTGGTCTTCAACCTGATGGGTTTCACTTCCATGCCAGTCTGAAAATCATTGAAACAAGCAAGTGACATCATTCCATAGCAAAGAGAGGTCACTGTATTTCTTGTTACTACAAAACATGCTTCACTTGTTCGACCTAATTATTCAATTGAATGATTTTGTTGGATGGGGCATCTTTGTAAATACATTATACAAAGTAAAAGAAGTCAAAGGAGTAGACACAAGGGACAACATAGTGTTTCATTGTATTTATATAAAACTTCCAGAAAAGGCAAAGCAATCAAATAAAATGTAGATTGGTGGTTGCCTGGTGCTGAGGGTTGGAAGTGGGAGTGACATCTAAAATATAAGAAAGATAATACTGGATGATCTGAAAGGAAAGGAAAGTGAAGTGGCTCAGTCGTGTCCGACTCTTTGCAACCCCATGGACTGTAGCCTACCACGCTTCTCCATCCATGGGATTTTCCAGGCAAGACTACTGGAGTAGGTTGCCATTTCCTTCTCCAGGGGATATTCCTGACCCAGGGATTGAACCCAGGTCTCCCACATTGTAGGCAGACGCTTTACCATCTGTGGCTCAGACTGAAGTCACTGGATGCTGTAAATGTTCTTAAATTGTTGTGATGGTTATATATCTAGGTATATTTACAATAATCATTGCATTATACCTAAAAATGACTATGTTTTTGGCATATAAATATAAAAATAAACATGTTTAAAATAAAATACAAGTTGCATATTAAAAGTGCCTTTTATTACCAAAGTGTCAAGTTTTAACTATTATTAAATACCAAGTTTTTTATTTTCATTATTGAGTAAAATATAAGATTCTTGTAGGAACTAAGTTAGATTACATATGGGAAGCTGCTTCATAGAGCTTTGGTAGACAATAGTGACTCAATAAGAAATGGTTTCCACTCTTAGCGGACAATAATTTTAAATAGTATACTGAAAGTTCCAAGAAAATAGTATTATATCTATTTTTGCTTAACAGCTTTTCCCTATCATCTTACTTAGGGCTTGATACATAATAGGTTTTTATACAATATTTTTAATAAAAATAAAAAGAATACATATATGAATACATCAGGGTTCACGGAATAACTTTCAGAATTTTAATTGTGGTAAAATACATATAAATTTTATTGTCTTAACAATTTCTAAGCATACAGTTTATTAGCATTAAATATATTGACACTGTTGAACAATCAATCTTTAAAATTCTTTTCATCTCACAGAACTAAAAATCTCTACACTTTAAACAACTACCCAATTACCCATCTCCCTCTCCCTGAGCCCAGGAAACCACCATTCTACTTTATGTGTCTATGGCTTTGCTACTACTCTAGTAGTACTTCATATAAGTGGAATCATAGAGTATTTGCCTTTTGCTATAATATGTGTCAGAATTTTTTCTTTCAATGCTGAATAATATCCTATTGTATGTATATACTGTATTTTGCTTATCTGTTTATTTGTTGATGGTCATAGGTGTTACTTCCATTTCTTGGCTACTCTGCTGTTAGGAATATTGGCATAGAAATATCTCTTCAAGATCTTGGTTTCAAGTCTTTTGAGTATATGTCCAGGAGTAGAATTACTGGATTATATGGTAATTCTATTTTTAAATTTTAAAGGAATTGCCAAACTGTTTTCTATAGTAGCTGTACCATTTTACACTCTTCCAACAGTGCACAAGAATTCCAATTTTTCTGCATCTTTGCCAACATCTGGGTTTTTTTCTGCTTTTTTAATAGCAGACTTCCTAATGGGTGTGAGGTAGTACCTCACTTTGATTTTGGTTTACTCTTTGAAGAGTTATTTTTTACACAACCTATGTTGGGAAAAAGGTCATGAAACAAGCTGATTTTTTTTTTTTTAACAATGTGACTCCAAAAATGTACACTGCATTAAACAATTTCATTAAGAATTAATATTGGAGAATTTAAACAAAGAAAATCCACCATGTAGATCACAAAAATGAAATCACAAAATTTCAATAAAAATGTGAAGATTTTTACCAAAAAAGGAGCATGCCTTTTTAATGGAAAATTGTACTTGTCTTTCAGTATATATGAAATTCTACTCCTAGGTATATATCTACAGACATGAAAATATATGGTCACACAAAAACCTGTACAGGACTGTTAACAGCTACAGTGTCATTATACACATCAAGGAGATTCAGTCTACTGATAAATGGATAAAGAAAATGTGTTCTATCTATAAGATGGATTATTATTTTGTCATAAAAAGCAAAGAAGTATGATAGCATGCTACAACAGGGATGAACCTTGAAAACATTTTGCTAAGTAAAAGAAACTAGAAACAAGATACCTTCCATATATACTGATATAAAGGCATACCTTGGAGATTTTGTGGGTTTGGTTCCAGACCACCAATTAAGTAAATATTTCAATAGTGAGTCACATGAATTTTTTGCTTTCCCAGTGCACAGAAAAGCAATGTTACAATATACTGCAGACTATTAAGCATGCAATAGCACTATGTCTAAAGCAACCATGTATACATCCCTTGATTTTAAAATGCTTTATTGCTAAAGAAATGCTGACCATCAAATGATTCTTAATGAGTCATGGTAGAAAATATCAAAGATTACTTATCACAAATCACTATAGCAAATATAACAATAATGAAAAAGTGTGAACCATTGCAAGAATTACCAAAAAGTGACACAGGGACTCAAAGTGAGCAAATGCTGTTGGAAGAACGGCACTGACACACTTGCTTTATATGAGGTTGCCACATACCTTCAATCAGTAAAGAGTGTAGTGTCCAGGAAGTGCAATAAAGCAAAATGCAATAAAACAAAGTATTACTGTAGATATAGACCTATATATTCCATTTACAAGAAAATCTCACATGTTATATGATTCCATTGATGTGAAATGTCCCGAAGAGGCAGAGAGACCAGAAGCAGTTTAGTGGTTGCCGAGAATTATAGGTGGGGTATTGGGAAGTACCTGGGTTTATCTGTTTGGTTTTTTCTTGGAATGGGTGAGATGATGTAAATGTTCTGTAAGAAGATAGTGGTGATGGTTGCACAACATTGTGAATATATACTTAAAAAAGTTTGTTTTAAAATGGGACATGTTAAGTTTTATGATACTGTAAATCAAGTGTTCTTCAATTAATTTTTAACATTTTTTATAATGGAAAAGAATACACACATAAATTTACCAGCAATTCACTGAATAATATTTCTTATACATGTCTTTTACAATGAAAAGGGCCATTGAAGTGGTTGAATGCATTTTAATAATGTGACTCTAAATTTATGTATTTTAATGGATACTTTCATTAGGAATTACTATGAAAGAATGTAAATGAATAAGTAACTCCCATATAGATTATCTTTTAGAGGTAAAAATGTTTACTGAAAAACCAAGCAGGTCTGATATTACATATATAGCAGCTTGAAACTTGCTTTCTAGTAGTCAGTCTACAATTCTGTCTGGACCAAGCTTTAAATGAAAACTGACCACTCAAATAAAGCCATTTCTTGCTGGTTGGGAGATAAATAGAGAAGCATCAGACATGGAGCACAAATGAATATTCTAAATCAATAAAGGCAAATTTGGCTGGTCTGCTACTGAACCATGTGGCTAGCATTTGTGATCAGAAGATTGACGTGTAATATTTGTTAGAATTCAAGTTCCCATATTCCTCTTCTAGAGGTTTTGACTCTTTAGAATAAAGAGAAGCCCAACTGTCTGCCCTTTTAATAAACTTCCAAGTTATGGATTATTCACCTTTGAGATTATTTCTTTAATTATAGTTACAAAAAGTATTCAGGTGTTTTAACCCACTAATCAAAAGCAGAGACATTACGTTGCCAACAAAGGTCCGTCTAGTCAAGGCTATGGTTTTTCCTGTGGTCATGTATGGATGTGAGAGTTGGACTGTGAAGAAGGCTGAGTGCCGAAGAATTGATGCTTTTGAACTGTGGTGTTGGAGAAGACTCTTGAGAGTCCCTTGGACTGCAAGGAGATCCAACCAGTCCATTCTGAAGGAGATCAGCCCTGGGATTTCTTTGGAAGGAATGATGCTAAAGCTGAAACTCCAGTACTTTGGCCACCTCATGCGAAGAGTTGACTCATTGGAAAAGACTCTGATGCTGGGAGGGATTGGGGGCAGGAGGAGAAGGGGACGACAGAGGATGAGATGGCTGGATGGCATCACTGACTCGATGGACGTGAGTCTGGGTGAACTCCAGGAGTTGGTGATGGACAGGGAGGCCTGGTGTGCTGCGATTCATGGGGTCGCAAAGAGTCAGACACGACTGAGCGACTGAACTGACTGACTGACTGAACCCACTAATCAACCAAAAACAGAAAGGGTATTTTAATAAAGATAATATTACTTAACATTTTATTGACTGAAATATTCATGATTACAAACCGTATTAGGTTTTCTATTATGGAACACACAATTAAGGTAGGTTTTCAATTGTCAATGTTTAATTGAAGAAAGAAAAAAGGAATCTTTTTCATTGGTGGGTTCTTAGAGTTGGAAAAATTCTCCAACAACCTACCTTCTGTCTTGTGTACTACTGAAGGCTTAGTCTGGTCATCTAGGAATTTAAAGCCCTGTTTTAGAAGACTAACTGGTTGTAGAATACATAGAAAAATAGGATTGCAATAAAAGCCATAGGAATTTGTGGCTGAGGCAGAGTCAGCAACGACCCCAATGACTAAAATCAAATCTTCCATCTTCTCTGTAAAGAAAGAAAGAGAAAGAAAAATTATTTTAAAAAGTATTTAAAATTGCCTGACTATTGCACTAAGTGCTTCTCCATGAGGAGACTCTGACTGTGACAGAGCTAGGAGGGCTGTGCTCCAGAAGCAGCAGGGCCCCTTCCAGGCCCCCTACTCTGCACAGGTCCTCCTGACCCCCTGGGGCTACTTGACTCTTCCTACATGTTCCCTCCTGACTCAGCCTTGGAACCCCCCCAGACCTCAGGAAGAGGATTAGAGATTGTATTCCTGGTTCTCTAAAAGTAGAAGCCCATCTGGGGATTCAGTGAGTGGAAATACCAGTGAGAGAAACTGAGGCAGGAAATAGGATGGCTGGCTGAACCTTTAGACTGGGAATACCTGCAGAGGGAAGGAGGCAGGAAGGGAGGTTAGGTTGAAGTGTCCTAGACTGCCCTGCTCTCTGAGGAAAGTTTGGAGTCTTGTCATGGAGTTCAGGGGACAAAGTGAACCATCAGAGGAGTTCCTTTCTGACATAAATTGTAATGGATTTAAATTTCTAAAGGCAGTAGAGTTTCTTGCTCAGTTATGCTCCCTGTAGCTTGGAGCTACATCATAGAGGTTATTATTCAAACTCTGGAGTTAACAATTACATTATACTGGCCACCAGACTGCCAGTATTAAGTCAAGCAATTAAATCAAGTAAATGTAGTTGGTTTATACATGTAGGAAACATCCAGCAGGAATATACTTCAAGGTCAAATAAAAACTATTTTTATGAATGAGACTTCAGGCAAAGATACCAGTGTGTTTCTGTGGCTTTTACAGGAAAGAACAGTTATTTTCCATGTTTTACTGTGCCTTGGCTATCAGAAACATGGATGTTCCTATTATTTTCTGATTTTGTCTTCATTGTTTTTGAAGAGGCAATAGTGAGTTTTTTGTTCTTACATTTTTTCACTGCAGAAAACGCATTTATTGGAGTACGTTTTGCCATTTGTTGCACAGACTGGATCCATTTCTCTGCTACAAAAATGTAATTGACGAATATATATACTACACTCTGGCTGTTAAACATAAACAGACAACATAATATTTTTCAGATAATGAATTTCTTGAATAAAATGTTCTTTGTTCTTAATACATCATGGTATATATCAAAATGAAATATATTCTATATTGAAGTTTAAAAATAGACACAAGTTACTCACATATAAAAAATGCTGTACAGTAGAAACCAACACAACACTGGAACGCAACTATCCCAACTATAAAAAAGTGAATTTGTTATAATTCTCCTGTTTTTCTCAATAGTTTCACTATTAAATAATCTGATACTCCCAGATTACTACCGTATATGTATTCTTTCATATATATTAGTGTTTATAAATGTGTACTTAACCATATACATATATATATATATATAATTTGGTTAGTAATGGTAGTGTTGGCAATTTACATAAATAAATAGAAGTGTGTGTATACTGACATAACCTGCTTTTTTTTTTTTTTAATATATAATACCTAAATTCTTATTGGAACATAGGCATGCTCATTCACTTACTTACTGCTATATGAGCTGATTTTTAGACATGTTTAAATATATTCATCTGTTTAGTTGCTCAGAAATGTAGTTGATTTTCTTCACCTCTGTATAATATTTCACTCTGAGGTTTTATGAAAATTATTATTTTATATTCCTCCTAGAAGTGGAAATTTTTTTTTAGCTACTTTAATTTTAGCCTTTCTCTTTTCTAGGGTAAACAACTCTACTTTAAACACCACTTAACTGCTTTCAGATGATGGCATATAACAAAGTTTATGCCCAATAATAAAATTTTGAGTAAGGGATATTTTTACCTTGTCTGAAATGACAGATGGTTTGACTGGCTGGCAAGATTCTATTTCTTGAACTAAGCGTAATAAGGACACTTTATCTTACTTTCTGAAGAATTATTATGTGGTATTTTTTTTTTTGTAAAATTACCTTTTAAACTAAATAACGAAAAGTTTACCTTTTTCAATTCCCACATTAATCAATATAAACTTACAGCTTCACGCATTTCACGCATTTTTCTTGAAGATGCAAAAGAAGTTTCTGCAATCAACATACAAAAGGAAGATTAAAAGCAAGATGATGAAGAGGGAAAAACAGTCTTTGATAGGATATACCCACAGCCACACACATCACCTACACAAACACAGCAAGAAATGAGGTGAGGCTACTGTGGCAGTATCAGAATAATAATTTCACAAAATAACTCCGAACCTGGAAACAGAATTCTAAATTCACCTCTCTGTGAAAAAATAACTTTAAGTATGGTTTAATAATCACCAAAACTTCCTATGGAGATACCTTTTTTCCTCATTTTTATAAATAAGATATTCTAGTCAGAGAAAAAACACCTTGCTTAGTGCACCTTAATATGCTTGTATGAAGTCACTGAATATGAATAAGTTACTTACTACTTAATTTCTTCAAACTCAGCTCGAGTATCATGAATCACTTTAATACCTCACAGCTGCTCTACTCTGAAATTCATGGGCCACCTTGTGCTTTATGAAAGATAAGTGGTCAGCAGAGGGATCCATCAGTTCTCTCCTAACACAAATTTTGACTTTAGTGCACTCAGAGCTGGCAAGCAATGAGTAGGATTGTTGAGGAATACCAGATCTAGAGGGCAGTATTACTCCCCACACTCTGCATTTAGCAGCCATGAAATCCAACCTCCAAAAATGGGGAAAATTATATAAATATCTTTAGTCCTAAATGAACAAACATCTAAATTCTACTGTTCATTCTAACCACCCTTTCTATCTCTACCTTTCTAAGGAGGGAAATGAGAAACCAATCAACTGACGCAATTTGTGAAAAGATATTTGTAACATACCGCGTTTCATTTTGCCAGTTTTTTAAGTATTACACACCCAGGACATCAAGCGCCTCCCTTCCTAAATGATGGTAGTTGTTTCCTGCATTTTCTATGATGTGTGAATGGCTTCATCTAGGATTGAAAAATTTACTCACCACAATAAAGAGGAAATGCCAAGCCAACGATTAAAATAGCTTTGATCCATGATGAGAAGAAAGACATTTTACCAAGTCTGTAGAAGAAATGCATAGGAATGCTCATAACACACCGGCACAGGAACAAATTGCCCATTTCCAAATGAAAGTTTCTTACTTCTAAAGGAACTGACCCACTCTCCTAGATTTGTATTTATGGTGGGAATCTTGCTGTAATCCACGGGACATACAGGTGAACAGAAGGCCTCGTAGAGGCTTGAGAGAAACACTAGGACAGGTCCTCTTTGCCCACTTTAAGAAGGAGAAGTTCACCCTCCAAACCCTTGGCTCAGCCCACAAGGAGCCTGGCTGCATTTAAAGAAATATGCACTTTGGACGTTTAGTTTGTCCTCAGAAAATAAATAGTTGTTTCAGAAAGGACTGACCTGGAGCAGTCTTCTCCAGTGTGACATGCCAGGGCTGCCTCCATAGCATCCCCACCTAACCTACCTGACACAGAGAAGGTGGCAGAGTGTGAGGGCTGCAGCTCCAGGGACTGCACCTGTAGGATCTCCTCTCAATTTCCCCCAGCTGAGGAGTCTCCTTTAATGGACTGTAGGTGAGGAGCCTGGTGCAGGGACACAGATGACCCCGAGCAGACAAGACCCTGAGGTTTTTTGTGTTCCTCCTCGTAAAGATCTTATACAGATCATCTCTCAGCAGGAGTTTGGGGCGATTTTAATCTGATGAGCATGTATGAGGAAGGGAGAAGGTGACAACAATGCTTTGAAACCCTAAGGTATAGAGGAGATGGGACAGCTTTCCAAGCTCCTGAGTTGAAAACAAAGGCTCATCAAACCACAAAGAGAAGAATGAGTCTCGGGAACTATAATTAGATACATACCTACACCCTTAGTATTTTGAAGGACACTAGAAGCCCATTAGACTCAATTGGAGATTTGATTTTCATTATACTTTTTTTTTGTAGTTAAATGGAAATTTTCATAAAGCTGTAAGCACTAACATAGAGAGGTACTGTGTTCCTTTAATCAATTTTCCCCAATGAGAACATCTTGTAGGATTATAGTACAAATTCACGACCAAGAATGTTCAAAAAGCTCCCAGGTGACAGCCAGAGTAGCCAGCTTTGGGAAGCTGAGCTGGAGGACAGCATGTGAATATCAAGGACAGCAAGAAGGCATGGGAATACAATTGAGATCACAAGGGACAACACCCTAAACTATATGATGAATATAGTTTATAATCTTTAGTCAAGTCGGAAACCACACCGAGTCTGAAGTAGTAGGAAAAGATGTAGTATAAACTATGAAATCTGCTTCACAGCCTGAAAGTCCAGAATTCAAATGCCATCTACCACTCAGCAACCTCGAGATAATATTGAGACTTTCTAATTTACTATTTGCTAATTTTAAATGTGAGAATAATAATTTCTGTCTCAAAGATTTGTCATAAATATTAGTGATAAAATATTAAAACAGGATGAACTTAAAGTTGTGTTAGGCTTACATTTGTCACCCTAATCTAACCTGACTTTTTTTCAGTGAAGAAAGCTAAGATTTAGAAAAGAACCTTTGAATACCACTATTCAAAACCCACTTAATGGGTTTTGAACAAAACCTTCTAAGTACAAAAATCTGCTAAGTACAAAAATTTTTCCTTTATTATAGTGAAGTTATGACAATGCTTCCACTACATTTTTAAAATATTACAGAGATACCATCAGAAACGTCCATGCAGATAATCCTGGCACATGACATTAGAGGAGAAATCCTGGCACATGACATTAAAGGAGAAATTAAACAAGTTTAGAGTTGAAGTGAATGTAAAGGCCTTGTACTGGCTTTTTTTCTCTATGTCCATTTGTTATTGGAGATTAAGAGCTGGAGACACTGCCTGTGAAACAGAACACGTCACAAGTTTTCTACATTATCCACTAAAGGAGAGTTAGATATGTGGGTTATTTGACGCATATCTTTTCTGAAAATGCTTACATACATAAATGTATTTATATGCATAAAGGTACAGGTGGCACCCCACTCCAGTACTCTTGCCTGGAAAATCCCATGGATGGAGGAGCCTGGTGGGCTGCAGTCCACAGGGTCGCGAAGAGTCGGACACAACTGAGCGACTTCACTTTCACTTTTCACTTTCATGCACTGGAGAAGGAAATGGCAACCCACTCCAGTGTTCTTGCCTGGAGAATCCCAGGGACGGGGGAGCCTGGTGGGCTGCCGTCTATGGAGTCGCACAGAGTCGGACACGACTGAAGCGACTTAGTAGCGGCAGCAGCATACTAAAATCACACATAAATATATGCATGTGTATATATGGATATATTCATAAATGTATATATAGTTCTCTATATATCTATATATGTACAAATATACTAACATATACATATAATAAAACATATATGTAATAACATTATCATTAGATACAGAGACATCTATATACACATAGTATATAAATATACACATATATACACACACATATATACATAAACCTAAGTTATCTAAGTGAGCCCTAAATGTCATCACAAGTATTCTTAAAAAAGGGAGACTGAAGGAAATTTGATGCAGACTCACTAAAAAGGTCAAAATGAAGATGGAACTAAGAGAAATTTGAAGATGCTGGCCTTAAATATGATTGATGATAGATAAGAATAGAGACAGAAAAATAAAATCAAGATACTTCCTTGTAACTAGTTTTTTTTTTTATTTGAAAATCAATAGTATATCTTCACATAACCATATACAAATACAAATTCCTTTTAAGTTATTCTTGTTAAATACTTGTAAGTTGTATTGTAATCTTGCAATCTTGTAAGTTGTGCAGGTCACCACATGTTCATTCACCTAATTCTATATTTTAGTAGTTGCATTGTTGAGTCGAATAATCTGTGCAGTTTAAATTTTAAAGATAAGACCTATTTACTCTTCAGAAGTCTTACATCATCTTTCTATGGAAAAGACAGACTACAAGCATGCCTGTTTCTCTGTACCTCATTAAATGAGTACCATCTGAAGTATTTATGTTTTCACATACACATTTAAACATATATACAAGTATAAAATGTTCATATTTGGAAGATTTTTTTAGGAACAAAATTTCTCCATTTGGGAATAAATTAAATTTGTTTACTAATTAAGTTAATGAAGTAATAATTTCCATTTTTTTATTTTTAAGAATTTTCATCTACAAACATGGTTTAACTTCCTAAAGTCCAGAGTATGTAAAGAAATTAATTATTCCTCTCTAATTAACACAATTCACATCTATGATCTGCAAAATGAGAAATTTGGAGATCTTTGGTAAAATCATGTTATATATAACATACAGAAATGTATCAGCTTATGGAAATGGTGATGGGTGAACTTTGGATACCTGACTTTTGCATATTTAGAATTAGCTCTAGCTGGAGAATGCTGAAATATGTGCTTCTTCTCTAATATGCCACAGTTTATGGTGCTTAAGAGATCCTGTTAGATGTTCACTGAATACAAGATAATTCAGTCTGTCTACATGGTCATAAGATCCCCCCATTCCCGCTAGAAGAAATATATATATATGCATATATTCCAGGTTTATTGAATATGACAAAACAGACTACTTTGGAGATATGGCAGAATTTGGTTCCAGACTATTGCATGAAGTAAATATTGCAATGAAGTAAGTAACACAAATTTACTGGCTTCCCAATGCATGTAAAAGTTATGTTTACAGAGCCTGGCAGGCAACAGCTAAAGAGCTGGACACAACTGAAGGGACTTAGCACACACATATACATGTAACCTATAAAGTATACAGTAGCATTATGTCTTAAAAACAATGTACACACCTTAATTTAAAAATACTTTATTGCTAAAAAATGCTAACCATCAACTGACAACACAGGGCTGCCACAAACCTTCAATTATCAAAAAAACACAGTATTGCAAAGTACAATAAAGTAAAGCTTGGCAAAGCACTAATGAACATAGATGAAACAGTCCCCAGCAAAATATTAGTGTACATAATTCAGCAGTATGTTAAAAGGATCATACAACATGATCAAGTGAGATTCATCCCAGAGATACAAGGATGATGCAATTTCTACAAATCAACCAACTAGGGCCTCTCTGGTAGCTTAGTTGGTAAAGAATCCACCTGCAATATAAGAGACCTCAGTTTGATTCCTGGGCTGGGAAGAGCCACTGGAGAAGGGATACGCTACCCACTCCAGTATTCTTCAGCTTCCCTGATGGCTCAGCTGGTAAAGAATCTGTCTGCAATGTGGGAGACCTGGGTTTGATCCCTGGGTTGGGAAGATCCCCTGGAGAAGGAGAAGGTTACCCACTCCAGTATTCTGGCCTGGAGAATTCCATGAAATATATATTCAATTTCCACAAATCAATCAATATGATACACTACAGTAAGAAATCAAGAAACAAAAGTGATAAATGATGTTCTCAATAGATGAAGAAAAAGCTTTTGACAACATTCAACATTCATTTATGATTTAAAAAAAAAACTCTCAAAAGTGACTATACAAGGAACACAATCAACATAATAAAATCAATCTATCACAGTTCAGTTCAGTTCAGTTCAGTCCCTTAGTGGTATCCAACTCTTTGCGACACAATGAATCACAGCACTCCAGGCCTCCCTATCCATCACCAACCCATGTCCATCGAGTCGGTGATGCCATCCAACCATCTCATCCTCTGTTGTTCCCTTCTCCTCGTGCCCTCAATCTTTCCCAACATCAGGGTCTTTTCAAATGAGTCAGCTCTTCGCATCAGGTGGCCAAAGTATTGGAGTTTCAGATTCAACATCAGTCTTTCCAATGAACACACAGGACTGATCTCCTTTAGGATGCACTGGTTGGATCTCCTTGCAGTCCAAGGGACTCTCAAGAGTCTTCCCCAAAACCACAGTTCAAAAGCATCAATTCTTCAGCACTCAGCCTTCTTTATAGTCCAACTCTCACATACATACATGACTACTGGAAAAACCATAGCCTTGACTAGATGGACCTTTGTTGACAAAGTAATGTCTCTGCTTTTTAATATGCTATCTAGGTTGGTCATAACTTTCCTTCCAAGGAGTAAGTGTCTTTTCATTTCATTGCTGCAATCATCATCTGCAGTGATTTTGGAGCCCAGAAAAATAAAGTCTGACACTGTTTCCACTATTTCCCCAGCTATTTCCCATGAAGTGATGGGACCGGATGCCATGATCTTCATTTTCTGAATGTTGAGCTTTAAGCCAACTTTTTCACTCTCCTCTTTCACTTTCATCAAGAGGCTGTTTAGTTCTTCTTCACTTTCTGCCATAAGGGTGGTGTCATCTGCATATCTGAGGTTATTGATATTTTTCCTGGCAATCTTGATTCCAGCTAGTGCTTCCTCCAGCCCAGCATTTCTCATTATGTACTCTGCATATAAGTTAAATAAGCAGGCTGACAATATACAGCTTGATGTACTCCTTTTCCTATTTGGAACCAGTCTGTTGCTCCATGTCCAATTCTAACTGTTGCTTCCTGACCTGCATACAGGTTTCTCAAGAGGCAGGTCAGGTGGTCTGGTATTCCCATCTCTTTCAGAATTTTCCACAGTTTGTTGTGATCCACACAGTCAAAGGCTTTGGCATAGTCAATAAAGCAGAAATAGATGTTTTTCTGGAACTCTCTTGCTTTTTTGATGATCCTGCAGATGTTCTGGTTCCTCTGCTTTTTCTAAAACCAGCTTGAACATCTGGAAGTTCACGGTTCACTTATTGCTGAAGCGTGGCTTGGAGAATTTTAAGCATTACTTTACTAGCATGTGAGATGAGTGCAATTGTGCGGTAGCTTGAACATTCTTTGGCATTGCCTTCTTAGGGATTGGAATGAAAACTGACCTTTTCCAGTCTTGTGGCCACTGCTGAGTTTTCCAAATTTGCTGGCATATTGAGTACAGCACTTTCACAGCATCATCTTTTAGGATTTGAAATAGTTCAACTGGAATTCCATCACCTCTACTAGCTTTGTTCGTAGTGATGCTTCCTAAGGCCGACTATGACAAGTCCTCAGCTAATATACTCAATGATCAAAAGTAAAAAGCATTTCCTCCAAGATGAGGAAAAGTCAAAGATGCCTACTCTTGTTGTAACAGAGCAGGATGAGCATAGCCCTTAGCAGGCAGCCATTGGTGTGTCTCATTATTCCATATGCTCTTACTAGGCAATGGATCTTGCTCAGCCATTGGTCAGTGCCTCAGTGGGTCCCACCCACAAGCAACCAACTGTCAATGAGTGACCATTAGTTATCCTGCTCAGCTGTGGTGGGCCCTACCCAGTAGTAACTGCCAATGAGCGACCATTAGGGAAGTGATTCAGCCAGGGGTGAGTGGTGTGGTAGTCATCAGGTGGAGAATGAGATAAGAGGCAGATTCAGGCCTTCTCCTAGAGGCCCACTAACTCACCCAGCCTTGATCCAGTGGATGAGCTGAGGACCCAGGGAACAGACTGGGGACTACATCCTGCAGGCTCCAGAGGCCTTAGTAAGGCCCTCTACTAGTCTTGACCCAGGCCTTGAGGCAGCGGTGAGCCTCTCCTCCATCCCCATCTCTGTGACCTCACAGCAGTAGTCATCTGCCTGGGTCGCGTCTGTAAGACCTGGTCTCCCCGATGTGCACAGCCTGAGGAGACTGAGGGCCAGTTGGGTTGGGTCCCTGGCTCCCTCAGGGATCACAGCTGAGCAGGATGTAGGAACCTGGCCCTGAAGGAGCTGCCAACTGAGATCTGCCTCCTCTTAGCCAGGACTGGGACCTTTGAGGAAGAAAGTTGTGCCTTTGGATCTTGCCCTTTCTTGTCAGGACAGAGAATAACATTCATTTGGTAGAGTTTTACAGGAATATCATTAACTATGACCTGACCTCAAGAACAAAGGATCTGACACCAAGAAGTTTGCAACAACTAACCACACCCCTCCCTCACCTTTTGCCTTTAAAGGGGCTTGCTGAAAGCTCTCAATCATTTTGGGGTTCTTAGGGCATGAGCCACCCATCTCCTTGTATGAACCTGTAGTAAACCTTTCTCTGTTCTAAATCTAATGTTTTAGTACTGATTGACCTCACTGTGTGTTGGGCACACAGACTTGTAATTCAGTAACACTGCCACTTTTATTCCACATATTATTGGAAGTCTAGCCCCAGCCATCAGAAAATAAATAATAGGAATCAAAATTGGAAAGGAAGAAGTAAAACTGTCACTAATTGTAGATGACAGGATATTATACATAGAATACTTTAAAGATGCCACCAAAAAAACTACTAGAGCTCATCAATGAATTCAGCAAAGGGTGTAGGATACAAAATTAATATACAGAAATCAATAAATTTCTATATACTAGCAATGAACTAACAGAAAAGGAAATTAAGAAATGAATATCATTAAGAAACTAAAAAACTTTTCATCAAAAGCAATAAAATACCCAAGAATAAAAAGACATGTACTCAGAAAATATAAGGCACTGGATGAAAAAAGTTGAACATTACAAAAAGAGATGGAAAGATTTCCCATGACAGAAAGATTAACCATGCTCATGGATTGGAAGAATTAATGTTATATCAAAATACCAATGGCATTTTTTCACAGAACTAGAATAATCCTAGAATTTGTATGGAAACACAAAAGACCTCTAATAACAAAACAGTCTTGAGAAAAAGGAACAGGCTTGGAGGTATCACACTCCATGATTTCAAACTATACTACAAAGCCATCATGATCAAAATAGTATGGTTCTGACACAAAAACTGACATGTAGATTAGTGGAGCACAATAAATGCCCAGAAATGAACCTACACTTACATGGGCAAATTAATCTGCCATAAAAGAGGCAAGAATATACAATGCAGAAAAGATAGCTTTTTCAATAAATGTTAGGAAAGGTGGACACCTACACACATAAGGAACTGTTCTCATACACCAGGCACAAAAATAAATTCAAAATAGATTTTTTTACATGTAATAGACTTACATGTAAGGCCTGAAACCATAAACCTTTCAGAAGAAAACTAAAAGACAGTACACTCTGTGACATCAGTGTCAGCAGTTTTTTAAATATGTCTCTCAGGCAAGGAAAACACAATTAAAAAAAAAAAAACCCAAATGGGACTGTATCAAACTAAAAAGCTTTTGGAGAATGAAGGAAACTATCAACACATCTCAAAGGATGTGTACTGAATGTGGGAAGACACCTGACAAGGGATTAAAGTCCAAAATACACAAAGAAATCATAGAACTCAATATGAACAAAAAAAAAGAGGGCAGAGGATCTGAAGAGACATGTTTCCAAAGAAGACATACAGACAGTTAATAGGCATGCGAAAAGATGCTTCGCATTGCTATTTATCAGGTAAATACAAATCAAAACCACAATAATAAACTACTTCTCATCCGTCAAAATGGCTACTATCAAAAAGACAACAAATAACGAATGTTAGCAAGGATGTGCACAAATGAGGACCCTCATGCACTGTTGCTGAGAATGTAAATTGGTAAAGGCTCAATGGAAAACTTTATGGAGATTCCTCAAAATTAAAAATAGAACTAACATATGATCCATGAATTCTACACCTGGGTATTTATCAAAGAAAAAAATCCACTAAGTCAAAAAGATATATTCACTCCTATGTTCACTAAACATTATTTACAGTAACCAATATACAGAAAGAATTTAAGTGCCCAGTCAACAGATGAATGATAAAGAAGATGTGATATTGATAAAAATATTTACATACAAAATATACACACATACATAATGAAATATTGCTTAGCAATATCAAAGAATGAAATCTTGCCTTTTGTGGCAACATGGATAAACTAAGAGGGTATTACGCTAATTGAAATAAATCAGATGGAGAGAGAAATACTATATTATTTCACATATGGGGAATCTGAGAAGCAAAAACAAATGATGATAAACACAATATAAAGAGAAAGAGAGTCACAGGTACAGAGAACACTTAGGTAGTTGTCAGTTGTCAGAGGGGAGTGGGCTAGGGGCTGAAGAGAAATAAGGTGAGGGAGCTTAAGAGGTATAAACTTTCAGTTACAAAATAAAATGATCACAGGTATGAAATGTACACTGTGGAGAATATAGTCAATAATCATGCAATATCTTTGTATGGTGACAGGTAACAGCTAGATTTATCATGGTTATCATTTTAAAATATATAGAAATATTCAATCACTATGGTTTCACCAGGAACCAACATACTGTTTGTTGTAGTCATTTATATTTCAAAAACAAAGTCATAGAAAGAGAGATCAGATTTGCAGTTATCAGGGAGAGGTGGGTGCATGAGCATCGTTGAAAGGTAAAACTTCCAATTATAAAATAAATAATTGTACCATGGTTGTAATGAACAACATGTTAAATATTATTAACACATAGATGTGAAAATTTTTCAGAGTAAATTCTATAGAAGTTCTCATCAGAAGGAAAAACTTTTTTCTGTTTCTCTAATTTTGTATTCTATAGGATGATAGATGTTCAGTAAACTTATTGTAAATATTTCATGATATATGTAAGTCAGATCACAGTGCTGTATGTAAATTATATCTCAGGGAAACTAGAAAAGAAAAAAGAGATATTCAATAACAATTGCTGGTGAGGATATGGAGGAAATGGATCCTCATTCATTCCTGGTGGAACTGTAAGAAAATACAACCACTTTGAAAAATACAGGGTTAAGTTCTTGAAAAGTGCAAGATAACTACCACAGGAGGTATCCATTCCACTATTAGGTGTTTAACCAAGAAGAAAAAGACTTGTACAGTAATGGTCATAGCACCACTTTTCTTAATAACCCCAAAATGGTAACAATTCCAGAGTCCATAAACATGTTAACAAAACAAAGCATGGTATATGACTACAAAATGGAAGACTATTAAACATTAAAAAGTAATGAACTACTGATGTATCTGCTATAGTGTGAATGAACCACAAAAATATGCTAAGTGAAAGAAGCATAAATAAAACCACATATTGTTTCATTCTCTTTACATAAAATGTCTAGAAAAGGCAAAAAAGAGAAATACAATGTAGATGAGTAGTTGCCTTGGTTTGGGGGTAGTAAGAAGGCATGACCTCCAAAGGATGAGAGAATTTTGTGGGAGTGATGTAAACACTTTAACGTTGAATTGTGGTGATGGTTGCTTATCTTTCTCTTTCTCTGTCCCTGTCTCTCTCTCTCTATATATATATACACACACATATACACACACACATACACACACACACACATATATATGCTTTTTCTTCTGTAGCAGGACATGGCAACCCACTCCGGTATTCTTGCTTAGAGAATCCCATTAACAGAGTGCCTGGTGGGCTACAATCCACAGTGCCACAAAGAGTTGGACATGATTAAAGTGACTTAACATGTATGCATGCATATAAGTATTTTAACTATTCCATCATGTCTAAAAATGATCAATTTAGGGTATATAAAAGCAACAAGAACTGGTTATTAAAAAGGATAAAATTTCAAGTTTTGTATTCAAATTCTCTTTCATTATCAAAATATTAGGTTTATAATATTGCTGCTGCTACTGCTAAGTCACTTCAGTCGTGTCCAACTCTGTACGACCCCATAGACGGCAGCCCACCAGGCTCCCCCGTCCCTGGGATTCTCCAGGCAAGAACACTGGAGTGGGTTGCCATTTCCTTCTCCAATGCATGCAAGTGAAAAGTGAAAGTGAAGTCGCTCAGTCGTGTCTGACTCTTAGCAACCCCATGGACTGCAGCCTACTAGGCTCCTCCATCCATGGGATTTTTTCCCTCTATCTCATTTTCATTATGTGCAAAATATAGAACTGATATGTACATAACATGATTTTTCAAAGACCTAAATTGGATAAATGTGGAAAACTGTTTCACAGAACTTTTGAGAACAGTTACACAAAAAAGATGCATTTCCATTCCTTCAGTTCAGTTCAGTTTGGTCACTCAGTAGTGTCCGACTCTTTGCGACCCCATGAATCACAGCACGTCAGGCCTCCCTGTCCATCACCAACTCCCAGAGTTCACTCAAACTCATGTCCATCAAATTGGTGATGCGATCCAGCCATTTCATCATCGGTCATCCCCTTCTCCTCCTGCCTCCAATCCCTCCCAGCAACAGGGTCTTTTCCAATGAGTCAACTCCTTGCATGAGGGGACCCAAGTATTGGAGTTTCAGCTTTAGCATCACTCCTTCCAATGCATATCCAGGACTGATCTCCTTTAGAATGGATTGGTCGGATCTCCTTGCAGTCCAAGGGACTCTCAAGAGTCTTCTCCCACACCACAGTTCAAAAGCATCAATTCTTCAGTGCTCAGCTTTCTTCACAGTCCAACTCTCACATCCATACATGATGACTGGAAAAACCATAGCCTTGACTAGACAGACCTTTGTTAGCAAAGTAATGTCCTTGCTTTTTAATATGCTATCTAGGTTGATCATAACTTTCTTTCCAAGGAGTAAGCATCTTTTAATTTCATGGCTGCAATCACCATCTGCAGTGATTTTGGAGACCAAAAAAATAAAGTCAGCCACTGTTTCCACTGTTTTCCCATCTATTTGCCATGAAGTGATGGGACCAGATGCCATGATCTTCATTTTCTGAATGTTGAGCTTTAAGCCAACTTTTTCACATTCCTCTTTCACTTTCATCAAGAGGCTCTTTGGTTCCTCTTCACCTTCTGCCATAAGGGTGGTGTCATTTGCATATCTGAGGTTGTTGCTATGTCTCCCGGCAATCTTGATTCCAGCTAGTGCTTCCTCCAGCCCAGCGTTTCTCATGATGTACTCTGAATAGAAGTTAAATAAGCAGGGTGACAATATACAGCCTTGACGTACTCCTTTTCCTATTTGGAACCAGTCTGTTCCATGTCCAGTTCTAACTGTTGCTTCCTGACCTGCATACAGGTTTCTCAAGAGGGAGGTCAGGTGGTCTGGTATTCCCATCTCTTTCAGAATTTTCCACAGTTTATTGTGATCCACACAGTCAAAGATTTTGGTGTAGTCAATAAGCAGAAATAATGTTTTTCTGGAACTCTCTTCCTTTTTCCATGATCCAGTGGATGTTGGCAATTTGATCTCTGGTTCCTCTGCCTTTTCTAAAACCAGCTTGAACATCTGGAAGTTCATGGTTCACGTATTGCTGAAGCCTGGCTTGGAGAATTTTGAGCATTTCTTTATTAGCGTGTGAGATGAGTGTAATTGTGTGGTAGTTTGAGCATTCTTTGGCATTGCCTTTCTTTGGGATTGGAATGAAAACTGACCTTTTCCAGTCCTGCGGCCACTGCTGAGTTTTCCAAATTTGCTGGCATATTGAGTGCAGCATTTTCACAGCATCATCTTTCAGGATTGGAAGAGCTCAACTGGAATTCCATCACCTCCACTAGCTTTGTTCATAGTGATGCTTTCTAAGGCCCACTTGACTTCACATTCCAGGATGTCTGGCTCTAGGTCAGTGATCACACCATCGTGATTATCTGCATTGTGAAGATCTTTTTTGTACAGTTCTTCTGTGTATTCTTGCCACCTCTTCTTAATATCTTCTGCTTCTATTAGGTCCATACCATTTCTGTCCTTTATCAAGCCCATCTTTGCATGAAATGTTCCCTTGGTATATCTAATTTTCTTCAAGAAATCTCTAGTCTTTCCTATTCTGTTGTTTTTCCTCTATTTCTTTGCACTGATCACTGAGGAAGGCTTTCTTATCTCTCCTTGCTATTCTTTGGAACTCTGCATTCAGATGCTTTTCTCTTTCCTTTTCCCCTCTGCTTTTCGCTTCTCTTCTTTTCACAGCTATAATAACTTTAATCAATATATTTAAATATCTACATAATAATCATCATCTGTGCTTTTGCTTATTATCTTATTTCTCACATCTGACATAACTTTATATATATGGAATTAAAAAATAACATAAATGAAACATACATGTTTCCTAAATAATTTTTTCACAAAGTCTTCTACAAAGAAAAAGTGATGCAACTGCTGAAAACATTTTTATAATGTTGCTCTACAAAGTAATATTCTAATGTATACTTTCCTTAAGAGGGATATTATAGATTTAAATGATCTAATAGCTCCCACAGTAATTACTCTGAAATTTAAAAGTATCCATTGAGAAGAAAGAAGACCAAAATGCCTAGTATAGCATATTATACTATACTAGTATATATATTGGAGAAGGCAATGGCACCCCACTCCAGTACTCGTGCCTTGAAAATCCCATGGATGGAGGAGCCTGGTAGGCTGCAGTCCATGGGGTCGCTAAGAGTCGGACACGACTGAGCGACTTCACTTTTACTTTTCACTTTCATGCACTGGAGAAGGAAATGGCAACCCACTCCAGTGTTATTGCCTGGAGAATCCCAGGGACGGGGGAGCCTGGTGGGCTGCCGTCTATGGGGTCACACAGAGTAGGACATGACTGAAGTGACTTAGCAGCAGCAGTATATATATAGATTTCTAGTTGTCATTCGTATATATAGATTTCTAGTTGTCATTCAACAGTCAATCTACATTTCTGCCATTACACTCGAGGTATGAATAATCCTTTTCTCACACAGCTAAAGCCTGCTTCTTGTGGCTGAAGATGGAGACAAATGGAGAAACATCTGACTGAGACCTAATATAGCAAGTACTAAGTCAATAAAGGCCATATTACCTCCCATGTCAGGAGCACCCACTTACCTCTCAACTGACTTGTGGGACCAAGAATGAAAAACATGATAAATTTTTCCCAAGCATCATTAATCTTTTATTATCTCTTTATAGATTTTGAAATTCATTCAGTTATAGCCATAATGTAGGTCTTAGAGTCAGTATTAACTAAGATCCATGACCACATTGTTAATCTGGGTTGCTTCTTAGATTTCAATTCAGACACCTCTCCTAGAAGTTCCAAGTCTTTAGTACAGAGAGAATCCATGTTATCTGTACTTTTTATAAACACCCTTAGGACTTCCCCAGTGGCTCAGATGGTAAAGCGTCTGTCTACAATGCAGGAGACCTGGGTTAGATCCCTGAGTCGGGAAGATTCCCTGGAGAAGGAAATGGCAACCCACTCCAGTACTCTTGCCTAGAAAATCCCATGGACGGAGGAGCCTGGTGCAGGCTACTGCCCATGAGGTCGCAAAGAGTTGGACACAATTAAGTGACTTCGCTTTCACTTTCAATCTAATATTTGGTCATCTTTGGAAAATACCTTTCTGACTATAGGTGTGAAAAATATGTTTGTCTTAACTAATTAGCCAACCAAATAAACAAGGGGCATGTTAAAATATATATATAACACCATTCAACATTTTATGGAGCAAACATTTAATATTTTAAATTGCATGAGGTTGTACATTATCAAACATATGACCAAGATACTACTTTTTCAAACTCTCATTGAAGAACTGAACATAGTAACAATGATGAAACCAAAGGATCTTAAAGTTAGAAAGAACTTGGAATATCCTACATTCCACCTTGAATTCTGCAGGGTTCACCTGATCATCTAAGAATGGAAGACACTGAGTGTGCAACTCTAAATGTCTGTAGAATCCACTGCAAAATGGAATCACAGTAAAAGATGTAGGAACGTGTAGCTCCAGCAAAACGTCAACATTTACCATAATGAGCAACATAAATTTGCCATGACTTTTTTTTATAAAAAGAATCAGAGAGGAAGGGGGAAAAATGATTAAAGAACTCAGAAAATTAAACTCTCTGGCAATACATAAAATGTTCCTAAATGAGGAGATTTGAACTATGAGACATGACAGAAAGGCTGTGTTCTACTTCCATAAGGAGCAGGACCCCTGTTGCTCCTGTCTTACACTGTTCTGTCCCTACCATGGGACTTTTTAATCCTTCCTATTTGCTTGATCTCACAGAAAACTAAGATCAATCTGATCACATGGACCACAGCCTTGTCTAATTCAATGAAACTATGAGCCATGCCATGTAGGGCCACCCAAGATGGATGGGTCATGTTGAAGAGTTCTGACAAAAGGTGGTCCACTGGTGAAGGGAATGGTAAGCCACTTCAGCATTCGTGCCCTGAGAACCCCATGAAGAGTATGAAAAGCCCAAAAGATAGGACACTGAAAGATGAACTCCCCAGGTCGGTAGGTACCCAATATGCTACTGGAGATCAGTGGAGAAATAATTCCAGAAAGAATGAAGAGATGGAGTCAAAGCAAAAACAACACCCAGTTGTGGATGTGACTGATGATAGAAGCAAAGTCCGATGCTGTAAAGAGCAATATTGCGTAGGAACCTGGAATGTTAGGTCCATGAATCAAGGCAAATTGGAAGTGGTCAAACAGGAGATGGTAAGAGTGAATGTCGACATTTTAGGAATCAGCGAACTAAAATGGACTGGAATGGGTGAATTTAGCTCAGATGACCATTATACCTACTATTGTGTGGAAGAATCCCTTAGAAGAAATGGAGTAGCCATCATAGTCAACAAAAGAGTCCAAAATGCAGTACTTGGATGCAATCTCAAAATGACAATATGATCTCTGTTCATTTCCAAGGCAAACCATTCAATATCACAGTAATCCAAATCTATGCTCCGACCAGTAATGCTGAAGGAGTTGAAGTTGAATGGTTCTATGAAGACCTACAAGATCTTCTATAACTAACACCCAAAAAAGATGTCCTTTTCATTATAGAGGACTGGAATGTAAAAGTAGGAAGTCAAGAAATACCTGGAGTAACAGGCAAGATTGGCCTTGGAGTACAGAATGGAGCAGGACAAAGGCTAATAGAGTTTTGTCAAGAGAACGCACTTGTCATAGCAAACACCCTCTTCCAACAACACAAGAGAAGACTCTACACATGGACATCACCAGATGGTCAATACCAAAATCAGATTGATTATATTCTTCGCAGCCAAAGATGGGCAAGCTCTATAGAGTCAGCAAAGAACAAGACTGGGAGATGACTGTAGCTCAGATCATGAACTTCTTATTGACAAAATCAGACTTAAATTGGAGAAAGTAGGGAAAATCACTAGACCATTCAGGTATGACCTAAATCAAATCCCTTACAATTATACAGTGGAAGTGAGAAATAGATTCAAAGGATTAGATCTGATACACAGAGTGCCTGTAGAACTGTGGATAGAGGTTCGTGAAATTGTACAGGAGGCAGGGATCAAGACCATACCCAAGAAAAAGAAATGCAAAAAGGCAAAATGGTTGTCTGAGGAGGTCTTACAAATAGCTGAGAAAAGAAGACAAGTGAAAGGCAAAGGAGAAAAGGGAAGATACACCCATATGAATGCAGAGTTCCAAAGAATAGCAAGGAGAGATAAGAAAGCCTTCCTCAGTGATCAGTGCAAAGAAATAGTAGAAAACAACAGAATGGGGAAGGACTAGAGATCTCTTGAAGAAAATTAGAGATACCAAGGGAACATTTCATGCAATGGGTACAATAAAGGACAGAAATGGTATGGACCTAACAGAAACACAAGATATTAAGAACAGGTGCAAGAATACACAGAACAACTATATAAAATAGATCATCACAACCCAGATAATCACAATGGTATGACCACTCACCTAAAGCCAGGCATCCTGGAGTCCCAAATTCAAATGGGCCTTAGGAAGCATCACTACAAACAAAGCTAGTGGAGGCAAAGAAATTCCAGTTGAGCTATTTCAAATCCTAAAAGATGATGCTGTGAAAGTGCTGCACTCAATATGCTAGCAAATTTGGAAAACTCAGCAGTGGCCACAGGACGGGAAATATCAGTTTTCATTGCAATCCCAAAGAAAGGCAATGCCAAAGAATGTTTAAACTACCACACAATTGCACTCATCTCACACGCTAGTAAAGTAATGCTCAAAATTCTCCAAGCCAGGCTTCAACATTACATGAACTGTGAACTTCCATATGTTTAATATGGATTTATAAATGGCAGAGGAATCAGAGATTAAATTGCCAACATCTGTTAGAGTTTGAAAAAACAAGATGTTCCAGAAAAACATCTATTTCTGCTTTATTGACTATGCCAAAGCCTTTGACTGTGTAGATCACAACAAACTGTGGAAAATTCTGAAAAAGATGGGAATACCAGACCACCTGACCTTCCTCTTGAGAAACCTATATGCAGGTCAGGAAGCAACAGTTAGAACTGGACATGGAACAACAGACTGGTTCCAAATAGGAAAAGGGGTACGTCAAGGCTGCATATTATCACCCTGCTTATTTAACTTATATGCAGAGTACATCATGAGAAACGCTGGGCTGTAAGAAGTACTAGCTGGAATCAAGATTGCCAAGAGAAATATCAATAATTTCAGGTATGCAGATGACACCACCCTTATGGAAGAAAGTGAAGAGAAGCTAAAGAGCCTCTTGATGAAAGTGAAAGAGGAGAGTGAAAAGGTTGGCTTAAAGCTCAACATTCAGAAAACGAAGATCATGGCATCTGGTCCCATCACTTCATGGGAAGTAGATGGGGAAATAGTGGAAATAGTGGCTGACTTTATTTTGGGGGGCTCCAAAATCACTGCAGATGGCGATTGCAGCCATGAAATTAAAAGACTTACTCCTTGGAAGGAAAGTTATGACCAATCTAGACAGCATATTAAAAAGCAGAGACGTTACTTTGCCAACAAAGGTCCATCTAGTCAAGACTATGGTTTTTCCAGTGGTCATGTATGGATTGAGAGTTGGACTGTGAAGAAAGCTGAGTGCCAAAGAATTGATGTGTTTGAACTGTGGTGTTGGAGAAGACTCTTGAGAGTCCCTTGGACTGCAAGG
Organism: Bubalus bubalis; assembly: GCF_019923935.1. Lineage (NCBI taxonomy): Eukaryota > Metazoa > Chordata > Mammalia > Artiodactyla > Bovidae > Bubalus > Bubalus bubalis. The sequence goes on along the minus strand of NC_059165.1, from coordinate 51,514,414 downwards.
AGATCCAATCAGTGCATCCTGAAGGAGATCAGTCCTGGGTGTTCATTGGAAGGACTGATGCTAAAGCTGAAACTCCAATACTTTGGCCACCTCATGTGAAGAGTTGACTCGTTGGAAAAGACTCTGATGCTGGGAAGGATTGGGGGCAGGAGGAGAAGGGGACGACAGAGGATGAGATGGCTGGATGGCATCACTGACTCGATGGACGTGAGTCTGAGTGGACTCCAGGAGTTAGTGATGGACAGGGAGGCCTGGCGTGCTGCGATTCATGGGGTTGCAAAGAGTCGGACATGACTGAGTGACTGAATGAACTGAACTGAAGAGACATTCACAGGAGAAAATCAAATTTAATTATGTAACTATGTAATTTCTCATGGGAAATCCAAACATGAGAAATTCCAAAGACGGACAAGATGATACACACACACACACACACACACACACACACACACACACACACCCCAATTCACAGAGAGATATTTGCTAGGTTCTGAGCTGTCTAACACACCATGTTTATATTATATACTCTAGGTATCTCTGGTGAAACTCCCTTCCTAAAACAGGTCCTGAATCTAGATTCTTTTAGGCAATTGGGGGAAGGTCAAAGGTTCTTCCTGAGTCTTTTGTGTGTTAAATACAATCAAGCTAAAATAATCCTTATGCCAAAGAGATCCCTTTAGAAGTGGCAAATTCTGCTTCCCTACAAAAGCAAGTCTATTAGAGGCTCACTTAATGTTGTTCAGTAAATTTTCATTCTAATGAATACATAAAATAAAGAACAGACACTTGAGAAGTTAAGTAAAAACTAATTATGCTATCACCCTTTCATTTGCAAAAATATTTATAAAGTCATTACCCTGAACCTGACATTATATTGATGGTATATTATTGTTTTCAAATATTAATTCTATGGTTCATTAGAAAACATAAATTTTAAATGAGCATGTGGCCTTACAGTTATGCATAACTCTTATCAGTCCAGAGGTGGATAAAAATGGATCACCATCTGTCACCTACCCCAAATTGCAAGACTTTGGTTGTGTATGTTAGGGTCTCCTCCAGTCCAGATCTACCCATCAACTTTGGAACCATTACATGGAAAGAAAAAAAGTCATGAATGAGGATGCTAACTCTTTTATGGCTGCTATATTAGTTTAGCCTATATCCTAACAAATACGGTGAACTTCAACCAACCTTTTGTATGGAGCTGCGTATCTTTGAATATTAAGCATATTTAATATGTCAGTCTCAATCTAATGATGCAGATGACTATTGCTAGGAATGACTAGGAATACCTGAGGCTTGAAGTACTGTGGCAGCCCCATTTTTCCCAGTGAGCCAGTGTTGTATGGGTCAGGCCCTTGTGGTTCTTATTATGACTGACGGACACAATTTAGGAATGCAAAGTGGATAATATTGTCAGTTATGCTCCAGACATACATAGGCCACGTGCGATTTTATGTGGTCTCTAAAGTAATCTGTGTTTGGGGGTAGGGGAAAGATGGATGAGGAGATCTGACTTAACTAGGTGTCACTTTCTAATAGGGATCAGGAAATCGTCTTAATCTTAATATTAGTGCCTTTTTTCCACCTGGCAAAACTAAAACTATGCTAGTACACAAAGTATCACTTAGGTTCTTGAGAACAAAGGAAAAGGAGCCCAAGAGAAGCAACAGGCAATTAGAAGGGAAAGACCTCTGAATCTTTAATAGACAAAACTCTTTTTAGTTGGAAGGTGCAGGCAGCTTTCTTTTCTTATGTAAATTTAATTTCTAAAGTGCCTCTAATGACACTGAAAAGGTGGACAATAGTGCTGAGCATATTTAAAGACTTTCAAACTTATCTACCTTTCTTTTTACTCTTTCTTGTGACCCATACCTGAATTCAATCTCCATCTCCTGACCCAGAAGCCACAGGTCCAAACGTACTTTTTGTCTTATCAGGTAGACTGGCTCATGGATATTCATGAACAAGATTATTTCAGTTACACAAAATAAAATCTTATACTTCTTCATATTCAAGTTTTACTATAAATAATAACCTCATAATACAAACAATGAAGAGTCAATGGAAGACTTCAGTAAGGAAATAAGAATAGATTTGTATTTTAGAAATAGTATTCTTGAAATCTATCTGAAAGGATAGATAAATTTCCCTGCAAGTCAAAAATAAGGCATATCACATTCATTTATGAAAAGACTATATTAGAGAGGGTACATCAGCATATCCAACCTGTGGCTGCTCTGGGAATTTTTGCTACTCAATGTACAAAGGCTCTGCTCGACCTTTCAACTGTTATTTTAAACTTCCCAGAACTTGATATGGGAAATTCCTTCACTTAAGAAGAAGAATAAATAGGAAGACTGGCTGCAAACCCATGAAATTATTGATAATGAAACTAATTAGGAGAAATTTAAAAATGTATACAAATATTAATTTATACAACTAAGTGGAGAAACTGACATTAAAACTCAGCTCTACAGCCCCATCCATCAGCAGACAGGGTGCCTAAAGCCATACTGAGCTCACAGCCACCCCTAAACATATACCTTGACATGGTCCTGCTCATCAGTGGGACAAGACCCAGCACTACCCACCATTGGGCAGGCATCACTTCCTCTTACTGGGAAAACTGCATAAGACTTAGGACCAAACTTACCCACCAGATGACAAAAGCCAAAAGCAACAGGAGCTATGATCCTCCAGCCAACAGAAAAGAGACCACAAACACAAAAAGGCAGACAAAATGAAAGTGCAGAGAAAAATGTTCTGGATGAAGGAAAAAGTAAAAACCCACAAAAACAACTAAGTGAAGTGAAGATAGGGAACCTATCTGAAAAGAACTTTAGAGTAATGATAGTAAAGATGATCCAAGATCTCATAAAAAGAATGGAGACACAGACTAAGAAGTTACAAGAAATGTTTAATGAAGAGTTAGAAGATTTAAAGAACAAAAGAGCAGAGATAAACAACACAATAGATGGAATGAAAAATACACTAGAAGGAACTGATAGCAAAATAACTGAAGTAGAAGAACAAATATATGAACTGGAAGACAGAATCATGGAAATCACCAATGTGGAACAGAATAAAGAAAAAAGAATGAAAAGAAATGAGGACGGTCTCAGATACCTCTGTTGCTGTTGTTCAGTTGCTAAGTCATGTCCAATTCATTGGGGGCATAATTCAATGCATAAACATTCACATGATAGTGGTCCCAAAAGGATAAGAAACAGAGGAAGATCCTGAAAAAAATATCTGAACAGATTGTAGCTAAAAATTCCCTAATATGAGAAAGGAAACACTCAAGTAGAGGAAGCACAAAAATCCTACACAAGATAAACCTAAGGAGGAACACACCGAGACACATATAAATCAACGTGACAAGAATTAAAGACAAATAAAAATATTAAAAGCAACAAGGAAAAAAAAAAAAAAGCAACAAGGGAAAGCAACAAACAACATGCAAAGGAATCCGCATTATGTTAAGAGCTGATTTTTCAGCAGAATTCTGTAGGCCAGAAGAGAGTGGCACAATATATTTACAGTGATGAAAGGGGAAACCCTGCAACAAGAATACTCTGCTCAGCAAGGTTCTCATTCAGATTCAAAGGTGAAATCAAAAGTTTTGCAGACAAGCAAAAACTAAGAAAATTCAGCACCATCAAACCAGCCTTATAACAAATCCTAAGGGAACTTCTCTATGCAGAAAAAGAAAAGGCTACAACTAGAATCAAGAAAATTATGAATAGGAAAGCTCACTGATAAAGGCAAACATAAAGTAAATGTAGGAAATCATCTACACCCAAATGTGATATAAAAACCAGCAATCACGAGAAGACGACAGTACTAGTGCATGATAATTGAAAAGGCACTGGAAATTAAGAGACCAGCAACTTAAAACAATCTTGTACATATCAAAACCACATGAGAAACCACAAACCAAAAATCTACAGCAGATACACAAAAAAAGAAAAGTAATCCACACACAACACTAACAATAGACATTGATAACAAGAGAACACAAAAGTAAGGGAAAATAAAAGACCTTCCAAAAAGTCCAAAACAATTAGAAAAATGGCAATAAAACATGCATATTGATAATACTCATATAAAACAAAATAGACTTTAAAATAAAGAATGTTACAGGAGTGAAAGAAGGGCACTACACAATGATCAAGGAATTAATCCAAGAAGATATAACAATTATAAATACACTTGCAACACAGGTACACCTCAATATATAAGGCAAATGCTAATACCCATAAAAGGAGAAGTCTACACTAGCACAATAATACTAGGGCACTTAAATCAGTGGATAGATCATCCAGATGATCAATAATGTAAAACAGGCCTTAAAGGACACATTAGACCAAATGAATTTGATATTTCCATCTGAAAGCAGCAGAAATCACTTTTTCTCAAGTGCACATGGAACATTCTCCAGAATGGATCACATCTTGGGCCACAAATCAAGCCTTGGTAAATTTAACAAAATGGAAAGCATATTAAACATCTTTTCCAACTACAATATTATGAAATTATAAATCAATTACAGGAAAAAACTGTAAAAAAAATGCAAACACACAGAGGCTAAACTATGCTGCTAAACAATGAATCACTGAAGAAATCAAAGAGGAAATAAATAAATATCTAGGCCAAATGACACTAAAAAACATTGATCCAAAACCTACGGGATGTAGCAAAAGCAATTTTAAGAGAGAAGATTGTACCAATACAAACTTACCTCAGGATACAAACAAAATCTCAATAAATAGTCTAACCTTACATCTAAAGCAACTAGAGAAAGAAGAACAAACAAATCCTGAAGTTAGTAGAAGGAATAAAATCAGAAAAACCAGAGCAGAAATAAATGAGAGATGAGGAAAACAACAGAAAAAAAATCAATGAAAGTAAAAGCTGATTCTTTGAAAAGATAAACAAAATTGATAAACTCTTAGCCAGATTCAACAAGAAGAAAAAGAGAGAGGACTCAAAAAAAAAATTAGAAATAGAAAAGGAAAAGTTTAAACTGACACCACAGAAATATAAAGAATCATAAGACTACTACAAACAATTATATGCTAATGAAATGGACAATCTAGAAATAAATGGATAAATTCTTAGAAATATACAACCTTCCCAGACTTAACTATGAATAAATAGAAAATATGAACAGACCAATCACAAGTACTGGAATTTAAAGAGTTTAAAAACTTCCAAAAAATTAAAGTCCAGGACCAGATGGCTTCATGGGCAAATTCTATCAAATACTTAGAGAAGAGTTAATAATATCCTTCTGAAACTCCTTCAAAAAATTACAGAGTAATGAACACTCCCAAGCCCATTCTATGAGGCCATCATAACCCTGATAAGAAAATCAGACAAAGCTACCACAAAAAATGAAAATTATAGGCCAATATTACTAATGATATGGGCTTCCCTGGTGGCTCAGATGGTAAAGAATCCATCTGCAATGTAGGAGATCTGGGTTCGATCCCTGGGTTGGGAAAATCCCCCTGGAGGAGGGCATGGCAACCTACTCCAGTATTCTTGCCTGGAGAATTCCATGGACAGAGGAGCCTGGCGGGCTACAGTCCATGGGGTCACAAAGAGTTGGACATGACTGAGCAACTAAGCACAGCACATCAATGATGAACAGAGGCAAAATAATTCTCAACAAAAAAATTAACAAACTGAATCCACAATGCATTAAAAGGACCAAGTAGAATTTATCCCAGGGGTGCAAGAATTTTTTAATACCTGCAGATCAACCAGTGTGATATAACACATTAACAAATTGAAGAATAAAAACCATATGACCACCTCAATATATACAGAAAAAGCTTTTGATAAAATTCAACATTCACATATGAAAAAAACCCTCCAGAAAGTGGAAACAGAGGGAATTTACCTCAACACAATAAAGGCCATATATGACAAACCCACAGTTATTATCATTCTCAAAGGTGAAAAGAAAGCTGAAAGCATTCTAAGACCAGGAAAAAGGCAATAGTATTCACTGTCATCAATTTTACTCAACACAGTTTTGGAAGTCCTCACCATGGCAATCACAGAAGAAAAGAAATAAAAAGAATCCAAACTGGAAAAGAAGTAAAACTGTCCCTGTTTGTAGATGACATGATAGTACACATAGGAAACCCTAAAGATGCTACAGAAAACTACCAGAGCTCATCAATGAGTTCAGTCAAGTTGCACTATGCAAAATTAATGTACAAGAATCTTTTATAGTCCTATACACTAACAACAAAATACTGGAAAGAGAAATTAACGAAATAATCCCATCAAAATACTAGAAAGAGAAATTAAGGAAATAAGTCCATTTGCTGTTGTAGTAAAAAGAATAAAATACCTAGGAATAGACCTGCTTAAGGAGACAAAAGACTGGTACTCTGAAAACAATTCAATGCTCATGAAAGAAATCTAAGGTGACTCAACAGATGGAATGATATACCATGTTCCTGGATTAAAAGAATCAATATTGTCAAAATGATTATACTACCTAAGTCAATCTATAGATTCAGTGCAATCTCTATCAAATTACCAATGACATTTTTCAGTGAACTAAGACAAAAAAACTAAAATTTGTATGGAGACACAAGACTCTGACTTCCTGGCTTCAGAATATACTACAAAGCTACAGTAATAAAACAGCGTGGTACTGGCACACAAACAGAAATATAGATCAGTGGGACAGGACAGGAAGCCCAGAAACAAATCCATGCACTTATGGTCAATTAATCTATGACAAAGGAGGCAAGAATATACAACATATAAAAAACAGTCTCTTCAATAAGGGGTGCTGGGAAAACTGGACAGCTACATGTAAAAGAATGAAACTAGAAAATTTTCTAACACCATTCACAAAAATAAACTCAAAAAGAATGACAGACCAAAATGTAAGATCAGATGCTATAAAACTCTTAGAGAAAAACATAGGCAGAACACTCTTATTTTTTTTTTATTTATTTATTTATTTATTTATTTATTTAAATTTTATTTTATTTTTAAACTTTACATAACTGTATTAGATTTGCCAAATATCAAAATGAATCTTATTTTTAAATTTATTTTTTTATTGAAGGATAATTGCTTTACAGAATTTTGCTGTTTTCTGACAAACCTCAACATGAATCAGCCATAGGTATACATATATCCCCTCGCTTTTGAAACTCCATCTTCCCTTTTGAACCTCCCTCCCATCTCCCTCCCCATCCACCCCTCTAGGTTGATACAGGGTCCCTGTTTGAGTTTCCTGAGCCATACAGCAAATTCCCATTGGCTATTTATTTTACATATGGTATTCTTTGACATAAATCTTAGCAATATCTTTTTTGATCTACCTCCTAGATTAATGAAAATAAAAACAAAAATTAACAAAGGAGATCAAATTAAACCTAAAAGCTTCTGCACAGCAAATGAAACCATACAGAAGTGCAAAGACAATCACAGAATGGGAGAAAATATTTGCAAATGAAACAAGTAACAAGGGATTAATGTCCAAAATATACAAACAGCTTATGTAGCTCAATATCTCCCCTTCCAAAAAAAATTTTTTAATGGGCAGAAGGTCTAAACAGACATTTCTCCAAAGAAGACATATAAATGGCCAAAATAAGACATGGAAAAAAAAAAGCTAAACAGCACTAATTATCAGAGAAATGCAAATCAAAACTAGAATGAGGTATCACTTCACACCAATCAGAATGACCATCATCAAAAAGTCTACAAACAACAAATGCACGGTTGGTGGGAACGTGAATCGGTACAATCACTGTGGAGAACAAATGGAGGCCACTTAAAAACCTAAAAATAGAACTCCAAATTCTCCAGCAATCTTACTCCTGGGCATATATCTGGAGAAAACCTTAATTTGAAAAGATAAATGTACCCTGAGATGTTCAAGATGTTCATTGCAGCACTATTTACAATAGCCAAGACATGGAAACAACCTAAATATCCATCAACAGAGTAATGAATAAAGTCCAGTACATATGACAAAGTTACACTTAGGCAGGTTGGTAGGGAGTCCAGGGACCCACAAGAAGGAAGAGGAGGCAAACACTTTTCTTCATTACTTTTGTCTTAGTCACCTAGGCCCTGTAATTGCTCAGTTTAGTTCAGTCGCTCAGTCGTGTCCAAATCTTTGCGACCCCATGAACCTCAGCACGCCAGGCCTCCCTGTCCATCATCAACTCCTGGAGTTTACCCAAACTCATGTCCATTGAGTCTGTGATGCCATCCAACCATCTCATCCTCTGTCATCCCCCTCTCTTCCTGCCTTCAATCTTTCCCAACATCAGGGTCTTTTCAAATGAGTCAGCTCTTCTCATCAGGTGGCCAAAATATTGGAGTTTCAGCTTCAACATCAGTCCTTCCAATGACACCCAGGACAGATCTCCTTTAGGATGGACTGGTTGGATCTCTTTGTTGTCCAAGGAATTCTCAAGAGTCTTCTCCAACACCACAGTTCAAAAGCATCAATTCTTTGTGCTCAGCTTTCTTTACAGTCCAACTCTCACATCTACACATGAATATTGGAAAAACCATAGCCTTGACTAGATGGACCTTTGTGGACAAAGTAATGTCTCTGCTTTTTAATATGCTGTCTAGGTTAGTCATAACTTTCCTTCCAAGGAGTTCAGTTCAGTTGCTCAGGTGTGCCCGACTCTTTGTGACCCCATGAACCTAAGCACGCCAGGCCTCCCTGTCCATCATCAACTCCTGGAGTTTACCCAAACTCATGTCCATTGAGTTGGTGATGCCATCCAACCATCTCATTCTCTGTCGTTCCCTTCTCCCCCTGCCCTCAATCTGATGCAGCATCAGGGTCTTTTCAAATGAGTCAGACCTTCGCATCAGGTGGCCAAAGTATTGGAGTTTTAGCTTCAACATCACTCCTACCAATGAACACCCAGGACTGATCTCCTTTAGGATGCACTGGTTAGATCTCCTTGCAGTCCAAGGGACTCTCAAGAGTCTTCTCCAACACCACAGTTCAAAAGCATCAATACTTCTGCGCTCAGCTTTCTTTATAGTCAAACTCTCACATCTATGCATGGCCACTGGAAAAACCATAGCCTTGACTAGACGGACCTTTGTTGGCAAAGTAATGTCTCCATTTTTCAATATGCTGTCTAGGTTGGTCATAACTTTCCTTCCAAGGAGTAAGCATCTTTTAATTTCATGGCTGCAGTCACCATCTGCAGTGATTTTGGAGCCCAGAAAAATAAAACAGCCACTGTTTCTACTGTTTCTCCATCTATTTGCCATGAAGTGATGGGACCGGATGCCATGATTTTAGTTTTCTCAATGTTGAGTTTTAAGCCAACTTTTTCACTCTCCTCTTTCACTTTCATCAAGAGGCTCTTAGTTCTTCACTTTCCGCCATAAGCTTGGTGTTTATCTGCATATCTGAGGTTATTGATATTTCTCCTGGCAATCTTGATTCCAGCTTGTGCTTCTTCCGGCCCAGCGTTTTTCAAGATGTACTCTGCATATAAGTTAAATAAGCAGGGTGACAATATACAGCCTTGATGTGCTCCTTTTCCTATTTGGAACCAGTCTGTTGTTCCATGTTAGGTTCTAACTGTTGCTTCCTGACCTGCATACAGGTTTCTCAAGAGGCACATCAGGTGGTCTGGTACTCCCATCTCTTGAAGAATTTTCTACAGTTTATTGTGATCCACACAGTCAAAGGCTTTGGCATAGTCAATAAAGCAGAAATGGATGTTTTTCTGGAACTCTCTTGCTCAGATCAGATCAGATCAGTCACTCAGTCATGTCCGACTCTTTGCGACACCATGAATCGCAGCACGCCAGGCCTCCCTGTCCATCACCAAGTGCCGGACTTCATTCAGACTCACGTCCATCGAGTCAGTGATGCCATCCAGCCATCTCATCCTCTGTCATCACCTTCTCCTCCTGCCCCCAATCCTTCACAGCATCAGAGTCTTTTCCAATGAGTCAACTCTTCGCATGAGGTGGTCAAAGTACTGGAGTTTCAGCTTTAGCATCATTCCTTCCAAAGAAATCCCAGGGCTGATCTCCTTCAGAATGGACTGGTTGGATCTCCTTGCAGTCCAAGGGACTCTCAAGAGTCTTTTCCAACACCACAGTTCAAAAGCATCAATTCTTCGGCGCTCAGCCTTCTTCACAGTCCAACTCTCACATCCATACATGACCACAGGAAAAACCATAGCCTTGACTAGATGAACCTTTGTTGGCAAAGTAATGTCTCTGCTTTTGAACATGCTATCTAGGTTGGTCATAACTTTCCTTCCAAGGAGTAAGCGTCTTTTAATTTCATGGCTGCAGTCACCATCTGCAGTGATTTTGGAGCCCAGAAAAATAAAGTTTGACACTGTTTCCACTGTTTCCCCATCTATTTCCCATGAAGTGGTGGGACAGGATGCCATGATCTTCATTTTCTGAATGTTGAGCTTTAAACCAACTTTTTCACTCTCTACTTTAACTTTAATCAAGAGGCTTTTGAGTTCCTCTTCACATGCTTATTTAAAAAAATAAAAAGCTCTGTGTAAATTTTGCAACAATATATTTCATTTGAAAACTGGCCTTTCTTTAAGTATAATATACCTTGCTTGTGGGAATGCTTTTTTTAGACTCTATGTCTCTATGTTAATGATTATAATTGTATCAAATCTTGCCTGGGAATCTGTTTCTCAAGACTCTACCCCTAATTACACAGCAACAGTACATCTTGTCCAGAGAAGTTGCCTGGAACCTGTTATCCCTGGCTAATATGTGTCAAAGTTATCTCAGTATGTATGCCTTGGGAAAGGGTCTAGTGGAACTTTAACAGCCTTGAGGCATTCTTTTTATCTGTCCTCAGCAGCCAGTTGAAAAGCATATAATGCCCTGTTTAAACTAGTGAGGTAGGTACTCTCTTACCCACTGCCAGTGTATTTTGCTGGAGGCTTTCTCTATACTTTTCACTCTACTACTGCTACTGCTAAGTCACTTCAGTCGTGTCCGACTCTGTGTGACCCCATAGATGGCAGCCCACCAGGGTCCACCATCCCTGGGACTCTCCAGGCAAGAACCCTAGAGTGGGCTGCCATTTCCTTCTCCAATGCATGAAAGTGAAAAGTGAAAATGAAGTCGCTCAGTCGTGTTCGACTCTTAGCGACCCCATGGACTGCAGCCTACCAGGCTCCTCCACCCATGGGATTTTCCAGGCAAGAGTACTGGAGTGGGGTGCCACTGCCTTCTCCGACTTTTCACTCTAATAAAAGCTTATTACACAAAGCTCTGAGTTACTGAGACCACATATTTTGGATACTGGAGTGAAATTTTCTCCTTCAGAGACCACACATACTGGCACCATTCACTGTAAGCTAAGCTATTACATATATACTATGGAGTATTACTCAGTCATAAAAAAGAATGAACTAATGCCATTTGCAGCAACATGGATGCACCAACATACTATTAGCTAAATGAATGGCAGAAAGTGAAGAGGAACCGAAAAGCCTCTTGACGAAAGTGAAAGAAGAGAGTGAAAAAGTTGGCTTAAAGCTCAACATTCAGAAAACTAAGATCATGGCATCTGGTCCCATCACTTCATGGCAAATAGATGTGGAAACAGTGGAAACAGTGTCAGACTTTATTTTTCTGGGCTCCAAAATCACTGCAGATGGTGATTGCAGCCATGAAATTAAAAGACGCTTACTCCTTGGAAGAAAAGTTATGACCAACCTAGCTAAGTCACTTTAGTCGTGTCTGACTCTGTGCAACCCCATAGACGACAGCCCACCAGGCTCCCCCGTCCCTGGGATTCTCCAGGCAAGAACACTGGAGTGGGTTGCCATTTCCTTCTCCAATGCATGAAACTGAAAAGTGAAAGTGAAGTCACTCAGTCATGTCCAGCTCCTAGCGACCCCATGCACCACAAGCCCACCAGGCTTCTCCGTCCATGGGACTTTCCAGGCAAGAGTACTGGAGTGGGGTGCCATTGCCTTCTCCAAACCAACCTAGAGAGCATATTAAAAAGCAGAGACATTACTTTGCCAAAAAGATCCGTCTAGTCAAGGCTATGGTTTTTCCAGTCGTCATGTATGGATGTGAGAGTTGGACTGTGAAGAAAGCTGAGTGCTGAAGAATTGATGTTTTTGAACTGTGGTGTTGGAGAAGACTCTTGAGAGTCCCTTGGACTGCAAGGAGATCCAACCAGTCCATTCTAAATGAGATCAGTCCTGGGTGTTCATTGGAAGGACTGATACTAAAGCTGAAACTCCAATACTCTGGCCACCTCATGCGAAGGGTTGACTCATTGGAAAAGACTCTGATGCTGGGAGGGATTGGGGGCAGGAGGAGAAGGGGACGACAGAGGATCAGATGGCTGGATGTCATCACCGACTCGATGGACGTGAGTTTGAGTGAACTCCAGGAGATGGTGATGGACAGGGAGGCCTGGCGTGCTGCGATTCATGGTGTCGCAAAGAGTCGGACAGGTGAGTGACTGAAAACTGAAAGACATATCGCTCACATGTGAAATCTAATTTTTAAAGAATCATACAAATGAACTTCTTTACAAACCAGAAAGACTCACAAATTACAAAACAGACTTATCTCTACCAGAGGGGCAACATGGATGGAGTGGAATAAATTAGGATGTTGGGATTAACACATACAGACTACTATATATAAGATGGATAACCAACAGGGACTTACTGTATAGCACAGTGAACTCTACTCAGTAGTCTGTAAAAAGCCTATATAAGAAAATAATTTGGAAAAGAATAAATATATGTATATGTATAACTGAATCACTTTGTTATGCATCTGAAACTTAACACAACATTGTAAATCAACTAAAATCCAATAATTTTTTTAAAATTTTAGTTCTGCTCATCCGAGAAAAATAAAGCTTATGTTCACCCCAATAAATTCCCTAACTTATTCATCTTGTTCAAGAAAGGCATTTACAAGTAGAAAACTGACAATTCAGAAGTGTATTTTGATACAGAGGAAGAGTTAAAAAATATCACAAGGAAGCTAAGAGGCTAATGCAAAATGTGTGTCTATGAAAATAACTGACCCAGTTCAAACAAGTCAAGGGCACAGAGAAACAATAAGAAGAGAAGGAAACTGCTCTGCATTAAGAGTTGTAAAGGACAAGTGTCAAGTAGACCTGCTTTGGATTTTTACTCAAACTCTAAACAAGTTTGAGGTAATAGGGCAATTTGATTACAAAAAGCCATTATTTCAGATGATATGAAAGAATTACTCAATGTAAAATTGTTAAATGTGTGAATCTCAGTAAGATTATTTGAGAAAATAATTCTCTGTATGAGAGATGCCAGTTGAAGTTGTAGGGAAGAAATGACAAAGCCTGGAACACTTTATAATGTTTTAGAATTTTTCTAAAAAATGGAATAGGTAAACAAAAGTGCTGATCTTGATAATTACTGAATCTATATGATAGGTATATATGAGCTCATTATGTTATTTTCTATATTTTTGTGTCTGTTTGAACCTTTTGTAATAAAACATATTAGTGTAAAAAAATTATTATAAAGATGTTACTTTTACCAAATTTACGTGATTAATAAAAATTCAAGTAAGATTATGTCTTTGTGGACTAGATACAGTGTGTCTAAAATATATCTGTGATGATACTCCCAAGAATATCCAAGAACACAGTTTAAAAAAATGGATGGACTTCTTTCTTCCTTCCTTCTGTACATATTACTGTATATTTATTAATTGATTTAAAAAACAAAACCCTGCAATATACTGCAGTTACAAGGTAAAAATTGGGTAAAGATAGAATTTTTCCATCCCAGAGCATGCAAACTAATTACTTGGGGAGGGTGGTGTGGGGGATGGATAGTATTGTGGAGAGATTAAGAATACTGACTGTGGAAAGAGGGAGTTAGAAGCAAAGATACTGCCAAGAAAGGCAGAGGGTGTCACACAAGATGTTCATGGTACTGGTCTCAGTAAATTAAAGGGGAAATTCATTCTCTAAAATGAAAGAAAACTTAAAAGCAGTGGAATATGGACTTTGGAGTCAAAGGTACCTGTGCTTGAATCCCATCTCTGTCCATTCGCAACTTTGTTAGTAGTTAGTTTCAGCACATGAATTTAGTCCTTTCAGCCTCAGTTTCCTTTTCCCTTATAAGTTGCAGAACTATGTAAACCTCATGTGATTATTGTGAGGAATAAATATGATGGGAAATGTAAAACACATAGCCAGGTACTGGCAAAAAGAAAGGAATGGATGAATGTGTAAGTCCCTAGGTAAGCTGATGTGGAGAGAAGGATAAATACAGAAATGTAGATGATAAATTACCAGAATTATAAGGCAGGGGCTGGGGTTGGGGGTAGGGGGAAGTGGAGCTAGTTCATCCTGCATTTTCCCTATTCTGTAAAGAAGAGGTGAAATTTACTATTCAAAGTAATGTGGAGGTGTGTTTTGCTGAAAAAAATTAGATAAAAAAAGAAAATCATATGGATATGGGTGGCATAGGTAGCAATCTGACATTAAATAAGAGGCCTCTTTAGGAGTTTAGAGGGCCTAGATGAGCAGTAATGATAGCAGGATTGTAGAGTTCATTGTATGGAATTTTTTCTACTTGCTCCACAGCCAAGGTCTGAGACAGGAAAACAGGATGCTAAATTTATCCCAGCTTGGAAAAAGGAGGGAAATATCAAGAGTAGGATGTCAAGAAAATATGGTCATGCCAAGGGGCTAATATAAATGTCAGTTTATGGGACTCAGGCTGAGAAGGGAAGACAAACAGCAGAAGGTACACTGACTACTCTAGGAGAGCTTAAAGTGTGTGAGAGAGAAATTTTCCACATAATGGCAAATTTTCACGCTTGCCAACATTAAGGTGGAGTGAAGGGAAACAAATGAAAACATCAGAAGACTAAGGTTTTGCAGGGATTATTAATTGTGATGTTGGACCTTCCCTGGCTGATGTCAGAAATCTTGTCCTAGAAAGAACAAAACAGATAAACCTTCTGAGAAGCAGGATGGGCTAAGCGACCTCTAGAGGCAGACATCAGGAAAAAGAACCAGCCTTGTATCTAGTAAAATGTAAACCAGATTGTCTGGAATGAGGTAGATAATTAATCTGCTTTGCAAATGTCATCTTGTCCTCATGATCCACAATCAAAAACCACAAGTACAGAACATCCTTGTGTGTCCCTGCCTGCTGGAGCATGAAACATCAGAGGAGGTGGTTCTTGCCAAACAATTGGTCGCTCAACTGAGCAGGGAGCCAGCCTCTTCTGCTCAACATGCCCCTGGCCATAGACTCACGGAACAGTAACTTTGCTCAAGGCTAGCTGTAACCTCAGGGTAACTACAGTAGACTTTTGCAGCAAGCCCATTCAGGTAAACAGCTCTTCAAATTCTTAGTCTAAGTCAGTGATGGTATCTCTCTCTCTTCTCTGTCATTGTTTGTTTTCCTCCAGCACCTGCTTTTGTTTCCTCTGTAAGGCTAATATAGATCTCCCTTACTTCCCTACATGCCCACCAACTGCAATTTGGAGAAGAGACAGAATGACTAGAATAGGGCATAAGGAAGTTGAGTGTAAATAAGTTGGAAATTATCTTCTCTCTGGGCTAAATATGTCCATTCTTACAAAAGAAACTCCATTTATACTGATACTAGTATCAGTTGATATTCTCAATATCCTATGATGTTCACACTTTTTCTGAGGCTCACACTTCTAAAAACTGTTGAAGCTAGAATTTGAACTTGGATCTCACTGATAGACAGATGTCATCAAAATCATGTGTACCTATATATGAATCAAAAAAAATGATAATTTCAACTATCTTGATTCATCTATCAGGAAAGGTATACTCAATTTTTATGATCCCCAGACCAACAATTCCATTTTCAATCTATTCTTTGTATTTGAGCACATGTAAATGGCCTGGATGAAGAAACTTAGCTAGGAAACGGAGCATTTCAGTGTGGGAGAAACTGGAGGGAATCAAACAATGTGCATTATAAAGTGACATAGTCCTGATTGTACAAGATAATCCTCAGATCATACCTCTTTTCTCAGAATTCTTAAAGTATCCATATTCATTAACCTTACTTTATGTTGTAGGATAAATCCGTTTATATGTAACATGCCTGGGGTCAGTCCTGGTGATAGCCTTGAGGCTAATTTCTCTTCTGAGTCAAAACAGATTATAATAACACAATGCTTGCTGGCTGGGGGGGGGGGGGGGAGTTATTTTAATGGTTTTCTTTCCCTCTTCAGGGCAGAAGAACCTTCTTAGGTCTGAATCTCTAGAGACTAGGCCAGTTTGATACCACCACGACCAAGTTCAATTCAGAGTAGTGGGTTATCTTAGGTTTGGAAAGACAGCTGTGCAAGAAATGATGAATAAACTATCTTGAGCATTTCCACAGGCCTCTCCAAGGAGGGCATTAGATGAGATCAAATGACTGCCTTTCCCTGTATGACCATATTTTTCCTGGAATCCTCTACTTTGGCACATATTGTTTTTTCAGGTAAGCAAACTTAGAAGAGAAACACCTGTTTTTTTCTTTTCATTGTAATAAAGAAAAAGAGTCATTTGTGACTGGATAGGAAAAGTTTTGCTGAAACATAGGCCTTTAGGCTTGATAATACAAATTGGGTATCAATTGGGTATCACTATTGGAAAGGGGGGCTTCCCTGGTGGCTCAGACAGTAAAGACTCCACCTGCAATATGGGAGACCTGGGTTCAATTCCTAGGTTGGAAAGATCCCCTGGAGAAGGGCATGGCAACCCATTTCAGTCTTCTTGCTTGGAGAATCCTTATGGACAGAGGAGCCTGGCAGGCTAAAGTCCATGGGGCCACACAGAATCAGACATGATTGAGTGACTCAGCACAGCACTATGGAAAGGGAGAGCTTCCCTGGTGGCTCAGCAGTAAAAGAATCTGCTGCCAATGCAGGAGATGCAGGAGACACAGGTTCAATCCCTGTGTTGGGAAGATCCTCTAAAGGAGGAAATGGCAATTCCAGTATTCTTACCTGGATGATCCCATGAATAGAGGAGACTGACAGGCTACAGTCCATGGTGGTCACAAAGAGTCAGACATGACTGAGTGACTGAGCACACACACACACATTAGAAAAGGAGTTACTATGGAAAATCCTCCATTACTTTGAAATCAAATAAATAACACATTTCTATATAACCCATGGGTCAAGAAAAATCAAAATGTAATTTAAAATTATTTTGCACATGACAAAAATGAAACAAAATGAACAAAAGTTTAGATTCAAAGAGTGTCATTACCTTCAAACCCTTCAGCTTCTACTGAAATTCCATCCTTATCCTTTATGTAACCAATCTTATTAGTCTCTAGTTTATTTTTTATGTGTTTATTTTTGCTCAAATAAACATACATATGTATGTTTTGTCATTCTTCCTACTTTCTTAAATAAAAGATGATATAGTATAGGTACCTACTTGCATCCTGCTTTTCCCAGTTTAAGAATGTCTTGAAAACCAGTGCATATCAGTTTACAGGGATTTCCTCATTCTTTTATGCAACTGCATAAAACTTTATTGGATGAATATACCAAGGTTTATTCAGTCAGTCTTTAGGTGTACGGGCATTAGTTTGTGTCTGATATTTTGCAATAAAAACAATGCTGCAATAATCTTATGCATATATATTTTTCTATTGTTGGAAGGTTATCTTCAGGGTAAATTCCCTGAATCGTGATCAGATATGAATGCAAAGTAGTTTTGTTCAACATTGCCAAATTTCACTTCATAAAAGTTGTGCCAATCTGCATGCCCACCAGTAATAGATGGTATTTAAATATAATTTTATAGCATTTTTCTTATCATACTGCATTTGAATATCTTTTACAAATTTAAGTGTCATTTCCCTATCTTCAGGGTTTGTGTGTATATACGAACCCTTTATGATAGGTGTTGCAAATATTTTTTCCAGTTTATCAGAATTTTTTAGTTTATATGTTGTCATGAAAAAATTATTTTTATTTGAATGTCATAAAGTGTATCAGTTCTTTCTGTTATTGGACAGAGATCAATGAACCATTACCAGGAAGTCTTTCCTATGTTAAGATTAAAGAGCAATTCAGTTGTGTTATATTTTGATCTTTGAATAGTTTTATTTTTTATGTTCAGATCATATAACCCCAAATAGTTTTTACTCTTTCTTCAATGACATAGCACATTTATAAATGAAGTCAGGACTGTGAAAAAGAAGTAGAGAATAAATAAATGGATGAAGTAATTAACAAAGGCAGACCACCTACAAATTTTATTGCCATAAATTATTTTGTACACTTTGTGCAAATAAGTAATTACATTACATTTCTTTATTCAATCAGTAACTTCAGTGAGTGAAATAAAATTCCATGGAGAACTACTAACCTATTGTGTCTGTTCTTTATTTGCAGAATTCTTCAAACAACATGATTACTCTGAATGGCCTGCGGTAAATTTAAATTTCTATCAGTTTTGAATTTTGATTTTAATCTGATCACTCTCTTGGAGGGATCTCAAACTTCATAGTGGTAAAGTAGAATGGAAGTTTTCTGTGTGACTTTGGGCATGTATCTTAACCTCGTCAGGCTTAAATTTACCCCCATGTAGCATAAGCATTATAATAATAAAATGCATCTCTGAATATTAAATGAAATAATCCCTGTCACTTAACCAAGGCCAAAAAGTTTAACAGTGGTACAATAGCTCAGTGGGTCAAGAATCTACTTGCAATGCAGGAGACAAAGGAGATGCGGTTTGATCCTTGAATTGGGACGATCCCCTGGAGAATGAAATGGTAACCCTCTCCAATATTCTTGTCTGGGAAATCCCATGGACAGAAGAATCTGGCTGGCTACAATACAAAGGGTCGCAAAGAATTGGATACAACTAAGAAGCTAAGCACACGTTCAGAATTTAATCCCAGTCTCAATACAGAACCCTCACTCTTAAGAACTACATTTAAACCCCTGTATTCTAGGAGCTCACATACCTATCTCTACTCACAAACTTCTGAGTTATTGGCATGGGGACTTCAAGTTTAAAGGAAAACTTTTCATTTGGGGTTTAAACTGAGTTATTACACTGTTTATGGCTTCAACAGATGATGGATGGGTGAGGACTTTGTAGTCAGAAAAGAAACTTGCCTAACTAAAGCCCAAAGGAGACGAAATCTTGAAAAAGATCCATTAACTAGTAACATCTGATATTACTTTTATGTGGGGCAGAAGTGACAGGCCAGAAATAGATGAGGTAAAATCAATCAGTTGTTATTCATATGATATTTTATGATGTTTGCAGCCCCCGTGTAAAATATATTACCCACTGGATCCTCTTTATGATGCAGACTGTCCTGAAGTGACAGCATACGTTTGTGGGACAAATGGCCTCACTTACAAGAATGAGTGTTTCCTTTGTGTTGATCAGTGGTAAGTTCAAAATAAGATACCATTATTTTTTCTCTATATTTCTTCACAGAAATTTCCAATAATTTTAGCAAGGAACTGGATTTGCTGATTCATGGATTTTTTCTTTTTTAATAGCCTCCATTGGTTCACAAAAGACTGGAAGACTGGAGATAGACTATACATATAGTAAAAAGAAAAGTCTTTTTAAAAAAATGTAGTTAGCATTCAAAGTTGACTCATTTAAAAACAAAAGATAAAAAGCTTACACAATATTTTGGCAGAATTGTACAGAGATCATATTAGTAGATAGTCTACAGATCATACAAGCATAAATAGAAATTCATTTTTAAAAAATCAAATTTTCTTTAACAACTTATAGTGACATACCTATGAATAGCACCCATACCTTAGCTTGGAAGAAATAAATACAGGTACTGATACAGACATAGATACAGACATAGACAAAAACACAGGTGTAGATATACACATGAGTAACAAAGTGGTTATGTGGTCTTACATGGATAAAAATTGACAGTCAACTTTTAATACTTTTTTTGCCTTTCAAATAAATTCAATGGGAAATTTAGATTAAAAATAATATTCCTTGTAATATTTTTTAGCTCTATTTGAAATTGTTTTTACAAATCAGTCTTGTTGTGTCTTGTAAGTAACTCTTTCATGACCTATGAGATCCTCTCTGTTGGGAGTTTCCAAGAGTACTCTCAAGTTTGATGGTTCCCTAGTAGGACTCATAGAAGTCAGAAAAGCCGTTATTTGCATGGTAACAGTTTATTACAATGAAAGGATATGGAATAAAATCAGCAAAGACAGAAAACTCATTGGGTAGAGTCTGGGAGATCAAGCACCATCTTCTAGTTGTCCTCTACCAGGGGAGTCACAAAGGTAGTGCTTAAATTCTCCCAGCTATGATGTGTCATAACTTGTACAAAGTAATGCCAACCTAGAAAACCCACAAAAGCTTTGGTGTCTAGGCTTTTTAATGGGGACAGGCAGCACCTACCTGACTGACAACTACCAGTCTCCAGCCCCCTCCAGAGTGACTTAGCACCACAGGTAAACAAAAACATTCACCTGAGGGTAAACTATCTGGCATGGCCTATGGCCCTGGGTTACAAAGTTATTCTTAGGCAGAATATCCCAAGGGTTTATAGGACTTCCTGGTGGCTCAGACAGCAAAGCGTCTGCCTATAGAGTGGGAGACCTGGGTTCAATCCCTGGGTTGGGAAGATCCTCTGGAGAAGGAAATGGCAACCCACTCCAGTATTCTTGCCTAGAAAATCCCATGGACGGAAAAGCCTGGTGGGCTACAGTCCGTGGGGGTCACAAAGAGTCGGACATGACTGAGTGACTTCACTTTCCTTTGAATTGATTTGAGCATCTTGAGTCTGCTGAGCTAACTTCTTTATCCCTATCTTTCTTTGAGAAGAAACTTCATGGATTTCTGGCATCATGTTACCATGCCAAGAGAATTATTTCTGAGCACTGAAGGAAACAAAGTGTAGAAATTAGTCCAGTAACAGTAATACTGGCTCATCTTCACAGCAAGTAGTAGCCTCAGAGGATGACTTTAAAGGAAAGAATTGGAAACTGAAAAATGTGAATTAAACAAGTATCTACCATTGATTTCTAAGAAAGAAGAATGAGAGTTCATGAATATTATCGGACTATGTAGAAGATTAAATTACATAATGTGGTGGTTGTCACTTTCTCAGGCAGGGCTAATTTAGGCAAGAAACTTGGAAGTGTCTTCTTAGTTCTTACACGTAAGCTTTTTTCATACTGTCTGGTATTTGGGTGCACATCACTACAATGACCAGCATAAATAAGAAGGACCTACCCAGAATGGCCTGGGCTTTTGGAAATTAGAATAGGTTGACGCAGAATTACATTGTGGGCTTGATTCTCCAGTATGCTACAACCTAATGACTTCTCAAAGATGGTTCTGAGATTTTATTCAGCCTCAACTAGGAGACTTGAGAAAGTTTTAGAAGTTCTAAGATCATGCCTCTGATCTATTTTGGCTCTTTCTCTCTCCTTTCTTTCCTCCCTTCTTTCATTCTTTCCTTCCCCCTCTCTTTTTCATTTTTCTTTCTTTTCCATTTTATAAGTGTGCCAGAGAATATTGATGCCAATGGCAGGGATGGTACAGGAGACTGTGTATTTGTTTTAATTCTCACTGTGACTTGCATGTATAAACTTGGCCTTTATGCCATTTCTGTATTCAGGGCAAAAAGAACAGTCCTGATGTTCTTTGAGTGAGGGAGGCAGTCAAAACACTAAGGCTGTCTTTGCCCTTAGCTAGTGTTTTGAAGAAAAATTCTGATAAATTGGAATCATAATCCTGAGAGATATCCACCATTTATGAACAATGTAAATCCCTCAGAAAAAGAAAAGAAAAAAGAAAACTGGAGAATACAAGCCTACTCAGTGTAGGGCCCTAATAATAACTACCAAGACAACACAATTGTATGAAACATATCCACAACTGTTCATAAATTTGTGGTCTTATACGCCAAGAAGAAAATATTGCATAAGAAAATTCATGGCAATAGAAAACAGTATTGCTTCTGTTTAACCAGAACAGTATATCACTAAATTTTTATGGTTGACAGTATTTTTAAAAATCAGATTTTACCTAAAAATACAGATTTCTAATTTATTTTAAAAAATACAAAGAGAAGCTAGGACTTCACTTGCAAGAAAAGCAACAGTTATCTAGTAGCTACTCTTCATCCAAATGGAGTCCAGGCATCTCAGAAAGCCACAGTCCCACCTCTCTCTATTGTGGGAAGGTGGCCCAATTCACTTACTTATATTGCCAGTTTGGCTCCTACAAACAATTGTTTGCAACCCCTGAACCAAGAGAGAAAATCAAATATATATCAAATGTAAGCCTAATATGGAGATTAGGATGGAGAGTCATTTGATGGAAGAGGCAGATACAGGATAGAATTTCTTTTTATTTTCCACAATTTTTCTCCCCTCCTTTCTTTCTCTGCTCCCTCCAACTCCACATATGTGTGTGTGTATGTGTTTTCAGATTCTTTTCTATTATGTGAAAGTGAAAGCCACTCAGTCATGTCCAGCTCTATGCGACCCCATGGACTATACAGTCCATGGAATTCTCTAGGCCAGATACTGTGTATAGTTACCAGTGCTAAACAGTAGGTCCTTGTTTATCCATTTTCTGTATCAGTTCAATTCAGTCGCTCAGTTGTGTCTGACTCTTTGTGATCTCATGGACTGCAGCACACCTGGCTTCCCTGTCCATCACCAAGTCTCGGAGCTTGCTCAAACTCGTGTCCATTGAGTCAGTGATGCCATCCAACCATCTCATCCTCTGCCGTACCCTTCTCCTCCTGCCTTCTATCTTTCCCAGCATCAGGGTCTTTTCTAGTGAGTCAGTTCTCCACATCAGCCCAAAGTACTGGAGTTTCAGCTTCAACACCAGTTCTTCCAATTAATATTCAGGACTGATTTCCTTTAGGATGGACTGGTTGGATCTCCTTGCAGTCCAAGGGACTCTCAAGAGTCTTCTTCAACACCACAGTTCAAAAGCATCAATTCTTCACTGCTCAGCTTTCTGTATAGTTCAACTCACATCCATACATGACTACTGGAAAAACCATAGCTTTGACTAGACAAACCACTGTTGGAAAAATAATGTCTCTGCTTTTCAATATGCTGTCTAGATTGGTCATAGCTCTTCTTCCAAGGAGCAAGCATCTTTTAATTTCATGGCTGTAGTCATCATCTGCAGTGATTTTGGAGATCAAGAAAATAGTCTGTCACTGTTTTTATTGTTTCCCCATCTATTTGCCACGGAGTGATGGAACCGGATGCCATGATCTTAGTTTTTTGGATGTTGAGTTTTAAGCCAGCTTTTTCACTCTCCTCTTTCACTTTCATCAAGAGGCTCTTTAGTCCCTCTTCACTTTCTGCCATAAGGATGGTGTCATCTGCATACCTGAGGTTATTGTATTTCTCCCGGTAATCTTGATTTCAGCTTGTGCTTCATCCAGCCCAGCATTTCGCATGATGTACTCAGCATATAAGTTAAATAAGTAGGGTGACCATATACAGCCTTGATGTACTCCTTTCCCAATTTGGAACCAATCCAAAATTAATAATAACTATTATTATTATACAATTATATACTATAATAAATATTATTAAAAGTATTATAAAATAATAATAATAATATATATATATTAGTATGTATATGTTAATCCTAAACTCCTATTCCCCAAACCTCCTATCCATTTTGGTAACCCTAAGCCTCTTCTATGTCTATGAATCTATTTCTGTTTTGTAAATAAATTTATTTGCATTATTTTTAAGATTCCACATATCAGTTCAGTCGCTCAGTCATGTCCAACCCATGAACCGCAGCACACCAGGCCTCCCTGTCCATCACCAACTCCCAGAGTTCACCCAAACCCATATCCATCGAGTCGATGATGCCATCCAACCATCTCATCTTCTGTCATCCCCTTCTCCTCCTGCCCTCAATCTTTTCCAGCATCAGGGTCTTTTCAAGTGAGTCAGCTCTTCACATGAGGTGGCTAAAGTATTGGAGTTTCAGCTTCAACATCACTCCTTCCAATGAAAACCCAGTCTGATCTTTAGGATGGACTGGATGGATCTCCTTGCAGTCCAAGGGACTCTTAAGAGTCTTCTCCAACACCACAGTTCAAAAGCATCAATTCTTCTTCTATGAGTCTATTTCTGTTTTGTAAATAAGTTTATTTGTATCATTTTTAAGATTCCACATATAAGTGATATCATATGATATTTGTCTTTTTCCGACTTACTTAATATGATCATCTCCAGGTCCATCCATGTTGCTACAAATGGCATTATTTCATTCTTTGCTATGTTTGAGTAATAGTCCCATTGTGTGTGTGTGTGTGTGTGTGTGTGTGTGTGTGTGTGTGCGTGTGTACATACACACACGACATCTTCTTTATCCACTTATCTGTTGATAGACATTTAGGTTACCTCCATGTCCTGGCTACTGTAAATAGTGCTGCAGTGAAACTTGGGGTATTTGGGTCTCTTCAAATTAGAGTTATATCCAGATATATGTCCAGGAGTAGGAATGTAGGATCATATGGTAACTCTATTTTTAGTTTTTTAAGGAACCTCTATATTAGTCTCCATAGAGGTTCTACCAATTTACTTTCCTACCAATGGTGTAGAACGGTTTCTTTTTATCCACAGCCTCTCTAGCATTTATTATTTGTAGATTTTTAATGATGGCCATTCTATCTGATGCAAGGTGATAACTCGTAGTTTTGATTTGTATTTCTATTTTAACTAGCAATGTTGAATATTTTTTCTTCTGTATATAGACTATCTGCATGTCTTCTTTGGAGAAATATCTATTTAGATTTTCTGCCCAGATTGGGTTGCTTGTTTGTTTTTATATTAAGCTGATGAGCTGTTTGTATATTTTGGAAATTAATCCCTTGTTGGTCTCAATGTTTGCAAATATTTTCTCCCAGCCTTTAGGTTGCCTTTTTGTTTTCATTATGGTTTCCTTTGCTGTGTAAAGCCTTTTAAGTTTAATTAGGTCCCATTTGTTTGTTTTTGTTTTTCTTTCCATTACAAGACAGATCCAAAAACATACTGGTACGATTTATGTCACTGACTGTCCTGCCTATATTTTGCTCTAGAAGCTTTGTAGTTTTATGGTATCTGGGCTTACATTTAGGTCTTTAATCCATTTTTGAATATAGTATTAGAGAATGTTCTAATTTCATTCTTTTACATGTAGCTGTCCAGTTTTTCCAGCACCATTTATTGAAGAGGCTATCTTTGCCCCACTTATATTCTTGCCTCCTTTGTCAAAAATAAGGTACCTATGTGTGCATGGGTTTATTTCTTGTTTATATCTTGTTCCATTGGTCTATATTTCTGTTTTTGTGCCAGGACCATACTGTCTTGATGACTGTAGCTTTGCAGTATAATTTGAAGTCAGGAAGGTTGATTCTTCCAGCTCCATTCATCTTTTTCAAGACTGCTTTGGCTATTCAGGGTATTTTGTGTTTCCATATGAATTGTGAAATTTTTTGTTCTAGTTCTGTGAAAAATGCCTATGGTAATTTGATAGGGATTGCATTGAATCTGTAGATGGCAATTGATAGTACAGTCATTTTCACAGTATTGATTCTTCTTACCCAGGAACATGGAATATCTCTCCATCTGTTTATGTCATCTTTGATTTCTTTCATTATTATCTTATAATTTTCTGTGTACAGTTCTTTTGTCTCCTGAGGTAAGTTTATTCCTAGATATTTTATTCTTTTGGTTGCAATGGTGAATGGGGTTGATTCCTTAATTTCTCTTTCTGCTTTTTCATTGTTATTATATAGAAATGCAAGTGATTTCTGTGTATTGATTTTGTATCCTGCAACTTTGCTAAATTCACTGATGAGCTCTAGTAATTTTCTGATACTATCTTTAGGGTTTTCTATGCACAGTATCATGTCATCTGCAAACAGTGAGAGTTTTACTTATTTTCCAATCTGGATTCCATTTATTTCTTTTTATTCTCTGATTGCTGTAGCTAGGACTTCCAGAACTACATTGAATAACAGTGGTGAAAGTGGACACCCTTGTCTTGTTCCTGATCTTAGGGGGAATGCTTTCAGTTTTTCACCATTGAGAATAATGTTTGCTGTAGGCTTATCTTATATGGCCTTTACTATGTTGAGGTAGGTTCCTTCTATGCCCATTTTTTGAAGAGTTTCAATCGTAAATGGGTGCTGAATTTTGTCAAAGGCTTTTTCTGCATCTATTAAGATGATCATATGGTATTTATCTTTCAATTTGTTAATATGGTGTATCTCATTGATTGATTTGCATATATTGAAGAATCCTTGCATCCATGGAATAAACCCAACTTGATCATGATGTATGAGCTTTTTGACATGTTGCTGAATTCCGTTTGCTAAAATTTTGTCGAAGATTTTTGTATCTATGTTCATCAGTGATATTGGCCTGTACTTTTCTTTTTTGTATGTTGTTTTTGTCTATTTTTGGTATGAGGGTGATGAGTTTGGAAGTGTTCCTTCCTCTGCAATTTTTTGAAAGAGTTTTAGAAGGATAGGCAAGAGCTCTGCATTGTCTGTTGTAACCTCTCCTTTTTAATTTCTAATTTTGTTGATTTGATTCTTCTCTCTCTTTTTTTGGATGAGTCTGGCTAAAGGTTTGTCAATTTTATCTTCTCAAAGGACCAGCTTTTAGTTTTATTAATCTTTACTAGTTTCTTTCATTTCTTTTTCATTTATTTCTGCTCCGATTTTTATGAATTCTTCCCTCCTACTAATTTTTTGGGTTTTTGTTGTTGTTGTTCTTTTTCTAGTTGTTTTAGGTGTAAAGTTAGGTCGTCTATTTGATGTTTTTCTTGTTTCTTGAGGTAGGATTGTATTGCTATAAACTTCCCTCTGGGACTGCTTTTGCTGCATCCCATAGGTTTCGAGTTGTCATGTTTTCATTGTCATTTGTTTCTAGAAATTTTTTTTATTTCCCTTTTGATTTCTTCAGTAATCTGTTAGTTATTCAGAAACATATTGTTTAATCTCCATGTGTTTGTGTTTCTTAGAGTTTTTTTTTTTTTCTTGTAATTGATATCTAGTCTCAGCATTGTGGTCAGAGAAGATGCTTGATACGATTTCAATTTTCTTAAATTTACTGAAGTTTGATTTGTGACCCAAGATGTGGTCTATCCTGGAGAATGTTCCATGTGAACTTGAGAAGAAGGTGTATTCTTCTGCATTTGGATGGAATGTCTTGAAGATATCAATGAGATCCATCTCATCTAATGTATCATTTAAGACTTGTGCTTCCTTATTAATATTCTGTTTTGATGATCTGTCCATTGGTGTGAGTGGGGTGTTAAAATCTCCTACTATTATCGTGTTATTGTCAATTTCTCCTTTTATGTCTGTTAATGTTTCCCTTATGTATTAAGGTGCTCCTATATTGGGTGCATAGATATTTACAATTGTTATGTTTTCCTCTTGGATTTATTCCTTGATCATTATGTAGTGTCCTTCCTTATCTCTTGTAATCTTTACTTTAAGATCTATTGTGTCTGATCTGAGGATTGCTACTCCAGCTTTCTTTTGCTTCCCATTTGTATGGGATATATTTTTCCATCCTCTCACTT
Source organism: Bubalus bubalis (assembly GCF_019923935.1). NCBI lineage: Eukaryota > Metazoa > Chordata > Mammalia > Artiodactyla > Bovidae > Bubalus > Bubalus bubalis. The sequence continues at coordinate 51,486,783 of NC_059165.1, read as the reverse complement.
TCAGTCTATATGTGTCTTTAGGTCTGTAGTGGGTTTCTTGTAGATAGCAAATATATGGGTCTTCTTTTTGTATCCATTCAGCCAGTCTGTGTCTTTTGGTTGGGCATTTAATCCACTTATATTTAGAGTAATTATTGATATATATGTTCCTATTGTCATTTTCTTAATTGTTTGGGGTTATTTTGTAGATCTTTTTCTTCTCTTGTATTTCTTGAATATTTAAGTCCCTTTAACATTTGCTGTAAGGCTGGTTTGGTGGTACCGACTTCTCTTAACTTTAGTTTGTCTGAAAAGCTTTCTATTCCTCCATCAATTTTGAATGAGATCTTTGCCAGGTACAGTAATCTTGATTGTAGATTTTTCCCTTTCAGTATTTTAAATATATCCTGCCATTCCCTTCTGGCCTGCAGAGTTTCTGCTGAAAGATCAGCTGTTAAACATATGGGGTTTTCCTTGTATGTTACTTGTTGCTTTTCCCTTGCTGCTTTTAATATTCTTTCTTTGTGTTTAGTCATTGTTAGTTTGATTAGTAGGTGTCTTGGTGTGCTTCTCCTTTGGTTTATCCTGTATGGGACTCTCTGCACCTCTTGGACTTGATTGACCATTTCTTTTTCCATGTTGGGGAAATTTTCAACTATAACTTCCTCAAAAATTTTTTCACACCCTTTCTTTTTCTCCCCTTCTTCTGGAACCCCTATAATTCGAATGCTGGTGTGTTTGATATTGTCCCAGAGGTCTCTGAGACTATCCTCAGTTCTTTTCATTCTTTTTACTTTATTCTGCTCTTCAGAAGTTATTTCCACCATTTTATCTTCCAGCTCACTGATTTGTTCTTCTGCTTCAGATATTCTGCTTTTGATTCCTTCTAGAGTATTTTTAATTTCAGCAATTGTGTTGTTTGTCTCTGTATGTTTATTCTTTAATTCTTCTAGGTCTTTGTTAATTAATTCTTGCATTTTCTCCGTTCTGTTTTCAAGGTTTTTGATCATCTTTACTATCATTATTCTGAATTCTTTTTCAGGTAGTTTACCTATTTCCTCTTCGTTTATGTGGAATTCTGTGTTTCTAGTTTGTTCCTTCATTTGTGTAGTACTTCTCTGCCTTTTCATTTTTTTTTTTTTTAAGTGATTGTGTTTGAGGTCTCCTTTTCCCAGGATTCAAGGTAGAATTCTTTCTTCCTTTTGGTTTCTGCCTTCCTAAGGTTTGTCCAATGGTTTGTGCAAGCTTCATATAGGGTGAGATTTGTGCTGGTTTTTGTTTGTTTGTTTGTTTGTTTTTCCTCTGATGGGCAAGGCTGAGTGAGGTGGTAATCCTGTCTGCTGATGACTGGATTTGGAGAAGGCAATGGCACCCCACTCCAGTACTATTGCCTGGAAAATCCCATGGATGGAGGAGCCTGGTAGGCTGCAGTCCATGGGGTCGCTAAGAGTCAGACACGACTGAGCGACTTCACTTTCACTTTCCACTTTCATGCATTGGAGAAGGAAATGGCAACCCACTCCAGTGTTCTTGCCTGGAGAATCCCATGGACGGAGAAGCCTGGTAGGCTGTAGTCCATGGGGTCTCACAGAGTCGGACACGACTGAAGTGACTTAGCAGCAGATGACTGGATTTGTATTTTCGTTTTGTTTGTTGTTTAGATGAGGCATTATGCACAGGGTGCTACTGGTGGTTGGGTGATGCTGGGTCTTTTATTCAAGTCGTTTCCTTTGTGTGAGTTCTCACTATTTGATCCTCCCTAGGGTTAGTTCTCCGGTAGTCTAGGGTCTTGGAATCAGTGGTCTCACTCCAAAGGCTCAGGGCTTGATCTTGAGTTTTGCGTGGTTCTATATATTCGTTTCCACTGGTCAGGTACTCCTGTCCACTCTCAGCTTGTGTTCTGCATACACTACTGTGTCTGAAGGTGTATTGCTGATGTATCCATGGGGAGAGATGTACTCCACATCCACCTACTCCTCCATCATCTTCAGAACATTTTTTGAATAATTAAGACATGGGTGGGGAATGTGCCTATTGTGGTGGTCATGAACAGAAATGGAAAAGAGATGGGGTAAAGGGAACTATAGAAGCAGCTTTCCTTCTCAGGACTTGATTTGGAAGAGAAAGGAATGTGAAGCAAAGCCCTCTTTCTTTATGATACTAATCTTTATTTTTTTCTCTTTTCTTTAGGGAATTTGGTCCTCATATTAAATTTGAAAAGTATGGAAAATGTGATTAATGGATAACCGAGTGTTATACTTGCTTATTCTTTTCATGACTTCTGAAAATTATTTCTTTTGAAATTTGAAGATGTATATTAAATAATTAACACAACTATATGCTTCATCCAAATTTGGAACAAAATTGGAAACAAAAGAAAACTAATGGAGAACTGAGTATCACATTTATTACAAATAAACACAATACTGAAAAGGGAGGTATTCAACTCTGGGTACTGATTGTTTCAAGTCACCTTTCATTTTGCTTGGGTCTGTTATCAAATATGCTTATGAACACTCCCCTGAGTCAATTTATCCAAAATTGCTGGTTTATCTGCAAGGTCAGTCCCTGTCCTGCTAATCTCACTTAAAGACATGAACAAAACAGAAAATATTCCCCCTACACTTGAATACAATTGTTTAAGAATTTCTACCTCAAATTCATGAATGAAGCCCACCTTCAGTAGTGTAGAAAAGAAGGTAATATTAATAGAAGGAAAGAAGAAGAGTTAAGAGCTTTGGGGAACAAGCATGTTTTTGACAGAAAGGGAGAGAGTGCTTATCATTTGACCCTCAATTCAAGCATGCCTAATTCTCACTCCATCCCATCATTCATATTACACCGGTCAATAAATTCTCTTTTCTTTTTTTACTTAACCTGGTCTATCTTAGTAAAACTAAGATTTTTACTTAATCTGTCACTTACGGCTGAAAGATCTCAACTAATACAGAGAGATGAAATCACTATATTGAATCTGGAGAAATGAAAAATGAGGAGCTCTCTCCTTAGGCTTTTGTGCTCTGTTCTTAGTACCTGTTGCTGCCACTAGATGTCAGCCTCACTGTTCTAACTCACTCTGAGGAACTGAGTCAGCTAAGTTCAGAAAAGAGCACACAAGTCTCTTCATCACCGCTTCAGTATATACACAGTCTGTCTCTACTAATAGGCGAGACCTTTATCCTCTTATATCTTTCTCCCTCCTGTCTCCAGTGCCCTGGTCAGTAGGGTCCATCTGGGTGGCTCTCTGGAGCCGGGGTGATAAAGTTTCAGCTCTCTTGGGCCCCTCAAAGTGAAGAGGCTCTTAAAATACTGACCTTTTCTTATTAATTTTTATCATCTTTTATAGTTGAAGACTACTGCATTATTTCATCTTTCCATCTCTACCTCACAAAAAATAATAAAAGCAGAATCTTTTCCCCAAAAAGGAGGTGAGAGGTACAACTTGTGCTGCTATAGAATAAAAAAGAGAGAACCAGAAAAATTCTTTAATTTTCCCCCTCTTCAAAAAAAGAGGGAGTCCACAATTATTCTAGTTTAGTAGGGAAATAAACAGGAATAGTTAGAAATCTCTGATTTATAAGTAGCTTCTCTGTAGTATGAAAATGCTGGGCTGACTAGGACATGAACAAACACATGGTACCTAAGCTCATATGAAAAGTAAACTGAGAATGGAAATACCCATCTGAAGCTTTAGATGAGAATACAAGTATTCCAGAAAAGGAAGGGGAATACTTACACCTTGGCCCAGCCTTATAAGCAGAGGTAAGTACTGACAATAACTAGCCCATGTTCAGTGAGGACATGCACCATGCCAAGTACTGTGTTTTATTTAGTCTCAGTGAATCCTCTCCACAGTCCTATGAGCCTGCTACCATTGTCATCCCCATTTTACAAATGAGGTAAACTTAGACAAGGTAAACTATGCAACCTTGTAGTTTACAAAGGAGGGTTGTAATTTAGACTCAATGACCCTGCTCCTAACCACAACCCTATGTTGTCTACAAACCCAGAAGGGACTAGAAATAACAGAGCCTAGAAGCATTCATGGACAAATAATGTATCAAAAGAGAATTTTATTTGCAAAATTAGAAAACGATTCCTCAAATTGGAGCCAATTTTCCTGCTTATTTTTTCAGATGTTTAAATTAGCTGATACTCACTTTGTATCAACCTTTTAGATATAATCTGGCAATTCTCTGTTTTCTGATCTCCAGATCTACTTATTGTCTATATAACAGTAAGATTTTTTTTTCAGAGCACAGGCAAATAAAACCTATTGATTTGTATAACAAACATTTATTGGGTGCCTATACTATGCCAGAGGAGAAGGCAATGGCACCCCACTCCAGTACTTTTGCATAGAAAATCCCATGGGCAGAGGAGCCTGGTAGGCTGCAGTCCATGGGGTCGCTAGAGTTGGACACGACTGAGTGACTTCACTTTCGCTTTTCACTTTCATGCATTGGAGAAGGAAATGGCAACCCACTCCAGTGTTCTTGCCTGGAGAATCCCAGGGATGGGAAGCCTGGTTGGCTGCAGTCTATGGTGTCGCACAGAGTCGGACACGACTGAAGCGATGCAGCAGCAGCATACTATGCCAGACACTGTTCTAGGTACTAGGCAGATAAAGCCTCTATTCTCAAGGAGTTCACATTCAGATGGCCTTGTGTACGAGTACAGAGCTGGAGGGAGAATAGTCGTTCAGTTGCTCAGTCATGTCTCTTTGTGAATCCATGAACTGCAGCATGCCAGGCTTCCCTGTCCTTCGCTATCTCCTGGAGTTTGGGCAAATTCATGTCCAATGAGCTGGTGATGCTATCTAACCACCTCATCCTCTGCTACCCCCTCCTCCTTTCACTTTCAATCTTTCCCATTATCAGGGTCTTTTCCAATGAGTCAGTTCTTTGCATCAGGTGGCCAAAGTATTGGAGCTTCAGCTTCAGCATCAGTCCTTCCAATAAATATTCAGGGCTGTTTTCCTTAGGATCAACTGATTTGATCTTGCAGTCCAAGGGACTCTCAGGAGACTTCAGAACCACAATCCATAAACATCAATTCTTTAGTGCTTAGCACTTCTTTATGGTCCAACTCTCACATCCATATGTGACTACTGGAAAAACCATAGCTTTGACTATACAGATCTTTGGCAGCAAAGTGATGTCTCTTTTTAATACTCTGTCTAAGTTTTTCATAGTTTTCCTTCCAAGGAGCAAGTGTCTTTTACTTTAATGACTTCACTGTTCATAGTGATTTTGGAGACAAAGAAAATGAAATCTATCACTGCTTCAACTTTTTCCCCTTCTATATGCCATGAAATGATGGGACTGGACACCATGATCTTCATTTTTTTAATGCTGAGTTTCAAGCCAGGTTTTTCACTCTCTTCTTTCACCTCCAGCAAGAGGCTCTTATGTTTCTCTCTACTTTCTGCCATTAGAGTGGTATCATCTGCATATCTAAGGTTGCTGATATTTCTCCTGGCAATCTTGATTCCAGCTTGTGGTTCATTTAGCCCCACATTTCACATGATGTACTCTTCATAGAAATTAAATAAGCAGGGTGACAATATACAGGCTTGTCAGACTCCTTTCTCAATTTTGAACCAGTCCATTATTCCATGTCCAATTCTAACTGTTGCTTCTTTACCTGCCTACAGGTTTCTTAGGAGACAAGTAAGATATTCTGGTACTCCCATCTTTAAGAATTTTCCAGTTTGTTGTGATCCACATAGTCAAAGACTTTAGCATAGTCAATGAAGCAGAAGTAGATGTTTTTCTGGAATTTCCTTACTTTCTCTATGATCCAATGAATGTTGGCATTTTGACCTCTAGTTCCTTTCTTTTCTAAGCCCAGCTCTTTAGAAAACTTTAAATCAGTTTGGAAAATAACAACATTTGTGAAAAGTGTGAACCAATTTTATTGAAAGTCACTCTGTGATAAAATCTGCATGCTCAGTTTTCATAGGATATTCATTCTTTTAAATGTCTTGTCATTTTCATGACCCAACTACAACATCTGTGCAAATGATTCCTCGTGATTTTCCATGACCTGAGCTTCAGTCCCTTCTCTCCAATCTCCTGCTAGACCCTGTATCTGAATTTTCTATCATCTTACAATCGAAAGGCCCAAATTCAACCAAGCACCTCTCCACACAAGCCAACTCCTCTTCCTGATGGCCCAGTTTTAGTCCAAGGAGATTTATTTTGTTATGAGGCTCAACAATGCTATTCTTCCTTTATCTCCCTAGTGACTCCACCTTTAGCCATAAAGTCACCAAACTCTCAAGTGAAGTTCTTTAACCACTTTTATCTAAAGACCAATTATTTTTTTAATGTTCAACCCTTCAAAGATCAATAATTTTATAAAATGAAAAATGCATTACTAGAAAATTAAATGATAAAAATTTCTCATAAAATTAATTTTAATAAAATAAGTAAATGCAAATACAACAAAAAAAAGAAAAAATTAGAAAACTGTACTTGTTTATTGAAATTGAGCAAATAGGTGATTAATATAGTTAATTGTTATTTTTTCACTCACAAGGTATTGTTTTTGCAATTATAAGTGAGTAAAATAACAATTCCCAGTAAGAAACACCTATCTGATTATTTTGAAAGAATTGTGTTCCTGTAGTTTTATGGGTTTTAACATGCCCCTTGCTGGTTAACTCATCTAATCTTGTCTCCAGAGGATAAAGCTGCCTCAGAGGATAATGCATGTTTAAAACTTTTTCTGTTGTTTTATTTAAATAAAAAACAACCTAAACAATATTTACTTAAGTTTCTTAAGAAGCTATTTAAAGCAATTTCAACAAAGCTCAGGATATTCACTCTTAACTTTTATAGGATATAAAGAAAGTGATGCTGTATTTTTAAAACTGACATTTAATTTTTCATCAGTAACCAGTTCTAAAATGAGTTGTTTAAAATTACAGTTAAATTGAAATTAGATCTGATGAAAGAAACAGATCTGGATCCACTTCATGCATAAGTTTCCCATGCATGAAAGAAACAGATCTGGATCCATTCTATGCATGAAACAGAATCCAACAACATATTAAAAAGATCATACATCATGACCAAGTGGGCTTTATCCCAGGGATGCAAGGATTCTTCAATATTTGCAAATCAATCGATGTGATATACCACATTAACAAATTGAAAGATTAAAAACCATACAATTATCTCAATAGATGCAGAGAAAGCCTTTGACAAAATTCAACAGCTATAATAAAATAATATATAATAAAATAAAATAATAAAAACCCTCCAAAAAGCAGGCAAAGAAGGAACATACCTCAACATAATAAAAGCCATATATGATAAACCCACAGAAAACATTATCCTCAATGAAAAAAAACTGAAAGCCTTTCCCCTAAATTCAGGAACAAGACAAGGGTGCCCACTCTCACCACTACTATTCAACATAGTTTTGGAAGTTTTAGCCACAGCAATCAGAGAAGAAAAAGAAATAAGAGAAATCCAGATTGGAAAAGAAGAAGTAAAACTCTCACTGTTTGCAGATGATATGATCCTCTACATATAAAACCCTAAAGCCACCACTAGAAAAATGCTAGAGTTAATCAATGAATATAGTAAAGTTGCAGGATATAAAATTAACACACAGAAATCCCTTGCATTCCTATACACTCACAATGAGAAAACAGAAAGAGAAATTAAGGAAACAATTCCATTAACCATTGCAAGTAAAAGAATAAAATACTTAGGAATAGATCTACCTAAGGAAACAAAAGACCTATATATAGAAAACTAGAAAACATTGATGAAATAAATCAAAGATGACACAAATAGATGGAGAAATATACCCTGTTTGTGGGTCAGAAGAATCAATATAGTGAAAATGAGTATACTACCCAAAGCAATCTATAGATTCAATGCAATTCCTATCAAGCTACCAACAGTATTTTTCACAGAACCAGAAAAAATAATTTCACAATTTGTATGGAAATACAAAAAACCTCAAACAGCCAAAGCAATCTTGAGAAAGTAGAGTGGAACTGGAGGAATCAACCTGCCTGACTTCAGACTTTACTAACAAAGCTACAGTCATCAAGACAGTATGGTACTGGCACAAAGACAGAAATATAGATCAATGGAACAAAATAGAAAGCCCAGAGATAAATCCATGCACCTATGGACACCTTATCTTTGACAAAGGAGGCAAGAATATACAATGGAATAAAGATAATCTCTTTAACGAGTGGTGCTTAGATAACTGGTCAACCACCTGTAAAAGAATGAAACTAGAACACTTTCTAACACCATTCACAAAAATAAACTCAAAACGGAGTAAAGATCTAAATGTAAGACCAGAAACTATAAAACTCTTAGAGGAAAAACAGGAAAAACACTCTCTGACAAAAATCACATCAGGATCCTCTATGACACACCTTTATGACACACAGTTATAAAAGCAAAAATAAACAAATGTGACCTAATTAAACTTAAAAGCTTTTGCACAATGAAGGGAACTATAAGCAAGGTGAAAAGACAGAGTTCAGAATGGGAGAAAATAACAGCAAACAAAGCAACTGACAAAGAATTTATCTCAAAAGTATACAAGCAGCCCACGCAGGTCAATACCAGAAAAATAAATGACCCAATCAAACAGACATTTCTCCAAAGAAGACATATAGATGGCTAACAAACACATGAAAAGATGCTCAACATCACTCATTATCAGAGAAATGCAAATCAAAACCACAATGAGGTACTATCTCACGCCAGTCAGAATGGCTGCTATCAAAAAGTCTACTAACAATAAATGCTGGAGAGGGTGTGGAAAAAAAGGGAACCCTCTTACATGGTTGGTGAGAATGCAAACTAGTACAGCCACTATGGAGAACAGTGTGGAGATTTCTTTAAAAACTGGAAATAGAACTGCCAGACTGTCAGGGGACATTCAACTTTAAGGGATCCAATATGTTGCATTTCCTTTGTGTGCCATTTCTCAAGGACTCTGTGTTCCTTATCAGTTCCTAGAATACAGGAACGAGTAGAGCTGCACACAGTTCTCAGGACTGAGACCATGGGAAAGGGCCCCTGCTTGGATTCCTTTTAGTGACTCCCTTCAGTGACTCTCTTCAGTGACCTTGTGTTTATTAGATTTTGTTGCAACTGGTGGAATTTCATTCTTTGTAATGGCTGAATAATTATTTTACTGAAGATATATAAGCATGCATTTCTGCTAATGAAATACCCTTGTTCCACTAGAAACTTGGGTCCCCTGCATCCTTTCTGTCTTCATTTTACAACCTGCAGTAAAGGGGTTGGGTATATAAGCCCAGTAAGTATGATTAATTAATTCAGCTTGAGCAGGGGGAGAAAAAGCAAGCAAAGCAAGCATAGCGACAAAAATATTTTCTGGATTCTGAGGCATTTCATGTTGAGAAACCAGCTTTTCAGCTTGATTAGCAAGGGTTTTTAATCTGTTTCCAAATAGGAAGATCATGAGGTAGATGACGCTGAGTGCAGTGTTTTTTGGAAATCTCTAAAGCCACTATGGCTTGTATTGGAACCTCTTCTTTCTGGGGATTTTGCCTTTTCCTATCTTGAATGCCGGTAGTTCCCTGGGGGCAGATCTTTCAAAGAAGGAGCCAACTGACTTCGTTGGATCCATCTGGAGAAATATAAGCATATTTTTTTTTCTCTGTAATATTAATTTTTCAGATTTCCATTGTTTAGTCAACCCGTCTTGATACCAAATGGGCAGAGGAAGGGAGGTATCTTTCAATGTCTCAAAATGTTTTTCTGCTGTTGTCAAAATATCTCCTTGTGGTAAGTTTAAAAAATTTAAAACAAATAAAGCTGTATTAACAATAGTTATAGCTTTAGAAAATAACTTATGTTGGAATCTAGTAAAGTCTGCTTTATATAAGGAAGATAGTAGTGTTCCTGTGTATTCCCCCTTTTTAAATTTTAATTATTATTTTTAGTTTAAGTGTGTGATGTGTCCATTTGACAATGTTTTGTGTCTGTAGATTATAAGGAATACCTGTAACATGTTTAATAGAAAATGATTGTAAAAATTATTTGAAGTGTCTAGAAATATAGGCAGGGCCATTGTCTATTTTTATAGAACTAGGAGTTTTCATTACTGTAAAGCAAGTTAACAGGTGGGTTATAATATGTTGTGTAGTTTCACCTCGGAGAGGTATGGCCCATATAAAAGAAGAATTTGTATCAATTGAGACATGTAGGAAGGAAGAGGGAGAAAATTCAGGGCAGTGAGTTACATTCATTTGTCATAGTTCATTGGGTTGTAGTCCTCAAGGATTGATACCTTGTATAATGGGTTGAAGATGTAGGGGCCTACAAGTAGAGAAATTTTTAATGATTTTTTTTTTTTTTTGGTATGGCAGTATGGAATTTTTCAAATTTGGTGTAAGGACCCAGGATTATTGTATAATAAAGCATATTGTTTCTTGGGAGTAGCAAAAGTAATAAGTTTATCAGCTTGTTTATTCCATGAGTCATAGGGCCAGGAAGGCAGGAATGTGTTCGAATATGGGTAATATAAATGGAAGAAGTGTGGTTTCTAATAATAGATTGTAGTTTGAAAAAAAGTTGTTGAATAATAGGTTGATTGGAGTTTATAGTAGAATTTTCTATATTTTATAATACAAAAACTGAATATAAGGAGTCAGAGACTATATTAATGGATTAAGGATGTAGGTGAATAACTTGAATAAGAGCATATAATTTGTTTTGTTGAGCAGAATGAAATTTAGTATAAAAACTTCATATTTTTTGAGAGACCAGAATGAGGCTTTGGCATTTTTACTCTCATCTATATAGAAAACATCAGCTTGAGGTATAGGCTGTGAGTTGACGATGTGGGAGATAAAAAATTCAGTATTTTTGAAGAAATTCCAGAGCTTGTTAGAAGGATAATGAAATGAAATTTCTCCAAAATATTCCAGAAAAGTTATTTGGAAATCAACAGAAGTTTGTAATGTGTTCTCAAGATTTATTAATAGGTATTACAATTTTATAAGGATCGGAGCCAATTAAAGTCTTAGTTTTATTTCTTTTATTGATAATGATTAGAATGATTAAATTAAGATAGGATATAAGTGATTTTGTCCCTCTAAAATGGGTATAGATCCATTTTATTGGGTGTTTTTGTTGGGCAAGAAGTCCTGTGGGAGAATGAAGAGAGGGGAGTATAAATAATTTTAGAGGTAAATTAAGTCTAATATGTGTAAGAAATCGCTTTTGCAATTTATTTTGTATTAAATAGAGTTTTTCTCGTGTTTCTTGTGAAAGTGAACAAGGGCTATTTAAATTGAGATCTCCTTTCAAAGTATTAAATAGATTAGTCAGTTGATAATTAGCAATGTCTAAAGAAGATCTAATCCAATTTATATCATCTAAAATTGAAAATAATTTAAGGTTGATAATTTATCAGTACGAATCTGTGTTAGTAATATGTTGTCTATTAACAACAAATCTTAAGTAATGGTAAGGTGTAGAGGTTTGAATATTTTCAGGGACAATGATTAATCCAGTCTTTCAAGCATTGTTGAGCTATATTAAACATGTGTTGAGTTTCTAAAACAGATGGAGCTGAAAACAATGTATCATCCATGTAATGAATAACAAGTTAAGAAATTGTATTCTTACAGGTTTAAGGGCTTTGGCTATACAGTATTGGCACATGGTGGGAGAATTTATCATTTTTTGAGGCAGTACAGTCTATTGGTACTGTTTATGAGGCCCGGTGTGATTAGGATAAAGAAGAGAGAAAGCAAATCTCTCACGGTCTAGAGGGTGCAAAGGTATATTAAAAAAACAATCTTGTAAATCTATAATAACAATATGCCAGTTTTGAGGAATAATGGTAGGTGATGGGATTTCTGGCTGTAATGTACCCATAGGTATTATAAAGGCATTAACTTTTTTAAGGTCTGTTAAGAGATGGAAAAGACTCTTGAGAGTCCCTTAGACTGCAAGGAGATCCAACCAGTCCCTTCTAAAGAAGATCAGTCCTGGGTGTTCTTTGGAAGGAATGATGCTAAAGCTGAAACTCCAGTACTTTGGCCACCTCATGCAAAGAGTTGACTCATTGGAAAAGACTCTGATGCTGGGAGGGATTGGGGGCAGGAGGAGAAGGGGATGACAGAGGATGAGATGGCTGGATGGCATCACCGACTCGATGGATGTGAGTTTGAGTGAACTCCGGGAGTTGGTGATGGACAGGGAGGCCTGGTGTGCTGCGATTCATGGGGTCGCAAAGAGTCGGACACGACTGAGTGACTGAACTGAACTGAAGAGATGCCATTTGCCAGATTTCTTTTTTATAACAAAAATGGGAGAGTTCCAAAGGGAATAAGATTTCTCAATATGTTTTCATTTCAATTGTGTATCTATAAGTTCTTTAGCAGTTTGTAATTTTTCTTTTGTAAGGGGCCACTGCTCTGTCCAAATAGGCTCGTCATTTTTCCAAGTTATTTTAATAATTGCATTGTTTGTTAAATGAGCAGTGGCCCCTAAGAAAAATGTGGAATGTATATCTGAGTTTGCCAATGCATAAGTAAATCCCTTCCTATTAGATTAAGGGGTGCATCTATCACATAAGGTTCTAATGTTGCAGGCTGGCCTTTTGGTCCCTCACAAGGATAAATTTGAATACTTTGATAGGCTTCTTGTATTTTGGTTTGAGAAACTCCTGTAATTTGGCAAGAAATTTTTGTATAGTCCAAGATTTGGGCCACAAGTATTTGGAAATAATAGTGATATCAGATCCAGTATCAAGGAGACCAGAAAATCTTTTACCATTAATTTTGATATTTATATTTGGTCGGGTATATTCAGATACCAATGATGTCCATAAGGATTGTTTTTGATCTGTATTTTCTAATTCATTTGTCTGTATATCATTAAAGGAGTTAATAGAAATAGTAAGGTAAAATAAGTAATTGGGCAATTACTGGTGCTGGGCATATACACCAAGGAAATCAGAATTTAAAGAGACACAGGTACTGTGCTGTGTTCATCACAGCACAGTTTACCATAGCTAGGACATGGAATCAACCTAGATGTCCATCAGCAGAGAAATGGATAAGAATGCTGTGGTAAATATACACAATGGAATATTACTCAGCTATTAAAAATAACCTATTTGAATCAGTTCTAATGAGGTGGATGAAACTGGAGCCTATTATACAGAGTGATGTAAGTCAGAAAGAAAACACCAATACAGTATACTAGCACATATATATGGAATTTAGAAAGATGGTAATGATGACCCTTTATGCAAGACAGTGAAAGAGTCATAGATATAAAGAACAGACTTTTGGACTCTGTGGGAGAAGACAAGGGTAGGATGATTTGAGAGAATAGCATTGAAATATGTATATTACCATATGTGAAATAGATCACCAGTCCAAGTCTGATGCATGAAACAGGGCACTAAAAGCCGATGCACTGGGACAACCCTGAGGGATGAGATGGGGAGGGAGGGTGATGGGGGTTCAGGATTGGGGACACATATACACCTATGACTGATTCATGTCAATGTATGGCAAAACCCACTACAATATTGTAAAATAATTACCCTCCAATTAAAATAAATTAATTAATTTAAAATTTTCCTATGCATGAATATTCTTTTGAAGGAAAATTTAAATTAGATACAAATATGTAAGATTTTGGTGTTAACTTTTCACAGACATTCAACACCAAATTTATCCCTGCTACTGCTGCTAAGTTGCTTCAGTCATGTCTGACTCTGTGCGACCCCATAGACGGCAGCCCACCAGGCTCCCCTGTCCCTGGGATTCTCCAGGTAAGAACACTGGAGTGGGTTGCCATTTCCTTCTCCAATGCATGAAAGTGAAAAGTGAAAGTGAAGTCGCTCTGTTGTGCCTGCCTCTTAGCAACCCCATGGACTGCAGCCTACCTTACTGCTGCTGCTGCTGCTAAGTCACTTCAGTCGTGTCCAACTCTGCACGACCCCATAGACGGCAGCCCACCAGGCTCCCCTGTCCCTGGGATTCTCCAGGCAAGAACACTGGAGTGGGTTGCCATTTCCTTCTCCAATGCATGCAAGTGAAAAGTGAAAGTGAAGTCGCTCAGTCGTGTCCGACTCTTAGCGACCCCATGGACTGCAGCCCACCAGGCTCCTCCATCCATAGGATTTTCCAGGCAAGAGTACTGGAGTGGGGTGCCATTGCCTTCTCCGACCTTACTAGCTATTGATAATTGTTAAATCATCATATATGTCATAATAATTTGTAGATACTCTGTTCATCCAAACATCTAACTTTTGTTTTTCACCTTTGCTCATTAAAAAAAAAAAAATTTTACACTTCTTCTTTGAATTGATATATTAAAATCATTAAAAATACTCAACATATCAGACAAATAAGTCTGGCTTATTCATATCTTTAAAATTTGAGATCAAACTGGTTTCAGGTCTTGCAGAAACAGTGGGAGTATATTCTGTGGTAAAATATTCAACAGATCATTTCTTTCTGATAACCACAGAGAACAACCATGGTTAAGATCAACATCCATATTATCATATAAAAAAGACAATAATATCCAAGTGGTAATGCATTAGCCATATATAATTCACAATTCTTACGATGTCATTAAGAACATTTAGTTCAACTACTAAGAGTATTTTTCATAGTGAAACTTTCTCCATAAAGGGTAGAGTGATTTATATTCTAGTGCAACCTCTTTAATCTAGAAAATCATTAAGCATGCTTTCTTGTCATTAGAGGTTTGCTGCTGCTGCTGCTGCTAAGTCACTTCAGTCGTGTCCGACTCTGTGCAACCCCATAGATGGAAGCACACCAGGCTCCCCTGTCCCTGGGATTCTCCAGGCAAGAACACTGGAGTGGGTTGCCATTTCCTTCTCTAATGCATGCAAGTGAAAAGTGAAAGTGAAGTCGCTCAGTCGTTTCCGACTCTTAGCGACCCCATAGACTACAGCCTACCAGGCTCCTCCATCCATGGGATTTTCCAGGCAAGAGCACTGGAGTGGGATGCCATTGCCTTCTCTGCATTAGAGGTTTAGTATCAGAAAATACAACTAGGCAAAACCTTAGTTTAAGACCACATCTGTTGACAACATAATGTTTCAGAATTTTGTGTAGATTAGAATTTTTCATATTTTATTTATTTTTTGTTGTTTTGGAATTTTTCATATTTTAGAATTACTCTTTCATATTCTTATTCACTACAGGCCATTATAAGATATTGAATATATCTGCCTGTGCTATACAGTCAAATCTTGCTGTTTGTCTATTTTTTTATATATAGTAGCTTGTATTTGTTAATCCCAAGCTACTAATCTATTCCTCCACTCAACCATTTCCCCTTTCATAACCACAGGTCTTTTTTTATGTATGTTCCTATTTTGTAAATAAGTATATTTGTATCATAGATTCATAGATTCCACATGTAAGTGATATCATATGATACTTGTTTTTCTTTGACTTACTTCACTTACATGATAAACTCTAGGTCCATCCATGTTGCTGTAAATGGCATAATTTCATTTGTTTTTATGAGTAATATTCCATTTCACGCATATATATATGAATATACATATGTATATATACATATATATGTATGAAAAGTGGAAGTTCTAGTTACTCAGTCGTGTCCAATTCTCTGCGACCCCATGGACTGTAGCCCTCCAGACTCCTCTGTTCATGGGACTTTCCAGGCAAGAATACTGGAGTGGGTTGCCATTTCCTTCTCCAGGGGATCGTCCTGACCCAGGGATCAAACTTGGGTTTCCCACATTGTGAGCAGATTTTTTACCGTTTGAGCCACCAGGGAAGATATATATATATATAATTCTATGTTTTATATATTTATATTTTAATATTTATATATTATATATAATTATATATATATCTTCTTTATCCATTCATTTGTCAATGGACATTTAGGTTGCTTCCCTGTCTTGGCTATTGTATATAGTGCTGCAGTGAACACTGGGGTACATGTATCTTTCAAATTATGGTTTCCTTCAGATATATGCCCAAGAACAGGATTACAGGATCATATGGTAACTCTATTTTTAGTTTTTTAGGGAACCTCCTTAAGTGTTCTCCACAGTGGCTGCACCAATTTACAGTCCCAGCAATGGTGTAGAAGGGCTCCTTTTCTCCATGCTCTCTCCAGTATTTATTTTTTGTAGATTTTTTAATGATGGGCACTCTGAGTGGTATGAGGTGATAACTTCATTGTAGTTTTGACTTGCATTTATCTAATAATTGACAATGTGGAGCATCTTTTCGTGCACCTACCTGTTGGCCATCTGTATGTCTTCTTTGGAGAAATGTCTATTTAGTTCTGTCCATTTTCTGATTGGGTTGTTTGTTTTTTTTAATATTAAGCTGATGAGATGTTTGAATATTTTGGAAATTAACCTGTTGTGGGTTTCATAATTTGCAAATATTTTCTCCCAGTTCTTACATTGTCTTTTTGTTTTCTTGATAATTTCCTTTGCTGTGCAAAAGCTTTTAAGTTTGATTAGATCCCATTTGTTTATATTTGCTTTCATTTCTATTCCCTTGGGAGACTGCCCAAGAAAATATTGCTACAATTTGTGTCAGAGAATGTTCTGCCCATGTTCTCTTCTAGGAATTTTATGGTGTCCTATCTTATATTTAAGTCTTTAAGTCATTTTGAGTTTATTTTTGTATGGTTTAAAGGAGTGTTCTAACTTCACTGATTTCCATGTGGCTATCCAGCTTGACCAACACCATTTGCCAAAGAGATCATCTTTTCTCCATTGTATATTCTTGCCTCCTTTGTTGAAGATTAATTAACTCTAAGTTTGTGGTTTTATTTCTGTACCCTCTATTCAGTTCTGTTGATGTATTTTCTGTTTTTGTGCCAATACCATGCTGTTTTGATTACTTTGTTCTTTTTCCTCAGGATTTCTTTGGTAATTCTGAGTCTTTTATGGTTCCATAAAAATTTTAAGATTATTTGTTCTAATTCTGTGAAAAACACCATGGGTAATTTGATAGGGGTATCCATTGTATATTCTTGCCTCCTTTGTTGAAGATTAATTAACTCTAAGTGTGTGGTTTTATTTCTGTACTCTCTATTCAGTTCTGTTGATGTATTTTCTGTTTTTGTGCCAATACCATGCTGTTTTGATTACTTTGTTCTTTTTCCTCAGGATTTCTTTGGTAATTCTGAGTCTTTCATGGTTCCATAAAAATTTTAGGATTATTTGTTCTAATTCTGTGAAAAATGCCATGGGTAATTTGATAGGGGTTACACTAAAAAAAACTTTTAAATTCTTTCACTGTTCAAGTTACTGTCACTTAGAAACAATAAGTGGTACCCCTTCTACTTTCCCTCTTCATAACTTGATACTTTCTAATTTTTATCTTCTAGCTCTTTCCTTCTAAATCAATAGCTTCTCAAATTTTGGCTACTGATCACTCCTAGCCCCTGCTGAACCTCCTCTCATCCTCAGTGCTCTTCCAGATTGGGTCTCTTTACAGTGCTAACACTTTTCATCTTCTTCCTTTAGAGTCTCCATTATAAAACTTGATATTATTCTTCTCTTCTGGTTCCAAAACTCTTTCTCATTGTAGTTAATTTTCCCAACTGGGAAAAAAAAGAATCATAGAAAATTCCTGTGTGATTTCCTGCTTCTTTTCTCCTCTTCCTAGATTTCAACTCCTAACCCTCTATTTTACTGCCTAGCCACTCCTCTGAAAATTCCTTTTCTCCAGTTTTGTCATCTTCTCTAAGCCTTACTCTACTCTCACACACCTGCCTCAGGCACTCTTTCCTAACTTCTGGGCCCCTTCACTCTACAAGTCAACCCACTCTAATGTCTTCACATTCCAATCTCCTTACCTAAGGACCTGGAGTTTTTCCCTTTACCATCATTTTGAGGGCATATCATCGGAGGTAGCCTGAGGGTTCTCTTTCACAGACTGGGAAAATAGAAGGCACTAGCCATGATTTTTCCCCATTTGCTTCTTTCTTGCAATGCTGGCATGCCTGTTCACACTTATGCTCATGATCTGTCCAAACTATGACTCTGGATGATAGCTGTGCCCACCTACATTATCTCCATTCAAAACTTGAGAAAAGCGATGTGTGAGAAAGAATTCTAAGTAGCTGCGGGCCAAATCCTCTGCCAAGCACGCGCAGAGATTGAATCTAACAAAGAGGAGCAGGGAAGCTTGTGATGTCATCAGCCATTCAACATGATGCAGGGGAGGAAAATATTTCTTCTACCTGTCTTACATCTTGACTAGGACTCTGTTACAAAAGACATATTAATAAGAAAAAAGCACACTAATATATTTGGTATAAGGTTTACTTATGAAATGGGAGGAAGTAAAGAAGCAAAGAAGACCTAAATGTTTTTATACTTGGCTAAACAAAGGGAGGCAATTGTGGAAAAGTAACTGAAATATATAAGGGGCAAAGGAAGATAAGAGTTATTTTAATAAGGTCTGTGTGCATACAATTCTCTTGGCATTGACTCTTGTTTCTGGTGATGTGTGTCTTTTCTCCTGGTGTAGAGAGGACATCTTTCACATGAGAGTGTTAACTCATGTTTTCATGTACTATTCAGTATACCTTTCTTGCACCTGCTGTTTTATAAGTGCCTTTAGCTCAAAATAATCATTATGCCAAAGTGGCATATTTGGGGGTGGCACATTCTTGCCAAATTTCACTGGCAATCACACCACTTGGAAGGAAAATACATGCAACTGCCTGAGTGATGGGTTCACTTTTCCTGGAGATCAGGGTTAAATAGCTCTGTCCTTTATATCCCAGAGCCATTGTTACCCTTTTCCCACTGATGCCATGTTCTCTCCATGTAGAACTTAAAACATTCTGCACATTTCTCACTCCTTACCATTCTCATTTCCATTCTCACCCCAAGCTGGTGAGATGAAAGAACAACTGACAAGGAAATTCAGGGTAATAAAAAAATATAAGACCTTACAAGAGGGAGATAAGTTTATAAAAATATTCCAGGTTCACTGCTATGTTGGCTGAAAAAATTAGTTCAAAGGACTATATTTTGAAAAACTGTTCTTCTTATCATTTACTAATACTTATTATGTGCAGAGACCTGTGCTGAAAAAAACTTTAAAAACTCGGCTTTCTGGCATCTTAGAGTCTAGGACATACTCTAGAATTAAAGAGATGCCCCTTTGAGATTCTAACATAAAGACAAAATTATATATGTGCTCATATAGATTTAAATGATGTATAAAATTTCAGGGAATCTACAGAATCTCTAATGCTTGTCCCTCAATTTTAATTAAGAAATTTTAGTCTTGACATAAAATTTCTGCAGATATTACTCTGACCCAGAAATTTCACCATCATTGACGTATCCTACTAATACAATGGCTTCCCAGGTGGCACAGTGGTAAAGAATCTACCTGAGAATGCAGGAGAAACAAGAGAAGCAGCTCCAAGCCCTGGGTCAGGAAGATCTCCAGGAGGAGGAAATGGCAACCCACTACATTATTCTTGCCTGGGAAATCCCATGGAGAGAGGAGCTTGGTGGGCTACAGTTCACGGGGTCGCCAAGAGTTGGTCACGACTTATCAACTAAACAACAATAAATACAAAATCGCTTGTAAAAAAGACTGAAAGGAAAAATCTCTATTTTGAGGCAGATATAATGGGGGGTTTTGTGAAGGTGAGGGCGAATGCCATAGGAGTATAGATAGAAAATTGAATATACCATCAGAGAGTGCATCACTGCATCCAGGGAAATTTCTATTGGACCTCCTAATCTTTCTAACAAGACTAAGTCTAAATACATTATGCTTTTCATCAAGCTTTTTAGACCAGATTTTGATCCATTGTTTAAACTTTGACAAGCACATCTAACAGTTCTGACTGTGTCAAATTGTTTTTTCCCCACTTAGAGGTTATGAATTAAACATTGTCCAAGATAAGAAAGCTAGGCACTAGTTAGAGAGGTAAGGGTAAATTTTGTTCAGCAATATTCCTGCAACAGGGAAAAGAGCCAAGACTGATCTGAACTCAACTTTGATTTGTTCAGAGATGACTAGGCATTTTAAAAAGAGAATGAGGGAGTAGGGGGATGGGTAAGGTGGAAGTTAAGCAGAGTCAGGGAAGTAGAAATTTATACAAAGGCAGAGAGTAGGGGTTAGTCCTTGAGCTTCCCAGGTGGCACAGTGCTAAAGACTCTGATTGCAATGCAGGAGATGCAGGTTCAATCCCTGGGTCGGGAAGACCCCCTGGAGGAGGAAATGGCAACCCACTCTAGTATACTTACCTGGAAAATCCCATGGACTATAGGCTTCCAGGCTCCTTTATCCATGGAATCACTAAGAGTGGGACATGACTGAGCAACTAACAAATTCACTTTCAGGGGTTAGTTAATGTGATCAGGCCATGTAGGTTTGCTAACTGGTGCTTCTCCAGGGGAGAAACAAACTTCTTATAACTCAGTGTCAGGAGGCAATGATGACAGAGCAAGATACCAAAGTTAAGACCATTATACTCCCAAAGAAGGGGCTTCCCTGTTAACTCAGCTGGTAAAGAACCCAGCTGCAATGCAGGAGACCCCCATTCGATTCCTGGGTTGGGAAGATCCCCTGGAGAAGGGATAGGCTACCCACTCCAGTATTCTTGGGCTTCCCTGATATCTCAGATGGTAAAGAACCTGCCTGCAATGTGGGAGACCTGGGTTTGATCCCTGGGTTTGGAAGACTGTCCGGAGGACACAGCAACCTACTCCAGTAGTCTTCCCTGGAGAATCCCCATGAATAGAGGAGCCTGGCAGGCTACACTCCATGGGGTCACAAAGACTCGGACATGAATGAGCAACTAAGCACAGCACAGCACTCCCAAAGGAACTGGGAGTAAAAGGGAGAGTTATCTCCCAGAAAGGTTGCATTTCAAAGGGCCAGCTCTCAGGTCCTAGAGGAAACTGTTTGGGTGGTAGACTTATAACTCAAATGGTAGATAAAAGATGTAAAATTGCATTAACCATTCTAACCTTTTAAAGAACATGCTCTAAGTGCTTTAAGAGAGGTTTAAGGGTCTGTCTGCTTATCCCATTGTGGCTATATCGAATGCTAAATTCTTCTTGCCACATTGGGCTTTCTCAAGCAGGCATTTTAATGGGGCTGGGTCATCCTAAGAATGATTTTGAGCTAT
Organism: Bubalus bubalis; assembly: GCF_019923935.1. Taxonomy (NCBI): domain Eukaryota; kingdom Metazoa; phylum Chordata; class Mammalia; order Artiodactyla; family Bovidae; genus Bubalus; species Bubalus bubalis. Next base: position 51,465,628 of record NC_059165.1, on the reverse strand, counting down.
TTGAAACTATGTTCAAGTCTCTCAGAGATGTTTGTGTGTGAGTGTATGTGTGTGTGTTAGGGGTGGGGGTAAAACTATTTGTGTTGAGAATCTACAGTTTTTATAGGTCAAAGTTGAAGCCAAGTTGAGAAGAGGGCTCAGAGGAGCCTGACTACAGCATAATCAAGGAGAGTCTGTCATTGTATCAAACATGGGTAAAGTCAATTAAACCCAAGATGCATTGACAGACAGCCTAATTTTAGTACAGTCATAGGCTTTCAGAGTTGGATTGAGGACTCAGAAACCACTGAAACAATCTCTGACTTCCTCTATAATATTCCTAATGAGCTAGCATCAACCAGAATTTCCCGCTGATAGAAAATTCACCTCATGATGAATCATGAACACTGCTGTACTGGTTTGATTGTTAGGAGCATTGCTTACCTTGAGTCCAAACCTACATTCATGGTGCTTTCAACCATCAGAACCTTTCATGACAAAACAGAAGGAGCTTACTCTCTCCCAATCAGCAGCAGAAGATAAATAACCTGTCTTCTACTCATCTGTCATCATTGTTCAGTCCTGTAAGACTCTCTGTGACCCCATGGACTGCAGTATGACAGGCTTCCCTGTCCTTCACCATCTTCCGGAGTTTGCTTAAATTCACAGCCATCAGGTCGGTGATGCTATCCAACCATCTCATCCTCTGTTGTCCCCTTCTCCTCCTGCCTTCAATCTTTCCCAGCATTAGGGTCTTTTCCAATGAGTCAGCTTTTTGCATCAGGTGGCCAAAGTATTGGAACTTCAACATCAGTCCCTCCAATGAATATTCATTACATACTTGATTTTCTACTCATTACATACTTAATTTTCTTTTTCTGGGGGAATGAGTGTGGCTCCAGTTACTTTATTTCCCACATTCTGTTTCCATTGTTTCTTTGTAGGTATTACCTTAATTAACACAGCCTTTAGGTTAGTGGGTAAATTTTTAATTATGTATGAATACTTACATGGGCACATGGGGTAGCAGTTAAGGAGAAGCAGGCGGTGGTTCTTTTTCACCTCTATTATGTAGTGAAAGGAGCCCTAGTCACTCAGATAACACAGTGATTTCAACTTAAAGATGATTTTGAGTCATATCGGAAAAAAAAAGTGGAGAATGTGTTAAATGTTTCACAGTTTTCTCTTCTTATTAAAGTTAAATTCAATCTAAAATTATTGAACTCTTATAAGTTCCAGTGAGACAGGCTTTATTTATTTTATTTATTTGGCCACACCTCACAGCTTGTAGAATCTTAGTTCTCTGACTAGGGATTGATTTTGGGCCCTTGGCAGTAACAGTGTGGAGTGCTAACCATCAGGGAATTTCTGGCTTTATTTATTTTTAAATTAATTGATGAAAAAGACTATTTCTGCCAAATACTGAGTGAATCCTGTGTTACTCTAGTGTAGTGTAGTATGAGTCACTCAATTCTGTCCAACTCTTTGCGATCCCATGGACTGTAGCCCACTCAGCTTCTCTGTCCATGGGATTCCCCAGGCAAGAATACTGGAGTGGATAGACATTCCCTTCTCCAGTGTTACTCTACCTTTCGACTAATGATGTGGAACCTTAGACTATTCATTTATTTAGTAATTACTTAGTAACTAATTTTTACTCTGTGCAGTGCACTGTGCTAGGGGCTGATAATAGGCAAGTAAACAAGACAGGCAAGATCTGCTTCTTGTGGAACCTGCATTCTAGTGGTGAAAGATGAATAATACACAAATAAAGGAACAGACAGGGAAATGTTGTAATGAATGCTGTGATGAAAATGAATGAAACATGTGCATATAATAACAAGTGAGACATATCTTATGAGTTAAATAAATAGAGGCTAAATGAATATTTGCAACCATAAACTCCTAGACCTAGATGCCAATTAAAATCATAAAGAAAATTTGCCATAGAAAATAAGAAGAGAGAAAGAAGGAAAAAGGCAATTAAAAAAATATAGATTATAGAATTCTTCAGTGCAGTCTCAGATAGAATTCAGTATAAAACATTTAGCCTAATCACAGAAGACACAGGCTATAGCTTGTCAGATTTACAAGTTGAAAGTTTTCAGGAAAAACTAGCCATTGCGTATGGAACTGGAGAAAAGTGAACCACTTAAGAGGCTTATGTTCCTATGGCCATTGCACCTCCTGTTCCTTCTGTACTGTCTGATTCCCCCGCTCTCCTAGAGTGGTTCCTTCCAATCATTCAGGTGTCTGTTCAAATAGCTCCTCTGATAAAACTTTTCTGATCAAACAGTCAAATCTGGCCCCCACATCCATGTTATTCTCTATCCCAATACCATGATATATATATTTTTAAATACTTGTCAGAACCTGAAATCATCTCAATATTATGTTATTTTTGATCAATTCTTTTTCTACAAGAAAGTAAAGTCCAAGAAGTAAAGCCCTCATCTGTCTTATTTATCTCTGTGACAATAACACTGCCTGGGACAGAGAAAGGAAATGGTGAGGTTGATTATTACCTGTGTTTTAATAGTAAAGTGATGTTGATATGTCAGGGTAGGGAGGACTTACAGGATTATATGCTGCAAAAAGTATTAAAGAAGCTGATCTGTATCGTCTGGAGAAAAAAGGCCTTAACTAGGCACTTTAGAGCTAGCTGCCTTTGCACATTTGGAATGAGAGAGCAGACACATTCTCTTGAGCTCCACTGTAAAGAACCAGAATGTATGAAAGCCAGATAGAGGTGCAGTTCTATTGAATATGGTAAAGAACTTCTGAGCAGTCCAAACAGACCAAAAATCCAGTGACCTTCTTTGGTAACTAGTCCAGATATTGATCATTATGACTTTATGTGAAACTGGAGTAAATCCTTATTTCTTAATGTCCAGGAAAACACCAACATCTCACTGCTGCTGCTGCTAAGTCGCTTCAGTCATGTCCGACTCTGTGCGACCCCATAGATGGCAGCCCACCAGGCTCCCCCGTCCCTGGGATTCTCCAGGCAAGAACACTGGAGTGGGTTGCCATTTCCTTCTCCAATGCATGAAAGTGAAAAGTAAAAGTGAAGTCGCTCAGTCGTGTCCGACTCTTAGCAACCCCATGGACTGCAGCCCACCAGGACCCTCCATCCATGGGATTTTCCAGGCAAGAGTACTGGAGTGGGTTGCCATTGCCTTCTCCAATGTTATTAAGTATTCTATAACATAATAAGTTAGACTGTGGCAAATTAATTTGGGGGGAAATTAAGTTAAAGTAAAAAAAATCTGTATTGTATAAAATTTAATAGAGCATTTAATAAAATAAAGTGCATTATGACTCTCTCCATCTCTCCAAATGAAATAGTATCTCAGGTTTCCCAAATCTAAGTGACCAGAAAGCTCCTTTTTCAAGAAATACTAGATGACATTTCATGGGATACCAGTGTCTTAAAGATCAAAGGTCTATGGTTCTCTTTATCAAAGAAGGGCATGAATTGGTGGGGCTGGGGGTACAGAGGGGTACAGAGGGGTAAACGTTATGGATTGATTGGTGTCCTTTCCAAAATACATGTGATAAAGTCTCAACCCCTAATGTAACTGTATTTGGAAAAGTGCTTTCAAAGAAGTAATTGAGGTATGACTGATATCATAAAGGTGTGGCCCTAGTTAATAGGACTTGTGCCTTTATTAGAAGAGTAAGAGTCACCAGGGCTCACACACCCGGAGTGAAGTCCCTGTGAAGACACAGTGCAAAGGTGGCTGTCTACAAGCCAAAGAGAGAGGCCTCAGGAGAAACCAGCCATGCTGGCTCACTGATCTTGTTCTAGTCGCCGAAACTGTGAGAAATGAATTCCTGTTGTTTAAATCATCCAGTCTTTGGTATTTTGTTATGGCAGCTCTAGCAGACTAACACATTCTCTAATGTTGGCTAATTCTGGGGTTACAGATATTCCCTTCAGCACTGAGCTCAGTAGACGTGATTTTACTAATAGGAGCCAGGAGGTGCATGTGTGTGTATATAATCTAGATCCAGATAGTGTCAGCTTACTTAGAAGCAACATGAACCAACAGGACAAAATAGTCCTTACTGTTAATTAACATCATCTTGTCCCATGATTCAAACTATTAAGCCTTGGTGATGCAATTAAACTGAATAGAAACAAAGTACAGAATTACTAGATGTACTAACTTCCTGTTCCCATGAAAAGTAGGGTATAAGGTCCCATCAGACGGAAGATCAAAATGCAAATATTCAGATCTCTGGGTCACTGTGCCCAGTGCATGGAGGCATGGTCACAATGGAAAAAGGGAAGGGAAAGGAAGGGAAAGGAAAAAGAGTTGGAGCAGAATACCCAGCCAGTCCAGTGGTTAGGATTCCATGCTTCCATGTAGGGGGTGCAGGTTTGATCCCCAGTCAGGGAACTAGGATCCTACATGCCACAACAACAACAACAAAAGCTGAAGCATGCAGGGGCCACATAGGGAAGGGAAAAGAGGACAGACAAAAGGTTACAGTTAGTTCAGCCAGATCTAGGTCACTGATTGCAAACTCTACAAGAAGGCCTTGACAGTGACAGATGCCAGTAAGAAAGGCACTGGGCGTTGAGGGTGAGCTGGTGAAGTAATTAGGAGAGAAAAACAGAATCAAGTAGTAGACTTCTGACTTCTTCCCAGCCACCCCCAATCCGCAGCCTTATTTATCACTTGAACACATTAGGGTTCCTTGGAGGGGTTTTAACCTGAAAACTTGAAGCACCAGTCTAATCTCTCTAGTTGTGGCAGAAGCAGAAAGTACCAAATGGTGAAAGGACTGTCACAGCATTGCATCTTAGACAGATAAAGGTGGGGGACACAGAAGGAGGCTTTGTCCCCTGTTTCTCAATCATCCCCTCTCCCACTGGAATCCTCTTCCTTTCCAGATGATCCTCACACATGAAAATGCCATGCACGATGACCTGGTGCTCAGCCCCCTCTGCCTGCTCACTTGGGACATCAGCTATCCCTCCTGACTAGTCTGATTTGGCCAGTTTTACTCCTATTACTCCAATTTCCAATATGTCTTCAAGGCTACCTCTTAGATTTAAAGGCAATATACCAGTGATTAAAAACATGGACTCTTAACCTTAACCATAAACTCACTTCTCTAAGTCCCTGTTGCCTCAGCTAAGTAACAGGGCGAATAGCAACACCCATCTCATGAGATGGTCTTAAACTATTTCAAGCACACAGAAGGTATAGCACAGTTCCAGCACAAGTAAGTGCTTAGTGTTTGATGGATTTTCTTATTTTAAGGTTCCCTTCCTACAGCCAATCTTCCACACCTAATTACGCCCAGCTGAGATACTGGCTTCCCTTTCCCTCCAGCTAACTGAACAAAACCATCCCAAAGAAAGAGAAATTCAAGAAGGCAAAATGGTTGTCTGAGGAGGCTTTACAAATAGCTGAGGAAAGAAGAAAAGTAAATGGCAAGGGAGAAAGGGAAACATATACCCAACTGAATGCAGAATTTCTGTGAATAGCAAGAAGAGGTAAGAAGACCTTCTTAAACAAACAATGCAAAGAAGTAGAGGAAAACAACAGAATGGGAAAGACTAGAAATCTCTTCAAGAAAATTAGAGATACCAAGGGAACAGTTCATGAAAGGATGGGCATGGAAAAAAAAAAAAAAAAACAGAAATGGCAAGGACCTAACAGAAGTAAAAGAGATTAAGAAGAGGTGGGGAAAAAAAAAAATACACAAAAGAACTATACAAGAGGTCTTAATGACCCAGATAACCATGATGGTGTGATCACTCACCTAGAGCTATACATCCTGGAGTCGGATGTCAAGTAGGCCTTAATAAGCATTACTACTACAGACAAAGCTAGTGGAGGTGATGGAATTTCAGCTGAGCTGTTTCAAATCCTTAAAGATGATGCTATTAAAATGCTGCACTCAACATGCCAGCAAATTTGGAAAACTCAGCAGTGGCCACAGGACTGGAAAAGTTCAGTTTTCATTCCAATCCCAAAGAAAGTCAATGCCAAAGAATGTTCAAACTACCATGCAATTGTACTCATTTCACATGCTAGTAAGGTTATCCTCCAAATCCTTCAAGCTAGGCTTCAACAGTACATGAACCGAAAACTTCCAAATGTACAAGCTGGATTTCGAAAAGGCAGAGGAACAAGAGATCAAATTACTAACATCCCTTGGATCATAGTAAAAGCAAAGGAATTCCATAAAAAATTCTACTTCTGCTTCATTAACTATGTTAAAGCCTTTGACTGGATCACAGCAAACTATGGAAAATTCTTAAAGAGATGGGAGTACCAGACCAGCTTACCTGTTGCCTGAGAAACCTGTATGCAGGATAAGATGCAACAGTTAGAATCAGACATGGAACAAATGACTGGTTCAAAATTGGGAAAGGAGTACATCAAGGCTGTATATTGTCACCCTGCTCATTAACTTCTAGGCAGAGTACATCATGCAAAATGCCAGGCTATATGAATCACAAGCTGGAATCAAGATTGTCAGGAGAAAAATCAACAACCTCAGATATGCAGATAACACCATGCTAATGGCAGAAAGTAAAGAGGAACCAAAGAACCTCTTGATGAGGATGAAAGAGGAGAGTGAAAAAGCTGGCTTAAAACTCAACACTCAAAAAACTAAGACCATGACATCCAGTCCCATCTCTTCATGGCAAATAGATGGGGAAAAACTGGAAACAGAGACAGATTTTGTTTTCTTGGGCTCCAAAATCACTGCAGACAGTGACTGCAGCCATTAAATTAAGAGATGCTTGCTCCTTGGAAAAAAAGCTATGACAAACCTAGACAGCATATTCAAAAGCTGAGACATCATTGTGCTGACAAAGGTCTATATAGTCAAAGCTATGGTTTTTCCAGTAGTCATGTACGGATGTGAGAGTTGGACCATTAGAAAGGCTGAGTGTTTTTGAACTGTGGTGTTGGAGAAGACTCTTGAGAGTCCCTTGGACTACAAGGAGATCAAACTAGTCAATTCTAAAGGAAATCAACCCTGAATATGTATTGGAAGAACTGATGCTGAAGCTGAAGCTCCAGTACTTTGGCCATGTGATCCGAAGAGCCAACTCATTGGAAAAGCCCCTGATGCTGGGAAAGACTGAAGGCAAAAGAAGGAGGAGGAGACAGAGGATGAGATGGTTAGATAGCATCAGCGATTCAGTTGACATGAACCTGAACAAACTCGAGGAGATAGTGGAGGACTAGGAGCCTGGCACACTATACTGCATAAGTCACGAAGAGTCAGACGACCTAGTGACAGCAACAACTGTCCCAGGAACTCTTCACTCAGGCCCAGTTCCAATTTAATCCCCTCACCCTTCTCTAAATTACTAATAGGTTGCCTTTCCCCTCCCTATGACATCTAAAATCCACTAGGGAAGGAATCCTCGTACTCAATCTTTTCTCACATTTCATTTTTATATTTTTCTTCACTAATTCTATCCTGCCTTCCCTAGAATGGAAGGATGGGCATTATGATCCTCCATGAGACTTCAAGTTTCCACTCCTCCCAGGACTATGGGGATGAATAAGCAAACTGCCTTCAGCCTAAAATGCACTGACTGCTTTTTTTTTTTTTAATCTTCAGAGCCTTCATCTTTCACCCCCAAAGAAGTCTCCATAATCTGTGGCTCACTGTGCAGCTTGAAATTTTCTTCTCCATGTATACAGTTACCAAAAGTCAAAGCAACCCTACACTGATCCCCTGAACTTACTTTTTCCTGACCTTTTTGAATCTACAGACATTTACCTCCATCCGATCTTCATCTACTTTATCTTTGTACACGGCTTGAAGGTCATTATCTCAGCCCCAGCCCTGAGCAATTAAATAGGACACTTTGCTTATCAGCTACAGCTTCCATAAACAATTGTTTCTATTCGCCACACCTACTGAGTGCAAACTTTGCCTGAACCTTGACCTCTAAACCTACACTGCTCATACCTTGCATAGTTCATCAATACCTTGTGAAACAGTTGACTCCCTTGCAAATCTACTATAGTCTTTATGGCCACCCTCAAGTCTCTGATGTACACACTCCCTATCCATAACATCATTTTTTCCCAGTGATTCAGTGTCATATTTTGGGAGAAATATTAAGCATGGTACTGACTGGGTCTGCTAAAAAACAGTACTAATTTTGTCTAGTGGCCACCAATTTTATATCCTTTGTTGATTCTCTGACTTGCTCCCATCAATTTCTATGCCAAGCCTTCTTCATTCTACTCCAGCTTTCAGACAAACTTGATTCTTCCACTGCAAAAGGCAATCCCAGAACATAACAGTCAGAGTCAAGCTTACAATAGGTTCCCCTTCATCTTTCTTTCTCTCTTTTCACAACATCTGTCTATACACTCATCTGCTTTTCTCTGCCTTCCTGTCACAGGGAATGGTGTTACACCTGTGCTCTTAGTCTTATTTCTTATTTTTCTAGACTCCTTTAATTAGCCCCTTTCCATCAGGTAATCTTAAATTTCTTCGTCTTCCCTTTGACTTTAAAACATGCTTAGTCCATCTGAGACCTTGCTGCCTTCGCTTCTTCCATTCTCCTCCCTTGACCATCAAACATCTAAAAAAATAACCCTATCTTTCTACTTCACCCTAATCAGTCTTTGATTCCATTCCCAATCCTTTTAGCTAACATTGCATTTTAAACTGCAACAAAACACTTTCTTGAAATATAATGGCTTTTTCTTAGTATTCATTTTTTCCATGACTAAACTCAATGGTTTCCTACATTAATTGGTATTATAATCTTGGGAAGATCACTTAAATCCTCTGAGCCTCAACTTACTCACTGATAAAATTAGGGTTATAAAAATTCCTCCCTCAATGAGTTGTGATTAATATCACATTCCCTATAATTAGTTACTATATATCAAGCTCTAATTATGATACTGATATCTGACACATACACACAGACATACACCAGAGATTTTACATGTATATATATAGACTATATGTATGCATATATATATGTGTATAATTGCATTTCACACTCAAAACCACTCTGAGGTAAATATTGTTTCTATGTTACAGATGAGGAAACTAAATATCCAGAACTTAATCTACTCACTCAAAGTCACACAACCAATATTTATTAGAAACAAAAGATCCATGGGACTCACTGCATATGTTCTGTTTTAAAATTTAAAAAAAATTTTTTTTTTAGGCTGCACTGTGCAGTATGTGGGATCTTAGTCCCTTGACCAGGGATCAAACCTGTGTCCCATGTAATGGGAGTATGGAGCCTTAGCCACTAGACCACCAGGGAAGTCCCAAAGCACATATTCTTAACTAAGATTATATGGCTTCCCAAACAAATATGAGTCAATATTTGGAGAGGCATGCAATGTCATTTATTATTATCTTTTGTAAGTGCTATGCTTTGGAATGGACTACAATAAACCTGAAAGCAAAGCACTGGTGGAACAGTCTACCGCCTTCCCCCAGGTTTTCATACCTATGTCCCCAGGCCCAAAAGATGAAAACAATGGCCATTTGGACAATTGTACTTGGACAATACAGTTTACAATCTAATGTCAGCAACCCTAGCAGATACTCTTGGCCTGTCAATAATAATAAGACTCATAGCAACAATTACATGCACTGCACTTTAGAATAGACTTTCATGTAAAAGACTTCAATTATGTGAACTCTACTGGGGCTAGTAACATGTCCCACTTGACATGACATGAAACTAATGCTCGGGGAGGGGGGTGCTCTGCATCATTTGCCAATTATTTCTAGTTCTCCCCATTCTGGTTTTCAAGAGACAAGGTAACACTGTATTCCATAATCTCTATGGTTCAGATCAGATCAGTCACTCAGTCGTGTCCGACTATTTGTGACCCCATGAATCGCAGCACGCCAGGCCTATGGTTGCACAAGGGTCAATGATGGTGAGGCAAAGTGACATAGGTCCCAATTCTGAGCTGGAATATTCAATTGCTGTAAATGGAAATCCTTAGGAATACATCTTTACTTCACTTCACCTTGACTGTTAACAACATTCCAAATGGTGACTATCCTGTCTACCTAGAACCCACTGAAGCAATGGCACACCATCAGCTGACCACCATACATGTATAGCTTGTATGTATGAATAAAAATAAACATGTATTGCTTTAAGTCACAGAAATCTTGGGGTTGTATGTTCAGTCAGTCAGTCAGTTCAATCGCTCAGTCGTGTCCGACTCTTCGAGACCCCATGAATCTCAGCACATCAGGCCTCCCTGTCCATCACCAACTCCCGGAGTTCACTCACTCACGTCCAATGAGTCAGTGATGCCATACAGCCATCTCATCCTCTGTCGTCCCTTCTCCTCCTGCCCCCAATCCCTCCCAGCATCAGAGTCTCTTCCAATGAGTCAACTCTTCGCATGAGATGGCCAAAGTACTGGAGTTTCAGCTTTAGCATCATTCCTTCCAAAGAAATCCCAGGGCTGATCTTCAGAATGGACTGGTTGGAACTCCTTACAGTCCAAGAGACTCTCAAGAGTCTTCTCCAACACCACAGTTCAAAAGCATCAATTCTTCCGTGCTCAGCCTTCTTTACAGTCCAACTCTCACATCCATACATGACCACAGGAAAAACCATAGCCTTGACTAGACAGACCTTTGTTGGCAAAGTAATGTCTCTGCTTTTGAATATGCTGTCTAGGTTGGTCATAACTTTCCTTCCAAGGAGTAAGCTTCTTTTAATTTCATGGCTGCAGTCACCATCTGCAGTGATTTTGGAGCCCAGAAAAATAAAGTCTGAAACTGTTTCCACTGTTTCCCCTTCTATTTCCCATGAAGTGATGGGACTGGATGCCATGATCTTAGTTATCTGAATGTTGAGCTATAAGCCAACTTTTTCACTCTCCACTTTCACTTTCATCATGAGGCTTTTTAGTTCCTCTTCACTTTCTGCAATAAGGGTGGTGTCATCTGCATATCTGAGGGTATTGATATTTCTCCCAGCAATCTTGATTCCAGCTTGTGCTTCTTCCAGTCCAGCGTTTCTCATGATGTACTCTGCATAGAAGTTAAATATGCAGGGTGACAATATACAGCCTTGACATACTCCTTTTCCTATTTGGAACAAGTCTGTTATTCCATGTCCAGTTCTAACTGTTGCTTCCTGACCTGCATACAAATTTCTCAAGAGGCAGGTCAGGTGGTCTGGCATTCCCATCTCTTTCAGAATTTTCCACAGTTTATTGTGATCCACACAGTCAAAGGCTTTGGCATAGTCAATAAAGCAGAAATAGATGCTTTTCTGGAACTCTCTTGCTTTTTCCATGATCCAGTGGATGTTGGCAATTTGATCTCTGGTTCCTCTGCCTTTTCTAAAACCAGCTTGAACATCAGGAAGTTCACAGTTCACATATTGCTGAAGCCTGGCTTGGAGAATTTTGAGCATTACTTTACTAGCGTGTGAGATGAGTGCAATTGTGCAGTAGTTTGAGCATTCTTTGGCATTGCCTTTCTTTGGGATTGGAATGAAAACTGATCTTTTCCAGTCCTGTGGTCACTGCTGAGTTTTCCAAATTTGCTGGCATGTTGAGTGCAGTACTTTCACAGCATTATCTTTCAGGATTTGAAATAGCTCAACTGGAATTCCATCACCTCCACTAGCTTTGTTCATAGTGATGCTTTCTAAGGCCCACTTGACTTCACATTCCAGGATGTCTGGCTCTAGGTCAGTGATCACACCATCGTGATTATCTTGGTCATTAAGATTTTTGTACAGTTCTTCTGTGTATTCTTGCCATCTCTTCTTAATATCTTCTGCTTCTCTTAGGTCCATACCATTTCTGTCCTTTATTGAGCCCATCTTTGCATGAAATGTTCCCTTGGTATCTCTAATCTTCTTGAAGAGATCTCTTGTCTTTCCCATTCTGTTGTTTTCCTCTATTTCTTTGCATTGATCACTGAGGAAGGCTTTCTTATCTCTTCTTGCTATTCTTTGGAACTCTGCATTCAGATGCTTATATCTTTCTTTTTCTCCTTTGCTTTTCACTTCTCTTCTTTTCACAGCTATTTGTAAGGCCTCCCCAGACAGCCATTTTGCTTTTTTGCATTTCTTTTCCATGGGGATGGTCTTGATCCCTGTCTCCTGTAATGTCACGAACCTCAGTCCATAGTCATCAGGCACTCTATCTATCAGATCTAGGCCCTTAAATCTATTTCTCACTTCCACTGTATAATCATAAGGGATTTGATTTAGGTCATACCTGAATGGTCTAGTGGTTTTCCCTACTTTTTCAATTTCAGTCTGAATTTGGCAATAAGGAATTCATGATCTGAGCCACAGTCAGCTCCTGGTCTTGTTTTTGTTGACTGTATAGAGCTTCTCCATCTTTGGCTGCAAAGAATATAATCAATCTGATTTCAGTGTTGACCATCTGGTGATGTCCATGTGTAGAGTCTTCTCTTGTGTTGTTGGAAGAGGGTGTTTGCTATGACCAGTGCAATCTCTTGGCAAAACTCTATTAGTCTTTGCCCTGCTTCATTTCATATTCCAAGGCCAAATTTGCCTGTTACTCCAGGTGTTTCTTGACTTCCTACTTTTGCATTCCAGTCCCCTATAATGAAAAGGACATCTTTTTTGGGTGTTAGTTCTAAAAGATCTTGTAGGTCTTCAAAGAACCGTTCAACTTCAGCTTCTTCAGCGTTACTGGTTGGGGCATAGACTTGGATTACTGTGATATTGATTGGTTTGCCTTGGAAACGAACAGAGATCATTCTGTTGTTTTTGAGATTGCATCCAAGTACTGCATTACAGACTCTTTTGTTGACTATGATGGCTACTCCATTTCTTCTGAGGGATTCCTGTCCACAGTAGTAGATATAATGGTCATTTGAGTTAATTTCACCCATTCCAGTCCATTTGAGTTCGCTGATTCCTAGAATGTCGACATTCACTCTTGCCATCTCCTGTTTGACCACTTCCAATTTGCCTTCATTCATGGACCTGACATTCCAGGTTCCTATGCAATACTGCTCTTTACAGCATCAGACCTTGCTTCTATCAGCAGTCACATCCACAGCTGGGTATTGTTTTTGCTTTGGCTCCATACCTTCATTCTTTCTGGAGTTATTTCTCCAGTGATCTCCAGTAGCATACTGGGCACCTACTGACCTGGGGAGTTCCTCTTTCAGTATCCTATCATTTTGCCTTTTCATACTGTTCATGGGGTTCTCAAGGCAAGAATACTGAAGTTTGCCATTCCTTTCTCCACTGGACCACATTCTGTCAGAAAATGTCAATGCCTTTCTCCAAGCCTCAAAAGGGCTAAGGTCACTATTCCTTTCACTATTATTTTTCTTTGATTCATGGACTTTTTGCCTCGAAAGTAAAACAACATTTTCCCAGGAGCCAAAATATAAACCTAAGTGTAACCTGTTGATTACTAGGTCAGGAAGATCCCCTGCAGAAGGGACAGGCTACCCACTCCAGTATTCTTGGGCTTTCTTGGTGGCTCAAATGTAAAGATTCCGCCTGCAATGCAGGAGACCTGGGTTTGATCCCTGGGTTGGGAAGATCCCCTGTAGAAGAGCATGGCAACCCACTCCAGTATACTTGCCTGGTGAATCCCCATGGACAGAGGAGCCTGGCATGCTACAGCCCATGGGGTTGCAGAGTTGGACATGACTGAGCAACACAGCACAAGTACAAAGTGTAATCTGACTGATTTGAGTGTAATAGTCTCTATTTTGGTGAAATACAGAAAGTTTGATATTTTCATTTATTCTGTAACTGTGTCAAGTAGCCTATACTTAATCTCTTCTACTCTGAATTTTAGAATTCAAAGGAACAACATTCCCCACCCCTAGAGCAGGCAGAAAAATACTTCTCACCTTGAATAATCAATTTGTTGATCAGACAGTAAGTAGCAATTAAGTGACAAGGACTGTAACACCACCCAGGGTGTGACATTGTGCTTTGAGAGCCTCTCAGAACCAACCCTGACTTTGGATGACCTCACAGGAAAGGCGGAGAAATCAAACATTGCCTTATAAACATGACCCTTTCCTAGAGTATGGCTGATGCAGTTGTTGTGACCATCCTGTGTAACCTCTGCATCACAGCGGTCTCCATCATGAAGACCACTGGGGGTCTCCTTCTGCTCTGTGTAGTGGCCCATCTCTGCTCCTGCTCAGGTGAGTTAAGGGTAGATAGTGCCCTTAATAGCCATAAACTTGTTCTCTGACATAGCCCTTCCTAGGATATGAACATCTCAGAGAAATGTCTGGGCATGTGGATTTAAAGGATACTAGTTTGTAATAGCGGAGAAGGCAATGGCAAGCCACTCCAGTACTCTTGCCTAGAAAATCCCATGGATGGAGGAGCCTGGTGGGCTGCAGTCCATGGGGTCGCTAAGAGTCAGACACGACTGAGTGACTTCACTTTCACTTTTCACTTTCACACAATGGAGAAGGCAATGGCAACCCACTCTAGTGTTCTTGCCTGGAGAATCCCAGGGATGGCAGAGCCTGGTGGGCTGCCGTCTATGGGGTCGCACAGAGTCGGACACGACTGAAGCGACTTAGCAGCAGCAGCAGCAGCAGTTTGTAATAGAAACAGCCCTGGCCTGGAAAGGGAGAATCTTAAGTCCCACTTGGAGTTGAAGGGTTTGAACCTAGAACATTACCTCTCAAGGATTTTTATTTCCATTCATGGGACCAAAACCAAAAACACACAAAAACACACACTCACTACTTTTTTCATAAGTCTACCATCTTATTGTGTGTGTTAGTCGCTTAGTCATATCTGACTCTTTGTGATCCTGTGGACTGTATCCCACCACATTCCTCTGACCATGTAATTCTCCAGGCAAGAATACTGGAGTGGGTTGCCATTCCCTTCTTCAGGGGATCTTCACAACCCAGGGATTGAACCTGAGTCTCCTGCATTGCAGGCAGATTCTTTACCATGGGAGCCGCTGGGGAAGCCCATTTTATTAGGACCTGGAAACTGCTGGTGTTATGAGATACTACTCCTCATCACAAAGATGCAGAAAAACTTGAATCTCTCTCCAAATTAATCCAGGAAAATAGAAAAAAAAATTATCCAAAACCCAGGAGTCAACAATTAAACATAGTGAAAAATTACTTAAATAAAATTATAATATCTTAGAGATATTCTACTACTTTTCTTCATATCAATTAGGAGGGGGAGACTATCGAAGATGGTGCTTCAGGCTCTTAGAAATAGTGAGTGCAATACTTTTATTGCTATCTGATTTAAAACATGATCAGAGACACAATGAGCTCCAGAAAACATCCCGTGGTATATAAAGGGAGGAAATTTGGATAATTCTCTTACTTGAACCAAGGATTACCTAACACAGTGGCCATCTGGCTTCTTCAGAATACAGTTGGGTTTTGTGAAGGGACAGGGTAGGTGCTGAAACTAATTACCAGAGGAACCACAGAGTCTTATTCGACAGACTGACTTTACATTAATTAATGAGACCTCACAACTCTGCTTTATTTTTAATATTTCCAACTGAATCTCTCTTTCAGAAGCTGCTAGCCTGCCTTTGAAAACAGTGAGTATACTGAACCACAATTTAATTTGTTTAATTTCCTACTTAGTTTAATTTTCTATTTACCGTATTTACTCAACACTTGAGAAATACATATGAAAGGTTAATTCAGTATGCTTGTGGTGGGGTGAGTGGCCAGGTGAAAGGCAAGGCAGCTGTAGGTAAGTTGCCTCTACTTTTCAGAAGGCAGCTGTAGAAATGTGATATACATATAAGCAAATAATCTAAGTGTAAAGAAAATGTTCCAGAATTTAAAAAAAGAGAGAGGGTACTTCTAGCTGAGAAGCTGGTGATGTCTCCATGGAAAGAGCAACATGTGAGAGGCAAAAGACAGTTACCTTGGTTAACAGCACAGATTCTGGATTCAAATCCCAGCCCTACCACTAGCTAGCTTTTATATTATACAAATTCCCTCTTTTTTTAAGCCCAGATCTCTCTCATCTATAAATAGGGGTAATAGTAGAACCTATCCACTTCAGTTTTCTGAAGATTAAACAAACAAAAAAATCCATGTAAGATTTAAGTTTAATGCCTGGCAAGGAAATCTGCAGGAGCTGTTAACTGTGTGTACTAGTAGTAATAGAAGTGATACTGGTGGTACTAGCTTTTGTCAGTGTGGTCATAGTTTTATCAATAGAAGTAGCACATCAGTTTCAGAGTATAGAAGCTGGAACTTCCGGATGGTACTGTGCTTCCTGTCAGATAGAGGCCAGGGTAGCCTAGCTTAAGGACGAGGAGAAAAGCAGGACATTCTCTTGCGTATGTTGCAGGTGAACTGCAGCATTTACAAGAAGTACCCAGTGGTGGCCATCCCCTGCCCCATCACATACCTGCCTGTTTGTGGTTCTGACTACATCACCTATGGGAATGAATGCCACTTGTGTATTGAGAATTTGTGAGTATCTCATGGGAAGGAAAAAAAGCTAGGGCATCGTCCTTCACTGCAATCTTCTCCTCTTTCCACTAGAATGCTCAGCTCTCTAAAAACTGTACTTACCCACCAAGAGCGTCTGGGAGACAGAGAAAACTTGCTGCCTCACAGTCGGATTAAGGATGAGCCACCTGCTCTGCCAGCTTGGACTGGTCCCTCCATGACAGAGCCTTTAATTCCCATCTGTCAACTGAAAGTCTAACAAGATCAGAAGCCTTCAAATTACTGTCTCTAGAGCCCAGAGGTTCTGTAGAGGGAAGTTAGGAGTCACCCAAGAAATTACAGAGTTCATTTGGGGAGGTCTCCAATTCGAACCAGCTTTGGACTCTTTTAAGTAGTGGAGTTCCACATAATTTCTTATTGGAAGAAATGTTTCTGAATCCCACACTAAAAAATAATTGAAAACTACTATCCTATCATGTAGAATAGAAGCCTCTTATCCTACTTCTAAGAGACTTAATGGCCAATAGATGATTCTTAGATAAACTGTGACAGGAAGGTCTTTATCCTCCTCAATTTCCTGGTGGCTGTAAATATCCGTAGCCTGAGGCAGTAGGGAGGATAAGGCTACCACAAAGATTTTTTTCTTCAATCTGAAATAAGGAATACAATAAAGTCCAAGCTGTCAGGACTCGGGCTAGAATCCTCATGGACATGCTTTAACTATTTTGTTTGGCTTACTCAATGTTTTGGAAGGCAATATAATCAGGCAGAAGACACTTCTTTCGTGCAAAATAGGCAACTCAGGAGTGGTAACAACCAGTTCCCTTTGCTCACTGTTAACTCTCTTTTAGACCCCTGGGTTTTGGCCACTTAGCTCTTGTGTTTTTCTGTTTTTTCTTTTTTTTTAATCTTTGTGATTATCTTAACAAGTTAAAATATCACATTAGGGCCTGAGCCCAGAAGGATATGTCTACGCATTGATTCCTACTCAGGGGCTTTTATTTCACAGAAGGGAAGATTCTCTAATGTGCACAGACACTGGGCTCTCAACCTAGAAAACAGCTTGCGTCCAAGGACACTGAAGAGGACGCGTGGTGGACGTTCCCCTCACTAGTGCAGGGCCCAGCCTCACCACGGGCCCTGCGGACCAGGAAAGCCCGAGGGGCTGGCCACCTCAGCTTCCCTTGTCAGAGGTCCTCCTTCTTTGCTGGTTTAAGACACTGGGTGATTAGTCTGGGCTCTAGGATCAGTAGAGGGAGCAGGTGGGATGAAAATATCACTGGACTAGGGACATTCTGCTACTCGCTCTGTCAGAAACTGCCTGTAGCAAGGACACTCCTTTTTAAGGACTCATTTTCCTCATGTGTAAAATTAGGCTATGGCTGTAATCTCTGTAGTTCCTTTCAGCTCTAATATAACGTAAATTTTCCTCCTGTGTTAATGATCCTCTTAATTGTGTCTTCCCATAGGAAGAGTTATGGAAAAGTTCAGTTTCTTCATGAAGGAGTATGTTAACTTCCCTACAGACGTGGATACAGAGCAAGGATATCGTCATTGCCATCATCATCATTCCTGGTTCCAGGAGGGGGGCACTGGTAGGGAGGGGGCAGAGACAGACCCAGAGTCATCTTTGTTGGGTGGGGAAAGTTGTGCTCTCCTTCAGACTTCTGTCTCACTGACAAATACAAACATGTCAAAATAAACTAAAAAGTACAACGAAATTGTAACAGCTCATTGTTGAGTTCTAAGCATCAAAATAATTACGCTTATTAAAAACTTTGCAGAACTACTATCTACCTAGTAACTTCAATAGATCAAAAGATAAAAACCTACTTTAAATGGAACATTAGGAGCAAAATATGTGCAATGCCTACTGTGGTTGTTCAGTCACTGAGTCAAGTCCGAATCTTTGTGTCCCCATGGACTACACACCCCGCCAGTCTTCTCTGCCCATGGGGTTCCCCAGGCGAGAATACTGGAGTGGGCTGCCATTTCCTTCTCCAGGAGATCTTCCCAGACCAGGGATCAACCTCACATCCCTTGCACTGGCAGGTGGATTCTTTACCACTGAGCCACCAAGCAAGCCCTTTGTAATGCCTATAGCACAGTCATAAATATTTTCAGGAATGACATGGCTTCACAACTACAAATTTATTTCATAAACACATTTTATAGCAAAAATTATCAAAATAAGCCACTGAACTCTCTGACATAGCTTAAACAATCTAACTTATTCCTAAGGTTTTAAAAAAGTATATGTTTAAAACAAATTGACAAAAATTTTTAATTTGCAATAGTGACCCTATTTGGGTGATTAATTTCCTAATTGTTCTAATGAAACTCTAATTCCTAATTGAGTCTTCTTTACTTGACATACCAGTCTGTTTTAACAAGGATGCTGTGTGATTCTACTCAGGGAGGAGGGCACAATTGCAAATCCTACTTCAAATTTAACACAGCTCTGAACCATCTTTATCATTTTAATTATCAATCTAATTGTGCCACAAACATCAGCTATTCCATATTAATAAATCCTGACTCATGATTTTAGATTCTCAACCCCCTAATTCTAATGTTAAATGCCTAATTTATCCATAATCCTAGATAGTTCATAGTGTTTAATTCAAATCTATGTTTAACACTAAAAGCTCACAATATGTTAATCACAGTAAGACACTCAGTAATCTAATATTTCTCAGTCTTTGATCTTCGTGACACACCTTCTCAACCAAGTTGTAAACATGAAGAACCAGTGTCTAAATGCACAAAAGAGAAGAAACACTGGTCCAGAAATGCTGAGTAGTGAATAAAAACAAAACCTCATCGTTTCTCCTTTCTTTTCATTTCCCTTTTCCTCTCTCAAATAGTGTTCCTTTTCTCTACACTATTTTTTTCTTTTTCTATATAGTCCTTCCCTGTTATTTCTTATTGCAAACTTTTCCTAACTTTTCCTTAAATTCATTACCTTTTCCTCACTTTCTATAGTCTCTATAAGCATCTTTTATTTATTCAAAGCCTTCCAGCCTCCATATCTCAAGGTCTGACTGTACATCCCTTTGTAGCAATGGTCAGATAAGCACATAGGCCCGTATAAACACTTGGGGAAATTTTAAGTTATTAGACATTTGTCTCAAAATGAAGAGACCTGGGGACTCACTTCCAAAATGTCTACCATGTATATTATTCTACAGTCAAATCCTTATCTAGGCTTATAGCCTAATTGATAGCTTACACCTCAACATTTAAAAATAAATTCTAATTTCATATAAACCCAAAATTCACCTTACATCTAAATCCCAATTTTTACCTTTCACAACTGCTCTATAGCATAAGGCTTAACCACTCCCTTCAAAGGCCAACTCTTTATTCTATCATTTAAATCAAAATTCAAAACAAATCTTTAACATTAATCAGCATGCAATTCATTTCATATAAATGAATCTGAGAACCAACAACGAACTCAGTCCTAAACTTTAAAAACTGCAATCCTAATGTTTTGCGGTCTCTGGGTCTTATTTCTATTCATAGATTGAATTGAAATGCCTATGTTTATATGCATATTGCACTCTGCATATGTGTGATTACGTCACTGGAAACTACAATCTCACTGTGGAAGTGAGAAATAGATTTAAGGGCCTAGATCTGATAGATAGAGTGCCTGATGAACTATGGACTGAGGTTTGTGACATTGTACAGGAGACAGGGATCAAGACCATTCCCATAGGAAAGAAATGCAAAAAAGCAAAATGGCTGTCTGGGGAGGCCTTACACATAGCTGTGAAAAGAAGAGAAGCGAAAAGCAAAGGAGAAAAGGAAAGATATAAACATCTGAATGCAGAGTTCCAAAAAATAGCAAGAAGAGATATGAAAGCCTTCCTCAGTGATCAATGCAAAGAAATAGAGGAAAACAACAGAATGGGAAAGACTAGAGATCTCTTCAAGAAAATCAGAGATACCAAAGGAACATTTCATGCAAAGATGAGCTCGATAAAGGACAGAAATGGTATGGACCTAACAGAAGCAGAAGATATTAAGAAAAGATTGCAAGAATACACAGAAGAACTGTACAAAAAAGATCTTCATGACCTAGATAATCACAATGGTGTGATCACTGACCTAGAGCCAGACATCCTGGAATGTGAAATCAAGAGGGCCTTAGCATCACTATGAACAAAGCTAGTGGAGGTGATGGAATTCCAGTTGAGCTATTCCAAATCCTGAAAGATGATGCTGTGAAAGAGCTGCACTCAATATGCCAACAAATTTGGAAAACTCAGCAGTGGCCACAGGACTGGAAAAGGTCAGTTTTCATTCCAATCCCTAAGAAAGGCAATGCCAAAGAATGCTCAAACTACCACACAATTGCACTCATCTCACACACAAGTAAAGTAATGCTCAAAATTCTCCAAGCCAGGCTTCAGCAATATGTCAACCGTGAACTTCCTGATGTTCAAGCTGGTTTTAGAAAAGGCAGAGGAACTAGAGATCAAATAGCCAGCATCCACTGGATCATCGAAAAAGCAAGAGAGTTCTAGAAAAACATCTATTTCTGCTTTATTGACTATGCCAAAGCCTTTGACTGTGTGGATCACAATAAACTGTGGACAATTCTGAAGGAGATAGGAATACCAGACCACCTGATCTGCCTCTTGAGAAATTTGTATGCAGTTCAGGAAGCAACAGTTAGAACTGGACATGGAACAACAGACTGGTTCCAAATAGGAAAAGGAGTTAGTCAAGGCTGTATATTGTCACCCTGTTTATTTAACTTATATGCAGAGTACATCATAAGAAACACTGGACTGGAAGAAACACAAGCTGGAATCAAGATTGCCGGGA
Organism: Bubalus bubalis; assembly: GCF_019923935.1. Lineage (NCBI taxonomy): Eukaryota > Metazoa > Chordata > Mammalia > Artiodactyla > Bovidae > Bubalus > Bubalus bubalis. Next base: position 51,444,382 of record NC_059165.1, on the reverse strand, counting down.
GAAATATCAATAACCTCAGATATGCAGATGACACCACCCTTATGGCAGAAAGTGAAGAGGAACTCAAAAGCCTCTTGATGAAAGTCAAAGTGGAGAGTGAAAAAGTTGGCTTAAAGCTCAACATTCAGAAAACGAAGACCATGGCATCCAGTCCCATCACTTCATGGGAAATAGATGGGGAAACAGTGTCAGACTTTATTTTTCTGGGCTCCAAAATCACTGCAGATGGTGACTGCAGCCATGAAATTAAAAGACGCTTACTCCTTGGAAGGAAAGTTATGACCAACCTAGATAGCATATTCAAAGGCAGAGACATTACTTTGCCAACAAAGATTCGTCTAGTCAAGGCTATGATTTTTCCTGTGGTCATGTATGGATGTGAGAGTTGGACTGTGAAGAAGGCTGAGCACCAAAGAATTGATGCTTTTGAACTGTGGTGTTGGAGAAGACTCTTGAGAGTCCCTTGGACTGCAAGGAGATCCAACCAGTCCATTCTGAAGGAGATCAGCCCTGGGATTTCTTTGGAAGGAATGATGCTAAAGCTGAAACTTCAGTACTTTGGCCATCTCATGCGAAGATTTGACTCATTGGAAAAGACTCTGATGCTGGGAGGGATTGGGGGCAGGAGGAGAAGGGGACGACAGAGGATGAGATGGCTAGATGGCATCACTGACTCAATGGACGTGAGTCAGTGATCTCCAGGAGTTGGTGATGGACAGGGAGGCCTGGCATGCTGCGATCATGGGGTCAAAAAGAGTCGGACACGAATAAGCGACTGATCTGATCTAATCTAATGCTAGTAACTACATAGGTGTATGTTCACATGTGACTCTCTTTATAGATGACCAGGTCATGACTGGTGGCCCCAGTAACCTGACCTTAAGAATTGTGTTTGAAAGTCAATATGTACAAAAATATAATGAGTTAACTCATTTTCAGTTAATAAACATGTAGATTGTTTTATTTAGTATCTTATTGTTGACTATTTACACTATGACAAATCAGTTCCTGTTGTTGGTTTTCCCAAGTAATGAAAGGCTAAAACTGAATTAAAGTAAAAAGCTAAACCACAAAATAACAGAAAAAATAAAACATGGCTAAGGAATTTATAATATTTGTTATAAATGTTTTGTCATAATCATTTATAACAAAATAATTTTTCAACCTGAACTGTTGTTTTGATCCAGTTGCTTTGAGTTAAATGATTTCAAACCAGTTCTGTGCCTCTGTGACAAGCTGCTTCTATTGAGGCTTAATTGAGTTTGCCTAATGGCACCCCACTCCAGTACTCTTGCCTGGAAAATCCCATGGACAGAGGAGCTTCGTGGGCTGTAGTCCAAGGGGTCACTACTAGTTGGACATGACTGAGTGACTTCACTTTCACTTTTCACTTTCATGCATTGGAGAAGGAAATGGCAACCCACTCCAGTGTTCTTGCCTGGAGAATCCCAGGGATGGGGGAGTCTGGTGGGCTGCTGTCTATGGGATAGCACAGAGTTGGACACAACTGAAGCGACTTAGCAGCAGCAGCAACTCACTGCATGTCTCAGTCTGGGTCTCCTTCTGGTTATTAGTTTGTGGCTATAAAGCTGACAGAATTATCCTTTCTAACAATCTTATTTGTTTCCTACCATGTCTACAAGCAATCTCACAGTTTCCTGAGAGGTGGGGCAAGTGAATGGGTTCTTCATGTTCCACAGTTATTCTGCCTGTACCAGTGAAGACACGATGCACTTGACTTCCTTAAGCCAATGACCTGGACCTCTTTGTTCTTTGGAAACTTTGTAGAAGAATGGATCAGTCTTGCCCCCATACTTGGGGCTCTGGATTATCTCTGGTTCAGGAAAGCCAGACATTCAATCATAAATGTAAATGTCAAATCAGTTCAGTTCAGTCACTCAGTCGTGTCTGACTCTTTATGACCCCATGAACTGCAGCACGCCAGGCCTCCCTGTCCATCACCAACTGCCAGCATCTACCCAAACCCATGTCCATTGAGTTGGAGATGCCATCCAACCATCTCATCCTCTGTCATCCTCTTCCCCTCCTGCCCTCAATCCCTCCCAGCATCAGGGTCTTTTAAAATGAGTCAGCTCTTGCATCAGGTGGCCAAAGTATTGCAGTTTCAGCTTTAGCATCAGTCCTTCCAATGAACACCCAGGACTGATCTACTTTAGGATGGACTGGTTAGATCTCCTTGCAGTCCAAGGCACTCTCAAGAGTCTTTTCCAACACCACAGTTCAAAAGCATCAATTCTTCGGCGCTCAGCTTTCTTTATAGTCCAACTCTCACATCCATACATGACCAGTGGAAAAACCACAGCCTTGCCTAGACGAACCTTTGTGGACAAAGTAATGTCTCTGCTTTTTAATATGCTGTCTAGGTTGGTCATAACTTTCCTTCCAAGGAGTAAGCGTCTTTTAATTTCATGGCTGCAATCACCATCTGCAGTGATTTTGGAGCCCCCCAAAATAAACTTTGTCACTGTTTCCATTGTTACCACATCTATTTGCCATGAAGTGATGGGACCAGATACCATGATCTTAGTTTTCTGAATGTTGAGCTTTAAACCAACTTTTTCACTCTCCTGTTTCATGTTCATCAAGAAGCTCATTAGTTCTTCTTCACTTTCTGCCATAAAGGTGGTGTCATCTGCATATCTGAGGTTATTGATATTTCTCCTGGCAATCTTGATTCCAGCTTGTGCTTCCTCCAGCCCAGCATTTCTCATGATGTAGTCTGCATATAAGTTAAGTAAGCAGGGTGACAATATAGAGCCTTGACATACTGCTTTTCCTATTTTAAATTTATTTAAAAATTTTTAAATTTCCAAGTTTAGGTCTTGGCAAAGACATGATTTTATTTAGTTTTACTCGCTTCTCTGTACTTGTCAACATTTGCATCACTGAGGTCTTTATCATCCTCATCATCACTGTCTTCATTATAAAACTCCAACAAGCAACTCAGGAGAGCACAAGGAAACTTTAAACAGAAGACTGTGTGTTTACCCCAACGTGAACTTTTACCAGGTGTGTAGCTGTGGGTAGGTACTCCAGGTGTGCAGTATCTTTTCCTTTACTGTTTAACATGTATATTGTGAGAATCAGATGAGATATGCATGTGAACATGTTTTGTAAATTATAAAGTCTTATAGAAGTGAAAATGGATGATTATAATGTATATCCCCATTCTTCTCCATCACTTACAAAGGCATAAAGATATATACTACATTCTTTTGGAATACGCTTGCCATGTTAAATACTCATGACCAGTAAATGCTCATGTATTTTTCTTGGTTTGAGAAATGGTAACATTTCTGTTCATTAGAAATTGATACTAGGAAGAGAAAAGGAGAATGTGTAGTTTAAACATGTAAGATTACACACATTTACTTATATAGTTTGCCCCATTTGAACATGGCCTCACTTAACACAACAGCATGAGCAAAACTGCAATAAAAATGATATTTGCATAATCTCAAGGAATATCACTACAAAATATTTATTAATTTTTAAAGTAAAAAGATTAACTTAAAATTGGATAACCTGGAAGTTATTACCAGCTTACTCAAGTGATTAAAGTTAGCATTGTTAGTGATGAGGCAAATCCACATCATGTATGTGCACATCAGGGGTGGGTCCCAGTGTCCAGCACCTGGGAAGGAGTACTCAGAGGTCCCTTTCCAGGCAGGAGCACTCAAGTTCCACCCAACTAATACCACATTTTGGAGCCAGATCTAGGGTGAAGAGATCCTGGGGGATCTCTAAACAAAGGCATGCCAGGTCCCAAGAAAAAGCAAAACCATCTTCATTCCTGGAGCTACAATGCCGAGCAGTAGTCTGGGACAAACACAATGGAGAAAGGGACGCAAACTTTGGTTGCGTCTGGACAGAACCACAAATGCAGTCCATAAGTTCACTTTGACCACGTGGGCCTCACTTGCTTCAGTGTTCACCTCCTTGGCGACAGAGCACACAAAGGCAACAGATCCTTAGTGAACCTGACCCTCAGGGCTTCTACTCTAAAAACTGGGGAGGAGATATCACCATCAACAGGGCTGTGACAGCCATGGAGCAAAGAGGAGACCCCTTCTGGTTACTGTACCATCACACCTTTTATAAAGGAGATAAAAACCAGCACATGCTGAGGAAAGAAGTGGGTGGCATCCATACCAAAACAGCCCTGGCACTGAAAACACTGGACTCACACAGTCTACACAGGGATAGTCCCACATTAAAACATCCCTTGAAGACCACAGTAGATAACTGTTTCCCATAAACTCAAGGAGGCAACAAAAGTTAAGTAACATGAAAAAGTAGAGAAACTATTTCCAATTAATAGAGAAATCCCTTGAAAGAACAAATGGTTAAACAGACCTCTCAAGTCTACCAGACCCCAAGTTCAAAAAGGAGGTAGTAAAAATTATGAAAAAATAAGAAAGATTATCAACAACAATGCAGATCAGTGTAACAAGGAACTAGAAACTGTAAAGGAACCAATCAAAATTACACAACTCAATTGCAAAGATAAAAACCAAAATAAAAGGAATGAATATCAGACTAACACAGAAGAGTAAATAAGTGATCTGGAAGACAGAATAATGGAAATACTTCATCAGAGCACCAGACAGAAAAACAAATAAAAAGAAAATGAAAGCAACATATGAGATGTATGGGATAATATAAAGGTATGTGAACCTATGCAAAATTGAGATTCCAGAAGAAGGAGAAGAGGGTATCAAAAATATATTTGGAGAAATTATGGTTGAAAACTTTCCAAACCTCAAATAAAACAGATACCCAGGTACAAGAATCAGAGGGTCCCAAACAAGATGAACAGACCCACACCAAAACATAATAATTGAAGTGGGAAAACTTAGATAATTCTAAAGGCACCAAGAGGAAAACAAAGAGTAAGTTACAAGGGAAGCTTCATAAGGTTATCAGCTGATTTCTCTGCAGAAAATGTGTAGGCCAGAAGGGAGAGGTATGACCAATTGAAGTGCTGAAAGGGAATAATCTGTAACCTAGAATACTCTATTCAGTAAAATTAACATTTATAACAAAAGAGAGATAAAAAATTTCTTAGAGAAGCAAAAACTAAAAGAATACAACAGTACTAAACCTAACGTAACAGCAAGTATTTAAAGGTCTTCTCTAAATGGAGAAGAAACAAAAAATTATAGGAAAGGAAAAAATACAACAGGAGAGGCAAATATATGAAAGGATTGAAGATTATTTACATAAGCCAGTATGTAGATTAGGAAACCATCAAAAAATTTTATAAAAGCAATTTTAAATTATAAAACTATAATCAACAGCAAAAGGATAAACAAGAACATGTAAAATAGAACATAAATATCATAATGTGAAGATGGGAGAAAAAAATGCAGATCTTTTAGAATGTGTCTGAACCTATATGACTATCAAGCTAAAACAAGCAGATATAGTTATGAGTTAACATACTTGAAAACCAGGGTGCTGTTAGCCGCTCAGTCTGACTCTTTGTGACCTCATGGAATGTAGCCCTAGGCTACTCTATACACAGGATTTCTCAGGCAAGAATACTGGAGTGGGTTGCCAGAAGTTAAGTAAACAGGGTGACAATATACAGCCTTGATGTACTCTTTTCCTGATTTGGAACCAGTGCATTATTCCACGTCCAGTTCTAACTGTTGTTTCTTGACCTGCATACAGATTTCTCAGGAGGCAGGTAAGGTGGTCTGGTATTCCCATCTCTTTAAATTTTTCAGCGTTTGTTGTGATCCATACAGTCAAAGGCCTTGGTGTAGTCAATAAAGCAGAAGTAGATGCTGAAACTCCAATACTTTGGCCACCTCGTGCGAAGAGCTGACTCATTGGAAAAGACTCTTTTGCTGGGAGGGATTGGGGGCAGGAGGAGAAGGGGACGACAGAAGATGAGATGGTTGGATGGCATCACCGACTCAATGGACATGAGTTTGTGTGAACTCTGGGAGTTGGTGATGGACAGGGAGGCCTAGTGTGCTGCAATTCATGGGGTCACAAAGAGTCGGACACACCTGAGGGACTGAACTGAGATGTTTTTCTGGAACTCTCTTGTTTTTTCGATGATCCAATAGATGCTGGCAATTTGATCTCTGGTTCCTCTGCCTTTTCTAAATCCAGATTGAACATCTGGAAATTCTCAGTTCATATACTGTTGAAGCCTCACTAGGAGAATTTTGGGCATTACTTTGCTAGCGTGAGAGGTGAGTGCAATTGTGCAGTAGTTTGAGCACTCTTTGGCATTGCCTTTCTGAAAGGCAACTGAAAACTGACCTTTTCCAGTCCTGTGGCCACTGACAAGTTTTCCAAATTTGCTGGCATATTGAGTGCAGCACTTTCAGGGCATCATCTTTTAGGATTTGAAATAGTCAGCTGGAATTCCATTGCCTCCACTAGCTTTGTTCATAGTGATGCTTCCTAAGGCCCATTTGACTTTGGGACTCCAGGATGTCTGGCTCTAGGTGAGTGATCATACCATTGTGGTCATCTGGGTCATGAAGATCTTTTTTGTATAGTTTTTCTGTGTATTGTGCCACCTCTTCTTAATATCTTCTGCTTCTCTTAGGTTCATACCATTTCTGTCCTTTATTGTGCCCATCTTGGCATGAAATGTTCCCTTGGTATCTTTAATTTTCTTCAAGAGATCTCTAGTGTTTCCCATTCTATTGTTTTCCTCTCTCTCTTTGCATTGATCACTGAGGAAGGCTTTCTTTTCTCTCCTTGCTATTCTTTGGGACTCTGCATTCAAATGGGTATATCTTTGCTTTTCTCCTTTGCCTTTCATATCTCTTCTTTTCTCAGCTATTTGTAAGGCCTCCTCAGACAACCATTTTGTCTTTTGGCATTTCTTTTTCTTGGGGATGGTCTTGATCACTGCCTCCTGTACAATGTCAGGAATCTCTGTCCATAGATCTTCAGGCACTCTATCAGATCTAATCCCTTGAATCTGTTTGTCACTTCCACTGTATAACTGTGAGGGATTCCCTGGTAGCTCAGAGGTTAAAGCGTCTGCCTGGAATGTGGGAGACCCGGGTTCGATTCCTGGGTCGGGAAGATCCCCTGGAGAAGGAAATGGCAACCCACTCCAGTACTCTTGCCTGGAGAATCCCATGGAGGGAGTGTGTGTGTGCTACAGTCCCTGGTGTGCTACAGTCCATGGGGTCGCCAAGAGTAGGACACGACTGAGCGATTTCACTCTAATAGTCTAGTGGTTTTCCTTTCTTTCTTCAATTTAAGTCTGAATTTTGCAATAAGGAGTTCATGATCTGAGCCACAGCTGTTTTTGCTGAGGGCTTCTCCATCTTGGAAGCTTTTCTTTCAGTGCTTATACTTTTGCCTTTTCATACTGTTCATGGTATTCTCAAGGCAAAAATACTAAAGTGGTTTGCCAATCTCTTCTCCAGCGGACCCCATTTTGTCAGAACTCTCCACTTTGACCCATCATCTTGGGTGGCCCCACATAGCATGGATCATAGTTTCACTGAATTAGACAAGGCTGTGGTCCATGTGATCAGTTTGGTTGTTTTTCTGTGACTGTGGTTTCCATTCTGTCTGCCCTCTGATGAATAAGGATAAGAGGCTTATGGAAGCTTTCTGATGGGAGAGACTGTGGGAGAAACTGGGTGCTCCGTAAAACTTTAATCCAATTTTCTATTGATGGGCTGTGTTCCCTCCCTGTTGTTTGGCCTGAAGCCAAACTGTCGACCCATACCTCTACTGGAGACTCCTGGACACTCACAGGCAAGTCTGGCTCAGTCTCCCACTGTCCTCCAAAGACAAATTCCTTGCAGGTTCTCAGTCCCTTTGCCAGATCCCCAGGTTGGGAGATCTGTTGTGGGTCCTAGAACTTTCTTAACAGTCCAAGAATTTCTTTGGTATAATTGTTCTGCAGTTTGTGGGTTGTCTGCTCTGTGGCCTATGGTGGGGCTAATGGCGACCTCCTCCAAGACAGCTTATGCCACACACTTGGTGACCCAGGTCTGCTGCACACAGAGTCCCATCCCTGCGACAGGCCACTGCTGACCTGTGCTGCCACAGGAGACACTCAAACACTCAAAGGCAGGTCTGGCTCAGTCTCTCTGGGGTCTCTAGGTCCTGGTGCACATGTTTTGTTTGAGCCTTCTGAACACTCTGATGGGTATGGGGTTTGATTCTAAATGTGATTTCACCCCTCCTATCATCTTGTTGGGGCTTCTCCTTTGCCTTTGGACACGGGGTATCTTTTTTTGGTGGGATCCAACATTCTCCCATTGATGGCTGTTCAGCAGCAAGTTGCAATTTTGGAGTTCTCACAGGAGAAGATGAGCGCACGATCCTTCTACTCTGCCATCTTGTTGGTGCTATGAGGGAAGCTCTATCTTTGTAGTCCCTGGCAATCATTAACCTGACTTTTCTCTATAGATTCACTATTCTTGACATTATATTAAAATAGAATCATAAAGTATGTGACCTTTTGTCTATAAGATTATTCCATGCTATAGCATGTATCAGGACCTTATCCTTTGTACTGAATAATATTATATTCTACAGATGTAGTGCATTTAATCATCCATCAGTTGATGACTAGTTGGATTATTTCCAATTTGGGGCCTTTATGTATAAAGCTGCTATGAACATTAATGTCTTTAGTGGATATATGTTTTTTAATTCTCTTGGGTAAATACCTAGGAATGGAACTGTTAAGTCATATGGTAACTCTACATTTAACTTTTTGAGGAATTACCAAAATATTTCACAAAGCAGCTACAACATTTTATAATATATTCCCACCAGCAACTCCCACCTTTCTTTCCCAAAGAAAGGTAATGCCAAAGAATGCTCAAACTACCACACAATTGCACTCATCTCACACGCTAGTAAAGTAATGCTCAAAATTCTCCAAACCAGGCTTCAGCAATATGTGAACTGTGAACTTCCTAATGTTCAAGCTGGTTTTAGAAAAGGCAGAAGAACCAGAGATCAAATTGCCAGCATCCGCTGGATCATGGAAAAAGCAAGAGAGTTCCAGAAAAACATCTATTTCTGCTTTATTGACTATGCCAAAGCCTTTGACTGTGTGGATCACAATACACTGTGGAAAATTCTGAAAGAGATGGGAATGCCAGACCACCTGATCTGCCTCTTGAGAAATTTGTATGCAGGTCAGGAAGCAACAGTTAGAACTGGACATGGAACAACGGGCTGGTTCCAAATAGGAAAAGGAGTTCATCAAGGCTGTATATTGTCACCCTGTTTATTTAACTTATATGCAGAGTACATCATGAGAAACACTGGACTGGAAGAAACACAAGCTGGAATCAAGATTGCCGGGAGAAATATCAATAACCTCAGATATGCAGATGACACCACCCTTATGGCAGAAAGTGAAGAGGAACTCAAAAGCCTCTTGATGAAAGTCAAAGTGGAGAGTGAAAAAGTTGGCTTAAAGCTCAACATTCAGAAAATGAAGATCATGGCATCTGGTCCCACCACTTCATGGGAAATAGATGGGGAAACAGTGGAAACAGTGTCAGACTTTATTTTTCTGGGCTCCAAAATCACTGCAGATGGTGATTGCAGCCATGAAATTAAAAGACGCTTACTCCTTGGAAGGAAAGTTATGACCAACCTAGATAGCATATTCAAAAGCAGAGACATTACTTTGCCAACAAAGGTTCGTCTAGTCAAGGCTATGGTTTTTCCAGTGGTCATGTATGGATGTGAGAGTTGGACTGTGAAGAAGGCTGAGCGCCAAAGAATTGATGCTTTTGAACTGTGGTGTTGGAGAAGACTCTTGAGAGTCCCTTGGACTGCAAGGAGATCCAACCAGTCCATTCTGAAGGAGATCAGCCCTGGGATTTCTTTGGAAGGAATGATGCTAAAGCTGAAACTCCAGTACTTTGGCCACCTCATTCGAAGAGTTGACTCATTGGAAAAGACTCTGATGCTGGGAGGGATTGGGGGCAGGAGGAGAAGGGGACGACAGAGGATGAGATGGCTGGATGGCATCACTGACTTGATGGACACGAGTCTGAGTGAACTCCGGGAGTTGGTGATGGACAGGGAGGCCTAGCGTGCTGCGATTCATGGGGTCAAAAAGAGTCGGACACGACTGAGCGACTGATCTGATCTGATCTGACCAGCAATGTATGAGAGTTCCAACATCTTCACATCCATACCAACAACTTGTCTGTCTGTTTTCTTAATTTTAGTCATCTTAATGGATAGGAAATGGTATCTCTTTTTGGTTTTGATTTGTCTTTACCTAATAAATAATGACAATGAGCATATTTCCACGTTTTGTTTTGGAAAATATCTATTCAAACCCTCTGCTTTGTTTTTAAATAAATTATTCGGTCATTGTAAGCTGCAAATGTAATTTTTTAAAATATACTCTAGATACTATTTCCTTATCAGATATATAATTTGCAACTATTTTCTCCCATTCTGTGGTCTCTCCTTTTAAATGCAAAAGTCTTTAATTTTGATGATATCCAAATTATCTATTTCCTCTTTTGTTTCTTGTAATTTAGTGTCATATCTAAAAAACCATCACCTAATCAAAGGTCACAAAGATGAACACCTATATTTTCTTCTAAGAATTCTATAGTTTTAGCTCTCACATTTATGTATTTCAAGTTAATTTACGTTATTAGTTTTAACATAAAATGAGGTGGGGGTCCAATCTCATTTGTTTTGTATGTGAATATCCAGTTGTCCAAAAGTTTTTAAAAGATTATTTTCTTCACTGAATTGTTTTGTCATTCTAGTCCAAAAATCAATTAAGCATACATATTAGAAGTTATTTTTGAATTCCCAATTCTATTAAACACTGTTTTGATTACTATAAGCTTGCAGTAAAATTTTAAAATGTTTAGTGTGAACCCTCCACCTTTTTTCTTTTTGAAGACTCTTTTAGCTAACTTGTATTTCCCATAAGAATTTTAGGATTAGCTCATCCATTTTCCAAAAAGGGCAGCTTGAGAGACAGCACTGCCATCTTAACAATATTAAAACTTGTTGGATTGGATCATCCAATCTTTGTTGATTGGATCATCAACAAAGGCACTGTTGGCACAGATGGTAAAATTTAAATTAGAGTCTTGAGGTGAAGAGCACACAATAAATTACTTGTTCTATTCTTGCAACAATTATTTCAAAATAAAAAGTTAAAATTTAAAAATGTGTGCTTCCTAACTGCTATGAAAAGCAGGTACTAGTAATCTGATAAAATTGTTCTTACAAGAATTAAAAGTCAAAGCACAGTAGTGACTTCAAAACGTTAACTATCAAGGGAATATGGAAAGGATATGCTATCTACGCTGAGTTTTTAAGTAAATTTTCAAAAAAATCATAAGATTCTATCTCCTCCACCTCTAATATACGCTAAAAACATTTTAGAATTCCTTCAGTTCAGTTCAGTTCAGTTGCTCAGTCGTGTCCAACTCTTTGCGACCCCATGAATCGAAGCACGCCAGGCCACCCTGTCCATCACCAACTGCCAGAGTTCACTCAGACTCATGTCCATCGAGTCAGTGATGCTATCCAGCCATCTCATCCTCTGTTGTCCCCTTCTCCTCCTGCCCCCAATCCCTCCCAGCATCAGAGTCTTTTCCAATGAGTCAACTCTTCGAATGAGGTGGCCAAAGTACTGGAGTTTCAGCTTTAGCATCAGTCCTTCCAAAGAAATCCCAGGGCTGATCTCCTTCAGAATGGACTGGTTGGATCTCCTTGCAGTCCAAGGGACTCTCAAGAGTCTTCTCCAACACCACAGTTCAAAAGCATCAATTCTTTGGCGCTCAGCTTTCTTCACAGTCCAACTCTCACATCCATACATGACCACAGGAAAAATCATAGCCTTGACTAGACGAACCTTTGTTGGCAAAGTAATGTCTCTGCCTTTGAATATGCTATCTAGGTTGGTCATAACTTTTCTTCCAAGGGGTAAGTGTCTTTTAATTTCATGGCTGCAGTCACCATCTGCAGTAATTTTGAAGCCCAAAAAAACAAAGTCTGACACTGTTTCCACTGTTTCCCCATCTATTTCCCATGAAGTGATGGGACCAGATGCCATGATCTTCGTTTTCTGAATGTTGAGTTTTAAGCCAACTTTTTCACTCTCCACTTTGACTTTCATCAAGAGGCTTTTGAGTTCCTCTTCACTTTCTGCCATAAGGGTGGTGTCATCTGCATATCTGAGGGTATTGATATTTCTCCCAGCAATCTTGATTCCAGCTTGTGCTTCTTCCAGCCCAGCATTTCTCATGATGTACTCTGCATAGAAGTTAAATAAGCAGGGTAACAATATACAGCCTTGACGTACTCCTTTTCCTATTTGGAACCAGCCCGTTGTTCCATGTCCAGTTCTAACTGTTGCTTCCTGACCTGCATACAAATTTCTCAAGAGGCAGGTCAAGTGGTCTGGTATTCCCATCTGTTTCAGAATTTTCCACAGTTTATTGTGATCCACACAGTCAAAGGCTTTGGCATAGTCAATAAAGCAGAAATAGATGTTTTTCTGGAACTCTCTTGCTTTTTCGATGATCCAGCAGATGTTGGCAATTTGGTCTCTGGTTCTTCTGCCTTTTCTAAAACCAGCTTGAACATCTGGAAGTTCACGGTTCATGTATTGCTGAAGCCTGGTTTGGAGAATTTTGAGCATTACTTTACTAGTGTGTGAGATGAGTGCAATTGTGCAGAAATCTCAATTTCATAGTGACATTTTAAGTCGTTTTTCAGTGTAAATCAGAGTTGCCTAAAAGATCTTGTTTAAATAAGAAGAAAGGACTGCCATTGCTTTGAAAGAGATTTCTGAGATATTCAAGGGACTTTCCGTCCAGGATTTCCTGGTTCCCAGATTCTGCAACATTATTCTTCCCAGAGGTGAACACTTAACACATATGCGCACACTAATAAGCTCCAAACTGGTGACAACCTTCATCAGAGGCAGAGTAAGTATAAGAAACTGGATGCACATCACTCTCCTCTTTCACCCTCATTAACAGGATGTATATACGTGCTTTACAATCTCATTTGAAAATCATAATCAGCTTGTGCTATGGTGCCATGATTAACTGTATTCTGAAAGCTTGTTAAAGAAAAGTTATTTGACACTTGTTAAAATGGTAAGGAAAGCATTATTCAAGGTATAGTCTAGAATATCCCTACTGTAATAAGCCTATGGCAATGGGGAAAAGATTGGGCTTAACTCTAAATACAGCAAATGGATATTTTAGCCAAAGAGCTGGGTTAAGTACTCAGTAGATGGAAAATTACTAATAAGAGATACTAAGGGGATTCTTGTTAAAGTCAGGCCAAGGACTTATATATTAAAAGTGGGGTATGAAAAACTTGATCAAATATAAATGGTGATCAGATATCAAAAGTAGGGAGATGACCGAGAAGAATTCTATGCTAAGACATGCCTGGAAAGGCCAAAGACATGAAGTAGAGGGGAGGCCGAGAGAAGGGAGGTGTAGGGAAGTCAAGGTCCATTTGACAAGAGAACTCAGAGAAGCCTAACTCAAGATTGATAAAGAAGAGAATCTTTGTCAAGCTACAATGAAAACACTGGCAATAGTTTCTCATTATTCATGGTATACCCAAGTTGTATTATAGTCTCTAAGACAGAGTGAATCTTCATTAATAATCACTGACTAAGCAAATGAAAATAAAGAAACTAAGGCTTCTACGAGTTCAATAATTTGCACAAGGTCACACAGGGAATGGTGGAAAGTGAAAGTGAAAGTGAAAGTGAAGTCACTCAGTCGTGTCCGACTCTTTGGGACCCCATGGACTGTAGCCTACCAGGCTCCACCATCCATGGGATTTTCCAGGCAAGAATACTGGAGTGGGTTCCCATTTCCTTCTCCAGGGGATCTTCCCAACTGAGGGACTGAACCTGGGTCTCCGGCATTGTAGGCAGACACTTTACTGTCTGAGCCACCAGGGAAGTCAGGAATGGTGGAGGTGGCAATGAATTCATATAACATTATGATGCCTGCCCTCCAAACCATCTCAGCACAGTTTCCAGTTGTTTTATCCTTCTGAAGGGAAACAAATATGAATTTTAGTCTCTCAGCCCTTGGCACTACCTCCATTAGTGGTATAGACCATGTCTTCCAACTCTTATCTACCAAAACTGCAAGAATTGCTTCTGAGGTCTTCTCACAGGGGCACTTTATTCAAAAACGGCACATTCCAAAAAGTCTTCTTGTAGCCTTTATCAAAGACTTCAAGTGAAGCATGGTTTGATGAAAGCACAATTAAGCTTATTTAAATCATGATTAAATCACTGGTGGCTTATCTATTGAAAGTTATTTTATTAACAGGGCTTCCCTCACAGTTCAATTGGTAAAGAATCAGCCTGCAATCACCAAGAGACCCAGGTTCAATTCCTGGGTCAAGAAGATCCCATGGAGAAGGAAATGGCAACCTACTCCAGTATTCTTGCCTGGAGAATCCCATAGACAGAAGAATCTGGAAGTCTACAGTTCATGAGTTTGCAAGAGTTGGACATGACTTAGCAACTAAACCACCATCACTGTGTAACTACATGCCAGGGCAAGTTAACATCTCATTTTTGAACCATCAGCCTGCATTTGGGGACCAGATAATCATGGCCAGAGTTTCAGGGACAGTCTAGCTACTGCATCCACTAGCTCTGTTCTTTGCTACGATCGTTCTATACCTCTTTATTATTGGCTCTGGGGAAATCCTCCTCCTAAGGGCTCTTGATAAAGAAGCTTTCACCAGAGATCTGATGGGTAAATGAGGTGTGAGTGCTCACCAGCTGTACCCATTATATCATCTTCCCAAAATGGGATTTGGGGGGAAAATTACCCTCTTCCTAAAAGTCAGGAATTATTGCCTGTTTGTGCTGAATCAAGACTTGGATGCTGATACCATTTCTCTGTTCCCAGTCTGGGGTCTCAACTGCCAACATTTCCCCCTTCGGGTCTAGAGGAGAGAAGAGGAAAGAGGGGAACCTGAGAAAATGTTAAAACCTATAAAGCTGCCATACTGATGACTCTTCCTAGAAAAAGCAGTACATCAAAGAATATGTAGTAAACCCAGTGAAATTACTTAACTTCCTTGTGACTTCATTCCCTCATCTGTAGAACAAAGAAAATGGTAGTTACTATCTGTTATGAAGATCAAACTGTGTAACAGATGTAAAAGCACACAAACTTAAAGAGGTGAGGAAACAATGCCAACTTTATTGGGTCCTATGATCTATTAAAATGTCATATATAATCATCTGTCTTTCACAACAAAAAAAGTCCCTCTTTAGCAGATGTTTCTGCCCTCTTCCCAGGCTTGTTTCTGGAAATAGCTATTTCACAACTGAGACAGAACTCTTGACAATATATAAGGCAGAACCCATCTGGGCTGTGCAGACACCAGAAAGTCACTTCTTTTTCCTCCACTGGACTGCCCTTGGCCACCTCAGCAGCATGAGAACAACAGCCTTTGTCCCGCTCTCAGCCCTGGTGCTTGCAACCATCCTCAGTGAGTACCTCCCTCATAACCCTGCCCCTGCCCTGATATTGAGAGTTCATGTTATCTTCTCTCCATATAATTCTGAGATATATACAACACATATAATAAAGGAAAATTTTTGAAATGCACTTTTTTGTTTGTATCAATAAATGACCAAATTATAACATCAGGGTGCAAGTGGACCTAAATGGTCAACCAAGGTCAAATTGCTATCCATATAAACATTTAATATAACTTCTTTGAGAAATGTCTATCCAATGTATCCTTGGACTTAATATCACTTTTTATTGGGATCTCATTTAATCATAAAACAATTCAATCCAAGACTGGAAATCTATAGTTTGGCAGCATGAACTACTGTTCTTCTTCTTCCATTATTGAGTTGAAATCTGCCTCCCTAGAATTTTCAATTGCTAGTCCAATTTCTGCCTCTAGGCTTGTTACATAACAGCAGACACTTCCAAAATATAAAACTTATGGATTTTTTTTCCTAAGTTCAGAATATGAAGTAGGAAAGAACAGCACAAACTCATTATTAAAATAGTTTTATCATCTTTTGGGCTACACTCTAAACCCACTTTGAAAAAGAAAATGAAAAGTTTTGTGTGAAGAGCTTCAACCTTTAATATTATGCTATACAGCTTTGAAGTGAATCTTATATTTTGATGACAGTCTGAGAGCTGAAACAAATCAAAGATTAGTTTTCTAATAAGATTAATGCTTCCAGAGTTTAAATTTCTTTGTCTTTATCTTACATATGTAGACTGTGTCAAACACCATGAACAGGTCTGTATGCCCATCTTGACATGAAAGTACTACTTTTGTATAATTTTAAAGGCCAGTATCAGTAAAGAAATACTCAACACTATATATTAATTAAATTTCTACATGTTTAAAGGTTTATTTTTTAAGTTTAAAAAATTGTTTCTTTTAAAAACTGTAGGTAGACCTTTCTAACATGGAAGGGGCAGAACAGAGTGGTTAGACACCTAGCATGAGAGTGAATAGGTGCTGATTAAATTCTAGCTGTTTGATAGTGTGCCCATGGGAAACAATACTTGCCTCATATTTCACAATAGTGTGAAATTTAAAGCTGTAATATTTAAAAAGGGCTTAGCACAGTACCTGACACATAGTAAATCTCAGGAAGGACAAGTCATGACTTAAAATGTTCAAATGGGTCACATACATCTTTGTTCTCTGTCTTAAAGAATGAAGATTTTAACTTAACCTTTTTTTCATTACTCATTAAATAATGACTACTGTTGAGACAATCTAGGTGTGGTAGTAAAAACTTAAGCTAGCTACCAGGCAATTTGGGTTTTAGACTAGCTCTACTGCTTTCTAGCTGCATGACCCTTTGGCCCAGGCAGTCCCTTCCACTTCTTTGAGTCAAAAATTTAGGTTTCCCTGTTAAAGAAAATAAGACATTAAAACTGTAAATTTTGGAGTCAGGACTGAGTTCAAACCATCCTTCATGATTTTTTAGATGTGTGAGAATGAAAAGGTTCAGTTCAGTTCAGTTCAGTTCAGTCGCGCAGTCGTGTCCGACTCTTTGCAACCCCATGAATTGCAGCATGCCAGGCCTCCCTGTCCATCACCAACTCCTGGACTTCTCTCAAATTCATGTCCATCGAGTCAGTGATGCCATCCAGCCATCTCATCCTCTGTCTCCCCTTCTCCTCCTGTCCCCAATCGTCCCAGCATCAGAGTCTTTTCCAATGACTCAACTCTTCGCATCAGGTGGTCAAAGTATTGGAGTTTCAGCTTTAGCATCAGTCCTTCCAATGAACACCCAGGACTAATCTCCTTTAGAATGGACTGGTTGGATCTCCTTGCAGTCCAAGGGACTCTCAAGAGTCTTCTCCAACACCATAGTTCAAAAGCATCAATTCTTTGGCACTCAGCTGGTTGTTGATAGTTCTTCACAGTCCAACTCTCTCATATATGACTACTGGAAAAACCATAGCCTTGACTAGACGCACCTTTGTTGGCAAAGTAATGTCTCTGCTTTTTAATGTATCTAGGTTGGTCATAACTTTCCTTCCAAGGAGTTTTTTAATTCCTTGGCTGAAATCACCATCTACAGTGAGTTTGCAGCCCCAAAAATAAAGTCTGACACTGTTTCCACTGTTTCCCCATCTATTTCCCATGAAGTGATGGGACCAGATGCCATGATCTTCATTTTCTGAATGTTGAGCTTTAAGCCAACTTTTTCACTCTCCTCTTTCACTTTCATTAAGAGGCTTTTGAGTTTCTCTTCACTTTCTGCCGTAAGGGTGGTGTCATCTGCATATCTGAGGTTATTGATATTTCTCCCGGCAATCTTGATTCCAGCTTGTGTTTCTTCCAGCCCAGCAATTCTCATGATGTACTCTGCATAGAAGTTAAATGAGCAGAGTGACAATATACAGCCTTGACGTACTCCTTTTTCTATTTGGAACCAGTCTGTTGTTCCATGTCCAGTTCTAACTGTTGTTTCCTGACCTGCATATAGGTTTCTCAAGAGGCAGATCAGGTGTTCTGGTATTCCCATCTCTTTCAGAATTTTCCACAGTTTATTGCGATCCATAAAGTTAAAGGCCTTGGCATAGTCAATAAAGCAGAAATAGATGTTTTTCTGGAACTCTCTTGCTTTTTCAATGATCCAGCGGATGTTGGCAATTTGATCTCTGGTTCCTCTGCCTTTTCTAAAACCAGCTTGAACATCTGGAAGTTCACGGTTCACGTACTGCTGAAGCCTGGCTTGGAGAATTTTGAGCATTACTTTACTAGTGTGTGAGATGAGTGCAATTGTGTGGTAGTTTGAGCATTCCTTGGCATTGCCTTTCTTTGGGATTGGAATGAAAACTGACCTTTTCCAGTCCTGTGGTCACTGCTGAGTTTTTCAAATTTGCTGGCATGTTGAGTGCAGCCCTTTCACAGCATCATCTTTCATCAGGATTTGACATAGCTCAACTGGAATTCTATCACCTCCACTAGCTTTGTTTGTAGTGATGCTTTCTAAGGCCCACTTGACTTCACATTCCAGGATGTCTGGCTCTAGGTGAGTGATCACACCATCGTGATTATCTGGGTTGTGAAGATCTTTTTTGTATAGTTCTTCTGCGTATTCTTGCCACCTCTTCTTAATATCTTCTGCTTCTCTTAGGTCCATACCATTTCTGTCTTTTATTGAGCCCATCTTTGCATGAAATGTTCCCTTGGTATCTCTAATTTTCTTGAAGAGATCTCTAGTCTTTCCCATTCTGCTGTTTTCCTCTATTTCTTCACATTGATCGCTGAGGAAGGCTTTCTTATCTCTCCTTGCTATTCTTTGGAACTCTGCATTCAGATGCTTATATCTTTCCTTTTCTCCTTTGCTTTTTGCTTCTCTTCTTTTCACAGCTATTTGTAAGGCCTCCCCAGACAGCCATTTTGCTTTTTTGTGTTTCTTTTCCATGGGGATGGTCTTGATCCCTGTCTCCTGTACAATGTCATGAACCTCAGTCCATAGTTCATCAGGCACTAAAGGTTAATTAATATTAAACCTTAGGAGTTTCCTGCTTACACTACATATTATATAAATTCTGGCACTGTGGTTTGAACAGGCAAGAAGTGAAATCATGCTGGCATATACTTGACATCAGTTCAGTTCAGTTCAGTCGCTCAGTCGTGTCCAACTCTTTGTAACCCATGGACTGCAGCATGCCAGGCCTCACTGTCCATCACCAACTCTCAGAGCTTATGCAAATTCATGTCCATTGAGTTAGTGATGCCATCCAACCATCTCATCCTCTGTTATCGTCTTCTCCTCCTGCCTTCAATCTTTCCCAGCATCAGGGTCTTTTCAAATGAGTCAGTTCTTCACAACAGGTAGCCAAAGTATTAGAGTTTCAGCTTCAGTATCAGTTCTTCCAATGAATATTCAGGACTGATTTCCTTTAGGATAGACTGGTTGGATCACCTTGCAGTCCAAGGGACTCTCAAGAGTCTTCTCCAACACCACAGTTCAAAAGCATCAATTTTTTGGCACTCAGCTTTCTTTATAGTCCAACTCTCACATCCATACATGACTACTGGAAAAACCATAGTTTTGACTAGATGAACCTTTGTCGGCAAAGTAATCTCTGTCCTTTTTAATATGCTGTCTAGATTGGTCATAGCTTTTCTTCCAAGGAGCAAGTGTCTTTTAATTTCATGGCTGCAGTCATCATCTGCAGTGATTTTGGAGCTCAGAAAAATAAAGTCTATCACTGTTTCCACTGTTTCCCCATCTATTTGCCATGAAGTGCTGGGATTGAATGCCATGATCTTAGTTTTCTGAATGTTGAGCTTTAAGCTAACTTTTTCACTCTCCACTTTCACTTTCATCAAGAGGCTCTTTAGTTCTTCACTTTCTGTCATAAGGTGGTGTCATCTGCATATCTGAGGGTACTGATATTTCTCCCAGCAATCTTGATTCCAGCTCGTGCTTCATCCAGCCCAGCATTTCTCATGATATACTCTGCATAGAAGTTAAATAAGCAGGGTGACAATATACAGCCTTGATTCACTCCTTTCCCAATTTGGAACCAGTCTGTTGTTTCATGTACAGTTTTAACTGTTGCTTCCTGACCTGCGTAGATTTCTCAGGAGGCAGGTCAGGTGGTCAGGTATTCCCATCGCTTGAAGAATTTTCTCGAGTTTCTTGTGGTCCACACAGTCAAAGGCTTTGGCATAGTCAGTAAAGCAGAAGTAGATTTTTTTTGGAACTCTCTTGCTTTTTCAATGATCCAGCAGATGTTGGCAATTTGATCTCTGGTTCCTCTACCTTTTCTAAAACCATCTGGAACATCTGGAAGTTCACAGCTCACGTACTGCTGAAGCCTGGCTTGGAGAATTTTGAGCATTTACACTAGTAAAGCATTGCTTTACTAGTGTGTGAGATGAGTACAATTGTGTGGTAGTTTGAGCATTCTTTGGCATTGCCTTTCTTTGGGATTGGAATGAAAACTGACCTTTTCCAGTCCTGTGGCCACTGATGAGTTTTCCAAATTTGCTGGCATATTGTGTGCAGCTCTTTCACAGCATCATCTTCAGGATTTGAAATAGCTCAACTGGAATTCCATCACCTCCACTAGCTTTGTTCATAGTGATGCTTCCTAAGGCCCATTTGACTTTGCATTCCAGGATGTCTGGCTCTAGGTGAGTGATCATACCATCATGATTATCTGGGTCATGAAGATCTTTTTTGTATAGTTCTTCTGTGTATTCTTGTCACCTCTTCTTAATATCTTCTGCTTCTCTTAGGTCCATACCATTTCTGTCCTTTATCAAGCCCATCTTTGCATGAAATGTTCCCTTGGTATCTCTGATTTTCTTGAAGAGATCTCTAGTCTTTCCCATTCTGTTGTTTTCCTCTATTTCTTTGCACTGTTCGCTGAGGAAGGCTTTCTTACCTCTCCTTGCTATTCTTTGGAACTCTGCATTCAAATGGCTATATCTTTCCTTTTCTCCTTTGCCTTTCATGTCTCTTCTTTCCTCAGCTATTTGTCCTCAGACAATCATTTGCCTTTTTGCATTTCTTTTTCTTGGGGATGGTCTTGATCCCTGCCTCCTGTACAATGTCATGAACCTCTGTCAATAGTTCTTCAGGCACTGTTTATCAGATTTAATCCCTTAAATCTATTTGTCATTTCCACCGTATAAGTGCGAGGGATTTGATTCAGGTCATACCTGAATGTTCTAGTGGTTTTCTCTACTTTCTTCAATTTAAGTCTGAATTTGGCAATAAGGAGTTCAGGATCTGAGCCACAGTCAGCTCCCGCTCTTGTTTTTGCTGACTGTATAGAACTTCTCCATCTTTGGCTGCAAAGAATATAATCAATCTGATTTCGGTATTGACAATCTAGTGATGTACATGTGTAGAGTCATCTCTTGTGTTGTTGGAAGACGGTGTTGGCTATGACCAGTGTGTTCTCTTGGCAAAACTGTTAGCCTTTCCCTGCTTAATTTTGTACTCCAAGGCCAAATTTTCCTGTTACTCCAGGTATATCTTGACTTCTTACTTTTGCATTCCAGTCCCTTGTAATGAAAAGGAAATTTGTTTTTGTCCTGGGACAAACCACAGGCAACCATACCTGACATGGGGCACTGCAGTTCCATTTTCCACCAAGCTGTACTAGCCTCTGAAGTCCTCTCCCATCATGTCATGCTTAGTAATCTTTGTATTGGCAGCTCTCAGCTCAGCTCTAAAATTTAGAAGGTTCATAAAGTATAGTTCATAAAATATAGAAGGTTCATAAACTGAAGGATTGGATGAATTAATGAAACATATCTGAAGGGGAACATGAATTTAAGCATATTTTGAGTTATCCAAGTGGAGATACTCAAACATTAGAAAAATATCATGTCTGCAAGTGAACTTATTTTTGAAACCAAATCAGAGTCACAGACATAGAGAACAGACAGGTTTCCAGGGGTGGGGGGCAGATTACTAGATGCAAACTAATATATATAGAATGAGTATACAATAAGGTCTTACTGTACACTACAGGGAACTATATTCAATGTCTATATAACTTAAAGTTTGCTGTATACCAGAAACTAACACAACATTTCAAATTGTAAATCAGCTATACTTCAATAAAAATAAATTTAAAAAAAAGAAAAATATGATGTCTGAAACTCTGGAACAGAAGGAGCTGGAAATATAGAGTCTTTCGTAAAGAACTGGAGTTAGTGTAGAATTGGAAGTAAAGCCACAGAACAAAATTAAGAGCTATCATGAATTCACTACCATGCCATGTACTGCTAAGTATTTCATACATATCTTCTCAGTTATGTATGTTTTACTTTAATATTACAATACAGTTATTATTGCCTTCATTTTGCAGATAAATAAATTAAGGCTTAGAGAGGAAAAATAATTGTCCCAGGGTTATATAGTCAGGATTTGAATTCCAACATGTTTGACTTTAATGTCCACACTCCACAATTTGCTCAAAGATGAAAAACCTAGAAAATTCTTTCTTGGTAATTGCCTACTTGCTCCTGCAGGCAACTTATCACCTTGGCTTTGGCTCCAGAAACTGAGATTAGTGGATCTCAACTACAATGTTAAAATACATCCGTTTGCCTATGTGCTAGTGAAGTGTATATCAAGTACCTTGTTACCAATAATTAATGGCAAATGTTGCCATGATACAGTAGTTCTTATAACTATAGTAGTTATCATAATATATCTCATACTTACATTCAGGCAGAACTTTTGAAGTGAAAGAAAGAAGTAGCAAACTGTACTACCTGAGATATGTAGAAAACTGATCCCACGGGCATGGCTGTACTTGTGAATATGCTATATGTGTTAAGAACGGATGCATCAACCAGTATGGTGGAAAATATTCTATTTTAAAATAAATAATGATTCAGTTACCAGTTATTATAAAGAAGTTTATCATGAGTGATTATATATATGATATAAATTTTTTTTTTACTTACTGTATCTTGGGGTTAGATGAGAATAGACAATTGGAATAAGACACAAATGCACTGAGAGCTTTCTGAACTTGCTTGGAAAATCCTAAATCCTGAGAATAAAAATTTTGCTTAAGGAATTCAAGGCTTTTTATATGTATTTCCAGACTGACTGTAGTAAATATAAAATGTTACCATCAGAAGAAAGATTTTGTTATGAAATATATGCACCAATTTGTGGATCTGATGACAAAACTTATGACAATGATTGCTACTTTTGTTATGAAGTTGAGTAAGTATTGAAATCGTTTCCTACATTTACGGGTTAATAATTACGTGTTAAGACAAATGTACTTGAAACAGAAGGAGTTGTTTATGGTATAGAATATGTGAATCATCTCATGCTGACTCTGATGAATAGAATTCTCATAATTTACAGGATTTGGGCGTCACTGGTATTACTGTGTCACTACATATTGGCAGTAAGAGTAGAGAACCTTAGAAGGAAGGAATCTTGGAAAGAAATTTAAAGGTCCTCCAGTTCAATTTCCACCTATTAATCTATTGCTTAAACTGTTCCCATGAAAAATTCACCAGTTTGGCTCTCAGTCAATGCTTTGTTTATTTTCAGGGAAAAAGAAATATCCCTCCATCTAGGCATGCCAGTCCACAACTGCTAGGATGAGCTGTGTTTATTGTTCAGCTTCAACAACTAAGTCTGGATATGTTAGAGCTCCTTAACGAGAAAAACCTAAAGAACTTGTTCTGAGTATGATTTCTAAAAAAAAAAAAAAAGTATGCTGGAAGTATAATAAACTTAAATTTAGAAAATCACATAACCAAAAGCAGTTTAAAGATTACAAAGTAATCATCCAAAAGATACATTAGTATCAGCTCAAAATGCACGAAATGATGACTAATATACTAGAGTGTATTTAAAAACTTACAGTTCCCTTTAAGTACTTTTAAAACAAACATGAATGAAAACTAGCATCTAGTATATATGGCATATTGCTCTGATTCTGTTTTATTAAGAAAAAATTATGAACTCTTATAAAAAAGCCTTACATGTATCTTCTTTAAATAAAAAATCCATTAAAATATATTTTTAGGGACATAAACTGACTGTGATGTATTATGAGCCTCATCCTTATGTAATCAGCACCAGCTGCTAAAAAATCCCTAAACTGCTGTCACTCCTTTTAAAAGCATCAATAAATGGAGAGACTTGGCTACATTTTGAGGGGCTCACTGGTGAAATGTGGATGCTAATGAAATGCCTATGGCCTCAGCATTTCTCATTTGTTGCTATTTTTGTCTCCACAGGAAAACTAACAACAAACTTAAATTTGTACACTTTGGAAAATGTTGAATCTGTCTTATGATTACAAACACAAGAGACACATTTCTTCTCCCATACAATCTATACCATATTACCTAATCTTGTCACTGTTATGTCTTGATTTGCTTGTAAAATAAAGAAAGAGAAATAAATATATGTCTGACTTTTTGTTTAGGAGTTGGATCTTCTAGATTTGTTTCACTTTTGTGTAATCTCTATAAGACAACTTTAGGGCCACATCCTGGGGGAAAGGGGCCAATTAAGACTAGTAGTACCCACTCCAGTGTGCTTGCCTGGAGAATCCCAGGGACGGGGAAGCCTGGTGGGCTACCGTCTATGGGGTCGCACAGAGTCGGACATGACTGAAGCAACTTAGCAGCAGCAACAGCAGCAGTGATGCTGAAGCTCCAATATTTTGGCCACCTGATGCGAAGAGCTGACTCACTGGAAAAGACCCTGATGCTGGGAAAGATTGAAGGCAGGAGGAGAAGGGGATGACAGAGGATGAGATGGTTGGATGGCATCCTGAGTCAATGGACATGAGTTTGAGCAAACGCTGGGAGACGGTGAAGGACAGGGAAGTCTGGCATGCTGCAATCCATGGGATCGCAGAGTCAGACATGACTGAGAGACTGAATGGCAACAAATACTCCAATAAAAATTAAAGAATAAAATAAAAATAAAGAATGCCAGTCCACACTGCCCCCCACAACTAAGCATAACAACAATATTAAATTAAAATCAGCATGTTGTTATTTTGCTCTGTTGCTCAGTCATGTCAGACTGAACAACAACAAAGTAGGAACCAGAAAAATCAAAGGAGCTAAAGCTGGTGCCTTCTCTTGCCCAGGCCAGGAAAACATTCTCTGTGCATAACTTAGTTCTGGCCTATTCCTGAAAAATTCCTGAACACATAAAGAGGGAGACTTCAAGCACAACAATCAGGAAATACTGTTTTGCTATATGTCTCTTGTGTTTAAGACACTGAAAGCAAACCTGGGTTGAGACTGCTACTTCTTCCCAGAGAATATGTCTGTAAAACATTTCAAGTAAATACAGCCAGGAAAGTTGTGCAAGTTCCCATGAATTAGTTGATGTCTCCCATGTTTTTCTTTCTTTAAAGTCTGATCTCAGGTCTAGGACCTGAAACTTTAAATCCTACTAATACATTATGTATCCCCAAAATTATATTATTATTTATTTCAAAGATGATATTATTTGTTCCCCAAAACAGAGTGTGCCTTGCAAAACTTTTAAATCTATCTGTACATCTATTCAATGAACACATATCTATTAATGCCTATCTATTATACTTTGAGTCTGTGTTAGGCTTGGTAGCATATAATAGTGAATAGAATTGATTTGGTCTTATCCTCTTGGAGCTTACATTCTGTGGAAAAATTATTTGCCATGCTTAGTACAGTATCCTGTACAAAAGTGATATTATACAAATATGTTTAGTAACACTGAATCAAAATTAAGCAACATTTCAATTGTATTATAACAGATTCACATTATATAAGTATATAACATATGAAAATCTAACTACGTGATCTCTGCAAAGAGGGAAAAGGAGAAATCTCTGCAAAGAGGGAGAAAAAGTTAAACTCTTTTGAACTGTGGTCTGATTTCACAAATCCATCAGAAATTTAGGGACTGAGACTGTCCACCACGATGGCATGAAGTAGGAACTCAAGTAGGATACTGTTTGTTGTAGTGGTTATTTTCTTGTTTTCCTGAGTGTTTTGAAAAAAACACTCCTTAGAGAAACTCTTTAAAGAAATTGAAAATACTGACTTGAATGTCATTTATCTTTTCACCAAATACTGATTAAATATCCACATTTTGTTAGATGCTAGAAATGCATCAATAAGCAAATATAAAAATTCATTCTTTTTTTTTGAAGCTTTAAGATTACATAGGAATAATAATATTAATAAGATACCAATCAAATATGTGTGTGTTTGAGTATATGGCGAATCTTGAGACTAGTTAAGCAGAAAATGATCTCTGGTGCAGGAGTGGAGTTGGGGGTAAGGTGGGAGGCAATAGTCATGGGGCTAAGAAGCAAGAAGCATGATTACAAGCAGAGAGAACAAAGTAACTAACACCAACAATTGGTGAGTTCATATTTTTAAACCACTCTTCCTCCCAAGCCCCTTCTATAATCCACTCCCCACAATCTATTTTCCAATTACTTCCAAAGTGGTATTTCTGAAACACCGATCTCATCTTGTCATCTTCCTGCAAAAACTGTTTTGGTGAGTATCACTGCCTAATCCTCCATTAGTATTGGCCACCTCGCTCTCCATCTGTATCCCTCTCCACTCCACATTTTGATATGAACTGCTTACCACTCTTAGAACCTTGCACGAACTCTGCAATTTTCTACATGCTGCTCCCTCTTCCAGTACTTCTCTTTCTCAATTTCCAATACCAATTCCGCTCATTAAAGATTCAGCCCCAGGGCTATCTTCTCTAAAAATCTCCTCCTATGTATTCAGTCCTGCTAGATCAGCATGTTTCACATTATATTCTCGTTACCTTAATAAATATCTATCTCTTTTGTTACATTGTGAGCTCACAGCTGGCACACTGCAGGTGTTCAAATAATGCTTTATAAATTAATTTAATTAAACTAAAATTAATTGAATTTTACTTCTATCAACAAGTAAGGAAGCAAACCATGGTGTCTTATCGCAGATAACCCTGAAGTCAGATGTCACTTCCTGATTCACCTGAAATTTTTGTATCTGTTTGCATTCTATATCAACCGAAGCTCTGAATGGTTAGTCAAGTACCTACAAACAGAATCCACAGACACACAAATAATAGCAATGACTGTTTTCCTAGAGACTGCCACATAAAGACAGAGATGGTGGTTACCTTGCACACCCACAGCCTAAAACTCTCCATTACGTTCCTGTTCTCTATATTCATATCTTGCAACACTGTCTTGTAAGTCAATCTTTATGATTTATAGCATGAAAACTGCCATCAAATTTTAAAGATTCCCAAATAAAGTAAAAATTAAATA
Organism: Bubalus bubalis; assembly: GCF_019923935.1. Taxonomy (NCBI): domain Eukaryota; kingdom Metazoa; phylum Chordata; class Mammalia; order Artiodactyla; family Bovidae; genus Bubalus; species Bubalus bubalis. Next base: position 51,417,059 of record NC_059165.1, on the reverse strand, counting down.
CATTGTCAAAACGTGTTCCCTATTCAAATTCTAAGAAATCTCACTCTGCTTCTTTTTCTTCCTTATATTTAAGCAAAGCAGGTATTACTACATCCAATAAACCTGTCCTCCTGGAACAAGTAACTCCTGTCTCTCTCCGAAAACTAAGCTAAGTGGAAGCACTGACTTTGACTCTGGAATTTTAATTAACAATAATAGTACAGATTAAGGAAATGTAAGCCAGAGCCAGAAAAACACACCTCAACAAAATATCTACATGGACACACACTGAAAACTTATCAGAATTTCTGAAGAAAAGAAACTTTGAGTTCACAGAAAATTAAGCTTTTTAAGAATGCCTAATAAAACTCTACAAATGAACTACTAGAGTACTGAAAAATGCTTCTGGAGAGATCTGAAAGCTACTGGATCATTACCAGTTGCCAGACTCCTAGGCACTTCCTTCCTGGGATGTAAGGCATTTAACACTCAAATGGTTCATCCATCAACAAGCCAAGTTTTGGGGTTTCACTCTCCCTAATCCCAGTTCCTGAATCTCTTTCTTCATGTGGGAGACCCCACCTGAAGCCCCACCTCTATAACTGGCCCAGCAGCCAGACTGTTTGGCTCTTTGCCCTTCCAGGTTGTGCTCCCTGTTTCTCTCTTCCTCTCTGCTTTACTGCTCCTAGAAATGAAGCCCAGTGGCTGAAACCCCCAAAATATTGGCAGACTTCTGCTGTGGTGCTCACCTCCCTTGTCAGCCTGTTTTTAGACTGCTTGTCTGGGCTCCAGTTTATCTATGAGGCCTACACATTGCCTGGACTACCATCTGCTTGCCGCAACTCTTTAGATATGAACATGCCCCCCAGTCAGACTGAAATTATCTGTGATACAATGGATAAGGTGGTGGTCATTTTGCAAAATGGTATATATACATGTCTAATCATTATGTTGTATACATTAACTAATATTATACATCAATTACATCTCAATTTTAAAGAAAACACAGATTAAAAAACTCTAAGAAAGCTGAAAAAAAAAGACGAGGGATTTTGAAGAAAGAGAACTTTGGGGTCAAATCTACATTTGCTACTTCTGAGAAACCTTGAGTTAGTGATTTAACCTCTGAGTTTCAGTTCTTGCATTTCAAAATGGGGTCAAAAGCAGCTGCTCATGAACTGGTATGAACCACTATACATACAGCATATACTCTTGTGCCTGGCATATAATTAGCCAAAAAATTAATAAATGATTTAAAAATAACAGAACAAAAACTTGTGGTTGCCCTAAATTTGTATCCTAAACACAATGGATTGTTCTATTTCAGGTTCTGGCCCCTCCCTGTCTTCTTTCCACCCCCACCCTGTTACCCATGCCTGACCCCACCCTAAGAGACAGAACTATGAACCTCCTGTCAGGGCAGAGCCACAGAAGTCAGCAGAGTAGTTTGACTGCAATGAAATAAAAACACACAGTCTTCTATCAAGGACTTTAAAAAGACTTCTGAAAAGATGGTCCTCATGTTTGGTTTAAAAAATATATATCTATATCTATATATATCTATCTATATCTATATCTATATCTTCTGGTTTTGAGGCTCAAGAGCAAGAACTTTGGTCCTGTTTATATTTGTATCTAAAATGGGTATTGGTCTATCTGTTTCTGCACTGCCTGAAAAATAGTAGGCAATGCCTGACAAACATCATATATATAAATTTTTAAACTTGTCAAAAAAGAAAACATCAGAATAAACAGGGTGAATATAATCAAGGCCATGTATTCAACATCCTAATGGCATCAGGGGTCCCACACTAAATTCTGCATTGCCAGAAAATAACAAAAGAAACCAATATTTAGCACAGGGCAGAGAACAAGAGAACTGAATTCCTCCACAGACAGAAAAACGTTTCCAGGGTCTGTGGTTGCATAAGTGTCTTTGCCAGAGGAGAGGAAGACTGGTTGAATTAGGTGGGAGCTGGCAGCAGGAGATGCAGCAAAGAATGAGAATTAGGGGCTTCTAGTACTCTTGCCTGGAAAATCCCATGGATGGAGGAGCCTGGTAGGCTGCGGTCCATGGGGTCGCTAGGAGTCGGACACGACTGAGCAACTTCACTTTCACTTTTCACTTTCATGCATTGGAGGAGGAAATGGCAGCCCACTCCAGTGTTCTTGCCTGGAGAATCCCAGGGACGGTGGGGCCTGGTGGGCTGCCATCTATGGGGTTGCACAGAGTCAGACACGACTGAAGCAACTTAGCAGCAGCAGCAGTGGCAAACTCAAAAGGTAAAAACCTCACTCAGACAACTTTCTAGAAAATTAACTGACTGAATACTTGCCTGAAGAACACTCTGCTTGGAGGTCAGAACAAAAAGACTACCACCAGAAAAGCTAAGTTAGCTGTACAGTGATGATCAGAAGGTCTGATCCTAATTGCAGAATATCCCTGATTATAGGGATGGGTTGTGTCTTGGGTTGTGTCTCCCACCTCATCTCTCCAGACCACACCAGAAGATCTGTAAGATTCTACCTGTGAAAACACTAGGAGTTCTTAGAAGGGAAAGAAGAAAGAGGATTACTGGGTAGAATGAAAACAGGGTGGAATGAGCTTGGGAAAGTAGGGTGCTTAAACCTGTGGATGACAATATGCAAAACATAACTTTCAAAAATCAACTAGAATCAATGGGCATAGAAGATGAGAGAGGTCTTTTCAGGAAAGAAGACAGCTGGTCCCCAGCAGAAGAATCTGAAGAAGCACTCCCAGGCAGATGGGGGTGGGGGCATTGTTGCTCTGCAGAGAACCCCCCTTCAAGATCCATGAAGAAGACATGAAAGAACAAACAGAAGCCTTGTGGAAATGGAGATGGTGGCAACACTAGTGAAGCGCTTCAACCACCTTGGAAGAAAAGGGCTCACTGTTGAAAGTTAGGAGGCATTTAAGAGTAGAACAGAAAATAAAGATTCCAGAAGAATTAAAATCACGGCTTGTTGAGGACTCAGTTCAGTTCAGTTCAGTCGCTCAGTCGTGTCCAACTCTTTGCGACCCCATGAATCACTGCACACCAGACCTCCCTGTCCATCACCAACTCCCGGAGTTCACCCAGACTCACATCCATCGAGTCAGTGATGCCATCCAGCCATCTCATCCTCTGTCGTCCCCTTCTCCTCCTGCCCCCAATCCCTCCCAGCATCAGACTCTTTTCCAATGAGTCAACTCTTCGCATGAGGTGTCCAAAGCACTGGAGTTTCAGCTTTAGCATCATTCCTTCCAAAAGTTACTAGGCAGAAGCAGCTGTTTCAACTGTCTGCTAAGAAAAATGTAGATGTTATTCTACACAGCATTTACAAAAGCTATAAAGAGTATTAAAATTGCAAGAAATTGCTGGGAAATGTTGGTGATAAGGAGTATGTGGTTAATAAAATTGTGACAGGAACAGAAGAGTATTTCAATGTGATACTGGGCACTCAGCTGCTCTCCACATTTTAGAGTCTCCAGTATGCCAAAATCCTCTTGGCTCACCCTGATGTGCCAGTATCCCAGGTTTAGGCAGCACCACACCTACTGAGATTATTTGTAAGAACTGGAGCAATGTTGGCAAACACGCCCTTTGATGAGAAGAGTCTTGCACGATCTCTGGGCTGTTTGCATGGTTTCGTAAAGCACCTGGGGAAAGATGCTGTCTCTGTTTACTGCCAGTGGTTACAAAGTGGCTTCTGCTGAGAACCACCACAAAGCCCTGTGAGGGTCTACTGAATACTCACTGCTATGTCTGGTATCTGTAAACACTCTTTTTGTTCTTAGTCTTTCTCTTGCATAATTGATGTTCTTTAAAATTGCTAATGTATAACAGGGCTTATGCTTCAGTTAGTTTTCTGTTTTGTTCTAAACAGAAAATAAAAGCAGTACAGGCTCCTTATCTCATTTCAAAGTTCCTACCAGTGCAGGCAGTAATTAGACAAAGAAGAAACACTGACTAGAACATTTTATTGCCTACTTGTCAGCATTGCTTGAATGCTTGTGGTTCTACCTCTTTGACACTACACAATTTTCTGTGTTAAAACTGTGTGCAAAAAATGCCCTGATTCCTAGTTCCAAAGGTTCAACTTAATATATATATACCTGAAAACCTAAGCATTTGTGCTTTTTTAAATAGTGCTTAAAGTAAAAGAGCCCATCCTCTGAAAGTTCATTTGTGTTGCTTGAACATTCTGCTAATATCCTTCAAATTGTTGAAGGATGGTAGTTTGGACCATAGTTTTTGCATTTGAGTCTAATGCATGTTCTAACATGAGAGAGGCGATGCACTATTGTATAGCCACAGTTTTCTGGAGAAGTTGATATTTTAGGAATTGTATTTCAGATTTTAAACAAAATTTATCTCTAAATTTCAAAGAATTAAAAAAAGAATGGGAATTAGGGAAGGGGCATATAAAATTTATATGATTTTATATAAGACATAAAAGATATCAAAGATACAGCTTGTGCCATTTCTTATATTGTGTGATAGGTATATGAGCATTTGTGCTGTGGTTATGGATATTATGATTGTTTAAACTGTATCTGTGTATTATTAATACATATACTCTTGCATGTACGATACATGATGAAATAGAGAAAAGACAAGGAGGAAAAAGTGGGGAAAAAAAGTAGATGCTCTCAGGTATAAACTGGCCCTGAATTTGAGAGGATTTGCTAAGTGCAAAGCATCAGTATGTTTACTTTTAAGGCATCCTGTCTTCTCCAATAGCCACAGGTCTCTTTGACACCTTTTTCCTCAAGGACAGAGACTTACTCCTTTCCAAAAATAGTCCTAAGTAGACTAGGAAACTAACCCAATACAGAGGCCCACTTTATGGAGAAAGGGATGCAGACTGGCACAGTGCCTTACACTAGTAACGCACTAATGTAATAGTGCATTACATTATGCAACGGCCCGAATATCTCTATGAAAGTTCCCATGGAAAGCAAAGCAAAGAATTAAGGACATTTTGTGACAGAAATTGTTGGTCAAAAAAAGGACCTCAAATATTGATCCAGTGATACAGAGATTTCTGGGTTTCACAGACCAGTTAAATTTTTTTTTCATAATTATTTATTGCAAATTAAAGTAAAAAGCACAATATAAATCTAAGACAAAAAAATCACCCACAATATTTAGAAAACATCATTTTTATCACTTATCTATATATAGAGTTTCCTATATCAGTAATAATATCATAAATACAGTTTTGTTTGTATTCTATTTTGCTTAATGTTATATCATAAGAATTTTTTTTTATTTTTCTTGTTTCTTTTTTCTTTCCTAACTTCCTAAAATAACCAGTATAAACAGTAACTTAAAAAAAATATAACTGGGAAAAAAATGGGTAATCTAATGTAGCATTGCCAATTTTGTTCTATAAAGACATTGATAAAAATTACAATGTACTTTCATAACTGTTTCTTAATATCAAATAATAGCTGTAATTTTGCATTCTTTTTATTACTTAATGGTTCTTATTTTTGTCTCATTTTGCCTTGGAATGGCCAAAAGTCTCCTATGAATCAGGTACTAGCATTTAAGAACTACTCATGAAAACCAAGGGTCCTCAAACATCATTCCAAGGAACTCTTGGAAGTCCCTGGCATGGCCTGAGCAGTGAGGTAAAGAAAAAGCGGGCCCAGTGATTTGGAATCCTCTACTCTGACGTCAATACATTTGCCTTTTATTTATCTATACTGAAGTACAGTTGACTTACAATGTTGTATCAGTTCCAGGTATACAGCACAGCAATTCAGTTATGTGTACACACACACACACACACACATATATATTTTAGATTCTTTTCCCTTACGGGTTCCCTGATAGCTCAGTTGGTAAAGAATCCTGCCTGCAATGCAGGAGACCCCAGTTTGATTCCTGGGTCAGGAAGATCCACTGGAGAAGGGATAGGCTACTCACTCCAGTAATTTTGGGCTTTCCTTGTGGCTCAGCTGATAAAGGATCCACTTGCAATGCAGGGGACCTGGGTTCGATCCCTGGGTTGGGAAGATCCCCTGAAGAAGGGAAAGGCTACCCACTCTAGCAACCTGGCCTGGAGAATTCCATGGACTGTATAGTCCATGGGGTTGCAAAGAGTTGGTTATGACTGAGCAACTTGCACTCTCACAGGTTACAAAATATTGAGATATTTAGTTCCCTGTGATATATAATAGGTCCTTGCTGGTTACCTATTTTATATATAGTAGTGTGTATATTTTAATCCCAACCTCCTAGTTCATTCCTCACACCACCCTCCCCACTCCTCTTTCTTTTTTTATTGGGTTATAGAGGATTTTTCTTTTTCTAAGAATATGGGTAGTAAGCAAAAAGCAGGAGTCAAGAATTTTGATGAAGGACTCAGAAGACTATGTGTGGCTTCATTTTTTTTCAAAAATATACCAGTGTGTGTCTGTGCAGAACAGCAGGTGAAACTTTAGTAAGTCGGTGGCAGAAGTTAAGGGGCAAAGAAGTAAGTCTCAGTTAAGATTCTAAAATGCTGTACTAGGGCTTAGTTTTGGGAGAGCAATGAAATAATAATAGATACTTAATTAGAATGCATATTCCTCTTGGGAAGAAACGTCATCTTCATGGAAAAGAGCCATATATTTCCTAATCTCTTCTTCATAATGATCTTTAGCTGGAGCAGACTTGAAGCCATACAGCACTGGAGGCCAGTGATGGTGCTGTTCCATGATATGCACATAACAATGTATAACATATCTTGAAGACAAAGATGCCAATTGTAAAACATACCTCTGTAAGATTTGCAATAAGCTTAAACATATTCTTTTTCTCAGGGAAAAGGTCTCTTTAGGAAATATAGACTCCAGAATGTAGTCTTTAAGCTAGCTGTTATCACTTCTCCCAAAGAGAAGGGGCTACAGGTGAATCGTGCATGCATGCTAAGTTGCTTTAGTTGTGACCAACTCTTTGTGACCCTATGGACTACAGCCCACCAGGTTCCTCGGTCCATAGGATTCTCCAGGTAAGAATACTGGAGTGGGTTGCCATTTCCTCCTCCAGGGGATCCTCCTGACCCAGGGACTGAATCCAGGTCTCCTGTATTGGCAGGTGGATATTTTACCACTGAGCCACATGGGAAGGTCCCTCTCCCCCTACCCCCACTGAGCACACTAGTTCCTAAAGAGTTTTCCTAAACTTTATGCCATGCTACTGAAATATATATCATTATTGAGTATCTTGTAGCTTATGAAAAATGCATTTGGGGGAATGCAATTCAATGGGGAAGGCAACTCTGTACTTGGAGAAAAGTACAGATGCATGTGGGAAAGAAAAGTCATTTCTTTGCCAAAAAAGGACTTCAGTTATAGTTGGAATATCCTTCATCTGTGCCATTTCAGAAGGCAAGAACCATCTTCATACTTTTCCATCTAAGCAATGTGTTTTTGTTTTTTTTTAACTTAGACTCAGAAACAAGGTATGAGATGAAAAATCCCCAAGGAGATTAATGTAAGTGCTCAACCTGAGGGTTTGGTATTTTTCCACATGAAAAATACCCATGAAGCAGAGGCTTATTTCCCATTAAAAAACCTGATAAAACTGGCTTAAGGTACCTGGCTAATAGGAAATCACTAGTAGGCACGCATCAGCTTGCTGACTCTTCAGGTAAGCTAAATACCAAAGGAATGACATGAAAGCAAATCCTTAAAGAATGCTAGTAGAATGGCTGAGGCGACTATAGGATAGGGACTGAGTTTCTGCTTCTGAAGTATCATGTATTTTACCAACTGGACACAAAATGAAGCCTTATATCAGAGACTGACCAAAAGGAACATGGCGAGAAAGTTACAAAAATATTTTCTAACTCTATTACTGGATCGCTGTTTGAATTTTGGCATGTTTTTTATTTCTATGACTCAACTTCCTTTCTCATTAGTTATGTTGGCATTCTGTTTGTACCCTTTTCATGTAATTTTTGTAGGGATTAAATGAATTCATGAATGATAAGTGCTTAGAATATTCATAGTATGGTATAAACACTCAATAATAAGCATTGTTACTGTTTAAAATGTATAATATATAAAAAAGAATATAATACAATCTTCAAGACTCAATGCAGGAATTGCCATTATAAGATTCTTAACAGATATTCATGCAGTTTCTTCTGGGCTGGGTCCCCTTGAGTGAGAAGGAACTCCCACCTTTCTGAGACAATCATTAATGGGCAACTCTTACTATCAAAACTTCTTATTTTTATCATGCTTAGATTTACTGTATATTATTTACCTTCTCACTTGTCCCTTGGAGCCACAAATAAAAAGTCTAACTGGGAAACTTTCTAGTATTTTAAAGATAGCTCTTTTGTACTTCCTGAGTTTAATATTATTACTTGAAGAAAACCTTCAAATAGGTCTTATGCTAAGACCTGTACATAGTGACCTCCTTTAATTCACAAAACAACTCTGATAATAAATTTATATAAATAAAAGTTTATAATATTTATCATGGTAAGTCTAGCTTCTAATCTAGTTCTGAAGCATGATAGGAGCTAAAAAGAACAATAAGTTAATGAATAAATCTGCTTTTTATTTCACTTAAGAAAAGTAAGGTTTACAGATGACAGATACACTGTCCAACATAAATGGGAAATGGTAGGGTTATGATCGACAAGAGTTCTGCTTGACCCCAGAGCTCAAGCTCTTAAACACTGCTGCACCATGTTCTCTAGTCAACATCATAATCCCCATTCCTATAGCAGCTCGTATCACCAGATTCTGGAATCGTTATTCATTTCTGAGAAGACAAACTTGAGTTCTATTTGGCACAGCCCTTCTAGGCCAAAGAAACCATGTCCATTAATGTTATGGAGAATATCTTCTAGTTCCTGAACTTAAAAGGCAAGAGCAGCTACCAGTCCTTGCCACTTACCAGTGGTCTTGTCATAGAGCCATGCAACAGCTCTTTGAAATCATCATTTTCCACTGTCAAGAGTTTTCTTGTAGCACTTAGCAAACATCATAAATGAAGAATGTTTTGTTGAAATATTGGTCAAGATAAGTAAGTTACTTCCTAATATTTGGCATAGTGAGAAGTGCAAATGCTTCTCTTCCTTTGGAAAATGTCAGTGCAGTTGATGATATTACTAGCTAAGTAAGACTAAGACTAAGTAAGACTAAGACTTCCCTGGTGGCTCAGATGGTAAAAGCGTCTGCCTACAAAGTGGGAGACCCAGGTTCAATCCCTGGGTTGGGAAGATCCTCTGGAGAAGGAAATGGCAACCCACTCCAGTATTCTTGCCTGGAAAATCCCGTGGACAGAGGAGCCTGGCAGGCTACAGTCCATAGGGTTGCAAAGAGTCGGACATGACTGAGCAACTTCACAACAACAACAAGTTAAGTAAACCCCTTGATACTGGGTGTGAAGAGTTCTTGATACATTAAACTATACTTGATTTCTTCAGGTCAGCCCTATTTGGAGACAAAGTAGTCATGGTCAAAACATGAGGGAGAGCCCAGCTTACGCACCACGGGATTCTTAAAGACATCCACATTGACCCTTATACTGGTGCTTGAAGATGCCAGTGATCTTCTCCTTTAGAAACTTGAATAAATAACTTCCAAAAAAGAGTAACTATATCCCCAATAGTTATTCAGCTAGTTCCATCATTAGCACCACTTCCACCACAAAATATGGGGCTCTTGAGAAAGCCATTTTCTACTGCAGGGCATGCATCACTACTTTAGCCTAATCAACAAAGACAATGACTGAATTTCTTTGCTTTGCGTCCAGTATGGAATAGACCTGCAGGCTTCCAGTTGATGAGGACTCTGTGTAAAGGGCCAAGACGGCTGGTCTCAATAGCTACACTAATCACTTAATCAAGGAACGAAAATGGCACTGTTGCAGAAAATGAGGAACTCAGGAAGCTGTCTTTAAGACTTATTTCAGACATTTACTAGTTCTAATATCTTAAGCCAGTTAACTTATTTAAAACCCAATTTCCTCTTCTATAAAGTGGAGATGACAGTAATAGCCAACTCGGTCTTACACGTGAATCAAATAAAATATATGTGAAAGCACTAAAGAATTGTTTATACACCATCCAATTGCATAAGCCAATTGTTTATGCACCAAATGTAAAGTAGAATCTGGGTCATATTATGTAATCATATTTTACAAGGAAATATTTCCCATGATTCATTAAGTCTTTTGAACCTGTTCTAGGGTCCTGTTCTGGGAAGCAGCTATTTCTTAATAGAGATGACACATCTGGCTAGGATATAATACAAACCTCAAATGGGCTAGGCTGATAATAGCAGTTCACTCCTCTTGACTCCACCTTACTGCCCTATGGCACTTTCAGCATCGTGAGAGCAACAGTCCCTCTTGGTACTAGAACATTCATTTATTATCAGAATCTCAACTAAGAACCTGTGTCCAGGAAATTCTGAGATTCTTTCATCTCAAAAGAGAGTAAGTTTTTTTTTTTGTTTGTTTGTTTTTTCTTTTCATTTTTCTTTTAAAGCATTTCTCTCTCTCCATCAGGAAATCACTGACTGAATCATATAATCTCAGCTTGGGAGTAGACCATAAAATTCATATAAACCAACTTCCTGACTATATAAGAAATACCAGGAGATTCCTGAGAAGTGAAAATCATCTATCGGGCTTCTGATTTGATAAAAAAAAAATCTCTATTCAAAAGGGGAAAAAAAACAGCCCAAACCAGCCCATTCATGGCCTGAGTCAATATTCTCACCTTATTCAGTAGAATTCAGTTGACTCAGTCATCCATGACTGATATAAAATTTTAAGAATTGAAATATATATCACTTATTTATCTACTTCATATTTATTGAATACCGAATACGACCTGGCATCACTTACTAGAAAAACCACTCGTGAGTCTCTGTTCAGGGTCCTTTTCCTCATACTCCGTTCCTAATCCAAAAGAGCAATCGTAGTATTCAAACCTTTGCTGAGTAATGGAACCTGAGTATTATTCTGATTCAAAGCCTTGATGAGAACTTCATGTCACCTGGCACACACTAAAAACTGAAGTAAAACTCATATTTTTCCAAAAATAATCGATTTTCATTATAGAAAGTGGTCACTTCACAACATGTGCTATAGAACTACTACTTTTATGTTATCTCAAAATTGGGATGAATTTTTCTATCTCAAAATCAAAAGGTCTTCCATGTATCTTGACATGTTTTAGCATAATTTTTCTAGAATCAGAGATAAATCTGACATAATATAGTTTTGCTATGAAGCTGAGTATTTACCCCTTCAAGTGTCAAACCTGATTCTATTAAAAGAACTTTAAATTCAAACCATTATTAAGTGGAGTCACTAGAGAATAGTGGTCAAGTGTACTGGCTTTAGAGTCAGACAGAATTCTGTTGGTTCCCAGCCTTGTCACTATATGACTAGGACAGATCACTTTAATTTTCTGGACCTCAGCTTTCTCATTTATACTGTAAGAAGTATTATAGTACCTACCTATTTGAATTTCTATGTGCTTAAATGCTATAATTTTTGTAAAGGGCTAAACATAGCCCTTCCTATATAATAAGAATTCTAGGATGTTTAGCAAGTATTATTATAAAATGTCATGTTTCTCTACTTACTCATCAGAGGATGAAGAATGTGATTTAAATTTTCATTTTGAGTGAAATTTCATTCAGAGTGAAAATTATTAATATGTTTTAGAGTATACATGTATGTGGTAATAAAAAGTGTTTTCCCTAACTCTCTTTGAGGTTAAGCCTTATAAGTAAAAGAGAATAATACATTAGGATAGAAGTTCTTTGAAGTCACAAACTTTGGTTCAAGTAATATATTCATCAATTACTAGCTGTATGGTCTTAGAAATTTTATTTAACTTTCTCTGTCTGGGTCTCCCTTTCTGACGGACATATTGATGATTACTTCTCAGCCACAGTCTTCTATAAAACCAGGTGCAAAATTGGTTGTTCTCAGCATACCTCAACTCTTTGAACTTAATGTTATATTTTTCAAGAAATACTGTAATTCTTGTCTCTAGTAGAGTCTGTAGCTCTCCTTGGCCAGCATAATGTCTTACTTAACTCCAGCATCCATCCTAAGACCTAAAAAACTATAGAGACACAACATGTGGCAGCAGAATAAATAAATGCTAGAAGCAGATCAACAGGAAGAAGATGAGTTTAATTTTGGATACGTGATAGGTTGAAGGTACTGCAGAATATTCAGGTAGAGGTGTTCAAAAATTAATTAGAAATTCAGAATGGAAACCCTGGGATAGTAGGAGATACTGATGAATATTTTATGTCATCTGGATATATAACTGAAGTCACAGCTAAACATAATCCCTAAAATTATCCCCAAACTATTTGTAATACATTATGAAAAGGGAAAGTGAAAGTTGGTCAGTCGTGTCCAACTCTTTGCAACCCCATGGACTATACAGTCCATGGAATTCTCCAGGCCAGAATACTGGAGTGGATAGCTGTTCCCTTCTCCAGGGGATCTTCCCAACCCCAGGGATCAAACCCAGGACTCCCACATTGCAGGCAGATTCTTTACCAGCTGAGCCACAAGGGAAGCCCAAGAATACTGGAATGGGTAGCCTATCCCTTCTCGAGCGGATTTTCCCAACCCAGGAATTGAACCAGGGTCTCCTGCATTGCAGATGGATTCTTTACCAACTGAGCTATCAGGGAAAGCCCATAATACAGTATATTATAAACTAAACATGGATGATTGCTTTCATCTTTCATCACTGCAAATGCAGAGTTTGTGTGATTGTCTCCCGTTTACAGGCAAAGAACAGAGCTATGTGCAATTCCATAATTCAGAGATCCATTTCCTTCTTATATTTCACAGAAAGCAGACACGGACCAGGTTTTTGTATTTAGAGTCTATCAGACTTAATTGAAAAAGCCAAAGGCATGAAATCAGGAATAGCTCACAAAAGTTAATATTAATATATTATAATATTAATAACACTAATATATTATTTAAAATATAAAAATATCTTTCTTATAAGAAACAGCCACCAGGAGTAATTATATTTCAAAGTGATGAACCTGTAGGCAAAATCTGTTCCAAAAATTAACATTTTAATTCCAAATTTAAATATATAAACAGCTTTTCTTTATAACTGAAAGGTGTTTCAGGGGATTTAAAGTGTTACACATTTGCTCTAAAGAACAGTATTCTGCTGATGTATAGGATTTTCAGATCTATTATGTTCTTTTTCTCACAGTGTAAGCTGTGTCAGAGAATCATAAAATATCCCATCCACACAGCCACTGCTTAAATTCTCTCACCAGGAAGCCCACCAGCTGACTCTCACCAGGAGGCCCACCAGCTGACCCACCCAGCCATGCTGAATACTTCTGTTGGCAGGAAACTCACTCCCTGTTAGTTTGCACAACACATTCTAGGACAATGCTAACAGCTAAAAAGAGGTTGTGCTTTTTGTTCTATACATTTAAAACCGGCAAATGGCGCAAATGTTTTGCTAAACCTAAAACAGTTCTGTTGTTCTATAAACCTCAAAGGAGATTTGAAGAATAAATTATATGGACTAAAACAGTCTAATAATTTCAAAGTGATCATCTTACAGAACCTATTAGTACTGCTGAAAGAAACATAGAACAGAATTACAATTGACCTTAAGATATACATATGTTTCATTTTAATTATTTCCAAAATGTATTATTTATGAAGGAGAGAAGCATAAAATGTTTCTGGATGTTTATTTAGGTTTCCTCATCCTCTGCCACTTTTTTAAAGTAATAAATCCAGAATGAAATAACATTTACAAGCTATTTGACACTTTTGAAAACAAAAATTAATAATAACTTGAAATGGTGATTTTCTTCACTGCATTACATCAGTCACTAAGGTATCCTTGGACTGCAGCCTTCCCTTTAAAATTGTTGACAAATAGGAATAAGTTTCTTCAATCATAATGGTGAAGTCTGATGCTAAGAAAATACTTAGACGTTTAATATGAATCATTTGTCTTTATAACCTCTCCATGAAGTAAGTAATAATAAATTTGAATTTTTACAGTTGGGAAAGTTCTAAAATAGTTTATAGTGCATTCTAAGCACAGAGGTCATTTATTTGCCAGGAAAAGGATGCCATGCCTTGGGCACCACAATAAATTTAATTGCTTTTAAGTAAAATAGACCTACAGTAAATTCTTTCCAAAACGTCTGGTATAGAATTTAAATCTTTAGGGTTTACTTAAGTCACAATTAATAGCTAATAGATCATTACAGAGTCTCTTTGACTAGAATTTTTTTCCTTGCCAACAATGGAAATTAACAGCTCAAAGAACTTAAGACACATGCTTTTTTCTAACCCACGCCAAGTAAATAAACCCTAGGTTTTGCTTGATTCATGTGGTTTCTTCACTAAAACCTGAAAACATGAAAGAATTCATGGGAAGACTACAGCCTTGACTTCTGATACCTGTAAAGTGTACTTTTACCAGGACCTGTAGGTATCCCCTCAAATATAACATGGAGAACTGCCCTGGATTAGGATTCTCTCTCAGTGTTCCCTTCATCCCTAGTAGACTGGGATGAAGCATCTAGGAAATGAATCCATATAAAGTTATGCATATTCTAGTGGGTCAGCTTCTGTCCTTCCACTACTGTATTTGATCCCTAAGATCCTATCTGAAGTATCTTATACCCTTATTTGATCTTATACCCTTATTTGGTCTTTGGAGATTTTTTTCTGGACAATCTGGATTGTTAATGTTGAAGTGAAATAGTCATCACCAAATGAAAGGCTAACTTTTACTTCTCGTAATTATGACCACGGCCATCAGTGTCCTCTGTGAGCAATGCATTGGTCCAACTGTTTCTGGCTAGCTTAGTAACCACAGGAGGATGCCTTGTTCATCTTTGAAACTCTTTCATCTATCATTAATCAACCAATCAACCACTGAATTCCTAAATGCATGGTATTGTGCTAGGCTCTGGGGCAACAGAGGATAAGATGGTTGGATGGCTTCACCGGCTCAACTGACATGAATTTGAGCAAACTCCAGGAGACAGTGGAGGACAGAGGAGCCTGGCATGCTGCAGTTCACAGGGTTGCAAAGAGTCAGACACGACTTAGTGATTAAACAACAAAAACTGGGAAAATAATCATAAATGGAATTGACTTTGTTATTGACTTTGTCCCTGCTCTTACAGGTGGAACTTATTATTATTATTATTATTATTTGAAGTTGGGGAGATATGATATACTTAATGCAGTACTTTAAATGTAAGAGCCACTCAATAAATAACTTTTGATTAAACAGTAACTGGGTTTAGGCAGCATCAGCATTTTCATTGTGCTAGTTACCACTTAAAAATTTCCAACGGAATTACATAAGATTTTTATCATTCCATACTATTGGTTATATTAATTGCCAATTAAATAAAAGATTATCAACTTCAAAAAAAATTACCTCCATGAAAAAGAGAAAAAAAAAATTTCTAACGGATACTCTGAGCATTTAAAGAAATGAGAAACGGTTCCTAACTTTATGGAGCTTGCATCTGGACTTGGGAGACAAGTATATAGAGGGTACTTGCTAAAACAAATAGATACTGCAAGAATCCACAGGATAAATACAAAAGAACAGACACTAGGTACCAAAGGTGATCAGAATATGAAATGATTACTAGGCTAGACCACTGTGAGAATGCTTTTGAAGGACCTGGGCCTTATCCTATAAATCTGACTAAAGACTTCCTAGTCAGCTTTCATCTAGAGTCTCTTCTTTGATGATTTCTTGGGTGACTCTCCTCCAGCGATATCTATTGTCTCCATTTTTGATGCTACTGTTTACATATTACATATATTTCTATGTTATTTGCCACATTGAACTCAGCTATGCATTCGATATCTTGATAAAATGATTTCTACCTCTACCCATAATGGGTTCTTAAATGTTGGATTGGGTTAAAGGAATAAGCATTAGTTGCTAAAAATGACTGAGAGTTTGATGTTTTTATTTGATTTCCCCACAGTCAAGAAACTGATACTAGAGTCTGTGATAAGGTAAGGTATCCAGAACTACAGTAGGACTAATAAAAAATAGCTAATATTATTTAATTCTTAACATGTTTTAGGTACTATGCATATAAACACTTCTCACACATTAAATTATTTAATTTGTACAGCAATTCCAGGAGATATTATCCCTATTTTTAGATGAGGAAAATGAGTTTCAGAGAAGAGATTTACCCGTAGTTAAAACACCAGCAAGTGATCCAGTCATGGTTTTACTTAAGGGAGTCAGACTCCAGAACCCACATTCTTAACCAGCTAAGTCTGTGCATAAACTTGAGAATGGGCAATATTTACCATAGCTGCATCTGGTATATAAGGGGGAAACATTTCTGAAGTGTCAAATATATACATTTACCTATAGCAACTGCCAGCTTTCTGGTGGTCTGTTTCCTCCTTCTTCAATACCCTGGAGGGTTTTGGCCCTCCTTTTTAGGACGGTCCTATATATTGACACACAGGTTCTGTGGTTGTTCTATATTGACAACAGCCAAGATTTCCCCTTAGCAAAAAGCAGTCACCTCAGGCTTACTGAATCATATGGGGTCAAGCAGGAAAGAACACATTCAAATTGCTCACTTTGATTAGGGGACAGTTTACTAAATTATGGGAATAGTGTACAGAAATCACTGGGAGTGCTCCAGTGGCTTGTAGCCAGGGACAGCAGAAGTACACCACTACCATTCCTAGGCCTGCAGGGGAAACAGGAAGAAACCTAGAAAGAAGAAGGCCATGTTCTGTGGAGAAAATGGCCTGACACACTGAATGAAAAGTAGTCTGTGGAGACCCTACAGGAAGGGCATCTCCTTCCTCCGTCTCCTGCTTGCACTGCTCATTAGATGAATTCACCAGTAGCTACAGGGCAAAGAGCCCTGTGATGAAGTTCACAGCAGTTCGCATCCTAGGGCACAGAGCAGGGTGAGGAAGGGAGAGGTGAACGGAAGATACCAGGTACAAGCCCTCAGGCTTCTTGGATTTTTCCACCTATCCTGGAGGTGGTTTTCAACTGAAGACCATTTGACTATGGAATCAGAGTATTGGAATTTGGAATCTCTAGAAAGGACTTCAGAGAACATCAGAAGCATCCAGATAAGGAATACAGAAATCCTACTTACAACATCCCTGACAGCTTCTGCTTAGACACCTCTAGCAATGGAGAGTTCATCAACTTAACATGGACACAACTGAAAGATTCTAATGGTTGAAAAGTTCTTCCTTATGTTGAACCCCTATATTTTCCTTTAGTTTCTATCCATGGGTTTTAGTTCTGTCTCGTAGTGCCCACACAGACCAAGTTTGTTTCTTTTCAGAGACAGACTATCATAGGTTTTAAATGACTTTCATGGATCATGCTCAGTCTTCTCTTTTCCAAGTTAGACATTCTTGGAAAATATTCTCATCATTTAATACTTACCAATGATACTTACCAATTTGAGTCAAAAGATGGGTTAAGGACTGGTTGTATCATGGGACCCTGGATCAGTCATTTTTGCTGAGTCAGAGTCCACATCAGCTGACAAAAATGGAGACAGAAGTAACCCCACTTCATACAGTTAAAGTGAGGACTGTCAGAATATATGTGAGAGGAAACGTGGTGGAAATGGCACAGGCATTCATATCAAAGAGTGCTGGTCTCAAATCTAGTCTCACTTCATGATCATAAGCCAGTCACTTGTCTTCTCAGAGTTGTTAACACATTTTTTAAATGGGAGTAATATCTAGGCCCATGCATTACATATGGGAGCTGAAGGCAAAAATTAAAATGGAAGCCCATATACTGTTATGTATATAATGTGACCCCATGGACTGTAACCCCCCAGGCTCCTGTGACCATGGGATTCTCCAGGCAAGAATACTGGAGTGGATTGCCATTTCCTTCAGTGATCTTCCCGGCCCAGAGATCAAACCCAGGTCTCCTGTATTGTTGACGGATTCTTTATCATCTGAGCCACTAGGGAAGCCATAATTTACTTAGCCCAGCTATTTAAAACTTATAGCTAAGACACATTTAAATAAAATTATATCCTCCTACCTTGGCAAATAATAGCATTACTGCAATATGAAAACCCAGGTTGAAATGTAAAATTCTCAGACTCCTTAGAATTCTTTCCTGGAATATGGTGGCATGGGACAAATTGGTCATTGGTCCCTCTCCTGACCTGCAGTAGTTCTCTTCTCTCCACTCCCAATCCTGTCATGTCTCATGAAGAGACCTGTGCACACACACTTGCACACCAAAGCCTGTATGTCCAAACTTCACTCAAACCCTGGCAAACAGTCACACCTAGGTGACATTTTAAGGTGAAGGGTTTGTATCCCAAAAACACAAGCTGCCTTGGAGAGTGGTGTTGAAGAAGACATCTACATAGTTCCTGTTAGCAGGATAAAGTCCTCTTGGGATGGGAATTCAGGAGATTACAAGTGTTTCCAGGGCATGCCTTTGATCTACAAGCTCCTATCCCTGTTGGGAGAGGCAAAGAAGTCCTTTTTGCAAAGGTTTGGGGCTTCCCTGGTGGCTCAGATGGGAAAGAATCTGCCTGTCATGCAGGAAACCCAGGTTCCATCCCTGGATGGGGAAGATCCCCTAGAGAAGGGAATGGCTACCCACTCCATCATTCTTGCCTGGAGAATTCCATGGACAGAGGAGTCTGGCAGGCTATAGTCCATGGGGTTGCAAAGAGTCGGACATGACAAGTGACTTTCACACACACTAAGATGGTACCAATGATACTTAATTTTCAAAACTATCATAAGGATTAGCAGTTAATGCACAGAAGGGAAGTACTTAGAACATAAAAGTGCTATCAATGCTAAAACATATAAACATTGTTGTAGCTGTGATTCCTATTGTTATTAGAATATGCTTGAAAAACCATTAGGTGCTACAAGAACACAGGGAACATAATGGTAATGCTGACTCCTTTGGACTCTATAGGACCTCATCATTAATTAAAATATCAAGGAGAATCTACACTTGTCATAGTTTGAACTATGAACTATGTTGAACTAACAATCTACACTTGTTATTCTGAAGAAACTCTTCTGCTCTGAAGTACTTTAAAGTCCAGACCAGCAGTACAGGTAGTATCCCTGAGAAGTTTGAGTCTTGTATCCCATTTCTACTTTCTGGCTCTAAGCTTTCTTTTCCTAAGTGAGAAGAAAACTTCTCCCAGCTCAGCAAAAACTTCTAGCATGCTTTTACCATCTCAAATCACTAAGAGATGATTTAATAATCAAGATGAGCTATCCTGCTGAAAATATTACAAGTACAGAAGGCTTGACTGGCACTGCAAGCCCATCTGTCTTGCTGCTCCCTCACTGCCCTTGGTCACCTCAGCAAATGAGAATAGAACTTGTTTCCAGGCCTTTTGCTTTCCATCCGTCTTCAGTGTGTATTTCCCTTTCAGCACCGCCCTATGCGTGACGGAGACGAAAGCAGCCCCATGACTATCTTCTGCCCAAAGAATTCTCAGACACTGTCACCTCACAGCAGAAAACTGTCCGCTTGTAATCTTTTAACTACTCATATCGATGTATCATATCCAGGCACTGGGCTAGGGGCCCAAGATGCAATGGTGAGTAAGATCGTCCTTGTCGTTAATGAACTCTTTTATGTTGAACCAAAATGCTAAATAATACAGTGGTTAAGTTGATGAGCTCTAGAGTCAAATTTCCCAATGGGGTGTCCTAGGGAAATCTGAGAACTGATGGCATTTTTAAAATAAGACTTCTTTCCTTAAGAAATAGGCCTGATTTTTCTCATATGTTTGTTCTGGTTACAGTATGAATTAAGCCCCATTGCGCCTGGCCATAACACAACCTTCAGCACAGAATTACTGCTTCTTCATGAACTCCAGGACGCTGCCTTGTTCCGCAAGCTACATATTATAATAGAAATCACACATAATGGACCTGAGTTTTCATGTGTGCACTCTGGTTATTTATTTAATATGTCTTATGTCAAATACGAGATAGTACATGGTATGAGTAGTGAAGTAGGAATGGGTCTGGTAATAATAAAGGGTAAAGAGATCACTCTAGGAAAGGATCAAGATGGCGGAGGAGGAGGATGTGGAGCTCATCTTCCCCCAACAAACACATCAAAAATAAATCTACATATACAACAACTCTCACAGAAAACTAGAGGCAGAAGATCTCTTATATAACCAAACCTGCAAGGAAGATCCCTATTTAACAGGGTATAATGGAGGGGAAAAGGGCATCAGGATAGGACCAGTGTCTCTGGGAGGAATCTATAAAGGGTGGAAGGTCTTTACAAGTGACCCCTCAGCCTGGGAGGCCCCCTTGCTTGCTGGGAGGTCCACCAAGACAGAAAGAGAGGGTGGAGGGGTCTGGCCTCCACTCATTAGGAGTGTGCATGTTGGCTTGCTAACAATCAAGGTGGGGAGAAAACAGCACTTATGGCTGCCTCCTCACTATACTTCCCTGTCCAAAATATGCACTAGACGAGGCTGCTGGTATGAATTGCACATAGGCCCTGATTCTTTGAGAGATGGGCCCTGGGAGAAAATTCAGTCCAGCTGTGCAAGACTGCCAAGGGGGCACCCAAAAGGGCTGTGACAGGCACAGGGCAAAAAGGACGCCCCACTGAACATCCAGTGCAGCTTTTGGACACCACAACATCATTACACTCCCTGTTAAGGGGGTAACAGACAGCACACTCTGAGGAAAGACATGACTTGCATCCGTTCCAAAAATAGCCCAGGCACCAAAAATATTGGACTTACACAGTCTACGCAGGAACACTCCCATGAAAATCACCCCTTCAAGGGCACAGTAAATAACATTTTCTCATAAACTCCTCGAATCAGAAAAAGCTAAATAAAATAAAAAAGCAGAGAAACTATTCCCAATTAAGAGTATAAGAGAAATCACCTGAAAGAACAAATAATGAAACAGACCTAGGTAATAAAAATTCTAAAGGAATTAAGAAAGATTATCACTGTAACAAAGAACTAGAAACTATGAAGAGGAATCAATCAAAATTGGACAACTCATTTGCCAAGCTAAATACAATGAATAGCAGATTAAATAATGCAGAATAATGAATAAGTGACCTAGGAGAGAGAATAATGGAAATCATCCAATCAGAACAGCATATAGACAAAAAAGAAGCAAACTATGAGAGCTATGGGGTAATATAAAGTGTGTTAACCTATGCATAATAGGGGGCCCAGAAGGAAAATAAAAAAGGAATTGAAAATGTATTTGAAGAAATTATGGCTGAAAACTTCATAAATCTAAAAAGAAACAGATATCCATGTACAAGAAGCATAGAGGGTCCCAAACCAGACCCACACAAAGATATAATTAAAAACAACAAAAGTTAAAAACAGAATTTTAAATGCTGCAAGAGAAAAAACAGAGTCAATAGCAAGGGAACCCCCCTATCAGTTTATCTCTCTACATAAACTTTATAGGCCAGAAGGGAAAGATACAATATATCCCAAATCTTGAAAGGAAAAACCTGTAACCTAGAATACTCTATCCAGGCAAGATTATCATTTTACAATGCGTGTGTGTGTGTGTGTGTGTGTGTGTGTGTGTGTATGTGTGTGCACGCATGCTCTGTTGTGTCCAGCTCTCTGCAACCTCATGGACTATAGCCCACCAGGATCCTCTGTTCATGGGATTTCCCAGGGAATAATATCAGAGTGGGTTGCCATTTCCCACTCCAGGGGATCTTCCTGACCCAGGAATGGAACCCACGTCTTCTGCATCTTCTGCTTGGCAGGTGAATTCTTTACCACTGCACCACCTAGGAAGGCCAGAGAAAAGGGAACCCTCCTACATTATTAGTGAGAATGTAAACTGGCACAGCCACTAAGTAAAACATTAGGGAATTTCCTTAAAAAACTAAAAATAAAGCAACCATATGATGCAGCAATCCCACTTTTGGGCATATACCAGAAAATATGTAATTAATTCAAAAACAAACATGTACCTCAATACTAATAACAGCACCACTTACAGTAAAATAGCCAAGACATGTAACTCAAGTGCCCATCAAATAATAACACACATATATATATATACACACACATATATACACACACACTTTCTTAAACCAACCATCTGTGTATATACGTATCACATGTGTGTGTGTATATATACACAATGGAATATTCCTCAATCATAAAAGAGAATAAAATATTGCCATTTGTAGCAACAAGGATGGATCTAGAGAATATAGGACCTAGACCTAGAGAATATAGTTAGAAAAATATATGTTAGAAAAATATTTCTAACTGAAGTCAGAAAGACATATATGATATCAATTATATATGGAATCTAAAAAAAATAATACAAATGAATGTATCTACAAAAAAGAAACCGATTCACAGACATAGAAAATAAATTTATGGTTACCAAAGGGAAAGTGAGGTGAAGAGGGATAAATTAGGAGTATGGGATTAACAGATACAAACTAGAATACATAAAATAGATAAGCAAAGAGGATTTACTGTATAACACAGGGAAACATATCCAATATTTTGTATTAACCTATAATGGAAAATAATCTGAAATATATATATATATATTCCATTGTGTATATATACACATTGTGAATATTCCATTGTGTACATATACACACACACATGTGATACGTATATACACAGATGATTGGTTTAAGAAAGTGTGTGTATATACGTGTGTGTGTGTATATATATATATACATGTTATTATTTGATGTATATATATATAAATATATTTCAGATTATTTTCCATTATAGGTTAATACAAAATATTGGATATGTTTCCCTGTGTTATACAGTAAATCCTCTTTGCTTATCTATTTTCTGTATTATATATATATAAAACTGATTAACTTTGATGCATACCTAAAAATAACAAAATAGTATTATAAGTCAATGATATTTCAATTTTTTTTTTAAAGGAGATTGTTCTAACAAAACAGACAACTGCCTTTAGGAAGTAAGAGAGGAAAGCTCCCCCAAAAATCAACCCTTAGTAGAATATTCTAGTCTCCTAATCCATTGGTTCCTCAAAGAGACTAATCAGATTCTACTATGCAATTCAAATGTATGTGTATTATATGTCTGAGTCACACTCTATACCTACTGAATTAGAATCTTTGAGTTGAGGGGAGCAAGTGTTGAATGTAAATTTTTTAAAAGTTTCTCCAAATTACTCATTCCAAGTTCATCTTTTTTCACATCTGTTTCTTCTTGCTAGTTAAAAAAAGAATATACTTCTATAGAACTGAATAATTTAACAATCACAATAATGTTAAGTCATGCTGTCAGAACCTTAGCTCCACAGACTGTTAGAAGAAACATTTTCCCTGGAAGTCTTGTTCTTTAGTAACCTGATGACTTTATCCTTGATGTCACACGTAAACAGGTTATTTGCAAAGTGACTTCATAATGGGAATCTAAGGTTCTCATAATGGGGCCACTGCTCTCAAATCATCAAGGGAGCTGAGGCTTTGAGGATTTGCTATGAAACTTTCAACAGAAGGAACTCCCGTGGATGAATTACATTGTTCTTTATGGAAAAGATGAAAACTTTCTTTGTGGCTCTCATGGTTATTGGCTATTTCTCATGTAAGGATTTATCAAAGAACCTCAGGGAGGGAGTAAACAATTGATCTTCTAAGGGGAGTAACAAGCCAATGATAATCGTTTTCTAGATGAAGGAATTTCTGAAATTTTGACATTTCTCTTGGAGTTAAAAAATTCACTACCTTGACTAAAATAATTAATGGTGGTTGAATCCATTTTTTAGTATCCCAAGAATTCAGCCATAGACAGGTTTAGACTCAAGATATTTTAAGGGATGATCCTAAGAAGTATAATCAACATTTGACAAGTAATTGGTCTTCGACTTTATAAACAATTTCATCTCTCCTCCCTCTTCTTCCTAATACTTGCACACCAGCCAGAAACCTCCACAAACTTGTACTTTTTGTGTGCACACACACAAATGCCTTCTGCACAAAGCTGTGTCAGTTTCTGATGTGGCTTACTCTTAGAGCACAAGCCAATGATACCAATGTCACCAATAAGGGAAGTCCATGATGGGAAAGTGAATCTGCTGGCAGGATGGCTCAGATAGAGGGGGAGGCAAGGAGGAGCTTCCGTCTCAGCAGCTGAAAGAAGTCAAGGCTGTGAAGTAGACATGAAGGATGAAGGTAACAGGAACCATTAAAAGTTTGGGTAAGCAGTTGCTGACACAGAGGCCAAACAAAGGAAGATGTTTCCTTGGAAGCAGAGTTTGGAAAGAGTATATTCAGAAGGACAGGAAATGATTTTTTTTTAAATGGAGGCAGGTATGTAAGAGTTCTGTCAGCAGGTAGCCAGGATGACTATCAAGAATTAGACTTTTCTCTGAAATGGATCTAGCAATGTGTGAACTGCCCAGTAGTGGAGGATATGCTGAGTGCAGGATTCAAATCTCTCCTGCTTAAGGTCAGCATTAAAGCTAGGTATGGGCTAAGACTGAATTCTCAGGTGGCACATTGTGTCTCAGGCATGAGGAGAGGAAGGGAGCAGTGTTCAGGAATCAGGCCTGACCAGACAAACCTTGCGTGAAGAAGCCACATATTTTTCTGTGAGTTTCATGGCTATGAATTTCCATGGGATTACTTAATGGGTGAATTAGCTGTTTACATCTCAACATTACATTTCTTGATCCATTTTCTGAATATTTTTGTTTCAGATATTTTTGCTAACATCGGAGATAAGGTAAGTTTGCTACTTCCTGCATAAGAATGATTTTTACAATCTTAAGCTTGTAGCATTTCCATTAGATTGAACCATATTAACCCATATGAAACTGCTAATATTTGATCATTGTTTATCTATAGAATTGCAGATCAGTGGTTCAAGCTAAACATCTCTGTCAAAATAAATGCTGAGGAAAACCAGGGCTCATCCCTGTCTCTTACTGCTTCTTCACCTTTTTATCGACCACTAGATATTAAAGCTCCTCATTTTAATTTTTAAAATATCTTTCTTCCTTCTAAGTGCTTCCCTGACAGCTCAGTTGGTAAAGAATCTGCCTGCAATGCAGGAGACCATGGTTCGACTCCTGGGTCAGGAAGATCCTCTGGAGAAGGGATAGGCTACCCACTCCACTATTCTTGGTCTTCCCTTGTGGCTCAGCTGATAAAGAATCTGCCTGCAATGTGGGAGACCTGGATTCGACCCCTGGGTTGGGAAGATCCCCTGGAGAAGGGAAAGGCTACCCACTCCAGTACTGTGGCCTGGAGAATTTCATGGACTGTATAGAGTTGCAAAGTTCCATGGACTGTATATGGGTTGCAAAGAGTCAGACACAACTGAGCGACTTTCACTTTTTCCTTCTAAAGTCATTGCTGATGCTTTCATTCAAGCCCTTCTCACTTTTTGCCCACATTATTGCAAGAGCCGTCTAATGATCTCCTTGCACTTAGTTTGATCCAAGGGTTTTGGAAAATAGAGTTTTATTGGAACACAGGCATACTCATTTGTTTACATCTTGTCTCTAGCTGCTTTCAACAACAAAGCAAGGAAGATGAAGTATGGCTTTTAATAGGAAAATATTTACCACCTCGATCTTAATAGGAAGTTTTCCAATCCGTGCACTAATCTCCACAACCATAAGAATGGGCCTTCTAAAATGCAAATCTGATTAAGATGCCACCTTCCTAAGAAAGGCTCCTACTACCCTTAGAGTAAACTTTTTGCATATCCTCCTTATCCTAGCCTTTCTCCCTAAAAGGAGAACTTCCCTTCTCTCACTTTAGATTCTAGCTAACTTTAATTATTTGGGGGTCCTTGCTATTTCAGTGTGTGTTTGTATTATAATTCTCTCTAATTAAATTATCCTTCTTTCTATACTTATATTCAACTTCAGAAATCCCTTTCATTCTTCAGTTCAGTTCAGTTCAGTCACTCAGTTGTGTCCGACTCTTTGCGACCCCATGAATCGCAGCACACCAGGCCTCCCTGTCCATCACCAAATCCCGGAGTTCACCCAGACTCACGTCCATCGAGTCAGTGATGCCATCCAGCCATCTCATCCTCTGTCATCCCCTTCTCCTCCTGCCCCCAATCCCTTCCAGCGTCAGAGTCTTTTCCAATGAGTCAACTCTTCGCATGAGGTGGCCAAAGTACTGGAGTTTCAGCTTTAGCATCATTCCTTCCAAAGAAATCCCAGGGCTGATCTCCTTCAGAATGGACTGGTTGGATCTCCTTGCAGTCCAAGGGACCCTCAAGAGTCTTCTCCAACACCACAGTTCAAAAGCATCAATTCTTCATCGCTCAGCCTTCTTCACAGTCCAACTCTCACATCCATACATGACCACAGGAAAAACCATAGCCTTGACTAGACGAACCTTTGTTGGCAAAGTAATGTCTCTGCTTTTGAATATGCTATCTAGGTTGGTCATAACTTTTCTTCCAAGGGGTATGTGTCTTTTAATTTCATGGCTGCAGTCACCATCTGCAGTGATTTTGGAGCCCCAAAAAATAAAGTCTGACAGGAACCCACTAAAGAATCAATTCTTTGGTAAATTTTTCCCAAACATACTATATGGGCTTAATCATTAAAAGAAGAGCTAAAAGACATAAACATTGTTTCCCACAGTGATTTGAGTAATAGTGATGATTTTAGTTAATATCTAATGAATATCATGTATTACAATAATTATAGCTTTTTTTATGTGTTAGAATATAATAACAACTTCAAATTCAAGACAGCACGGATATTCAAACTTAGGACAAATCTAAGGTGAATAGTCAAGTTTAAAAAGGCAGCCAATTCAAGGAAACTTAAAAAAATGGCACCTGAATTCGGAAGGAGTCATGAACCAAATGACTGAAATCTGGGAAACATTACTGTAATTAATGGGAGTGACGGAAGTTTTGTACACAGAGCAGCAGCCGGAAAAACTGGATGTATGGATAGACTGTGATCTGAACCTATGGAGTAGGGAATTGGGACAGCTCATTCCTAATCTGCTCATTACAGAATTCTCATGAACTTTACAAGTCTCCCTGTTGCCTGCAGACAAATTGTTCTGTCACTCAAGTTCCTCTATGACTAGCTTACTTCAACTCTGGTAATATTGAAGAAATCAAAATAAAATGGGGGAGATACTGGTAAAATTTGAACCTGGTAACTTCTTCCCTCACTATTCTAGCTTCCAAATCTCCAAAAGATTGAACTATAGCCAGTGCCAGAGTGGGACCACTCAGGGTGTCCCAATCTAGGCACAAGAGTTAATGGAGGGTGGGTTTGGATGAACTAAAATAACTCCGGAGTCACGTGAACAGTGGTTGTAGTCAGTTATTCCCAGACAGTGGGTACAGTCATTGCTACTCCTCAGAATAATCTACTTCTCCAAGAAGTTACAGATATAAGACAGTCAAGGACCAGGGCTGCATAGCCTCAACTGCCTTTCAGAGTGAAAATTGCAGACTCTGACTGCTAAATTTAAGATAAGAAAGTTTTCATGTTTGAATTTTAAAAGAAGACATATTTTATCATTATCTCCTCTGTGCACAAAGTTAAACACCCAAGTACTTATAGTAGAAGCCATTAAGAGAACTTGTTGGGTAGAGAGTTTGACCTGTGAGTTTTGTTTTAGGACATTTCGTGCACTTATTATCAAAAGAAGACTGTACAACAGAAACACATATGTTCCATAAGAGTCAGCCCAATATGTGCCTCTAATAATGTTACATATTCTAACTCCTGCGTGTACTGCTTTGCTAAAATGTAAGTGAAAACGCCAACCCCCAAACAGAACCCTCTTTTGAAAATCTATTGTGTAGCTGACTGATAACACTTCTACATATTTTGGAAAATGTGTGTGAACTCCTTAAGATGTGATTCTCTAAACTAAAAACAATGTTACTGGAATTTCTGTTGTACTTATTGAACCCAAGGTGTGTGGGGTAACAGATTAACTGAGATTTTTGAGTCCCACCTCCAACTCTAGCAGAGAAACTTCCCTTTTTCAGCGTTGAACATTAGGTTTCAATATGATTTTATGGAGAAAAGGTTTTGTTCCTAAAATGTTTAAAAACCATAGTTGTAAGACAAATCACTCTTTTCAAGATAACAAATCAACAAGTCTGAGGACCTTAGATGGAGTCCTGCCCCTGTGGTTAAGTGATACTGAGAAATCTCATAACTACTCCAAACCTTGAGCTCTTGTTTAAAATCTGAGATTGTATTTATGATATTTACTGCTTCACTTGCTAAATATTGTTTGACTACAGTGACCTTCTTTCCTGATATTTTCAAACGTACAAAGCTCTTTCCTGCTTCAAGACCCTAGGACAAACTATCCTCTCCTATAAGAATGTTTGCCCCTTGATTTTCATAGAACTAGTTCTCCCTCATGATTTAAGCTTCAGCTTAAGTATTTCTTTCTTACAGATGCCTTCCCTGACCATCCTACCTAACATAGATTTATCTCTGACATTTTCCATATTAATATGCTTCTGTCTATAATTCTTGTAACACCCAGATTTTCTATTTATTTCCTAATTTTAAGTTCCATGAAGTCAGAAGGCAGGCTTTTTTATTTCTTCATAATACTTACCACAGTGTCTAGCACCACATAAGCACTGTAAGTATATACTTATTGAATGAATGAGTTCTTGAGGAGAATGAACATAATGGGTATAAAAAGCATTTTTAAACTTAACCCTTTACAGGCTATGTTTTTTTTTTTTAAGTTTTATCACTTGTTGTATTGGCTCAATCTTTCAGACTTGAGCATGTGGTTAACAGTAAAGACTGATCCTTATAGCCTTGAATTGGAATTTCACCTCTTCTATTTAAACTATGATCTAGGACAGATAATTAACCTCAGTAATTACCTGAGAGGCTGGTCATGAGAATTAAAAGGCATAATGCATAAAGGGAGCCTAGCATAATGCCTGTCATACAGTAGGCCATTAGTGTTCTTGTTATGTCATTTCTAACTAGAGGATCAACCATCTCAGTTTGCCTGAGAATGATGGTTTTCCTGGGATGGAAAACTTTGAGTGCTAAAACAGGACAGTCTTGACCAAAACAGTCGTCTTACCATCAACATGCTTTCATACCAACCCCTCGTTCTCCTTCTACATTTCCCAACTCTTTTCTTCACTCAGACCATAAAAACTATATCACAGTCATCTTCGGCTAGTACAACAATATCTTTCAGACAATCTCAACCCTCATCTTACAGGCCTCCAAGGTATTGGTCACAATAATTCCATGGAACACACTGAGACGCCTTAGAGGGAAGAGAAACTGTATAGATGATTGCTATCTCTTCTCTCAAATTTATTAATAGCTCTTCACTTCCATCTTTTCTTCAAATTTACTATCTACCCACTTTCCTAGGATCTCAAGGTTTCAGGGAATTGAAAAATAACTTCTCAGTGCTAAGAATTTACCCTTAGGGTTTTATTTTAAAAGCAGGGTAAATATTAAATTTACTTTGTTAAAGTATACAATCATCTTTAGTATAGTCACAGAGTTATGAAACCATCATAGCTATCTAAAGGTCAGAATAGTTTTCATCAAATATAAACCTGTATCCATTCTACCATTCCCCTCAGTATCTGGCAATCACTACTTTACTTTCTACCTTGATGTATTTGCCTATTCTAGACTATCAGTAAAAATGGAAGGAATTTACGGACTCATTCAAAATATCACAGCTTGTGAAGGGAGAAGCCAAGAAACAATTCCAGGAATCTAACATCCAGAGCCCTCAAGCTTAACTTTGAATTACTTTGATTAGAATCTTATGTTTGACCAGAGTTTTAGAATATTTAAAAACAATCTTTCACACTTAACTGTTTCATGAATCTTTAATAAATGCTTAGTAAGTTCTACACACTGTGCTAGGTGCAAGGAAAGAGTGGGGAAGAATAAGATACTACTATTCTCAGGCTATTACCATATGTCACACAGATATATAACTAATAGCCTGCTATAGTTTAGAAAGTATTTTCCTAAACAGGGCACCCATGAAAGCCATACCAGTACTGGATGGTAGGCAAGGATGAGATTATTCCCTTTTTATACATAATAAAAAAAGACTCCAAAGTTAATTCCTTTGCTCAAGTCAAATTGGAAGGATTTACGGAAGATGAACAATGTTTTTTTGTTTCCTTTGTGGCTACTGTTACTTTTTTTAAATGGACCACTTTTTCATGAAAAATGCAATAACAAAAGTCCATTGACTATAATTTATTGCAAAATGTAGTAACTGGCTTGCTGTTGTTATTACATTTCTGCTAATGATGACAAATATTTTCACTTGTGTTTTCTGCACTGCTGTATTTATCTTTTTCTTGACAATTATGCTCTTTGCCCCCCACAATAATATGGTCACTGTTTTTCCCTCTCCCTACTTAAAATACAAGTTTATACATCTGTTAAAAGCCCTAATAATTCACCATGATTACAATGTACAGTGGTTTCCAGAGTGAAGGGAGTATTGAGAGGAGAGGCAAATCTTTGTAGCTATGAGTTATTTGTAAGTTAAGAGTTTACAAATCAAGACTTGTCTTAGCTTAAAATCCCTAAAACAGTAAAACTAGAGGAGGATAAATAAAGGTTGTATTTCATATGAATTGTCACTAAATACTTATATCAATTTCTCTTAGAGCTTTGGAATTCACTCTTTCAGTTCGACATTTTGGAAAATGTCAGAAGTTCAAAAAATCTTGACTGTGAAGTGACTTTCCTTTATTCGTCATAAGTGAACCAACCATCATCTTTCCCTCAAAAAGCAAAATTCATTATATTTTCTTATTAAAAAGTCAATAAATCTTATGCTATGGAAAGTTCCTCTTTAACTCAAGATATATTTAATGAGACACACCAGAATTGTGTTTGTTTCTAGAAGTACAGAGCTGAGTAGGAAGTGACCTCTGCCTTTGAGTAACTCAGTCTGATAAGCTAATTGGACAATTCATTTATTCAGTAAATATTCTTTAAGAACTTATGAACTGAGAGACTTGGCTATGTTTGGGTCCTTAATAGTAATCAAAATAAGTCTGTTCCTTGTGCAGTTTACAATCCAGGGAGGGAGCAAGAAAACAAGATTATAAAAGATATAATACAATGTGAAAAGAGAAAAACAACCCATGACATCCAGGAGCTAACCTTGGCATTGCCATAGCACTCATGGGTCCAAATGAAAAATAAAAAACAAGTGGCCTTGATTTTCTACTGTTGAGCAAACAACTTCGCAGAATATTAACATCCAACAAAGTTGGTCTGCAACCGTGATGAATAAGACAAAGACAATACTACTCTATAATTAAGCCTGAACTCAGGCAAAACAAACATCATGCAAACTACCAAACATCCCCTATTTTAGGTTAATATGAGTGACTGTTGCTTCTTTACCAATTACAACTTTAGCCTATTATTTCCTCCTTCTAAATAAGACTTCTCAAGATGCCAATCATAGAATTATCACATCCTGAGGGTATCCAATCCAGGGCAAAGCCATTAAAATTTCCCCAAATCAACCTAATAATCCCAAATCTGGACAATAAATCCTTCCTAATATCCTTTTACTGAGGTACCCTATGGCTTCCATTGTTTTCTCTCTCACAGAGATGAATAATATATCCAACCTGTCCAACTAAGGTGCTCCTCATGTGTGGTCTTGGGCAAATGCAAAACTTGAAAGTGGCAACAATACCATGCCTGTTGTTCAAACCCTCTTTCTTGCCTTTCTCTTCAGGGGCATAAGGAACATGAAAGAGGTACTATTGAACTCTTAAATTAAGGGGTAAGGAATATTTTATTCATCTATTTATTCACTCATTGGCTTATATGCTAACTTGTTCCAAAAAATAATTTAAGGAGGCTGATATTATTCAGTGGATTCAGAGGTATAGAGGGGGGCAGCTCCCTGATAACTGTTATATAAAGACAACACTCTGACCTAACAGGACACCTAGAGACAATGGAACCCTAAGGTGGGATGAAAGTACCCCAATGACCCTGATGTTTAATAGGATACCCCTTCCCCAAAAGCTGAAGCTCCCTCTATCCTTTCCTCAACCATATTAATCACCCGCTGCCAGTTGATAGCTGACTCCCTGTTCTTATAAGCATTTTCTTCCCTTTACTGGACACTCTTAATTCCCATCTCCATTGTCGATTCTTATTCACTACTGGTGGAAAGTTGGTTCTCAGGTTTTATAAGAAAAATCCTCATTCTTTTTTCCTGTTAGTCTTCAAAAACATAAGAAGCTCTAGAGCAATCTTCAAGTAAGTCTACGTCAAGTCACTCTCAGCCAAACATAATGATTTTCAAGTGACTGCTCTCATAAGACGCTTTTAAAAATATGTTGGGATTTTATTTTTGTCACAGTGACTGGAGTGGTACTATTGCTATTCAGTGGATAAATACTCTTCAATGCACTACACAATAAAGAAGTGACCCATCCAAAAAGCCAAGAGTTGACTTCCCTGATGGTCC
Organism: Bubalus bubalis; assembly: GCF_019923935.1. Classification (NCBI taxonomy): domain Eukaryota; kingdom Metazoa; phylum Chordata; class Mammalia; order Artiodactyla; family Bovidae; genus Bubalus; species Bubalus bubalis. The sequence continues at coordinate 51,384,548 of NC_059165.1, read as the reverse complement.
AGTGGTTAAGAATCCACTTGCCAATGCAGAGTACATGGGTTCAATCCCTGCTCCAGGAGGATTCCACATTCTGCAGGGCAGTGGAGCCCATGCACCACAACTACTGAACCAGTGTGCCCTAGACCCCATATTCCACAACAAGAGAAGCCACTGCAAGAGAAGCCTGTGGACTGCAACTAGAGAGTAGGCACCATTTGCCACAACTGGTGAAAGCAGTGAAGACCCAGCACAGCCATAAATAAATAAATAGAATTTAAAAATTTTAAAAACATCTGCTTTAACAATGAACAAACAAAAAACCCAAAATGCCAATGCTACTCCTACTGAGAAACATCTCACCCACAGAGGCAAAGTATCTATTGCATCCAACCCTGCTGCTTCTTCCCATGCCTACCCCAGGTATTGGTAATCAATGAGAGTACACTCCACTGAGTTGGACATGGTTTCAAAATCTTTCTCAACATAGCAATCAAAACATGTTGTGTCCATCAGATTTGGCATGGAAGCCAAAACCCATTTGCCATTCTGGCCCTTACCTTTTTAAGACAAAGGAAGCCTCACTGTTCTTGAGATGAAGTCTCCATGTGGCACCTGGGTCCTCTTTCATTTCCTTGTCTTGATCATCTATCTGTAACACAGAAGAAAAAACCTGAAACATATGATAAGCCCATTCTCAAGGCTCTACCCCTCAAGTTTGACCTTTAAAGGTAGAACATTTTTCATTCATATAGAAATAAAAATTTGCAGAGTAGAGAGTAACAGCTGGCTTGTTAGAAGTTTACAGGAATGTCATGACCTAGAGCGTCATGACAGCTAGAAACACAAATGATTCTGGCACCGAGAAGTTTGCAACAACTGATCACACTCCCTCCCCTTTTAATATAAAAGAAGCCTGAATTTTAACTCTGGATACACTAGCTCCACCATCTTCATGATTTGCTGGCTTTTCAAATAAAGTGGTTATTCCTTGTCTAAACACCTCATCTCTTGATTTATTATTCTGTCATGCAGTGAGCAGTATGAGCTTGGACTTGGCAATATGACCATTCTCCCAGGTCTTCTAAGGGCACCATCAGTGATGTGAACTCTGCGGCTGGGACTCTGCACCATCCCAACAGATCTGACTGAAGCATCTCCAGTTTTGCTCCTTATGCAGTGAGTGAGCTACACCCTCTAGTGGGGAAAACACATGTAGTATATTGAACTTCTTTGGAAGAATAACACCCAAAAGAAAACTCATCTCAGATACTGAATTAAAAAAAAAAAAAATGGGGTGGGGGGAGGTGGGAGCAAAGTAGGGGAGGTGCGGAGGATTTCCATGGCACTTGTACTTGAAAAATCCAGAGGGATCTCTGAATTCAGGCATGGCTCAACCCAGTCTCAAAAATTGTTGCCAGGTGTTTTTTTTGGGTCTCCTTTTTTCGATCCATCCATGTTTTCCTTGACATTGTCTTCATTCTCAGGCTGTGACCACTTCACTCATCCCAGAGGTAAACCCTGGCAGCTCCAGAGTTACAATTTCAGTAGAAGAGAACTTTCCTTTCTTAAAACTTCTAGTAAAAGATTTGAAGCTTATACATTAGTCGGGATAAGATTGCTGAATCAGTCTTTAGGGCTACAAGTGTGCTTTAACTTTTATTGAAATAGACTAAATTACAAGGCACTGCAGGAGCCAGGGGGTGAAGCAGCCCTCCTGAATGGACGAGATGAGGATAAAGAACTGTTCCCCAAAGGAACATTAAAGCACTGCTGCTACTGCTAAGTCGCTTCAGTCGTGTCCGACTTTATGCGACCCCATAGACGGCAGCCCACCAGGCTCCCCCGTCCCTGGGATTCTCCAGGCAAGAACACTGGAGTGGGTTGCCATTTCCTTCTCCAATGCATGAAAGTGAAAAATCAAAGTGAAGTCGCTCAGTCGTGTCCGACTCTTCGCGACCCCATGGACTGCAGCCTACCAGGCTCCTCCATCCATGGGATTTTCCAGGCAAGAGTACTGGAGTGGGGTGCCATTGCCTTCTCCACATTAAGGCACTATTGCCAGGAAAATGAAAGAAGTAATTACTTCTGTAAAATTACTTCTGTAAAGAAGTGTACTTCTTTATACTTCTTTACAATTACATGTTGATACTACCCTTTTGGGATTCCACTTTTCCCTCCTCTGAATCAGAGGTTGTCCTCAGGCCTGCCCAAATTTCAATTCCCTGCTATTTTCCTGCCTTTACCACACTTAACTATCTGTATCATAAGTTATGGTACTGCCAGGACCTGAAACACTTTACTATCTTAGTAGAAGGCAAGGAAATATCACCCAGAGAGCTAAACCTTCTGGAAAATACACTTTCATACCCATACAAAATCATTTGATGTGCTGGCCCACAAACCATGGGCAGTTTGGTGGCCTCTCAACTTCAGAGGACCCCAGGGCACTTCTGTTCTCACGGTTACTTCTTGCTCCATATCCCTAACTTTGCAGAGTTCTCCATCAGCCCCTCATTTGACCTTTTAATATTATCCACCACTTTGGTGCAGCACTTTGGTGCTTCATTCCTCAAGCATGTTCAAGGCTACTCAGAGTAACATGTTTTCTGAAGGTTTAGGATAATAGTCAAGGTTATGGGTTTTCCAGTGGTCATGTATGGATGTGAGAGTTGGAGTATAAAGAAAGCTGAGCACCAAAGAATTGATGCTTTTGAACTGTGGTGTTGGAGAAGATTCTTGAGAGTCCCTTGGACCGCAAGGAGATCCAACCAGTCCCTCCTAAAGGAGATCAGTCCTGGGTGTTCATTGGAAGGACTGACATTGAAGCTGAAACTCCAGTACTTTGGCCACCTCATGAGAAGAGCTGACTCATTTGAAAAGATCCTGATGCTGGGAAAGGTTGAGCGCAGGAGGAGAAGGGGGCAACTGAGGATGAATTGGTTGGATGGCATCACCGACTCGATGGACATGGGTTTGGGTGAACTCCAGGAGTTGGTGATGGACAGGGAGGCCTGGCGTGCTGCGGTTCATGGGGTCGCAAAGAGTCACACACAACTGAGGAACTGAACTAAATTGAGGATAATAGAGGAGGTTAATGGCTAACACAGCATAGGAAATATTATCAAGAATATTTTTGGTAAAAGTGATGAAATCTAACTGAAACTTATTTTTCTGGGCTCCAAAATCACTGCAGATGGTGACTGCAGCCATGAAATTAAAAGACGCTTACTCCTTGGAAGGAAAGTTACGACCAACCTAGATAGCATATTCAAAAGCAGAGACATTACTTTGCCAACAAAGGTTCGTCTAGTCAAGGCCATGGTTTTTCCTGTGGTCATGTATGGATGTAAGAATTGGACTGTGAAGAAGGCTGAGTGCCAAAGAATTGATGCTTTTGAACTGTGGTGTTGGAGAAGACTCTTGAGAGTCCCTTGGACTGCAAGGAGATTCAACCAGTCCATTCTGAAGGAGATCAGCCCTGGGATTTCTTTGGAAGGAATGATGCTAAAGCTGAAACTCCAGTACTTTGGCCACCTCATGCGAAGAGTTGACTCATTGGAAAAGACTCTGATGCTGGGAGGGATTAGGGGTAGGAGGAGAAGGGGACAACAGAGGATGAGATGGCTGGATGGCATCACTGACTCAATGGACTTGAGTCTGAGTGAACTCCGGGATTTGGTGATGGACAGGGAGGCCTGGCGTGCTGCGATCATGGGGTCGCAAAGAGTCGGGACACGGCTGAGCGACTGAACTGAACTGAGCCTAAGTCAAACAAGAAATGGGTGGGTTCATGCAATTAAGAGGACCCATGGTCTTAATTCAAGATCAGCATTATCCCCTGACTTAAGTAACGCAAGGAGTCTTACTGTCCACCTCTGACCTCTGCTAGTCTATGAATTGCACAGAATGCTGGTTTTGTCATCTCCCATACAGATTCCATCTACATGATGACTTAATGCTGTTACCACCCTAGTCATGTGTCCTCATAGCTTGAGAGCCAAAACAAAAAGGGTTGGGATGGGAAGAAGGGAAATCATGGGGCTTAGCTACTCCCCATCAATATACAACTACAATCTGCCAATATGGGGAGTTGAAATTTTTAAGTAATTATCTTATAACCACAAAAATATTAAATTTAAGCATAGAAATGAGGAATAAATCACATCTATATTGTAGTTTGGGTTAAGAAATAGTCTACAAATAATTATAATTTAAAATATAGATACTTTAAGAAAATATAACAGTAAAGAATATGATGGATGAATTGTGTGATTCAAATTTGAAATCTTTAACTATTGATTTAAATTTATAATTTTAAGAGAATAAAAATTTTATTAAGTCTGTATTATTTGGTGCTTTGAGAAGTTGTCATTTGCCACATTTATGTTTAACCGAATAGAGCTATAACATTTGGAAAGAATTTTGTTATAACTGAAGTACTTAAAAGCAAAAATTGAGTACAATTATCCTTTCATTAATTCCTTCATCAACTAAGCTTAACTGTATACCCACCCCCCTATCTGTTTATGTTTGAGAAATTGATTCATCTGGATGTTTGCCTGACTCCCTTGACCAAACTGCAGGTAGAAATATATCCACTTATCATTATTTGTTTCTTTGCGATTAGTCCAGTGCCTCCCCTGAGAGCAAGCACTCAGAAAATATTTGTTGACTGAATTAATGAACAATGTCAGATTCAAAATACAACCAGCGTTCGAAAACTGCACCTGCTTTCTACCTGTTACTTTTGGAATGTAAGGACCATCAGTTTCCATCCCAGTATGAGGCTCATTTGGGTGGGCCCAGTCCTTCAGCACTTTTCATTTCTTTCCTTGTGACAGCTGAATGAGGTTAATTCACCTTCTACTAATCGGGGGGCAACTTGCTCATTTAGTCAAGGTCAGGAGAGTCATAGAGTATGTGAGGGGAAACTGATTCCTGTGTGTCCTATATGCAGCAAAAGGAGACTGAAATGCTAGACTGCAACCAAGGCATACTGGGCCTTGGAATTCCGATCAACAAGAAATAAATGTATGCTTTAAGGTTTAAAGTTTAATAAAAAATGAGTCATTGACACATTCCTTGTGTGCTTTAAGAAAATTAATCAGATTTGGAGGAAAAATTACAAGACTGCACAGGAGGAATATGGATTTTGAAGTAAGATAGCTAAAATGTCACAGTGATTCTCTTTATTTGCTAGCTGTGTGAACTTTAGCAAAATACTTAACCTCTTTGAACCTGAGTTACGTTACCTGTAAGATGGGGTAAGCAACACTTACCTCACAGAATTCATAGGGATTAAACATAATGATGTATTTAAAATGATTGGTAGAGAGACATTGTGATTAAACAATGAAAAAACAAAACATTAAGAATTTGCAAGTGAGATACTAGAGCCAGGATGATGAGACAGAGAGACATAATTAAGAAGTAGTGACACAAGCTCGTGGGGGAAGGAAAAGTGAGCTGAACTGGGTGTTTGTAATTACTATTTCATGCACAGAGCCTGGACTCTGTCCTCTGTACTGCTCGGGTATCCTGACATTCCACTGGGCCAGGGGTTCCCAAACTTCACTTAAGTGTTCTTTGTAAATGTCTCCCAGATTGCTTAGGAGCAGAAACTGCTACCTGTCATCTCTGCAGCCCTAACAGTCTAACATATTCTCAGGCCCCACACAGTCTTTTAGTAAATGCTGGCTAATGGTAAATAGTTATTGGCATTTCAAACATCTCTTTTTACAAAAAATATCTTCTTTACTCTCACATCTCTAGAGAGCTGGCTAAAAGATCAGCACTCAATGCAGTTGACAGGGAAAACACAGTAAGACTTATTACTTTAAGTAAACTTTTTGAGTTCCTGAAGTTTCTAAATCTATTCACTTTCTTGAGATGTAACCTTGAACAGTATGGTCCAAATTAAAAATGAAATAAATGGCCTTATTTATTTATGCTCACTTAGGCCTCATGTTGGGAGAAGGTAATGGCACCCCACTCCAGTTCTGTTGCCCGGAAAATCCCATGGATGGAGGAGCCTGATAGGCTGCAGTCCATGGGGTCGCTAAGAGTCAGACACGACTGAGCGACTTCACTTTCACTTTCCACTTTCATGCACTGGAGAAGGAAATGGCAACCCACTCCAGTGTTCTTGCCTGGAGAATCCCAGGGACGGAGAAGCCTGGTAGGCTGCAGTCCATAGGGTCGCACAGAGTCAGACATGACTGAGCGACTTAGCAGCAGTAGCAGGCCTCATGTTTATAAAAGCTACCCATGAAACTTTTTGTTTTCTCCTTTTGTGTGTGTATATGTGTGTGTGCGCATGTGCACACGCCTAATCTACCACCTTGTGTTTGGTTTTGATAGTGCAATTCACTAAGCATATACCTACTTACAACATTCTTTCACAGCATTTCCTTATGTAACTTGGAAAAATTTAAGATGCTTTGAAAGTGAACTTCAGAAAAACCACATGCTAAGAATTCAGTCCTTGAAACTTCAAACACTGCTGAGAAAAAAGGGAAAAAAAGAGCCTCTGAACAATCAAATAGTAACAGCTAACCTTTTCATAATATTTGCTATGTGCTTATTTAACTTATATGCAGAGTACATCATGAGAAATGCTGGGCTGGAAGAAGCACAAGCTGGAATCAAGATTGCCGGGAGAAATATCAATAACCTCAGATATGAAGATGACACCACCCTTATGGCAGAAAGTGAAGAGGAACTAAAAAGCCTCTTGATGAAAGTGAAAGAGGAGACTGAAAAAGTTGGCTTAAAGCTCAACATTCAGAAAACAAAGATCATGGCATCTGGTCCCATCACTTCATGGCAAATAGATGGGGAAACAGTGGAAACAGTGTCAGACTTTATCTTTCGGGGCTCCAAAATCACTACAGATGGTGATTGCAGCCATGAAATTAAAAGATGCTTACTCCTTGGAAGAAAAGTTATGACCAACCTACATAATATATTGAAAAGCAGAGACATTACTTTGCCAACAAAGGTCCGTTTAGTCAAGGCTATGGTTTTTCCAGTGGTCATGCATGGATGCGAGAGTTGGACTGTGAAGAAAGCTGAGTGCCAAAGAATTGATGCTTTTGAACTGTGGTGTTGGAGAAGACTCTTGAGAGTCCCTTGGATTGCAAGGAGATCCAACCAGTCCATTCTAAAGGAGATCGGTCCTGGGTGTTCTTTGGAAGGAATGATGCTAAAGCTGAAACTCCAGTACTTTGGCCACCTCATATGAAGAGTTGACTCACTGGAAAAGACTCTAATGCTGGGAGGGACTGGGGGCAGGAGGAAAAGGGGACGACAGAAGATGAGATGGCTGGATGGCATCACTGACTCGATGGACGTGAGTTTGAGTGAACTCCGGGAGATGGTGATGGATAGGGAGGCCTGGCATGCTGCGATTCATGGGGTTGCAAAGAGTTGGACATGACTGAGCGACTGAACTGAACTGAACTGAGGCACTCTTCTTAGTGGATTACGAACATATCTCACAAAAAAAAAAAAAAAGAAAGAAAGGCCGTTGAGAAATTGGAACCCTTGTGCACTGTTGCTGAGAATGTAAAATGGTGTAACTACTATGGAAAAATTAAAAATGGAATTTCCATATGATATAACCATCCCACTTTGGGATATATATCAAAATAATGGAAAGAAAGAAAAGATACCTGCACACTAATATTCATTGAAGAATTATTCACAATGTCTATTTACAACAGACATGTGGGAAGCAATCCAAATGTCTAGTGATGGATGAATGAACAAGCAAAATATGATATATGCATACAATGTAATATAACTCAGTCTTAAAAAGGAAGAAAAATCTGACACACGCTGCAGCATAGCTGAACCTTGAAAATATTATGCTAAGTGAAAAAAAAAAACAAACAAAAAGGACATATTGTACGAGCCTACTTATATGAGTTCAGAGAGAGAGTAGAATGGTTGTTGCCAGGGGCTGGGCTGCAGCAGGTGGGAATTGTTTAGGGCATATGGAAGGGAAGATGAAAAAAATCTGGTGGTGGATGGTGATGTAGTCACATAACAACGTAAATAGTCTTAATGCCAATGAATTAATGCCACTGTACACTCAAAATTGGTTAAAAATACTAAATTTTTTTACATATATTTTGGTGGTGGTGATCTAGTCCCTGAGTCGTGTCTGAATGGACCCATGGACTGAATGGAGCCCACCAGGTTCTGAATGGGCCCATGGACTGAATGGAGCCCACCAGGTTCCTCTGTCCATGGGATTTCCCAGGCAAGAATATTAGAGTGGGTTGCCATTTCCTTCCCCAAGGGATCTTCCCGATCCAGGGGTGGAACCTGTGACTCCCGCATTGGCTGGTGCATTCTTTACCACTGAGCCACCAGGGAAGCCATGTATATTTTACAGATAAAAATAAATCATGTAAAGAATCACTAAGGTACACCCTCAAGACTGTACTGGTGGGGCTACCAGCCTTCCTTTTTGAAGCCTGTGCTAATAAAATCTATGTATCTCCCCCCCTCCACCAAAAAAACAAAAAAAGGAGGTACTGTAGTTAAAGATGGACCCTCAATTTTTTGCTACTCATTAAATTAAGAGGTGGAATCTTACCCTTGTCATTTTGAATCTGCGTGGCTTCCTTGACCAACAGAATGTGACAGAAGTGACTTCTGGGACTCCCAAGGCTGAATCATTTGAAGTCCTGTCCTTGAGTTTCCTCCTGTACTGCTTGGAACAGCTCACTTTCTACTCTGAGTGCTGACTATCATAACCCAGCGCTCTGCTGTGAGAAATCCAAACCAGAAGGATAAATCATGTGTAGGTACTCTGACAGATAGTTTTAGCTGAGGCCCTAGAGGGCTTGAAGACTAAATTGTCCATGATGCAACTTCCATTTGAATTTGCAGTGAAAAGTCTCAGCCGACATTTAACATCAAATGCATGTAACCCCCCAATTTACAACTGCCCAACTGAGCCCAGTCAACTCACAGAATCCTAACAAATTATGGTTAGCCACTAAATTCTGCAGTGGTTTTGTATGTACTTACCATAATGACATCCTTTTTTTCCTAACAAACCCAAAGCTTAGAGTTGACATCTCAAGGTCACAGAATGAGTACTCACTCTGTGGTTGCTTGAACCCACAGATGGGGACTGCAGTAGGGAAGGCCTATTGTAAACTTATACTCAAATTTTTGACCCCTAACCCCAGAGTTGATCAAGGGTCACCCATATTTAGGGGCAAGGCATTTGGAAAGTAAAAAAAATTGGTTTCAGTCTAGCTGTGTGACACTGCGCAATTATCTCTGCAGACATACAATGGTTCATGTCATTTCGGTTAAAGACTGTTGTGGTCATGGAGCCATCAGTCACTGCAGCTGTGCCTGAAGGTGCATCCTAATGAGATTCAGTTCGGAGAAAAACAGGATTATAGACCCTAGAAACTTAAGGTACATATCAAGAGAATGATTTCATTAAGCCCAGAGTCTCATATTACCTCATACATAAAAAAGAGCTAAATTCATTAATTTGACATTTTGTTTCTTTAACGAGAAGTAATATTTTCACGTTCAACTACCTGCTTTTCTTCTTTTTCAAACTCTCCTACACATCTGCACGCCTTACCTCTTCAGAACAGTCACTCGCAGACATCTGAGAGGCCATCTCCACAGCTTAAGTCCTCAGCCAGTGCGCTGAATAAAAGGTAATTCCCTATTTCTAGGCTGTGGAGATTTTTTTGTTTGTTTTCTTTTTTTTCAGTCCACACCCTCTCTGAAGATAATTTTTGTAAGGAAAAAAACGGGTCAAATTAACTCCTACCAATACGTCATGGTCGTGGCGAGTGTTATTAGACAATGATGAGGAAATCCTTTGGAAACTATAAAATACTGTCAAGTACGTACATACACAATGTCCCAAATGTAGAGAAAAGCAGACTTAACATTGACGTTTTTACCCCACCTCACCCTCACCAAAAAAAGTTTTTATGTTTTTCAGGTGAGTAAGTTTTGGAAAAAAGTCTCTACCAGAATTTACCTACTTTGCAACCGAAAAACGTGAAACCCTGAAAAGTGCACCAAAGCCACCCAGAAGCAAACCGCAGAACCTGGACTATTTATCCGGCGGCAGACGCTACACACGCTGGGCGTGGTAACGCTGTCACGTGAATGAAGGACTTGCCGCGAGTTTACCCTAAAGCCACGCTTAACATGGCTGCCAGGCCTGGACGCCCGAGCCTCACACCCAACATGGGCACAGGGAATGGGCCAAGCCCCGGATGCCAACATTCCGGAAGTGCCCGAGGGGCGGCGGAAGCGGAAGTGTCCCGGCGGTGGGGTCCGCGGGAAGTGTTTGTCGCGTTTCTCCCTCCCCCTTCACCAGTACAACAAACGGAGGGCTGGCATAGGTGAGGCGGCGGCCGGGTGGGCGTGGGGCGGGTGGCGAACTACAGAGCCAGGGGTGCGTACAGCGGGTGGAGGCGGCTGGATCGGGCTCTAGGGCCCTCGACCGGTTGGGCTCTCGGTCTCCGGCCCTTTTCGGGCCTAGAGCTCCTCGAAAAGCCGGGATTGGGTTTGTAGTAGATTGGGTTTGTAGTGGTTGGTATTCGAGGCCCTGGTGGCGGCGTTTGCCACCTTGCCTGAACTTTGCCCAAGATCCCGGCATATAGCACTCTCTATGAATCTCGATTTCCTGAACAAAATGGGAGTTTTGGCCTGGCTAACTTCTGGGACACCGTCGTACTCTGGGCGTCACAAATTCCACGATTTTAATGTTAAGTCAGTGTTTTAACCTGTGAATTAAAGCCTGAAGTCAGCTTACTGAGGGGATTATCCGAGCAGGACGCGGTGAATACATCTGTGAGAGGCGGCCAACCGGGGGATAGGGAGCCCGGAGTTGTAGTGTTACCTCGTCCACCGACTCACTCTGACCTTGCCCATGTCCATTACCCTCTCTGTGGCACGGCTTACATATCTGTAAAATGAGGGTGTTGGGTGCGTTTGATGCCCCTCCGAACTCAAAAGTCAGAATCTCAACTCCCTTTTAAGGAGACTTTCCTTAGAAACATGCCTGAAAGCATCTCTGTTTTGCATTTTTGGGTAACCAGGAGATGACTTATCAGAGGTGTCTACCATATTTGTTTCCAGACACCAAGCCAACCAAGGGCACCTGGGCAGTTAGGAAGCTTGCTGTGTTTCCTGTGCTCTGAAAAGCTCTGTCCTGAAGACTGTTTTTTGAACCTGTATCAGCAGTGTAAAACACACAAATGTGAAAAACAGACCTTTATCTTAAAACTGCTCTTAAATTGCTGGTTTACTTACTTTGGGCAAATACCTTCCTTTCTCTGGACTGGAGATTTCTCATCAGACAAATGAATTAGTTAGATTAGGTCATAGGTTCTTAATCCCCTTTCTCATACTCTGCAGGCTGAGCGGTAAAGAACGCTCCTGCCAATGCAGGAAACGCAGGTTGGATCCCTTGGTCGGGAATATCCGTTGGAGAAGGAAATGGCAACCCACTCCAGTATTCTTTCTTGCCTGGGAAATCCCATGGACAGAGAAGCATTGCAGGCTACAGTCCATGGGGTCACAAAGAGTCTGGCAGGACTTAGTGACTAAACAACAAAACAACAACTGCACAAATGAATAAAATAATAACTATAGATCCATGATTTTCTGGGGGTTGGGAAAGGTGAGATATGGAGGGTACATATTATGTAACCATATAGATAGAAAAGTCTGTGTTTCTAATTTTTAAATCTCATTTTTGACAATTACTGGTCTAGGTTGTTATCACTAGGGCTCTTTCTCTTTAAAATTTATCGTGCTGTGATTCGTATGTCCTCTTTGCGTAAACTTTTGTGTGTGTTTGTTTAAATGACTGTGTCCCTGGAGGTATACTCTTTAGTTAAAAAAAAAAGATACTAAGATATAGAAAAGAAGAAAACGGAAAAGCCAGATTATAGTAAAGTGACATAGTGAAATAAAACTGGACTTGAGTTAAAGATACAGACAGCACCGGTACTGATACCTTGTTACAGCACTGATACTTTCTGGCAAGCCAGCTTACCTCTCTGGTTCTCACTTTCCTTATCTGGAAAATGAAAGATTCGACTGGATGATTCCTAGATATTTTCAGCACTGTAATTCTGTTTTTCTTATTTGTTTTTTATCTGAGCAGCTTGGTGGATGTGCTGCAGCATTTCTTTAGGCAGGAGAGGCTGTTCTAGGTGGTAGATGGAAGATCTATGAGAAATGGTGTCAGATTAAGTGACATACAATATTACTTTGATATGAGCAAACTGAAGCAAAACAACAACAACAACTAAAGAAAGGTGTTAGAAACCTAAGGGGCAGAGGAGCCCTTGACGGTGGAGCTTCATGGTAGGAAAGGCTTTGCCATCTATGGGGTCGAATAGAGTCGGACACGACTGAAGCGACTTAGCAGCAGCAACAGCAGCAGCAGCACCTAGTAGGCAATAAAAAAATAATCAAGTGAGGGGACGGTTGGATGGATGGACAGATTGATAATAGCAAGTTTTAAAAAAGGAGTTTCTCCAGAAAATTGTAATTAATTCGATACAGAATGGGAAATTGATTCAGTATTGTGAAAGTCTGATAAAAGCAGAGGTCCCTAAGTTTTCTAGTTAATTTTTAGATAAGTCAGTTTATCTCTTCCTTATAAAGTATGTTAGTAAGAGACAAAAATGTACCTTGGAGGGTCCAGTGTGATCTGAGGAAGAGAGTAATTAGAATAAGAGAGATGGAAGAGGATGTTGACAAGATGGAACAGGTATAAGAAGATTTCTAAGTTGGACATTTAGGGAGTAAAGGAGTGGATTTATGTAGGACTTTTTATAGGTATCAATGATAGAATTGTGTACAATAAGTGTTAAAACTTCTCTAATGGGGATAGAGAATAAAAAGGGAAATGATTTTTGCAAGCAAGGAGATGTTGGTGCTCCTCAGCAAGTGGTAGAAATAGCCTTGAGGGTTAAGGTTTAAAAGAGAGGGATAAATTTGGGAGCAACCAGAATGAATTGAATTAGTAGAGGATAGGTAGTCTAGTTTGGGATAGAGGGAAACTTGAACTGGCAGGTTGCAAGGAACGAAGCAGCCTAAGAAACTGTGTTAGTGAAAAGGACCTTCCTTCCCTTGTTGAGTTTCTCAAATTTAAAGAATACTCAGAAACAACTCAGACTTATCGTTAGTTAGAATGTACTTGGATCACTAGAACAAAAACGATGCTTCTTTGGCTAAAGTCTGCTACACAGCTTTTACAGGATGACTGTAGAGACCCAGGGCTTCTGTAGGCTATTGTGTGGGAATTAAATTAGATGGACCACGGGCTCTAATTTGTGAAGGAGGGTGTGGTCAGCAGTTTTATCACAGCATCAAGAAGTGCGTCTCCAAGCACTGGGGCATAGTTCTGGAATGTGGCAGGCAGCTGAGGTGCAGAGGACTGACTTGATGACAGGTTATACAGTGTAGGCTGAAAAATCTGAATCCCAGCATAAACTCTGACGCTTAATATATGTCCTTGGAAAGTGACTTATACCCTCTGGTTCTGTTTGTCCATCTAAAAATTGAGGAACCAGGTTTGGATAGCATCCTGTTAAAGAGCTTGCGTGTCTCTGTGAAGCCCCTGAAAGTATATGAGTCTTGAAGTGTGTTTTGTTTTTTTCTTTGGGGGATGTACAACTGTTGTCATAGTCCCAAATGGGTTTATGACCCACAAAAAATTAAGAACTGTGTGACTAATCTCTGAGGGACCCTTAACCTTTTAACTTTCCTTGAAAATGAGTTTTGTCATTCAGAATGACATTGCTTAGAGGTTTAGAGTCTTAGCCTCCAGAACTTGTGTGCGTGTGCTCAGTCGTGACTGACTCTTCCACCTAGGGGCTGCATGCGACCCCATGGACTGCAGCCTGCCAGACTCCTCTGTCCATGGGATTTTCCAGGCAAGAATACAAGAGCAGGTTGCCATTTCCTACTCCGGGGATCTTCCCGGCCCACAGATCAAACCCGCATCTCTTGTGTCTCCTGCATTAGCAGGTAGATTCCTTACCACTGTGCCACCTGGGAATCCTCCCCAAATAACACCTGTTGCTGCAAATAATAGTCTCTATATATTTGTACTCGTTATTTATACTCACCTCTTCTTACCCTCCTTAACTCCTCTGCTAAACTTGTTCCTATGTGTCATCTTTATCTACTGCTGATAACTGGAATTTCCCTCTTTTCCCCTTTCAGCCTATTGCTATTTTGGACCACTCCTACCTTGCTGAGTTTCTCAAGTGACAAGTGGTGATATTTTGGAGAGAAGGGTAGGAGGAAACCAAGATACAGAAGGCTAGTCATCGTAGTTTTCTGCTGTCACCTGCTTTTATCCTTCATTCCACTGAAAGGCAAGCAGCAGAGAGAGAGAGTGCACATATAAGAGACTTCATCATCACTAGGTCTCTATGTCTTTCATAGTGTTTTCTTCTCAAACAGGGATACCAGACCTATGTACTCAGTGCTTAGGATTAAATGCTCTCAGCATAGTCTAGTCATGTATTTCACTCAAGTGATGATGAAGCCAGCTTCAGTTGAAACAGTTGTGTGGGGTGTTTTGGTTGTTGTTGTTTGTTTTCAATAGAGTTTGAGTGGTGGTGAGGGAAAAGAATTGAGTCTTTGAAGAAGTCTTTAATGTCCTTAACACTGCCAGGAGCACTACTGGGACTGGAGAGGACTTGGCAATTTCCCCTAGGTATGGGTCCTGAGCTGTTAAAGCCCCTAGGTGGAAGATGGTAGTCTTATCCTTTACCCCAGTGTCCATCTCCACGAGTCCCTTCCCCACTGAAGGTTTGTAGCAGGGGCATCACTACTCCACTTGCTGACACATAAGTAGCTCTGTGACCAAGTTTTCAATTCTAGACTTGATATGGGAACTATATATACAATTTCACCTAAAGTTTTGTTACAGTCCTACTAACTTAGGCTCTTTGGTAGTTAGTGTTAATGCATATTAGGTTAAATGGATCTTTGTGGGCTTGCTGGAGACCTAACCTGACCTTTCTATAATGTTGTATAATGTCATATCTGTGAGTAAATATTTTTCTGAGTTCTAAACGAGGGAAATTATATAAACTCTGTGATATTTAAGGAGCAGTCTATTTGTTTAAAATTTCAAGTGTATGCTGTGCACTGGAGCTACTAAATCTGATTCACACAAAACCTCAGTATTGCAAAATAAGGAGCGATAACAAGTGGAATCATAAGATGAGAGTAGCAGATCTACACCACTTAGTAAAAGGAGGATGAAGAGCCAAGAAAGATTTTTACTTAAAGGATGAAGTCAAGAACATGCATGATTACAGTTAGCAAAGGTGAAGGTGTAAAGGGTGATCAGATCAGATCAGTCTCTTAGTCGTGTCCGACTCGTTGTGACCCCATGAATCGCAGCATGCCAGGCCTCCCTGTCCATCACCAACTCCCGGAGTTCACTCAGACTCATGTCCATCGAGTCAGTGATGCCATCCAGCCATCTCATCCTCTGTTGTCCCCTTCTCCTCCTACCCCCAATCCCTCCCAGCATCAGAGTCTTTTCCAGTGAGTCAACTCTTTGCATGAGGTGGCCAAAGTACTGGAGTTTCAGCTTTAGCATCATTCCTTCCAAGGAAATCCCAGGGCTGATCTCCTTCAGAATGGACTGGTTGGATCTCCTTGCAGTCCAAGGGGCTCTCAAGAGTCTTCTCCAACACCACAGTTCAAAAGCATCAATTCTTCGGCGCTCAGCCTTCTTCACAGTCCAACTCTCACATCCATACGTGCAGGTGCTAAATAACATAACTGGAGAATTAATCCGTGGTTGGATTGGTCTGTACTGATTAATAGTCTTGTCACCGTGTTTGAATGCCTCAGGGTAGCTATTTTGTGTTCTTATTGGAGTGTGATTATATTTTTGCCAGGGTTACAGGCCTGTTGCTGAGATCATTGAGTGCTGTGGTGGCAAATAGAATGCTCATAGGAGCATGAAATGGTTCTTAGCAGCCTTGCTGCTGAACACATATGGAAGAATGGAAAGATGATGGATAGTTACACATCAGACGTATAATTTACTATGAACGAAGACTTGTCATCACCCAGTTGCAGGAGATTGAGATTCTTTTCCTTTTCCTGGCAGAGACATAATCAGTAAAATACTATCCAAGTTGCTATGGGAGAAGCATATGTTAGTGAAGTATTACAGGGACCTCAGAAGAGAAGTTTTAGTAGGAGACATTTTCTCAGGGAACCTAACGTTTAAACTAGATGTTGAAGGCAGAATAATGCCTTTCTAGCAAAAAGAAAAAGAAAGGGAAAGGAAGGACTTTCTAGCTGGAGTTAGTGCTTATTGGGAATAAAAGATGAATGTTAAATAAATGCATGAACTGAGATTGGTGTGGCTGGAATGAGCAAGTGGTAAAAATTGAAAGATGAGATTGGAAAGGTGCTTGATCGGATTGGAAAGACTTTATACTCTGGAAACTAGGATTTCTTGTAGGCTGATTTGGTTTCTGTTTGATCATGTGTATATATTTCTTTAAAAACAAATTCAGTGAACTGTAGCTCATGTACCTACTCTGTAGAATTCCTTCAAGCCATAGTACTAAGTTCATGTTAATATTAATCCACCCACAATTCTAAAAATTTATTTCTTTGGTTTTCCAGGCCATAGCTGATTAGAAGCAGCAAATTAAGAGGTTTGTGTGTGTGTTTAGGTGGAGTGCAGAGAGAAGCAAGCATGCTGACACCTGCCATAATTCACAGTGCATAGCCATTCAGTGAGAGAAGAAGGGACCAGAGCATACACACACATGCACACACAAAAATATAAGAATTCACTTAGCCTTGTAGCTTTCTCCCACTGCTGAAGCAAAGGAACCCCGGGAACTCCATATAGTTCACTAATCCCTGAGAATATATTGCAGAATATCATGTATATTGATGACTTCGGGTCATCAAGAAAAGGGGATGCTTTTATTGACTCATCTCTGTAAGAAAATGGAAGCACATGGTCCACTTCAGAAACTTTTGGTAGTACCAATATAATTAAGAAAAAACACTGGTGTATAAAAGGGAGCAAACACTGTAAATGAGAGACTGACAGATTTGCAGCAGCAGTTCTTTGCATCACTGTAACATGATTAAGTTTAAGCTCTGAACTCTAGAGTTCTCTCACTTTGAGTGCAGCTAATTTTTCAGAATTTTACCAGAGATAATTCATAATACTATTTAAATGACACTGTTATTCTTGTCTGGGGGGTTCCATGGACAGAGCAGTCTGGTGGGCTGCAGTCCGGGGGGTCACAAGAGACCACATGGACATGACTGAGCACAGCACAGTCAATATTCAGTAATAGAAGAACAGTTCAGTAAATTTTGCTATATATTCACTTGCTATTCAAATTCAGTTACTAAAAAATAGGATTTTAATAGCACAGGAAATTTTTCTAATGTTGAGTGACTATTTTACATGAACAGGTAAGTGAAGTGAAGTTGCTCAGTCGTGTCTGACTCTTTGCAACTCCATGGACAGTAGCCTGCACCAGGCTCCTCCGTCCACGGGATTTTCTAGGCAAGAGTACTGGAGTGGGTTGCCATTTCCTTCTCCAGGGAATCTTCCGACCCAGGGATCGAACCCAGGTCTCCCGCATTGTAGACAGACGTTTTACCGTCTGAGCCACCAGGGAACAGGTAAAACTATATATATATATATATGAGCTCAACCAGGTTAAAATATGCACAGAAAAAATGATTAGAAGGAAATACACCGGTTGCCTTGAGTGGTATAACTTTTCTACATCTTTATACTTTTCTGTACTTTACAGACTTTCTATAATGAGCACACAGTAACTTTATAATCAGAAAATAATAAAGATTTTATATAAAAAAAAAAAAAAGGACACTGTTTTCACATAGTTCCCTCTTAACCTAACCTACAAAATAAAACAAACCTCTAGGCGGAAGTTCGTTCATCTGACTTTTCTCTCTTTTCCCCCACTGAGTTCTTTCTCCTTTGTCCCTCGCATCCCCTCCTCCTTCCTTCAAACAAACCATACATACGTTTAATACAAAAGTGAATTAACTTCTGCTCCTTAATATTTATGGGAGAGAGAGAGAAGGGTAGTTTTATTCTTCTGCTGAAGTTGCATATAAAATGAAGCAGGTTTTTTTTGGTTTTTGTTTTTTGTGGAAAAGGTTATTATTTTTTAATTAAGTTCTTAAAGGGATATGTGACCCACTGGTGGAATCGGATCCCCTCACTTTCATTGGTGGGAGAATTTAAACAGCGGTTCCAAGTTCATAGAAATAATCTGGGGCTGACCCAGGACTAGAATCTAAGAGCCTTCTACTTTCTGCTGTTAAGGGCAATCCTAGAATCATAAGCACCTGTATCTAGTTTAATGGTCTTACCTTACACATGCGGAGAAATTGAGTGAATTAGCTAGGAAGCAACAGTACAAATAGAATTCAAGACTCCCTACTCTTTGGATTTTTGCTCATTCTAAATAATTAGTTTTTAACCTTTACTTCTCTTCAGAAAAAAAGGTATTCTGTGCCTTTTGTGTAATATTTTTGTTAATTTGAATGTAGCCTGTATCACTGTAATAGCACCACTGTTGTGTGTCTGTATTCTAGAATAGACATTGTTTTACCTGTGTTTTATAAGGATAATTTCTGTCTGGGTTTGGCATGTTTTAGTCTCCTCTAATCACTGGTTGCTTTCAGGTGCTTTGAAATCAAGTAACCAAGAGGGGAGATTTGCTCTTTGATCCTGGAGATAACACAGCAATGGGTCCACGAAAGAAAAGTGTTAAAACGTGTCTCGTGAATAATGAAATTCCTGAGGAAGCAGTATCCGATGAAACAAAGGACTATATGAATCAACTTTCACATGAAGTGCTTTGCCATATTTTTAGGTAAGGTTTTGTTTGGTTGATTTTCATCTACCTGGAATTTATAGGTAGAAGCAAATCCTAGAGCTGTCTGTCCAGTATGGTAGTCACTACCTACATGTGGTGTTTAAATTAAAGATCTGGTGTGGCTAGTGGCTACTGTATAGGATGGCACAGACAGTGAAGAACTTTCCTTTGTTGCAGAAAGTTCTGTTGGGCAGACATTATCTAGACGGTTAACATTCCAGGCTTCTTAGAATTCCTATTGACTGATAGACTTGTTGACTTTTATTATTATAGTACCATTTGTGTACAGCATAAGACAGTGTTTCTGACTTTTTGATTATAGTCCACAGTAAGAAACAACATTTTGCTCAGTGTGCACATATATGTAAGTAAATGGAAAAAAAAGTTTTGTGAAATAATAACCACTATATGCAGCGTACACATTAAGATTGTTCTGACAAATTTTTTTCCAAACCTTTTTTAAAAATTATATTTTTATCCAAACTGTACTTAACAGCTGTTACAAAAACCAGAAACAAATCCAAAAAGACAACCAAAAAACTCTGTCATTATAATTTCTCCTGCTCTCTTCTTTCATTATTACTCAAATAAACACATCCTAACATACTTTGTCTCTGGGATGAGAGACCAGAGTTTGACTCTGGAGTCTCATTTGCTAGCTGTGGACCAATGATAGATATAAAGATGTTATTATGAGGATTCAGTGAGATATTTTTTTTAATTTGTTTATTTTTTAATTGAAGGATAATTGCTTTACAGAATTTTGTTGTTTTCTGTCAAACATCAACATGAATCAGCCATAGATATATGTATGTCCCCTCTCTCTTGAACCTCCCTCCCATCTGAGATAATTTTTTAAAGCACTTTATACACTGCATGACACAAATACTTGGCAAACGTTAGTGATTATGACTGTGTTATTCCTTTTTTCATATTACTACACGGCCTTTATCATTTCAGTCACTGCTTTCTATTCCACTATGATGTAATTACCTTTATTCTTATATTTCATCTGGATTACTTCTAATTTTTCTCTTAAATAATGCAATTAACTTCTCTAAACATTTGAATTTTCCATTATTTTAGATTATTTACTTAGGGGAAATTTCCACATATGAAATTCCTAGAAAGGTTTTCAACTTATAAAAAATTATTAAATATTTGCAGATTATATAAAATAGTGATAGAGTTACTTTGGGGAACCATTAGGCACTTTATTTTTTTTTTTTTTTTCAGTATAAATTTGCCTCCGTCTTTATCTTCTGCAGTTTGTTATTCTGTCAGTATAGTTTTTGTTCAGTTCTGTCTGGTAATAGAAGGCCCAATTAATAGACCTTTAAAAAAAAAAAAAATAGCAAGATGATACTAAAGTTAATCTGGCAGGAAAAATCCTGTAGCCAAAATTTTCCAGAAATAGCCTGACCCTGGCAGATGTTCACATGTATTCTAAATTATAAAATAATTAAAGATTTGGTCTGGGAGAAGATAGCCAGCCAGTTGGGTAAAACAGACTCCATATGTAGGCTCCATATGTGGATTCAAATATATGTGGGGATCCAGTTTATGACAGACTAGGTATTCACATCAGTGAAGAAAAGCTGAGTGGATTATTCAGTGATGATGTCACAGCCTAAAAACTATTTGAAAAAAATAATAAAACATGTTCTTATCTCTCTGACAACTGTATTCTTTTTTTAAAAATTAATTTATTTATTTTAATTGGAAGCTAATTACTTTACAGTATTGTGGTTTTTGCCATACATTGACATGAATCGGCCATGGGTGTACGTGCTGACAACTGTATTCTAAATATTTCAGTGAATTAAACAATGAAACTATTAAAATTCTAGAGGAGAGCATAGGTAAATAGGGATTTGTGTTTGTTGTTTGTTGACTAATGGTAGGACATATTATGAACAAATTTGATCATATTTTAAATTGATAGTGGATTTGATTTTGGAGTTCAAACAGAAAATGGCAGTAGAAGGAGTGGAATCAAGGATGTACCCTAGTTATTTGATCATATTATAAATTGATAGTGGATTCGATTTTGCAGTTCAAACAGAATATGGCAGTTGAAGGAGTGGAATCAAGTAGAAGGATGTACCCTAGTTTTTATGAAAAAAAAAAAACATGCAGCAGATTGGCAGAATGTAGTGATAACTGTGAACTAAGCTGAGTGCTTGAATTTGGTCTGAGATGTTTATTCTAAAAATAAACATTTTTTTTTTAGGCTTCTAAAGTTTTTATTTGAAGATTCTTTTTGTAGCCCTGTACTAACTGTTTAGTATATTTTCGTGAAATAAAAAACTATGGTTTCCTTAAAAGAAACCCAATCTTTGCTGTACCTGCCATGTTAAACACATCTTTTCTAAAACATGTTTGATCTGTCTTTTGAACTCCAGCTTTTTAACCATGTATCTGTGGAGTAAAAATACATTGTTTATCTAATCTTCATAAGATTGCTAATGTTTCTATTTCAAGGGAGTGTAATATTAAATAATATTAACTAAGGCAAATACTTTAGTTAAAAATTAGTGATATGGGGGAAAATTTTAGTGGCAAAAGTTGATTTAGAAAACAAATTCAATTTTTCATTGTTGATAAAATGCATGGTAATGTAGTTTCTGAAAATTATTTGCATATCTGAGAAATAGAAACTGTAGATTAAGTTGGCAATAATTTTTTTTTGGTAGAAAATTTGACTTTATTTTATTTGCTTTATTTAAATAATTATAAAGGAGAAAGCAAAGGGGCCAGTATAGGTGGGGGGAAATAGAGCAGAGAAATATTCAGCAGGCATACTTGGATTTTCCTTTAGAATTAGCTTAATTTTTAGGAAATAGATATACCTGTTGACATCCATGCTCTTCCACTCTCTTATCTAACTGTTGACATTTTTTTCTGGTTAGCTTTTTGATGAATTTCACTACTTGTAAAGTGGAATAATGGTAGCACCTACTATATCAATGAGAGTTTTAGCAGAAAGCAAGGTATACTTGGCTGGAATTTGAAGATACTGAAGGAATCATTCAGAGAAGTGTAGGTAGGGTTAAGGGAACACATAAGAGATGTTAAAGGATTCATTCAGCTAGGGGATTAGCAATAGCATTAAGCTTTTGCCCTGCCTTCCACTGGCCAGTCAATTCATAAAGGGATGGGTGGGGGGCTGGGGAACACGGCAGAACAGAGAAGGGAAGAAAAAGGATTGCGGGAGGGCTGTGTTGCAAACAGGAAAAGAACCTAGCTTGCAAAGTTGTGAAATTAAACAGTGACTATAGTACAGTGTCTGTGATGCAACACCAGGTCAATAAAGAGGAGCTTTGCCTTTTTTCTTTTCCTTTAAATTAACCTCGGTCTGTTGAGAAAGAGAGATGAGATTTTTCTGATCTTTCAAAATATATAATATATTCATATTACTGGAAACAGAACAAAAGTAGAGATTAGTTGAAAAGTTTCATGAAGGAACCAGATAACAGGGGAGGTTGGAAAAAGAAAATTGTAATTCAGATGAGTTTATGCTTATGCAGTACTTAAAGAATATGTGATTAAAAGGTAAAAGATCTAGGGAAAAAGGTACACTGTAAACTTAGTATACAGATCTGTTGATGAAGAAGATAGTAGAGATTCCTTGGTGAATGGGAGCAGAAAGGAATATTTTTAGCCACGTTAGGAAATGGATTCTATAAAACTATAAAATAATATAGGTTAGGTTTAAATTAATCATTTCTCTCTAATCTTTTTTATATTCCCATATCACCATACCTTGAAATGTACTGACTTTTTTTTTTTTCCTTTTAGATTTTCTTTGTTCTTAAAAGGAGAAAGGCAGGATTTATACAATGCTATATGGAGGGAGCTCAACAGTTTTTTTTTATGCTTAAGTATTTGCTAATTTTTTTTTTTTTTTTTTTAGTAAAATCCTATGTATTTAATCTTAAAACCTGGTAAATATTCCTAGGGTCGTATTTTACTTGAGGCAGGAGAATGGAGGAAGGAAGAAAATAGCCTGTCAGTTAGATGAAGTAATTACCCACTTGATAAATCCAGATTTCTTTCTCTTACAAAGGTACCTCCCCCTGCAGGATATCATGTGTATGGAGTGTCTTTCCCGGAAGCTAAAGGAAGCAGTCACCCTGTATCTGAGAGTTGTGAGGGTTGTAGATCTCTGTGCAGGGCGATGGTGGGAATACATGCCAAGTGGTAAGTAAATTTAGCCTGTAATGTACAGTGAGTGGAGCCCCACTGGAAACTAATAATAGTGTTCATATCAAAAGTTACTTGTTGCTTTGGGATAGTCTAACACTTTTAGAAGGTCTATACTAGGTCTTGGAATTTTCTCAAATTATGCCTTGGCCTTGCACGTGAAGAACTCAAAAAAGTTAGTAGCCTAACCATAAAAAATGGACCTCGGGTAAAGAGACCACTGGAAAAAGTCAATGACTTTAGTTAAGTGGAGCACACCTAAAAGGGAAGAATTAATATTAAGAGCTAATCAGGCTTCTTTTCAGTTAACAGCGGTCCTGTAAGTACTCCACTTTAATGCTTAGCAATTTTGAATGTCTTTTTAAACTACCTTTGATCAACAATATTCATATCTTGATATTTTGAAAATGTGATGAAGTCATGGTGCTGGGCAAATTGGAGTGGTGGGGAGCTTAATAGAAGTGAAGGGCTGAGGAGATTATTGTCTTGCTCTGTTCTGTTATGAGGAACAGAACAGATGCCTCTGAAATACTGAGATGTTGTTCAGTTTGGGTTGCTACATAGCCTTTTAAGAGTTCATCAGTCAACTGATAATTTTGTCACTTGATCAGAGTTATCACTATATCTTTTTCTGAAGAACACTGCAAAGACTTGAGGCTAGAACCTAGCTTGGTGTGATGTTTATCTTCAGATACTTTAAAGAAACTCTTGTAAGGGAAGAGGATTTATCATATTGCAGAGATAGAGAAAAGAAAAAATTAGGGGCAATGTGAAAAGGGCTGTTATATGTTTTATTATTTTGCTTTAACAGAGGTTAGGCCAGTAGGATGGAGAGGGAAATGGCAACCCACTCCAGTGTTCTTGCCTGGAGAATCCCAGGGACGGGGGAGCCTGGTGGGCTGCCGTCTATGGGGTCGCACAGAGTCGGACACGACTGAAGTGACTTAGCAGCAGCAGCAGCAGGCCAGTAGGAATTGTGGAGATGGGGTTAATGCACTAAAGAGACAGGATAGCAGAGCTCCCGTGTGGTGCAATCTTCCAATGAAAATCTCTGCCCCTTATCAAACTAGAGAAGAATGTGTTTTTACATTGCTGGCTTCTTTTAGACTTTGATAAATACCTGTGAGCCCAAGGCTTCCCATCAGTGTAACAAATGTAAAAAAGTGAAATCAAAAGTCTCTAGCCTAAAATAAGATCTCACTAACCCTGCTTTGCTAGTGCGACTTGGGTCTAGTCTCTGGAGTTTATACCCTGATTCTCTATATAATAATGCCAAATAAGGTTTTTATATAGCATTTTATGGTTTACCTATGTGATATTCTTGGACTCCCACCAAATGTGTAAAGGTGGAACTTTACCCATTCTTGGGTGGGAAGCAATGTGTAATATACAACAAAAGAGGATGGCCATTGGCAAAGGTAATGTTCATTTTTTATATTTTTTAATGGGGTGATAAACTTTTTTATTGGGTTGTGAGAGTAGATATGTGAAATGATTAACACATTGAATGGCTTAATCAGTAGACTTACTATACAGAACAATAATGAGGACTATTGTTATAATTAGAGAGACCAGGTAATCTCTGAGGTCTCTTCTTAATCTTCATTATTTGTGAATTTGGAGTTTACACAGCATCTTGACTAGCCCTGTACAACTAGAACAACTTTTGAAAACTGTAGTAAGACTTAATGGTTTGGAACTTTTATTCTTGAAAATTATTATTTTTATTTATTATTAGTGAATAAACAGTTGCCTTACTGATGGCCTCCATTAAAAGCAAAAATTAAGATACTTATCTCTTTACTTACCAGGCACTAGCAGCTCGTACTATGAAAGTATTTCTCTCTTCCCAATCTGGTGGATTCCCACAATGGCGCACAACTGGCCTTTGAGATAAATAGTTTTCTGTCAGCTCAGCATCCTCATAGTTTGGATTGCTTATGTTCTCTTAGCTAATTTGCATCTGTCTTGTTCAAAAGAATAAATTGTCTAAAATATCCTGGGAATGATGTTAAACACAGGATAGAGCAATTGTCGTGACATGGGTACCTAAGAGAACCCAGTTTGAGAGGGGATTTCGGTTAGAACTGTGAGCTTCCTGAAAATGGGGATCCTGTCTGTCTTATTTTTTGGTTGTGTGCTCTGTAGAGCATAAAGGTTTTATGGACCAGAAAGTGCCTTTGGGGAAGGAGAGTGGTGGTCAGGTATGTTGTCCTTCGTCACCACCAGGTCCAAGTCATCTGTGTTGAAAGTATGGTGTTCCTAGTTGAAGATGTCTGTTCTTTAAAAGCAGCAGCAGCAACAACAAGATAATAAAAAGCCTCACCTGTGAAGTATGAACTCCAAATAGGTGGTGTTTCTAATATATTTTCTGTTCCTAAGGGAAATATTTTCTGTTTAACTGTTTGTTCAGCTGTAATGTTAGCCTTATGAAAATTTAAAAAGGAAATCTTTTTGTTGTTAACATTTGATAAAAATTACCAGTGGCGATAAACTTGGCTCTAAATAGTTGTGAATTTCTTAGGCTTCACAGATTCCAGTTTTCTGACACTACTAAAGAAGATGCCAGATGTCGAACAGCTATATGGTCTTCACCCTCGATACCTTGAGAGGCGAAGGGTACGGGGCCATGAGGCTTTTAGCATTCCAGGAGTTCTGGAAGCTTTGCAGGCATGCCCAAACTTAGTGGTGAGTGCACTTGGTTGAACATTTGACATCAACTGATGAATGAAGCACTAAATTAAAAGAATGGTAGAACATATTCATGCAAATTTCATTCATAACGAACTTTTAAGTTCCACTGCATACTTAGGATCTTATGATATAGAAATAGAAGCTTTGGATGCTAAATAAAAGCCTTTCTTATGCTTGCTTTGGCATTTTTTTGTAGGGTGTGGAAACTTCTCACTTGGAATTAGTAGAATCCATTTGGACATACATGCCACATGTTCATATTTTGGGGAAATTCCGTAACCGTAATGGAGCATTTCCAATTCCTCCTGAAAATAAACTGAAAATTCCTATAGGAGCCAAAATTCAAACTTTACATTTAGTTGGTGAGTACATGTTTCTTGGGTTGCTTGTGACTCCTTTAAATGCCATACAGCTGAATATTAGTGGAAAGGGAATAATGGGGATTTTAGAAATAGCTTGGTGATTGCTGATGGCAACTGAGAGGGGTAGGATGGGGTGGGTGGTGGGAGGGAGGTTCAAGAGGGAGGGGACATATGTATACCTATGGCTGATTCATGTTGATGTGTGGCAGAAACAATATTGTAAAGCAGTTATCCTCCAATTAAAAATTTCTTTAATTTTTAATTAAATATTTTTATTTTAAAGTACATATATGAAAAAGAAAAAGAAATGCTTGTGAGACTTGCATAAAAATTTAGATTTCCCACTAAAGAGCCTTTGGGGCCAGAGGCCTGGTGGGTAGGTGAGAAAACTACTATTTCAGAATCAGTCTATTCTCATTTTAATAGACAGTTTGAGTAGTTTGGAAAGTTGTTGGGCTTTTTGTGTTTTTGATTTTTTGAATGAGCTGGAATCTTGCCCCTGTTTTCTGATACCCACCCTTTGCTCCTAGTTCTACCCTTTAGAGGAGAGTTTAGAGAATAGTTCTCTAGTACAACTTACTGTGATGATGGAAATGTCCTGTATTTGTAGTATCACATATGGTACCCACTGTGGCCAGTGAAACAGAAGAACTGAATTTTTAAATTTTATTGTAGTGTATCAGATAGCCACATGTAGCTAGTGGCTACTTTATTATCCTCCTCAGTTCTAGAACATGACAGAATAAAAAATCTTAGGTGAAACTCTTAAATTTACTTGTATCTTCTCTAAGCAGAAAACTCCCCCATTTCTTCAACCCAGAGCTTCTGGAAAACTGCCACTTCTCTTTTTCCCTGAGAAATAAGGAGGGAGTGGTCTTTTTCCAAAGACACCTTATTTGCAGTCATCATGGTTTGCATTCTTCATCTGAATGTTCTCTGTAATTGTATCCCAATAATTTCAAACCTAAGTAAATGATAAGGACAGATATTTTACAAATTTAATTTGTTGTCTTTGGCTTAGATTGCTGAAAGGAATTTCAGGGTGGTTTAGGAGGACTCCTGTTACTATAGTCTGACCTTTAATACTGATTAAGTATTTTATTTAACTTGTACATATTGAGTATCTGCTGTGTTCCAAGCATTCTTCCAGATATTGGGGATGGTCCTGAAGAACTGGATATTTCTGAAACTGGGAAGGGAGAGCAGCAAGAATGATAAAGAGTAGGTCTTAACTACTTAGATGCAGTTATGGGAGACATGCAAAGCTCTCTAGCAGTCCTTCCTTTACAAGATGAAGGAGTGGTTCTGATGAAAGACTTGGATATCTAGTTTGAATTTGGATTTTTAGATAATAAAGGAATTTTATAATATCTGAAGTTTATAATATAAGCTCTCTAAAGTCAGAGACTGTGGTTTTATATCTATATTTTCCATGTTTCCAGTTCATTGCAAATATAAATACTTGGTAAATTTTGTTGAAATGCATTAATTCATTTGATTAATTCAACAGTTTAACACTGTGATGGTGATACAAACGTGTATAGTAAATTAATGAACATGCTGGGGAAGACAGGTAATTGTGTCCTTTGTTTATAGAATGGATTTGGGATAAAATGTGGATTGGGCGTAGAATATAACTGTCTTGTCTGGGTCTGTCTCACCCTTGCTGCCCTTGGGTTTCCTAATCAGAACTACCACCATAATGGTAGATGCTAAATATACCTTTGTGAGTTTTGCATCTTGAGTCTCAGTCTGTACCTTACTTCTGCTTTTCTTCCTTTGGACTAATCACCAGTGAGTCCAGCGTTTACGCATAGTGCAAAGCTAAAGCTAGCTATGCTTTTTTGGGTGGACCAGGTTAAGGAGTAATGCTTACAGTAGAATGTGTAGAATTTAGCTTTCAAAGAACCACCAATTTAAGTACTCCCAATTTTGCTTTCTCTAGTTGCTGTTGCTAGCAGGGCTTCTACTGACTCAAGGTTAAAAATTATATTAAACTGATTTTGCCAGCTGTTGCTTTCTAAATGTCATCACTCTGGATCCTTGAATTTCTTTCTGAGAATTTGTCACTTCTTTGCTGTTCCCTAATCTACAGTGTTTAGACTTTTGGGCAAGTTCCTCAAACTGCGTCCTTCCATAAGAATTTTCAAGTTACCCATATTCTCTCTTCTTCCATATCTCTTGACTTATCCTCCTACAGTACATTCCCTTTTCTTTCAGAAATGGTCCTCTGCAAGTATGATTCTTGGTAACTCTTGAAGAGTTACAGAGTTAAGAGAAAAGCTTGTGTGTATAAAATGTTGAAATACTTTATAAATCCCATCTTGCCATTTGCCTTTTCTAAAGAAATTACGAAGTAGTCTGTTCATTGTTTGTTTAAATTGTTCTTTACAAGCCTGTTTTATATAAGCTTATCTTCATAGGAGCTAACTAGGTAATTTGTTCTGATGAAAATATCCAGGAAGGATATATTGTCAACTTGAAAAATAGACTGTTGGACCTGTACACGGCAAACAGTGTCTTAGTGGTTTTCTTGTTTTTTTTCTTTTTGTGTGTATATGCTTTAGGGGTGAATGTTCCTGAAATTCCTTGTATCCCAATGCTAAGGCACCTTTACATGAAGTGGGTAAGACTCACTAAACCACAACCGTTCAAAGATTTTCTTTGCATCAGTTTACGAACTTTTGTCATGAGGAACTGTGCAGGTAAGGGTCTATAGTTGTAGTGGAAATATATATATACCATTCTAAAAATATCCTAAAGCAAACTGCATAGATACGATACATTGTAAGTGAAATTATATTATGCTGTTACTATTTATGTTTGTAACTTACCTTATATAAATGTACTTTTTTTTGTTTTAAAGACAGTAGACATATGATTTGCCTTTGACCCTTCACAAAGTGTCAAAAATGTCTCTACCTATTTCTTATGGACACTTTTTATATAGGTTTGTTTTAATAAATTGTTGTATATTTTCTTTGTCTCTGGTCTCTTGATCTTTTTGCATGTAAATGTCGTCTGACTTAATATACCTTAAAGTATAAAACATTGCTTTTACGACACTACATTTTTGTGTCAAAACCTTCAGTATTTCTTCTGTCCTAGTGTGTCAAGTGGGAACTGTTCTGCTTCAGAGTTTATAACAATCAGAGCTGTTCTTGATACCTTATTTCAGAGTCCTTTCCAAAGTACCCCTTTTATTGTCAGGCTTGACTACTCACTGTTCCCAAACAGCCATACCAGCTCTCACCTGAGTGTCTTCTTATTCTTGTTTTCTTGTCCTGAGGTTTAACACTTCTTTCCTCCTCTTTACTTGTACGCATCTTTTATGCAAGTTTTGCCTCATAACTTCCTTCTCTTTTTTATGTAGTACACCAGATTTGATTTTTGTTCTTGATATGTTCTGCCTTTTTATCTTTTTATAATTATTCATGTTTTATGTCCATGTCAGTTACAAACTCTTTGATGGATAGGCTCCTATCTTGTGATCTTCCATAACACCTAATATAATACTGGTCTCATAGAGAGATGTTTAAGTCATTGAGCTATTTATTTTAATGAAGGATCAAATTTTCAACTTGCCTTTTCCCCCCTCAGTTATTTTCAGCTCAAAACTATTGAGACTCCAGGGAATTTAAAAAAATACTAAATCTCCAATGTTACTAAAAAATCCGTATGCTGAATCAGTATGTGGTTGACTTACTAATGGTTTTGTTTCCAATGATAAATTGTAGAGATCCAGCCACTCGGCTATCATTTTCAGACATAGAATTTATAAGTTATTCATTTCTTTTTTTTTTTTTTAAGTTATTCATTTCTGTTGCTGATTTGAAAAATCATCTTGGCAATTTACATTGTTCCATTGAAATTGTTTTTCTTCAGGACCCACAAACTCCTTGAAATATGTCCCTTTAGTAACAGGCCTAGCCTCTGCCCGCAACTTGGAACATTTAGAAATGGTTCGAGTTCCTTTTCTTGGAGGTCTTATTCAGCATGTAGTTGAAGACAGTTGGAGATCAGGTATTCATTTTCCTTTAGTTACTAAATATTTTAAAAATCAGTTAAAAAAATTATTAAGCTTTTATTTAGCTTTTCTACAGAGTCTTTATAAAAGAAAAGCTTTTACTTTCTATCTGGTATATTTGATGAAGAATAAGTAACTATGAGTGTGGCTAGTATTCATTTCCTTTTTATGCAGTGTTAAACGTTCACAAAATGATAAGTCATGTTTTCTGGCTTGTTAATACTTATCAGTTAGTTAATAATTCATGGTATATTTGAAATCTTTCTGAGAAATGTTAACAGAAATATCCTAGTGTCTATTGCTGAGAAGAGACATTTTTTGACTTCGACAAATTAGGTCTACAAAAGAACTCAGGCATTGGAAATGTTAACCTAATGTTTGTCTGATACTTTATAGTATATAAAATGTTTTAAAGTTTGTCAGTTGGATACTAGATCCACCCATACCCATCAGATGATGGCTTTTAAAAGAAAAAAAGATTTTACTGCCTAGCACCCATAATTATATTTTAAATGATCATGTGTAAGTAGAATGTGCTCCATGTAAACTATCTTCTCATTGTAAGAAAAAGACCAAGAAGTATAGTTATATAGATAATTAATAGTTGGGAACAGAAAATGTAACCTTGAATGTCCAAAATGTAAATGGAAAATCATAGAGTATCATTGGTAACAAATAGATGTTATCATTAATACTGTTAAAATGAGTAAGCAGTGCATTTTTAACATTTTGTCAGTTAATCAAGTCTGGTGCAAGTGTAGTTTATTACATTGTATGAAGGGAATGGAGACTCCCTCAAAATTAACAGTGCAATTTTTACTCCATGTCTATAGCTAACAAGATTAAAGTCAGAAAGGAAAAGAAGACCACAGTGGAATCGTTCATTAGAAGACCTAGAGAGAGGTGCCAAAAGCTAAGAATTTGCATAAACGGCCTAAAAGAGCAACAGAGACTTTTCTTCCCTAATAAATATTTAAGAACAACTCTGATTTTACTTAAGGAGCCAGAATATCTCACACAGTAGTTAATTTCAGAAAAATCATAGATCCAAATATAAAAAATAAACTTTTTAAAGGAAAAGTTTGGAGAATGTTTTCTTTAACATTGTTGGGCAGAGATTAGTACATCAAAAAGCATTTACCATAAAGAAAAAAATTGGTAAACTGTGCTAAATTAAAGAGTTTTTGTTGTTGTTCATCAAAAGGCATAAGTGAGAGCTTGAGTAAAAAAGTCAAGCTACAGAGTGGGAGAAGCTATTTGCAGTACAGCTATCAGATAAATATTTAGAATACAAAGTAATGCTCAAAATTCTCTAAGCCAGACTTCAACAATACGTGATCTGTGAACTTCCAGATCTTCAGTGTAGTTTTAGAAAAGGCAAAGGAACCAGAGATCAAATTGCCAACATCCCCTTGATCATCGAAAAAGCAAGGGAGTTCCAGAAAAACATCTATTTCTGCTTTATTGACTATGCCAAAACCTTTGACTGTGTGGATCACAATAAACTGGAAAATTCTGACAGAGATGGAAATACCAGACTACCTGACCTGCCTCTTGAGAAATCTGTATGCAGGTCAGGAAGCAACAGTTAGAACTGGACATGGAACAATAGACTGGTTCCAAATAGGAAAAGGAGTACGTCAAGGCTGCATATTGTCAGCCTGCTTTATTTAACGTATACGCAGAATACATCATGAGAAATACTGGGCTGACTGAAGCACAAGCTGGAATCAAGATTGCTGGGAGAAATATCAACAACCTCAGATATGCAAATGATACCCCCCTTATGGCAGAAAGTGAAGAAAAACTAAAGAGCCTCTTGATGAAAGTGAAAGAGGAGTGTGAAGAAGTTGCTTTAAAGCTCAACATTCAGAAAACTAAGATCATGGCATCCGGTCCATCACTTCATGGCAAAGAGATGGGGAAACAGTGGCTGACTTTATTTTTTAGGCTCCAAAATCACTGCAGATGGTAACTACAGCCATGAAATTAAAAGACGCTTGCTCCTTGTAAGAAAAGTTATGACCAATCTAGACAACATATTAAAAAGCAGAGACATTACTTTGCCAACAAAGGTCCATCTAGTCAAATCTATGGTTTTTTCCAGTAGTCATGTATGGATGTGAGAGTTAGACTATAAAGAAAGTTGAGCACTGAAGAATTGATGCTTTTGAACTATGGTGTTGGAGAAGACTCTTGAGAGTCCCTTGGACTGCAAGGAGATCCAACCAGTCCATCCTAAAGGAGATCAGTCCTGGGTGTTCACTGGAAGGACTGATGCTAAAGCTGAAACTTCAGTACTTTGGCCACCTCATGCGAAGAGTTGACTCCTTTGAAAAGACCCTGATGCTGAGAAAGATTGAAGGCGGGAGGAGAAGGGGATGACAGAGGATGAGATGGTTGGATGGCATCACCAGCTCAATGGACATGAGTTTGAGTAAACTCTGGGAATTGGTGATGGACAGGGAGGCCTGGTGTGCTACCGTCCAGGGGATCGCAAAGAGTTGCACACGACTGAACAACTGAACTGAACTGAAAGAATTTAAAATGCATAAATTCTAATTTATGTATTTAGAATACAAAAAGAACTAATACTAGTGAGAAAAAGTCAGAAACAAGAGGAAAAATAGGAAAAAATTTTGAGTAGAAAAGATCTTAATGAAAGAGGCTATCTGAACGGCCAGCAAACATGAAAATATGGTAAATTTCACTGATCATAGAGAAATGAAAATTAAAACCACAGTGTTATATGCAAGCACTAAAATGATTACACCTAAACAGTTATTACTGAAAGTGTATATAAATGCTTTACTGAAAGTGCTATGGTCAAATGGGATAATTGTTTTTGTTCCTTTTTTCCTTTAACTAGGTGGTTTCCGAAATTTGCACACTATTGTTTTGGGAGCTTGTAAAAATGCACTTGAAGTAGATCTTGGTTACCTCATCATCACTGCTGCCCGTAGGTATGTTTTCTCTTCACATTGGGTCAGAATTATGTTTTTATCTGTTTGATAAAAATTGGCAGAATATGTATATGACGTTTGATCATGCCTTTTTCAGATTTAAAATACAGAGAAGTTGTTTAAATAGCAGTAGGTTATCATTTAGGGGAAGTCTTCTATACAACTGATGACCAACTAAGCTGCAGTCCAGACCCAGCAAGTGTTAAAATGCGCATGATCTCATCAGAAAAAAGCTGTCAGTTATCTGAAAGTGCCTGAGATTCCAACAGAAGTCAGTACTGATACTTGCTCAGGAGCCATTGTTTCATCCTCTGGACAGTTTTCTGAATTGTTTTAGTTGGTGATACTTGCTATTTAGAAATCACTGTTTTAAGTCAGCTTTTTCAGCATCCTGACGTTTAACACTTAAATTTTTAACCTATCTTCACATCACATTATGCCACATTTACTATTTCCTACATATCAAAAGTCTACCTCTGCTTTTACTTTTATAATAAATTGAATTCTAAAAAAGGAAACTTCCTTTCCATCACAGAATATGAAGAGTATAAATAAAACTGTATTTAAGTGAATAGATATTGTTACCTACTATATAGGACTATACTCTGTTAAAAACAGGACTTAATATTAACCTCTAAAAGGTATTGAAGAAATACCCGATTCTTGCCTTGACTTAATCAGGTTTAGGAAAGTACCAAAAAGGATATAAGATTATTATAATTTGTTCTTACTGTGACTTTAGTGTACACATTAGATGTGCCCACACTTTTATAAAATGCTCTTTTAAAGGAAGCATCTCTGATATTTTTTTGTGGAGGAGGCAGTGTTTTTGCATTTGACACTTCAGTACGATAAACTTTTTCAGAGCGTTACATTAGGAAGAACCTTTTATTCTGATGGCTTTCATTTTATTCCTTTATGTGTCTCTCATTCATAGGTTACATGAAGTTCGGATCCAGCCTTCCCTAACCAAAGATGGCGTCTTTTCCGCCCTAAAGATGGCAGAGTTGGAATTCCCCCAGTTTGAAACCCTTCATCTGGGATATGTAGATGAGTTTTTGCTGCAGAGTAAGAATTAGCTCATTTACTGCCCTAAAATTATTGTTGGAAACTTACTTGACAAAGTGAACCCTAAATTTGGATGTGCCATTATTTTCTTAGACATAAAAATACTTCAAATCTCAGGTACTCTCACTTCTTGAAAAATTTGAACTTGAAGTGCCAGTGATTTTTTGTTTTCTATATTGCCTCTGATTTTAGCATATTACAGAAAATGAAGTGATTGTCTACCCAAAAAAAGATCCTTACCTACATTTGATCTTGTCTCCACTTTGCTCCCCAAGTTTCTCTCCCATTCTGCCTCATTGTTTTCACAGGATGTCATCCTTGCTTCTGTTTGCTGAATTTGACCTACCACACTTCTTGAAGCTTTTGCTGGTCCTCTCAGATGAGGTCCCAGCCCCTACCCCTGCTCTTCATTTCTGTAATAAGCCTGCTGGGGGTTCTGGATTTTCTGATAGTGTTAGCATATTTTGGTCAGTATTCATTTAATGATAACTGCGTTGGAAGGCTCGTTCACACCATTTTCTGGAATGTATTTAAAATTGGGAACTCAATCCTTTGGGTTTGAATGCATGTCAGTTCACTATTCAAACTTTTTCCCACATGACAGTAGTCAGACATGCAAGAACATTTACACCATCAACATGTTTTTATTTTTGCAAGAATTAGTTTCTTACTCATGTAATTTATAACAAGTCTGTCTTAAACTCTGGGTGTCATACCAGGTGGCGTTTTTTTTTTCCTTTGGATCTAATTTGCATTGTAAAAGAACGTAAGAAGGCTTTGTTGTTTATGTTGTTCAGTCGCTCAGTCATGGCCAACTCTTTGCAACCCCATGGAGTGCAGCATGCCAGGCTCCTCTGTCCTCCACTGTCTCCTGGAGTTTGGCCAAATTCATGTCTGGAGTTTTGCTGAAATTCATTGATGCTGTCTAACCATCTGATCCTCTGCTGCCCCCTTCTTTTGCCTTCAGTTTTTCCCAGCATCAGGGTCTTTTCCAATGAGTCGACTCTTTGCATCAGGTGGCCAAAATTATTAGAGCTTTAGCATCAGTCCTTTCAGTTACTATTCAGAGTTGATTTTCTTTGGGATTGACTGGTTTGACCTCTTTGTAGTCCAAGGGACTCTCAAGAGTCTTCTCCTGCACCACAGTTCAAAAGCATCAGTTCTTCAGTGCTTAGCCTTCTTTATGGTCCACCTCTCATGTACATGACCACTGGGAAAACCATAGTTCTGACTATATGGACCTTTGTTGGCAAAGTGATGTCTCTGCTTTTGAATACACTCTCTAGGTTTGTCATTGCTTTTCTTCCACGGAGCAAAGATATTTTAATTTCGGGGCTGCAGTCAACATCCACAGTGACTTTGGAGCCCAAGAAAATAAAATCTGTCACTGCTTCCACTTTTTCCCCTTCTATTTGCCATGAAATGATGAGACTAGATGCCATGATCTTAGTTTTTTTAACGTTTGAGTTTGAAGTCAGCTTTTTCACTCTTTAACCCTCATTAAGAGGCTCTTTAGTTCCTCTTCACCTTTTTACTATTAGAGTGGTATCATCTGCATATCTGAGGTTATTTCTCCCAGCAACCTTGATTTCTTAAGACAGTCCAGATCAAATAATATGACTGTTGTTTTTCCTTTTTCAGTGAAATTGCTAACATTCTCTGTTTCTACAGTATCTATATAGTAACTTAAAATTATTAGCTTTGGCTTAATTTTATTAAGCTAATAATTTTAAGTTTACTGTATAGTAACTGAAAATATGTTATATATATTACTATATAGTAACTTAAAATTTTAAGTTAATAGTAATAGTTAAAATTATTATTGGTAATTTGGTGTTTTTTCTGCAGTCTTATTTTTTGTTCTTCCTAAGAGCTAAAAACTTGATGGATTTGTATATTCATGATGACTATATTTTAGGTCCACTGAGAATTGTCTTTATAACCAACTATTTCTCAATAGTGTTTGTTTCCCCTCAACACACATTTTCATTTGAAAACACTTTACCTTTTGACTACCATTATCTTATGTTTGCAACATAGCTTATTTCATAGTCTTCTTTATACTTAATAATCTATTAGTTATCTTTTTATAAGTCATTCTTCATATTTGCTACAGTTCACCCATTTCTCTTATGTATGTACTTTCCTCCGTTACTCCAAAGATAAGTCTGGGATTCTCTGTATGGGAATAGGTGCCAGGTGCCTCTAACAAACATGGAGAGATTACAGGTCACTGTTTATACTCTGTCACTAATCTCTTGCCTCTTAGCCATTTAGATTTTGAAATATCTTTCCAGGAGGTTGGGGTGGCTCCTGGTAAAACTCGCATCAGTTCTTTGTTCCAGAGATTCTGGCAAAATATAGAAATATCACCTTTGTCCCCATACATTTATGGTAAAAGTGGCAGTGCCAGGTTGGGGAAATGGATGTGCTGAAAAGTAGATGCTGTGTACTAGGAATGTAAGAAAAGTGATCCAAGGATGAACACTCAGAGAGGGGTTCTTTGTTTACGTGGATTCATGATTTCAGATCTTTGTGGGAAAGTGCTAGGGGTGTAAAACTCATTCAGATTCAGGAGAAGTATAGAGTAGTCTTTAGTGTTGGGACTTTGGAAAGAAGGAGTGAGATGGAATTTTATTAATCATGGGACCTGGGGCAAATCATTTCTTGGCTTCAAATCACCCAATAAAAAAGTAGAAAATGGTCTTATATCCATTTGACAAGTGAGAAAACATGGACTTTTATAATCTCTTACACTTAGAAAGCATTCAGTAGGGCTTTCCTGGTGGCTCAGTGGTAAAGAGCCAACGCAGGGGATGCAGGTTCAGTCCCTGGTCCGGGAAGATCCCACATGCCTCTAAGCAACTAAGTCTGTGTGCCACAACTACTGAGCCAGCATTCTGGAGCCCTCGAGCCACAAGTGCCGGAGCCCAAGTGCCCTAGAGCCTGTGCTCTACGGGAAGCTACCGCGATGAGAAGCCCGTGCACCACAACAGAGAGGAGCCCCCACTCAGAGTAGCTCAAAACACTATAACAGAGTAGCTCACCACAATTAGAGAAAGCCTGTGTGCAGCAAGAAGACCCAGTGCAGCCATAAGTAAAATAAATCTAAAAAAAAAAAAAATCAGTAAATGGTAGCTTTTACTTCTAGCTGACCTCTGGGCTGAAGGAAAAAGAAACAATCTAAGTCCTAGGTGATGTAATCAGGGTTCTGAAGAAGTGTGACAATCAGGAGACCTTAAAAATAGGAACAGATATCAAAGGAATGAATGTAAGACATGGATTTATCATGCTAGGCTGTAGCAGTAATGCTGGAAACACCCACTCAGGTTCAAGATGATCATAAGGGAGAAGGCAAATTATACTTCACAGAGCAAAAACAAAGTTTTTGCCAGGAGATTAAAGAGTATTTCTCAGCAAAATTATGAAGAATTGGTTAAGGTAAAATGTCCAAGAATGCCAGTAAATACAAAAAAACAGGGACCCTAGGAGCGAGACCATGAATTGTATGGAAAGAAATTTAAAGAGGTGGGAGTAAATCCCAGTAATGGGCAGGACAGCTTCACCAGAGCAACAGTGTTTTCTTTGTAGTTTGTGTCAGTTTTGATTGCTGGGATTGTGAGAGACATTTATTGGGTTCCTATGTCCCAGTATTATGCTGGACATTGAAAATGTAACTGTAAACTAGGCAGAGTCTAGTTTTCCTTCAAATTGCTCATAGTAAAGTAGACCATCCTATAGAGTAAAGGTCAGGCAGGTGGCAGGAATAATAATAGGAAGCAAGAGACACAGTGTGATATCCAGTGGCATAATCTAGACTGGCGGATCACTAAACCCAGCCCCTACTTTCTGACAAGACAGTAGACCCTTAAGCCCGAGGACGGAGAGAACGGATGTGTCTGAGTTAAAAGTCCACTCTCTAAGGTATAAATATTTACTAACCAATACCATAGTTCTAAAAATGGATCCAGTTTCTCAGAGTTCACTCTTCTCTACACATGGCCACACCTGACTTGAAAAACATTATCCTTATAGAGCAAACGACTTACATTTTAAATAAATAATTAATTAATTTGGCTGTATCGGGTCTAAATTGTTGTTCATCGTGTCATGCAAGATCTTTTAGTGCATCACACAGACTTTGCAGTTGTGGTGTGTGGGTTTAGTTGCTCCATGGCCTATAGGATCTTATTTCCCCAAGCAGGGATCAAACCCACATCCCTTGCATTGCAGGGTAGATTCTTTACCACTGGGCCACCAGGCAAGTCCCAGAGAGTTACATTTTTAAGATTTTATTTTTCTTTTTAAAAGCTAATAAAACTTTACCATAAATGTAAACCAGTACAATGTGTCCATCAGTTTTGCTTTAAGACTTCACATTCTTTTTTCCTTTTCTAGACAATTGAAAATAATCTGCTGGCTGTCTCTTAACTTTTAACATAAATTTTTATTTTGCAAAATAAAGGCTACCATTTGTACAGAATACCTAACCTAAGATTGTATCTGAACCTGACAATGGACAGATGAAGCAGGACGGTCATAGAGACTAATCATCAAATCAGATCAGATCAGATCAGTTGCTCAGTCATGTCCGACTCTTTGCGACCCCATGAATTGCAGCACGCCAGGCCTCCCTGTCCATTACCAACTCCCAGAGTTCGCTGAGACTCACATCCATCGAGTCAGTGATGCCATCCAGCCATCTCATCCTCTGTTGTCCCCTTCTCCTCTTGCCCCCAATCCCTCCCAGCATCAGAGTCTTTTCCAATGAGTCAACTCTTCGCATGAGGTGGCCAAAGTACTGGAGTTTCCGCTTTAGCATCATTCCTTCCAAAGAAATCCCAGAGCTAATCTCCTTCAGAATGGACTGGTTGGATCTCCTTGCAGTCCAAGGGACTCTCAAGAGTCTTCTCCAGCACCACAGTTCAAAAGCACCAATTCTTCGGCGCTCAGCCTTCTTCACAGTCCAACTCGCACATCCATACATGACCACTGGAAAAACCATAGCCTTGACTAGACGAACCTTTGTTGGCAAAGTAATGTCTCTGCTTTTGAATATGGTATCTAGGTTGGTAATAACTTTCCTTCCAAGGAGTAAGCGTCTTTTAATTTCATGGCTGCAGTCACCATCTGCAGTGATTTTGGAGCCCAAAAAAATCAAGTCTGACACTGTTTCCACTGTTTCCTCATCTATTTCCCATGAAGTGATGGGACCAGATGCCATGATTTTCGTTTTCTGAATGTTGAGCTTTAAGCCAACTTTTTCACTCTCCACTTTCACTTTCATCAAGAGACTTTTGAGTTCCTCTTCACTTTCTGCCATAAGGGTAGTGTCATCTGCATATCTGAGGATATTGATATTTCTCCCGGCAATCTTGATTCCAGCTTGTGTTTCTTCCAGTCCAGCGTTTCTCGTGATGTACTCTGCATATAAGTTAAACAAACAGGGTGACAATATACAGCCTTGACGAACTCGTTTTCCTATTTGGAACCAGTCTGTTGTTCCATGTCCATTTCTAACTGTTGCTTCCTGACCTGCATACAAATTTCTCAAGAGGTAGGTTAGGAGGTCTGGTATTCCCATCTCTTTCAGAATCTTCCACAGTTTATTGTGATCCACACAGTCAAAGGCTTTGGCATAGTCAATAAAGCAGAAATAGATGTTTTTCTGGAACTCCCTTGCTTTTTCCATGATTCAGCAGATGTTGGCAATCTGATCTCTGGTTCCTCTGCCTTTTCTAAAACCAGCTTGAACATCAGGAAGTTCACGGTTCACGTATTGCTGAAGCCTGGCCTGGAGAATTTTGAGCATTACTTTACTAGCGTGTGAGATGAGTGCAATTGTGCGGTATTTTGAGCATTCTTTGGCATTGCCTTTCTTTGGAATTGGAATGAAAACTGACCTTTTCCAGTCCTGTGGCCACTGCTGAGTTTTCCAAATTTGCTGGCATATTGAGTGCAGCACTTGCACAGCATCATCTTTTAGGATTTGAAATAGCTCAACTGGAATTCCATCACCTCCACTAGCTTTGTTCGTAGTGATGCTTTCTAAGGCCCACTTGACTTCACATTCCACGATGTCTGGCTCTAGGTCAGTGATCACACCATCGTGATTATCTGGGTCCTGAAGATCTTTTTTGTACAGTTCTTCTGTGTATTCTTGCCACCTCTTCTTAATATCTTCTGCTTCTGTTAGGTCCATACCATTTCTTTCCTTTATCAAGCCCATCTTCGCATGAAATGTTCCTTTGGTATCTCTGATTTTCTTGAAGAGATCTCTAGTCTTTCCCATTCTGTTGTGTTCCTTTATTTCTTTGCATTGATCACTGAGGAAGGTTTTCTTATCTCTTCTTGCTATTCTTTGGAACTCTGCATTCAGATGCTTATATCTGTCCTTTTCTCCTTTGCTTTTTGCTTCTCTTCTTTTCACAGCTATTTTAAGGCCTCCCCAGACAGCCATTTTGCTTTTTTGTGTTTCTTTTCCATGGGGATGGTCTTGATCCCTGTCTCCTGTACAATGTCACGAACCTCATTCCATAGTTCATCAGCCACTGTATCTATCAGATCTAGGCCCTTAAATCTGTTTCTCACTTCCACTGTATAATCATAAGGGATTTGATTTAGGTCATACCTGAATGGTCTAGTGGTTTTCCCTACTTTCTTCAATACTGGATGTTAAAGAGTTGACAACTTAAGTTGTCAAGATTCCATGACACTAAAGAATCTTTTGTTTTTTAAATCTTTTTCTAGGCAGAATGGCTAATGCAGATCTGGTGAAATATGGTTTGGCTGATGTGGTGGAAAATCCTGGTATTATCACTGATATAGGGATGAAGGCAGTCAATGAAGTTTTCTCCTGTATCAAATATCTGGCAATTTATAATTGCCCCCATCTACATAACCCATACAATTGGATCTCAGGTACTATATCTTAAGTACAGGTATATTTTATTGATGTCAAAATAATACATATCTTTGTTTTCTGTATGGCATTAACATTCCTCATGTAAAATGTAGATTTTTATATAGATTGTTCATAGATGCTCTGGGAGCCTTTGATAACTGAGTTGGAAATACTTTCAGTGCTTCTTTGAACTCCTGAGATTCTCTGCCTAGAAATTTGTTCTTGTCGAGATTATAGATTTAGTCGCACTAATTGTTACATGTTT
The DNA here is from genome assembly GCF_019923935.1 of Bubalus bubalis. Classification (NCBI taxonomy): domain Eukaryota; kingdom Metazoa; phylum Chordata; class Mammalia; order Artiodactyla; family Bovidae; genus Bubalus; species Bubalus bubalis. The sequence continues at coordinate 51,343,139 of NC_059165.1, read as the reverse complement.
TTCTTTGGGCCGGGCATGTAAAATTAAACTTAGGAATTGTTGCCTGAGATATTATGGTGGTTTTCTCTGTGTTACCTTAAAATGGCATATCATCTGAACAGACAAAGTAGGTATGTATGTATTTTAAAAACTTCAATTCAATGACATACTAAACATGTAGTGAAATTTTCTATTACCTTAAAATTTTAGGCTACTTCAGATGATATCTCCCTGCCTGATACCTTGGGTACAGAAGTGTGACTTTTGCATTTGGTATTTTTCCTTATGAGAGAAGTTTTATTCCACTCCCCACCACCCCCCCACCCCAAGAGAGTAATGCTATTTATTTTTTTTAAGGCACTTCTTAGATACCTAAATTCACAAGCCTTTAATAAAGTCAGAGCTAGAGACTTTTCATTTTGACATCCTCGTACCAAACAGGGCCTCTCACTGACAGCTGCAAACCAACACTGACAGCTGTCTGAGCCACCACACAGGGGTACTACAGCTCCACACAAAACCCACCTCCAGGCCTATTGCAGGGCTCCTGAGCCTCTGCTAAGATCAGTTGTTAGAATGGCCATGTCTCACCCTTGGGAAGAGAAGTTCTACCCCTTGCCCAGCTGCACCAGGAAGCTATTGGAAAATACAAGCTTTAGGTTGTAGCCGGCATAGATCACTTTTAAAAAATAACATTTATTGGGTTTTTGGTTTGTTTGTTTTCTTAAATACAGAAGAGTATAAAGAAGAAAATAAAAAATGGCCTATAATCCCATCACTCAGAACTCCTGTTAACACTTAAAAACTAAAAGTAATACATGCACTTGATAAACAGTATCAAACAGTACAGAAAGGTACAAAATGAAAGGCCTCCTCTTCTCAAAGGTAACCACCATCAATGGTTTCTTGTATATTCTTCTGGACAGGTTATTTTGTGCATTTGCAGCCTATACATGTATAGCATTTAAAAATGATTTATGTATACAGAAGGACCTTACTATGTATATACATTGTCCTGTAACTTGTATTTTGCATTGAGAATATTTTGGAGATCTCTCCATATTAGCAGGCTTATTCGGTTCTTCATTCTTTTAGTAGCTGCATAATGTTTTATTAAAGGAATACACCAACATTTCTTTTAACTAGTGTCCTGTTGTTAAATAGGCATGTAGGTTTTAATTGAATCACATTTAAACAAAGATAGACTTACTTTCAAGTTAACGATTTCCAGTCCATCTGGTTCTCATGAAATTGGGTAAGGAGACATCATAGTTTAGAGTCATTAAGTGTTAGAGATCATGAAATAAGATAAAATTTACACAAAGAAAATGGGTTTGAAAGTCTTTGTGACCTATAGCAAAATTCATGAGTAATGGAGAAAGTGTTAGTTAATATTTTCTCTGGCCATGTCATTTCTTCAACAGACCACTCAAGGTGGACTCGATTGGTTGATATCAACTTAGTGCGTTGCCATGCTTTGAAGCTGGACTCCTTCGGCCAGTTTATTGAATTGTTGCCCAGCCTGGAGTTTATTTCACTGGACCAAATGTTTCGTGAACCACCCAAAGTAAGTCACATTTGAGAGAGTTTTGTACTCAAGAAAACAACCTAAGTAACTTTTTTCCCTAATGATATGCCTTTACAAATGATATAATATGACTTTTTACTGCCAGCCTCAGTGAAGGAAGGCATAAAGGTTATAATAATGGATGGCCATTTGTTCTTGTGAGTGAATACTAAGGGGTTTCCAGATAAAGAAAAAAGTAAGTGGAAAGCTGTCGCCATCAGGTTTATAAAGTTAAGGTAAGAGCAAAGGTGGAAATTTGAGCTAAAGCAAAAATTATTACTTAGAGTAGTTAGTTGAAAGATTAGATCTCTAATTAGCAACCCAAAATATAAGTAAGGATTAGGAACTTATTTTGGATGTTTTCTTTTGCTGCTACTTTTTCTACCCAGTTGCGTATCTGGGGAAATCTGAAGTTGCCCAGTTGTACAAAATGTTATTTTAAAACTTCTTAATGTATACAGAAACTTAACTTATTGAAATAAAAACTTAATGTTTCAATGAATTAGGTTCTCTCTTGTCAATTCTTAATGGTTATACCCTCACTGTTGAAGCAGTGCCATATAATATGGAAAGCTCAGTGGTGCTGCATAGTAGGGAAAGCTCAGGGTTTGAGGACAAATTATTTGGTTTCAAGTCTCAGGTGTAACACATACTGGTCATGCACTGTTGGGCAGATCCCTTCCCATTGTGCATGTCATCATCTGTAAATAAAGACTAATAACTTTGTCTTGCTTGAGGTGTTATGGGCCTTAAATGAGGTTCTTTATGAATAGGTGAAAGTATTTCTTAAAGTGCTATATAAGTATTCTATATAAAGATGAAATGAAGGAATATTAAAACTGCAGCGTTTTATTCTAACCCAAATTAATAAACATGTGGTTTTGTCTTGCTTCAGGGCTGTGCTCGGGTTGGTCTGAGTGCAGGCACGGGAATTGGGGTTTCCTCGGCCCTTGTTAGCAATCAGAACTCTAACAATGACAATGATAATAATGCCCAGAATAATGCCAACATCCACGACAACAATCACCATCACCCAGATGACTCAGATGAGGAGAATGACTTCCGGCAAGACTTGCAGCCAGGAGAGCAGCAGTTTGCAGCCGACGGTAACCCAGATCTTTTGTGAGCTCCAGACAGAGATGATTTTTACTTTGGGTCATGTTTCTCTGACTTTTCTGTTTCCTTCTCCTCCATTTCAGTTTGTCACTTTATACATTGGGGAACCTTGCTAACAAAGCAGCTGATGGGTGGATGGAGTTTGCCTGTCTGCTTGCTTGTTTTAAAGTTGTCTTTGCAACATCTCTTGTCCATAGAATCTATTGGAGGTACTTACAGAAAGGGAAGGACTCAGATGCCATGAGAATTAGGGTGCAGTGAGCCTTAGAAGCCTGGCTTAATGGAGATTTAGCTGTCAGGATTTGGGTGAAGATCTTTCGGTATCTTGCTAAACAGTAGATATTCTCTCTCACCATTGAACTTGAGTGTGGAGATCATTTTTGGATGTACTAAGAATTGGAAAAATGAATACCAGATATGTGCTAGAGATTGTGTTGGAAACCCTTCACACACCTCTCGCCATTAAGTCTTCAAAGCCACTGAGAAAATTAAGCACATAAGCTAATAAGGACCTATGGGATTTCACTTATGTAACTATCCATCCAGTTCTTTGATACTGACTGAACTCCTGCTCTCTGCCACCCCAGGTGTTATTAGGCTTCATCTGCCCATATTGATGAGTGAGAATGGAGTGAAATTGTTTCCTTACAGATGTTCCAGTTTCTCAGTTGACACTTAAAAACTGGAAAAGGAATCTCTTCTAGCCACTTTTTTGGTTGTTGCCCCTTCACTTATTCTCTTGGGCAGAGTAATTAATGAAAATAGGGTGCCCTGGTGTATTCATTACTTTCATAATGAAAGTATTCTGTGTATAATCTCCTTTAAGATCACTCTGTATATGCAGGTCCTGACCTAAGAATCATTTGTAGGCATTGTCTTCACTTCCCTACCCTACATGTTCTCTCTATAGAGAACTCTCCATTTTGGCTCTTGGCAAAGTCACCAGTGGCTCTTTTATAAAGGTTAGTGATATTTTCTCCACTTGTATCTTCTCTGACATCTCATCTTAGCTGCATTTGTCACTGTTTTCCACTTCTATCTTCCTGAGGTATTTGCTTCTCTTGGCCTTTCTGAAACCATTTTCCTGATTTTTCCTCCTATCTCACTGGACACACCTCCTCAGGTTCCTTCACTTGTACCACCTCCTGTCCTCCACTCTTGTCCTTGCTCTCCCTTTTTCTTTCTATAAGCTTATCCAGTCTCATGGCTTCAGTGCCAACTATATACAATTGAATTCTAAACCTTTATTTTCAGCTTTGATATTTCTGTTTTTTAAAGTAATTGCAGTTATATCCAACTTCATACTTCTGATTTCCACAGGAGTACTTTTAGGCATTTCAAACTTCTGGCTAAATCTCTCCTCCTAAAACACAAAAACAAAAGTGCAGAGCCAGCAAGTGCTAGGGGTTAAGGAGTGGAGTGTGGAGTCCGCTGTTTCTTTGCCTTCTTGTCCTTGTGTGTCATCACAAAGATCTGGACTTCAGAGAACACTGACCATCTGTAGGAAACTGGTGCAGCACTTGAAGTGCAGCACTCCCCACATCCTCCAAACTCAGTTGTGTTTGGAGTTGATGTACTAGACAGAGTATAGACTCCACTAGAAAGTTACATGGCCATTGGCTTCTCGGTATAGAAGGGGGTTGCCCTTCATTGTTAAGTCATATATTGATGCAGCATGAACAAAACATATGCAAGAATACTATATTCGATTTAAGAGAGAACAATGAAACTTACATCCACTAACATTTGAAATTAAGGTTCAGTAGATGTGAGATATAATTACAAAACAAATAACTTGAGGTACCGAATTTGTCAGATGTGTTATCTTCAAATGCTGAGAAGTAAAGGAGGTAAAATGCCAAGATTGAGGAACTAAACAGCCTCAAGAGGAAACCTAAGAATACCAAAGATGGTGGCAGCATTTTAGAGAAGTGAATATTGGCATGAAACATTAGGCTCCATGGGTCTTTCCAACTTCATGCTATATTTTTGTGTATTCATTATTACATACATGTCAGGTTAATTCTTTTAAATAAAAAATAAGGACGTGGGGAATTCCCTGGCGCTCTAGTGGTTAGGACTCGGCACTTTCACTGCCATGGCCCAGGTTCCATCCCTTGATGGCACCCACAAGCCACAAGGCACAGCCAAAAAAAAAAGACCTGGAGAAAGGGCATGTGACTGTTGATCAAAATTAGAAGTACAAAGAATTCAAGTAAAAGAAACAACAGAAAAAAACACAAAAAACATAAAGAGTGGTATAGGGATTAAAAATAAAAGGGATCATGAAGAATGAATGTTAGTTGAAATGACTAATATTAATGCTTGTACTCCTTAAGTACCAACATAATAATATTTTAAACAGTTTGAAATTGATATTCACATGTCTGCTTTACTTACTGTAGAATTTTAGAACTTTTCATGAATGTACTTTTGGATTAGTGCTAGAATGAAGTAGATTTCACTCTGTTGCCCTGTTTAACTTAATCAGCTTGCATGAAGTAATTGCCTGTCAAAGAAGGGCATTGTAAAATTTTAAAGACATTTAATTTATATAAGTTAAGTGTCTTTGCTAATAAACCACTGAAATAAAATTTGGTGTTTTTTTAGTGAACATTATCATGAAAGTAATAGATGACTCTAACAAAAATATGTTTTCATTGTTATACAGAGTACTATTTAATTTACCAAGATTCAATAATTTGGTTACAGATATTATCTTAGATTTGCACTTCCAAAACTGTTAAGATTTAGAATGCTTTATTGTGAACTACTTATGTTAACTGAAAATCTCAGTTCATTACCTTCATTTTGCAGCACTGTAAAACAGGAGGAGATATCCATATTTTTTAACAATTCTCATTGTCTAACAATATTACCATCTGTCAAAATCATGCTTCTGTAATTGCTAAAGCATTTTTCCAAGTTATTTAGATATGATTACTTTTGAAGTAATTATAACTGTAAAGCATAGTTTTATTTATATATCATTAACTATTTTTCTATCTGAATTTAAAATAAATCCCATGTACTTACTGCTTTCAAAAGTGGGGTGCCACTCCATTCCCTCACCACCACCCCTGCAAATTAACCACTAAGTGAAACTGCTCTGCAGCATTTATTTTAGACAGTGGTTCTCAAATTTATATATAAAAGAGACCAGTTAATGTATATGTAAAAATCGCTCAACTCCATCAAGGTTTATGATTATATTAGGTAACAGGATTTTTTTTATAACTGAAACAACATTTCACCTGAACAGAATGTTTGGTAAGCATTGATATTTGATTAAAAGATAGCTTACATAGTTTCTGTAAGTTAAAATTGTTCTGAAAAATATGTACTTCCTAATGATAAAATACTTTGAAACAAAAAAATCAAAACCAAGAATCACTTAGAACTTCCCTAGCCCCAAAGTACCATCATCTCATTTAATTACCAAAGACATCTATTGAGATATTATCCTTTCTTTTCTTTTTTTTTAATTATTTATTTTAATTGGAAGCTAATTACTTTACAGTATTGTAGTGGTTTTTGCCATACATTGATTGACATGACTCAGTCATGGGTGTACATGTGTCCCCCATCCAGAAACCTTCTCCCACCTCCCTCCCTCCCCATCCCATCCCTCAGGGTTGTCCCAGTGCACCGGCATTGAGTGCCCTGTTTCATGCATTGAACTTGGACTGGTGATCTGTTTCACATATGGTAATAGACATGTTTCAGTACTATTCTCTCAAATCATCCCACCCTCACCCTCTCCCACAGAGTCCAAAAGACTGTTCAGTACATTTGTATCTCTTTTGCTGTCTCACATACAGGGTTATTGTTATCATCTTTCTAAATTCCATATATATGCGTTAGTATACTGTATTGGTGTTTTTCTTTCGGGCTTACTTCACTCTGTATAAAAGGCTCCAGTTTCATCCACCTCATTAGAACTGATTCAAATGTATTCTTTTTAATGGCTGAGTAATACTCCATTGTGTATATGTACCACATCATTCTTATCCATTCTCTGCCAATGGACATCTAGATTGCTTCCATGTCCTAGCTATTATAAACAGTGCTGCGATGAACATTGGGGTACATGTGTCTCTTTAAGTTCTGGTTTCTTCAGTGTGTATGCCCAGCAATGGGATTGTTGGGTTGTATGGCAGTTCTGTTTCCAGTTTTTTAAGGAATCTCCATACTGTTCTCCATAGTGGCTGTACTAGTTTGCATTCCCAGCAACAGTGTGAGAGAGTTCCCTTTTCTCCACACCTTCTCCGGCATTTATTGTTTGTAGACTTTGATGGCAACCATTCTCACTGGTGTGAGATGATACCTCTTGTGGTTTTGATTTGCATTTTTATGATAATGAGTGATGTTGAGCATCTTTTCATGTGTTGGCTAGCTATCTATATGTCTTCTTTGGAGAAATGTCTGTTTGGTTCTTTGGCCCATTTTTTGTTTGGGTCGTTTATTTTTCTGGTATTGAGCTGCATGAGCTCTTGTATATTTTTTGAGATTAAATCTTTGTTAGTTGCTTGGTTTACTGTTATTTTCTCCCATTCTGAAGGCTGTCTTTTCATCTTGCTTATAGTTTCCTTTGTTGTGCAGAAGCTTTTAAGTTTAATTAGGTCCCATTTGTTTATTTTTGCTTAAAAGGTGGGTCATAGAGGATCCTGCTGTGATTTATGTCAGAGAGTGTTTTTCCTATGCTTTCCTCTAGGAGTTTTATAGTTTCTCGTCTTATATTTAGATCTTTAATCCATTTTGAGTTTATTTTTGTGTATGGTGTTAGAAAGTGTTCTAGTTTCATTCTTTTACAAGTGGTTGACCAGTTTTCCCAACACCACTTGTTAAAGAAATTGTTTTTACTCCACTGTATATTCTTGCCTCCTTTGTCAAAGATAAGGTGTCCATAGGTGCATGGATTTATCTCTGGGCTTTCTATTTTGTTCCATTGATCTATATTTCTGTCTTTGTGCCAGTACCATACTGTCTTGATGCCTGTAGCTTTGTAGTATAGTCTGAAGTCAGGCAGGTTGATTCCTCCAGTTCCATTCTTCTTTCTCAAGATTGCTTTGGCTGTTTGAAGTTTTTTGTATTTCCATACAAATTGTGAAATTACTTTTTCTAGTTCTGTGAAAAATACTGTTGGTAGCTCGATAGGGATTGCATTGAATCTATAGATTGCTTTGGGTTTATACTTATTTTCACTACATTGATTCTTCTGACCCATCAACATGGTATATTTCTTCAACTATTTGTGTCATCTTTGATTTCTTTCATCAGTGTTTTATAGTTTTCTATATATAGGTCTTTTTGTTTCTTTAGGTAGATTGATTCCTAAGTATTTTATTATTTTCTTTGCAATGGTGAATGGAATTGTTTCCTTAATTTCTGTTTCTGTTTTCTCTGTTAGTGTATAGGAATGCAAGGGATTTCTGTGTATTAATTTTATATCCTACAACTTTACTATATTCATTGATTAGCTCTAGTAATTTTCTGGTGGTGTATTTAGGGTTTTCTATATAGAGGATAATGTCATCTGCAAACAGTGAGAGTTTTATTTCTTCTTTTCCAATCTGGATTCCTCTTATTTCTTTTTCTTCTCTGATAGCTGTGGCTAAAACTTCCAAAACCATGTTGAATAATAGTGGTGAGAGTGGGCACCCTTGTCTTGTTCCTGACTTTAGGGGGAATGCTTTCAGTTTTTCTCCATTGAGGATAATGTTTGCTGTGGTTTTATCATATATGGCTTTTATTATGTTGAGGTATTTTCCTTCTGTGCCTGCTTTCTGGAGGGTTTTTATCTGCATCTATTGAAATAATCATATGGTTTTTATCTTTCAATTTGTTGATGTGGTGTATCACATTGATTGATTTGTGAATATTGAAGAATCCTTGCATCCCTGGGATAAAGCCCACTTGGTCATAACGTATGAACTTTTTAATATGTTGTTGGATTCTGTTTGCTAGAAGTTTTTGAGGATTTTTGCATCTATGTTCATCTGTGATATTGGCCTGTAGTTTTCTTTTTTTGTGGCATCTTTGTCTGGTTTTGGTATTAGGGTGATGTTGGCCTCATAGAATGAGTTTGGCAGTTTTGCTTTCCTCTGCAGTTTTCTTGACGAGTTTGAGTAGGATAGGTGTTAGCTCTTCTCTGAATTTTTGGTAGACTTCACCTGTGAAGCCATCTGGCCCTGGGCTTTTGTTTGTTGAAAGATTTTTGATTACAGTTTCGATTTCCATGCTTGTGATTGGTCTGTTAAGATTTTCTGTTTCTTCCTGGTTCAGTTTTGGAAGGTTATACTTTTCTAAGAATTCATCCATTTCTTCCAAGTTGTCCTTTTAATTGTCATGTAGTTGCTGATAGTAATCTCTTATGATCCTTTGTATTTGTGTTGTCTGTTGTGATTTCTCCATTTTCATTTCTAAGTTTGTTGATTTGATTCTTCTCCTTTTTTTCTTGATGAGTTTGGCTAATGGTTTGTCTATTTTATTTATTTTCTCAGAGAACCAGCTTTTAGTTCTGTTGATTTTTGCTATAGCCTCTTTTGTTTCTTTTTCATTTATTTCTGCCCTAATTTTTATTATTTCTTTCCTTCTGCTAACCCTGGGGTTCCTCATTTCTTCTTTTTCTAGTTGCTGTAGGTGTAAAGTTAGGTTATTTATTTGATTTTTCTCTTGTTTCTTGAGGTAAGCTTGTATTGCTATGAACCTTCCCCTTAGCACTGCTTTTACTGAATCCCACAGGTTTTGGGTTGTCGTGTTTTCATTTTCATTCGTTTCTATGCATAGTTTGATTTCTTTTATTATTTCTTCTATGATTTGTTGATTATTCAGAAGCGTGTTGTTTAGCCTCCATATGTTTGTATTTTTAATAGTTTTTTTCCTGTAGTTGACATCTAATCTTACTGCATTGTGATCAGAAAAGATGCTTGAAATTATTTCAATGTTTTTGAATTTACCAAGGCTAGATTTATGCCCCAGGATGTGATCTGTCCTGGAGAATGTTCTGTGTGTACTTGAGAAGAAGGTAAAATTCATTGTTTGGGGGTGAAATGTCTTACAGATATCAATTAGGTCTAACTGGTCCACTGTATCATTTAAAGTTTGTGTTTCCTTCCTAATTTTCTGTTTAGTTGATCTATCCATAGGTGTGAGTGGGGTATTAAAGTCTCCCACTATTAACATGTTACTGTTAATTTCCCCTTTCATACTTGTTAGCATTTGCCTTACATGTTGCGGTACACCTGTGTTGGGTGCATATATCTTTATAATTGTTATATCTTCTTCTCAGATTGATCCTTTGATCATTATGTAGTGTCCTTCTTTGTCTCTTTTCATGGCCTTTATTTCAAAGTTTATTTTATCTGATACGAGTATTACTACTCCTGCTTTCTTTTGGTCTCCATTTGCATGAAATATCTTTTTCCAGCCCTTCACTTTCAGTCTGTATGTGTCCCTTGTTTTGAGGTGGGTCTCTTGTAGACAGAATATATAGGGGTCTTGTTTTTGTATCTCTTCAGCCAGTACCTTGTCTTTTGGTTGGGGCATTCAGCCCATTTACATTTAAAGTTATTATTTGTATGATCCCATTGCCATTTACTTTGTTGTTTTGGGTTTGAGTTTATAATAAACCTTTTCTGTGTTTCCTTTCTAGAGAAGATCCTTTAGCATTTGTTGAAGAGCTGGTTTGGTGGTGTTGAATTCTCTCAGCTTTTGCTTGTCTGTAAAGCTTTTGGTTTCTCCTTCATATTTGAATCAGATGCTTGCTGAGTATAGTAATCTGGGTTGTAGATTTTTCTCTTTCATGACTTTAAGTATGTCCTGCCATTCCCTTCTGGCCTGAAGAGTTTCTGTTGAAAGATCAGCTGTTATCCTTATGGGGATCCTCTTGTGTGTTATTTGTTGCTTTTCCCTTACTGCTTTTAATATTGGCTCTTTGTGTTTGATCTTCATTAATTTGATTAATATGTGTCTTGGGGTGTTTCACCTTAGGTTTATCCTGTTTGGGACTCCCTGGGTTTCTTGGGCTTGGGTGGCTATTTCCTTCCCCATTTTAGGGAAGTTTTCAACTATTATCTCCTCAAGTTTTTTTCTCATGCCCTTTCTTTTTGTCTTCTTCTTGGACACCTGATTTGAATGTTAGGGTGTTTAACATTGTCCCAGAGGTCTCTGAGGTTGTCCTCATTTCTTTTAAGTCTTTTTTTCTTTTTTCCTCTCTGCTTCATTTATTTCCATCAATCTATCTTCCACCTCACTTATCCTGTCTTCTGCCTCAGTTATTCTACTGTTGGTTCCCTCCAGAGTGCTTTTGATCTCAGTTATTGTATTATTCATTAATGATTGACTCTTTTTTATTTCTTCTAGGTCCTTGTTAAACATTTCTTGTATCTTCTCAATCCTTGTCTCTAGTCTATTTATCTGTAACTCCATTTTGTTTTCAAGATGTTGGATCATCTTTACTATCATTATTCTGAATTCTTTTTCAGGTAGACTCCCTATTTCCTCCTCTTTTGTTTAGTTTGGTGGGCATTTATTATGTTCCTTTACCTGTTGAATATTTCTCTGCCTTTTCATTTTGCTTAGATTGCTGTGTTTAGGGTGGCCTTTCCGTAGGCTGGAAGTTTATGATTCCTCTTTATTGTGGATCTTGCTCCCTGTGGGTGGGATTGGACTAGTGGCTTGTCAAGCTTTCCTGGTTAGGGGAGCTTGCGTCTGTGTTCTGGTGGGTGGAGCTGGATCTCTTTTTTCTAGAGTGCAGTGAAGTGTCCAGTAGTGAATTTTGAAGTGTCTGGATTTGGCAAGGCTTTGGGCAGTCTATATTTTAATGTTCAGGGCTATGTTCCTGTGTTGCTAGAGAATTAGTGTGGCATGTCTTACTCTGGATCTTGTTGGCTCTTGGGTGGAGCTTGGTTTTTAGTGTAGGTATGGAGGCTTTTGGATGAGCTTTTGTCTATTAATGTTCCCTGGAATCAGGAGTTCTCTAATGTTCTCAAGTTTTGGATTTAAGCCTCCTACCTCTGGCTTTCAGTCTTGTTCTTACAGTAGCCTCAAGACTTCTCCATCCATACAGCACAGATGATAAAACATCTAAGTTAATGGTGAAATAATTTTCCACAGTGAGGGACACCCAAGAGGTTCAGAGTTACATGGAGAAGAAAAGAGGGAGGAAGGAGGTAGATGTGACCAGGAGGAGAAGACAGGGAGTCAAAAGGGGAGAGAGCAGTCTAGCCAGTAATCAGTTCCCTAAGTGTTCCAGCCTGGAGCACCCAGAGAGATTCACAGAGTTAAGTAGAGAAGAGAAGGGGGAGGGAGGAGATAGAGGTGACCTAGACGAGAAAAGGGAGCGTCAAAGGGGAGAGAGCAATCAAGCCAGTAATCACACCCCCAAGTGGAAATGGATACTGAAGATTAGATTCTTAAAAGTACAAAATTGATAACAAATACCAAAAAGCAACGATTAAGAATCTAGATAGAGGTTAAACTCTCAAAAATACAATATTTTAAAAAAAAAATCAGTCATAGAAATTATATATATATATGAAATTTGCTTTAAAAATAAGGTCCTTTTTTTTTTGCAAGGTAATAGTAGGTTATAAAAATGAAAATTAAAGGAATAGTAAAGAACTTTAAAAAAAATTTTTTTGATGATAACAATAAAAATATTTATAGGAATTTCTCTGGAGCTGTTGTGGGCAGTGTGGAGTCAGTTCAGTTTCATATAGTTCCTTGTTCCACCTTGTACTTCTCAAGGTCTCTATAAGCCCCTTCCAATGCTTTGTTGATGTTTACTACAGGGTTTTAATCTTTTGCATCTGTCACTTCCAGAGTCACTTCCACCTCTTTCTTTATTTTGGCTTCCTGTTTGTAAGTCTCTTCAGTGTCTAATTTCTGTCCTGACACAAGGGGGCCAAGGTGTTCACTTATTTAGGCTCACTTGTTCGGAGGAGGAACACTGCAAACAAGTATCACTGGCATGTGTGGGGAGTGCTCACAGTGTATGGACCACACTGGGTTTTCCCCAGCTCACTGTGGCCTGTGCTTTCCGGGTCTACACTGCTCAGACTCTAGGTTGCTCTGCAGGAATACTGTCCAAAGCTGGCTCTGAGTTTTATGCACTTCCCAGGTCTGAGCTGCTCAGGTTCGGGTTCTCGGGTACTCTGCAAAGGCACAGACTCACTTGGGCATGCGTTTTATGCCCTTCCCAGGTCCCAACAGCTCAGGTGACCAGGTGCTTGGTGAGCGCACTGTCCCAGGTGGACTATGCATCTTAATCACCTCCCTGGTCCCCCCCACTCAGTTTCCCAGGGGTGCCGCAAGAGCACTGTCTCAGATGTGCTTTGTATCTCCTCTGGGGAGCTGATCTCAGGCTGTGACCCTACTGGCAGATGTCAGGCCTCCAGGATCCTAGGAAGACGTGGTTAGCAACTGGGAGCCTGCTCACAGTTTGGTGGAAGATGCAGTATCTGGGGTCAAGATTGCCCCTTGCCTTCTGGCTCTGGCTGTTGCATACCTGCCTCTCTGCCTCTGGCAGGGGGGCAGGTCTGTATGCAGCCAGCTAGCTCTCCTTTGGTATTCATTCAATCCTTTGTTCTGTGAGAGGGCCAGGTTAGAGATGTTCACGGGGAAGTTCTCTTTTTTTTTCTCTCTCTCTCTTGCTATCCCACAGTTTGGGTTGCTATCTCACATTAGCTCCCTCAGATTGTCCTCAGGGCATTCAGGCCTGGTCCTTACACTAAGCATGCAGCCCAAGCCTCCCTGTGTAGCCCCCCCTCACCCCCTCACTGGTAGCAGACACAAGCATCTGGGCTACTTCTCCACTGGGAGTTGCGTTTAGGCGCATATTCTGTGGGTTCTTTTTTTTTTCCTCCTGGTTATATTGCCCTGTGAGATTCCAAAACTGCCCACAGACCCTCCGGTGAGAGGGATTCCTGCTGTTTGGAAACTTCTCCTTCACTACAACTCCCTCCCCAGGATGGGTTTCCATCCCTAACTCTTTTGACTCTCTTTTGTCTTTTATATTTTGTCCTATCTCCTTTCAAAGAGAATGGGCAGCCTCTCTGGGTGCCTGGTGTCCTCCACCAGCGTTCAGAAGTTGTTTTGTGGAAGTTGCTCAGCATTCAAATGATCTTTTGATGATTTTGTTGGGGAGAAAGTGGTTTCCCCATCCTGTTCCTCTGCCATCTTGCCTGTCTTTCCCAAGATATTATCCTTTCTTTGCTTTATACCACCACCTACCTACTCTCTCCAACATGGAATCTTCAGTAAGTTCTGTTGACTGTCTCTAAAACATCTCCCCAGTCTATCTACATTCTTCTTCCTCATTGTACCAGACCTTTTTTTACCTAAATGTTTTAATAGCTTTTACAGCAAAATTAGTTCTTAAAGTAGGCAGGGCAATTTTTAAAAAACAAATACAGGCAATGTTACTTCCTTTTGTAAAACTTTCTGACAGCTCCCCTCTGCCTTAGAATAAATCTAGTTTCTTAATTTGGGCCATAAAGTGCTACATAATCTGGCTTGTTCTCACCTTGTACTACTCCCCACTTCACACACTGTGCTTGAATGTGCCAAACTGGCATCATCTGTTGTACTAACTGCTGCCTCTTCATAGAATGTCCTCCCCTCCATCTTTGCATGGCTGGCTGCTGCTTGATATGTAGGTCTTAGCTTAAATATTAATTTCAGAGCTGTCTTTCCTTACCACCTTAATCTTTTTTTTTCACTTGAGGTATAATTGACACTATTTGTACATATTGCAAAATGATCACAATAAGTTTAGTAAACATCAGTCACCATACATAGTTTTTTACTATGATGAGAAATTTTAATCTCTTCTCTCAGCAATTTTCAAATATGCAATAAGGTATTAATAAATATAGTCTGCATGCTGTGTGTTACATTTCCATGACTTATTGAACCTTTTGATCACCTTACCACTTTCAGTTCAGTTCAGTTCAGTCACTCAGTCATGTCCGACTCTTTGCGACCCCATGAATCTCAGCACATCAGGCCTCCCTGTCCATCACCAACTCCCAGAGTTCACTCAGACGCACGTCCATTGAGTCAGTGATGCCATCCAGCCATCTCATCCTCTGTCATCCCCTTCTCCTCCTGCCCCCAATCCCTCCCAGCATCAGAGTCTTTTCCAATGAGTCAGTTCTTTGCAGGAGGTGGCCAAAGTACTGAAGTTTCAGCTTTAGCATCATTCCTTCCAAAGAAATCCCAGGACTGATCTCCTTCAGAATGGACTGGTTGGATCTCCTTGCAGTCCAAGGGACTCTCAAGAGTCTTCTCCAACACCACAGTTCAAAGGCATCAATTCTTCAGCACTCAGCTTTCTTCATAGTCCAACTCTCACATCCATACATGACCACTGGAAAAACCATAGCCTTGACTAGACGGACCTTTGTTGGCAAAGTAATGTCTCTGCTTTTGAATATGCTATCTAGGTTGGTCATAACTTTGCTTCCAAGGAGTAAGCGTCTTTTAATTTCCCACTTTAAGTGCCACTAATTCGTTCTCTTTTATATCACCCTCTTTTAATTTTATTTTCTGATATTTTTATTGTTGGCTAAATAATTTTACTAAAAATTTTTTTCTTCCCCAACTAAACTCCATGAGATTAAAGATACTGACTATAACTACTGTCTTTTAGCACCTAGGAACAGTAACACATTGTAGTAAAGCTCTAGATAAATATTCAGTGAATGAGTGCAATTAAAGAAGTTTAAAATAACTTTGGGGTATTTATAGTATTTCCACAGGTTATTGTGGCAACCTAAAAAGCAATTGCTAAACAGCTTTGGAAATCTTACCACATAGATAGAAGAATGTAGTTCTGTCCTAGTGGTTTTCTTCGGCCCATAAGAGGCAGTTTTAAGCTTTTCACAGTCTGGGACCCAGGCTACCTTTTTAACTTCCTTTCCTCTTTCACACCCTTACTGCAGCTCAAACTCTTGTTCTTTTTATCACTGACCTACTTACTCTTCTGGAAAATGTTACGTGCTTCCTAGTATATATGAAATATCACTCCATCTCAGTGAAACCTTCTCTGTCCAACAGGAGACTTAACAACTGCTTTTTTGTCCATGTTCCCTTTACTTGGACTGTTCTAGCACTTAATGAGTATGTATTGTGCTGTGCTTAGTCGCTCTGTCATGTCCAACTCTTTGCAACTCCATGGACTGTGGCCCACCAACCTCCATGGGATTCTCCAGGCAAGAATACTGGAGTAGGTTGCCTTGCCTTGACCTTATTTTATACGTCTTGACATTTCTGCTAGAAGGTGTGCATTCTCTGAGAGCAGGGACTATAAATTTTCTACCTACTCATCATCCATGTTTTTTATCAGGCTTTGGAAATGGACCTCATTTCAAATCCCCTTAAATTGCTAACCCTTCTAAGCCTCAGTTTCCTCAACTGCAAAAATGAGACTAGTAATAATACCCTCATAAGATTGCTAGAAGAAATAACTAATGTATTTGAGGGCATTTAACACAGAGCCAGACATAGTATATGTATGCAGTAATTACTAGCTGCTATTTATAACTGTTCTTGAGAATTGAATGAAAGAAGCAAATTGATTGACATTTATCATGTAATATTTCTTGACAAGGTCAGTCCTTTTTTTTTTGGCCCTAAATGAAGTGTAGAAGCTAGAGTTGGGCAAGAGTTTGGGATGGGAGGCTAAACATGAGGGGAAATGAGGAAAAACCAAAGCAAACCCCAGTGTCCCTCTGAAATCTCAGACCTCTCTGCTGTATATTCCAGTAGCATTTATCTGAATAGTATGTTTCTGGCATACTCATATTTTACCTTGTTTCTTTGTTGACTGTATGAATTTTTCTTGTCTCCTTAAATAGATTTAGTTCTTTCAGGAACAGTATCTTGTTTTCTTCTGTGTTGGTGTCTTCATTTCATTCAAATGGTTGTTTGATTGGATAGCAGTAGTGTTGCACACCCATAGGTGTTGAGTGGTTCACAGAGTAGACACAGCCTGCCGCCATCTGGGTCCTGGCCATGCTGTAAAAGTAAAGGACACTACTGGTATTGTCCTAATTCAGACTGAGAGCAGGCACCCTAGCTTAGGGGTCGGGAATAAGAGGGTACTGGGGTGAGTGCTTTGAATACAGACTTGAGGGATTTGAATTTAATCTTTTAAAATCTTGAAGCTTATCAGTCTGAAATTATTCAATGTGCTTATCATCTGGAAAAATATAAACATTCCCATTTACTGATAGGCACTAATAGCCTTAGAAGACTTAGATGCAGATTAAACATTTGAATGATGCTAAAATGTTAAAAATTAAACATTTGAATGATGCTAAAAATGTTAAAAAATAGCCTTAGAAGACTTAGATGCAGATTAAACATTTGAATGATGCTAAAAATGTTAAAACTTCCTGTGTTTAATAATCCGTGCTACACATGAGCTGAAAATATGACCATATTCTCTAGACAGCAGAAAAAGAAACAATTTGAGCTTGCCTGCTCAGTGCATCCTGGTTCAGGTGGCAGATACAAGACTAACTTCTTACAAGATGATCATGAGATCTTGCAGTAGCTGGCTGTCACTGCCATCAGACAAATAGCTTAGAGGGAGACAAACAGTTGCTTCGTATAGCCATCCCTAGTAACATCTTCAGGAATGAATAAGTGCTTTCTTCTTTCCGCTATTCCTTTCTCCATCCTTTCACCTTAAAATGGTGGACTTTCTCTACCAAGTAATCCTTTTCCCATCTGTGGTCTCCCCTCCTATAGAATAGGACACTTGTTGATGTCAATAGAATGAAGCACATTCACATGACATTCTTTTAGAATGGGCCTAGTGATCATGAGACTGCTCATTTCTTAATGGTGCCACAGTTTTGCCTGCCATTGTGGTTTTCTTAGACATCTCCTGGTTTTGCTTTGACTGTGGTTATTTTTGTTTAAGCACTGAATGAGATGGAAGACATGGTGCAAGAAGATGGAGAGGTGATGGCCGAGAGTGGACACGAGACTCCAGCTCACAGTCAGGCAGTTGTTCCTGTGGATGTTGACGAGGAGCAAGCAGGTAATCTTGTGACTTCCCACATTCAGGGTTCTAAAAACTAGGGCCTGACGTTAATGAAGAAAGGAAAACACTGAGAATGATGGTTTTTTTTGACATGACAGCTAATGATGTGTTACATGCTATTTATTTTTGACTAGGCTTGTGTTATTTCTTTCTCTGTGTATGTGTGTGTATCTTATTAGTTTGTTTTTTATTTTTTTGTAACTGTGGCAGCAGTTCCTTTTTATTGGTATACACACACGTGTGTGTGTGTGGAGAGAAAAACACTGAAGTTATAAGTAAGAAAATAACCTGATTAAATGTTCTGCTTATTCTCCCTTCATTTTGGTGGGGAGAAGAAGCAGTGGAGAGGTTGATTTGGTATAATAAACAGAACAAGATCTAGCCTCAGTTTGGCACGGGGTCATTTATAGCAGTCATATAATCCAAAAGATTACCTGATATAATCTTTCATCTTTACAGATAGGGAAACTAATATTCTTTCAAAAGTTTGAATGGTTTACTCAAGACCACTCAGCCATTGATCAAGGAACAGAATTGCGATGAGAACTAAAATTTTCTCACTCCTGGTCTGTTCAAATGCTACCTTGCCTTTGAATTGAAAAAATCTTTAACTACCCTTGTTTTAAGTGTCTTACAGAAGCAGTCGCTCACTCAACAAATACTTGAGTGCCTACCCTGTGCCAGGCATTATACAGTATGACAGGAAAAAGACAGGAAAGTTCCCTCACTTGTCAGAGAAAAGTGGGTTGTGAGAGCTGAAGGTCTGCAATGTGTAATGCCAAGCAGACAAAAAATTTTTTGTTGTTGTTTAGTCACCAAGTCGTGTCTGACTATTTGTGACCTTATGGACTGCCAAGCTCCACTGTCCCTGGGATTTCCCGGGCAAGAATACTGCACTGGGTGCCATTTTTTACTCCAGGGGATCTTCCCAACCCAGGGATCGAATCCACGTCTCCTGCATTGGCAGGCGAATTCTTTACCACTGAGCCACCAGGGAAGCCCAAAACATTTTTTACATAAATAATCAAAGAACCAAATTGTAGCATGCATCCAGCCTTTCAAGAACATATCTGTGACATCCAGTGCATTAGACCTGTACTTAGTTAAAGAATGCAGAATTCTCACCAGTCTATAGGTGTCAGAGGCTTGCTTTCATTCAGACATTTGCAAAATTAGGAAAATATCTAGCCTATTTTTCAAATTATTATGAGTATTATTTTTAGGATAATTATGTGACTCTTTCCAACAGTGAAGATCTTAAAGGGAGATGCCATATGCTCTTCTACTTTAATTTTCCTTTATAATGTTGGGTGGTATATTAGTCATACTTAATGTTTACATAATGCTTTAGAGTTAAAGTGTTTTCACAGTGTCTCATCCAAGTATACGTGCATGAAAATGAGTGATCAGGGAGGTTTCATAGAGCCAAAGCATCTCTCTGATCCCAAAATACTGGAACAATATTTTGAGTGAAAGCCTTTCTTGGGCAAAAATTAACTGTTAAGCCTTTGCTGTTTGTTTTAGGACCCAGTGGTCTTCAGCGTGTAGTGAAACCAACCCCAATTACTGTTCATGACTCAGAGAGTGATGATGAAGAAGACAGTCTAGAACTCCAAGAAGTCTGGATTCCTAAGAATGGTGCCCGGCGTTTCTCTGAGCGTGAAGAAAAAACCGGAGAGTCTTTGCAGTCCAGGGAATTATCAGGTGAGAGACTGTGTCTTACTCTGACCTGTTAGGGAGTCACCATGAGAACGGACACACTGGTCTTTACATACTGTGTCCCTACCACAGCTTGTGGTACAGTTGACATATCCTTACGAAATGTGACAGGGGGCAAGAAAGGCAGCAGAGCAAGCAAGAGAGGAAAATCTGGGTGGCACTTCCAGGGGTGAGTGCAGCATAAGAATATTGTGGAATTGGGGCTCAGGGAAGAGAAGATGTGAGGATTGTCAGTCCCATAGTGGAGGCTTTAGGAAGGTGTGGCATCAGAGTATCAGGGATTAGTGAGGGGCCTATGCCTCACGTAAAAGATGACAACCGAGTCATCTAGAACAGTGAAGAACAACCATTCCCCAGGTGGTCATCTGTCCACTTGTGCTTATTTAGCAAATGTTGGTGGTTAGTTTGGTGCTTGAGGAACTCCTGAAGTATGTTCTTATAATCCCTTGTTTCCCTTTAAATCCAGTCTACAACCTTCTGCCATTTGCCTCACCAAGAAACTTTAATTCTGTTAACTTTTAGGTTTATACTTCTTTCCTTGGTCTTCCCTTCTATTTCTTAAAACCATATGCTTACCATTTTCTGCAAAGAATGAGGTTTTTTTAAATTGTCCACTTATTTTTCCTTGAAGACCCTATTCCTTAATGTATCTGAATGTTTAGTATATATGTGTATACATTTAACACCGAATCTGAAATATACACACATTTCTGTGTATGGTAAGCTCAGTTCTTTAGACTTGGAATAACTTACTAACCACTAACTGATTACTCACTTTTTACTTTATTCCTTTTAAGAAATTCAGATTTATCTTTACACTTATTTAAAGGAGCTTTTATGGACACTGACATTTAGGAAAAGTCATGTGACCAGCTGACTAATCTAATGTTTCCTAGAAAGTTTAATTTCTGAATTTAGAAACCAGATTTTGTGTCAGCCAGACAAAACCTAATATAAGTATGCTTTTGTATATTCATTCAGCCTTACTGTGCCCACAGGTACTGTGTTAGGTGTTGTGAGGGGTGAGATGAATGAATCTTGACCTCTCTCTATTTCCCTCCCACTGTCGGGAACCTCTAGTCTGGTTGAAGAGTCAGGTCAGAAACAGATTCTATTTTAGGGCATGTACTGTGGTGGCTCTGGGGTGGGAGTGCTGAAGAGATTGAGCAGATGTCCAAAGCCCCCCCCCTCCCCCCAAAAAAAAACTGGTGAGAATAAAGGCTCCTAGGTAATAAGACAGGGGTATATTCAAAGAAAAGTTTGGGTGGGGGTATAGAATGTTTATAGAGGGGACAAGAATGGAAGGTTAGTTTGCAATTAGGTCATGACAAGCCTTGACAGCTGATCTCAAGAGTGTTAATCAGGTAGGCACTAGAGAGCCATAAAGAACTCTTGAGCAGCTGAGTGATGTGGTCACCATTATGCCTTAGGAAAATTAGTGTACATTGTTTCCTGTTCCAGATTTACTCTTACCTTTTGTCCAGAATTTGTACTGAAATCTTTTCTTTTCCTCGGGCCATTCTTCTTTTTCTGTAAGCAGTAAGTGGAAAAGGCAAGACTCCACTTCGAAAGAGGTACAACTCCCATCAGATGGGCCAGTCGAAGCAGTTTCCTCTCGAGGAAAGCAGCTGTGAGAAAGGCTGTCAGGTCACCAGTGAGCAGATCAAAGCCGATATGAAAGCAGCTAGGGATATACCTGAAAAGAAAAAAAACAAGGATGTTTATCCCAGCTGCAGCAGCACCACCGCCAGCACAGTGGGAAACTCCAGCTCACACAGCACTGCTTCTCAAAGCCCCGACTTTGTAAGGACGGTGAACAGCAGCGGCTCTTCCGAGCCTAGCCCTACAGAAGTGGATGTGTCCAGGCAGTGTGTCTGCTCCCCCGGTGGGTCAGAGGACTCTGAGGCCATGGAGGAGGGAGATGCAGAGAGTTCTGTCTGCCCCAGATGCTGCTGTCACAGGCCCCAGGAATCCCAAAGGAGAACTAGCAGGTGTTCTGATGAGGAACGTCCTTCAACCAGCCGAGCCTGTGTTGTGAATGGCCCGGATGGTACGAGATCCGCCTTTTCCTTTAGGACTCTGCCACAAGGGGGGTCTTCAGGCCCAGCACATGATGAGAGGACTAATGGGAGTGGCTCTGGGGCTACAGGTGAGGACAGGAGGGGGAGCTCCCAGCCTGAGCGCTGTGACGTGCAGTCTAATGAAGACTACCCTCGGAGGCCCCTAACAAGGGCCAGGAGCAGACTCTCCCATGTACCGCTGGTATCTGAGTCAGGTATGACAATGCTGCCAGGAGTAGCTACTGCAGGTTAGCACCAGAGAAGAGCATCTGCTCATCCTAAAAGTTTTCTTACATAAAGCCAGTTTGGCAAGTTGATTTCTGTGTTTGGGTTCTATGATCATATAGATCTTGAGCTAATTTTCAGCAGTGGGATGGGAGTGGGGAGTGGGGCTGGCATGTAAAACAGCCTGTAAGATATCCAGGCAAGAAAAGCTTAGATAGTTATGCTTCTAAAAAAAGTATAATTGTGTATATGTATTGACCTTAAATACTGTACTGATTCTGATGTCTTATTCCCAATATATAAACTCTGCTCCCATTCCACATTCAGAAGTCTTAACTTTTAAGACTTAACTAGTTAAGTTTTAAAACCTTAGCCAAAAGGTAAGGACTGTAAGTTGTTGGGGCTGGGGGAGCACAGCATATGGGTATACCCCTATATCTGCTTCTGCAGTATTTAGTAATTTTTTTCCAAAGTCTAGTTTTGTTTCCAGTCAGGTTTGCCAGGAGATAAGCAGGTAAGTAAGTGGATTAGCTGAGAATTATTTTGATGAAGAAATATTCAAGATGTACATATGTATACAGTTTCATTAATATTTATTTGTATGCCAAGGCATTGAATTTGGTAGGGGTAAAGCACATTTCTTAATTATAATTCTGTTTATATTTCTGATCTCATTTTTAAATACTCTCTGCTGCCTTTATTAAGTTGTATATAGCTGTCAATGAATAATAATACATTTTATTTTCTCTAAGTCTCACTCAATTTTAAAATCTTTACATCAACACCCAGCACAAAGTACCTTTTTATATACTAAGTAGAGTTGATTAAATCATGTGGAGTTAAACTAACAAAAGCAAGCTTTCGTAAGATAAATATGAGACCTTACTTATGTACTGTTATCAGTCATAAACTCAAAGTATATGAGTTTTATTTGAAGATTTTATTATGCTTTGCAAACATTAGTTCTGCCATGATGAAAATACTTTTCCCAGCTTGAATTTTAAATGCTTTTTATCTTTTTTAATACATAACATGGATTTACCATTTTAATCATTTTGTAGTATATAGCTTATTAGCATTAGGTATATTCACATTGTTACGCATCCATCACCACCATCCAGCTCAACTTTTTCATCGTCCCACATTGAAAGTCTGTGCCTGTTAAACAGAAGCACCTCATTAAGACACCCTTTGTTGTATGGTTTTTCATATTTGTAAAGTCAGATCTACATGTTTAGTTTTGTGATATCTTTATTTTTATGCTGTGGAAAGCCTTCCATACACCTGGCTCAGATAATTGTTCACATCTTATCATTCTTTTATTCATGTATTTGTTTATTTTAGTTTAAATCTTTATTATAATCTTTGGGAACTGTTTTTTAATTACAAATTGTCACCTAACTGTCTCAACACTACTTATTGATATCCATCCTCATCATTTTTTTGAAATACTCTTTTATCATGTACTTTGCCTCTGTTGCAGTTTACCTCTTGGCATGAGGTCCTATTCCAGTGTTCTGTCCTCTTTCATTACTCTTTGCAAAATTTCTTTGGTTAGTCATGCATTTATCACTTATTTTTATAGTTTTATAATTTGTCAAGTTGCAGAAACAAACATTCCTATGTTTTGCGTGTAATTCCTTTACATTGATGGACAAAAGATAATGATCAGTTTTTGAGTCTTCCTATTTAGGGACTATTTTTGTCTCCTGTGCCTTGGTAAAGTTTTAAGAGTTGTTATTGTTTTTGGTGGGGGTGGCGGGGGGGGGGAGTTGCCTGTGTTTTTAATATGGGTCCTTCACATTAACCATCTTAGGGGAGGGGGTTTGACTTCTTTGCCTTATGTTCTGTTATTCCCTTTGCCACTTTCTTCTGACTTGTTTCGTGACTAGAACTTTTTCTTAGGTTAAATAATTTACTAGAATTAAATTATATAGTGCTTTTTACTTTTTAGGTAAATTATATCTGTTTTCTTATTGATTTTTTTAAATTCCAATTTGGGAAGACTTATAATGTCTATATTTAATGTGTATAATGTATATGGTAGGTAAATTACTTTTTAATATTTTTAAACACAATACAAATGTTCATTTTCTTTCAATAACAGCTTTTCTGGGGAAATTTCAAACTGCTGAGTTTTAAATTATCCATATCTCTTTTGGGAAGAACAAGTTATGTGGGTGACTTTCAGTTTGCTATTTTTAATCTAGCATGTTTTTTTTTTATCTGTTGGCCATTCTGCTTTAAAAGTTTTAAGGAGAAAAGTCCAAACCAATAAAGGAACAAACATGACTGAGTGTTACAGATATTTTTAAAATCACTTCAAAGAAAATATTTGAGTTTTTAATTTGGTTTTTTATTTACGGCCCTATGTAGTGTTAAAACCATGTTAGAAGTAGTTATTTGTCTTGTGATTTCCTATATTGGGAATAAATGCCTGTAAGTTGTTCTTTTTCTCCTCATTGTATAATGCTTTATAAAATAAATATAAAAATAACTAACTGGATTGTCAAAGAATGGCATTTAGGATGAGTATGATACGGTTCTCATGAATACTAACCTCTTCCTTAACACCCATAACTGCATTGGTCTACTTTTCTGTGTTTCTGTAGCATCTCCACTAATGTCAATTACACTGTGTATTGTAATTCCGTGTTTTACTGTCTATTTTTCCAATAGACTATGAGCTCCAAGAGGGCAGGGACAGTGTCTGCTTGCTCACCATAATATTCCCAGCTTCTAGCACATGTCTTACATGGTATGGGTCTTGAGTGAATAATTATGAACTTAATAAGTGGTAGGAGCCATCATCTGAGGTATGTTGATGCTGGTGGATGTATAAAATCACTAAAGATTGTCCCTAAACAAAGAAGGAGGCATAAGAAAAAAGCACAATGAACTCTGTTTTCTTTTTACATTGGGAAGCATTTGTTTTTCAAGATTATCTACATATAAAATGTGACTTAATTTTATAATTTTTCTTAGAAAACAAACTGCCAATTTGGGTACTCAGGAGAATAGGAAATTTAACTTTGAGCACCATATTCTGATCAGTTGAAGAGTAGGGGAGGGAAACAATCCATGACGGTGAGAGGTTGAAGACTGGAGCATGAAAGGAGAGTGCTGATAGAAGAGCCTTATTTGGACACTGTGATGAAGGAGTGAAAGCAACCCTGTTGTTGCTTTTGTGGTGCTGGGAGAGGGAACCAGGACTTCCTATTGGTTGAAACAGGTGTGTGAAACTTGGCTGTTGTATGAAATGGTGCTGCTGTTAGATTCCCTGTCAGTGAAGATGATTAGGTTATTCATGAAGCTCCTTCAGGAGTACTGTGTAAGCCGGCCTTCAGTGTATCAGTAGTTTTCTTTTCCAGAAACCCAGGGTTTTTGCTTGGGTTCAAAGTCCTTGGAGGAAGTTTGATAGGTAAAAACTCTTGGACTCCCTTCTAGGCTTCAACCAAAGTAGCCGTCTTCAGTTGTTTTGCATAATATTTCACGAAGATTTTGAGTGGTAGAGGAAAGAGTTCTGGTATATTGAAAAGAGAAAAAACCACTTGAACTGGTTGTATAGAGTTCCTGTATAACCCCAGGCCTTTGGGAATTTTCAGTATTTGTACTCTGTTTCCCTTTCTTTGTGGTCTTTCAAGTTAGAAGTGAGAGAGTTACCAAGTGGAATGTTTATAATCTAGTAGTAGTGTGCAATATGGTGGGATTTAATTAATAAATATCAGCCTTACTTCATTCAGTATGTGCTCTGCCACAGAATGACTGTAAATGAAGACAGTGATTTAGTGTCTTGTCTTGGAAAATATATGTGCTTGTTAAGTTTTTGAGATGAATTTTGAACTTGTACTTAAATAATATCAACATGATATTTGATGATTATATAACGAAACTATAATGTTTTAGAACAATTCTAGTAAATGAATTAGAGCCTTACTAGGCAGGGTTTGAAAGTGAAAGTGAAGCATTGGAGAAGGAAATGGCAACCCACTCCAGTGTTCTTGCCTGGAGAATCCCAGGGATGGGGGAGCCTGGTGGGCTGCCATCTATGGGGTTGCACAGAGTCGGACACGACTGAAGTGACGTAGCAGCAGCAGCAGGCAGGCTTTGGCAGATAAGTAATTGCAGGTTTTCTAGCACAGTCGTAAATACCTTGGTAAACTGTTTTCTTTTTCCATGTCTGAGTTTACTTATTTCTACAGCAAGGAGAATAATCTATCTCAGAGGGCTGTTAACAGGAATAAATTAGTTAATATAAGTAAAACCCTGAGAAAAGTGCCTGACACACAGTAAGCGCTCAGTAAATATTTGCTATTATTGTTACTCCATTGATGTATCTGTGATGCTGTCAATCATTCAGTGAATACTGAGTGCCATTTCATTCAATAAATGTTCATTTTAGCTCATCGTTAGCAGCTGACGTTGATACGAAGATGAAATAAGACAATGTTGTTGTCTTCAAGGAGCTTTTAGTTTAAATGGAGAAATAAAACATATACAGGGAATTATAGAACCAGATGTTTGGGGATCCAGGTGACTTATTAGAGCAGGTAGCATTTAAGTTGGACCTTTCAGGGATGGATAGTATTTCATAAATTGAAGTCAGGAAAGGTGGGCAGGAAAAGCTAAAATGATCAATGACTTCAGAGCCATTGGCAATAGGAGATGACTAGGGTATGGCATACCCATAGGGTAAAATTGAGAAAGGTTGGGGCTAAAGTATAGCTCCAAATGTCAGGCATCAATATGTATTCCCTAAGCGGCAGTCAATGATTTAAAGTTGTTTAGCAGGAAATCTGTGAGTTTAATCTTACCAGTAGTATTTAGGATGGGTTGAGTGTCTAGAGATGAGAATGTTGATTAGACTGTTGGAATGGCCCAGGTGTGAAGAGCACAGTGTATATTTGATGTTGGTACGTTTGAGACAGTGGAAGGTTATCATATTTTGGAAGTCATTTGGAAATGGCAGTCTGTTTGTATTCCTTTGAGAATCAAGTAGTAGAATTGAGAGTTGCCTTAATGGAGTTTATACCTATGCATTTGAATGTGTTCTCTTTGAAGGAAAGACAACAAAGCTAAAATTTTAATTTCCTCTCGCCTTTTTTAGAAGTTGCCAAAACAAAGCCACGTCATGCCATGAAGCGGAAGCGGACAGCAGATAAGTCCACCAGTACCAGTGATCCTGTGATTGAGGATGACCATGTGCAGGTGAAGGGGAAAACCTTCACTTACCTTTCAGTCCTGCCAAGTTCCTGAATAACGTAAAGGAACTAAAGTTTCCGTCTTTACATATTTTCTTTGCCCTAAAGAGAAGAGATTGATAGTAGTTGCTTCTCAACTGTGCCAGTGAAAACATTCAAGTTTTGTTTTTTTAAAGAAAAAGTACATACTCTAGAAGGTACATCTTTTAAATTTTTTTCCTTGTAGGTCCTTGTATTAAAATCCAAAAATCTTGTTGGAGTCACTATGACCAACTGTGGAATCACAGATCTAGTGCTGAAAGACTGTCCCAAGATGATGTTCATCCATGGTATGTACTTAGGCCCATGTCATACTACAGCATCTGACTGAGCTTAAAGGATTAAAGTCTTATAAATACTATAATAACATTACTGTATTGCTTTTTCAAAAGAATCAGTTAGATTTTTCTAATTCTGTCCTCATTCTGTAGTTCTCAACTCTGTAGTATTTGCAAGGGGTCATGTGTGGAGACTTAGTTTATCTTTTAATATAGACTCTCCTCCAGTTTCCTCCTCAAGATAATTGCAACTTGATCCAACAGAGGTTAAGTCAACAGCATTTTTGGGCTTTGGAGTCAAGTAGGCCTCACCTTGAATCCTTCTTTGCTATTTTCTAGCTGTGGTGTTGGACATGTCTTTACGTGTGTGTTTACAGAGGGAGTGGTGACTGGGCCTTAAGTGCTTGACTGCTCTGGATGTGATACCATCAATCATAACCTCAGTTCGTGGCACATCACCCTTAGTCCAGGCCCTACTTTTCTTTCCAGTCCCATCTGTCCCTCACTGCCAGTCCCATTGGCTCCCATTACCTCTGGTTGTGTATTTAATATAGATCCTTCCAGTACATTTCTCATGTCTTTTTAATATACATATTTATCTCTGAGCAAATAAGTGAGTTATTAAAAGTTTAAAATTTTTAAATTGAAAATGTATGAGTTAAAAGCTTCAGATACATAGTATGCCTCATGCATTATCTGTTTATTTTTCCATTATACTCAAAATTGTTTTTGATACTATCCATGTAAAATCATTAAGAACTGACTTGTTTCTTGCTTTGTGCAGCTTATGTGTTCTGCATTGATTTTTTTCTGTCTGTAAAATGTACATAATTATACTCACTTTATAAAGCATTTGCTAAGGTTTAATGGAGTGATTGATACATGCTTACATATATGTATATGATATGTGAGATAAAAAAAAAAAAAAAAAGGGGGGGTATTTTTTTCTGAAATTGGTATCTTACTGTAGTTAAATGTGTCACATTTACTTTTCTCTATAACCTCACATTTGTATGTTAAATGGGAAGAATATTTAATTATGTTTCAGAGCAGCACTTTAAGTAGTACTTTCTGCAGTGATGGAATATTCTGTATCTCTGTTGTTTTATATGTAACGACTGGCTACTTGTGACTTTTGAACATTTGAACTGTGACTAGTGTCTGAAGAACTAAATTGTTTTATTACATTTTAGTTAATTTAAATTTAAATAGCTCCAGGTATCTAGTGACTACCATACTGGACTGTACAACTTTAGACCAAAGTATCCAAATATTTCTGAGTTTTTGTTTTTTTTTTTTTTTTAAAGGTTCTGGTTTTATACTGTGATAAGAAGTGAAATCAACACTGCTTATTCCCTATGGGCAAATGAAAGATAACATGTGAACCATTACCCATAAAGTTGTATAGGTCAATAGTTGCTATCATTCATCCTCTTCAATAAACATTTTCTAAACAGTTCCTGTATTTAGGCAAGTCATTCTCTGAGACTTGAATTTCTTATCAGTAACATCTTAGATAGGAAAAGGTACCTTCACCTCCCTTCTAGCATGAGGGTGACAGTCCTCCTTTGAATGGGACAGAATCGTATTTTCAAGTCATTTTGATGACAGTCACTTGTCCTGTATAATAATACTTGGCCTGTGTTAAATATGTTTTTATCTGCAGTATTTTATGCTAATGAAAGATGTGCCAGTCCTCCAAAGAGGATTCCAAATAGGCTATATTCGTTGCTCTGTTATTTTGTATAAATTATTTGTAGATCTTACCTTTGTTTTCATTTTGTAGCTACAAGATGCAGGGTACTGAAACATTTAAAAGTAGAAAATGCACCAATCGTAAACCGATTTGATTATGCACAGTGCAAGAAACTGAATATGGATCAGGTACTAGACCAGATACTAAGGATGCCTCCTGAGAGAAACCGTATCATATACCTACGCCCCATGCAGCAGGTAACGAGGTCTGCTTCTTTTTGGTGATGACATATTGCACTCATCCTTTTTTTAGTCTTCAGCCTTTTTAAAATTGGCTTTTATTCATTTGCTGAATCCACAGTAATGTTTCTTTGGATTCTCCAATTTTTTAACCAACCTAGACTATCTTGCAGTTTTCTGCATCAATGCTTCTCTAATAGATCATTGTGAGACTTTTAGCAAGTTATATGATGAAGAGAGTTGTTTTTCAACAAGTTTTTATACTTACTAAAAGTTGCCTGTGATAAACAGCAGACTCTGGTTTCAGACTTCCTGGTTCCAGTTCTGGTTCACTGATCTGTAGCAGATTGCTTGACTTCTGTGTTTTAGTTTCTTCATCTCTAAAATTAGAATAATAAAAACCTGCAGTTACTGTAATGGTTAAATTAATACATGTTAAGTGCTAGCACAGTTTCTGGCATATACCAAGCAATCAAATGATAGTTGCTGTTATTACCATTATCATTATTAAGAGTAAACATTTTATAGTATCCATATGAGATGATGGCTGTTAGCTGAACCTTTTGTGGTAAAATTTCACAATGTATATATTACTAAATCATCGTGCTATATACCTTAAGTGTATACAGTGATGTGTGTCAATTATTTCTCAGTAAAACTGAGGGAAAAAGAGTAGCATTGCATGTAAAACTGCTTGATGTCAAAAGAACGTTTAAAGGAAATAGTAACCTTTAAACAATCAGTGTTTTCAGTCAGTGTTTGAACCTGGCCTGAAAAGAGTCATTTCAGTACACAGATTACTTGTGGAGTGTTTATAATTTGCTGGGGCTGAAAAATACCCAGGTCATCATCCTTCCCTTGAGAAATTTGCCTTTCCACGAAGGAGGTAGACATGGATGTCATTAAGATGGCAAAGTGGGATTTCATAAGTATACTAGGGATGCAGTGTGAACAAAAGCTACAAGGAAGCAAGGAAATGTGTTCTGCCTTTAGGAATGGACAGTAGTCCAGTTAGAATGAGGTGTATGGTTCTACACTCACAGTTCTATAATATATTGTCTTTAAACCTCTAAAGGACATACTCAGAAGTGAATTGCTGGGATCAGTTACCTAAATCCAGATTCTCTGGTTTACAATGTGCGTTTATACAACAGTGAGATGTAAATTGTTGAGCTTGCTAGACAGATGAATTTGCTTAGCCTTATTCCTAGCATGGCAAGTTGTGTTCAGGGCAGAATGTGACTATTTGATTTTCAAATCAGCCAAAGATTCAAAAACTGAGGTCCCAAGGAAAGATTGTTCAAGCCGAGGAGATAGATTGCTAAGGCATTCTCTTCCTTGGTTCCAAATCCTCTCTGGTATTTTCCACAGGTGGACACACTAACATTGGAGCAGAAGCTGTTTAGTGGTCCCTACCCTTATCATATCTGTATTATCCATGAATTCAGTAACCCTCCCAATGTCCGGAACAAGGTGCGCATTCGCAGCTGGATGGACACGATAGCAAACATTAACCAGTAAGTAATCTGCAGCCCTGACAGCCTTCTGTATCATTCCGAGGAGCAAGGACACCCAGAAACAAATCCTAATTGTTTTTTATTTTAAATGATTTCATCCAGGCTTTTCAGGCACTGACACACGTGAAATATGTGAAAAAAATGAGGGAAATAAGACTTAAAACTGAAATGCATACATGTGTTTGTAACTTTTTATTTTCAAACTTAAAAACCACAAGAACAGGCTGTGCATGTACCTTTAGTTTCACGCCTTTAGCCTACAGCATGTTTGGTTGGTTGTGGTGGTTTAGTCGCTAAGTAGTGTCCGACTCTTGAGACCCCGTGGACTGTAGCCTGCCAGGCTCCTCTGTCCATGGGATTCTCCAGGCAAGACTACTGGAGTGGGTTGCCATTTCCTTCTCCAGGGGATCTTCCTGACCCAGGTGTCAAACCCAGGTCTCCTGCATTGTAGGCAGACTCTTTAACAACTGAGCTATAAGGGAAGCCCCACATGTTTAAAAGAGGTCAAATTAAAGATCTTAAAAAACTTGCGTTTAAAAACAAAAAAAATTATTTATTTTCGGCTCCACTAGGTCTTTGTTGCTGTGCATGGGCTTTCTCTAGTTGCAGTGAGCAGGGGCTACTCTTCACTGTGGTGCACAGCCTTCTTATTAGGGTGGCTTCTTTCGCTCTGGAGCACGGGCTCCAGAGCACGTTGGCTCCAGTAGTTGGGGCCCACCGGCTTAGTTGCCTTATGGTATGTGGAATCTTCTTGGAACAGGGATTGAACCCATGTCTTCTGCATTAGCAGATGGATTCTTAACCACTGGACTGCCAACCCACTCCAGTATTCTTGCCTGGAAAATCCTACAGACAGAGGAGCCTGATGGGTTACTGTCCATGGGGTAGCAAACAGACACAACTTAGCAGCTTAGCGTGGACCACCAGGGAAGTCCAAAACTGTGATGTTTATATCATCAGAATATATCCATCGGTCTTTATGCATTTGTTATTTTAATATTTTGTTTGAGATCTTCATTAGAATCGAGGCAAGACACATTTTGACATTTTCTTTCTAACTTATATCCCAACTTTTTTTTCAGTTTTATAATTTTTTAATTTTTCTTGTTGCCTCCAGAGAGCTCATTAAGTATGAATTCTTCCCTGAAGCCACACGAAGTGAAGATGACTTAAAGAAGTACCCTAAGTATCCCTGGGGTAGAGAAATCTATACTTTAGAAGGTGAGCACTTGTTTATAAATGGTTGGAAAGCTAAATAGCTGTTAACTAACTAGATGGAGAGACATGTCTTAGGGAAGATAGGAGTAGGAGCCTTACAGTTTGTCAAAGTAATGGGAATATTAAATATCTGCAGGTAGCAGGGATGAGATAAATATTGCTCTCCCTGTATGAGTCTGCCATCTCTAAAATAATCAACAGTATTGAAACAAAAAGTAAAAGAAATTGAAACTTGATACAGCTTGAGTTGCAGTGACTTGAGGGAACCTGTGTTAGCCTCTTTATTTGTGTATAAACACGTATGCTGCTGCTACTGCTGCTAAGTCGCTTCAGTCGTGTCCGACTCTCTGCGACCCCAGAGACGGCAGCCAACCAGGCTCCCCCGTCCCTGGGATTCTCCAGGCAAGAACACTGGAGTGGGTTGCCATTTCCTTCTCCAAGGCAGGAAAGTGAAAGTGAAGTCGCTCAGTCGTGTCCGACCCTCAGCGACCCCATGGACTGTAGCCTTCCAGGCTCCTCCGTCCGTCGGATTTTCCAGGCAAGAGTACTGGAGTGGGGTGCCATTGCCTTCTCCAATAAACATGTATACACACACAAGCCTCAGTTTCTCTCCCTTTATAAACACGTATACACACACATAAAGGGAGAGAACTGAGGCTTAATGAAAGCCAAGGATGATCAAAATCACATGACCAAGTAGTAGCAGAGCTAGAATTGGAATCCATAGCTCTGGTGCTGCTTTTGAAATGCATAGCATTTGGCCCTATCCTTACTTCCCCACCAGTAGCACTGTTGATCTGTCTTCTTCTAGGTGTTGTGGACGGAGCACCGTATTCCATGATTTCAGACTTCCCTTGGTTGAGATCACTACGGGCAGCAGAACCTAACAGCTTTGCCAGATACGATTTTGAGGATGATGAAGAAAGTAATTATGACCTGACTTGATTTTTATTCTCTAGTTTGAGAGCTAGATCCTGAGTATTTTGTTTGCGTTACAAGCAGTGCAGCTTTTAATCACTTCCCACATAAACGTTTTTGCTTTTTATTATTAT
Organism: Bubalus bubalis; assembly: GCF_019923935.1. NCBI lineage: Eukaryota > Metazoa > Chordata > Mammalia > Artiodactyla > Bovidae > Bubalus > Bubalus bubalis. Next base: position 51,310,175 of record NC_059165.1, on the reverse strand, counting down.
TTGGTTCTCCCCTTGCTCAAAAAACAGAATAGCTCTAAATGCATACAGTAGGGAATCATTGACTTAATTAGGGATATGTAGGAAGGAGCCCTTCAGACAGATTTTCCTGCCTAGTTTTGTTTTTTTTTTTTTTTTTAACCTAAATGTTGATGATCTTGTTACTCTATTAAAGAATTGGTCAATTATATTGTTTCAAAATTGTTCCACTTATACTAATTATTCTGTTAATTATGAACTGCTGCTTGTTGGGTAGCTTGTGGGAACTTAACAGTTTAGGTGTAGATTTTAAGAGGAAGTAGATTTCATAAACTAAATGTACATATATATGACTTACATCTCTGGTGCATTTTCTCCTTGGGCCTTTAATCATATGCACTCTTTTTGGCATCAAAAATAGTATTATAACCACACTGATGGGAACCTGTTCAATGAGCTAAACATACATCAGTACACTGCATGAGAGTATACAGGCATATCTCATGGACCAGCTTAATCAGAGTAGCTTCCCAAATGATTTTGATAATCTTGTTTCCCCTTTGCTTTCTACTTTCCAAGGCACCATCTATGCTCCTCGAAGGAAAGGGCAGCTGTCTGCAGACATCTGTATGGAAACAATAGGAGAGGAAATTTCAGAGATGCGTCAGATGAAGAAGGGTGTGTTTCAGCGAGTAGTGGCGATCTTTATCCACTATTGTGACGTCAATGGAGAGCCTGTTGAAGATGACTACATTTAACTGGCCCTCTTCTCTCTAGCTGTCCTGGGAGTGCTGCTGGGGCCGTCCAGCTGCCAACAAGCCCCACAGAGACTTGGGGGTGTTCAGTTGGGAGGCCCGGGCTCATTTTGGTGTATAGAAAATGTATCAGGAACATTGAAGTTGTATACAAAGATTTGTACATAGAGGAGATATACAAAGATACTTCCTAAGTACCAGCTTTATATCATATGTTTATACAATTTAATTTAAAAGTTCATTTTAATGAAGGCAGGTAATTGGAAAGAGTTCATTTTGTTCATTTTTCCAGACTTAGTTCATAAAGTATCAATTTTTGGCTGAGCCCCCATTTACTATATTCTTAATAATCACTGTCATCCCCTTAAATCTGTGCCTTTTTCTTCTCGAGCGAAGCTGTTTGAGTAAATCTGTTGAAGAGTCTTTTTGTCTTGTGCTCTTTTGTGTTTATTAAAACTCCAGCTAAACCTTATAGTCATATGTTTCTGTACAAAGTTGTGGTTCTTTTTTCTCTTGGTATTATAGTTGCCGTATTTCTTAAAATGAAGTTAAAAAAAGACTTATGAGTTTGAGGGGGAAATGGAAAAGTTTCCAAAGCATTTCTAGTTATTTATTTCCATATTCAGTTGTGTATATGCTTTATCTTGAATATAAAAATAAAAGTTTATTAAAAATGTTTTTCTTGCCTTGGAACTGAATCGCTCATTTTAAAGAAGAGGAGCAAATACTACACAGCAAAGAAATATGTAGAGTTGTGTCTAAGTAACATTTTAGTGTAATCCAATTTCTGATCACTTTTTTAAAAGTTCTGTGGCTGCAAAATGTTGAACTCACAGACCTCTTTTTGATAGAACACTGAGAGCAGCAGAATTTCCCCAGATGCCTTGTCTTCGGGAAATATCCTTTCTCGAGAGAAATTTACCTGATACACAGCAGTGATAAATGCAGTATCACAGTGTCCAGGATGAAGGCAAAAAAAGCTTTAGAGCAACACCTGCATTTGGGTGCTGGCTTTGCCAGTTTCTAGCTGAGTAACCGCAACAAACTACACAAACTGAAGGTCTGTGGGAATATTTTATAATCTCTTTCCAAATAGAATATGTAATTACAGTCTGTATGAGGTGTTAAGTGTCCAACCCCTTCATTTACAGGGGATTAATTGAAGCCTAGAGGGAAAATGGCTTCCCATGGTCAGGGGCGGATTAAGGTCAAGCTGGACAAGAATTCTAGTGTCTGATTCCTACCAGGCTGCCTCTGTCTTCATCATTAATACTTAAAGAAAGACAAGGTGTTGGCAAGTATTTACTAACACTGTTAAATCAGTTTCTTAAGACTGTAATTAAATTTGCCTATTTATATTACAAGAATGGTGCCGCATTCAGTCATCTCTTCATTACCTTGTTTTTAACTCATCTACCTCTCTTCTAAGAGTGTATTCCACTCTCCAGGTGAGACCTGTGACCACTAAAAGGTGGGAAACAAATTACAGGACGTTCTAGAGATTTCAGAGTAATACAGAGCCCCCAACTCAGCCAAGACTCATCTAAACCTGTTTTTTCACTGTGACCATAACATGTGTATGTGTATGTTAGTTTCTCAGGCATTTCCAACTCTGCAACCATCTTGACTGTAGCCTGCCAGGCTCCTCTGTCCATGGAATTTCTCCAGGCAACAATACCGGAGTGGGTAGCATTCTCTTCTCTAGGGGATCTTCCTGACCCAGGGATCGAACCCAGGTCTCCTACATTGTAGGCGAATTCTTTTACTATCTGAGCCACCAGTGAAAGTTGCTCAGTCGTGTCTTGACTCTTTGCAACCCCATGGTCTATACAGTCCATTGAATTCTCCAGGCCAGAATACTGAATGGGTAGCCTTTCCCTTCTCCAGGGGATCTTCCAAACCCAGGAATCAAACCCAGGTCTCCCGCATTGTGGGTGGATTCTTGACCAGCTGAGCCACAAGGGAAGCCCCAAGAGCCACCAGGGAAGCATAAACAACCAAATCTAAGTAATGCTTTTGGCTTAAAACTTAACATTCAGAAAACTTAAGATCATGGCATCTGGTCCCATCACTTCATGGCAAATAGATGGGGAAACAATGGAAACAGTGACAGACTTTATTTTGGGGGGCTCCAAAATCACAGCAGATGGTGACTGAAACCATGAAATTATAAGACACTTGCTCCTTGGAAGAAAAGTTACGACCAACCTAGACAGCATATTGAAACGCAGAGACATTACTTTGCCAACAAATGTTCATCTAGTCAAAGCTTTGGTTTTTCCAGTAGTCATGTATGGATGTGAGATTTGGAGTATAAAGAATAGCTGAGTGCTGAAGAATTAATGCTTGTGAATTGTGGCGTTGGAGAAGACTCTTGAGAGTGCCTTGGACTGCAAGATCCAACCAGTCCTTCCTAAAGGAAATCAGTCCTGAATATTCATTAGAAGGATTGATGCTGAAGCTGAAACTCCAATATTCTGGCCACCTGATGGAATGAACTGACTCATTTGCGAAGACCCTGATGCTAGGAAAGACTGAAGGCGGGAGGAGAAGGTTCGACAGAAGATGAGACAGTTGGATGGCATCACCGACTCAGTGGACATGAGTTGGAATAAGCTCCGGAGGCTGGTGATGGACAGGGAAGCCTGGCGTGCTGCAATCCATGGGGTCACAAGGAATTGGACACGACTGAGGGACTGAAGTAAAATGCTTAGATTTAAAGCCACTAGAGGCCGCTGCTCTCTAACTTTTTGTTGGTTTACTGTGTCTCAATGTCTCACCTGATCCACTCTTAGAACAAGCAGATGTACAGCAGGGAGCACTTAAATCATTCAAGATCCCCAGACTGGAACAACTGAAAAACAAAACTTGGAAGATGCCTACCATTGAAGGCAAATTGTCCGTAGAATGAAAGGCTGGACAGTGAGTGCCCTAAAGCAGCTGTCAGCACACTTTTTCTGTTCAGGGCAGAGAGTACATATTTTAGGTTCAACTATGACAGCCACTCTGGTGGCTCAGTGGTAAAGAGCTAGCCTGCTAATGCAGGATACCTGGGTTCAATCCCTGGGTTGGGAAGATCCCCTGGAGAAGGAAATGGCAACCCACTCCAGTGTTCTAGCCTGGAGATCCCATGGACAGGATCCTGGCAGGCTACAATCCACGGGGTTGCAAAGAGTCAGACACGACTTAGCAACTGAACGACAAACAAAAATGACAACCACTCAGTTTTGCTGTTGTGTGAAAACAGCCATAGAGGAAACCTCAAGGAATGGGCATGGCTGTGTTACAATACAACTTTATTTTTGGAAACAAATCTGAATTTCACATAATTTTCACAAAAGTGCCACAAAATATCTTGTTTTCCAATCACTTTAAAAAGTAAAAACCAGTCTTGGTTTGCAGACTGGAGGATTTGGTCCCTAAGTTCTTTGCCCGTACCTACCTGCAATAGCGGAGTTGCCTGTTGGTCCATTCAGTTGTGTGTAACCAGCTCTTGGTGCAGTGTCTGGCAGCTATTTTAAAGACCTTAAGAAATGTTTCATGGATAGATTACTGAATTAATGTCACTTTTAGAGAATCAGGCCAGATGTGTGAGTCCTAACAATCTCCAAATAATAGCTGATGCCACAATTCTAAGGAACTTCATATTGGAATCAAAAAACTCAGGCTCATATTCTGACTCCATCAGATGACTGCTGGGTGCTGTGGCTGGTCAAAACCCTTAGATTGGAGCCTCAGTTTCCTCGTGTAGAAAGGACTAACACCCATGCCACACGGCAGTTGTGAAGATCCAATGAGAGCTTTCAGTAAACTGGACAATGTGATGCAAGTGGAAGTAATGCTTCCACCATTATCCCCTTTATTGTGAAAGGATTATCTTTTTTTTTTTTTTTAACCTAATCATACTACAACCTTCTGTTCCTTAGGCCGGATCCCAGGATGATAAGAAGCAGAGATAGAACTGGTGAGGCCATTATGAGGAAGCAATGATACCAAGAGGGTATCCCTAGTGACTCAGTGTCTCCACCTGCCAATGCAGGAGACACAGGTTTGACCCCTGGGTTGGAAAGATCCCCTGGAGGAGGAAGTGGTAACCCACTCCAGTATTCTTGTCTGCGAAAATCCCACAGGCAGAGGAGCCTGGCAGGCTACAGGCCATGGGGTCATAAAAGAGTTTGATGCGACTTAGTGACTAAACAATAACAATGATACGATGAAAACATTTTTAAAATGTTTTACCAAGTGCTGACCATATATATCCTTATACCAACACTTTAAAATATGTATGATCATTAGTTCCCTACTTACTGCTGGGGAAACTAGTGTTTAATAGGTTTAATATCTTGCTTACAAACAGACTGCTAAGAAGTGATGGAAGCAATCTGACTCTAAAGCCCATGCAACTTAGCAAAGTGGCTTAGTTCCTCAAAGGGAAGGAGACCACACGAGGCCCATCTGAGACAGCCCCATCCCCAGCCTCCACCCCCGCCCAGGGAAGCTGCCTATCAGAGTTCCTGCTGCCACTTAAACCTGAAACAATTTCTTGACCTTCATATGTTAGCACAGCCCCAGAAGAATAGAGGCTGCTGATTTTCTGATGCAGGCCTCAAACACCCCACTCAGATGTGAGATGCAGTAAGAACATAAACAACACTGCAAACTAGACAATGTCTATCGTATGAGATACACACCGCAACTCAAAGAATGAGGAATCACGTATTGCTGTGACATGAAGCTATACCTTAGCAAAGGTAAGTTGCAGTTATACACTGCATCATCTTATTTATATATAACAACAAACCAAAACCATGCATTTGTATATGTACATTTTGACACATATAAATACACACAATATGTTCTTAAATTATATAAGCCAGATGAGGAGGGCAGTAACTTCTTGGGAGGGGAGTGGAACTGAGTTGGTATCAAGTGGTATTTTGTGGTATCTTTATTATTTGATTATTTTTACTTATTAGATTTTTATTATTTTATTATTATTAGATGGGGATGGCATGCATAAATACGTTATCTGTACAACCCATCATTTATGTAGTCTTAAACATAATTTGCATATTTAGAAATAAATGTTAAGAAGAGGAGGAAGAAAGCACTCAGCTAGGATGGAGTGACCTGGCATATTTTCAGCCCCCATTTCTGCCCCATTTATATGCTTATGCTGTGTTCTTGGGCAAATCAATTTCCGTGACAAAGTCTGCTTCCTTTTCTAGAAAATGAATCCCTTTCCCCAAGCTACTAGGAGAGGCTCAGAGATCCCGCTGTGAAAGTGCGGAGAAGCTGTAAAGGGCCTGCAGTGCTGAGCTTACGGGACAAATGGGAACCTGTCTGCGTGGTGTTTCAGGTTCCAGCTAGAAATGGGAGGAAGTCAAACTGCCTGCCACTGGGGCCACTCCCGCTGTGGGGCCACCCCTGCTGATGGTCAGGAACAAAAGACTAATCTCTTTGGCTCACACACCTGATCCCCAAGGTCCGTTGCTGGTTATTCAGTGACTCCCGGCTGTTGAATACTGAGAAGACTGAGACATCAGTAGGGAAAGGCCTTTCCTTCTGATTAATCTTCAGTCTGAATCCCTGCAATGTTTAAAGATGGAAATTGAGGCTCAGAAAGTGAACGGGAGCAGAAGATACAGCAAGTGCATGGCAGAGTTTCACTCTGGAGTAGACATGTCCCTAGCTGCTCTCCAGGCCCCAGGCCTACAGGGAGGGACACTCTCAGGCATCATAGGACAGGGGCCAGCCTTGGCTTGCTCACGGCTCTGTCCTGGAACAGGGCTCAACATGGGGACGTGGAGTCAGTCAGTCCCAATAAGGGACTGTGTCGCACACATGTAGGGCCATGGGGTTTAGAGTCAGACTGACTGCCAGCATTCCCACTCCAGACCCACAGTTCCCAGGTCTGTCACCGTGGACTAGTCACCAGACCTCCCAGTGGAGGTGTGCTCATCTGGAAAGCAGGGCAAAATCTGGTACTTATCTTGTAAGGACTTTATGAGGGTTATAGATGATCCATGTAAAGCACTCACCACAGTGCCTAGCAGAAAGGAGCTCATTAGATGTTCCTTCTCTTATTATTGATACATTATATTATTATTATTATTATTACTTTATTATTACCTAAGACATGTTCTGGGGTGAGCTGAAAAAGAAATGGAAAGAAGAAACCTAATCTGAACCTAGTATAACAGTTAAGCAGAAAGTATAAGCAGTTTCACTTCCCTTCTATGTTGCCAAACTGTAGGAATGCAGCTTGATAGAACACCAAAGAGAAAACCGGATAGACAACAAGGCACCAAGAAGACATTATTTTGCTTCTTACTTGAAGACAATAACGAAGGAATTTAGTTATAGCCACTCCCCAGGAGCCCACCCCCTTTCCCTCCCTCATCCACCCCATGCCTACGCCCCAACCCCCAGCTAGACAGCAATTTGCTACAGCACAGAGCAAGTTAGCAGCATGAAGAGGAAACGGTGAGATGAAAGGTGAAGTCTCAGAAAGGATTTTTTTGCAGACACATACTTGAGTGTTAACTGAAGTTGGCGTTTTATCATTTTTGCTTCCTAGCTGCTGATCATAAGCTGGATGGGGAGTGTCAGGGCCTCTACCTGGACAGCCCTGTGGGCTGGAGAGTCAAGGTGCAGAGCAGCACAGGTGAACCCCCTTTATCCCAAGCATGGGGCAGTCTGACTGTCAAGGCTAATCTGGCAGATGTGGCTGGGGTCGTGTGCCCTCCTCCCTGGGAGCATCCCTTAATGATGTTGCAGGTTTTCTGGAAAAGGATGACCTCAGAGAAGACAGCAAAATACCTCTTCCTTGAAAACTCCAGTTCTTCTCCTTCTGACTCTTCCACACACACACCATATTACCTAGATCCCCAGAAGCCAGAGATTTAAGTAATACCATGCCAGCAGCTGTCCAGATAGAGCAAGTCTGCTTCTGTTTTGTGAGGCTTCAATGTGAGCATTTGGTGTATCACCCACATCTTCCCAGCCCTCCTCCAAAGAGACAGCAAAAGATGCTTGTGAGACTCTCTCTGCAAAAGGGACCATCTTCCTGACAATGGCAAGGGCTCCTGTTCCTGCAGTTGCTGTTCTTTCCCTGACCCGGGGTGCATGTGACCTCTACAGACCCCACTCATGGGCTGGCCCACATAAGCATATCCAGAGAGTCCAGAAGATACGGACCCGTGACATGGTAGGGTCTCATTTTCCCATCTATGTTGTAATCTTTGGATCCCTGATGAGTTCAAGTTGCCACTTAATATGGGAGACCACCACTGAGAAATAATATTTTGCATAAGCAGATATGCTTGCTATGCTCCTGGGAAAAGAAACATTTCATAGGGAAGAAATCCTACTGTATTTGTGTATGCATGTATCACATATGTATTATATAGTAGAAATTATTTACCTTGGGAGGCATTAAAGTGTACCAGCTGCCTCAAAGCTAGGATTGTCTTAGTCTTTCCCTAAGAAGTCCTTTATCCTTTGAGGAGAACAAAGACCACATTTAGATAGCATGTGGAAAAGTCTGGACTCCCAAATTCACTTATTTCTGCCTTTTCCATGAAAAAGTGAAAATAAAGGACGTGCAGTTCTGAGAAGGCATATTAACCCTCAGCACAGGGAGGTTCCCATCAACAGGGTGACTGTTCAGCCTAGTTTATGTGAGATTGAAAAGTTTCCTAGAATGTGGGGCTTTGGGTGCTAAAACCAGGGTGTAGTTCACCCAGGTCTTATGTTGCATCTGACCACCCTCCCCCAATCTGATGGGTCCTTCCCTTGTGGATGAAACGGCTGATAAGGAGGCAACTGTGTCTTCTGGGATCACTCAGGAAGGAAAGTGGGGACAACAGACAGTTAAAAGGGCAAGGGGAACTGGTGAGGTTAAAAACTTCTGGCGCTTCTTTATCTTTAGTTCACATTCTATACACTCCCAACTACCCGCCACGTTGCCCCTTCCCTAGGCGTCCCCATAAGGACCAGCAGTGAACACTCTCAGTAGGGTTTTTATCAGCAACCAAAAGAGAAGCAACTGAAAAACCACAGAGTCTCCAGCTGAGGGAATAATTCAGCCCAACGTAAAGTCATTTGGTGTTGGCTTTGACATCAGGGAAGCATCTCCTTAGGAGCTTGGAGGAAATGGGATACCTAAAAAGATGTAGAAAATGGTAGCCCAGGAACTTCACGGGAAGGAGGCCAATGAAGTGTCCCAAGAAAGTAAGCCCCTAAGAGGGGCTTATAGGAGCAACTGAGTTTCCCTCCCAAAATCTGAATTGTAGGACAATTCTCAGTCAACATTCTTGGTAAAGGTGTAAGTCCTTTTCCCACTGTCATGGAAGGGGAGTGAATCAAGATTTATTTCCAATGACTTCACAGTAAGTCTGCCAATGAGAAAATATCTTTAAACACACACACATATACATACACACATCAGACCAGCTGTAAAGAGGCCTTTTGACAATGGATCCAAACCAAAACCTAAGCACAGTTTCCAAAGTGTATCCCCAAGGGAAAAAAAAAAAAGAAAGAAAAATGTTCATGTCTATGAACCAATAAACACTGATGCTTCACTTAAGAAAATTCAGTGCTTCTGGACAGACATCTTGGCACTGACATCAACCTACTTTCTTTGTGAGAGCCTTGATTAATTCACCCACCAATGCACATCCAGAAGAAGATGGCCAGAATGGAATTGTTGAGTTCAGAGAGAAGACTTTAAAAGGTGGATAGGTGGCAGATCATGGTCTTCCAATATTTAAGAGCTCTCAGTGGAAGAAGGGGGCCAATTGCTTGGTCCCAGATGCAAACTACAACAGAGACAAATTTGTGTCCCAACAAAGGGAAGAGCTTCCTTATAACTAAATCTTCTCTGCAATAGAAGGAGCTGTGTTAGGAGGGAGTGAGCTCCTGTCCCTGGAGATTTACAAGCAGAGACTGACCAGCCTCCAGGATGCAATAGAGGACGCCGCTTCTGTGTTGGCTGGGAGCCTGCATCTGATGGCACCTGAAGCCTCTTCTCAGCTCTGAGGTCCTCCATGCTCTGCCCTTGGGTCCTGTCCAACCCGGTCACCCACATGCCTTCCCTGGGCCCTCGGCCCCATGGCCCCATGCCTCACAGGTGGTGATGAGGGTCAGGAGAAATGCCAGGGTGTCCTGTTCATGCAGACATGAATGGGAATGAATGGCTTAGTTGTGAGCCATGTCCTCAATCAGAAGCATGATTCCAGGGATTCTGGGTCATTGTGTATGGGCAATTTCTCGAGTTCCTGGTGTCCACTGTGCAGAACTGTGTACCTAAGGAGGAAAAAAAGAAGGCTTGAGAATCTGACAGGCATTCTTCAAGTGTACCAAAGAGAGCATTCCCGTCACTCTTGACGTCCTTTCCCTGCACGCTTCTGAGAGCTTGGTGAGGTGGGGCTGGGCAAGGGCTGGCACTTCAGCAAGAGGGAAGAGCATCTGAAGTGCTCCTTTTAACTGAAGTCCAGGAGGAAAGGACAGGTCCAGGGTTATATAGAGTGAGGGTAGAACTGGCATTGGTACTCAGATTTCTTTCCCTGCAACAAAACCTGGAGTTCTCGTGTTATTCATCAAAATGGACCCTATGTACCACTTCAAGCAGTGTCTATTATAAATATCTTAGCAGGGGTGGTTCTGGGTTCAGCAATACCCTAGTTCTGAACCGAGATTCATAAACCACTCAGAGCCTGAAAGACAATGTAGCTATACTTTTTAGTTGGATTTCTTCTGGTGACATTGGGGACAGTAACTCAATTAGATAGATCCAACAGCAAGTTGACTCTAAGCATCAGAGTGAACTTTACTATTTGACAACTGTTTATTATTTTTCTGCAGTATCACACACTTGCACTCAATATGTTAATTGCATTTAAATCAGTCTCAGTCACAAGTGGGTCTTATCATCAGTAATCCAGTTTACAGCATCTGGCAGTGATTCTTTTGACATTTCTACAGTTTAGAAGGGCTATTACCTCTCATTCTCACAGCCAGTGTCAAGTCCATTCAGTAAAATAAACACACACAAGTTACTTGGCATCATATGTTGACAGCCAACTTGGTGGTGGTTTCTCAAGATTTATACTGATGCTTTCCTTTGAATTATATTAATTTACTGTTGACTTGTGTTGACTGGTTGGTATATAGCAGGTACCGTACTAAACTCTCTCCACTCTATATAATCTGCACAACAACCCCATGAAATAAGATTATGTCTATTTTTCATTTAAGCCAAATTACACATAGCCTCAGTGACTTGCCCAAAGGAGTACAAGTAATATGTGAAGATATAACCTATCAGACCTGGTCTATTTGAAGCCAGCACCCACGTGCTTAACTGGTTCACACACAAGTCATGGACCAGCTATAAATTTAGAATATTGAGTCTCAACAGAAACAATCTGGAGGCACTTTTGCTTGTCATGGCAGGGGTGATGCTAATGGTATCTAGTGGGTAGAGATCAAAAATGCTGCTAAATATTGTTCAGTACACAGCATCTACTCCCACAACAAAGAATTAACTGGCCCAAAATGTCCATGGCGCCCTGATCTAGAATAAAATGTCCTCCTAGCTGGACAGAAGCAGGTGTTAGCTGAGGAACACAAGATGAAGGGCATGAGTCTGCTCGGTGACAGAACTGTGCAGATGGCGCTAACGGAGAGGCGAGCAGCAGAGCTATGACCTGAAGAGCCACAAGCGCCTGCTAGGTGAGTGCTGAGGAGAAACACGAAGTGGAAAGAGTTATAGAGAGGGTTGGACCACACAGTCTTCATGAGGGTGGCCAGGACAGGTCCCAGTGAGATATGTGAGTAAAGGCTTTAGGGTGGTCAGCATTCCAGCTATAGAGTCCTAATCTCTCTGCCTCAACACCACTCTTCTAAGCTTGGCTTTGTGGTTCTGCAAATCAAATGCTGGCTTGCGAGCTGGCTCCTCCCATGCTCCTCCAGCAGAGGGCTGGAGGCCTGGATGGAAGAGAAGAGCCTCACTCCTCCTGCGAGCTTCCCACCTACTCCTGCTTCTCGTGAGCATCACCCACCCATGCTTCCTCAGCAGCAGCGCTGCCTTGCAGCAGCAGCAGAAAGTCTTGTTTAGTCTTTTCAACTTTTACATAACCAGCTTCATAACAGCCCCTCAGAGATAGTGCCTCCTTTTCCTCAGAGGTCCAAGTTTCTGCTCTGTGGAATCTAAGTTTCTACGTTTTTTTTTTTTTGGGGGGGGGGGTGGTGGGTGGGGAGGTGGTTACTCCTTTTGTTCTCTCAGCCCTAGAGGGAGCAGTTGCTTCTTACAGTTGCTACCTATTAAAATATTGTTTAAATAGCTGGTGTGGTTTCTGTCTTCTGACTAAATTCTATGAAATATAATGAAGAATGGAGACAGGTGCATATCAGGGGAAAAACATTCCAGGTAGAGAGAACAGCAGGTTCAAAGGTCCTGAGGTTAGATTCTGTCTGGAAGGTCTGAAGAAAAGCAAAGATGCTGGGCACCAAGGCAGAAAGAGTGAGGGGAAGAGTGGAAGGAGTTGAGAGTTGACGTCAGTGAGGTATCTGGGGCCAGAGTGGAGGTGGGAGGGCCAGGGCTTGCAGATTCCTGTAAAGCTTTGACTTTTACTACATGTGAGAGGTTTGAGCAGCGCCCTGACATAATCTGAATGACTTCTTAGCTGGCTCTCTCTGGTTGCTTTATGGAGAGTATAGATGGAATGGAGTTGACATGAGCACAGGGATTCAGGGGGTTACAGCAATAATCTGAGTGAGAGAGTAGTTTGCTATAATACTTAATTCTACCAGAAGATCCAGCCTCTACAACTGTTCTCAGACTCTGTCATGTGCGCTGGTGTTTCCCTGGCCTTGTCTCACCAACTAGAGGCTGTGTTATGCAGCACAGTGATAAAAACTGTGACTTAGTTAGCAGACCTTTTCCCAAACCAGGCTCTACCACTTACCAGCTTTGTGATATTTAGCAAGTTATTCAATGTCACTATGCCTCATTTTCCTCCAGAGTGACAGAGACACCTCACAGTCCTGGTGTATGGATCAAATTACATCATGCATGAAAAACAGGAGCACAGAGTCTGACACAAAACAAAATCTCAAAATATTGAAGCTAAATTATTCTATTTACTTCTTTCCCTCAATACCTCATTTAGATGTGAGTATATAATAATGACAATAATTATATATGCACAGCATATATAATTTAGGCTTAAAAATATTTTCCTCCTTTATTTGCTTTACAGGCAAAACTTAAAAGAACTCAAGATACTGAAGGCTCCCAGATCTTGTTCTTTCTCCCTTATCAGAAACATGAGCTCTCATTTGGAAAGCATGGGCACCAAAGCAGCACTAATTGATTTTCCCACCCATGACTTCATAAGCAGCTTTTCAGGCCAGGCAAGGTAGGCAATAAGACCAACATTATATGGAGAAAAAAGTGAAACTTTGTGCATCCGAGTGAGTAATGAGCATTGTGGTAAGTGAGTGGCAGAGCCTGACCAGGACCACAGTCAGATGCCCACCTTTTCGCTCAAATTCACATCCATTGAGTCGGTGATGCTATCTAACCATCTCATCCTTTGTCGTCCCCTTCTCCTCCTGCCTTCAATCTTTCCCAGCATCAGGATCTTTTTCAATGAGTTGTCTCCTCGCATCAGGTGGCCAAAGTATTCGAGCTTCAGCATCAGTCCTTCCAATGAATATTCAGGGTTGATTTCCTTTAGGACTGACAGGTTTGATCTCCCTGCTGTCCAAGGGACCCTCAAGAATCTTCTCCAGCACTGCAGTTTGAAAGCCTCAATTCTTTGGCGCTCAGCCTTCATTATTGTCTAACTCTCACATGTATACATGACAACTGGAAAAATCATAGCTTTGACTATTCAGACCTTTGCTGGCAAAGTGATGTCTCTGCTTTATAAAACACTGTCTAGGTTTGTCATAGCTTTCCTTCCAAGGAGCAAGCGTCTCTTAATTTTGTGGCAGCAGTCATCATCCACAGTGGCTTTGGAACCCAAGTAGAAACTATACTAGGACATATTTTACAGATGAGAAAACTAAGACTCAAGAAGTCAAGCAATTTATTTAAGGCCACAGTGTCCATGACACCCACACTCTTAACCTCAAAACACATTCCCAAACCTTTGTCCTTTTCATGGCCAATAAGCCTTGCTCACTGGCAATCAATCAAGTCCACATGAAGAGGGTGTCCTGGTTGAGGCATCTTTTCGTATTTATATAAAAAGATATGCTGCCATGGAATCAGGCACACCTCCACAGCAGCCTTTAACATGTCTCTCCTGAGTATCTGTTTCTCGTGTGCTAATGAGTGAGTTGTTTAGGAATAACAAGTGAAGGCTCCAGAGTTGCGTGGAAAGGCAAAAGCTCCTATTATACATGGGCATGTTTCCTGTTACAACATTTGGATGGTCCTGTCACCATCGTGGGTGATACACCCAGAAAGGAGAGGCCAGTCTGAGATATCCTCAGTAGGACTCTAGCAGAGGGCGGTGTGTCTTACATGGTTGTCTGACGTGCAGAGGTTTCTCCAAATCTCATGAGACCTCTTTTTAATTTGGTATTTTCACTTTGATAATAAAAGTAACCTGAGCAGATTTGGGATGATATGGTAAGTTATCTTATGAATTCATACTGCTTTGTGAGCTCAGGGCCGCCTGATGTAGTGACAGTGACTGGCTTTGGGCAGCATTTCTCTAACGAGGACGCATGAAGGCACACGATACCGCAAAACAGCATTCAGACCCTGACTCTCCCATTTACTAGATGTGTTACCTGATCAAGTAGCTTAGATCTATCTACCTCACAGCTTTGTTGTGATAAAATCAACAACTGCAAAGACCTTCGCAAAAGGCTGGACATGCAGTGGGTGCAGAAATCTTCACTGGTAAGGAAACCAAGGTGCAAAAAATATGACACTCCCAGGGTCAGAGAAGTAGTTATGTATGAGGCAGTTAGGAACATAGGCTTTTGAGTCAGAGTGCCTAAGTTTAATCCTACCTCTAGCACTGACTAGCTCTGTGATTTACTCAAAATGTTCTGAGTCACTGTGGGCATTCAGTGAAATAACACACATAAAATGCTTATTAGAACAGTGCCAGTCAGCTGGTAAGGACTCCATAAGTGTTTATGAGAACTGTTGCTATTTGATGATAGAAGTAAGACCTGAACCCAGAACTTGATGGCTGATTTGCAGAAATCCATTCTTTAATAATAAATCAAATATTTGTTCACTTAGTCACTGATCATAGGGCTGAAGGAAACCTTCAAGATGGATTTACAGATAAAGAAACAGCCCCAGAGAGAGGTTGTTCTGAGTGACAAAAGTCTCCGGCTCAGTTTGGTGTAAGATTTGTTTGATGTAAGAGCTGCAATCTTGCAGCTGAGTTGTGGAGAGCAGACCCCAGATGTGTGAGTGTACCTGGACAGCTCTGAGTCCAGATGAAAAAACCCAACTGCTGTCTCCCAAGCAACAGGAAGGCAGGAGGCAGCTCCCTTCAAGCTGGATTGCTTTCCCTCTCTGCATTAATTTACTCAAACATGACTGAAGCTACATTAGTTTTGGTAATTACCTGAGTCTACAATTTATTCACTGAGCAATTAGCATCACACTTAGAGCAGCCTGGATGCAATAATTAGTCGCATGATAATAGCCCCCTCTGCCTGCCCAACTTAGCATTATAAGGAAATGATTAGACTTTATTACACATGCGGCCCTCCCCCTCATGGCAGTGCTCACCTGGGGGCACTTGCGAGAAGATGATTTAATTAAAAATGCAAGGTGCATGAGTTTAAAGAGATTCAACCCTAAGGCAAAGTTTCATGGAAGCCAGAGCACCATCACCTGGAAACAAAGATCTCATACTGGGTGCTTGTTTGACGTTCAGGGGAATATGAGATTTTAAAGTTCTTAGGTATTTATTCATTTGGCCACTTATTTGTTTAAAAACATATTGTGAGTGCTTACCACTGTGTTATGCCCGGAAGGTAACAGGGCAGTGAGGGAAAGCTACAGTCCCTGTCCTCAAGGAGCTCGCAGGGCAGTGTGGGAGACCCACAGCGAGACGGAAAATGGCCAGCCGGAGAAGAGTTACGGATGAGAGTACTTGGCGGTGCTGTGAGAACATGTCATAGGGGATATGGCCGAGGTGAGTGTGTCAGGGTAGCATGACTGAGGAGGTGAGGGAGATGAGAGCTGAAAGATGGGTAAGGGTAAAGAGGAGGAAGATGTTGGCTAAGGGCCAGCAAGAGTAGAGGACCACAGTCCTGAGGCAGGTGTGACCACAGAACAGGGTGCTCAGCAGTCTAGCAGGAGGGTGAAGGCCCAAGGCTCACCTTGCCAAAGGCCGTTTTGCTCATCCTCCGAGCAGTGGGAAGCTGGCCAAGGGACCGAGAATGGGCTCATGAGGACTTTATGATTTGGAAGACTATTCTAGCTGTGATGTGTAGAGTGGGAAGAGGTGGGCTTGCAGAGGGGGCCAGAGGCAAATCAGGAGTTATCTCAGCTTCCCATTGATTGTATAATAAATTACTATAAACTTACTGGCTCAAAAGAATGCAAATTTATTATCTTCCAGTTCTGGAAGTCAGAAGTTCAAAATGGGTGTCCGTGGGCTAAAGTCAAGGTTCTGAGTAGAGCTGCACTCTTTCTGGAGACCCCAGGACAGAACACCATTCCTCACCTTTTCCAGCATCTAGAGGCTGCCCTCATCCCCTGGTCCGTGGCCTCACTGCTCTGAACTCTGCTTCCACCATCACATCTCTTCCTCCGACCCTGATCCTTATAAGGATGCTTATGATTACAGAGGGCCCATCCAGATAATCCAGGAAAATCTCCTCCCTGTCTCACTACCATAGCTTAATCACATCCACAAAGTCCCTTAGCCATCTAAGGTAATAGATTCATCGGTTTTGAGGATTAGGATGTGAACCTCTTCGGACACTATTTTGCCTGTTCCAGGTGATTTTCTTTCTTTTCTTTTTTGGAAGATGGTATACACTGAAGCAACTTTGCACACGTGCACATGCTGATTTTAGGGGCTTCCCGGGTGATAAAGAATCCACCTGCCAATGCAGGAGACACAGGTTTTATCCCGGGGTCAGGAAGATCCCCTGGAGTACAAAATGGCAGCTCACTCCAGTTTTTTTTTGCCTGGAAAATTCCATGGACAGAGGCACCTGGCATGATACAGCCCATGGGGCCACAGAGTCTGACACGACTGAACAACTGAGCACAACAACATGCTGACTTCAGTTTAACATCGTTGTTATGCTTATGTTGGGGGAGTAGGCAGTGTGGACTGGCACTCTTTATTTTTAGTCTATTTCTTAATTTTTATTGTGGTATAGTTCATTTAAAATGTTGTGCTATTTCCAGGTGTCAGTAAAGTGAGTCTTTATACATATATATCACAGGTGATTTTTAAGGTGTCTAGAGATGTCAGACATCTGGTCCCATCACTTCATGGCAAATAGATGGGGAAACAATGGAAATAGTGAGAAACTTTATTTTGGGGGGCTCCAAAATCACTGCCATGAAATTAAAAGACTCTTGCTCCTTGGAAGAAAAGTTATGACCAACCTAGATAGCATATTAAAAAGCAGAGACATTACTTTGCCAACAAAGGTCTGTCAAGACAAAGCTATGGCTTTTCTAGTAGTCATGTATAGATGTGAGAGCTAGACTATAAAGAAAGCTGCTGCTGCTGCTAAGTCACTTCAGTCGTGTCCAACTCTGTGCGACCCTATAGACAGCAGCCCACCAGGCTCTGCCGTCCCTGGGATTCTCCAGGCAAGAACACTGGAGTGGGTTGCCATTTCCTTCTCCAATGCATGAAAGCGAAAAGTGAAAGTTAAGTCGCTCAGTCATGTCTGACTCTTAGCGACCCCATGGACTACAGCCTTCCAGGCTCCTCTGCCCATGGGATTTTCCAGGCAAGAGTACTGGAGTGGGTTGCCATTGCCTTCTCCATAAAGAAAGCTAAGCGCCTATAAAGAATTGATGCTTTTGAACTGTGGTGTTGGAGAAGACTTTTAGGAGTCCCTTGGACTGAAAGGAGATCCAACCAGTCAACCCTAAAGGAAATCAGTCCTGAATATTCATTGGAAAGACTGATCCTGAAGCTGAAACTCCAATACTTTGGCTACTTGATGGGAAGAACTGACTCATTTGAAAAGACTCTAATGCAGGGAAAGACTAAAGCAGGAGGAGAAGGGGACAACAGAGGATGAGATGGTTGGATGAGATATCAGTGACTCGGAGATTTGGGATGGTAGCAGTGGAGGTGTTGGGAAGTAGTCAGATTCAGGTTCTACCTTGAAGGTAGGGCTCACAGGACTGGTGGTGCACTGGACATGGGCAAGATGAGGGCTTTCAAGGTTTGGCATGGGCTAGGTGAAGGGTGGAGGCAGGAAAGAGCTTAGAGTGGCATCCTTAGTTTGTGGAATGCTGATTGTTCTAAAAGCATCCTACATGGTAGGGATGAGGTTGCTGGGAGATGAGGCTTAGAGGAAGTTGAGGCTCCATGACTGGGGGTAAGGAAGTTGGGCTGAATCTTGCTGTAAAGGAGAATGAAATGAATACAGGCTGCACTGTGGGAAATACCTGGGACAATGGGGACACTGAGACCAGTGTGCAGGCTCGTTCCTCAGGAAGAGACAAGACAGGTCATAAGAACACGTAGGAGCAGTAAGTGGGAGGAGAGAGAAGGACCTTGTAGAGAGCGGGGAGCAGGACACCCTCACTGGTCCCACTGATTGAGAAGAGTGGTCTGAATTTAGCCTGCAAACCTAATGGGATGCCAATGTCATTAATGATGGAGCTCTCAATCACCTGTGCTGAGACTTTTCTCCTCCAGGAGAAACACCTCCAAGTCCTTCAGGATTCCTCATAGACCAGGGTTCCTATTCTCCCTTGGCTCCCTGGTTGTTCCCCTCTGCACTAGCTTATTTCTGTAATTAGAAAACAGATATTCTTGCTAAGGAACCCTGGCCTCAGGTCCTCTCTTTGATTATCAGTGGAGCCGGGATTAAAGTCCACACCTATAATTCAGCTGTTTGTTTTTACACAGGAATTTATAACTACTCCAAAACAGGAAATGTTTCCTTTAACTGTGTTCCTCTCTTGGTCTCCCCACCCCATGCTATCACAGGCTCATGGTTTCTTACACGTGCTTCTTTACCACAGCACAGAGCTGTGGCCGTGGTCTCCAGCCATTTCTTCCATAATCTAAGGACCAGTCCCCACCCCTGCAGGAGGCTCTACCTCCTGGCCATGTGTTAGTCAGGAGGCTCTACCTCTTGGTCATGTGTTAGTCTTGCCATTTCCTTTTCAGGGGACCTTCCTGACCCAGGGATCGAACCTAGGTCTCCTGCATTGCAGGCAGATTCTTTACCATCTGAGCTATAGGGAAGTCCACCTCCAGGTCATAGCAGAATCCAAAGTTAACTCTGCTTCTATCTCCAGGAAATATGTGACTGGGGAACGTGGAGATATTATCATGGTCTTAGTGCTTGAACTGAGAATGGGAAGGGCTGCCTAGGGGAGCCAGGTTTGACTCATGTGTTCATAGAAGCAAAGAAAGGTGATCTAGAAAGAGAAAAGAATAAAGCTGACATTCAGTGAAAAATAGAAATAGATTATGGTCTCAGAGAGATGAAAAGAGGAACTTAATCCTTAAAAGCACCCATGTTCCTTATTTGTCACCAGGAAGGCCAGTGAGTTTGCTATTCTGGGGACCCATGAGACATCTCTTTTCAATAAATCTCCCTGTGTTTTTCTTCAGGAAGGGTAAATGGGTTTACAGTCTGTAGTAAACATTGTGAGCTATTTAAAGCAAAGTCTCACACATTCTTTTTTCTTTCTCACACAGCCTGTCTCTGAGCATAGGCAAAAATACCAGGTGCATTACAGCTAAAGGCTTGGCCTGTGATCATCTTCCGATTAACAAGACTTGAAGGTCTGCTGCTGCTGCTGCCAAGTCGCTTCAGTCGTGTCTGACTCTGTGCGACCCCATAGACAGCAGCCCACCAGGCTCCACCGTCCCTGGGATTCTCCAGGCAAGAACACTGGAGTGGGTTGCCATTTCCTTCTCCAAAGCAGGAAAGTGAAAAGTGAAAGGGAAGTCGCTCAGTCGTGTCCGACTCTTTTCGACCCCATGGACTGCAGCCTAACAGGCTCCTCCATCCATGGGATTTTCTAGGCAAGAGTACTGGAGTGGGGTGCCATTGCCGGGGATGGAAAATGTCTCCTCCTGAATAAAAGACAAGTAAAATAAGAGTCTACCTTATCGTCTAGCACTTGGTTATGATTATGTGAGGAAGATGCAATGTTTGGAACTGTTGCAGCTAGTTTGTGACCACAAAAGTATCATTTAGAATGAAAACTAACAGGCTGAAAAGAGCAGAGGAAAAGCATCTGGGTCCTTCACAGTGCTGTTCAATCACTGAAATAACCAATCCTAAAATACCAAACTCTACCAAACCAAGCTTTTTATCATGTAAATGGATAATCTTATTTTTTAAGTTAATTTTAGTTAGGAATTCTAGCACTTACAGGCCAAAGTATTCTGAATGACACAATGCCCACAGTCCCTGTATCCCATGTCTACAATGACTTCCACATTTTACCACATCCAAATTCTACCCAGTCTTTAAGATCCATTCAATACCACCTACTTCCAGAAGCCTTCTACACCACCCATGAGCATTTATTATCTGTAGGAACACAAATTATCTGCTAATGTGAGGTGTCTGATTGGACATATGTCGGGCCTCCTGACACTCCTGGAAGGCAGAGCCAGCATCTTTTTAAAAGAAGAATCATTCTTTCAGCCCTCAGTACCAGACCCTGCACTGAGTACTTTAAAATGTTATTGCATTTAATACCAACAATGAGTCTATGATGTTAGCACTATTATTTTATATATTTCCATTTCACAGATGAGAACACTGAAACTCAGAGAGGTTAAGATTTGCCAGAGGTTACTCAACTAGCAATGGCAAAGCCAGGATTCAAACCCAGGCATGCTAGAATCCCAAGCCCTTTTTGCTATTAGTACTTGCAGGCTTATTTTTTTTAATACTTGCTACATAGCTCACAATATATAGGGCAAAATATCATATAATATACAGAAATGTTTACTGACTGGATTACAGAATGGGACAATCCTCCTCCATATTGCCTGGAATGTATACTGATTACAAAGTATGTTGGCAACTGTTCTCCCACTGATCTTCCCAGTCGCCCTGTGTGTTCACCACTCAGATTGCCTCTGCAACAGTGATGGCCCTTTCCATTCTCCCACGTACTACGCCAGGTCTCCCAGAGGATGGCGTGGGGAGACGTAGTCCCCTCCACACATTCCTCTTTTGGAAATAAACAGGCTGAGCGTATTTCTGGCTGTGGGTATTTCATGTCAGGAGGCCAGACATATGTCCAATCAGACACCTTACATTAGCAGATAATTTATGTTCCTACAGATTATAAATGCTCATGGGTGGTGTAGAAGGCTCTGGAAGGAGTTGGCATTGAATGGATCTTAAAGGGTGCGTAGGATTTGTATGTGGTATAATGTGGGAAGTCATTGTAGACATGGAATACAGGGATTGTGGGCACTGTGTCATTCAATCCTTCCATGAGGAGGATACTGAGAAAGACAAAACTCACATCTTGGGTTGGGTCACCTCCATGGAAACCCCCTGGCAAAGAAGCTAGGAGTCTGAAGATTGAAAAAGGAATACCTCTCAGCTGGTACAGGATGGAAACGTATTATAAACCAAATGTTTTTATTTTTTCAAAAATTAATATGTTAAAGGTCTAAACCCAAATATGATGGTATTTGGAGGTGGAACCTCTGGGAGGTAATTAGGTTTAGAAGAGATCATGAGGGTAGGGCATCCATGATGGGGTTAGTACCCTTATAAGAAAAGGAAGAAAGAGTTGAGTCCTCTCTCTCTATCCCTCACCTCCACACCATCTGTCTCTCTCTCTCTGCCATGTGAGGAGAGTCACAAGACATCTGTCTTTAAGATAGGGAGAGGATTCTCACTGGGAACCAAAGTGGCCTTCACCTGAGTCTTGGACTCCCCAGCTTCCAAAATTGTGAGAAATAAATGTCTGGTGTTTAAGTTACCTGGTCTATGATATTTTGTTATGGCAGACTGAGCAGGCTAATACAGGAGGTCTCAAGGAGTCAAAGAAAGAATGTGGATGGAGAGAAAAGAAAACAACAGTATATGTTGTGGAGACAGGACTTTTCGCTGCTAGGCATTAATTCAGGAAAACCTAAGAGAAACATCAAGAGAAAATGAACCATCAGGGGGACATCTGTATGTATGTGTTCCTGTGAATCTTTTACTGCTGCTGCTGCTGCTAAGTCGCTTCAGTCGTGTCTGATTCTGTGGAACCCATAGACGGCAGCCCACCAGGCTTCCCCATCTCTGGGATTCTCCAGGCAAGAACACTGGAGTGGGTTGCCATTTCCTTCTCCAATGCATAAAAGTGAAAAGTGAAAATGAAGTCACTCAGTCGTGTCCTACCCTCAGCGACCCCATGGACTGCAGCCTTCCAGGCTCCTCCGTCCATGGGATTTTCCAGGCAAGAGTACTAGAGTAGGGTGCCATTGCCTTCACTTCATTTATCCAAAGGTCAGTATCCAGTGACCTTAATTATCCAAAAACCTACACCTTTGGTTTGTTTGTTCTTTCCAAAGGTCTCTGAGTAATCAGAGTAGTTGTCCCAAAGGTGTGGACTTTCCTTGCAGTCTTCCTCATTTTTCACTCAGAGAATATGTAAACTTACTTTGCATACAACTCTAGAAAGCTCCACCCTTCTACACACAGTCTTTCCAAGACTGGAAACCAGGATGAGAAGGGAAATATGTGATGCTACTGTAGATAAACTGATTACAGGAAACAAGGATAGGCGACATGTGCAGAGAGAACAGAAACACAAGAATGTCTACAAAAATCAACACAGCAGAACCAACTGGGACCATACGGGGCAGAAGAAAACATTTCAAACATCCCTCAAGACCATTACAGTAGTGTAAAATAACTTAATAATGGAAATTCACAATAATGACTTTGAACAAAGTTACTCAAAATCTGATTTGATACTAGGGGAATCCAAATAAAGTCTGTGTTTCACTTAATAGTATTGGATAAATGCTAATTTTCTAGCTTTTGATGAATGTCTCAAGGTTATATAAACTGTTAGCATGAGGGGAAGCTGCGTGCAAGGTGTATATGCACACTATGTACTATCACTGTACTATTCGTTTTAAGTAACTTATTTCTATGTCTACGTTGGGTCTTAGTTGTGCCACGCGGGATCTTGGTTGCGTCATGCAGGATCTTTCACTGTGGCACACAAACTCTCTAGATGTGGTTCATGACTTTAGTTGCTCTGCAGCATGTGGGACCTCAGTTCTGTGGCCAGGGATCAAACCCGCATCTCCTACACTCCAGTATTCCTGCCTGAAAAATCCCATGGACAGAGGAGCCTGGCAGGCTACAGTTCATGAGGTTGCAAAGAGTCGGACATGACTGAGCATGCACGCATGCGTGCTACTGCATTGCAACGCAGTTTCTTAACCACTGGACCACCAGGGATGACCCTCTACTATTCTTCTACAGATACAAAAGTATTTCAAAACAAAAGGATTTTTTAAAAACTGAAAGAAAAAAAATTTAATCACAATCCTTTGTTTGAGAAAGATGGAGTTCACCACTTACAGCCAAGGAGACAGACACAGGATGAACTGGGGCCTGGGAAAAGCCTCCGAGGACCACGGTTGACACTGGTGGAATTCAGCTCGGTCAAGTGCTCATCTCCTAGAGGGCTTGAGAAGACTGTGCGCCCAGAACAGGGAAGAAGCCCAAAACAATATTTAAAATTAAGTGATAGAAAATAAAATAAAGCTCTCAAACCATATGAATATTTGGCCTTCAGGTCAACAGCAATCAAGGTCCAGAAGGACCTCTGCACAGGCTTCAGCCAACAACTGTGACGTTTCCATGATATGTGATGTGTCCACTGGACTCAACGTGGCCCAGTGAGGGCCGAAGAATAAGAAAAACTAAGGACCTTTTGTGGGAAGAAGTGAATGAACAGATGCAGGCATACTCACAACACAGACAGTGACAGACTTACAGAGTACGTTCAGAGCTATACAGGAACAGATCTATTGCAGAAGAGCAGGAAAAAGCTGCAGACAGAGGAGCAGCCACTTTTAGTTGAAACAGAAAACAGCCACAGAAGTTGGGGGAAAAAAGAAATGCAGAGGTTAGTGTACAGGTGATCTTAGCCCAACTGAACATTCTACTAGAATCAAAGTGCCTTTAGGTGAGGGTAAGGAAGGGAGCATAATTATTGCACAACACAGTTATACCACACTGTATCTCTGAAAAGCACTTTAATAGCCAGAATCTCATTTGAGTCACAGAAATGCTTGAGAGATTTACACTGTAGGTTGCTATCTTAATTAACCAAGTCAGAAAACAGGCGCCGGGAGGAAAGTTACCTGTCCAAGGGCACCCGGTAGTTAGCATCTGAGGCAGAACCAAGGCCCAGTACCCTAAATTACCTGTTATGGTATTATGGCCAAGCTATGTACAGAAAGCCACCCTCTTTCCTTCCCCTTCCTCTTCCTCATCACTAGCCAGGCCTCGTCTTGTATTCCATACATGAATCATCCCATGTAGTATTCCCATATACAACATCCCCATATATAATGTTGCACATAATACTCAAGCCAACCTTGTGAAGTAGACACTATTAACTCTCATTTCCTAATGTGGAACCTGAGGCTTGGAAGCAGGATTGAATGTGACCAAAATAATCTGGTTAGTAAGAGAGATGGGGGGTTCAGTTCTATGATCTTTGAAAACGGTTCAAGGAGAAAGACTTAACCAAGAGAAGACTGAGAAAACACTGGAAGTCATGTTGATTGTTGTGTAATGTTGAGTAAAGTTAAAATGGTTTTGTGGGGGAAAAAAAAGAGGGAAAACCCTCATCTGACTTCAAGGCCCTCTGACAGAACCACACACATTTAAAGCGAGCGTCTTGATCACAGAGCCTCCCTCCTAAAGGCTAGAGCAACCTATTCCTCATTCCCATCTGGCTAGCCCCCAGTAGATTCTGGATCAGGCAAGGAATGAAGCTCCTCTTGAGCTCTGGGTCCCATTCCAAGAAAGAAAAGCCATGCATGGCTTTCTTATATTTCCCAGAGCTACCCCAATCCCCACATTAGGAAACCCCATCCAAATACTCCTTCATACCTTCAGGGCCCCAGGTTCTAAAAGGCTCTCCTAGCTTTGCCCACTTCTTCCCTCAACAAGACATCAAATTTCACTTTTTCATGAGGCAAGAGACCAGGTGGAAAGCCAGGATCCTGGAGTCAGAATTGTTAAGGGCAAGCTGATTAAAACAATTCCCTTTCCCTTCTCCAGGGGATCTTCCCAACCTAGGGATCAAACCCACGTCTCTTGCATTGCAGGGAAATTCTTTACCAGCTGAGCCACAAGGGGAGCCCAAGAATATTGGAGTGGGTAGCCTAACCCTTCTCCAGTGGATTTCCTGACCCAGGAATTGCACCAAGGTCTCCTGCATTACAAGCAGATTCTTTACCAACTGAGCTATCAGGGAAGCCCAAAATAATTCATCATAAGGATGAAAAAGCACAGACCATACCCTCTTTGCCCTTCTTCCCTCTTCTTTAGCTAACTTCCTATGGTATGTCCGTGCTGAGGAATCTTTGAAAACGTTGTTGGGTAGGGCCACTTCCTCCTTTCAGCCATCTCTGGCCAATTTCAACATGATATTCCCTTTCCCTCTTTTA
Organism: Bubalus bubalis; assembly: GCF_019923935.1. Lineage (NCBI taxonomy): Eukaryota > Metazoa > Chordata > Mammalia > Artiodactyla > Bovidae > Bubalus > Bubalus bubalis. The sequence continues at coordinate 51,284,563 of NC_059165.1, read as the reverse complement.
AACAAACATAGCCCTTTCTGCCTCTATAATTTACTTAACAATATAAACTACCTGTGTGATAGCCCTTACTGTGTCTTGTTAAATACAGCTGTACATATACTTAGCGTGTTTCCTGAGGAAGTTCCTTCCTCTTGTGGGAAGGAACTATGACTCATTCATCTAGTGGTTTTTACTTTATTGACCATTAGCCAAACAATGGTGGTTGAGAGTCAGATGTTCAGAATTCTAATCACAACTTCATTACTTAGAAGCCTCACAACCTCAGACCTCCCTATACCATGGTTTCCTCATCTGCCACAGAGATAAAAACAGTATCTCCCTCAGCTAGCTATGGTGAGACATGATCATATTGCTCATCATGCCTGGCATGGTGCTCATGAACTATTAGCCAGTATTGTGCTGCTGCTGCTGCTAAGTCACTTCAGTCATGTCCAACTCTCTGTGACCCCAGAGATGGCAGCCCACCAGGCTCCTCTGTCCCTGGGATTCTCCTCTGTCCCTGGGATTCTCCAGGCAAGAATACTGGAGTGGGTTGCCATTTCCTTCTCCAATGCATGAAAATGAAAAGTGAAAGTGAAGTCGTTCAGTTGTGTCCGGCTCTTTGCGACCCCATGGAATGTAGCCTACCAGGCTCCTCCATCCATGGAATTTTCCAGGCAAGAGTACTGGAGTGGGGTGCCATTGCCTTCTCCAGTATTGCACTAGTCAAACTTAACTACAAGATTTCACAGTGACATGGACCCACATCTTTTTCCTTCCTTCAATTGGTTCTCTCTGGCCCTTCATTAGCCTGATGACATGCTTTTAATATCCTTCACAATCAAGGCTCTCCTAAGGGTTACCATAACAAATACTATGTCTATTCTATGAAAAGTTTCAATTTCAATAACTCATATATGGTATGAAAATTTAAGAAAGAAACTCAGAAACTTTCAGTGAGCTATAAACCATCAGCTGAAGATTTAAATATCTGAGTGTTTGTATGATATGCTTTCCTGGAAATCAGACAATTAGTTCTTGGCTACTCAAACAGTAGGAGCCAGGATGTTTCTGAGTGCAAGAGTAACTGAGACACTCCATGGCTCTGAGCTTCCACAGTTCAATAGTTTCCAGTATTTGTGTGGGGCTGAGATTACACATAGGATAATACAAACTACTATAAATAACTAATACTACAATATATGTAAGGCCTTAATAATTACTTAATTAAAAATTTAATTACTCTTACATTACTCTTACTCCTTTTAATTACTATAATTACTCTTGCATCCTTTTAAATGTGAGTAACAATATTGTTTTTCTTGGATATAACCCTTAACAAGTTTAATGAGCAAATTTTGGGAGTGCAATGTATAGGTAAGTTATAGACATGTCTGAAATAGTGAGCAATTCTAGGGGAAAAAACATTCCTTATAAAAATCTCAGAAAAAGATATAACCTTACAAACACTTTTTTTGTGCTGCACTATACTTAAACATGTGGAGAAGGCAATGGCACCCCACTCCAGTACTGTTGCCTGGAAAATCCCATGGACGGAGGAGCCTGGTGGCCTGCAGTCCATGGGGTCGCTAGGAGTCGGACATGACTGAGCGACTTCACTTTCACTTTTCACTTGCATGCATTGGAGAAGGAAATGGCAACCCACTCCAGTGTTCTTGCCTGGAGAATCCCAGGGACGGGGGAGCCTGGTGGGCTGCCATCTATGGGGTCACACAGAGTCGGACACAACTGAAGCGACTTAGCAGCAGCAGCAGCATACTTAAACATGGGGGATGAGATTAAAATTACACATTGCAGAAATGTTAAGATGAAATTTAAAATATTTGTATAAAATAAAAATTTAGATTTTCATAAATTTTATAAAATGTTTTAAAGACCTTATTCCCTGTCACTTGTCCATGTCAGCCTTGCTGAATAGTTTTCCTGTGACCTCTGGCTGTTTGAATTTTTACTGGCTGGACTGTTAATGTAAGATTTTGCCCAGCTGAATCTATGTTTTTATATACAGTGATTTTCCCTTACATTTGTACTGTAGACCATGATCCTACAAAGCCTTTGACATCCATCATTTTACTTTTTACCCACCACGAACCCAAGAGGTTGGTATTGTGAAAGTATGAGCAGAAAAGAAATCACACATCCCTTTCCTTGCCCAGACAAGACATGTAGAAGACCATGCTAACTGATCAGCCTTACCTTTCTTAAATTCAAACATGTTTGGTCCAGGCAGAGCCTTGGCCTGGCAGCTTGGGACAGAGCTGGGGCAGGTCACAAAGCCAGGAAACAGCACTGTGCAGGCTGCCTTGGCTACTGTTTGGGTACGGATGTGACAGGCTGGGGATTGGTTGGTGGTTAGCCAAAGGCCTGACAGCAGGTGTTAGATAAACTCATACCCAAAAAGACAATGTTTGGTGGCAGATAGAGGGAAGAGGTCAGACAGAGAGCTGGCATCCTAGATAATGGCTGGGAGTGCTTCAAACACCTGGATAGCTCCTGCCACCTGCTGTGACTAAGAACCTTGGCTTTCCCGATTAGCTCAATCCCTCTTATGCTTGGAGGAATTCTTTGCTACTAGACAGGGTCTTATCCACAAATACTGAGTTAATACCTTAAAATCATTTGCCATAAGCTCAGAGGAGAAGCCTGTATCTGGCCCGAGGTAGGGACCCACAGCAGTATCCTCCCTGGGAAGGGAGGTCATATCATCCTCTTCCTCAGACTGAGGGCTTTGTGTCTCCTGGACAACAGTTGAGGACCAAGTCTCAAGGCTGTTTTTAAGCAAAGCTTAATGCCATAACCAAAGACAGCTTCCCCTAGCGTGGCAAATCCCTACAAAGTGTACTTTCATATATTCTGCCCTATACATCAGGGAAAACGATGAAATTTCTTAAGGGTAATTTTCATTATTTTTGCAGTAACAATATCAGGAAACACAACTTTACATACTGCCCAACAACAGTGTGTGTTTTTAATCTACTGCCTTAAAAACATCTGATCTGAAGTTGTTCTAAGCTAAAGCTGATTGGAAATGACTGGGACCCCTTTCATGAACTAACTTTGAAATATCACCTATTTTTATAGTCATTAACTCACTCTGAGGCTGCACTACTAACGATCTTAACAACTTGCTGCAACATCACTCTGAGGGCACACTTTGCTCTCAGAGTTTAGCCAAAGCCAAATAAAAATATAGTTCTGATCTGACTACATCAGCCCTGCTGTCAAAAATGTCCTGGCTCCTTACCTCACTCTTCCCTGTGCTAGGGACCTCTGCTTGTCCCTAGTGGGAGGCTAAGTTCTGGCACATTCTGAAGCCACCTCTGCCCTGGATAGGAACTATTAGATGGGATCTGGTTGCTGTTGATGAATTTCACTCTCTGTAGCATTAACAATGAGGTCCTGCAGGGGGGTTGTGTTTGTTTGGTCAGGGCTTTTTCCATTAGGTTTGGTCATCAGCAGTTGGCTGGTTACAAATGCAGCCCTAAGATTGAAAGGCTGGAATCCAATTATCCCAGCTTCCTGTCTGCTGAGCCCTGCCAGGGAAGAACACAGTCATGTTTGCCTGCCTTGTCAGGCTCCCAAGACTCAAAGTGTATCATTTGCAGAAAACTAATAAACAACAGATCCTCAGATGTTTTGATGGAAAGGCAACATGGTGAGGAAAGAGGATGCACTGGTCCAGAACACAAAATCTAACGCAATTCCATATTTTGCCTCTTTCTGGCTCAGTGTCTCTCCTTTCATTTCTTTGAGCTTTCATTTCTCATTTATTAGAGGAAGATCACAGCACCAACCACTGGGCTGTTGGGAGATTTTAATGAGATGTTGTATGTGAAAGAGCTTTGAAAACTATAATACTGCTGCTGCTGCTGATGATGATAATAACAAAGTTAGCTGACATTTACTGAGAGCCTATCATGAAAGGGCACCCTCAGTTCAGTTCAGTTCAGTCGCTCAGTCGTGTCCGACTCTTTGCAATTCCATGGACTGCAGCACACCAGGCCTCCTTGTCCATCACCAACTCCCAGAGTTTACTCAAACTCATGCCTATTGAGTTGGTGATGCCATCCAACCATCTCATCCTCTGTTGTCCCCTTCTTCTCTCACCTTCAATCTTTCCCAGCATCAGGGTCTTTTCAAATGAGTCAGCTCTTCACATCAGGTTGCCAAAGTATTGGAGTTTCAGCTTTAACATCAGTCCTACCAATGAATATTCAGGACTGATTTCCTTTAGGATCAGTCTATCAATTCAGTTCAGTTCAGTCACTCAGTCGTGTCCAACTCTTTGCGACCCCATGAATTGCAACACGCCAGGCCTCCCTGTCCATCACCAACTCCCGGCGTTCACTCAAACTCAGGTCCATCAAGTCGGTGATGCCATGAGTATGGATTTTCCAGTAGTCATGTATGGATGTGAGAGTTGGACTGTGAAGAAGGCTGAGCGCCGAAGAATTGATGCTTTTGAACTGTGGTATTGGAGAAGACTCTTGAGAGTCCCTTGGACTGCAAGGAGATCCAACCAGTCCATTCTAAAGGAGATCAGTCCTGGGTGTTCTTTGGAAGGAATGATGTTAAAGCTGAAACTCCAGTAATTTGGCCACCTCATGCGAAGGGTTGACTTATTGGAAAGGGCACCCTAGTGGGTATTTAATAGACACCATTTCATTTAATACCTACAAAAATCTTTTGAAAAATTGATGATGGTGGTAATAATGATATTAATAATAATAGCTAACATTTCTTAAGTGTTTACCATATACTGGCCTCCAGTGTCAGCATTTTATACATGTTACATCATGTGAAATAGGTACTTATTATCATCTCTAATTGACACATGTATAGTCAAAGTTACAGTTTTTCTAGTAGTCATGTATGAATGTGTGAGTTGGACCATAAAGAAGGCTGAGTACCAAAGAATTGATGCTTTTGAACTGTGGTGTTGGAGGATTCTTGAGAGTTCCTTGGACTACAAGATCAAACCAGTCCATCCTAAAGGAAATCAGTCCTGAATATTCATTGGAAAGCCTAATGTGAAAGCTAAAACTCCAATACTTTGGCCACCTGATGCAAAGAGCCAACTCATTAGAAAAGACTCTGAAGCTGGGAAAGATTGAGGGCAGGAGGAGAAGGGGATGACAGAGGATGAGATGGTTGGATGGCATCACCAACTCGATGGACATGAGTTTGATATAGCTCTGGGAGATGGTGAAGGACAGGGGAGCCTGGCACGCTGCAGTCCATGGGGCCGCAAAGAGTTGGACATGGCTGAGCGACTGAACCACAACAAACTGACACATATGAGAAAAACTGGATACGTCAGTTGGGTGATCTGCTCAAGATTAAGCTGGTGGAAAGAGGCCACAGGATCCAAACATAGGCATTCTGATTCAGCAGGAGTTGGCAAACTTTTTCTATAAAAGGCTTGATGTAAGAATTTTAGGTTTGGGGACCACATGCCATTTCTGTTGCATATTCTTCCTTTTTGTTTTTTTCTGAGAGGGAAGTCTGTTTAGTTCTTGTTATTGTTGAGTTTTCACACCCCTTAAGGGTTACACAGAAATAGGCCTATGGCTGGACGTGGCCCACCATAACTTGATGACCTTTGCTCTAGAGATAACTTCAGTTTTACAGATAAGGAAACTAATGCTCAAATACTCAAGTACTTAAGTCATTGAAATCAGGATTCTAATTCAGTTTTATTGGCTTTCATAAAGTGTGTTAACCCACACTCTATTGCTTTCACTGCTAAGTCACTTCAGTCGTGTCCGACTCTGTGCGACTCCATAGACGGCAGCCCACCAGGCTCCCCCGTCCCTAGGATTCTCCAGGCAAGAACACTGGAGTGGGTTGCCATTTCCTTCTCCAATGCATGAAAGTGAAAAGTGAAAGTCAAGTCACTCAGTCGTGTCCAACTCTTTGCGACCCCATGGACTGCAGCCTAACAGGCTCCTCCGCCCATGGGATTGTCCAGGCAAGAGTACTGGAGTGGGGTGCCATTGCCTTCTCCAATTGCTTTCACATATGCTGTTATCACTGAGTTAGGGACACTATACTCATCCCAGTCAATTTCCAAAGAGAACAGGCTTTTCCCTATTTGAACAAATTCCCTGTATCTTGTCTTGGGGACAAGATAACAGTCTGAGGTTTAGCAGACCCAATGCTGTGTACAATGCCTAACACAGAGTAGGCATGCCATAAATCTCTATTGAGTGAAAGATTTCTGATTAGATTCAGCAATTAACCAAGATCTCAGCCATTTGCTCAAATTCTCTAGACCTTATGTTTGAGTCTGTAAATGAAGGCAATGACATATTCTTTGGTCTAGCTCATAGGAAATCTATAACAATTTATGGGATCATTTCCATAGAACTATTTGGCAGAAAGATAGTATGTAAAGAAATATGATCTTCACAATGAATTGTTCTATTGACAACAATGGCACTTGGAGACTCTATTTATGACTTTGAGATACTTACATCAATAGCTAGAAATAGGACAATAAGGATGAGTCTGTGACTTCATCAAGTGAATACTGTCATATCCACCAATACAGTCTTATAACAAAGCGGGGATTTTTATTTTAACCTTGGCTTCTCACTTCAAGGAACAAGTGAAATTCTTGGAAATGTATTCAAAATTCTTTCCAGATTTCTAAGGGAAAGCCTATAGATTTTATCAGACTCTCAAAAGAGTTTTATTATATCCTGTTAGAACCACAATAAAATTGATGCAGTGTAGTTTCCACCTGATGAGGAAAAGGGAAAGATAAAACCTGCCAGTGCATAGTGATCAGTGCTAGGTTTTCCAGATGTCCCTGACAGTATGATGCTTTGTTATACTCTCAAGATACCCACTTAGGGTCCTACAGCAGCTCCCCAGTTCCCCACTAGCACAGGTGTCTGAGTCTGGAATCCATCCAGAAGATTAATCAACCATCCATGCTGGGTGAGTGACCAACACTCAGGGAAACCAGCAGGGTAAAAACAGCTACAAAATGCAGCAACGGGGTCTCTTCCGTTTTTACCTTTGCCCCTGAGATCAGGGCCACAGAGGGTGTCATAACAAGCCTGAAGCTCTTTTTCTCCCCCCATTGCTAGAAGTTAGCTAGCACTTAGTACTGGATTAGTAATAATAATACTACTTTGCATTCGTTGTCCATTCCTATATATTTTAGATAGAATATTGTGTCTTAATTAACCTCACCAAACATCACTTTTTGCCTGGCTTTCTAGTTTTTGTAACTGTGTCTTTCCCTGACTACTAATATTATAGCCATTAAAGGCCCATGCCCCCCCCCCCCCAAAAAAAAATAGATTTATTTCTCTCTCCTCCAGCAACACGAAAACCTTTGCCCAGTGAATAAATAAAGTTTGGTTTCTGTGAGGTGGGCTACAGAATCTGTTTCATGAGAAATTTGGGACCTAGAAGGGAAGTGGCTTGCCAGAAGTCACCCAGCTGGTGACTCACAGTGGGATCAGAATTCATGCTTTTTTTTTTTTCATATAGGCTATCACAAGTGAAACCATCAGTTACAAAGGAAGGTTTAAATAGAAAATAAACGCCAGGAAATTAGAAAATAAACAGAGACTGCTCCCCACTGAGAGGGCTTCTATTAGATGAGACAGAATTCTGGAATGACTTTGGCATTTTACTTTTATAACTCAATGTTTCCGGAAGGCTCTGCATTGAGATGAGGAGATGCACTAATAAGAGTAACCCTGATAAAACCACTCTTTCCTGGTTCCTTCCATTGACTCACATCCGCTTGACCAACTGCCCACTCTCTGGCCAGCTGGTACAAAAGGTTCACTAGAAATGGTGCCTTGGTTCAGTCATCCAGGGGCTTTTCACTGGAAATTATGAATCCCTGGCTTGACTTCCCTTTCACAAAGCCTTAGTAATGGATGACTCACAGTCTTCTCCATGGCAAGTTCCTGAGGATGATAAAGAGAGATTGCTATAAGGCTTCAGAGAATGAATATGGGGTGTAGGGGGGTTCTGTGTTCTGGCCAAGAATTTCATCATCAAGCAATGGCGTATGGGCCCCCATTTGGACCCGGTTGACAAGAAGACCATATCCTAATGATTACCATGCTAATTCAGGGGACCAAGGCTGGAATGAAATAATATAATCCTTCAATGACATTCAGTACTGAGAAAGACTCAATTGAAATTGAATTATGTGATCTCAACCAAGTATTTTAAAAACACGGATAATGTCTGAGCTTTTATCAAAGGCTCTAGACCAATTTAAAAGACTATCCATCCAGGCTGCCAAGATATCCAGACATATTATAAAACATCTTCTAATTTTGGAAAGAGTGCCTCTTTAAAGTTTGATGACATTGTTTCTACATAGGCAAAAAAAACAGAGTATGAACTCTGAACTCTTAGGATAGACAACTCTACACTTATATCCTGGCTTTGCTCATTATTACTTGTGTAACCCAGGTTCAGAAACTTAGTCACCCTCAACCTCATTTCACTTATCCATAAAATGGGTTATTATATAAAATGACAATGAAAATAATAATAAATACCAATTATCTGCCTGATGGTATTATAATTGCTATCATATACAAATTTAATTTAAATTATATAACCTCATAAGTCAGGTAGCATTAACACTTCTGTTTTACTCATGAAGAAACTGAGACTCAGAGAAGTTAATTAACTTGCCTGAGGCAACTTAGCTGGCCACTTGAGAAAGAGTCAATATAGTCAATACTATTTTTGAGAATTAAATGATATAATACATGTAAAGCCTCAAAGTAGTATTGACATATCTTAGGTGCTCAATTAAGTTGTGTCCCTTTACCATCTTAAAAGGAAAAGTGCAGCTACTGCTTAGGAAACTCATGAACTGGAGAAAATGAAGAGACATTTTAGGCTTTCCATAATAAGACACTGAATCAACTAAACTCTGTTTCTTGCCTACGCACATCATATAAATCTTCTCTGATTCTGTAACCAAATATCTTACCATCTCCAGCTTCTCCTGAATAGTGTTCACAGCCTGCCCTTTCCTGGATTAGACACCTGGCATAGAAATAACCACTGCTTGCCACTTTCACCACTTCCCCACCCCTGGTTTCTCAATTTCCTTTCCATATGTCTCTACACGCAGCTTCAGAATTTCAAATGTCATGGAATCAGAGTACTAATAGTAACAGGTACACTTCAGTGAGTGTGTATGCCAGGGACTATGCTCCACTGTTTATGAGCTTTAACCCACTGAATCTCACAACACTCTACAGGATGGGCTATGGTTATCCCTCCACTAAGAAGAAACAGTGATGTCAAAGTGACGCACACTCAGTAACTGGAGAAGTCTGAATCTAAACCCATGTCTATCTAATGACAAAGCCCAAGCTCTTAACCACAAAATGCTTCTCAATTTGTATATGCAAAACTGAAGGCAGAGAGAGGCAGGGACATGTCGCGAGTCATACAGTAAGTTAGGATGCTGGGGGAAAAGGACACATTTCCTGACATCTCTTGAGCATGCTGTATCATACCCTAGCCTGGGCAACTCCTACATCCTTGGCCTGGACCATCCAACATTCACTGCATTCTCTGTCCTGTGTCAATAAACGCCATTACAGGTGAAACAATAGCCAATACTCTCTAGGATTACACAATGTCAAGTAACTCACACATCAGTCTGATTCACCACCATGTTCTATAAATACAAACTTTATTTAAGCTTAAGTTCTTTTTCGACAGGCAGACATGAACCAAAAAAAGGGGGGAAAGCTTGGCATAAACCATGGAAATAATGGTATTTTAAAACTCTAATCTTTTGCTACTTGCAAGAAATATGATAAAATCTTGATTTTATTCAAAATGGTCACAGGAAAATTTTCTTCTTATCAGAAAGCTGCAGCCACTGCAGTGGATGGAGAATTAAACAGCAGAGGAGCAGTGAGGTTTGAGGGTTGAAAGAGCTAAGCAGGATGTGCAGTGCAGATGCTATAAACAAAAACAAGTTCTTTCAAATAAGTAAATTCAATGAATTTATTGAAAAGCTTCAGTGCATAAAAACCTGTGTTGGGCACAAGAAAAAGGCGGAAAAATGATGATTGATAAGAATTGGCTCTTGTCCTCAAGGAGCTCAAAATCTGGGCTCTGGAAGGGAAGCTCAGAATAGGAATCATTAATGAACCATGAAGGCTTCCCTGGTGGCTCAGATGGTAAAGGGTCTGCCTGCAATGCGGGAGACCCAGGTTTGATCCCTGGGTTTGGAAGATCCCCTGGAGAAGGAAATGGCAACCCACTCCAGTATTCTTGCCTGGGAAATCCCATGGACAGAGGAGCTTGGTGGGCTACTGTCCATGGATTCAGAAAGAGTAGGACACAACCGAGCACTAACAATACAAACCACACTGAAAAGCACAGGAAAAAGTTTTAGGAGAACAAATAAACTGCTTCAGGGACTGAAATAGATTAAAAAACCTCACACTGTCTTGGAGGCTGGAAGAGACTTCAAGTAGAAGGTGGTATTTGAGATAGACCATATAAGAGATGCTAGGAGATGTATGCCCAAGGGAAAGAATGGAAGAATCAATAAACTGAGGATGAAAATGTGAAGAGCATGTTAGGGGAACACAGAGCAGATGGCTTGCTTTGTAGGAATATAACTATGTATAAACAGAAATAACTGGAGGCAAAACTCTGGTATACTTAGAAAATGATGGGCAGCCCAGATTTGGTTAACAATGAGGAGCCCTTTGGGCTTCCCTTGTGGCTTAGCTGGTAAAGAATCTGCCCGCAATGCGGGAGACCTGGCTTCGATCCCTGGGTCAGGAAGATCCCCTGGAGAAGGGAAAGGCTACCCACTCCAGTATTTTGCCCTAGAGAATTCCATGGACAGTCCATTGGAGGAGTCCTTTGGAGGTTTTGATCTGAGAAACAGCATGCTCAAAGTTGTGTTTATAGCCTAACTCCCCAGTCCAGAAGGTGACAGCATCAGCTGTAGAAGGGTGATGTTAAGTAGGATGGAGATTTTAAAAAATGCATGAGAAAAAGTTTACTGATTATATAACCATATTCAATTTCCTTTTATTTCTGATGAAATGAATAGTTTTATAGGAAATCACTTTCTGGCTAGATAATAATTGGCTTTTTTACTTCCAAGAGATCTAAGAGAAGAAGATATTAAGAAGAGGTGGCAAGAATACACAGAAGAACTGTACAAAAAAGAGCTTCATGACCCAGATAATCATGATGGTGTGACCACTCACCTAGAGCCAGACATTCTGGAATGTGAAGTCAAGTGGGCTTTAGAAAGCATCACTACAAACAAAGCTAATGGAGGTGATGGAATTCCAGTTGAGCTATTTCAAATCCTGAAAGATGATGCTGTGAAAATGCTACACTCAATATGCCAGCAAATTTGGAAAACTCAGCAGTGGCCACAGGACTGGAAAAGGTCAGTTTTCATTCCAATCCCAAAGAAAGGCAATGCCAAAGAATGCTCAAACTACTGTACAATTGCACTCATCTCACACACTAGTAAAGTACTGCTCAAAATTCTCCAAGCCAGGCTTCAGCATACATGAACCGTGAACTTCCAGATATTCAAGCTGGTTTTAGAAAAGGCAGAGGAACCAGAGATCAAATTGCCAACATCCTCTGGATCATCGAAAAAGCAAGAGAGTTCCAGAAAAACATCTATTTCTGCTTTATTGACTATGCCAAAGCCTTTGACTGTGTGGGTCACAATAAACTGTGGAAAATTCTTCAAGAGATGGGAATACCAGACCACCTGACCCGCCTCTTGAGAAACCTATATGCAGGTCAGGAAGCAACAGTTAGAACTGGACATAGAACAACAGACTAGTTCCAAATAGGGAAAGGAGTACATCAGGGCTGTATATTGTCATCCTGCTTATTTAACTTCTATGCAGAGTACATCATGAGAAACGCTGGGCTGGAAGAAGCACAAGCTGGAATCAAGATTTCTGGGAGAAATATCAATAACCTCAGATATGCAGATGACACCACCCTTATGGCAGAAAATGAAAAGGAACTAAAGAGCTTCTTGATGAAAGTTAAAGAGGAAAGTCAAAAAGTTGGCCTAAAGCTCAACATTTGGAAAACTAAGATCATGGCATCTGGTCCCATCACTTCATGGCAAATAGATGGGGAAACAGTTGAAATAGTGTCAGACTTTATTTTTGGGGGCTCCAAAATCACTGCAGATGGTGATTACAGCCATGAAATCAAAAGACACTTACTCCTTGGAAGGAAAGTTATGATCAACCTAGACAGCATATTCAAAAGCAGAGACATTACTTTGCCAACAAAAGTCCGTCTAGTCGAGGCTATGGTTTTTCCAGTGGTCATGTATGAATGTGAGAGTTGGACTGTGAAGAAAGCTGAGCACCAAAGAATTTATGCTTTTGAACTGTGGTGTTGGAGAAGACTCTTGAGAGTCCCTTGGACTGCAAGGAGATCCAACCAGTCCATTCTAAAGGAGATCAGTCCTGAGTGTTCATTGGAAGGACTGATGCTGAAGCTGAAACTCCAATTCTTTGGCCACCTCATGTGAAGAGTTGTTTCATTGGAAAGGACCCTGATGCTGGGAGGGATCGGGGGCAGGAGGAGAAGGGGACGACAGAGGATGAGATGGCTGGATGGCATCACCAACTCGATGGACATGAGTTTGAGTAAACTCCGGAAGTTGGTGATGGACAGGGAGGCCTGGTGTGCTGTGATTCATGGGGTCGCAAAGAATTGGACACAACTGAGTGACTGAACTGAACTGAACTGAACTTCCAATTATGTGCTATTTGGGATTAACATGGCTTCCCTGGTGGTTCAGATGGTAAAGAATCTTCCTGCAATGTGGGAGACCCAGGTTCAATCCCTGGGTCAGGAAGATTCCCTAAAGAAGAGATTCTTGCCTGGAGAATCCCATGGCTAGAGAAGCCTGGCAGGCTACAGTCCATGGGGTTACAAAGAGTCAGTCACACAGAAAGTGACTAACACTTTCACTTTCACTGGAATTAGCATACGTAAAATAAATGAAGAACCATTACAAACGTAAGCAACACTTCATGGAGAAATAAGGGGGACAAAAGGAAAAAGACAAGAAGAGAATTATCTGTGTTAAGGATGGTTCTTGTTGCTAAAGAGAACAGGTATCAGGTGGATCAAGTCCCCTCAGCTAGTAACACTGGGGAGAAAGGCTACACTTGGCAGGGTCTGGGTTCCATTTCCCCATTTCTGGCTCCAAATAATCTCTTTATTCTTGGGGAAATTCCAGGTTAACTTCTATGTGATGGAAAAATGATACCTATCTTGTAGAGTTTCAGTTAAAATACTTCCCATAAAGCCTGGCCCATAGTAACTAACTGATGAATGGTAACTAAAATGTCCTTGTTATTGTCAATTTTTACTTACTTCTGTGATCCCATCTCCAACTACTTTCCCCACATTTACTCAGTGCCATGTACACTTACCAGGCTCATTATTGCTTCAGATTCTTTGCAGTTGCGGTTTCCTTTGCCTGACATAATATTCCCCCAGATTAACACACACAGACTCCTCTTCAATATTCCTTTCCCAGGTCATAGGGGGCTGATCTCTTGACGTTTTCTGAATACCTCAAACAATGTCCACACCCCTGCTTCATCTCATTTTTTTTTTATTCTTCATAGCACTTGTGTGTATATAAACTTGTCTCATTCATGTTTTATATGTCTCCTTTCTTATTTCCTGGCTCCCAATGAGGGAATCTCATCAGTATTATTTTTTAATGGATCTTTGACAACAGGCCCTAGCACATAAAGTGAAGTGAAGAGAAGAAAAATCGCTCAGTCGTGTCTGACTCTTTGCAACCCCATGGACTTTAGCTCACCAAATTAGATCAGATCAGATCAGTTGCTCAGTCGTGTCCAATTCTTTGCGACCCCATGAATCACAGCACGCCAGGCCTCCCTGTCCATCACCAACTCCCAGAGTTCACTCAGACTCACGTCCATCAAGTCAGTGATGCCATCCAGCCATCTCATCCTCTGTTGTCCCCTTCTCCTCTTGCCCCCAATCCCTCCCAGCATCAGAGTCTTTTCCAATGAGTCAGCTCTTCGCATGAGGTGGCCAAAGTACTGGAGTTTCGGCTTTAGCATCATTCCTTCCAAAGAAATCCCAGGGCTGATCTCCTTCAGAATGGACTGGTTGGATCTCCTTGCCGTCCAAGGGACTCTCAAGACTCTTTCTCAACATCACAGTTCAAAAGCATCAATTCTTCGGCGCTCAGCCTTCTTCACAGTCCAACTCTCACATCCATACATGACTACAGGAAAAACCATAGCCTCGACTAGACGAACTTTTGTTGGCAAAGTAATGTCTCTGCTTTTGAATATGGTATCTAGGTTGGTCATAACTTTCCTTCCAAGGAGTAAGTGTCTTTTAATTTCATGGCTGCAGTCACCATCTGTAGTGATTTGGGAGCCCAGAAAAATAAAGTCTGACACTGTTTCCACTGTTTCCCCATCTATTTCCCATGAAGTGATGGGACCGGATAGTAGGTGTTTAAAGTATATGTTTCTCTGACTATTGACAGAAACTATGTAACACACAGAAACTACCCAGAACACGGTGACTATTAAATCAATGTTAGTTCCCACCCTCTTGCATGGGTCCAGAGAATGGCTGCTCCAAAGTGAAGAAAGACAAGATGAAAGGAAAAGAAAAGAGGGTAGATTTGTCCAAGGTTAGGCCAGCCCAGGTTTTGAGGTCTAGTTCTCTGCCTTGACACAGCATATGCTTCACAGAAGGTGAAGGCTCAGGTGGTCATTCTAGATGGATGTTTCAGGAGATGAGGCTTTTTCTTTATGGAGGAAGAGGTTCTGTAAATAAGTGGACAAGTGTGATTCTGAGGAAAGTCATCAGGAAAAATGGCTTTCAGGAATCTTACAAATGCTTTAGAAAAAAAAAGAAGGAAGGAAAAGCCAAGCACCATCACAGACTTTCAGTGCAGAGTGCCTTTTCCAGCTGCTTAAGGTTTTTAGATGTCAAGAAATCTCCTTCCAGCGATGGATCATAATGAGTAGAGATGAGGGAACCCAGATATACCTGTTCTCCATCCTACTTGAACCTACTGCAATGGAGTTCCAGGTAAATCTTGTGTATGAAGAAAGAGCTTTGATTTGAAAACCTAATCCTTGCCCACCCTCTGCATGTCATATGTGAGATGATGGTGGTCCCAAGGATTAAACAGAAGAACTGGGTGAGTACACTGCCCCCGACTGCTGATGGGGGTCTTTCCACCACCCCATTCTCAGAAGAGCTGGGACTTGAATTTCACTGACATGTATTCTGGGCCTTAAATTCCAGGAACTCCAGAATCCTGAGTTGTTCATGACACAAAAAGAGGAGGCACATGATTAACAACCTCAATTCAAGACTAGTGAATATATAGTACAAGCGCCATGCTGACTTGAATGGCGCCTATGGTGTATGCCCTGAGAGTGGCTGGGCTGAAGCCTTCCCTATGCCCTTCCTGGGATGATCCATGTAAGAGAGAGATGTCTAGTACTTGAGGCTGACAAAGGTGACAGGAAGACAGGCAAAATCACATTATTTAGGAGTCCTGAGCTTCTGTCTTTACCTTGAAGAGAGCCTGATGCTAGAGACAGAAAATTCTCCAGCATCAAACACCCAAAGCTTCTGAGGGGTGAGTTGGGCTATGAGATAACAGAGAAGCTGCAGAGAACTGAGGCACAGGATTGACTTTGGCATTTTATTGTATACTCAAAATTCTCCTAATAGTTTTAAGACATTAGATTTCCCTCCATATATAATTTCTGTAACATGTAAAGAATGCACAAATATAAACATATGTATTTATTAATGTTTATCAATAAATAGAATTTATCAATAAAGAAAACAAGGCTCCTGTTTTTCCTAGAACACATTCTTGGGACCTGTTTCAAAAAGTGGATTGCATCAAAAGCCAAGGGTAGGGAAACAAATTAGAATCAGGGGTCTAGTACTTCAAAACTTTAGCTTCAAATAAATCATATGTATAACTAACAATTTCATAAAACCAAAATATAACCATCATTAAAACTTGCAAGCCTTTGAAGATATATATTTAAATCCCATGTTGTGTATAATGGGCACACATGTACTTTATATGTTGATTACACAAAGGGATTTAGTTTGCTAGAAAATGCATGAGTGGCCCCACTTGTAATTCTGCTTTATTAAAAATGTAAACAAAATGAAGGTGTTATCTAGACAACACTAAGTGATAATTAACAATAATTTACATAAACTATCAGATTTTTTAAAATCTCAAATTATTTGCTTCAGTATCTCAATAGACTCTTTATATAACTATTAGCTTATCATTCATGATCTAATTCATGTTGGAGGGTTCTTTTCATATATATATATAGAGAGAGAGAGAGAGAGAATTAACAAGGTGGGGACAATTTCGATGACCCAAGTCTTTGTCTAAATAAATGTTTTCATGGCAAAAAGGTATTTGAATTTATTCCATGTGACTCTGAGGTTACATGAAAAATTAGGCTCATTATCACAAAATTTAGACTGTAGTCCTCATCTCTCTCTACCTACCTCTTTGAGAACAACAAAATCCCTTCAAATGAGAGTGTTTGTGATGTACAAATTTGCAGTGTTGGTGTGTTTTGGGTAGCTTAGAATAATCAAATGCAGAGGGGGTAAATTTGGGAGAATGGACCCCCAAAAAGATGATCCCTTGGTATTGTTTTTCAGTATAGGAAGCTCACTCTCTAAACTGGTCCACCTCTTAGTGAAGAAATTCTTAGCCTTTGACTACCCAGGAGCACTTAAAGTAATTCAAAGTCATAGTAAACAAAATGGCATTTTATGATTTACAGAACATCATCACAAAAATTATCTAATTTATCTCCACAACAGCTTCATGAAGGAGGCAGGAGAGATTGTTTCTGAGGCCGGAGAGGTCCAGTTACTAGTTCACAGTCACACAGTAAGTCACAGCAACTGATTCAGGGCCCTTGAAGCTTCTTTTCTCCCTCATCCTTACTGCACATTCATGGAAGCTGTGGACAATGTGGGCAGCAGCCCAACAGATATAGTGTGAGTCTCACTGCTAGGATCAGGGCCTTGCAGTTCAAAACTTTGCTGATCTCTCCTTTGTATTAGAGGAGGATCATCCTCCTAAAGGTGGTTGTCTCCTAAGCTCCAATCTTGTTAACGGCACAGGGACAGTGACTCAAAAAAGCACAGGCAGTTGGTCCATCCAGAGTCAATGTACAAGACAGGACTTAGATAAACTTTCTTCATATATGATGAGAATAGGTCCCCAGATGAATCTGCTCCCACTGATCAGTGACAACCCCAGGCTACACCAGGAGCATTTCAGCGTGGTGCATCTTTCTCAACAGCATTTGGGAGTTCCAAGTCACATTTCTCATTAGAGTCTTTTCCTGTTCCCTAACAAGTGATTTTCTCCACAAAAAAATTGTAAGCCTTAGCAGGACTCAGAATTTTTCTTTTCTTTTTCTTTTTTTTGTTTTTGGCATTTGGATTGTTTGATGGCAATCTTTTCTTTCTCATTCCAAAGTCTCTTCCAGGCTGGTGCAATTCCAGAAATAAAGTAAACATCAGTGGAAATGACATCTGACTTCTTAAACAGCAGGAACAAGGACAGTATGATGAAGTCCTGAGATGCTATCAAACCACAGACAAGACCAAAGTGGAAACCTCACAGGGCTCTGGGATGTGGCAGTGTTTACTTCCCTGGGACCTTCACCCTGGGACAGGTGGCAAGAGCTGTGAACTTGGTTTTAAATGAAAGACATCCAGGTTTATCTGAAGGGCAAAGCTGGCAAAGTCAAAAGTCTAGAAGGCCCAGATGAAGTGGCTATGAAGTGGCTAGTTCCTTTGAAACAAAGTCAAAAGGCAGGCAGGTCACACCTTTTTGAGGTAGCTGATGGCTATAGCAGCATCCTATTGTCATAGAAACAGAAAGGAATCTTAGAGATCCCCTGGTCCAAACTTCAGTTGATAGATGAAGAAAGTAAGGTACAGGGAAGGAAGGGCATGGGTCGCGATTTCACATCATGTTAGAAGTGGAGCCAGGGCTGGAATCCGGGTCCTCTGGCTTTGAGTGAAGTGCTGTTTTTCCACCCTGAGCACTGCTTGGTCCTGCTCCTCCACCTGGGGAAACTGCAGTGAGTGACAAGTCTTGGCAGCGTGAGCCTCCAACAGTTCTCTCCTTTGGGAGCAGCAAGGTCAGATTCAAGGGTTATAAATTGGTACCATGGACTTTGCCACAACCTCATGGGAAAGATTCCAAAATCTTTCAATAAACACTATGATGCCGCTGGTCCTGCCCAAGGCCCTCGAGGAAATTATTTGTTCTAGGAAAGTGAGCATCTCAGAGCAGGAGGGCTTGAGGTCATGGCACTGGTTGGGAGCTGTCTGTCTTCTGCTTCCCTCCGAGGTTGCTGCAGAAATGGTTTTCCTCTGAAAGATCATTGCCTTGTTTCTTCCATGGTGAATAAATGGAGCATGTCCTGAAGAGAAGGACTGACAAGGACATAAGGAAGAGCAAGTAGAAGTCTGTGATGGACATGGGAGGACGCACAGTTGGACCCAGACTCTGGGGGGAAAGTGTATTAGTGTCTGGTACAGAGCAGGACAGAGATGAGCCAGTGAGCAGTCTGAACATGGCTGTGACAGACACGAACAAGCAAGAGATGCGTGCTTTTGGAACAGAACTCTGACCAAGGCAGGCGCAGGGAGGATGTATTTTGGCAGTGCATGTGAGCAGGCACAGCAAAGAAGGAATATTTGGAAACGTCTATGCTTGAGATAGGACACAGTGAGCGATCCTGTTTGGAACATAAGCAAGACAAACCAGGCATAGTAAGGGTATAAACTGGGGACAACAGAGACTATGAGGCAAGGGTGACTATGAGGCCAGAAAGAGGGAGTGCTAGGAGATAAAAAGATCCCTTCCAGGGGGATCTCTGGCGAAGAACCTCCCAGTGAACAAGGGGACCACCCTGTCCCCTGCCACCTGCTGGAATCCTGGAAGAAAAGCTCGACGAGCACAGGGTGCCTGCACCAACAGACGGAATGCTGGGTGAAGAGAACACCGGGTGCAGTCATGCACAAGCAGCAGCTTAGGACCTGGCCCTCTCTTGGAGGGATGGCTGTCTTCAGGGTCACTGCCCCAGGGGCCTAAGTGTCACTGGGCTGTGCAGCCACCAAAGGAGAACTTGCTGGGGGGTGGGACTGACTCTCCCATTGGCCACCACACTCCACTGCATCCCTAGAGAGGGGAGAAGATCACAGAAACTCAGAGTTGGAATGGACAGAGAGTCTGGTGCAAGAACCCACCCACTGCAGAAAAGCCCCCTGTTCCATGCAGACAGGTGGTTGTTTAGCCCCTGCTTAGAAATCTCCACTGACCCACCAGGCCATATTATTTTTGATCAGCTTTAGTTATTGGAAATAGCTTACTAATATTCTGCCAAAATGAGCCTTCCTACAGCTTCTATCCAGTGGAACTACTATGCCCTCCAGGCCCACTCAAAATTCTTCTCTCTGCTAATTATATCCTCCAAGTTTTCTCTTCTCCAGGCTACACATTTCCATTTTCTTTAATAGTTCATTATATATTATGGTTTCCAGATGATTGCCCATAATGGTCACTGTCCTCTAAACACAATCCTTATTAAAATGATCTCTTATGGAATACAGAACCAGGAAAGAGCCCAAATCTACATAGTGAATCTAATTTATGTCACAAACTTTTCATCATCAATTTAGTTTACTTCTATGGATGTGATTAAGTTCATTTCCGACAATGATAATATTCTATTGGCTATGTGTTCAGTTAATTGCCAGGTTTTGTCTTTTTTCATACAAATAGCTGTCAATTCCTGTGGTTCTTTACTACACTGGTGCAATTTTTATTTATATGTATATTTATTTATTTACTCATTCACTTATTTTGCCAAAATATAGGACATGACATTTGTCTCATTTTAATTTCATTTTATTGATTTGGTATCATTTTAGTCAACTGAAATTCTAAATCATAACAATTTCAACATTCAAGATAGGATTATTTAGCACTGACTCAAGTGAGACTTTAAGGCTTCCACAAGCACATAAGAAGATCAGATATTCGGGATAGGGGGACACATGTACACCTGTGGCTGATTCATTTCAATGTATGGCAAAATCCACCACAATATTTTAAAGTAATGAGCCTCCAATTATAATGAATAAATTAATTTTTAAAAACATGAAAAAAGAAGATCAGATAACTATTGCTACCTAGATCTTTCAGTTTAGTATCATTTGCCTTTTAGATCTTCAATTTTCAGTCAAGAGAAAAAAAAACTATTGATCAAACAGGGATAAACCAGAACCTATGGTACCCCAACACAGACTAGCCTCCCAGCAAATGGGTAATCATCAGTGTGCCTGAGAATGGACCCATCCATGGAAGGCTTTGTGCAATGCCTTGCTGAAATGTCCTGTCAAGCAGTAAGTCTGTCCTAATAGACAATGAAATGAGTTGACATGAATTTTTTTGTTTGTTTTAATGAAACAACACTGATTCTTGCATACATACCATTTGTGTAATAACTGTTTTCAATTTTTGGTAAGGTCTATTTCAAGTTGTGAGGCTACAGTTTCTGGAGTCTACTTTATTCTTTCTTTAAGAACTAGGGCAATATTTACTGATCTCCAGGCTGCTATAAAACCCTGAGTCCACAAAAGAGCACCAGTCAGAGGTCTCATCAACCAGTTCCTTTAATCCCCTGAGAAATATTAATAATACATCTTGGCTCAGAGACAGTTAAAAGCTTTCCATAAATCTCAGGCAGCAACTTTCTCCCTGTGATATTCTCTTCTTTCCAGTTGGAAGACTATTCTTACTGAAGCAGAATATGTAAGATTTCTTCCCTAAATAAGGAGAGCTAACTATTTTTGGGTTTTCTACTTGCTCTGAACATAGCTATTGATTCATCCTTAGTTATATTTTCCTTCGTTCAGATTTTTCACATGCCATTTTCAAACATGAGCTCCCTAGAAAAACTCAAAATGCAACCTCATGTCTTTACATACCCCTTGTATTTTCCTCTGTTTTTATTCACTGAACATATCTATTAAAAGAATGACTGAATAGAAAGGAAGAAAGAAAAGAAGGAGAGAAGGAAAGAAGAAGGGGAGAGAGGAAGGAGGGGAAGGAGGAGAAAGAGGAGAAGGAAGGGTTTCTCATTTCTCACTGGCCAAATTCCCTTTGTATCATACTTTTTATTATCATTAGCAACAATAAAAACAATCACTCATTAGGGTAGCACCTGTGTGTCAGGGCCTGGGATAAGTGTGTTATGTGCATTAATTAGTATAGTTTAAACCCATTTAACAGACAAGGAAACTGAGTTTCAGAGTTAAATAATTTGCCCAAATTTATTCAGTTAATAAGCAAATCAGACCTTAAAAATTCTGGTCAGTTTTGATTCCAAAATCTGGACCCTGAATTGACCTGATACACTGTCACTCATCATCTTAGGAACCATTACTGCTAAGTTCAGTATTCAGGTTCTGTGTCTCCAGCATTTCCATGTCCCGTTATGATGGACTCTAGGGTAAAAGGCATATGTACATGGGTGTAGAGTACATCTACTCCTCCTATGGGAAGCCTACAGTATGGTGTGTCTTCTTCTTTTACTGAAACACAGTGTGACTGGGACACTAACATGGAACTCTTTCCTCTTGCCCACTAAAGGAGCATCTTTGCCAAGAGGTGCACATATTTTCTGTGATGCAGAACCAGGGAGACTAGGTGGAAAAAGGAAAAGAAAGTGTAAAGTCAGGATAGCAGAGAGAGTAGAGGAAGGGGTTAAGTGAGTAAACATAACAAAGAATGAGCAGGGGGGATGGAAGACAGAGCGGGAAGACCTGGGATAAACAGAACCACTGAGTTGGGTGTGTGGAAGGCTCCAGAGCAGTTGCAGAGCTTGGGAGGAGGTTCTTTGAGAAGTATCTCCAAGAGGTTACACTGGTTCTCTCATATAATCCTTCCAGATAGTCAACTAATGATTGAGACTTCTGCAGAATTGCTGGTACCACTCCTTTTTATCCAGACAATATCAATATAGCTCTTGTCGAGGAGAGAAGAAAGGAAAATATCCCAGTCTCCTAACTCCATGGGGAACTCACAACCGACTCCCTCTCAGCAGGAGGAAAGGAGACCTGAGAATAACGATGGGGTGATCTTGCATCCTGGTTGGCCTGTGTCAGTCTCAGTTGACACTATTGTATGAATCACAATGAATAGTTTAATGTCTTCTCCTTTTTAGGTCTTCGTTCAAGATACAGAATCATGGTGCAGTATGCTGTGCCCCAAGAGATATTGTTCCCACATCTGTCCATAGAATTTCCAAGCAAGAATATTGAGGTGGGTTGTCATTTCTTACTCCAGGGGATCTTCCCAACCCAGGGATTGAACCCACATCTCCTGCATCTCCTGCAGAGGCAGGTGAATTCTTTACCACTGAGCCACTGGAAAGCCTCATACAATGGGAACATGACTTTAACATTCAGTGAGTACCTTTTGCTTTCAACTGCAAGGCCACCCTATTAACTAAGCAATGCAAACAGTAAACCAGGAGACAGGAACCTGGATTCTGATGTCTTTTTAGCCTTCAGTCATGGCATGCCTCTGATGACTAAGTCCCTTTCCTGTACCTCATTTTCCTCATGCGTTAAACCAGGAAGATAATCTATGAGATCCTTTGCAGCTACGACATTCTGGTTCTATGAGTAGCAGAGATCGTGGGTGACAGATACAGACCTTTTGACTGGGCACCAGCTGTGTGTGGGACTGTTCTCCAAAGCTGTGGGTATTTGAATTTGGCTTTTAATATTCTATTGTTAGTATCTGATACTTTATATTCTGTGTGGAGGGAGGAGGTTTCTCTGGAAACACAGGAAGATAATTTTGGGATTTGTATTCAAGAATCTGAAATACCTCAATTTTTGAATCTGTGAAGTCACACTGCAAAGCTGTTAAATGTATCTGGCTAGGATAGGACAGGGAGGGGCGGAGATGCTGCAACTTAAAATGCAGCGAGATCACAACTGTCTTACCTCAAACATATGCTTAATCAGAAACATTGGCAGAGCCACTCAAAACCCCTGGTGCAAAACACCATTAAAAAAGAACCTCTGATATTTTAACAGATGAGTTTTTAAAATGCAATTTCTTGTTTTAATAGTTTTAGTAAAATCTTCTACACTTCATGAAACATTCTTATATCATTATATCATTCCACATATAACCTTCAACGTAACTCTGTAAGGAAGCCAGGTAGGTACAATGTAGAGGTATGGATTGACTGATAGGTAATAGTGGATCTAGTGCTATAAATCAGGTGGCCTGCCTCCAAAATCAGGAATTCTGTCCACTGGGAAACATGGAAATAATTGTACAGTGGGAAGAGTTTTGTGATGAAGTTTAATATAATCTGTTGATGAGACAGAGTTAAAATTACATTTGTTCCAGAAGAAGAGGGAGAAGGAGGAAGAGAAGGAAAAAGAGGAAAAGAGGAGAAAGATCACTAAGTTATCTTTTACAAAATTGTCCAGAGACTACATGCATCAGAGTTATCTTGAATATACATAACAAATCCAGATTCTTAGGACCCACACACCAGACCTCTAACCACAGTGTGGGAGTAGGGAGTAGGGAGAGGGCAGAGGTGAGGAGGGGAGAGCAGAAATCTGCATTTTTAAAAGGTGCTTTCATATTATTCTTGGGCACATGGAAGCATGATTCCCCGAGGAGGTGAATGTCCCGTTATTCTACTCACACCTGAAGCAAAGTTTAGCAACAGAAACATAGGGAAGAGAAAAGACATGTGACTAGGAAGAACTAGAGTTTGAGGCATTCAGTGATTCTTCACAAAGGATCAGAAAGAAAGCACTGAATTGCATGCAAACAGTTCATTTTAGCTGGGTGGACAAGTGGTATTTGTTGGCTTTTATGACATTGATGATGAAATGAGGAAAGATTTGGTGATGAATCATAAAAATGAGATAGCAAAAAATGTAAATGCACAAAAAATGAGTTGCACAAGCAATATTTTTTAAGGTGTTTTTCATGTGATGAAAAAAAAACAATGACTGGGTACAACTAACTGATAAAAACTAATAGAACTGTTTATAAACGGTGAGCATATAAACTTGTACTGAGTTATTAGTAAGTTTAATGGCTCAGAAGGTGACAGACTAGTGTCTTTAGAGCACTATAAACCAGAACAGAATATTGATGCTGGAAGATCCAGTATTTCCCAAATATGCAGTGATTTCCACAGATGATATACCAAACAAAGAGGCATAGCATTAAACAACCTGAATTGCAGTAAGGAGATTCAATACTTCTTTCCCTCATTCTGCTTATTCTAAAGAGAAATACTTAGTTTGGCCCCACTCTGGCTTTAACAAGTCTTTAGTACCTAATAAAACGGAGAGTAGGCCTTTGCTCAGAGTTTTTGGCAAGCAATATTATTAAATTTTAATACTAATAAAAATTTATGCAAATAACCATAATTTGTTTTGTTTTCATTCTATTTGTTTTTTAAATCATCTTCTGTATGTGACTTTGCATTTAAGGTCATGATAGAGTTTCCAATTTCCAGAGATCCAATTGCCAACATCCTCTGGATCATGGAAAAAGGAAGAGAGTTCCAGAAAAACATCTATTTCTGCTTTACTGACTATGCCAAAGCCTTTGACTGTGTGAATCACAATAAACTGTGGAAAATTCTGAAAGAGATGGGAATACCAGACCACCTGATCTGCCTCTTGAGAAACCTGTATGCAGGTCAAGAAGCAACAGTTAGAACTGGACATGGAACAACAGACTGGTTCCAAATAGGAAAAGGAGTACATCAAGGCTGTATACTGTCACCCTGCTTATTTAACTTCTATGCAGAGTACATCATGAGAAATGCTGGGCTGGAAGAAGCACAAGCTGGAATCAAGATTGCCGGGAGAAATATCAATAACCTCAGATATGCAGATGATACCACCCTTATGGCAGAAAGTGAAGAGGAACTAAAAAGCCTCTTGATGAAAGTGAAAGAGGAGAGTGAAAAAGTTGGCTTAAAGCTCAACATTCAGAAAATTAAGATCATGGCATCTGGTCCCATCACTTCATGGCAAATAGATGGGAAACAGTGGAAACAGTGGCTGACTTTATTTTTTTGGGTTCCAAAATCACTGCAGATGGTGACTGCAGCCATGAAATTAAAAGATGCTTACTCCTTGGAAGGGAAGTTCTGACCAACCTAGACAGCATATTAAAAAGCAGAGACATTACTTTGTCCACAAAGGTCCGTCTGGTCAAGGCTATGGTTTTTCCAGTAGTCATGTATGGATGTGAGAGTTGGACTACAAAAAAAACTGAGTGCCAAAGAATTGATGCTTTTGAACTGTGATGCTGGAGAAAACTCTTGAGAGTCCCTTGGACTGCAAGGAGATCCAACCAGTCCATCCTAAAGGAGATCAGTCCTGGGTGTTCATTGGAAGGACTGATGTTAAAGCTGAAACTCCAATACTTTGGCCACCTGATGCGAAGAGCTGACTCATTTGAAAAGACCCTGATGCTGGGAAACATTGAGGGCAGGAGGAGAAGGGGACGACAGAGGATGAGATGCTTGGATGGCATCACCGACTCAATGGACATGAGTTTGGGTAAGGGAGTTGGTGATGCACAGGGAGGCCTGGCATGCTGTAGTTCATGGGGTCGCAAAGAGTTGGACATGACTGAGCGACTGAACTGAACTGAACTGAGAGTTTCCTTTACAAATAGATCTATTCAAATTTCAAAAAATGTATTTAAAGATAGATAGCAAATAGCATGGGCAGAATGCTGATATGGGTAAAAGTTGTGAAAATAGCAGGCAAATGACCAAAAAATCCCCTATCAGACAGATGTGAAAACCTAATTGCAGAGAGTAGAGTCTTGACAAGGACATAAAGCAATGCACCCTCAGGGTGGAAACTCTGGGATCTTAGGACAGCATTCTTTTTATTATTTTGTGCTGCTTGCAGAAAGGACCCCAGTTAGCTGAATTTGCAGTTTGGAACGCCTATCCTTGTAGCTTGGGCAAAATATATTCTAAGGGGTTCTTTAGTTCCATCACCAGTGTCAGACATGTCCATGTTTCAACATGCCAAAGTACAAGATCAAATCAGTACACACAGCTTACTCTGTTTATCCATATGCACATATAATTAAAGTCAAACCAAGTTGCTTGTGAGACTTTTTTCCATTGCCTATCATAGTTCTTGAAAGACAAATAAAACTAGAACTTTTAATCTTTGGGGGATCAGACTCCCTGCCTGCTTCTTCTGCTAAACTATTTTGATATGAAAGAACCTAAAAATCTGCAGGAGAAAAATGTCTTAGGTATAGATCCATGATAAAATCAGCCAGTATAAATTTAAGTGAATGTTTATTATGTGCCAGTGATTGTGCTAGGCTAATCATGGATTATCTCACGTAATTTTCACAACAATCCTATCACAGAGCTTTTTTTTACAGTATCTAGTTGAGCGAGGCCTAGCAACTTGCCCAAGTCAAAGGGCTAGGGAGAGGTGCAGCCACAATCTGAACCAGGCAAATTCAACAGCAGCATGGCTAAATGTGCACCTTCACTCAGTAAGTACCCTTGATTCTTAGACACTGCAGGTAGGAAATGTCCTGCTTTCTAGAAGCTGCCCAGGTGAGCAGAGAGTGTTTTAAATACATAAAAGTCCTTAAGATCCCACAGGATAAGCTGAGTCTCCAAGAAAAAGAGAAGCAGGTGGTGTGAGGGCCCAGAGGAGGAAGTGATTAGCTCAAAGATTGGGGGAGTAGGGATCAGGAAAGTTTAGAGCTCATGTTGGAACCATGCCTCAAGGAATGAGTAGGCTTGTACCAGGAAAGAAAGTGAGAGCATTTGGGGCAGCAGAAGTAATTCAGAGGCTGGAGAATTCACTGTTTACCTAAAGAAAACTGATCAATCTTGCATGCTTATTGCATAGGGAGTTAGGTCAGGGGAGAGTTGGGAGAAATGAGTTGGGAAACCAGATTGGGTCAGGCAAGAAGGACTTTACATGCCCTTCACTATCTGCCCACTGCAAATCACGCTATTTTGCTCAAGGTTATTCTATTACAGCTCAATCCAATTGGCATTTACAGTTTAAAATCCCACATGCCTGAATGGCCTTCACATCCTCTTAAACAATACATGTGAAATAGCTTCTCTCTCTATGGTGATATTATACACATAGTCCCAAAAGAAAACCAGAGGCAAAAAAATTATAATTTGCAACCCTGCCAATGTCTTGCCTTGGGTAATAGTAAGTTACCCCTCACTGGGAGGAGAGACAGACAACTACCTACCAGATAAGTTATAGAGGAGATCACTGCACTGGTTGGGATATTTGACCATATTGCTTCTGAAGCCCAGCCCATGTCTAAGAACCAAATGTCCTCCATTATTTCAAGAGTTTTCAATTAACTAGTAAGGAGCATAGCTTAGTGGTTAACAGCAAGAGTCTGAAATCAGATGAATATCTGTTAGAATCCTGGCCCACCACTTGCCAGCTATAGGATAGTAGCCAAGTAATTTAACCTCTCAGAGTCTCAATTTTCCCATCAGTAAAATGGGGATAATAATACTTGCTCCATGGGTTATATTAAGAATTCCATGAGATGACATATGTAATGCACTTAGCTTAATCCCTGGCAAATAAAACCAACTCTCAGTAAATGGCCGATCCTAAGATAATGATAATAAAGATGGTGACGTCTGGACCAGGAACCAAAGTATTCATAGCAACTCATTGGTATACATGACAGTCATACACACACACACACACACATACCTTCCCCCATAGTCAGAAACTCAAAGCAGGCAATGCCACTTCATAAATAGAAGGAAAATTCCATTATAACACCAGCAAAGGAAATAAAAGTCTGAGAAGAATAAAAGGAACATGAGTAGGCACCAAATATGTTTGTCAGGTTTATCAAAATACAGATTCACCCATTTCTTAGAGAATAAAAACCTCTCCAAGAATAATTCTAACTGTGAAATATTTCGAAGAATCTTATAAAAAACGAGGATGAGAAAATAATTCGGAACTCATCTTGTGGAAAGCAGGTTCTTGGCTCTTTGGTTGAACATAACCTGGAGCACAGTCAGACGTCTGTTTACATAACCAGAAGCTGTCCACCAGGTTTCTTCCCCTAAAGGTTAGGGGTGATTTCACAGCACTTCTTGGAGGACAGAAGCTAGAAATTTCTGCCTCACTCCCTTCCCCACAGTTCCCCTTTCCTTGCAGTTGAAGTAATTTTCCTTCTCCTTCTGAATTTCTTGCTCAGGAACTATCCTATACCTTATAAAAAGGATATTATGTGATTTGACCCCAAACCATTTCCCCTCAGACCCAGTTCTGACAACGAACCAGTTTCAGAAAATAGGAGCCTTGTCTTCCCAACTTAGAGTTCCTCCTTTTTTCTCCTACTAAGATCATGATTATGAGAACACAATTCATCAATAAATTACTTATTCCAGGCTCCATCTATATAATATCTCATATCAGCCTCATAATAATGTTATGAGGCAAGAATCATCTTCACTCCCACATTTGCATAGAAAGAAACAGGGGCACCAACAGGTCAAGGAACTTGCCCAAGATCACATAGCTTCAAAGTGGCAGGACCTGAATTCAGACAGGCTCATCAAATGCCAAGTCCTATTCCTTTAGCCACAATACCAAACTGCTTCACCAGTGTTCTGATTTCCTCTGGATTGGGATCCTGCCTTATTACTTTCAGACCAGTGAAGTCCTAACAGTCTTAACTGTTCACATGTAAAAAAGGAAGAACATGAAAACCAGGATGAGGGGATGCTTCTTGAATTTCAATCCTTCTCCTTAAAAATCTTTATCAGCAATTCCTTTCATATCAAAGCCTCAAACAATAGAAATTTATCTTGATGGGTGGATATGACAACATTTTTCTCACACAGAATCTCAGGCATAAAACCAGCTGCTTGCCACTGATCACCTACAGAGGCTGGGAATGGATTCCTTTCTTGCACGCATGCGTGCTCAGTTGCTTCAGGTATGTCTGACTGTGTGCAACCCTATGGGCTCCTACTCCCCACCAGGCTCCTCTGTCCATGGGATTCTCCAGGCAAGAATACTGGAGTGGGTTGCCATGCCCTTCTGCAGGGAATCTTCCCAACCCAGGGACTGAACCTGCATCTCCTCCATTGTAGACGGATTCTTTACCATTGAGCCACCAGGGAAGCCCAGATTCCTTCCTCGGATGCATCTAAATTTCCCATCAGCCAGAAGAATCGTAAAGAAAAGAGAACTGACAGCATCACTCTGGCACATCTCTTCCCACAAGTAACCTTTCCAGAAGGTCTCCGGCTTCAACCAAAGAAAATACTATGCTGGCTGAAGAAGGTTTGCTCTCTTTTGTGTTTAACTGCACTGTGGGAGGATTTTGTGGATCTGTAACTCACACAATCACAAATGAAGGGTTTGAGAACATCTCCTTTGACCCCCCACCCCTTCCTTGGCTAAGCTGACTAACGATCAATCAATGCTTCCATTGACTGGTGATCATCCAATTTTATCCTTCTACTTTATTAGGAACATCTTAGTAAGCAGTCCATTCATTTTGTGTTGAAATATGTATCCTTAAAACTTTAATCCTTTATAACTACCTCTTTTCTTTGTTATTGTTGTTTAGTTGCTAAGTTGTGTCTGACTCTTTATGATCCCATGGACTATAGCCTGCAAGGCTCCTCTGTCCATGGGATTTCCCAATCAAGAATACCGGAGTGGGTTGCCATTTCCTTCTCCAGTGGATCTTCCCAACCCAGGGACTGAACCCATGTCTCCTGCATTGGGAGATGGATTCTTCACCACTGAACTACCAGGGAAGCCCATCTCTTTTCCTTGGGATCCTTCAAAACAAATTGGTTCCCTCTTCCCAAAACAGCCCTCAGATATATTAAAAACAACACTTATGACCTGAATCATCTTTGAACCCTAAGCTCATCATCCCCCATTCCTTACATTGTTCTTCACATGGCATGAATATTGCAACAACAACAAAAAAATCATGATGTTTATCTTCTCCTGGAGACACTCCTGTTTGTGGACACCCAGAATAAGATGAAGCTTTACCACTGCTATGGACCAGGGCCGAGTGTCCCTACAGAGAGGACTAAGCACACATTTCGGAGAAGGCAATGGCACCCCACTCCAGTACTCTTGCCTGGAAAATCCCATGGACAGAGGAGCCTGATAGGCTACAGTCCATGGGGTCGCTAAGAGTTGGACACGACTGAGCGCCTTCACTTTCACTTTCATGCATTGGAGAAGGAAATGGCAACCCACTCCAGTGTTCTTGCCTGGAGAATCCCAGGGACGGGGGAGCCTGGTGGGCTGCCGTCTATGGGGTTGCACAGAATCGGACACGACTGAAGCGACTTAGCAGCAGTAGCAGCAAGCACACATTTACACGGTGGTATGCTTTCCTAGTGGGTCTCTTAGTGTGCTTTGGAAGCGATTCCTTCCTGAACAGCTGCTCTGACTAAATCGGGAGGGCTGTGTCTCTGCCAAGTACATGCTGTAAGGGAACAAGCTTGTAGAGCCTGCCTCATAGAAAGGGCTTATCTGCAAGCTTACTGCCGGCACTCTAACCACAGACATTCAGAGCCCTTCCTCTCACAAACACCTGCCTTTTACAGGGGTTTCCACTCCATTGTCCTATCTTGGGAGTGGGTGTGGATTAAGAGGAGTCAAACGATGCAGGGGCTGCACTGTACTAGGCAGGTAGCAGTACACACAACTCCCAGCTCCTGCTATCCCCTGGCAGAGGTAAGGAGTTTCTTTGTTGCAAAGCCCAGAGGATTAGTTTAAAGCAGGGTTTCTCAACCTCAGATTTATTTTGAAATTTGGGACCAGACAATTCTTGGGAGGAGTGGTATGTCTCATGCATTCTTGGATGTTTAGTAGCATCTCTTGCCTCTATCTACTGGCTGCCAGTAGCATCCACTAGTTTGTTCGTTTGTTTGTTTTCTCTTTTTTTGGCCATACCATGCAACATGTGTAACTTCCCGACCAGAGATAGAACCCACACCCCCTGCAATGGAAGCACAGAGTTGTAACCACTGGACTGCCATGGAAGTCCAACATCCACCAGTTGTGAAAACCAAAAATGCCTTCAGACATTGCTAAATGTCCCCTGGCAAACAAAACTGCCCCTAATTAAGAATTGCCAGTTTAAATCCAAACTATCTCAATAGTTTAAGACATCGTGTTAGTTGCTCAGTTATGCCTGACTCTTTGCAACCCCATGGACTGTAGCCTCTGTACATGGAATTCTCTGGGAAAGAATATTGGGGTGGGTAAGCCATTCCATTCTCCAGGGCATCTTCCTGACCCAGGGATCAAACCTGGGTCTCCTGCATTGTGGGCAGATTCTTTACTGTCTGAGCCACCAAGGAAGCCCCTTAAGACATGGAGCTAGATCTAAACTTGAAGCATTATCTACATCTACTTTCTCATTTTATTGATGCAGAGAGAAATGATAGCAATCAGTAAGAAATTAGAAGACAAGCTTCGCTTGTTCCAGTATACTAATGGTTCTCAATCCTGCTATATACATTAGAGCTCCTAAAACATATGCATTTCTGGTCCCTAACCAGACCAATTAAAATAGAATCTCTACATGTGGAAGCCAGGAGCTCCCAGTGCCTCTAGTGTGCAGCCAGTGTCAAGGGTCAGAGACTCACATCACACTGCCTCTGTTCTTGCCTCCAATAAACCACCTTGAGCACCTCTGGAGTTGGGTGTGGTTTGGGGTTTGCCCTGCAGGGTGACATGCACAGTGGGGCACCAATCTCAGACGCCTGGTACACGGGACCCTAATACCTAGAAACAAGAGCACTTGCAGAGCAAAAGGGGGAAAACAAATACACATAGTGTATAACCAATTTGTTCAACAAGCTAGCACGTTTTGCACTAGATCAAAGAAACGCCTACAGGTAATTTAAAAGCCAGAAGTCATATTCAAAATAACAGTCCCAACTGTTCAGCACAGGGCATCATGTACTCAGGAAACAAGTCTTGTCTCATGTTGTTTAAACAATTATTTATAAACAGTGTGATTAATTTCATTTCATTCATTTCTGGCTTTTCTCCTAACAGAGGAAGCTCAGCCTTCCTTGTTTAAGCAGTGTTTATAACATAGAGATTTCTATCGACTCATTCGTCAAGAAATGCTTATCAGGAAGCTGAGAAAATAACCGGATAAGTTGTTTGTTTTAACCAAGACATGAGCAACATTATATCTACAATTAAAATAACAACGGTTATGGCAGCTTCCACTCATGGAGCACTTTTCTATGTAACAGGAGCTGGGCTCAGCTCTGCATATATGTTATCATATTTAATCTTAACAAAAGTCCTATGAGATGGGTTCTAATATTATCCATTTTCAGTTCAGTTCAGTCGCTCAGTCGTGTCTGACTCTTTGCGACCCCATGAACCGCAGCACCCCAGGCCTCCCTGTCCATCAGCAACTCCCGAAGTTTACTCAAACTCATGTCCATCGAGTCGGTGATGCCATCCAACCATATCATCCTCTGTCGCCCCCTTCTCCTCCTGCCCTCACTCTTTCCCAGCATCAGGGTCTTTTCAGATGAGTCAGTTCTTCGCATCAGGTGGCCAAAGTATTGGAGTTTTACAGGTGAGAAAATAGAAGCCTAAAGATGTTTGGCCACATTGCTAAAGATTATATAGACGGTAAATGACAGATCTGAGACAGGACTGACAGCCAGGTGTGACAGACTCCAGCCCCTACAGCCATTATGCTACATTGGGTCGAATGCCTGTTTGGTTACAGACCAAAGCGCACCTTTATCTGAGTCAGAGACTGGAACTTTTCCTTGACAATATGTCTCAGTGGAAGGGAAAATGTTTAGGTCTCAGCACTTTAGCCCAGAAGTGGGCATCCTGGAGGGCAGCTTAAGCCACTTGATTACCAAACTTTTGCAGGTACACTCTGCAAACAGCACAAACTTTTCTAACCCTGAGTATTCTAACCCTGAGGCAAGTGGAGCTCTTGTAATGTTATTCTCACTGTGTTCTAGTGTGATATCAACAAGAACCATGCTCTGTGAGAGCTGCCTCAGGTAGGGATGGGACAAAACTGAGGACAGGGCCAGCTTCATGGCTGTGTGATCAGAGCAATCACATAGGAACTCAGAGCTTGCTGTACTGCGCTGCTTGTCCACATCCTGGAATTTGCAATAACTTTATCTTTGCACTTGTGAATGCTGAGGGACAATGAGGCATGCACGTGAGCAGAGACAGGAGCGATGTGCATGCACACCGTAGTTCCTTGCTGCCCATCACATTAGTGATGCCCCGTGAGCACAGAATTCTGGTAGACCCACCAAACATATGAAGTTTAGTCAGATTCAAAGCAAGCACAATGTGGACGTATAATTTATATGAAGTATTTTCCATTCTCCCATTGTCTTTCTGTCAGCAGCTTCTTTAACATGCTTACCCTGTGTTTGCTGAGTCTCGCTAAATTTCCACAGAACATGGGTCCACTACAATTCCGCACCCATGTTTCCTATCAACACATCTACCAACACCAGCAGGTGACTGGTGGCCCTGAGGGTACACGCTTTCCATCTGAACCAGAACTTGCCGGATGCAGAGAGAAGGCAATGATTGTCTAAGAAAAAGAAACCATCAAGGAACCCTACCATGTCTTTTTCACAGTGTTACTCTCCTGTATTAGCCAAGCATTTATGTTTAAAGTACTGACATAGAAAGAAAGGATATGATAGAGCAAGTCGTGGTTCTTTTCTCTGCAGTCCTCCTTTACTCCTCAGTAAGCTGAGGGGAGAATGTTAGTAGAATATGTACGCATCAAGAAGTAAAATAAAAATAATTGCATTAGTTTTATGCACTGTCTGGTAAAAATAAAACACATAAGCACATCTGAATTTCAAAATACAATTTGTGTAATTTTGGTTATTCCACATACAAGTTAAACGCTCTTATTTTTGTATTTAACACAGCCATTGCACAGCATAAAGATAGATGGTAAACTTTCTGCTAATAATTTAAAAATGCATTTTGTTTTTCTACTAGAGAACAGGTACGTAGCAAATAAAATATATATGACAAATTAAGAGAAAGACTGAGGAGGAAAAAAAATGGCTTTACATTTTAGTACTTTTAAGAGAAATTTGTTCCTGACCTTTGAACCAGAAGCCCCACATTTTCATTTTTCACTGGGGCTACAAATTAGCCCAGGGGCTACAAAGTAGCCAGTTCTGGAGGTGATTGAGGAAGAGAAGGCGAGGTCATTCTCATCCATCCTTTACAGTCCGAGCTATCAGGGAAGCACCTCTCATCCATCTTTGACCTACCTGGAGTAAATCTGCATTGGCTCAAAACAATGAGATAAATGTTGAATCCAATTGTAGCCTCCAAAGTTCAAGGTAAAGGCCAAAAAAAAAAAAAAGGCTTTTAAATGCCAAACAGCTTTTCAACATTAGCAGAAACCTCTGGGGATCTAAAGTAAATCAAACCTAAATTATTTTCTCGTCTGTGGGTAATCTTTCAATCTACTAAATGAAAACCTTTATTTAAATACAGAATTCTGACGGGATGAAACTGAAGGTTGGCAAGTGGCTTCACCATGAATAAAGCAACTATTCCAGTTAAGAGTTAACCAAAAAAATTTCTTTTTGTGGTGAAAATTTATTTGAGTACACAGTCCTGGTAAATGATAGGGTCTAGGTAGGGTCTGATAAGGGTATCCATCTATTCATTAGACAAATGTATTAACTTAACAGTGAGCTACACCCTGTGGGAACTTTTGGGAATAAAATAGACATTATCAGCCCTCAGGGACTGACAGTGTGCTTGCAGACAATAAAGAAGTAAATGAAATATAAATATAATTAAAAATTCTGATAACAGGAAGCAATAATGAACTTGAAGAACTTTTTTCTCCTAGTGTTATTTGGGGGAAACTCATTCTCTTTCTTACTTTTACTTTTTCCTATTTTCACAATTCTTTTTATTGCTTCTACATATAAATCTGAATATAATAATCTTGTGCATGGAAATGTCAAAGATTATACAGTCCATCCATTAGAATAATTTTATTTATTATTAAGCTCTAGTGGATAATAAGAGTTAATAATATGAGGAAAAATATATATTGTTTCCTTCCAGAGAGAAGGATCAAATTGCTTTGGAGCAGTTTTGTCCATTGGGACTTTTTACGATAAATGAAACAGTCTTTGTTTGCACTATCTAACCTTGCTGTATGTAACCACTGAGCTCTTGGAATGTGGCTACTAGACAGGGAAGGTCTGGAGACCTCCAGGTCAATGGAAAGACTTCATCAAAGAGATTGAGGGTGGAGAACAGAAGATGATAGCCAAGTCAGATATGTAAGAAGTTCTTTGGGAAGTGCTGAAGGAATGTTCAGCCTTCTTAGGAATTAGGTGAGTGACTTAAGTCTGAGCAAGATCTAATCTTGCAGAATGTCAGGGAAGATACTGAAACCTGGCATGAGCAGAGAAACCCACCCCCGTAGCTAAACTTTCCATGCAAATTCTGCTTGTGTTCCCTAACTTATAAATAGTCTGCTCTTATAATTATCTCCCCCATGAGGACAGAGCTTTGCAGTTAGCAAAGCAATTTCACATACATTATCTTGTTTGATTTTCACAGTGAGTTAGGCAAGAAAGGAATTATGTACCCAAGAAGCCCAAACTGGAATTCTCAGTGGATTTCAGGTAGAGAAAGATTTCTGTTCTGAAGTTACTATTAGCACCCCAAGTCCCTACTCTGCCAGGGATCATCTGAACTAATCAACATAAATAGAAGAGAGGCTAGACCAAGGGAGAAGAAACAGAACCATCCTTCATTCCCTTGTCAAATCACACAATGTTCCGGGCACTTTACTAGGCTCAGAGAACACAGTAGTGAACAAGACTGGCAAAATCCTTGGCATTTATCCAATGCACAAAGAACTCCAGAATCAGATCCCTATATAACTCCACATCAAATCAACATGGCTTATTCCTATCATCTGTCACCCATGCATGGTCTCAGTCTATGGGTCCATACTATGCCTCCCAAGTGTGGAGCATCTCTTAACTTAAAGAATGACTGAGCTGAGGCAAGCTTCCTAAGGAATATTCTCTCATATTTTACTGATTAATATCAGATAAAATTATCATGTTTCTTCCTTTTGTCATTTGAATTTTGTATACACAATGTTGACCAGCAGAGGTGAAAAGGCATCATTGTCTTTTTCCTGACTTGAGTAGGAAAGCAGCCAATGTTTTCTCATTAGGTTATTTCTTCCTTTCTCTGCCATTATATTTGATGTGAGTTTCCTATAAAGTGACTTCTAGAAGACTAAGAGAGAGATTGGCAGATGGGGAAAACCTAGCTATAGAATCAGGTTAAAGATGTGACAAGAAGAGAGAAGCTGGCTCCAGATTCACTAACAATCAGTTTACACACAGGATGAACCTGTTAGAATCCATTGCTCACATGCTACTAGCATTATGCCTCTTTCTTATATATGTGTGCGTATAAATTAAAACTGCCCCAAGAAACATTCGTATGATATAATTCATGTTTGGAAACTGTTTTTTTAAAAGACTATGTAACCTACATATCTGGACAAACTATTTCATTAGTTAACCAAATGGTATCTTCACTTCTATTTTGCTTGTGGGCTGGATATTCCCAAAGAAGATAATTATCCAACAGAAAACAACCAAACACAAGTACAGACTATTCTGCTAGTATGGGCACATTAGTCAGTACAAGCTGAGTGACCAAAGTCCTCGAAAAATGTCTTGCAAAAATGTATTATTTCACTGGCTACCCAACTGCTTGTTTAATAATAAAACGTCATGTAAGTCAAAGGGCTGTGAAGATAGGACCAAGTATGGGAAATCTACTATTCTAAACCACTGAGGCCAGATTGGCTTGTTTTTAATTCAACCTCAAAAAGTAAAATTCCGTTTTTTCAAAAAGATTTTAAGAAGAAAAAAGGTCAGAGTCTCAGAGTGCTGCCATTAACTGGCTCTCCTCAGTGTGAGTCTTGGATTGTAGACTAAGTCTTCTACATTAGGAGTCTCAAGGAAGATTAAAAAAAAAAAAAGTAACTTTCAGTTTTGAGCATGTGAATCTTTCATAAACCTGAAGATAATCATGAAGATATTTCATCAGCAAAAATGTACTAATCATTTGGTTATATACTATTTTGTAGACACTGTGTGAGGGGCTAAATGGTATACAGAGAAAAGAAAGCCATGGTTTCTATCCTTGAGGAATAACTGGCCTTATAGGGGTTAACTAAGGAACTCTATGATCTCAAGCAGTACAAATGCGAGAAAGAGTACTGTAAACAGGTCACTGCCATTCAGAGGAAGAAGAGAACAAACGATCCAATTGAAAAAACACGAAAAGGGTGTTTTCTATAGAAAAGGTTAGTATCTATCCTGAGATAAGTTTCTATTAAGTATATTATTTCTTTGAATAGTCAATGTGTGCCCAGGCAAGAAGTCAATATGAGATTACAAAGAATAGACTTATCTGATATAACCTTAGTTCCTTTTTAGAAAAGAGATGGAAAAAATGCCTGGATTTGAACAAGTTACTAATCTTCTACTGAAAACTACTACAGTTTGCAGACAAGATAGAGAAACATGAGCACTATGGCAGAGTTGACAGACTGATAAATGTCTCACCTAATTTATGCAAAGAGTCAAGATGAACATGAGAAGTGGTAACCCTATTCCTGACTCTAAGTGGGCTGGACAAGACTGAACTCTGGAGTCAGGAAGAGTAGGATCTGGATTCCAGCTTCGAGCTTCATCATTTACTATTGCTTGTATGAGTTTGGGCCAGTTACTTACCCTCTCTAAACCTTGGTTTACTCATCGCTAAAATGACAATAATTATAACACCAAATTCTTTCGGTGTTGTGAAAATTAAATGCAACAATGATTTCAAAGTTCTTAAATACAGTAACTGGCACACTTTTCTGGAATTATGTTAGGCATCATAATCATAATCATAATTATTAATGATATGGAAGGAGGTCTCTGGTGGGCTGCCCCATACTTGGTCAATAGATGCCTTGGAAGAGGAGACTGACACACAGTTCCAAATCTGACACAGAAAGCTATAAATTTGTTCAGGCATCATGCTACATTTCTGTGACTTATATTTTGCTTGCATGATTAAATTTTGCATTTATTTAGATTTAACTTCATATTTCCAACATTGGCTGATTGCTTTTCCTTTCTAAAACCTTTAAGTCTGCCTTCTAACATGTTAGCTCTCCCTCAGGGCCATTTATTAATACGGTAGATGATAGCTCTACTTATGGAGACAGGGAAGACTCAGGAAATTTGTGGTTGGGGTATGAGAAATAGAAGAATTCTATTCTGGATGCATGAAATTTGATATTCCAAAGAAACATATAAATGGGGTTGTCAAGGAAGCAAATTGGATCTTGTGGTCTGGAGTTCAAAGGGTAGCTATGACCTGGAGATATAAATTAATGAGAGGGCTGACAGCATGATGATTGCATTTAAAGCCATGGATGCTTAAATCACATAAAGTGGAAATGTAGTTTGAGGAGAGTATTAGGAACCAAGTGCTGAAGAATTCCAACATTTAGAGGCCAGATAGAAAAGGAAGAACCTGTTAAGGATTCTCAGAAGGTATTGCTAGTGAGTTAAGAGGAAAACCAGATAAATATGGTGTTTAAGAAAATTGATTGAGGAAATTTTTCAAGAAAAAAGCTGAGTCAACTGCAAGAGGTCAAATAAGAAGAGTTTTTTCAAACTTTGAAACTTCTGTAAGAAAAAAGCTAACCAAAGTTCAAAATCAAGCAGAAGATGGGAGTATGTTTTTTGCAAATTATCTAACAAAGGATTAATATTTGGAATATAATAAAGAACACCCAGAAATTAATCAGAAAAATAGAAAATAGTTTTCAGACAAAGTGCCAAATATAGGAAGGTGCAGTCAGCAACTAATTTTGAAAAGGGCCAATCTATCAAATCATCTGGGAAATGCAAATAAAATGAAAGAGCATATTTCAAGTAGTATATTAATAAAAGATGCATAATATCCATTGGGGGGAAAGAGTAGCAGATACTCTCACGGCCTGCTGATGAAAATGCAAGGTACTGTGGTGCTCCGGGAGGTCAGTCTTATGGTAAGCATAACGTTCTGAAATGCACATAATGGTCAATAGTGCAGTTGCACTTTCAGTAGTTATCTGAAAGGAATACTGGCACATGCACGAAGAAATGTGTTTCAGGACATTAAAAAGAGTAGTTTGTAATAGCAAAAGATTGGAGACACCTACATATCCATTAATGGGAAATAATTAAATAAAATGTAATATGTATTTTTAGTATAGAAGATTATGTAACAGTTAAAAATAATGAGTTAGATCTATATGTCTGAGTGGGATGATCTCTAAAACGCATCGTTAAAGAATAAAAAGCAAGGTCCAGAAAAGTACACACAGAATGGCTCCATTTATGTAAAATGAAGGGAGAAAAACCTGTGACTCTGTATGTTTTTATGAAGGTTTGTAAATGCATTGAAAAGATTATAGACTAGTGGTAATTGTTGTCTAGGGGCTGGGTTAGTAGGATAAAAGCTGACTTTACTTTTCATTGCTACAGGTTTTATATTTCATTCATTCATCTGAATTTGTTGATGTCCTACTTGCGGGATTTTTAGGAAACACATTTTTCTTAGATTGAGTTAAAATAGTCAATCTGGAGAATTAATTTTATGATTTGTTAAATTATCCATCAAGCACCATATTGTGCATTTGTTATGTCATAGGAAATAAAACAGGCAGGATTCCTGTCCTTGCAAGGCTTACACTCTAGTGGATTCAAGTTTCAAATAGTTTTCTCTTCCCTGTATAGGCTACCTCCACTCTTAAAAGATTCTTCACCTCCACAGTGAAATACCTGATACCAATTTCCTGTACTTTTGATGGCCTCAGGAAGAAATAAATCTAAGGAACAAAGTGTGAAGAATAAACACATAAGCCATCTCTAAACTGCTCTCTCTGATTAACAATCATGCTGCAGATTTCCAAAAGCAGGAGGGATAAAATAATACAGTATTAGTAAAATAGGTTTCCTGGGCTGCCCTAGAAACCCTAAACTCTATGACTCTTACTGTGGGGAAAGGCATCAGTTCTAAACAACTGTCTTAATAAAGGCACTACTAGAACAGACTCTCGAAGTAGTAGGCTGCTGCTGCTGCTGCTGCTACGTGGCTTCAGTCGTGTCCAACTCTGTGCGACCCCATAGACGGCAGCCCACCAGGCTCCCCCGTCCCTGGGATTCTCCAGGCAAGAACACTGGAGTGGGTTGCCATTTCCTTCTCCAATGCAGGAAAGTGAAAAGTGAAAATGAAGTTGCTCAATCATGTCTGACTCTTCACGACCCCATGGACTGCAGCCTACCAGGCTCCTCCGCCCATGGGATTTTCCAGGCAAGAGTACTGGAGTGGGGTGCCAAGTAGTAGGCAATTAAGCTTAAATAACTAAAAGCTCTCTGGCACCCACACAGAAGTTCTTATACACAAACTTCACTTTACTGTAAGATCCTTTCTGTGACACTCACGAAGGCGCAATAATTATTAATAAATAAGAATGCCAGCCTATAGGAGTATTGTTTGAGGCCTTTCCACCAGCTGGAATCTCAACATCATACTAGGATTTAACTACAAGTCTGTTCACACTGGTAGCAGAAAATTGAATTTACGTTTCTGAGAAATCTCTGAAGCAAACTATTGATATTTCATAGAAATTCCTATGTTTTCTTCTTTTCTTACACACGCAAATGAAAAGTCCCCAATTTTCAGCTGCCAAAAACAGCTAAATACTGTCATCATCAGAAAAATTAAATGTTTGTCTCAAAGAAGGAACTGCTCTGTGGAAATTCCTGTGCATCTCAGGACAAAGGAAAAAAATGTTGATGATTCATCTTTGCTAAAGGATAATGTACTTATCATACATGGCTTTTCACAGCTAAGAACAACTGTAAGCCAGTTGATAAGAAAATTATCAGAGTTTGAAAAGAGGCATCATGCCTAGTCACTGAAATTCAACTCCAAATTTTCTCCTGCCTCCATCAACCTATGTGACCTTGGGTAAATCACCTGACCTTTCCCCACTCTTTCATATTCCAATGCCTTCCTCATGCTGCTCATTCTATCTGGAATGCCTTCTTTGACAGCTCCTCCAATTCTAAAATTCTTTAAAAATGCTGTTCTGTGAAGTTTTCCCTCATTCCCTTAACCAAATCAGCTTCTTTCCTACTCATATCCCCAGTCTACATGGTCCATACTTCCATTATCATTTATCATATGGCATTACTATTGCACATTTATCACTTTGTTTATTTTATTTTAGCTTATCATGTTATTTTACAGCCATCTTATGGTATCAGGTTATATGCTATTAGTTCTAATATTTACAATATTATTAGTAGTATTATGAGCACTTTCTATGTGTCAGGCCATATATGACTACATTACCCCTAACTGTCATAAAAGTCCTATATGATGGTGTTATAATTATTACCATTTTTTACAGTTGAAAAAAGTAAAAATCAAGAAAGATTATGCAAATGATTAGTAGTGGCACTGAGGATCAAAATACAGACTATTTTACTATGGCTTTAATTACTACCCTAAAATAGTACCTGTAAATAGGAGTAGATAATGTATACTATATTCTTACTAGGTGTCAGATTCTGTACTACATGCTTTATACATAGTAGCTAATATGATTCTCAAAAAAACACTGTGATGTAGAAATTGTGATTATGACTTTCATGTTTTAAATGAAATCAAAGGTTCAGAATGGTTAAATGACTGCCTGAAGTCAAAGAACTCTGGAGGCTGGATTTGAATACAGGTCATCGTGCCCCAGTGCCTAAGCGCTTATCCACTACTCTATTCCATTAACAGATGGGAGTTTATTTTAATCTTTGAAAATACTATACAGATTTTTTAAGAATAATCCATCTGGAAACAGAAAACTCGAAAGTTACCTCTTCTGAGTCATGTAAGTGATCAAAATCTAACAAGCCCCAGAGCACTCACCTTAGCACATGTGTGGATCCATTAATGGTTGTGGTTGAACAGGGGACAGTCTGGCCCAGAATGGAAGGTCTTCGGTAGCGTTCATCATCACAGCAGAGGATGATGAGGAAGGCACGTCTAAAAGACTTATTCAAGAAAGCGTAGAGAAATGGGTTCAACCCAGAATTGATGTAGCCAAGCCAGAGGAAAGCGGTCCACACCTGCCCAGGAACAGTATAGTCTACAAATGGATCCACAATATTGGTGACAAAGAATGGAGCCCAGCAAAGGCAGAAGCAACCCATGATGATGCACAGAGTCTTGGCTGCTTTGGTCTCTGTCCTCATGCGATGAGTGCTATGCTGGTCTGTTGGCTGCAGCCTGCCCTCTGTGGGGGCTCCTGCCCGTTGTAGCATCTGGATCTGGTGAGCATGCTCCTTAGCTGTGACATAGATGCGATAATAGGCCAGGACCATGAGGAGAAATGGGATGTAGAAGGCTACCACGGAGCAGGTGATGGCATAGGGCTTGTTGACCATGAAGATACAGTATGTAGAGTTAGAGTTCTGATTGAACTTCCTTTTTTCTATCTGAGAGTTAGAGGGAAAGAGGAAGTGAAGAAGTAGGGTGGGTGGAAAGGAATAAAAAAGTGAATAGGAAGAAGCAGGAGAAGAATGAGAAAAATTGTAAGAAAATACAAAGGATAAAAAAGAAGAGAAAAGGAGGATTTGGAAGGTCGAAAGAAAGAGAAAAGGAATAAAGAAGGAAAGGGAGGGATAGATAAAAGAAAGGGTGAAGGGAAAGAAAATAAAAAAGGTTTATCAGCAAAGCTTTTGTTTTTCTTCTAATAAGCCTACAGCATATAGAACCATGATGGTAGAAAAGGAATACACTTTTGGCTGCTTTGGGTCTTCTTATATCTCAGTATTTCCATAAAAATCTTCTAGAATTTTGATAGGAATTAGAATAGTGTGACTGAGGGAAAATGACATTTTTTCAATGTTAAGATTTCCAATTCACAAGCATGATAATTCTCTCTCTTTATGTAAATCTTTCATAATTTATTTCAGTAATATTTTATATTTTTGTATAAACATCTTTTGCCAGATTTAACCTAAATATTTGCATTTTTATTCTAATGCGAATAGTACTATGCTAAATTCATATTCCAAACTGTCCGCTGCTAATATGTAGAACTCTGAAAAATTTTTGTATATTGGCTATGTATTCAACAATTTTGTTAAATTAGTAACTAATATTTCATCTTTAGATTCTTCTGAATATTTTCCATGAATAATCATGTGATCTGCAAATAATGACAATTTCATTTCTATCTTTCTAGTCTTAATACCATTTTTCCTTGCATGTTGAACTTAATAAGATCTCTAGTACAATTCTGAATAAGAATGGTAACAGTGGACACCATTTTTCCAGTCCCAGTTTTAGGAGGGGAGATTTCAATATTTTACTATTAAGTATGACATTTGCTGTCAGTTTTTTGTCAATGTCCTCTGTTTGAGAAAGCTCCCTTCTATTCCTACTGTGATGAAAAAATTTTTAAATTATGATTGTATATTGAATTTTGTCAATGCATTTTTTATAGTAATAAGATGATCATGTGGGTTTTCTCTTCTTTCTTTAATTCAGACAGTGGCATATAGTGTTATATACTGGTATAAATCTCACTCGCCTTGAATACTGTGATATACTAGATTCATCTTAGGAACTGAAAGACTTTTTCCACCTATAAACTCT
Source organism: Bubalus bubalis (assembly GCF_019923935.1). Taxonomy (NCBI): domain Eukaryota; kingdom Metazoa; phylum Chordata; class Mammalia; order Artiodactyla; family Bovidae; genus Bubalus; species Bubalus bubalis. Next base: position 51,240,550 of record NC_059165.1, on the reverse strand, counting down.
GCATGCTGATGGCTTTTAGTTATCAGTCTTCTCTAGGAATAGATCTTGGTTGAAGAGAGCTGTGTAACCCAATGACACTTCCCTTCCTGAGGTCAGCCTGCATCTAGTGTGAACATACACATGAATAGAGATGTGAATAAAAATATGTATGATAAATAATATGCTATTTCATTCACTGTGTACACATTTAGTATTTTGTCTTATAGTATATTGTAAGGTTATAGTATACCTTCTTATTGAATTGACATTTTTAACATAATAAAATCTCTTTTTATCTCAGTATTACTTGCCTCAAGTCACAGGAACCTAATCCTATATTTCACCTAGGAACAAAGATTCATGATTTGCTAATTCAGTATTTGCAGCAACTTTATTACCATGAATAACAAGGATCAACTACACATGTATAATGAACACCTGGGTTACGCTAGTTTCTCTCTAGGCCAATTCAATGCGCAAATGAGTGAAAGATATGAAATGCAATTACAATATCATGGAGCAAACACTAAGCATGTTAATAGTAAGGAGATGCCCCGTTCCCCAGTTACATGAATTAAACAGGGGATGCTTCTATCTCACTGTCACAAAAGAACACAGCTCACTAGGTTATTTCTCTTGGAAGTTCTACATCAGAAGGTTAGAGCGCTGAGTACTTGTTACAAATTTTGATGCACAGAAGCTTCATTAGGGATTAAGTTTAGCACAAACATAAGGACATAGACTCTTGGGTCCAGTCAGCTTGGGCTTAGCTCTAGTCACCACCACTCCCTACCAATGTGACTTAACCTCATTGACCTTCAGTTTCCTGAGGATGATGACAGGATTACTTCACAGCACTGTTGTGAGTCCTGAGTGAGACAATGATTAAATTAACACAGGGCTCGGCACACAGTAAGTGTTCAACATTTGCTGGCCATTATTATATTTATCTACTCATTATTAGAAATTTGAATTTCATTTCCCCCAAGAATGATAAAACTGAAAGCTTGAAAGAAAAGGGATAGGATTTAAAAAAAAAATCCATACAGTCTCCCTTGTACGGATCCCCTTTCATTTTTCCACTCCTCTGTCCCCAGCATTTCTTTCAGAAGCCCAAGGAACTCTCGTTCTGACATACCACATGCAAATCCTGGCCCAGTCTTGGCTTGGATATCCTTTCCTGGACAAAGAATAAGGCAAGATTAGGGGCTAGGAATGGGATGGAGAGAGGAAGGGGCAGCTCCTATTCTGACTGGTCCTCTTGGGTCAGAGTTCACTCTCACTCTCTCCTCCCCATTCCCTGGTCAGAGTCCTGGGATCCATCTTAAAGTGACTGCCTGACAACTTCCTTAGGGGGAAAAAAAAAAAAAATATATATATATATATATATATATATATATATATCCCTGCTAATAGATCCAGATCATAGCTTTCAATCTTCAATGCAAGTTTGATATTGAAAACAAAGTATGTCAGAGTTGGAAACTCTCCAAGAGCATCTAGACAGGAGTTGACAGATAATGCCTGCAACCTGTGTTTTCCTGCACTGCTCAAAGACACTGTTCCCAATGAGGACCCAAGGATCTTCTCATCACAGCCCTTCAGGAAGTGGCTCAGTGACAGAGCTGGGCTCAGGGTCCAGTTCTCTGGACTCCGGGCCCATACATTCTCTGGAAACCTCCACCCACCCCAACAGGTTTTCCATGGGTCACCATAAGCCTCAAAGGGTCTCAGCATGAAATGAGATGAAGGCCTCTTGGGATACATCACATCCCTCAGGCTCTGGAGTTTGTCTGCTAAGCTTTGAATACCTGTTCCACTATTCACTAGCTGTGAATTCACAGGCATATTACTTCACCATTTTTGAACCTGAGTTTTCTCATCTGTGAAATGGGGGGAAATTATTATAATTTTCCCAAAGGGATGCTGCTGTCAGGATCACATGTATTTACAGTACTACTTTTTGGCATACAGTAAACTGAAAACTGTTAGCCTGCTTTTTGTTGTTGTTATTATTGTTACTCTGTCAGGATTTTTCTTAGGATACCCACTTAACCTGACATTGTTTGTTTATTTAGAATCCCAAGCAAACAAAGTTAGTCAGACAGTAAACCCATATGGTCTGCATGAGTACTCACCAAATCAATTATTCCAATGTTATTCCAGCCTTGCATTATAGGGAGAAAAGAGATAAACATGGGAATGACCCAGCAGCCTCCCAGCATTAATGCGATGCGCAGAGGGGTCATCTTGTTCCTATAGACCAAAGGCTGGCAGCAGATGGCATAATACCTGGAGAGAGAATAGAGGGGGTGGGTGCCAAGGGAAAGGACAGAGGAGAGGGAGAAGGAGGAGACATAATTCATGAGAGAGAAGTACAGAGGAGAAGGAAAATAAGAAGAGGAAATAGTGGAAAAGGGGCAAATTAGAGGGGGAAATAGAGAATGAAAATAAAGAAGGAGGAGAAAAGAATGAGAAGGGGGAAATTGGATGAGTGAGTAGTAGAGGAAGGGAGAGAGAAGTGGGAGAAGAACAGAGAAAATAAAAAGCAATTGTACAATAAAATATTGTATTGTCCATGAGTTTCTGCTACTATAAATATAAACTTTAGATCACACATATGAGAACCATAACCAGACACTGGTCCCATATCCCTCTTCCTCTCCCCATACCTGAGAAACTCAACATATACCTGAGAGTCTGCTCCATCTCAGGCACAGACCTAACACTGCCCTCGTGCCTAGGAATTTTAAAGGCTACTGCCCAGCTCTCTGGGTGTCTGCATCCAGATATACGCAGTCCTTTTCACAACAATGTGAGGTAACCCAGAGTTGGTCCTACATCTGAGCTCTAAGAACAGTATCTCAAACTTGCCCTCATCCTCTTGATACCTACCTATACCGAGTGGATGCTCTAAGCCAGTGTTCTTTAAATTTTGGTCCAGGGATTCTGCCCTTCTTCTCTATATTAGACTCACCTGAGGAGATCTGCTTAAAATGCAGATTTCAAAGATCTCCTAAAATAGAGCCTGAGGGGGAGGAATCTGGAGTTTGCATTCTGACAAGTGAAAATCATTACTGCTGTTTGCCACATATGTCCAGTTCCTGGCCTCCTTGCGGCTGAGTGGGGCCAACTGACTCTTTTGGCCTGAGTCATGAATAAAATCAACATGTGTTATTTCTGGACTGAAGCATTTAATTGTTTCTCTGATGCCAAGAAAGTAAAGTTTCAAATATGTCCTGCTCCATCATTTCCTACCTACTGGTAGAGACCATCTTATTTCCATTTATCAGGGTCTGATCTTTTTCCAGGGACTCTCTGCTCATGGTTTCCAGAGCTCAGATTCTGCCTATGTTACTGAAAGTGAAAGTGAAGTCATTCAGTCATGTCTGACTCTTTGCGACCCCACAGACTGTAGCCTATCAGGCTCTTCCGTCCATGGGATTTTCCAGGCAATAGTACTGGAGTGGGTTGCCATTTCCATCTCCAGGGCATCTTCCCAACCCATGGATCGAACCCGGGTCTCCTGCATTGTAGACAGATGCTTTACCATCTGTGCCACCAAGGAAGTCCTGCCTAGGTACTAGCTTTCTTCTTATCTCGAGAGAGGCACAACTTGCCCCACTCGATGATCGGGCCTCTAACTCCTAGATTGCTCCTTGTATGTTGTTCCAATCTTGGAGACCATTACTTCCATGCCCAGACAGTTCACTGAATCTGACAACAAGTAAAATATCATGGTAAGCTTATCAGCCATTTGTCTTTGGAAAAGTCAAAGAAAAAAATGCAAAAAGACAGCCTGGAGGCTAAGTCTATTCTTTAAGATTTTATACCATTTAATGATAAGCCACCCCCTTATACCCTTCATTTTATGCAATTCACTTTGTTAATTTTTACCACCTCTTCCTTTCTTTTCTTAATTCAAAGCCTAACTAATAGAACAAAGGCTATATTCTTTGAAAAGCTGGTGGTAGGATGAGTTGGGAGAATGGGTGAAATGAGAAGGAGAGCCCAGTGTTGGAGCATGAGAACAGAGTGCCACAGGATCTGAGAGGGGAGAATTATATCCTTCCCTCTAAGGCATCAAAAAGTAGCTGACCACATTGTGTCAGGGAACTCCCTGTGCCCAGCAAGACAGTGGAGTGTCCTGATCTGGACCAGAGTGCAAAGAACAACAAACCAAAGAATGGGAGAGGGAATTACTCAGGAACTCATTTTCTTTATCTATAAAACTGACATGGTAGCCAAATCTAACTAAGGCTAACTCAGTAATGGAAAGAATCATGATTAAGTGGAATTCTCTTCACACTCTTGACTTATATAAGAAAGGCAAATTTTTCTGAATGGCTGTTATTAATAATCATCAGAGGTTTACTTACAAAAAGTTGATGAATTTGGAGTACAAGAAAACATAATTTTTTTTTTTCAAAATTTGCTCCCTTCCTCACTTCCTGCTAGAGGGCCTAGATTAGCTAGATTATATATTGGTTTTGTACATTTACCATCTTCCCTCTTTTTCCTTGGTGATAGCATCCAAAGTCCTTTGGGAATTCTCTTTTCACTTGTTGTTGTATAGTTGGGAAAATAAATGATGTGATTCTGACTTTTCCAGCCAGGGAGTGACCTAATCAGACATTTTCCTGGAACTCTGAATGTCATGCAGAGTGATGCGAAGATGGGAAAGTCAGCAAAGGTCCCTCTATTCCCACAGCTGCCTCCTGCTCTCAGCAGGACCGAGAGCAGCTCCTGCTCCTTAGGTATTTGGGCAGTCATGCTCTTGCCCCTTTAGGTTCTCAATTCTTTAGTTCTTCCTTCAATTAAACAAGCCACCTCATATCTTTCCACTAAATTCCTTTTTGTGCAGTTGATGTTATAGGTTGAAATGCGCTTCCCTCTCCCAAAAGGTATGCTGAAATACAAACCTTCAGTGCCTTGGAATATGGACTTACTTGCAAGCAGGTTCTTTAGAGAAGTAATAAAATTAAAATGAGGTGATTAGGATGGGCCTTAATCCAACATGACTGAAATCCTTATAAAAATGGAAAGTTAGACAAGACAGACACACTCAGAGACAAAATGACAATATAAAGACAGAAGATTGAACTGATGCTTCAGCAAGCCAAAAAAACACCAAAGAGTGCCAGCAAAACACTTGAAGCTAGGAAGAGGCAAGGAAGAATCTTTTCCCTACAGGTTCAGAGGGAGCAGGGACCTGTAAACACCTTGATTTCAGACATCTAGTCTCTAGAACTTAGATAATAAATATCCTGTTGTTCCAAGCCACTCAGTTTGTGGTACTTTGTTATGTCAGTTCTAGCAAAACCTAATAAAGTTGGCTAAAAGAGTTTTCTGCTACTTGTAACCAAAGTACCTTGCCTCAGTGAAAATGGTTCTGAATGCCAGATATGTCGTTCATAGACACTTTGTTCTAAGTAAGAATGCTTTCATTTTTATTCACTACACCTCCAGGTCAAAGCTCCAATTATAGCATCTCTTCATCCACCAACCCAAAGAAGGCAATCAAAAGATAACTGAAAAAGGGTGCATTCCTATCTTTGCTGAATAATTTATGATTTTTGAGGTTTGGAACAGGTACCAAGATACTGGATAAAGACAAGAGACTTTAGGAATGTGGTTGGCTCTCCATTGTCATGTAGATCCAAAAATTCAAAAAGACAAAACAAAATCAAGTATTTTATAGGACAAAAGGTATGTTTGAAGGGGCAAGATGAAGATTCTTCTGATTTCCATAAGTAGATATGTATGTTTAGAGGATTCTGTTGGGAAGACAAGAGAATTTACAGAAAAGGATTATGACCACAGGTTATACTCGTGCTCATTCATAGCTCAGTTGGTAAAGAATCCACCCACAATGCGGAAGACCTGGGTTCGATCCCTGGGTTGGGAAGATCCCCTGGAGAAGGGACAGGCTACCCACTCCAGTATTCTGGCCTGGAGATTTCCATGGACTGTATAGTCCATGGGGTCGCAGAGTCAGACACAACTGAGTGACTTTTACTTTCACTTTCTTTTCTAAGCCTAGTTTGGCCAAGGTGATTGTCTGATTTCATAGCATGATGAATATCATGTGGACAATAAGATCGCCCCAAGTTCTGCTGTCCAAACGTTCAATGCATTAATTTGCATTGTTGTTGTTTAGTCACTAAGTCGTATCTGACTCTTTTGTGACTTCATGGACTGTAGTCTGCCAGGTTACTCTGTCCATGAGATTTCCCAGACAAGAATACTGGAGTGGGTTGCTATTTCCTTCTCCATGGAAATCTTCCCACCCCAGGGATCAGACCTGCACCTGCTGCATTGACAGGTGGATTCTTGACCACTTAACTTGCATTGCCCTTGGCTACTTGGAGCTGCTGTTACAGAAATAATGGTGAAAGGTTCTTTTTTGAAATTCAACTTTAAGAGGCATCCTGTGGACGCAGTACACATCCTACCTATCCCTTACACATTTACATACACAGTCTGTGCCCTGAACAATGAGGGCCTGGAATAAAGTTGCTTGGAATGTTCATTTCCCAGAGAGGTAAGGTAGGACATAGTGATGGTTTCCAGCACAGACAGCTGTAGAAAGTTACTCTTGCAGGATGTGAGGTGGGGCTTCCCTGGTGACTCAGATGGTAAAGAATCTGCCCGCAACGTAGGAGACCAAGGTTCAGTCCTTGGGTTGGGAAGATCCCCTGGAGAAGGGAATGGCTACCCACTCCAGTATTCTTGCCTAGAGAATCCCATGGTCAGAGGAGTCTGATGGGGTACAGTCCATAGGGTCGCAAAGAGTCACAAGATTGAGCAACTAACACACACACACACACACACAAACTGATGTTAGGTGGTGGAGCAAGCCTAGGAAAAATCCTTTATTTCCTACTATAAAAACTAACATTAAGTAAAGGGGAAAAAGAATTTTATTTTATTTTCTCTAAACTATATTGCTGCTGCTGCTACTGCTAAGTCGCTTCACTCATGTCCGACTCTGTGCGACCCCATAGACAGCAGCCCACCAGGCTCCCCCATCCCTGGGATTCTCCAGGCAAGAACACTGGAGTGGGTTGCCATTCCCTTCTCCAATGCATGAAAGTGAAAAGTGAAAGTGAAGTCACTCAGTCGTGTCCGACTCTTAGCGACCCCATGGCCTGCAGCCTACCCGGCTCCTCTGTCCATGGGATTTTCCAGGCAAGAGTACTTGAGTGGGGTTGCGTTCTCCAAACTATATTGAAATTGTGAATTATAGGTAAGGATGAGTAAGAAAAATACTAAATTGTGTCTATGTATGTGTTTTACTTAAATATTCTCCTCTACACTTTCAATCTGGTGTCATGTCCTACAATAAAAATAATATGATTTTTAAGTGACATGGAATAGAGACTTTAAGACTAAAGTCTAAAAACTATAACTATAACTAAAGACGAAAACTATAAGGTTTTTATTTGGAGCTCAAATTAGAGTGCTCACTTGACTTTGTGGGCCCAAGATTCTTACCAAGGCCTTGACACCCTTGAGACAGCTGTTAAGCCACCTCATATCCTTCTAATTTCTTTCCTCATATCTCTCCAATATTTGCTTTCTAGCAAAGGATCCAGAAAAATAAACATCCTCCTGAAGGATGTAAATTAAGTATGTGAAAATCAGTATCACTGAAAAAAATGATGAATAAAAATTGAGTTCCACTATTAACTGACTAATGGAGGGAGCTTCTTTAACATTCTAGCTTTGTAGATCAAGGACCAGATAGATATAAAAAAACTTGATTTTTACCTATCATGATTGCTTTTAATACTTTTGGATTATATTACCAGTGTTAATAACAAACATATTTTTCCTATAATGACCTGCCCTCCAAACACATGTGCAACATTGACAGAAATAGCTAGTTAAATTTGCAATTTATTTGGAATTTACGAAAAGCATGCTGAGTTAATAATAAGAGCTACTCTTCATTTCCTTAACAAGGAAATTTCCTACTTGTATAATCTCATTTAGTCCTCCTCACAACTACTTTTGAGAAAGGAACTGTAAATGCATCCATTTCACATATGAGGAAACAGAGAAGTGTCAAGATTTGTCCAAGGTCCCACTGGTGGTAAGAACCAAGCTGGGATCTGGCCCAGGCAGCCTGACACAAGGGCCAGGACGTTGACCTCAGTACTATCACTTCACTCTGTCACACCCCTGAAACCCCCAAGGGGTTATTCTAATTCTTTACAAGCGATTTTAAAAAACAATCAGAACATAAAAAACATTGAATCTCAAAACTTGAAGGATCCTCAAAATCCCCAAGTCCCCAAATCTCTTCTAAAATGAAGCATATCCAAGCCTGCATGAAAGCACTAAGGACTGGGAATTCACCAAGTCCTACAACAGTACACTCTAAACTTAAGACTATCCCGAAGTTAAAAAGGTCTCCTTCAAAAGTGGTTTTCTGTAACTTCCAGTTTTACCCTCTGTCTCAAATTAAAATTTCCATCTCTGATTCTCCTTCTGCACAGTGGTCCTAGATATCTAAGGAGAGCTTTTACGTTTCTCTTGAGTTTTATTTTCTGGTAAAAATATTTCCAGTTGCATGCAACCCAGGTTGATTTTTCATACCAAAGTATATTTTGCAATGTACGGAGACATAGTTTGTTGTCATAATTGAAAGGATGACGCTGTTGACATTCAGGGAACAGGGGTCAGAAATGCTGCCAGATGTCTTACAATGCACAAGACAGCCTGCTACAACAGAGTCATCTGATCTACAACGACGGTAGTGCTGCAGTTGAAAAGCTTTGGTCTAGAGGAGGTGATTTTCACCAACAGCAGGGACTCTGTGTCCTCTGTATGTGTTACAGTGCCAATCCCTGTTAAGAATGGTAGCTATAAGGACAGCATAATTCTCTGGTGTATTCTATACAGATCAGAGAAGCCTAGAATATTACCTTCCACTCTACCCACCATAACTTAATACAACCTACAGGACACCCAGCAGGACAGTATGAGACCTGCACCTTCTCAGAGCTATGATCTAGGACAGGCTGTGACAAAGTCCACCCCTAACTGGTTTATACGCTTCACAGATGTTTGCCAGTTCTCAACTGTATCCTCAATGCCTAGTACAATGCTATGTATAGAGTTATACTCACAAAAGGGCTGAATAAATAGTAAACCCTTGATCACTACCAATTAAAATAAATAACACTAAAATGTGGGACCAGGTTTTGAGAATGTGAAAAGCTGTGTCTATCAGAGGGGTGAGGAAAGGTTGTCTCCAATAAGTGTCTTTTAAGTTGGATTTTGGGCTTTCCCAGTGGCTCAGAGGTAAAGATTCTGCCTGGAGTGCAGGAGCCACAGGCTCAGTCCCTGGATTGGGAAGATCCCCTGGGGGAGGGCATGGCAACCCACTCCAGTATTCTTGCCTGGAGAATCCCATGGACAGAGGAGCCTGGTGGGCTACAGATCACAGGGCTGCAAACAGTTGGATTGAAGCGACTTAGCACAACACAGCACAAGGACAGTGGAGGAGATAATATGATCCAAGTGTTATAAAGAGCATGGACAAAGACCCGGGACAGAAATTTTATATATGTACACATCCATCTATAAATATACATCCATGATTCCACATACACATATAAATATAACAGAGTACAATTAGCTGGATGGGAGAGTGTTTATATGGAAGTAGAAGGAAGTAAGCCTAAAAAAGTTGATTGAGGGACAGATCTCAGTGCAATGGTTCTCTAATGATGATGTGCTTCAGAATCACCTGGAGAGTTTATTGAAACACAGGTATAGGTAACTGAATGGGGCCTAAGAATTTGCATTTCTGATACGTTCCCAAATGATCTGTTGATGGTCATCTGGTGACCACACTTTGAGACAATTGTCTTAGAGGTTTTTGAATGCTAAGCTAGGAAGAGTCACCAAAAGTTTTTTTGAACTGGGAAATGTCCATCACAATCAAACACTGCTCTACCAAAGAAACTGAATTACAACAAATCCAAGAAAAAGAATGGTTGGTTCACAGGCTAGCTGGATAGTATTCATCAGAAAAAGCAATTCTGTCTCATCTGCTGCTGCTGCCACTGCTGCTAAGTCACTTAGTCGTGTCCGACTCTGTGCAACCCCACAGACAGCAGCCCATCAGGCTTCTCCATCCCTGGGATTCTCCAGGCAAGAACACTGGAGTGGTTGCCATTTCCCTCTCCAATGCATGAAAGTGAATAGTGAAAGTGAAGTCGCTCAGTTGGGTCCGACTCTTAGCAACCCCATGGACTGCAGCCTACCAGGCTCCTCCATCCATGGGGTTTTCCAGGCAAGAGTATTGGAGTGGGTTAATCCACTGGATTAATCTAGGTCTGTTCTCTAGACTTCCACTGGACAATTCACACTCTTTTTTTTTTTAACTAGAATACTTTTACAAAGTGGTTAAGTAAATGTTTAAATGACAAATGAGGTTCCAGATGGCCAGGATTAACTAAAATGTAGCAAGGATATTTACAAAGTAATATATTATGCAAAACATTTCCAAGTACTGCTCACAAAACTCCATTAAAATCCCCTTTGGTAGACCAGTCACTAGCTTCCTCAACTATAGCCATGTGTAAATGTGTGATCAACTTGCTTTTAAATGTCTCTGGAGACACAATTTACTTTGACAACTTTTAGAAGGCAGTCATGTATTTTTATGTTCCATGCTAATCTTTCCCACTCCTCTTGCAATTAAGGAAAATTCTTCCTCCTCACTTACTGCCCTTCCAACGACAGTGAAGGCAGAAAGAGCAAAGAGAACTTGGAGCCCTAGACTTTCAGAATCAGAGGAGATTTTAGCAGTCATCTTACATTTTTGCATCTGGGTACCACCAACTCTGTGGTCTTAGAATCAGTTACTTAACCTCTCCTAGACTCAGTTTCCTCATCTGGGGCTGTTATGTCCAGCTCATTGACTGGCTGTGAGAATTGATGGCCAACATGTTTAAAACTTTTTTTAAGTTTTTTTTGTTTAAAAGAAAGTTCCTGACACATAAAGCTTAAGAAAGAGTTCAGTTCAGTTAAGTCGCTCAGTCGTGTTCAACTCTTTGTGACCCCATGAACTGCAGCACGCCAAGCCTCCCTGTCCATGACCAACTCCCAGAGTTCACTCAAACTCATGTGCATCAAGTTGGTGATGCCATCCAGCCATCTCATTCTCTGTCATCCCCTTCTCTTCCTGCCCCCAATCCCTCCCAGCATCACGGTCTTTTCCAATGAGTCAGCTCTTCGCATCAGGTGGCCAAAGTATTGGAGTTTCAGCTTTAGCATCAGTCCTTTCAATGAACACCCAGGACTGATCTCCTTTAGAATGGACTGGTTGGATCTCCTTGCAGTCCAAGGGACTCTCAAGAATCTTCTCCAACACCACAGTTCAAAAGCATCAATTCTTTGGCACTCAGCTTTCTTCACAGTCCAACTCTCACATCCATACATGACCACTGGACAAACCATAGCCTTGACTAGATGGACCTTTGTTGGCAAAGTAATGTCTCTGCTTTTGAATATGCTATCTAGGTTGGTCATAACTTTTTTTCCAAGGAGTAAGCGTCTTTTAATTTCATGGCTGCAATCGTCATCTGCAGTGATTTTGGAGCCCCCCGAAAATAAAGTCTGACACTATTTCCACTGTTTCCCCATCTATTTGCCATGAAGTGATGGGACCAGATACCATGATCTTAGCTTTCTGAATGTTGAGCTTTCAGCCAACTTTTTCACTCTCCACTTTCACTTTCATCAAGAGGCTTTTGAGTTCCTCTTCACTTTCTGCCATAAAGGTGGTGTCATCTGCATATCTTGATAGGTTATTGATATTTCTCCCAGTAATCTTGATTCCAGCTTGTGCCTCTTCCAGCCCAGTTCCATGTCCAGTTCTAACTGTTGCTTTCTGATCTGTATACATACTTCTCAAGAGGCAGGTCAGGTGGTCTGGTATTCCCATCTCTTTCAGAATTCTCCACACTTTATTGTGATCCACACAGTCAAAGGCTTTGGCATAGTCAATAAAGCAGAAATAGATGTTTTTCTGGAACTCTCTTCCTTTTTCCATGATTCAGCGGATGTTGGCAATTTGATCTCTGGTTCCTCTGCCTTTTCTAAAACCAGCTTGAACATCTGGAAGTTCATGGTTCACATATTGCTGAAGCCTGGCTTGGAGAATTTTGAGCATTATTTTACTAGTGCATGAGATGAGTGCAATTGTGCAGTAGTTTGATTATTCTTTGGCATTGCCTTTCTTTGGGATTGGAATGAAAACTGACCTTTTCCAGTCCTGTTGCCACTGCTGGGTTTTCCAAATTTGCTGGCATATTGAGTGCAGCACTTTCACAGCATCATCTTTCAGGATTTGGAATAGCTCAACTGGAATGCCATCACCTCCACTAGCTTTGTTCATAGTGATGCTTTTTATTCCAAGCCCCTCTGATCTTATATGTATGTGTGCGTGTGTTCTAAGTCACTTCAGTTGTGTCAAACTCTGTGTGACTGCATGGTTACAGCCCACCAGGCTCCTCTGTTCATGGGGATTCTCTGGGCAAGAGTACTGGTGTGGGTTGCTATGCCCTCCTCCAGGGGATCTTCCTAACCCAGGGATCAAACCTGCATCTTTTACATCCTCTTCATTTGCAGGCAGGTTCTTTACCACTGGTGCCACCTGGGAAGCTCCAATCTTATATGTATATATGTATATGTATATGTGTATATATATATCATAAATATTATTGTAAACTAATTTAAATATGTTTTGGAACAGGGACTCTAAATCATTTAACAAATAACATAGAAGCCATTGAGTTCAACCTCTTTCCTGGTCGTTGATTCTAAGAAACAAAAGGCAAATGAGTTGATCCCTCAAGTTGAATGGAAACAATGAGACCATACTGGCTACAAGCAGTGAGGTTGATTAGATGTAGCATCCTCTTATAGACTTAATCCAGGCCCAGCTTTTCTACCTGGGATGGCTGAAGATCACATCTTGAATGATCCACAGAAATAAAATCTCCAATTAAGATAAGCTAAAGAAAAAAATGTCAATCACTGGCGAGAAGAGATGAAGTATCAGGTGGCTGATAAGACCTGGATTTTGGAATGGAATAAGAAACAGAAACCTTTCACCACAAATATTTTCACGATTCCTAATCAATAAAGCACAGTCATCTTTAAAATTTAGGAGTAAAGTGTTAAAGATCTTCACTGAACCAGCAAACTTAGGATTTACAAGTGCATTTTGCCTTTAGCAAGAAAATCGGTAAGTTCTAGTCCTGAACATTTGATGCATGTTCCTTTTGACTTTGGACATATCTTTGGACACTACACATCTTGTGTCTCTGTTTTCTTATGTGTAAACAAGGTATTGACTTACATCTCAGTTTTTATAAGAGGTTGTAATTGTAATGAATTAAAGATGGCCACATCTCCCATCCAGGGACAGGGGATTTGCATCCTTCCCACAGGGCTGCCCTGTGACTGATTTGACCAACAGAGTACATTGGAAGTGTTGTATGACAGTCCCAGGTTCAATTTTTTTTTAATTTTATTTTATTTTTAAACTTTACATAATTGTATTATTTTTGCCAAACATCAAAATGAATCTGCCACAGGTATACATGTGTTCCTCATCCTGAACCCTGTAAGACTCTTGGTTTCTTGGAGTCAGGAGCTGTCATGTAAAAAATCTAGCATGCATCAACATGAGATCATGAATAGGGACCACATGGGCAGAGAGAAGAGCCTGGCTGAGCCTAGTCTTCCAGATGACCCCACCAAGATGCCAGGTATATAACTAAATGACCTTGGACCCTCCAGGCCAGTTCAGTCTCCAGTTAAAAGCCACCAAGTGACTTCAGCCAAGCCGAAGCTCCTGATGAACAGAACTATGACATCTAATAATAATGCATGGTTGTATAAGGCATTAAGTTTTGGGGTAGATGTTACACCCAACCACAGAGGTAATCAGGTAGCATACAGTCAGAGGTAATTGTGGGGTTTAGCAGCTGGGCAGTAATTCTCCTTCCCGGAGGTGATCCATATTTTGGGGGCAGAATTTTAGAGAAAGAGACCAATCTTTCTGCTCTTGATTTTGTTATATTTTAGTTCCTCCAGTTCTCTTTTAAGGAGGTGGAGAAGACAGAAAAGCACCAGTAGCTCAAGAAGAAACTAAAGCCCTTTTTCTTGGCATCCCAAGAGGGTCAGCAAGCTGCCAATCACCTGGGGGATCTATGGGGAAGACCTCACAAGGGTGTTTACCAGGAGCCAGGCACAAGAAGGGGCTGAGAATGCAGCCACGAGCAGAGATAAAACTGTGGGTTCCAGTAAGGAAAAACTATAGGGGTGGAAGGGCAGGGAAAGACTGCTTCCTGTCAGAGATGCAGAGGGCATCAGATCGAGTCTTTGCACATAATCCCACATGCCATGTGAAGATTTAATGTTTACTATGTTCTTCTTGGTTAAATATTCTTCTGTACACTCACGATAAGAAAACTTGCAAGAAGGGGAATATCAGTTGTCTAGGAAGGTGTCTCCTGAGTTATCACTGACTAAAGGAAAAAGGATAATCCACTAAAAATATAATCTGCAAAAATCTTAGAAGGGTTTACTGAACACACACAAAGGATTCCAAGGTATACTTTGATATATATGAACTGATCAATCTGTCAGTAGACACTGGATGATTATCCTACTGACCCTTCCAGACTAAGCCCAAGGGTCACATTTCCTGCAAAGTTCTTCTGGCTCCAAAAAGCTCAGGGGAGACTCTCTCCTGTCAGAGATGTGGATTGGTTCTTCATCTCTGCATTTTGCGGGGTGGGTGGCGGGGTGGGGCATGCCACATGACTTGTGGGATTCCCTGGTTCCTCAGGGGTAAAGAATCCGCCTGCAGTGCAATAGATACAGGAGATGTGGGTTGAATCCCTGGGTTGGGAAGACCCAGTGGAGAAGGAAATGGCAACCCATTCTGGTATTCTTGCCTGGGAAATCCCACGGACAGAGGAGCCTGGAGGGCTACAGTCTTGTGCTTAGGCACTCAGTAGTGTCTGATTCTTTGCATCCTCTGGACTGTAGCCTGCCAGATTCCTCTGCCCATGAGGATTCTCCAGGCCAGAATACTGGAGGGGGTTGCCATGCCCTCCTCCAGGGGATCTTCCCGACTCAGGAATCAAACTCAGGTCTCCTGCATTGTAGGCAAATTCTTTACCGTCTGAGTCGCCAGGGAAGCCCCGGCTACAGTCTGCTGCTGCTGCTGCTGCTAAGTCACTTCAGTCGTGTCCGACTCTGTGCGACCCCATAGACAGCAGCCCACCAGGCTCCCCCGTCCCTGGGATTCTCCAGGCAAGAACACTGGAGTGGGGTGCCATTTCCTTCTCCAGTGCAGGAAAGTGAAAAGTGAAAGTGAAGTCACTCATTCGTGTCCGACTCTTAGCGACCCCATGGACTGCAGCCCACCAGGCTCCTCCGTCCATGGGATTTTCCAGGCAAGAGTACTGGAATGGGGTGCCATCGCCTTCTCCAGCTACAGTCTATGGGGTTGCAAAGAGTTGGACATGACTGAGCAACTAAAGAGCAGCAGCAGCACATGACTTGCAGGATCTTAGTTCCCTGACCAGGGATCAAACCCATGCCCCAGCAGTGAAAGTGCTGAGTCCTAACCACTGGACCACCAGGGAAACCCCTCTGCCCTGGTGCTTTACAGTACCTCGTATATATGTGGGACACAGCGTTTCTCTAGCTATGTTATAATGGTTCACTTATTTCTCTGCTACAATTACTACTATTCAAACCATGTTGCTGTTGTTTAGTTGCCACGTTGTGTCTGACTCTTTTACAACCCCCTGGACTGTAGTCCCCCAGACTCCTCTGTCCATGGAATTTCCCAGGCAAGAATACTGGAGTGGGTTGCCATTTCTTTCTCCAGGGGGTCTTTGTTACCCAGAGGTCAAACCTGCATCTTCTGCATTGGCAGGTGGATTCTTTACCACTAAACCACCAAGGAAGCCCATTCCTACTATACACACCACCTATTTTTTTAGGACACAGTTTGTGTCAGAAGTATTGTATGTTATTTTTAATTCCTACAGCAACTCTGCAAAGCAGCATTCAACATCCACACTTTAAATATAAAGAGACTGAAGCCCAGATAATTTAATACACTTGCCGAACATCACACAGCCAGATATGGTAGAACTGGGGCTGAATCCCACATTTGCCAAAGTTCATACCCTGGTAATGCTAACAAAAGGGCAAGGCTTGACACAAGCCTTCCTATCTAGATATAGGAAGGACTGTATGCAATGTCCTATAAGCTTTCTGAGCTGAGGACACAAGAAAAAAGACATATTTAAAGATGAAACTGACAGATAATACACAGGAATAATAACGAAGAAGCTACTGCAATAACCTAGAAACAAGATGAAAAAAGTTTAAGATGGGGAAGATAGATTTGAAAGATATTTATGAAAATATAGCTAAGACTCAGCATTTGGCTGGTCATGGTAGATAAGTAAAAGATGCCCTCAAAGAATTACCTTTAAATGATGAAAAGTTAACTAATAAATGCACCTTTGATGTACAAAGTGGAAAAGGATAATGTTTATGATGGAAATTTCCACTTTGGGATTAAGAAGACAGAAAGATGCTTAAGGCAAGATGTTGAACAGGCAGCTGCATGTTCTACAGAGACCAGAGGCATGGGACATGGGACACAGGACAAGACAGCAGGAGAGATGAAGGCAGAGGTGCTGATAAAGCCACAGGATGGCTGATCCCTCCAAAAAAGAGAAAGAAGATATGCAGGGCTGGAAGGCTGAGGGTCTAACCTTGAAGGACACTCAACTACGCAACAGGAAGAAAAAGATGACTATCAGTGTCAGGGAGGGCACTCACAATAGCCACCAGGAATTCGCACTGGGACAGGGAAGTGATAATGGAATAATAATTGTGGCTAACATTTACTGAATATTTACTAGCTGCTGCACACTAGTATATCTTTTTTTGGCATATACTCAGTAATTTAATCTTCAGAAACTCCAAATGGAATATGGGACTTCTCTAGTGGCTCAGTGGTAAAGAATCCACCTGCCAATGCAGGAGACACAGAAGATGTGGGTTTGATCCTTGGGTTGGGGAGATCCCCTGGAGGAGGAAATGGCAACTCACTGCTGTATTCAAGGACCCTTATTCAATGGACATGAATCTGAGCAAACTCTGGGAGAGAGTGGAAGACAGAGGAGCCTGGCATGCGGCAGTCCATGGGATGGCAAAGAGTCGGACACAACTTAGCAACTGAACAACAACAAAATGGAATACACTATTAATATTATCAGACTTCCCTTGTGGCTTAGCTGGTAAAGAATCCGTCTGCAATGCAGGAGACCTGGGTTCGATCCCCGGGTTGGGAAGATCCCCTGGAGAAGGGAAAGGCTACCCACTCCAGTATTCTGGCCTGGACAATTCCGTGGACTGTATAGTCCATGGAGTTGCAAAGAGTTGGACATGACTGAGCAACTTTTATTCATTCACTCATTAATATTATTAATGCAATTTCGCTGATGAGAAGACAAAAACCAGAGAATTTAAGTAACTTACTTAAGACCATATAATTGGTAATTAGTCAAAGCTGGGTTTGAATTTAGGAAACCTAGGATCCTAGGTCTCATTCTTATACATGTATATATCAAGACTTCTAAAAGGGTACAAAAACTAACACTAAACTCATATCAAACCACAAGTCACATTTTAGAGCATTCTGTGCTCAGCTAAGCATGCCTGGAGCAGCTACTATTGATCTGTAAGAACACAGAAACAGACGAGATAAAGACTGACTCTTAAGGAGCTGGTGAGAGACAGATAAATAAACCAATTATTTAAAAAGTGATAACTGCTGTGTTAATATTTAACATTCTCTCTCTTTTTTTAACATTCTATGGGAGCTCAGAGAAAGAAATAACAAATCTTCTTTGGGAATGAAGCTCAGCCAGTTAGTGGAGAAGGTGAGTACTGAAGAAGGGTGGATATTCACCTGGAAATGAAGAGGAACTCAAGACACAGGTGCAACATGGAATTATGAGGAATCACACCACACTCAGGAAATGATAACATACCACTCCCGGTGGGAACAGAGACAGGAACACATAGACTGAGGATAATTCTGAGGAAAAGGACTGAAATACAAACTAAGAATTTAGCCTATATTTAATAATGTGTCACCAAAAAACCTCTGGGGCTTTGCACACGCTGTTTCCTAGAACCGCTGCTCCCCACACCTCACCTTCTCCCTCTTCATCTACTGGCACCTACCTCACCTACAGACCCCAGCTTCAGCATCACTTCTTCTGACAGCTGTCCCTGCATAGGAAGTCACATGCTCTAACAACTCCTTTGACTTCCCCTTATTCTATTTCAATAACCACCAATTTTACTGTAATTATCTACCTACTATCTGTATTTTTCACTAAAATCTCTGTGATTCAGAGCTATTCTGATTGTTCACCATTGTACTCCCAGTGCTCTACTCAACTCAAAGCAATTAGTAAGCACTCAATAAATAGCTGATAAAATGAATATAAAAATAAGATTTCATATCCTCTAGCATGAACTTCAACTCAACAAATATTACTATTCTATAAAAGCATGAACTTCAGAGAGTATGTGAGAAGCGGAAACTTGTAATCCCCACTCCCTGCAGAAATGCATTTCAATCCTGTTGGGAAAACAAATTAATTGTGTGACACAAGCTTACAGTGACAGACACTTTTCATTTATACACTGCAAAACTGAGTTGTGCTCCAGGGAGATCATTAAGAAATGCCAGCACATTTATCTCCAGCACAGGATGAAATATACAATCTTTGACTCAGAATTGTATGTTTTAGAAGCAAAACTGTTTTAAAAGAAAATGTGTGACTGAGTATCTGCTGGAGGAGTTTTGCAGATAAAACACATCAAATTCCTGGGCTGCCAAGAGAAAGGATGGCAATTCAGATGGACACATAAAAGAGAAGCTCATGCGGTGCTACAGATAATGGTATCCTCAATGAAGAGAAAGGGAGCTACATTTGAGCCAAATACAGGACAATACACAGCATGATCAGAGAAAGAGCATCAGTGGCAAAAAGTCAAGAAGTACGGTATGCGAAGCCAGTGGAAAGACCTAGCGATATATGCCTTAGTGTAAAGAAGACTTGGGGATGACACACCTCTGTGTGTTGTGGAGACTCCATAAAGATACCTGTCAGTCTTCAGGTCAGCTTAAGAGAAGCTGATAGCCGCTATTCATGTCGCCCAACATCCCTCTTTCCAGAGGGAAATGAAATGTCATTTTCCTGTGATGGATGCTTCTGGTAAAGGTGGCAGTCACAGGGCTCTGTCCAGCATCTCTGCCCAGCAACCATATGTGTCAGCCCCACACCATGATGATTAGTCAAGAGGAGAGTGTCTGGCTCAGGCACAGTCAATAGTCTTCAATGAGAAATAGCATTTAGGTTTATCTTCTTTGGATTCATGAGGTAAGGATGCTTTAAGACTCATGCTGCCTACAGCTATTCTTCAACCCAGCCTGAGAATGAATCCAACAAGTAAACAGCAGAGGTACATAGAGGGACAGACACAGAGAAATAGAGACACAGAGAGAAGGACAGAGAGAAAGAGAAGGAAAGAGGAGACAAAGGAGAGGGAGACAGAGACACCGGGAGAGAGCTAGACTAGATGATAATGGTCAAACTCTGCAGAGCCATGTCTGAAGCCTGACTTTTCAGCTACAAATCAATCAGTTTATTTTCTGTCACACAATAATGAAAAAGACCTTACTAAAATATCACCCGAGAAGCACATTGGTAAAAACACTACCCTCAGGCAATTCATTAGGACATATAAAGAGAAAGCCCTCTTCAAGGTCTTATTTAAAACATAAAACCATTGAGTAAACTAAAAATATATTCACATAACAAGTCTGATTATTGCATTTGAAATGATCGACATTTAGAGGGGACTATTATTTACAGCTGTTAACTCTAGAGTATATAGTTGTGGAGGTGGAGAGGAAGAAATGGGGACATTTTTATGTTTTACTTGTGAAATAATGACTTTTTTACTCAGATATTATTGTTATGATATTTTAAAACTGTAATATTAGAAAGGACCTTGGTGAACGAAATCAAACACAAGGTCATGAACTGGAGTTGGATGAATGAAGATGAAGGTGAGGGTCATCGTGAGGAAGAATCTGCTAATAGGAGATGGTGAGGGCTCCCCTGGGGGGAGACTTTAGGGCATTTTGTGAGCAAGCAGAGAGAACTCTTTGGTCAGAAAGATGTCCATGCTCCCCACCTTGTTCTGACCCCAGAGGGAACTTCTCACACCTATGTCAGAATGTTCTCAGAGATTTGAGGAATGTGCTATCTGAGGAGCATGTCCAACTAAAAGCCCTCTGTGGACACACTTACAGTCAAGAAGTGTTAACTTCCAGTAAAGAGAAAACTGAGTGCATATTTCAGAAATTAGTAAAAATGACCAAGATCCAAATGACCATCCAGCCTAGCCAACACTACTCTCTACTGCTCCCAGATAACCATTTTAATAGTTTGGTACAATTTCATTCCTACTTTCTCTCATACACATTAACTCATGTACACCCAGATACAAATATCTACATATTTATTTTCCAAAAGTGAAATTACTCTAAACATTAAAGTCTGAAACTTTCTTCCCCCCATCCACCCCACACATAATATACCAGTGATATCTTTCTAGGACATCACACATAACTCTTTCTCATGGTTTTAATGGTTGCATTATATTTCACTTTAAAAATTAGCATTTTATTACAAATACTTTGTTGGTTTTCATTTTCACAGTAAACCTTAGATTTAAAACAACCAATTATATGTAAAGCTTTAATGCTCTTTTTGACCTCCCATGACCCATATTATGTGATGCATGTATTTTAATCATATTTTGGAAATTATTTCTAATGAGTCAATAAAATTTCATTAACAGGTTTCAGTCCTCAAAGCACTAGGAAGCACAGTGGATAGAGAAAGATAGCTAGAGAAATGCATTTTATATATATATATATATATATATGTGTGTGTATATATATATATAATTTTAACTTTTTATTTTATATTGGAGTATAGCCAATTAACAATGCCGTGATAGTTTCAAGCGCACAGCAGAGCAACTCAGCCATACATAGGCATTTAATAATATATTAATGGAGTCTTGCATTTTGCTTTGATACAGAGGTCTACCATCTGGGTGGAATTAGGAATCAAGGTGAGCATTCTTGGTCGAGAGGCACTACCTACATCAGTCACCCTCAAAGACTCAGAGCAGCTTTAGAGAGGACAAGACATCCTGCTAGGCATCACTTGGTGAGCAGTAATATCACACTTCTCTGAGACATCCATTCTGTACTTCAGCCCAGCCCGGCCCAGCCCAGTTGTAATGCTGGGAGGAGCACAGCAAAATAGAAGCTAGATACAAATAAGATCCCACTCTTTCAGGCTAAACTGTCCTGTAACATCTAGAGTGAACCTTCCAGCTCAATGAGAATGTCACTCTTGGGACAGAAAATGATGGGAGATAAACGGCAAGTTTCCAAGACTCTCAGAAGAAAACAAAATCATTTGACTTCATCTATTAATAACTTATGGTATTGGAGTTTCTGATGTCCACTCTCAGAGAAAGAAATGGAATTATTGGCAGCACTGTTCAAAAAGAGAAATGTGCTGAACTTTCCATTTGTTCAATGGTATTTATAAAATTCCTAAATCAGTATTTATATAATTACTGGTTAACTGACAGTCTCCCAAATAAAACGTAAGTTCTGTGAGGGCAAGAGCTTTGTCCTTACTCATACTCTTGCACTTTTTCCCATGGCAGAGGGATAGAGACATTTAAGAGAGAAAAATGAAAGAAAAATCAATTGTGGTTTTAATCACAATTGCACTAAGTTTTTAAAGGAGAAGACTGGATCTGACCAGCTCAGAGAGGACTTCTGCAAGAAGGAGAGGATTGAGCTAAAATGTGAAACATATGCAAGAGAAGAAGCAGCAAAGGAGCTTTGTGGGCAGAGGGATGAGCCAAGGCCCTGAGGTGACTGAGTACAGAGCACTGGAAAGAGAGAAAGGTCAAGAGTGAGGCTGGTGAAGGGCATCAGGAGCATAAAGTGGGGCTGGACATATAGGTAGCAAATAGATGATGCAAAACTCTACAAGCCAAGGAGTTTGGTCTTATTTTTGGTGCAATGAATAGCCATTGAAGGGTTTTAAGCAAAAGAACAACAGGATAAGAGCTGCAGTATTAGAAGAGAGCTTGTAAACACTCTCTTCTTGTAAACACAAAAGAGTGGATTAGAGGGGATAAAAGGAATGTGGGGAAAATAATTAGGAGGTTGTTGCAGTGATATCCAAAAGACAATAATAGTCTGGACTAGAATGACAGAGATGGGAAGAAATAGACTCAGATCTGTGATGGAAGGAAAGTAAATAGGACTTGTCATTACTTAAATTCAGTGGATAAGGAAAGACCACATTAAGAGTAACTACCTGGTTTCTAGGTGCGGCAGCTGCTGGAAAAGCTACTCACTGAGAAGGAGGTCCAAGTTTGCTAAGAAAGACCATGGGTTGTATGGACAGAAACTGAAATTAGCATCCACTAACATTGGGGGTTGTGCCAAGCTGGGTCAATGCTAAGCTTTAAATGGATCATCTAATTCATCCTAACTGCCATCCTATAAAATAGGTGCTGCTACTCCCATTTTTAGAGATGAGAAAACTGAGATTTGGAAAGGCTTAGTAATTTATTGCCATTCTCAGAGCTAAAAATTGGCTGAGCTGGGATGTGAACCTGGATTTCCTTGGCTCTAAAGCAGATGGTTCTTAATTACCAGCCCATACTGCTTCATGACAACTGAGGTCTACTTAGGAAAAATTTCATGGTTTCAAAAGGGCATGATACTTACCCTAGAACTCTGAAGCCAAACCTTCCTCGGAAACCTTCAGTTTTCCTCTCCAGGCCTCCCAGAACAACTGTCCACATCAGCAAGATGATTCTACACTTTCTCCCATCCTTCACTCCCCACCCACTCAGGCTTTTGGCCAACCTTCAAGGTTACCTCCAGTTGCCCTCATCTCCTCAATCTTGCCTTCTCTGAATTAATATGATATTTTCAGTCTCACCACTTAGTTTGGCAACACTTACATGAGGGCTGCCCTGCAGGATGTCCATATATTCTCAACTTCCTCACATTTTATTTTTCCTATTGTGGATTTTTTTTTTTAACAGTATATACTGACTGTCTTATAAAGCCTTTCAAGCACTGAAGTCAGATTGTTGTAAATAAGCTAATAAACACAAAAACTGACACTCTGGTTCTGGCGGCCAACCAACAGCTCTGTTTTACCAATGTTATTATCTCTAGTTGTGGAGTGGAATCTCATTGCATTTAAATTACACACATTCATCTATATATTCTTGGCAGAGCAAGACAGAGAACACGCACATTTTAAACAGAGCAGGCCATTATGCATGCCATTCTAATCCATAAACACGTGTCCCATAAAATAGGAGATGAATTAACTGATTTGAGTCCCTAAGGATCTTTTACAGTATGAGTAATTATCTGGACAAACTCTGATTTTAGTGTATAAAGGTACATATTTTAGATAAACCACAATCTAATTTTAAGTCAACTATTCTTCCTACTGCTCTATTAAGGAACCTATCCTAGTGACCTATCCCAAGATTAGGGGGAAAGTTGGGTCTCCTGGACTAATCAAGAGACAGTAAGAGATTGTCCCTGGCAATTCTGATAACACAAGACTTTCACACCATACTTTCTTTTGGGATCTACCCCTAAGACATGACTACAGTGATGCAGTATATGTTCGGTTAATCATCTGACTTTTAAATTGTATTCTCCCTTTATTATTGAAAATAAATAAGCAGGAACTAGAAAATGAAAAGTGCTGATACAACTGATAAACACGTGTCTCCAACAAATGAGGCAAAGATGGAAATCATTAGGCCTCCTAAAGTCAAATGTGAAAAAAGAAGAACCCAGCTATGCAGGAGGAATGGAATTCTAACTTGGGTCCAAAAAGCAAACAATTATTAGGGATTTTATAATCACCTTTGATTTTTTGGAAAAGAGCCTCCCCGGTCACAGGCACAAATCTAAATATGCACATAAAATTATGATACAGGTGCATTATCAGAAGGTCGTGTTCAAACAGAACACTATCACTCTGAACTACCCTGCTGCCTACTGGGCAGATAGGTTAATTCTTGCTTCTCAGCATCCTCAGGATTTTCTTCGTGCCATCAGCATACAATTTCGGGCTTACCTATGGGAAACATGGTTGCCAGTACCTAATCACTATTTAGACTATAAGCTCCTTGCAGGCAGCTTCTAGGCCTTACTCATCTCTGTGTCTGCAGTGCCTTAGAGAATGCCTGACTAAAAGAGGGTGCTGTACAAAAGCCGGAGAGTGAATAAATAAGTGAGCAGCCAGATTTACCTCTCTGAGATTCATTTCCTCTTATGAATCAGAGAAGAAAAAAGACACAGCCCAATGGCCATCAGGTTGTTGTCTCCAGTATGGAGCTACACTTTGTACACAGCTCTGGCCTTACCTATCCAGAGAAATGCAGCACAGGTGAAAAATCGATGCTGTTGTGAGCAGGACATCCAGAGATGTCCGGACAAGGCAGAACATCTCCCCGTAAATCCAGATGTCTTGAACCAGCTCAATGGCACCAAAGGGCATCACCAGCACTGACACCAGCAGATCCGCAAAGGCAAGAGACACAATGAAATAATTGGTTTTTATTTTCCTGTGGGTGAAAAAGTGTAAGGGAGGAGGCAGTGGGAAGGACGAAGGAAAGAGGTTAGGGGGAAAGGAGCAGGGGAGAAAAGAGAAGGAAAGGGAAGCAAAGAAATAAGGGAAGAAGGGAGGAAAGAAAAGGAGAGAAAAGTCAGATGTGCAACATATGCTGTGAGATTCAGTTTCCCCTTCTGTCTTGTGTGTGGTCCAGTCACTTTGGACTTCTCCAGACCCCTGGCACCATAAGTCCTCTCTTGCCCTCATCTGTGACCACACTGGCCTGACTTGAGCTCCCCCATGCACAGAGACCCTCCCGAGGGTCTTTATGGTGTGTTCTCTCTCCCTACTGTTGGCCTAGCTATACCCTACCGACTCATTGAGCCTCGGTTTAGTCATTCCCAGGAAACCCTCCCAAGGTGCCCCCCTCACAAAGAGAGTCAAATTCCACCATCTTCCACTTTTAGACTGACTACCATGTGCCTCACATTTGTCACAGTGCTTAGAATTTCATTTTTATGTTTTCTTGATTAGAGCATGTCTTACTTTAAGAGGAAGATAGCAACAGATGGGACAGAACTGAACCTTTCATCCCCTTTTGTGGCCTGGTGGATCTTAATCTAGGCTGCACAATAGAATCACCTAGTAAATGTGTCTAAATATCAATGCCCAGGTCTTGCCCTGGATCTCTTACTTCAGGGACTCTGTGTGATGAACCCACTTACCCACCCCTAAGTTCACCAAATAAAATATACGGCATTCGGTTAAATGTGAACCTCAAATACACAACAAATAATTTTCTAATATAAGTATATTCCAGATATCACGTCAGACACACTCCTGCAATACATTAGTAATTTTAAAAGGGTCTTCAGGTGATTCTAATTGCAGCCAAGGATGAAGTGGAAAGAGCAGAAGACCAAGGTTTAAATCCTAGATCAGCCACTAGTCAGCTATTCTTTTGGGGCTTCCCTGGTGGCTTAGATGATAAAGAATCTGCCTACAATGCAGAAGACCCAGGTTCAATCCCTGAGTAAGGAAGATCCCCTGGAGAAGGGAATGGCAACCCACTCCAGTATTCTAGCCTGGAGAATCCCATGGACAGAGGAGCCTGGGGGGTTATAGTCCATGAAGTCGCAGAGTTGGACATGACTGAGTGACTAAGCACACACACAGCTATCCTTTCTTTGAATCAGTTAATAAAGTGAGGAGGTTAGATATGCTCTCAGATATTACATATGTAGTGATCACAACTATTGCAGAAAAAACAACATAGGAAAAAAGTCAGGATGGAAATGCACTTACATGTTTATACTTGTTATGTCAGAACTATGAGATTATATGTGATTTTTTCCCCCTGCTCCATTTTCCAAACATCATTGCCATGTATCTTTTTCCCTTCATAGCTATAAATTCTGTGGAAATTATAAATTCAGACTCCAGTTCTCCAAGGAGAGCCCCAAACTCCACCCAGGTTTTCTCATGAGGTTGCCTCACGTGACTCACCTGAGCTGCCTGTCCCTGCACACAGCCACCATCACCAGCAGGTTCCCCAAGATAGCCATCAGGATAACTGCTGAGAGAAATGTGAGCAGCACGACCTTCTCCACTGACCTGAAACCCTCCTTGGAACTGGAAGACACACAAACACGAAGAACAGAAGGAAACTCTTAAGACACAAAAAGAAAATCAGTTTTTTCCTTCATTCATTTTCGGAAAGGTAACTTCACTGTCGAAGCTGCAAACACACATGTATTGTACACCTAATATATGCCAATGTTTGCACTTGTCACTTTACATGTTATTCTGGTTAACTCCTACATAATGAGAAGGAGGAGGCTCCGAGAGGTGTTAACTACCCTGAGATTGCACAGTAATTCTCTATGAGAGAACTTGAGGCTTTCCTTCAAGAGCACTGAGCTTAGCTTGTGCTCAGAAAGCTTATTTGGTTGATTCTTGTTTGGCACACCAACACAGCTAGGTTGTAAGCTCCATGATGCAGGGACATTGCCTATTTTCTCCATTGACAAATTCAATTTCAATACATCATTCATATTTAGTGAATGAAGGAATGATGGCATCAAATGAGCAAATGAAAGTAACTTGAACCAGTATACATGTGAACACAAAGGCCATCTGTGTTCAGTACCTCATCCCAGTCCACACAGAAGCTTCTGTGTGCAGGTGGGCTGTCCAAGGACTAGGTCACGGCTTGAAGGCTGTTTGTTCCTAAATGGCTGACTTGGACAAACTGTTCTTGGATTATGTGAAGCCCACTGGAAATACAGAATCCATCAATAAACCCAGGGATTCCTTTCACTGCCTTGAACTACATTTCTTTTCGTGCCCAATACAACAGTTCAAATTTGAGCGCTTGTGAATTTTAGCAACCGATTCATTTCTATAAACCCAGCCCTCCTAATGTCAATTCAACATTTTGTCTTACTAACTTGGAAGTGAGTGTCCCCTGTCAATAAAAGCACAATAAATGCAGATTGTTCAGAAGCTGCAGGAAAATGTTTGCTTTTTAATATGTTTTTTAAAATGTTCTTTTTAAATGAAGTTTCAAAGGATCTTAAAACTTTTAGACCCAAACACACATTTCAATATGGAGAAACTAAGACCCAGTGAGAGGAATTGAGTTGCCAGACTGTGTTAGCATCTAGACCGGGAGAAGCTAACTCTGTTAGCCAGTAATCCAAGTCTGTGCCCTGACCAATAATGCTGAAGAAGCTGAAGTTGAATGATTCTATAAAGACCTACAAGACCTTCTAGAACGAACACCCAAAAAAGATGTCCTTTTCATTATAGGGGACTGGAATGCAAAAGTACAAAGTCAAGAAATACCTGGAGTAACAGGCAAATTTGGCCTTGGAGTACAGAATGCAGCAGGGCAAAGGCTAATAGAGTTTTGCCAAGAGAATGCACTGGTCATAGCAACACCTTCCAACAACACAAGAGAAGACTCTACACATGGACAACACCAGATGGTCAATACCAAAATCAGACTGATTATATTCTTTGCAGCCAAAGATGGAGAAGCTCTATACAGTCAGCAAAAACAAGACTCAGGGCTGACTGTGGCTCAGATCATGAACTCCTTATTGCCAAATTCAGACTTAAATTGAAGAAAGTGGAGAAAACCACTAGACCATTCAGGTATGACCTAAATCAAACCCCTAATGATTATACAGTGGAAGTGAGAAATAGATTCAAGGGATTCGATCTGATAGACAGAGTGCCTGATGAACTATGGACGGAGATTTGTGACATTGTACAGGAGGCAGGGATCAAGACCATTTCCAAGGAAAAGAAATGCAAAAAGGCAAAATGGTTGTCTGAGGAGGCTTTACAAATAGCTGAGAAAAGAAGAGAAGTGAAAGGCAAAGGAGAAAAGGAAAGATATACCCATTAGAATGTAGAGTTCCAAAGAATAGCAAGGAGAGATAAGAAAGCCTTCCTCGTGAACAGTGCAAAGAAATAGAGGAAAACAATACAATGGGAAAGACCAGAGACCTCTTCAAGAAAATTAGAGATACCAAGGGAAATTTTCATGCAAAGGTGGGCACAATAAAGGTCAGAAATGGTATGGACCTAAGAGAAGCAGAAGATATTAAGAAAAGGTGGCAAGAATACACAGAAGAACTATACAAAAAAGATCTTCATGACCAAGATAATCATGATGGTGTGATCACTCACCTAGACCCAGACATTCTGGAATGTGAAGTCAGGGGGGCCTTGAGAAACATCACTAGGAACAAAGCTAGTGGAGGTGATAGAATTCCAGTTGGGCTATTGAAAATCCTAAAAGATGATGCTATGAAAGTGATGCACTCAATATGCCAACAAATTTGGAAAACTCAGCAGTGGCCACAGGACTGGAAAGGGTCAGTTTTCATTCCAATTCCAAAGAAAGGCAATGCCAAAGAATGCTCAAACTACCGCACAATTTGCACTCATCTCACACACTAGTAAAGTGATACTCAAAATTCTCCAAGCCAGGCTTCAACAGTACATGCACCATGAATTTCCAGATGTTCAAGCTGGATCTAGAAAAGGCAGAGGAACCAAATATCAAATTGCCAACATCTGTTAGATCATTGAAAAAGCAAGAGAGTTCCAGAAAAACATCTACTATTGCTTTATTGACTATACCAAAGCCTTTGACTGTGTGGATTACAACAAACTCTGGAAAATTCTTCAAGAGATGGGAATATCAGACCACCTGACCTACCTCTTGAGAAATCTGTATACAGATCAGGAAGCAACAGTTAGAACTGGACATGGAACAACAGACTGGTTCCAAATAGGAAAAGGAGTACGTCAAGGCTGTATATTGTCACCTGCTTGTTTAACTTATATGCAGAGTGCATCATGAGAAACACTGGGCTGGATGAAGCACAAACTGGAATCAAGACTGCCGGGAGAAATATCAGTAACCTCAGATATGCAGATGACACCACCCTTATGGCAGAAAGCGAAGAACTAAAGAGCCTCTTGATGAAAGTGAAAGAAGAGAGTGAAAATGTTGGCTTAAAGCTCAACATTCAGAAAACTAAGATCATGGCATTTGGTCCCATTACTTCATGGCAAATAGATGGGGAAACAATGGAAGCAGTGTCAGACTTTATTTTGGGGGGCTCCAAAATCACTGCAGATGGTGACTGCAGCCATGAAATTGAAAGACGCTTGCTCCTTGGAAGAAAAGTTATGACCAACCTAGACAGCATATTAAAAAGCAGAGGCATAACTTTGCCAACAAAGATCCGTCTAGTCAAAGCTATGGTTTTTCCAGTAGTCATGTATAGATGTGAGAGTTGGACTATAAAGAAAGCTGAGTACCAAAGAATTGATGCTTTTGAAATGTGGTGTTGGAGAAGACTCTTGAGAGTCCCTTAAACAGCAAGAAGATCCAACCAGTCCATCCTAAAGAAAATTAGTCCTGAATATTCATTGGAAGGACTGATGCTGAAGCTGAATCTCCAATACTTTGGCCACCTGATGTGAACTGACTCATTTAAAAAGACCCTGATGCTGGGAAAGATTGAAGGCGGGAGGAGAAGGGGATGACAGAGGATGAGATGGTTGGGTGGCATCACAGACTCAGTGGACATGAGTTTGAGTAAACTCCGGGAGTTGGTAACGGACAGGGAGGCCTGGAGTGCTGCAGTACATGGGGTCACAAAGAGTCAGACGTGACTGAGTGACTAAACTGAATGAACTGGGCACTCAGGTCCCAACAAGAAAGAATATCTTTACTGAGCTCTTTTGATTGGAAACCAAGATAGCTTCTAGTTTGAAATGGCAGCAGCCCGCCAAGTCTGGGCTCTGGCTTTGTCTGAAACCTTTTTGTTAAACCTGGCATGGAAGACAAGATGACAACTGGAATAAAGAATCAGAAATTTCCACTCAGCTCACAAGTAGCTTTGTTGCTTCATTGAAGTCCTTATGGCTGGATTCAGATAAAAGAATTTTAGGTTATGTCCATCTAAATCACCCTTCTGCACCTAAATTCCAACTATTGCTGGTACAAATCATAGACAGGTGAGATTTAACTCAATGAGGAAAGACTTCAGTAGGCTGTTTAGCTCACCCCAAACTATTTCGATTTTAGGCCATGTTAATCGAGGTAAAGTGTCTAATAAAGGAGGTAATAATGCTTTTTGCCTTGTCTTCTTGGAGGCTCTGACTCAGAACCCCTGTGAAATTTGTTCCCCTTTCTAGGTCAAGGCTATGGTTTTTCCAGTGGTCATGTATGGATGTGAGAGTTGGACTGTGAAGAAAGCTGAGCGCCGAAGAATTGATGCTTTTGAACTATGGTGTTGGAGAAAACTCTTTAGAGTCCCTTGGACTCTAAGGAGATCCAACCAGTCCATTCTAAAGGATATCAGCCCTGAGTGTTCTTTGGAGGGAATGATGCTAAAGCTGAAACTCCAGTGCTTTGGCCACCTCATGGGAAGAGTTGACTCATTGGAAAAGACTCTGATGCTGAGGGTGGATTGGGGGCGGGAGGAAAAGGGGACGACAGAGGATGACATGGCTGGATGGCATCACCGACTCGATGGATGTGAGTTTGAGTGAACTCCGGGAGATGGTGATGGACAGGGAGGCCTGGCGTGCTGCGATTCATGGGGTCACAAAGAGTCAGACACGACTGAGCGACTGAACTGAACTGAACTAGTTCTCTAAACGTGTGCCTTCTTCCTGGAATGCTTCTTCTCAATATTCAGGTCTCAGATTAAAGTTCACCCCATTTAATGTGCTACACTCAAACATTTTTCATTTTCTTATAACCTTTATTGTTATCCAGAATAATAACTTCTGTTATTATTGCCTGTGCCCTACCTCCACAGACTGACTTTTGGTTATCTTTTTCACCACAATTCCTAGCTCCTGGCACAGTGTCTAACCCATACTGTGTGCAGTGTAAAGGTAGATGCAGCATATAGGAAGTGCATAATCAGTTGCTGAGAGAAAGATATTGAATCATAATGGTGGGGTTTATTCTTCAATGTCTTTGGACAGGTTGCAGGTATAGAAAAGGTTTTACCTAGACAACAGGAAACCCAGGGATGAAACATAAAAGCTATTTTTAACTCTCTGAGGACTGTCCTTTGAAATAAGAGTAGATTTATGCATTGATTCATTCAACAATACTTTCTAAGCACCTGCCCTGCTTTAGGCATTGTTGTAGCCTTAGAGCAGCAGAAATAAGCAAAATGGAGAGCAATAAATAGATAAGCAAGAATATAGATACATTTAGTTAGTAATATGAACTGCAAGTGGGGGCTGAAAGCCTGGTTATTAAATGGGGGTTGTCAGTGAAGCTCAGCAATAGGATTGTCACAGTTTATGACCTCCAGGTTATGTAACTATGTGGGACCAGTGAACAGTCTCTAAACAGTGGCTCTCTATGTTGGCTGCATATGGAAATCACCTGAAGAACCTTAGAAAATGCTGATATTAGAACCCGATTCTCAAAGACTCTGATTTAGTTACTCTGGGTTGCAGCCTGAATATTAGTATTTTTAAAAACTCCCAAGTGATTCTGATGTGCAACCAAAGTTAAGAATCACTGCTAAAAGGAGGGAAGGGCTTCCCTGGTGGCTCAGAGGTTAAAGCGTCTGCCTGAAATGAGGGAGACCTAGGTTTGATCCCTGTGTCAGGAAGATCCCCTGGAGAAGGAAATGGCAACCCACTCCAGTATTCTTGCCTGGAGAATCCCATGGACGGAGGAGCCTGGTGGGCTACAGTTCACGGGGTTGCAAAGAGTTGGACACAACTGAGCTTGGGCACAATATCTTTCTAATAACTAAGGATGATCCACAGTAGCTTCCGAGTGTCGTTCTGAGTGCCCTGGCTCAGGAAGTGTTTAAGAATATCTAGGTGTCAATTAGATAAGACTTCACACCTATTAGGATAGTTATTATAAAAACAAAACAAAACTGAAAAATAACAAGTGTTGGTGAGAATGACAATAAACTGGAACTTCAGTGCATTTCTGATAGAAATGTAAAATGGTACAACTTCTATGGAAAACAGTTTGGTGCTTTCTCAAAATGCTAAATATAGAATGACTATGTGATTCAGCAGTATCAGTCCTAGGTGTACACTCTGAAGAATCAAAAGCATGGACATGAATAGAGATATTCACTCCAATGTTCATAATAGCATTATTCACAATAGCCAAAAGGTAGAAACAACTCAAGAGTCCATCAACAGGTGAAAGAATAAAAAGAATGCAGCATATACATACTATGGAATTTTTGTTCAGTCATAAAAAGATATTAAGTTCTCATCCATGTTACAATATGGATAAACCGTCAAAACATTATGCTCTGTGAAATTAACCAGACATAAAAAGACAAACATTGTATAATTCCATTTATACGAACAGCCTAGAACAGGCAAATTCTTAGAGAAACAAAGTAGAATAGTGTTTAGCAGGGGCTGGGATAGGTAGAGGAGAGGGGAATGGGGATTTATTTAATGAGTACAGAATCTCTATTTGGGGTGATGAAAAATTCTGGAAATGGATAATGGTAATGGCTGCACACCACTGTGAGTGATCATCTTGTCACTCAATTGTACATGTAAAATGGTTCCTGTATATATTAACTGTAAGTTTTATGTCATGTACGTTTTATCACAATAAAAAAGAAGAATACCTCAGTTCACTTCAGTTGCTCAGTCATGTCCAACTCTTTACAACCCCATGGACTGCAGCACGCCAGGCCTCCCTGTCCATCACCAACTCCTGGAGCTTACTCAAATTCATGTCCATTGAGTTGGTGATTCCATCCAACCATCTCATCCTCTGTCATCCCCTTCTCCTCCCACCTTCAATCTTTCCCAGCATCAAGGTCTTTTTAAATGAGTCAGTTCACATCAGGTGGCCAAAGTATTGGAGATTCAGCTTCAGCATCAGTCCTTCCAATGAATATATAGGACTAATTTTCTTTAGGATGGACTGGTTGGGTCTCCTTGCTGTTTAAGGGACTCTCAAGAGTCTTCTTCAACACCACATTTCAAAAGCATCAATTCTTTGGTGCTCAGCTTTCTTTATAGTCCAGCTCTCACATCCATACATGACTACTGGAAAAACCATAGCTTTGACTAGACAGACCTTTGTTGGCAAAGTCATGTCTCTGCTTTTTAATATGCTGTCTAGGTTGGTCATAACTTTCCTTCCAAGGAGCAAGCATCTTTCAATTTCATGGCTACAGTCACCATCTGCAGTGATTTTGGAGCCCCAAAAAATAAAGTCTGACACTGTTTCCATTGTTTCCCCATCTATTTGCCATGAAGTAATGGGACCAGATGCCATGATCTTAGTTTTCTGAATGTTGAGCTTTAAGCCAACATTTTCACTCTCCTCTTTCACTTTCATCAAGAGGCTCTTTAGTTCTTCTTCGCTTTCTGCCATAAGGGTGGTGTCATCTGCATATCTGAGGTTATTGATATTTCTCCCGGCAATCTTGATTCCAGCTTGTGCTTCTTCCTGTCCAGCATTTCTCATGATGTACTCTGCATATAAGTTAAATAAGCAGATGACAATATACAGCCTTGATGTACTCCTTTCCCTATTTGGAACCAGTCTGTTGTTCCATGTCCAGATCTAACTGTTGCTTCCTGATCTGTATACAGATTTCTCAAGAGGTAGGTCAGGTGGTCTGATATTCCCATCTCTTGAAGAATTTTCCAGAGTTTTTTGTGATCCACACAATCAAAGGCTTTGGCATAGTCGATAAAGCAATAGTAGGTGTTTTTCTGGAACTCTCTTGCTTTTTCAATGATCTAACAGATGTTGGCAATTTGATATTTGGTTCCTTTGCCTTTTCTAGATCCAGCTTGAACATCTGGAAACTCATGGTTCACGTACTGTTGAAGCCTCGCTTGGAGCATTTTGAGCATCATTTTACTAGCGTGTGAGATGAGTGCAATTGTGCGGTAGTTTGAGCATTCTTTGGCATTGCCTTTCTTTGGAATTGGAATGAAAACTGACCCTTTCCAGTCCTGTGGCCACTGCTGAGTTTTCCAAATTTGTTGGCATATTGAGTGCATCACTTTCACAGCATCATCTTTTAGGTTTTGAAATAGCCCAACTGGAATTCTATCACCTCCACTACTAGCTTTATTCCTAGTGAATACATGGATGACCCTATATCAGGATGCTGTATGGTTTCTTGTACTTGAGGCAGGTAGGGCTGACTGATTTTATGTCCCTCTCTTGTCTATGGACAGTATTTGAACATATCCTCAGAACACAGATTGTCCATCAACCACACCCTCACCATAAGAACCGTCTCCCCTGAACTGCCTTTCCTCTTATAGAAGAAAAGAACAGAGTCAGAGTCTGAAGTGAACACCTTTGGCTCCAGAGAATGTATATTTCAAATTAAGTGGGAATGTCAGGGTCAGAGATCCCCAAGTTCAGTGTTATGGATCATTTATGGCATGCCAATTAGGAGCTAGATACAGTGAAACTTTGCAAGGGCAAGGCAAAATGTAACCACAGAATTTTTAATTAGGCAGAATTGTCCTTTGAACTAAACGTAAGTCCAGTCAAGATAATTAAAATAAGTTAGGAACTACGTCTACTAACTTCATGGTAGGTCCTTGGATTACCTCTGACACCCTTCAAGATTACTTTCAACCACCACCAGACAATTCTCAGCTGGCCCAAGGGCTGGCCACTCCACTAAATCGGTTCTTTGACAGTAATTCTTATGAGAAATTTTACTTTCTCTCCCTCTCTTCTTTTGCTTTTCCAGTGATCTCTTGACTCATGAATAAGGAAATTCCATGAATTTGCTGGCTCTGTTTACCACTTTCTCTGTTCTTAACAAATGAATATCTATGACAATGATTCTGGGTAAATTTTTACATAGGTTATTATACATGAAAATGGATTGTAAATGACAAAATGTAATATAAACAACTGTTATTACTACCAGAAGCCCATATAGGGACAATAGCTAAGGAAATTTTAGGTTATGCTCTGATATATCATCCAGAATAATTGGTCTCAAGGGCATACACAGACATCTCTCTTCCCCCCACTCCTGCACTCCCACTGGCTTTGTTAAAATAGTTATGTAATTTCAAAATTTTCTGAGCCTCAGTTTCATTCTGGCTCAATTGAGGAAGTCAGAGTAAATCTCTCATTTATCAGATATATATTTATTGCCAACCATATGCCAAAATCTATGCCAAGCACTAGGATTCAACAGTAAAGAAGGTGGATAATGTCCCCACCTTCATGGAGTTCACCACTGATGAAAGTACATAACTAACAAAGAAATACAGTTTGTGATCAGTGTTTCAAAGTTACACTCTTAAACCTTAGTGCTCATATGTATTTTTGGGAATATTGTTAGGCTGCAGATTCTGATTGTTTTGGCCTAACATGGGGTCTGGGGTTCTGCGTTCCTCACAAGCCCACATACAGGCTCATGAAGAGCATTAGCGATGCTCTTGCCACTAGTTCATGAATCACACGTGGGGCTGTAAGACTCTCAAGGGCATTGGTATGATGGTGATAGAGAACAACTGGATTAAAGGGAACATTTAAGCAATCAGGGAACACTGGATTTAGTTGTTCCGATACACACAAAGGATCCAAGAGTTAGGGTTAGGGGAACCAGGAGAAGAGCAAATACAAAGGCCTTGAGACAGGAAAGACGTTTTTTGTGTTCACTATCATAGAGGAATGAGCAAGGAATAAAAAAATCCAAGATGAACTTCAAAAAGCAGTCAGGAATCAGATCCAGAGGGTTTTGGATGGGCTGGTAAGAAGTTCATGCTTTATTAGCCAATAAATGAGAATACAGTATAGTGATTTAAGGAGAAAAATGACATTGGGGATCTAAATGTGAGAGAAAGTAAGTAAACCCTGGACCTTGCCAGGGTCCAGGTAAGGGAAGACAATGGCTTGGAGTAGGGAGGTGGCCCTGGAGATGCAGAAGAAGTGGGTGGAATAAAGATATATTTGAGAAATAGAGGGATAGGTAAGAACAATATATTCCATGAGTGGATAGAAAGAAGCAGATATGAATGTTATAATTCTGATTTGCTTCTCTGAGTAAATGATGGTACCATTAAATGAGATGGGAAACCCATTAAGTGTGAGATATGTATAAAACATTCAAGTGGAGATATCAAGCAGGCAATTGGAGCTCAGAAAGGATGACTGGGTCTGAGATACACACTTGGGATTTCCAGCATTTCTATTCAATTTAGAGCCTTGAGGAAGGATGAAATCATTCAAGAAGAGGGCCAGAGTCTTGATGAATTCTGATACTGAGATATGCAGTAGAGAAGGAAGAGCCAGCAGAGGAAACTGAGGAAAGCAAGCAGAGGAGAGGTCACTGGGGAACACCAGGAAAGTGTGTTGCTATAAAAGTCAAGTGCAAAGAAAATATCAAGTGAGGGAAAAAAATGTGTTTCTTGACAGTTCCCTGGGAATCACCACAGGGCCCCTTCTGGGAAGGAAGGGAAACAAGAAGACAGGGTAATAACAGTAGTTCTTTTTCTTTTTACGTATTGCAGTTTGCAATAAAATTATGTTTGACCACAGAGCTTCATCACTGGACCAACGACCTCTGCAGAAAGGCTCTCCTCTGCTACCGCTGTGCACGCCAACCACACAAAAAACACTCTTCTTGAAAATACACATAGCACGTCCATTAAGCA
The DNA here is from genome assembly GCF_019923935.1 of Bubalus bubalis. Taxonomy (NCBI): domain Eukaryota; kingdom Metazoa; phylum Chordata; class Mammalia; order Artiodactyla; family Bovidae; genus Bubalus; species Bubalus bubalis. Next base: position 51,203,534 of record NC_059165.1, on the reverse strand, counting down.
TTCCAAACAGTTCAAAATACTCCCTAACCAAGTGCTTTCTTTACCCATCCTGCCCACCACTGCGAAGTCCTTTGTCAAATAATTGCAAGTAAATAGAGAAAACAGTGTTCATTTTCTTACCAATCAACAGTCAGCACAAAGAATACAAAAGCACTCTGATTAAATGGGAGAGCCTGACTAAAACTGGATGGTTTCTTCCCATTAATTTTATTAACCTTAAGTATAAGGTCATGATGTTTCCTATAGTGATAAAAGACTGGATGTTGAACAAGAAGGCCTTAACTTTTTCACTCAGTTTGACTAAACTTCAGATAGACTTCTTATTCTAGACTCTGGCTTCCTTTTTCTTAGAGCATTTTACTTCAGAAAACTTGTAAATTATTTCTCTGCCCTTTGGGATGTAAGTCTTTTCAAAAAGCCTCTTGCCAGTTTTTCAAGTAAGGATGTCTTCTGCAAAGATATGGTAGCCATCCCTTTGAAGTACAATCAAGGAAGAGAAAGCCCCCATCTCCCAGTCTCTGTGAGAAAATAGAAACCTATGGTCCTATCTTCTGTCGGCACATTGCTCCAAGTTATAAAACTACTTTGTCTTTCCTTTGTTGTCATTCAGTTGCTAAGTCATGTCTGACTGTGACCCCATCAACTGCAGCATGTCAGCCTTCCCTATCCTTCACTACCTCCTGGAGTTTGCTCAAACTCATGCCCATTGAGTAAGTGATGCCATCTAACCATCTCATCCTCTGTCAATCCCTTCTCCTCTTGCCCTCAATCATTTCCAACATCAGGGGCTTTTCTGTTGAGTCAGCGCTTCGCATCAGGTGGACAAAGTACTGGAGCTTCAACTTCAGCATCAGTCCTTCCAATGAATATTCAGGGTTGATTTCCTTTAGAATTGACTGGTTTGATCTCCTTCCAGTCTAAGGAACTCTCAAGAGTCTTCTCCAGCACCACAGTTCAAAAGCATCAATTCTTTGGCGCTCAGCCTTCTTTATGGTCCAACTCTCACATCTGTACACAGCTACTGAAAAATCATAACTTTGACTAAACTGACCTTTGTCAGCATTCCTTTAAATATATGCCATTTTCTTTCTAGATTTCTTGGGAGATTGACATACAAACAATAGCCAGACCCTATATAGCAATAAAACTCTGGCAGTCTCTGTGGCACCAGCCCCAGAAAGGTTAGGACTTGTTCAGTGACTGCTAGCTTCCATATTTTTCCCTTCTTACTTTTAGGGGAAACACTGACAAAAACCACCCACCCTACCTGCTTCCAACTCAAGACTTACACAGAAAGCCAAATACATTCCCCAAAGCAATTACATTAGATGCCCCACTTCTTGTTTGTGCACTTTCTGCTTTCCTAGGTCAACAATCTCTGATCAGAGCACAGCTAAAGTTCTGTTTCATGACAAGCTTTTCTACTCCCCATCCTGACTTTAAGTCTTTGCTAAATGCAAGTGATGATGACTGACTCCCTTGTTACAGCAAGTGCTGAAGAAACAGCCTCTCTTCTCATCCATGTGGTCTTTCTTTCCACATTTTAGATACACACCTACCCAGAATCCTATATTTTCAAACCAGGTAGAATCTTTTCTGGAGAAGAAAAAATTTCTTATTTTTTGGTTTATGTTACTTCGGGTTTTTAATGGTAACTTTTCAGGTGGCTCAGTTAACTTCTTTTTTTAACAGTGTGCTTTTATTCTTAAAAATGCTTTTAAAAAAACAGAAGGACTAAAATAACTCATATGAAATATTTTCATAATAAGAGTATCAGAGCGGTGGTACTCCAGGATCACAAGAGAGCATCAAAATTACCAGGAAAGTTTGTTTCAAACACATGGCTGGATTCACCAACAGAGTTTCAGTACATCTGGAATGAGGCCCCAAACCTGCATTTCTAACAAGTTTCTAGGTGATGCCGCTGTGGCTGGTCTGGGGACCACATTTTGAAGACCAGCTGACCAAGAGCACTGTGAAAGATGCTCTAACCCTCACATCTCCACTGCAAATTGCTTTCTTTGTTCCTAGATTTAGAACTTCCCGCTTGGAAGTGGGGAGACTGTGACATTGATTAAACTCCTATCACATGGCAAGCAACACACTAAGGACAGTTTTAACATTGGCTCATTTCATCTTCACAATAACTATATAATCTATACCATGATGCCCTTTTTTCAGAACAGACTGGTGCTCAGCATGGTAAGGAGACTTAAGATCCTACTTAAGATCAAGTAATAGACCTGGGATTTTAAACCTACACCTTCTGATCCCAAGATCAATGCTTTACCCACTAAATGTTAAATGTGCTCATTTGAAATTGAATAAATTTCCTTTTAAGAGAAAAAAGACAAGCTAAAGTTTTACTGTGTATCTAGAAACCTAGAATCAAACATGTTGATGATGACAGCTTAATATGCCTTTTAAAAATATGCTGGCTATAGAAAATGCCAGGGAAAAAATTCACACAGATGGAAATTATGCTTAATGGATTTTCTATGCAATTCTAAAAGAACTCCTTTTGATTGTTTTTGAAAACCTTATACAGGAAGGTGGGAGGGTGAGGGTGGGGGTTAGTACATAAGGGAAGTAGGCTAGGTACCTTTCAAATGCCAACACGTGGAGGAAAATTCTTATCACAAGCTCTTAATAGACTTTTCCAGAGCCTCAAAGATCACACACATTGGGAATGAGAAAAACTTCAAAGCCCAAAGAGGATCTGTCTGTATAGCGTATAATAGAGTTCAAAGCTGCAAGGAATACAAAAGATATCAGGATCAAAGACACAGTACTCCAAGGCCATGTCTGGATGTAAGGCCAAGCCAGAACTGATGTGACAAGATTCTCACTGCTGCACAGTGTGTTAACTACCAGGGCTTCCATTCTTTCAGGAAATAAAATGCTAGATGACAGCTGCCAGTAAGTTATACCTTAGAGGTGAGTTTCACTTTAAGAAAACCTATTCTTCCAAAACTGGAACTCAGCAAACAGTTCCAGAGATAGCTCTTTTTTTCTTTTCCACATGTTATTTCTTCTCTGGTTTGTTTTACAAACGTGTCTTTGCCCATATTTGCTCAGCGTATAGAAATATTCATCAGGTACAGAAAGGTCTTCCTTTGGAGTAAAACACACGGCATGTTTTCAGTATTTAGCTGATCATTTACTTCCTTGAAATTATTCTTATGGTTATGAGAAATCCAGCCCAGGGAAAATATGGGCCACATGGAGTCTCTCTACTATGGTCAATCATTTACCAGAAAGATAAGGCCTCAAGGAAAAGCGGAATTTCCCCTCCTCTGATAACATCTTGCTCCCCATTGCTCTGTCATTGGGCCTCACTGCTAATGAATCCAGCTCTGCACATTTTGCCATGGTTCTGGCTTGTATGGTAAATGTTATGGTTTCCTGTCTCACCTCTGCTTCTGAAAATATAAAAATCTTATGTTCCGATGAAAGAAGAAACTGCTTAGCGTTACTCTAGTGCAGAAGTAGCCAAACGATGGCCAATGGACCAAATTCAGTGCACTGTCAGTTTTTGTGAATAAAAGTTCATTGAAACACAGGCACACTCAACTGCTTATGTATTTTCTATGACTGCTTTCCACTATAAAGGTAGGGTTGAGTAATTACAGCAGCAACAGTACGGCCTACAAAAAGGTGAAACTATGTTTTGACCCTTTATGAAACAAGTTTGATGACTCTGCTCTTTTGGAACCAGAGATATGTTAGGTCTAGGAGAGACACTAAGACTTTCTATTTAATTGGGGGTGATTCATTCCTCTGGATTTTCTCACTAAGTGAGAAACAATATCATTTCAGTTGACCAAGCCAGAAGCTAGGCACCTTTCCCCATTTCTTCTCCTTTACCTAAGTTGTTATCTACTTTGAGTACCTCCCTTTTTTTTTCTTTTGGCTCTGTGGCATGTGAGATCCCAGGTGCCCCCTCAAAAGGACTGAACCCACTCCCTCTGCAGTGTGGATGCACAGTCTTAACCACTGGACCACCAGGGTGGTCCGCTGAGTATCTGTTAAGCCTCTTCACTTCTCTCAGTCCACTGTCAATACTCTAAGCTCCACCTATGTTGCACCAGGGTCCAGTTTCACAAAAGACAATTTTTCCATGGACCGGATGGTGGAGGTGGATGGTTTCGGGGTGACTCCAGCACATTACATTAGCTGTGCCCTTTATTTCCAGCACCAGCTTCACCTCAGATCATCATGCTTTAGGTCCCTGAGGCTGGGGACCCCTGCTCTCATGGAAGCCTTCCTGTCATCTTCATTTGCCTAGACTACTACAAGCAGTACTGTCTGCTCTGTCCTCAGCTACCAGTCTATTAGACACGTTCAAAACTGAACTCTTGATTTCCCTCACCTCAAACCTGCTTCCTGTCTCAATAAGCAGCAAGTACATTGTTGCTCAGGCCAAACCTTGGAGGAATTCCTAACAAGTTTCTCTCTCAGACCTCACATATGTCAACAAATCCTATTAGCTCTAATTTGAAAATATTTTCTGATTCTGGCTCTTTTCCAGCTCTTCTGCCACCCTAGTTTAAACTACATCATGCCTTACCTGGGTGATGGCAAAGGCTCCCAACTGGGTTCCTGTTTCCACCATTTTCTGTGTATAATATTCTCTTCAAGCAGTAGACAGATCGAGCTTTGCAATATGTTTAGGGTGGAACATATCACTGTCCTACTCGCCACCCTTGAGATGCCTTGTCATCACACTCAGAATAATACCCAGAGCCTTTACCTTTGCCCAAATGGCTCTATAAGGTTGGATCTTGGCTGCTTCTATGATCTCAGCTCTTGCCACTCTCTCCTTTTCCCAGGCTGCTCCTGCCATGAAGGCTTCCTCATCATTCCCTAAAGGAGCCAACCAGGCTCCCCTTTTAGGGTCTCTCATTTGATGCTGCCTCCATCTGGATCTCTTTATCCCAAGGGATCACTTCATTCAGGTCCATGCTTAGACTCACTTCTAAAGAAAGGATTTTCCTGACTCCCATATTCAAAACAGGACCTCTCACTCTCTATTCCTGTATCTTGTAGTTTTGATTTTCACAGCTGTTACTTAGTATGCCCTCCCACACACTAGAATGGCTTGATTGAAATCTCATTGAGAGCAGGAACTTAGTCTGTTATGTCTACAGATGTAGATGTATTTCTAGTACCTAAAACAGTGCCTTGCACATACAAGTACTAGAAAAGTATTTGTGGAATAAATGAATGAATGGAGTCACCTTTCACTGGTCATCTCTTCCCACCCATTGTCAGCACTGAAGTCAAAGTTTTTTTTTCTATATTTTTGGGCTAAAAAGGAATTAGCCCATCACCCCTAGCCAGTCCAAAATTCTTAAAGTAGTCTCATTGTAATTTTGGTAAAGTATCAAATTTTACTTCGTTTAACCCAGTCCCTACTTAGTTCTCTAGCTTTATTTCTGACATGAGTGCATGCATGCTCAGTTGCTCAGTCATGTCTAACTCTTTGAAACCCTATGAACTTATAGCCTGCCAGGTTCTTCTGTTCATGGGATTTTCCTGGCAAGAATACTGGAGTAGATTGCCATTACCTGCTCCACAGGATCTTCCCGTCCCAGGGATCAAACCTATGTCTCCTGTATCTCCTGCACTGCAGGATTATTTTTGACACTGCTCCATAACTCTACCAGAGGGAAGTACTCAAACGCCCACACAGGGAGCTGGGACACACTTGTTAAGCCCCACCTCTCTTTCCCCTCCTTTACCTGGAAGGCTCTTTCATGTCCACTGATACTCAATTAAACGTATTCTCTGGGAAGTCATCCCACCCCTGACTCCAAGAACTTGTTCTTTCTACATGCTTTATAGCACATCATGGCTTTTATCACATTATACTTTAATTATTCATTTAAATGTATGTCACCACGACCATACTATCTTACTCATTTTGGTATCCATATTGCCTAGCACAACAAATATTTACCAAACAAGTTAAAAAAATACATATGTTAGCCCTCACTTGAAAGAAATTTAAACTCCAGCAATCACTATAAATTTAAACTCCAGCAGCCATACTGTTGCTGCTGTAATTACTCAACCCTGCCTTTATAGTGGAAAGTATTTATAGAAAATACATACGCAGTTGAGTGTGCCTGTGTTTCAATGAACTTCATCTGAAAGAAGTTGTTTTTTTTTTATTCCGTTCTTAAACTTAACAGGTCTATTTAATCCTACATCTAAACCACTCCCTGAGTCAGGAGTATTAGGGTCATCAATCATCTGTTTGAATTACAACTTACAATTGCTAACATTACAGATTACCAAATAGTTTGCTAGCTTCTCCAGTGAATAATTGAAGCCTTTCCCACAATTTGCTCTGAAGGCTAACAATACTTCCAGACCTATTTCCTAGAACAACACTTCTAAATATATTTTCTAGTCATTTCCTAGGCACTGAAGCTATTATAAGCAGTAATTAAGAAAATACATGTAAAACACTTGAGATAGCGCCTAGCATATACTACGTGCCCAATACAGGTTAGCTATTAGTATTCCTCTTTTCTGTTCATTTTGAAAATGCACAAATGGCATTTACATTTTTCCTGGTCCTCGAGCTCATAGAACTGCAAGAAAGTCTGGTCGATGACTGATCACTATGACAGCATGTTGTAATTTGGCTGGAGGCTGTTGAAATAACAAGTAAAAATAGAGTCCAGAGATGAGAGATAGTAAGAATGCACTGGAGTTCTTCCAGACAGAGCTAGTAGAAAAGCAAATGTGATTGAACAGAGAAGGAAAAAAATGTGCTGAAAGTTCACAGACGTGGAGACAGAGTTTGGAAGTTTCCTTGGTCGCTCAGTGGTAAAGAATCTGCCTGCCAATGTAGGAGACATAGGTTCAATCCCTGGGTTAGGAAGATCCCCTGGAGAAGGAAATAGAAACCCACTCCAGTATTCTTGCCTAGAGAATCCCATGGACAGAGGAGCCTGGCGGGTTATATTCCATGGAGTTGCAAAAGAGTCAGACATGACTTGGTGACTAAAGAACAATGACATACAAATGTAAGGAGTAAGAATTTGGGAGCATACAGAGCTGCCATAAGCATAAAATAAGTGGGGGATATCTAACATCTTGATAGGCATGAGGATTTTGAAGAGAAAGATTCTGCGTTCAAATTCACCATCACACAAGCACACTCATTCACACCTCCATGAACACAACCCAAAAGAGCAGGCTGGGCAGTGACGGGGATAAAGGAAGGCAGGTAGAGAGTAACTGTGTTGTCAATCAAGGATAGACAGATCAGAGTTAGCCTCTCCAGCTGGATACTACTAGACATTCTAGAGCTTATAAAGTAAGATCATTTAAAAATGACTGCTGGGATTTCCCACTTGTCAAACCTAAGAACTGTACTGTATTACAATTCATAAATGCATGTCCAGATTATGCTTATGACAAATTTAAAAAGAATCTTAAAGACATTCATGCTCCAATTATTCCACTTCTAAGAATTTAACCTTAAGAAAGTTTTAGAACTGCTATTAAAGATTTATGTATAAGTCATAACCATATTGCTTATAATTAGGAAAATTGGAGATAAACTAAATCTAAATTTGAGCATCAGTTACATTAACAATTTCATATGTATTTAATATTTACAAAGCCATTAAAATCCAGGATTGAAAATAATATTTAACAACAGGGGAAAGTTTTCATTAATATTCAGAGAAGGCGATGGCACCCCACTCCAGTACTCTTGCCTGGAAAATCCCATGGGTGGAGGAGCCTGGTAGGCTGCAGTCCATGGGGTCACTAAGAGTTGGACATGACAGAGTGACTTCACTTTCACTTTTCACTTTCATGCATTGGAGAAGGAAATGGCAACCCACTCCAGTGTTCTTGCCTGGAGAATCCCGGGGATGGGGGAGCCTGATGAGCTGCCGTCTATGGGGTTGCACAGAGTCATTAATATTATTCAGTGCTAAAAGCAAGTACATTTTTTTTTATAAAAATGTGTCTTTACATAAAGGTCCAGAAAGATAACATTGAGAGATTGATTTGTGACCTTTTTCTTAATAACACAAAAGAAGACTAGAAGGAATGAGTAGTTATCTTTCTCCTCTGCCCCAAGAAGAAAACTAAAATTTGTGTTTTGAATCACTAGCAACATTGGTTATGGGTTTTTTAAGTTGCAGAGTTGAAGGCAGTAGTTTCTAGTACGAGAGCACAGCCACCTGACCTAAAGGCAGAAGTATCCAACTACAGGAGGAGGAAGGTTTGAAGAGCTATAACAAGGAGAAAGCAGGGATTTGTAGATCCCAAGAAGAGCTAGAAGGAACACCATACTCCTTCTCAGCATCCATGGAGACCAACGTCTGTAATCAATGTCAACTTGATATGGAAGCAGCAAAACCACCTTTCTTCTGGGGACTAGGTAAAAGTGGACAACTAGCCTGGTGTGGTAATCAGAGTGGACTAGAAAGTAAAAGGCCCAGCTTGTCCCATCAAGTGGAAGAAGTCCACCAAATGTCTGAGATTAAATTTCTCCCTGACACCCACTTGAGGGCTTCATTTAAAAATTAACCAATTTAGAGATTAAAAGAAATGAGGCATTTCTTATACTTGAATTTTGTAAAATTCCTTTCAATATTTTCCTTCATAACATTTATCTAACATATTGCCTGTTTCTTTGCTTGGTTGTGTAATGCTACTGAATGTATCTCCCACCCCACCCCCAGCCTTCAGAAGACTGTAAGCATCATGAAAGCAGCGCCTTTGTTTTCCTGGTGCATAGTGGGTACTCAACACATATTTAAGTTAAGGAATAAAGGATGCTATAAGATTAACTTGGAAATCATGGTTATATCACTTGCTACAATAATGCCTTAGTTCACTCAGGCTTCCATAACAAAATACCACAGGCTGAATGGACTAAACAACAAAAATTTATTCTATCATAGTTCTGAAGGCTGAGAAGTCCAAGATCCAGGTACCCACAGATCAGTTTCTGGTGAAAACTCTCTTATAAACTTGCAAAAGGCTGCCTTCTCTGTGTGTCTTTACACAGTGAAGAGACAGCAAGATATCTGGTTTCTCTTCTTAAAAGGGCACTAACCCCACCATGAGGGACTCTTCTAAATCTAATTATCATTATTTCCCAAAGGTGTCATCACCAAATACCACCACACTCGGGGGTTAGGGCTTCAACATATGAGTGGGAGGAAACAAAATTCAATCTGTAACAAGTAACATGTAGTTATTTATTTTGACTAAACTACTGCTTTCAAATACGTTAATAATCTACTTACAAATCAAACATGCTATCTTTTCCACAAAGACTTTACATATTTTATGTCCGAATAAAATTATATTTGAACGAAAATAAAAACAGGGAGAGAAGGAGAGCTACGTAAGCATATAAATACATTAAATTCAGAGGTTATGGCCATTTGAATATACAACCAATTGTCAATCATAAATGTTTTGGGTGGAGGACTAGAAGATAATGGGAGGCTTTTGGAATTTGAAATGACAAGAATAGATTTATGTATTACTTGTTCAACTGAAGAATAAGGAAGTACTATCCCCTCTGCTGTGAATCTCATCTTGTACTTCTCAACCACAACACTTCTTACTTCACACTAGAACATATTGTTCTTGCCAAATAAGTCAAACATGACAGCATTAATTTCTCTAAGCAGTTGGGTGTGAGCTCTGCTATGATTAGAAAACAAATAAATTCATTGACTCAACTAGACTTGGCCCAGGAATGTTAGCTTAGCTATAGGCATATGTTTGCTCATTTGTTAATTCAGCCATCCCTTTGTCTACTCAGTTATTTGTGTATGCATTCAACAGAATATGTGAGGGGCTTTGCTATTTCAGTCACTGAGAAGAGAGAGCAGGCATGGTTCCTTCCTTCAGAAAGCTCAGAGACTATCAGAGCAGACAGACATGAATCCAACTATGTGTATACATAAAATTGCAGCTGCTATAAAAGTGGAGGCTATGAGAAGAGATGTACGTGGTGGTGCTAACTTTGTTTTCAGATCAGCAAACACTTCCCTGAAGGTGTGGTCATTGAGCTGCAATTTAAAGGAGGAACAGGAGTTAACTGAAAACAGGTAGGAAATGTTAGGGAGTTTTCCCTGGTGGCTCAGTTGATAAAGAATACGCCTGCAATGCAGGAGACCTGGGTCTGATCCCTGAGTTGGGAAGACTCCCTGGAGCAGGGCATGGTAGCCCACTCCAGTATTCTTTCGTGGAGAATCCCCATGGACAGAGAGGCCTGGCAGGCTACATGGGGTCGAGAAGAGTAGGACATGACTGAGCGACTCAGCACAGCACAAGGTTGGAAGTGTAGCAGTGAAAGCAATATGATGTATTCTAGCAGGTGAAAGAAGACCACCGTAACTGGAGTGCTGGGATCCAGGGGAGCCACCAGCAGCTGGGGTCAACAAGGGTCAGATCAGAAGGGGACCACAGACTGGGCCAAGTATTTAGGTCTTCATTATGAGTTCAGTGGAGTCACAAACTGTCTAAAGAAAGTTGGCATAAAGGATGGCGTGATCAGGACTTCTTGGTGGTACAGTGGGTGGGAATCCTCCTGCCAATGCAAGGAACATGGGTTCAATCCCTGGTCTGGGAAGATTCCACACGCCTTGGAGCAGCTAAAGCCCATGTGCTACAAATATTGAGTCTGTGTGTTGCAGCTACTGAAGCTCACGTGCCTAGAGCCTATGCTCCATAACAAGAGAAGCCACCCCAATGAGAAGCCCATGCATCACAACAAAGAGTAGTCACTGCTCACCACAACTACAGAAAACCCTTGTGCAGCAATGAAGATCCAGCACAAGCCAAAAAAAAACCAAATGGATGACAGGATCAGATTTACACTTTGACATATCTGGAATGTAGAGTGTAAAGGGACAATTGTACGGTTATTTTGGGAGGCCTTTGGCCTTAGTAATTTTTTAAACTTATAAGTACTCCAGTCAACATATCTAGAACATGGTTCTCAGTATAAGTGTTAATACCCCCAAAGCACTTTACGATCCTTGTGGGGCCTAGGTTTGCGGTTATGACTGGGGAACACCATAGGCATTTAAGCCTTCCCTGGTGGCTCAGCTGTAAATAAACTGCCTGCAAGACAGGAAACACAAGAGATGTGGGTTCAATCCCTGGGTCAGGAAGATCCCCTGAAGGAGGGCATGGCCCACTCCAGTATTATTGCCTGGACAAGAATGGACAGAGGAACCTGGCAGGCTACAGTCCCTAGGGTTGCAAAGTGTCAGACAGGACTGAAGAGACTTAGTACACACACACATAGGCATTTAGGAAGAGGACAGGTGACATTACAATATGAGGGACAATCTCTCATTAAAAAGATCACATCCCACATTCTTCATGATTAGAATGTCCTATCACCCATCTGTGTGAGTAAAAATTTGTTTATAATCACTCAACTTAAACCTTAACCCCTTTTACATAGAAACACTAATAATTTTTTGCATGGCAATTTATATACACTAAACAAAGGGGAAATTATGCTTTCCTTTTGTTCAGAACAGGGATTCTCTAAATGTCACCGACAGTGATCCCACCTGTGGTAATAGAGTCGACAATCCAACACACCTGTGCTGACTGCCATTAGTAGGGTGCATTCACAGTGATTTAATGTGCAGACATGTATCTGACTGCTTTATTATATTTTATACTGTAGACAAATCTGAGCATTTATATAATGAAACATATATTATTTTATTATAAATAACTTTTGCTTTATTGCTTTTTTGTATTATAGTTAAGGAAATATGTGCATAATTTAATTATGAATAGATAGGTTATATTACCCTTGGATTTCATTTCCGTATAGTCAAGGGTTATTACAAAATATTTGTTTAAAATAGGGCAGGGTAGTGGCTGACCTGATTATGGTCAAGAATCACTAGTCGAGCAAAGTGTAATGACTTTCAAGAGCCTGGCTTTTCTTCTCCTGAACTTCAGGTGTCTTGTCTAAAATGAAAGCACTGAAATTTTCCTGATTTATCAGTCCTGGAAAAAAGCAGTTAAAGAAGATCAGTGAATGTCAAAGGTTGGAAATAAAAGAGCAGGGGCAGAGACAGCATACTATTTATCTACCAAGAAAATCAGAAAGATCTACTCTAGCTTTAAGTTTCTCTCATTCACAACCCTGAAGGATTTTTAACAGCTATAATACACATCTTCTGTAAAAAGCTGTATTTCATTATCTTATGAATATCTAATTTGACAAAGCAAGTTTGTGGCATTCTGGTGTGTGTGTGTGTGTGTGTGTGTGTGTGTGTGTTAGTTAGTCATTCTCAGTAATTTATGGGGTAGAAATGTTTCTCTGTTCCTAGAAACTGCTGAGCTGGAAAAATTAATTTTTTTTATTAACTTCAAAACAAATGCTAGGCTGCAATATGTAATGCAACATAATGTGATGTAATATAATTAGGATATTCCCTGAGGGTTGACCATGGCAATTTTCCAACACCTCAGGCCTCTTTGGCCTCTCTACTTTAATAATAATGGGATAAAGAATATTAGTTGTTATCATTACCTTAGTGCCACCACATGCCAGCAGAAGGCATCAACTCATTCCTTTGTCGCAACAAGATGGCTGTTCCAAATCTATCCAATTTTCAGATGAAGAAACTGATACTCACAAGATTCGAACTGATGTGCCCGAAGCCATACAACCAGTAAACAGTAAATTCAAGGTTTGAACCTAGATCTCCCTAATTCCAGAACCTATGATGTACTAGGATAAATGTTCCAACATGTTAGAGAAAATTCAATAATCAGTGGTATAATTTATGAAGATGATCTAAAAGCTAAGATACATAATCTGGAATACAGAAGAGTATAAATGCTACATCTTAAAAATGTTCTAACTTCCTGGAAACTCCTTTGAGAACCATTAATACCAGTTTCTGAACCTGCTCTCCTACAGTAAGCTGTGTTCCATACTTCCTCAGTTACTCCAATGTTCAAACCTTAAATTTATTACCAATAGTTGTAACTCCCAACTACTCAATTTCAAATATTTCACTCTCCAACCATTATTTCCTATCTTAAGAACCCATTCCCTTAGCAGTATAACTCTAGAAACTCTTGGACTCTCCCAGGATAGTCAATCCATTGATCCTAACACGTTTTCACTAACCCTCATTCTTCTTACCTTAGAACATCACATACCACCGATAGGTTATGGGATCTTAAATACAGGAATGATAAAGATGCTAGAAGTCTAAGGCTATCCCGAGAATTGTCTTGGATAATGATTATCCAGGGATGTAAAAAATATCTAGAGAAAGTTAACCAGAATTTTTATTTGGCAAAACTAATACAATTATGTAAAGTTTAAAAATAAAATAAAATTAGAAAAAAAATAAAAAGCCCTTTGAATTATTCCTTGCATCACAAATAGAGCAGCTGGGGAAATGGGGATTTCAGCCTAAAGGCCAAAAGGCTCAGAGGTGCTGGGATGGCAAACTGCAGTCTCTGAAACACTGTCAAGTAGCTCTGAAAAGTGTGATGGGATCTAGTCAGGGAAAATACTGACAGGTAGAATTCAACTCAACCAAAGAGAAAATGACAAATACTTTTTTTCTCATATTACAAGCTTAATCCACTTGTATAGCTGAAATGCTATATTGGAAAGGTTACTGAGAAAGGGCCCTCGGTCAACATTGTGTCAGCCTGAATAGGCTAGATTCTTTCTGGTAACGAGCAACTCCCAATCATCAGTAGTTTCAAAGAACAAAGGTTTAGGGAATTCCCTAGAGGTCCAACGGTTAAGACTCCAAATTTTCAATGCAGGGGGTGTGGGTTCAATTTCTGGTCAGGAAACTAAGATCCGGCAAGCTGCATAGCATGATCAAAAAAATTAATAATAATAATAAAATAGCAAAGGGTTATTTTTTCACTCAGTGTACATGTTCATGGCGGTTGGTCAGGGAGGCTCTGCTCATCACTTCACTCATGGACCCAGATTGATAGAGTAGGCACCATCTAAAATGCTGCTCGAAAGTTGGATTTCCCTGGTGGCTCAGTCGGTAAATCATCTATCAATGCAGGAGACCTGGGTTCTTCTCCAGGAAGATTCCCTGGAGAAGGAAATGGCAACCCACTCCAGGACTCTTGCCTAGAAAATCCCATGGACAGAGGAGCCTGGTGCAAGCTACTGTCCATGGGGTCGCAAAGAGTGGGACACGACTGAGTGATTTCACTCACTTCACTCAAAATGCTGCTAGTTGCCATGTGAGGGGGAAAGAGAACTCAGGCAGTGGGTGGCTGCATGTGTGTATCACAAACTGGCAATGAAATACTCCTGTCTGGAAGTGGTTCATGTCACTTCCACTCAACAACTGGCCAGAACTAGACACACGTCCCCACGCATCCATGAAGGGGTATGATATTCACACCTACCACGTGCCCAGGAGAGAACAGTGAGTAGCATGATGAGCACCACAAGCAGCACAGTGAGCAGTGGTGTACCTCATGGGTCCAGTTAAGACATTCTGGCATTTAAGTCTGATACTTTTCATTCCTACCCTAATCACCAGAGCTACCCTGCAAAACTTCTCAATGTAGGGAGCTACTCAACACCACAGGGTGCCAGAAAAGCTTAGAGAACTAAGTCAGTAACACCGCAACGCCTACCTGCTATCTAATAGGCTGTGTGCGTGTGTGCTCAGTTGCTCAGTTGTGTCTGACTCTTTGCAACCCTGTGGACTGTAGCCCGCCAGGCTCCTATGTCCACAGGATTCTCCAGGCAAGAACATTGGAGTGTCATGCCCTCCCCCAGGGTTGTCATGCTCTCCCTCTGGGGGATCTTCCAGACGGAGACACCTCTCCTGTGTTTCCTGCATTGCAGGCAGATTCTTTACTGCTGAGCCACCAGGAAAGCCCCATCTATTATAAAAGATTAGAGGAACAATAAGGAAGCCCATGGTTATAAGTTTATACATGAGTCCTTTACCACAATAAAATAAAACAAATTGGGCATTGTGGAACCCTGTACTAAATGCAACCAGATCTTTAGAGAGAAATAAGTAGCTCTGGAACCAGCTAAATGGCCAAGCACTGGCATGAATTTTACTCAGTTGAAACAGACGAAAACGTGGGCTGACCATCACTGTTGTGTCATTGCTTCTCTTCTTCACAAGTGAATCAATCATATTACCTCTCTCCTTGGGGAGAGATGATGATCAGAAAAATCAAACAGAAACAAGGCAAAAGACTTCTGCTGGAAGAAACCCCTATAGCAAGATTTGTAGCTCTACCAAATTTCTTTATAAAAACCAGAACCTTACTAGAAGCCTCCCTATTCAGCTACAGATAGGACAGCAAGTGGTTAGGTGAGGAAACAACCGGCTGTTCACCCAAGCCCATTAGCAGCCAGTCAGACTAAGTAGTGACAGATAAAATATGCGAGAAACTGCGTCAAAGGCTGTCACACACACACACACACAAAAGATTTTTAAAATTAGCATCTGAATTCAGCCTTCAGTTAGCAAAACTTCCCTGGATATTCCTGTTTAATGTACATGCTTCAGAGAGGTTAGGATTGTTATTATAATTGACATTTCAGATAAGGAAACTCAGCTTCAAAAAGATGAACTTTATTCCTTCACTCTTATCTAAGTATCTCTCTCTCTCTCTATGGGTGTGTATGTAGTGCACAAGAAAGCCTCTGAATGGGTGTGTGCCAAAAACAGACTTCCTAATGTGTCAAAGTTGACATGCTGACATAAGGGAAAAAGAACCATCTCATCACCCCACTAACACCTCCCCATTATCAGAGTCAGTTATGGAAGATTGGGCTTGAGGCACCATGAGTCCTGTGCTATAAGTTACCTTCTTATGTTCTCAGGGAAATTATTTATCTCTGACATTCTACATTAAGTCAACTTTCCATCCACCACGGAATTCATTTTACTTTTCATAAATTGCAAAGTGACATAAAGTAATTTTCTCTGGTTATGCTGTTAAAATGTCCTCATAGTGAAGCTGATTATTATATCCCAAGAGAAGCCAGCATTATAGGATAATTAATGACTCTGTCTGCATGAGAGTTAACCACCAAGCACCCTGAAAATGAGCCACATCATCTGTAGATAAAAGGGCTGACTGTCTATGGTCCAGTCAGAGAAGAGCTTCTGAGTGCATCTCCTCTTTGCCTACCTGCTTCTGCCTGTCTCTTCTCACCAACCTGGAACCACTACAGGCCCTTCTCTCTTCTCACAAACTTGGAACCACTACAGGCTCCTCTCAACCTCCAGTTCTGAGGCTAGTATGGGCTTCCCTGGTGGCTCAAACAGTAAAGAATCAGCCTGCCATGCAAGAGACCAGGGTTCAATCCCTGGGTCAGGAAGATCCTCTGAAGAAGGGAATGGCAACCCACTCCAGTATTCTTGCCTGGAGAACTCCATGGGCAGGGGAACCTGGTGGGCTACAGTCCATGGGGTTGCAAGAGGTCAGATACAACTGAGCGACTGACACTTGCACAAAACATAGCCTTTAATAAAAGGAGAGGTAAGCAGCCCTGGTCAGTTACCTAGAGGTCTCAACCTCAGCTCAGCCTGCTTGGGGCTCCAGTTTGGCCCTATTCAAACACCAAAGCTGCACTCTGGTTCAGCAACAGGATTCCTTTCCTGTGCCTCTTGCCTGATTTCCTTTTTCTCTTTCTCTCTCTCTCTGCCTCTATCTCTGTGTCTCCCTCTATTCTCCCCTTTCCCTTTCTTTGTAGGTACATGGGTACATGTAGGTACTAAAGAAGACATGTACATTCTTTAGTAAAAAAAAGTTGGATTTGTAATAATTAATATGTGTCGTGGCCAAGTGTTAACAGATCTGAAACAATGGAGTTTCTTTCGAGCTGCTGGTAGAAGTACAGTCACATTGGAGAGGATATGGGCACTGCCTAATAAAGTCAAGATGTGTGTACCCTACAAACACCTCTTAGACATAGAATCTACACAAATGTACACATATACCCAGTGACAAGATAATAGAATTTTCTGTAACAGCAAAACAGTAGAAATTATCTAAATGCTTGTCAACAGAACCAAAAAACAAAGTATAGCTGACTATACAGGAGTGAAAAAAATTAAACTAGATAAACATATCAATATCAATATTTTGCACATATGATGCTGAGTTTAAAAAACTAAGTTGTAGAATAATACATACACTATATTATTACATAAAGTTAAAAACATGAAGCATGGCTATTTCATTAACCTATTAATAATTTTTTTATTTTTTTAATAATTTTTTAAATACATGCTTTATATACTAAAAAGTATAAGGAAATACAACAGAACAACAGACTCCAAATTCTCAGGTACAACTGCCTCTGTTGGGGGAAGTAAGGAAATGCAAACATGAGGGACTCAACCATATTTGTCATGTCTTATTTCCTAAACTGGATGATGCTATATGGGAATTTTTTCTATTATACTATGTGCCACTTTGTTCATTTGATCTATATCAAATGATATAGATAAATAAATTGTAATACTAATTATTGTAATAATTAGTAATAAATTGTAAATACTCTAGAAAAAAAATCAAACATTTTAAATAATCTTAAACCTCATTTTGACTATTATCCAATGTGCATTCTGGGCATACTCCAAAGATATATACTGTTACTAATTATTAGTTCTTCTCTACTCAATATATATAGCATGGTTTGAGCAGTGTCTTTCCTTTTTATGTGATAACATATACTTTTATTTAACATTATCTCTTAATCATATAAGAACACTTTCCTCATTAACAAAAATACATTTTCCTAGAACTTTAACATTTTTTCCAGGGAGAAGGATCCAGCAACTAATAAAATAGACTTTGGAGACATGCCTGAGTTCCAGTTAATGCTTAATATTTACCTAGGGTAAATTATTCAAGTTTCCCATCTTAGGCTTCTCATCTTTAAAACAGAGATAATTACAAGTACTAACCGCTCAGGATTGCTTAAGGATTGGATGAGGAAATTCATGAAAAGCATTTAGAGAAATGCCTGGCACACAGGGAGCCCTTGATAACTACTATTATTATTTACAGCTACTGTCTATTATACATTATGGGGAAGGGTTCTCACAACACTCTTACACTAAGCCCAACAGCCACTCCTAGGACAGTTGTGATGTTCCTTTGTCTACCTCTTCTACTTGTGCTAGACTTTGGAAATCAGTTACCCTTCAAAACACCACAGAACCCGTGGCAATGTTCAGTCTCTGGGTTTCTGCACACCAAGTTCTATTTGTCCAAATTCCAGCCATTCTTTTTGTACAGAAGAATTTCTTCAGCTCGCTCATAGCTATCAGATACTGCCAAGTTAATTTGGCAACTAGAGAAATACACTTAAGTATTTATATGTCACCATTCTTTTTCTTTTTTTAAATTAAGCCTGGTGTCATGGCCAACTTTCCTCTCACATTCATTTTAATAATATTTTAGGTTAAGTTACTCATAGAATATGTTAACTTTCAGGCAATCTATTGTCCTTATATTTCAGAGTGTTTACTCAAATCAACCACATCATTTATTAATACTTGTTTAAACTTGCACTCGGAGAAGGCAATGGCACCCCACTCCAGTACTCTTGCCTGGAAAATCCCATGGACGGGGGAGCCTGGTAGGCTGCAGTCCATGGGGTTGCAAAGAGTTGGACATGACTGAAGCAACTTAGCAGCAGCAAACTTGCACTAACAACTTAAAATATATAATATAAAATTTGGAATTTGCATCATTCCCCAATATAACAGAGATTTAGAACAAAAGCTTTAGAGTCAGCCAGGCCTGAATTCAAATTCTTGCTCTGTCATTGGCTAGTCAGGTTTCTCAGGGTAAGCACCACAGTTTTCTATAGCTATATAACAAATTACCTCACATTTAACAGCCTAAAACAACACTCAATCTTTAGTTTATTTTTGTAGGTCAAAAGTCTAAGCACAGTATGACTGAATCGTCTTCTCAGTATCTCATAGGCTGAAATCAAGATGTAGGCAGATCAGGGTCTCATGGGAAGCTCAGGGTCCTCTTTAGAGATCCTATGCTTGTTGGCAGAATTCAAATCCTTGCTGTTGAAGGACTGAAGCCCCCATTCTGTGCTGCTGACAGCTGGGGCCACACGCAGTTCCTGGGGACTGCCCACCTTCCATGCCATGGGGCCTCCTCCTTCATCTTCAAAGCCAATAGGCATTTTCCCTCACATCAACTCCGTCTCCAATTTCCTTGACTTTTATTTCCAGCCCTAGATTTAAAGGGCTCGTGTGATTGGCTCAGGCCTACCTGGATGCTCTCCCCATTTTAAGGTCAGCTGACCTGGGGCCTTAATTTCATCTGCAAAATGCCTTCACTGCAGTACCTAGATTAGTATTCCATTGAGTACACAGAAGAAGGAACGAGCACTGCAGGGAGCAGGAAATCTTGGGGGGCATCTACAAGTTCTGACACTCATGGAAAGCCACTTTGGCCCCATAAGCTTCGGGCATACAATAGGGACAATGGGTCTCACTACACAGAAAAAAATCAGTTGGATACAAAGAAACAATGACAAATGCTTCCAGGCACTGAATATGCTCGGGATTAGTTTCTCTGTTTTCAATATTTTATCTTCTGAGCAGATGTTTGAAATGAACCTAGTATAGAAGCTCCTTGGATGATGCTGCTGATTAGGTCCCTAATAATTATTCATTCTACAAAAGAATGAGGCAGAGACTAATACACCTACATTTTAAAGATGAATAAATTGAGGCTTAGAGATAATATTTATAAAGTGGTTATCACAGCCTCTGGCATATACTATTAATGCTCATAAATTTATATTAGTTACCACCACCATCACCATCATAACTCTTATATTAGAAAGCAATAGTGAAGTAGCTCAGTCGTGTCCAACTCTTTGCGACGCTGTGGAGCGTATAGCCTACCAGGCTCCTCTGTCCATAGGATTCTCCAGGCAAGAGTACTGGAGTGGGTTGCCATTTCCATTTCCAAGGGATCTTCCTGACCCAGGGATTGAACCTGGGTCTCCCGCATTGCAGGCAGATGCTTTACTGTCTGAGCCACCAGGGAAGCCCCTTATATTAGAAAGGAGAACCTTAAAAGCCTAGAGGAGCACCTACCAAACACCTATTCCTCACACAAGCCAGGAAAAGACCCTGGAGATGGTGAGCACTTTGTAAGGCATTTCTATGGAGCAGCTGTTCTCTGGGAAGATGCTTGGTCATTTTTTTTTGGCTGGTTCTTTAATACCCGAACTGACCACATCAGAATCCAGAAGTTTCCAGTTTCTTAATATCAACTTGATAGTGAAATTTGCATTGTGAAGTGCAAAATCCAATCCTCTTGGCATTTTCATTTGATCTTTGTTTCTTGGTTATACAACTTCCTTTGTCTAATTTTACCTGTTATTTATTTTTAAGCTTTTCACCCCCTCTCACTCAACTTTCAGTAGAGACAAGTGGTATTCAAAAGCTCTCTCACATCTTATAAAAGAATATAAAACATTTTGTGCCTATTAAACTAACGCCCTTCATTCTTTCAACTGTCACTCCATAATCGACATAAATCAGGTCAGCAAAGCATGGTACTCAGAGACGCTTTCGATTTCATATTTAGCTTTGTAGAATATAAGATTCAGAAGAGATCTTGGAACAAAGTTACTTCAGCCTTTCATGTGGAACAGGAAGGAAGTGAAGCCCAGGACTTGCCTCAAGATCCAACTAACTTACTGATTATTAGAGAAATGCAAACCAAAACTACAATGAGGTATCACCTCACACCAGTCAAAATGGCCATGATTGAAAAACCTACAAACAATAAATGCTAGAAAGGGTGTAGACAAAAGGGAACCCTCTTACACTGCTGGAAATGTAAATTGATACAGCAACTAAGGAGAACAGTATGGAAGTTCTTTAAAAAATTAAAAAAGGAATTATCATATGACCCAGAAATCCCACTATTGGGCATATTCCCAGAGAAAATAATTCAAAAAGATACATGCATCCTAATATTCATTGCAACACTATTAACAATAGCCAAGACACAGAATTTAAATGTCCAACAACAGAGGTATAGATAAAGAAGATGTGGTACATGTATACAACAGAAAATCACTGAGTCATAAAAAGGAATGTAATTATGTCATTTGCAGAGACATGGAGGGAACTAGGGACTGACATACAGAGTGAAATAAATCAGAAAGAGAAAACCAAATATTGTACAGTAATGCATACATGTAGAATCTAGAAAAATGGTATAAATGACCTTGTTTGTAAAGTAGAAATAAAGACACAATGTAGAAAAGAAACATATGGAACCAAGGGGGAAGGGGGTGGAATTAAGTGAGAGATTGAGATTGAATTTATATACTACTGTGTATACTATACAGCACAGGGAGCCCTACTCAGTACTCTGTGGTAACCTAAATGAGAAGGAAATCCAAAAAAGGGGATCTATGTATACATATAGCTGATTCATTTTGTTATACAGCAAAAACTGACACAGCAGTGTAAAGCAGTTGTAAAGTGAAAGTGAAAGTGAAGTTGCTCAGTCGTGTCCGACTCTTTGAGACCCCATGGACTGTAGCCCACCAGGCTCCTCCATTCATGCAATTTTCTAGGCAACAGTACTGGAGTGGGTTGCCATTTCCATCTCCAGGGGATCTTCCCCACCCGGGGATCGAACCCAGGTCTCCCGCATTGCAGGCAGACACTTTACCATCTGAGCCACCTTAAAAAAAAAAAAAAAAAAAAAAAAAAAAACCAAAAAAACATTCAACTGACTAAATTCAACTAAGGTGTAATAGAGGATGAGGTTGGGGGTGAAATCTATCACAGGCTACCTGCCTAAAGAGTTAGATAAATGCTGGATGAGATAGCAAAAGATGACTGACTATAATATGCCCTTACATCTCTCATCTCTTCACTCCCTGTGGCCCCCGGTGCTCTTAAACCTCCTGTGATTGATGCCCAAAATTCCATCCGAGTTTCCTTTTCTTTTAATCAGAGGCTGCACACTAGTGGCTCTTGGCCCAAACCCAGCCCCAGAAAACTGTTTGTTCAGCACAGTGTTTATGAAACATTTGCACGTGAATGCCTTTCGGTAAGCAGACACTCTCCAGTTCCCCAACACCCACACTGCCCCCTACTATGTCACACCTGCCTGCTTCAGAAATTTATATTACCTCCCTGGTTCCTGAAGACATCTTGGTATCATGGCCAAAATGTAATTTCCCCAACTCTTAGCAGTAGATAAAACATGACCAAAAGTAAAGGATTCAGGGCTAATTTTGTGGCTTGGAGAGAAATATCTTAAAGATATTTACAGTTGCATAAATAGTCGGACACAACTGAGCGACTGAACTGAACTGAACTGAAAATATCAGAGGTAGGAAAAAATGTAGAAGTGGTCTGATTCCACTTCTTCATTTGAGAATGGGGAACGTGAAGCTTAGAAAGGCAGATTGCAGGCTTAAATCACAGAGCAAGGTACTGGCAGATCTGGGATGGGAACTCAAACTTGCTTATATCACACCAAACTGGTCTGGTACAGGGTAGGGGTACTTTGAAGCCCTGGAGGTGAGAAAAAGCTGGGTGATGGGGGCGTGGGTTTTCAGAACATCATCAAGATTCTGTCTCGGCTGAGCCCACCTTTTACAAGCTTTTCTTCCCAGCCCCACTCTGAAAGGTAGGATGATTGCCCCTCCCACATAATGATACATTTGTGCTTTCATCCTCCTTCACTAATTTGTGTCTGTATCTTTTCTGTCACTTTATATAACTAATTACTGTTTACTCTTTCCAAGCTGGTTATGTGGGGATCCAAACTGTGGGAGAGAATGATGTTCCTTTAACCAAACCTCTGAGGAAACAAGACAGTCCTGAGTAGAGGGCTCTCCTCTTTTCTTGCCTATCTTCCCACCTGGGTTCCAGAGAAAGTCCTACCAAGAAGTGAGAGTCAGTAAATTAGACTCAACACCTCTCAGAAGACATCAAAGCTGCGCATGGAAGGATCTCCTGCTACCTGTTTTGGATTCTTTGCCAACTGAGCTATCAGGGAAGCCCTATCACAGCTGACTACAGGTTAAACTTTAGGATAGCACTGGGCTTTGACGATAGGAAAAACCAAGTATAGCTAAAGCTTCCATTCTCCTATGAGGGACAGAGAATTTGTTTCCACTGTCTTGTCATAAGCTAACTGCTATAAACATTCCTGTGCACAAGTTCAGTTTCTCTAATGAGAAAACCTAGAAGGCAGATTGCTAAGTTACTGGGTGTGGGTTCTTGAATTCTAATGCTCTTCAAAATAGTAATATTAAAACTTTGCAAAATATATAGATGAAAATTTTGCCAAATGGCTCTTTAAAATAATTAATTTTTTAAATTATCCCATTAATAAGAGCTCTTGTTTCTCTACATTATGTGTCAACACTTGGTATTTTTGCCTTATTGATTTTCACCAATACAATAGGTATCAGATGGTATCTCGTGTATGGTAGTAAGTATTTCCTATGAGATCATGTAGACTTTCATTTATTTATTGGTCATTGAGTTTCCTTTTTCAAAAAAATTCCCTATTTCTCATTTTCTGGTTGTTAGTTTTTTTTCTCTTGCTTTGTAGGGACTGTATATTCCATGCACTAATTCTTCGTTGGTTATATGGTTTACAAATAATTTCTCTAGTTTGGCTTGTTTTTTTTTTTTTGTAATTTTGTTTTAGTATAATTGCCATATAGAAGCTTTAATTTTAATGTAATCAAACATAGCAACCTTTTATTATAGGTTATGATTTTTATGTCTCATTAAAGATGTTTTTTTTCCTATTCCAATATCATTTTTTTCTATTTTTCATCATGTTTTTCCTATTCCAATATCTAGATCTTTGAAATATCCTTAGTTCCACCTTGTTCTTATTTCATCAAATCACTACTATTATTATTTTATTTTCATACAACAGCATAACAGATACTTGCTTAGTATTATCCATATGTTCATCAAATTCTTTGCTTAATATTGCTTTTTGCATTGTATTTCTACTTTCTGGCTCAGTTTCCTTCTTCCTAAATTCCACCCTTAATACTTAAGTGAAGGACTGAAATATAATTGCTATTAGTCAGTCAGTAAGTTCAGTCACTCAGTCGTGTCCAACTCTTTGCGACCCCATGAATCACAGCACGCCAGGCCTCCCTGTCCATCACCAACTCCCAGAGTTCACTCAAACTCACATCCATAGAGTCAGTGATGCCATCCAGCCATCTCATCCTCTGTCGTCCCCTTCTCCTCCTGTCCCCAATCCCTCCCAGTATCAGAGTCTTTTCCAATGAGTCAATTCTTTGCATGAGGTGGCCAAAGTACTGGAGTTTCCACTTTAGCATCATTCCTTCCAAAGAAATGCCAGGGCTGATCTCCTTCAGAATGGACTGGTTGGATCTCTTTGCAGTCCAAGGGACTCTCAAGAGTCTTCTCCAACACCACAGTTCAAAAGCATAAATTCTTCGGCGCTCAGCCTTCTTCAGAGTCCAACTCTCACATCCATACATGACCACTGGAAAAACCATAGCCTTGACTAGACGGACCTTTATTGGTAATGTCTCTGCTTTTCAGTATGCTATCTAGGTTGGTCATAACTTTTCTTCCAAGGAATAAGTGTCTTTTAATTTCATGGCTGCAGTCACCAACTGCAGTGATTTTGGAGCCCAGAAAAATAAAGTCTGACACTGTTTCTCCATCTATTTCCCATGAAGTGATGGGACCAGATGCCATGATCTTCATTTTCTGAATGTTGAGCTTTAAGCCAACTTTTTCACTCTCCACTTTCACCTTCATCAAGAGGCTTTTTAGTTCCTCTTCACTTTCTGCCCTAAGGGTGGTGTCATCTGCATACCTGAGGTTATTGATATTTCTCCCGGCAATCTTGATTCCAGCTTGTGCTTCTTCCAGCCCAGCGTTTCTCATGATGTACTCTGCATAGAAGTTAAATAAGCAGGATGACAATATACAGCCTTGATGTACTCCTTTTCCTATTTGGAACCAGTCTGTTGTTCCATGTCCAGTTCTAACTGTTGCTTCCTGACCTGCATACAGGTTTCTCAAGAGGCAGGTCAGGTGGTCTGGTATTCCCATCTCTTTCAGAATTCTCCACACTTTATTGTGATCCACACAGTCAAAGGCTTTGGCATAGTCAATAAAGCAGAAATAGATGTTTTTCTGGAACTCTCTTCCTTTTTCCATGATCCAGCGGATGTTGGCAATTTGATCTCTGGTTCCTCTGCCTTTTCTAAAACCAGCTTGAACATCTGGAAGTTCACAGTTCACATATTGCTGAAGCCTGGCTTGGAGAATTTTGAGCATTACTTTACTAGTGTGGGAGATGAGTGCAATTGTGCAGTAGTTTGAGCATTCTTTGGCATTGCCTTTCTTTGGGATTGGAATGAAAACTGCCCTTTTCCAGTCCTGTGGCCACTGCTGAGTTTTCCAAATTTGCTGGCATATTGAGTGCAGCACTTTCACAGCATCATCTTTCAGGATTTGAAAGAGCTCAACTGGAATGCCATCACCTCCACTAGCTTTGTTCGTAGTGATGCTTTCCAAGGCCCACTTGACTTCACATTCCAGGATATCTGGCTCTAGGTCAGTGTTCACACCATCGTGATTATCTTGGTCATGAAGCTCTTTTTTGTACGGTTCTTCTGTGTATTCTTGCCACCTCTTCTTAATATCTTCTGCTTCTGTTAGGTCCATACCATTTCTGTCCTTTATTGAGCCCATCTTTGCATGAAATGTTCCCTTGGTATCTCTAATTTTCTTGAAGAGATCTCTAGTCTTTCCCATTCTGTTGTTTTCCTCTATTTCTTTGCATTGATCACTGAGGAAGGCTTTCTTATCTCTTCTTGCTATTCTTTGGAACTCTGCATTCAGATGTTTATATCCTTCCTTTTCTCCTTTGCTTTTTGCCTCTCTTCTTTTCACAGCTATTCGTAAGGCCTCCCCAGACAGCCATTTTGCTTTTTTGCATTTCTTTTCCATGGGGATGGTCTTGATCCCTGTCTCCTGTACAATGTCATGAACCTCTGTCCATAGTTCATCAGGCACTCTATCTATCAGATCTAGGCCCTTAAATCTATTTCTCACTTCCACTGTATAATCATAAGGGATTTGATTTAGGTCATACCTGAATGGTCTAGTGGTTTTCCCTACTTTCTTCAATTTCAGTCTGAATTTGGCAATAAGGAGTTCATGATCTGAGCCACAGTCAGCTCCTGGTCTTGTTTTTGTTGGCTGTATGGAGCTTCTCCATCTTTGGCTACAAAGAATATAATCAATCTGATTTCGGTGTTGACCATCTGGCGATGTCCCTGTGTAGAGTCTTCTCTTGTGTTGTTGGAAGAGGGTGTTTGCTATGACCAGTGCATTTTCTTGGCAAAACTCTATTAGTCTTTGCCCTGCTTCATTCCATATTCCAAGGCCAAATTTGCCTGTTATTCCAGGTGTTTCTTGACTTCCTACTTGTGCATTCCAGTCCCCTATAATAAAAAGGACATCTTTTTTGGGTGTTAGTTCTAAAAGGTCTTGTAGGTCTTCACAGAACCGTTCAACTTGAGCTTCTTCAGCGTTACTGGTTGGGGCATAGATTTGGATTACTGTGATATTGAATGATTTGCCTTGGAAACGAACAGAGATCATTCTGTCATTTTTGAGATTGCATCCAAGTATTGCATTTCAGAGTCTTTTGTTGACCATGATGACTATTCCATTTCTTCTAAGGGATTTCTGCCCACAGTAGTAGATATAATGGTCATCGGAGTTAAATTCACCCATTCCAGTCCATTTTAGTTTGCTGAATCCTAGAATGTCGACCTTCACTCTTGCCATCTCCTGTTTGACCACTTCCAATTTGCCTTGATTCATGGACCTGACATTCCAGGTTCCTATGCAGTATTGCTCTTTACAGCATTGGACCTTGCTTCTATCATATACCATACCATATCTTGCTTCTATCATATCAATACCCAGTCATATCCACAACTGGGTATTGTTTTTGCTTTGGCTCCATCCCTTCATTCTTTCTGGAGTTATTTCTCTACTGATCTCCAGTAGCATATTGGGCACCTACTGACCTGGGGAGTTCCTCTTTCAGTATCCTATCATTTTGCCTTTTCATACTGTTCATGGGGTTCATACTGTTCATAATTGCTCTTAGTCTTGCCTGAAATGCCTGTTTTTTAATTAAAATCAAAAGATTTTTGATTGGATGCAGATACCTAAATTAATAATTATTTCCTCTCAGCTCTTTGAAAGTCCTTTGTCTTCCGGCCTTTATTGTTGCTCAAAGTTTGCTGCTGCTCTGCACTTAAACTTATTCTTCCCTCTGATAACTTTTATTAATCGTCTTCTGTACATCTTTAATGTTGTACACATTCACTAAAATGTGTTTACAAATGTATTTACTCTTCATTTATTCTGGTTAGGATGTGTTATGGTTCTTATACATTAATACTGATCTCCAACAATTTTGGAAAATTTTCAGTCATAATTTCTTTGAATATTACCTCATGACTGTCTTACGGTTTTGATTTCTTCTTTTATAGTTTTATGCATTGTAAGCAATTATTTTGTAGCTTCTATTACATTGGTCTATTATCTCAAGTTCTCTATGTTAAAATCCCATTGATTTGGGGGTCTGTGGACTGGCAACCCACTCCAGTGTTCTTGCCTGGAGAATCCAGTGCACAGAGGAGCCTGGTGGGCTGCTGTCCATGGGGTCGCACAGAGTTGGACATAACTAAAGCGACTTAGTATGCATGCATAGCATAGCATGACTCACTGAAAGCAATGTTTTCCCTCATATACTTTGAGGTTTGGGACTAAGTTCATCTTTGGTGGGACTTTGTGAGAATTTTAGATAACCTAGGTTCAGCATGTGTCTCTCAAGAAGATATCTGAATTTTCTTCAGGTAGGAGACCTTCAAGGTCCAATTTTATGATATTTTCATGGCTTGCCAGTTACTGAACTAGTAAAGTAGCAGAAATTCAAACCTCACATCTACAAAATAGGAGTTTTCATCATTTGCTCCAAAATTACTCTTCCTTCTGACTTGATTCCATTAAACTAAGAAAATAATACAACGTCCTCCTTAATATGTCTCTTACTTCTTTACTCCCTCATCAGGAATATGTCTTGGAAGGAAAGTTATGACCAACCTAGACAGCATATTCAAAAGCAGAGACATTACTATGCCAACAAAGGTCCGTCTAGTCAAGGCTATGGTTTTTCCAGTAGTCATGTATGGATGTGAGAGTTAAACTGTGAAGAAATCTGAGCACCAAAGAATTGGTGCTTTTGAACTGGGTTGTTGGAGAAGACTCTTGAGAGTCCCTTGGACTGCAAGGAGATCCAACCAGTCCATTCTAAAGGAGATCAGTCCTGGGTGTTCTTTGGAAGGAATGATGCTAAAGCTGAAACTCCAGTACCTTGGCCACCTCATGCAAAGAGTTGACTCATTGGAAAAGACTCTGATGCTGGGAGAGATTGGGGGCAGGAGGAGAAGGGAACAACCGAGAATGAGTTAGCTGGATGGCATCACTGACTCGATGGACATGAGTTTGAGTGAACTCCGGGAGCTGGTGATGGACAGGGAGGCCTGGCGTGCTGAGATTCATGGGGTCGCAAAGAGTCAGACACGACTGAGCGACTGAACTGACTGACTGACAGCTTCTTTTACCATTTTTTTCTGGAATGCATTTACTTTCCTCCACCTCTAATGCAACTAATTTAGTTTTTAAATCTCATATCTAGAATAATGTTGCTGTTCAGTCGGCAAGTCGTGTCTGACTCTGCTACGCCATGGACTGCAGCACACCAGGCTTCCCTGTCCCTCATTATCTCCCAGAGTTTACCCAAGTTCACATCCACAGAATCAGTGATGACATCCAACAATCTCATCCTCTGTCGTCCTCTTTTCCTTCTGCCTTCAAACTTTCCCAGCATCAGGGAATGAATCAGCTGTTCTTTCCAATGAATCAGCTGTTCGCATCAGGAGGCTGAAGTATTGGAGCTTCAGCTTCAGCATCAGTCCTTCCAAAGAGTATTCAGGGTTGATTTCCTTTAAGATTGACTGGTTATACCTTCTAGTTATTCCCTCTGCCACAAGACTTGAATTCTTCTAACTTATTATCTGTACTGCAGCCAGACTGATCTTTCTAAAACTCAAATCTAACTATATCACTTTTCTATTTAAAAACCTTTACAGTCCCTCTATTGCCTTCAAGCTAAAACCCAAAATCTAAGATGAAATTCAAGGCCATGGATAATCTGAACTCTCTTTTAAGCTTTCATCTCTTAAACAAATTTCTTCTCAATGCCTCCAAATGACCAGTGCCTCAACCATCCTAAATTTTTAATCTACTTCAGTTCCCCAGAATATAGTATTTTGAATATACTAAAAAATCAATGAACTGATCCATAAAGTCCAGGTGCAAGCTTCTCAGCATGAATTTTTGTCATATCTTTCCTGACAATGAGACTGTTATTCTTCATTATGCTTAATAGTGAAAGGATATTAAATTGTTGTAGTCAGCAACAATAGTCTACTTTTTAGGTAATTCTGGTGGAATTATGTTCATTTGTTCATATTCTAGTCATAGCGTAATATATAATAATAATAATGTATTTTATGTTCTATAAATATACTGTCAATGGCAAATATAATGATAGATTTTTCATAAATAGATAAATGCTTTTCTTAAGGCAAGTGAACTCTTAAAAGGGAACTTCTTCTTAGATATGATCAAAAACTATTAGAGTAAAAATATGAGGTTCTTTCAGCATTCTGTACTTTAGTGTTGTGTGTGTGTGTGTGTGTGTGTGTGTGTGTAAAGCTACCTAGTATTATAATAAAAGCAATTCAGTGGGAAAAGTAATAAATCATAGACTATCAGAACAAAAAGTGACCTTAGAGATAATTTAGGTCCATAGTTTCTCAAATCTGTTACAAGTCAGGAAACATTAAAAAAAAAAAAAAAACTTTGAAATTCAACATACAAGACAAATGCATGTCAATCTTTTCTCGTTTAATTTAAAGCATAGGGCACTGCAGCCCTTGGCACATGTAATCCTTTTATCCTTTGCCAGAAACACAGAGGCTATACAGAGCCAAATTTAAAAATCATTCATCTACCCCAACTCAATCGCTGTGCAAATGAAAGAACATAAATCCAAAAAGACGATGATGTACTCAAGATTACACAGTTAGTCAAAGATAATGCTGGCAATGAACGCCATCCCCTAAATCCTCACGAACTGCTATGGCTATGACTCCTATTTTTTAAAAAACAATAATATCAACCTAATCTCAGGAAATCAATAGAATTTCTCATTTCTCATCGTCCATAAATGGATTAATGCTATAAAATAACATATTTCCCCATATATTTACTATCCAGAGGCTTTGACATAAGAAATAACTTCTATTCATTGTAGAAAATTTCAAAACTGAAGACAAGCAAATACATAAAAGATTGAGATCTCCAGAAATTCCACCTGGCAGAAATAATCACTGAGATTTTTTTTTTTCTATGCAAACATAATTTCTTTTACCCAAATAGTATCATAAAAGGGTTATTAGCTAGCATTTATAGTTGCAAACAGCAAAATACTCTTCAGCTAATTTAGACAGAGAAGACATTTATTAAAAGGCATTAGGAAGTTTCAGAATCTCTAGGAAGATAAAAGAGTTAGGGTTGGAGTCTAGTTGACCAGAAAGCCACAAACAACATTATGAGACTACTTCAGGGAAAATTTCAACATTGCTACCACCTCTGGAAGGAAAGTTATGACCAACCTAGATAGCATATTCAAAAGCAGAGACATTACTTTGTCAACAAAGGTCCATCTAGTCAAGGCTATGGTTTTTCCAGTGGCCATGTATGGATGTGAGAGTTGGACTATAAAGAAAGCTGAGCCCTGAAGAATTGATGTTTTTGAACTGTGGTGTTGGAGAAGACTCTTGAGAGTCCCTTGGACTGCAAGGAGATCCAACCAGTCCATCCTAAAGGAGATCAGTCCTGAGTGTTCATTGGAAGGACTGATGTTGAAGCTGAAACTCCAATACTTTGGCCACCTGATGCGAAGAGCTGACTCATTGGAAAAGACCCTGATGCTGGGAAAGATTGAGGGCACGAGGAGAAGGGGATGACAGAGGATGAGATGGTTGGACGGCATCACCGACTCAACGGACCTGGGTTTGGCTGTACTCCAGGAGTGATGGACAGGGAGGCCTGGTGTTCTGCAGTTCATGGGGTTGCAAAGAGTCGGACATGACTGAGTGACTGAACTCACTGACTGACCACCTCTGGGCACAGAAGCCATAGTTCACATTCTGGTCTTGGGTAGGCATTAGAACCAATACCACCTGTACTGACCTCCCGCCAAAGCCAGATCCTCCACTGCCTCCCAAAGCCAGAAAATGGATTTCCCATGGCATCTGCATCCTCATACTCTTCTCTTCCAAATACTTCACTGAAGTGGATTTGACTAACAGCCTCCAGGACACAGGACATACTCAACTCACAAAGACCAATAAATGCCCCAAACAGGAGAGCTGTTTAGAGATCTTACAATAGAGTGATATAACTGTTGTTGTTGTTATTGTTTAGTCACCAAATCGTGTCCAACTTGGTGACCCCATGAACTGCAGCACACTAGGTCTTCACCATCTCCCAGAGTTTACTCATGTCCATTGAGTTGCTGATGACATCCAACCATCTCATCCTCTGTCACCTCCTTCTCTTGCCCTCAATTTTTCCCAGCATCAGAGTCTTTTCCAATAAGTCGGCCCTTTGCATCAGGTGGCCAAAGTACTGGAGCTTCAGTTTCAGCATCAGTCTTTCCAATGAATAGACAGGGTTGATTTCCTTTAGGACTGACTGGTTTGATCTCCTTGCTATCCAAGGGATTCTCAAGAGTCTTCTCTAGCAACATAATTCGAAAGCATCAGTTCTTCAGTGCTCAGCCTTCTTTATGCTCCAACTCACACATCCATACATGACTACTGGAAGAACCATAGTTTTAAGATCTTTGTCAGCAAAATGATGTCTCTGCTTTCCAAAAATATGCTGTCTAGGTTTGTCATAGCTTTTCTTCCAAGGAGTAAGTGTCTTTTAGTTTCAAGGCTGCAGTCAGCATCTGCAGTAATTTTGGAGCCCAAGATGACAAAATCTATCATTGTTTCCACTTTTCCCCCATCTATATGCCATGAAGAAATGGGACCAAATGCCATGATCTTAGTTTTTTGATGCTGAAATTTTTAAAAATTTATTTTTAATTGAAGGATAATTGCTGTGAAGGATAAATGCTTTACAGTATTGTGTTGGCTTCTACCAAACAACATGAATCAGCCATAGGTTTACTCATGTCCCCTCCCACTTGAACATCTCTCCCACTTCCCTCCCCATGAATGTTGAGTTTTAAACCAGATTTTTCACTCTCCTCTTTCACTTGCATAACATTTGTAGCAGGAGAAATTTTCATATATTTCTGTTGCTTTAATTTACCTTGTTATTGTTTAGTCACTAAGTCATGTCTGATTCTTTGTGACCCCATGGACTGCAGCATACCAGGCTTCCTTGTCCTTCACTGAATCTCAGAGTTTGCTCAAATTCATGTTCACTGAGTCAGTGATTACATCCAACCATCTCATCCTTTGTTGCCCCCTTCTCCTTCTGCCCTCAATCTTTCCCAGCATCAGGGCTTTTTCTGAATTGGCTCATCACATCAAGTGGTTAAAATATTGGAGCTTCAGCTTCAACATCAGTCCTTCCAATTAATATTCAGGGTTGATTTCCTTTAGGATTGACTGGTCTCTTTGCTGTCCAAGGGACTCTCAAGAGTCTTCTCCAGCACCACACTTCAAAAGTCTCGATTCTTCAGTGCTCAGCTTTCTTATGGTCCAACTCTCACATTCATACATGACTACTGGAAAAACCATAACTTTGACTATACTGACCTTTGTCAGCAAAGTGATGTCTCTGATTTTTAATATGCTGCCTAGGTTTGTCATAGCTTTTCTGCCAAGGAGCAAGCATCTTTTAATTTCATGGCTGCTTTAATTTATACTTATATCATTATATTATTAACATGATGAGACTGACACATTGACCTATAAAATCACCTTGCTGAAAGCAATTAAAATTGATTCCAAATGTAGTAAATAACTCATTTGTCCTGTGGTCTTAAAAAATATTCACAACCTAAAAGTTGAGAGCTGTGTTTTATTTGGTGGAGATGTTTAGGACTCCAAGCCTGGGAGACAGCATCTCAAGTAATCCTGAGAGAACTACTCTGAGGAGGTGAAGGGAGGAGCCAGGTTATGAAGTTTTGCAACAAAAGGCAGGTAGTCTATTGTTAATAAACAAAACCAAATATCCCAAGTTAAGGAATTTAGCAATTTTTTATGTATGGGAAGATGCAGGAGGCTTGGCTTACTGAAATCATTCCTCTGATATGCACCTTAGCTATCTGGGGCCAGTATTCTGTTTCCAAGTCCTGAGTTTCCTGAGTGCTCACCATAGGGAGTGGCTGCAGTCTGATGGCTGCTAGATAACAGGTATTCTTTCCTTCCTGAGTTCCCTCAGAGCTCATCAGCTCACCATCCATGGTGGCTGCAATTGCTGGTGACTGTGACATCCCTGTTCACTGATACAGCAGGAAATATTCCACTTAATCCTTTCCTATTCATTTATGCCAGGTGTGAGAGATAATTTCTACATCTTCTTTGGACTTTACTTACTCCATCCTCCAGCATTTTCAAAAAAAATTTATAAGCTCTTTCCAATTTAAATGATATAAATTCTAAAAATGATACCAATGATTTACAGGGATGAAACCCATAAAACTGTGGGCTGCATGAGTTAGAGTAGTGACACATTTATTTATTGCTATGACTAATAATCATTGCAACATTATGCTTTTATCTTTCCAAGTTAGTTAAAAATATAGCGCAAAAGATCAGTTACTTCAGACACCAATCAGCAGCCCACAGACTTCCGATCAAAGTGTGGCTGGCAATCAAACACAGTGTATGGCATTTCTGCTTCTATTACAACCTAGAGCAGCAAATAAGGACATGGTAATTAAGCAAATGCTAATGGGCTATCTTACAACCCAAAAACGTATGGATTATAGTTATTTGACATCCTTTTTGACAAGCACCACATGTGTGACAATGTGCTTGTGAAAGCTTTAGGGTGTGGTGATATGGCCTATTAGTAGTCTCTGAATGTATCCCAGGAAACTTTTTTTTTTCCCATTGAAATGGTACAATTACCCCTAACTCATTAACAAATAATCCTAACTCAATATCCTGAAACAAAAAGCTTCAATTCAGTCATTCCCTTATGTCAACCCTAGATTGGGTCTCACTGTGCACCGTTCAAAGTTCAGTTCTTACCAAGGCATTCAAAGCTCTTGACTAAATGTTATTGGAGGCAGAGAAAGGTTTATTTGAGATTACTTAAATATCTGACAAGCTTGAATCCAGTGAACTCTGAGATTCTGAGATTAAGAGTAAACAGTAGGACTAGGAAAAATATAGGTGGAATAGAACAGTCAGAAGGAATGAGAAAATGAGAGAAAAATAGATTCGGGTGGGAAGGGAAGGAGGGTGAAGAATTGGAATACAAAGGTGGTGCTCAGAAGGCTGGAGTTGAGATCAGAGTAAGTGAAATTAGTGAAGGTTAGTGGTCAATGAGATCATCAAGCCATGTAACTTAGCATTTTAAAAAAGTGATGTGGCACATGGCGGGTACTAAATAAACATTTGTTTAATAGTTTCTAACCAAATCTCCTTCTACTTAAAATGAACCTACTATTCAGCAGTATGGCTAATGTCCTTGGGCCTGCCTGCCTATTAGCTTTCCTTCTGGTAACAAAATTCATGTTGAATCGTACAATGAATAACTGGATGAATTACTGGTGGGTGATCCAGACCTTGAACTTTAAAAAAGATGAAGACTCTAAAATAACTATAATTAATACATCCAAGAAAATAGATGACAAGATGGACAGAATTTCATGGTAAAAAACTAGTTTTTTTTATTGAAATGGAAATTCTACATCATTAAAATTCAATTATTGAAATTAAGAATGTAATAGATGGGTTTGGGACTTCCTTGGTGGCTCAGTCAGTAGAGAATCTGCCTATGGGAGACCCAGGTTTGATCCCTGGGTCAGGAAAATCCCGTGGAGAAGGGAATGGCTACCCACTCCAGTATTCTTGCCTGGAGGATTCCACGGACAAGGAGCCTGGTGGGCTACAGCCCACACAGTCACAAAGTCAGACACGACTGAGTGACTAACACTAGAAGAGTTTAATAGCAGGTTTTATATGAATGAAGAGAACTTTAAAAATCAGGATGATAGGTAAATAGAAAAACACTGACTGAATCTTGCAGGCACCCAAAGCTGGCGCTCTGTGACAAACTGGAAGGATGGGGTGAGGAGAGAGGTGGGAAGGGGGTTCAGGAGAAAGGGGACACATGTACACCTATGACTGATTCATGTTGATGTACGGCAAAAACCATCACAATATTATATAATTATCTTACAATTAAAATAAATAAATTTTAAAGAGAGTTTAAAAATACTGAATAAAAAAATAGCATGGAAATAGGATACTTTGAAAAGGCCTAATATAAATGAAATCAATATTTGAGGAAAAAGTGAAGAGAATGAAGAGGTAAAGGCATTATTTGAAGACATTTTAAAAACTACTCAAATACATCAAACTCCAGATTCAAGAAATACTAGCAACAAGATTTATACCAAACTTCTCAACAATAAGTATACAAACCAAAAGACAATAAAATATTTTTGCAGTGCTGAAAAAAAACAAAAGTGTCAACCTAAGCATTTTGTATCCAGTGAAAATATTCTTAAAAAGTGAAAGAAAAATAAAAGCACTTTCATGCAAGTAAAATTAAGAGAATCTGTCATCATTAGTCCTCCACTAAAGGCAATCTTAAAGAGAGTGCTCCTTATGAACGAAAATGACCACAGAGAAAAACAAGGGAATATGGATAAGAATAAAGAAAAATGGAAAGGTTAAATACACGCATAAATCTAAATTACTTTTTACTATACAAACAGTACATAATGCGATGTTTATGTAGATAATATGCAAAACATAAAACAAGGAATAAATAAATGGGAAAATATTTAAGAATTTAGAGTTGTCTGAGAAGTGGTAAAAGTACAAATTTATGACTTACAAATTTAATAATGTGTTATTAAACTCTAATAACACATTAATGCATATTTTAATCTCTAGGGTAATGACTAAAAGGATGTACATATAACAAGCTAATAAAGAAGATAACGCAATCATTAAAGATAAAGTGTTAGTGCAAAATAAGGCAGGCAAGCAAAGAAAATAATAAAATATAACAACTAGAAAATAAAAGTTAATTTGATAGTTAATATAATAATATAATAAAAGTTAATATAATAGTTAATATAATAAACAAGTTACAATATTAATCATAATATGTTATAATTATAGTTTTAATATAATAATATAATAAATAGTTAATATATTTTTCAAGTATATTGGAAAATAAATAGTTTAAATACACCAATAAAAAGGAAAAGATAGATGATTAAAAATACAGGCTGCTTATAATATAGTTTAAGAACACAAGTAAAATATAAACATAAATATAAATACAGTTGACCCTTGAATAACAGAGCAAGAACTGTATGTTTCCACTTATATATGAATTTCTTTCAATAGTAAATATTATATGATCCACAGTTGGCTCAATCCACAGATGTGGAATGGGAGATGCAGACAAACCAAGTATACCAAGGGCC
The DNA here is from genome assembly GCF_019923935.1 of Bubalus bubalis. NCBI lineage: Eukaryota > Metazoa > Chordata > Mammalia > Artiodactyla > Bovidae > Bubalus > Bubalus bubalis. The sequence goes on along the minus strand of NC_059165.1, from coordinate 51,166,646 downwards.
AACTATAAATTATACACAGATTTTCAATTGCAGGGAGGGTCAGCATTCCTAACCTCCACATTGTTCTAGGGTCAAATTGTATTTACATTAATACATACATACATATGCACATATATACATGACATTACCTAAAAGAAAACTGTAACATCAGAACAGATAAACTTAAGGCTAAAAGTATTTCAGAGGTAAAAATAAATATTTTGAAATTGTAAAACTGTCAATTCTTCAAGAAGATATATTTATTCCATATTTTTATGTATTTAATATCATATCTTCAAAACATATACAGTAAAGAAAAAAGAGACAAAATTAAAAGGTAAAATAGATATATCCACAATCAGAGTAGGAGACATTAGTGACCTCTTCTCATGAACTGGTAGCAAAAAAACAGATTTTAAAAAAATCAATAAGGACAGAGAATCTGAATTAACAGATGTGGCCTAACTGACACATACAACACTGTATCCAACAATGACAGTTTTTTTCCAAGTACACATGGAAATTTATCAGACTGACCATATGCTGATCAGAAGCATATCTCAAGAAATTTTTTGAAAAATTAAAACATTCAGAGTAATCCACTGACCACAGTAGAATTAAACTAGAAATCAATATTAAAACAATTAGGAGATTTTAAAAAATATTTGGAAATCAAGCAACATGTCTTTAAATAAACCATGGGCCATAGAAGGAATCAGAATGGGAATTGAAAGTATTTTGAACTAAATGAAAATTAAAATATGACATATTAATACTTGTGAGACATAAATAAAGAGGTGCTTAGAGGTAAAGTTATAATCGTAAATTCACATGTTGAAAAAAGCATTTATTCAGAACATAATAAAAACTTAAGTAATTTAAATGTTCACCTAAGAAGTTAGAAAAACAAAAACAAGGTAAAGAAAGTAGAATCCCAAAAAAAAGTAGAATGAAGAAAATTGAAAAACCTAAAGTAGAAATTAGTTAAATTAAAACAAACAATGCAGAAAATTAACAAACCCAAACTTCCTTCTTTGAAAAGACTAATAAAATTAATCCAAGACAGACGACAGACATTATTTTGATATCTGGCAAAACTAATACAATTATGTAAAGTTTAAAAATAAAATAAAATTAAAAAAAATTTTTTTAAAGAGAGAAATAAGGCACCAGTTATTAGTGTTAGAAATAAAATATGGAACATATCAGAGACACATGTTGTGTGTGTGTGCTCAGTCACTCAGTCGTGTCCAACTCTGCGACCCCATGGACTTAGCCCACCAGGCTCCTCTGTCCTTGGGATTCTTTAGGCAAGAATACTGGAGTGTGTTGCCATTTCCTCCTGCAGGGGATCTTCCCAACTCAGGGATTGAACCCACATCTCTTATGTCTTTTGCAGGTGGGTTCTTTACCCCTACCGCTACCTGGGAAGCCTATGTAACCTTAGGCAAGTCTTTTAACCTCAACTAGCAAACTAGGGGTGGAGAAGGCAATGGCAACCCACTCCAGTACTCTTGCCTGGAAAATCCCATGGACGGAGGAGCCTAGTAGGCTGCAGTCCTTGGGGTCGCAAAGAGTCAGACACGACTGAGCGACTTCACTTTCACTTTTCACTTTCATGCATTGGAGAAGGAAATGGCAACCCACTCCAGTGTTCTTGCCTGGAGAATCCCAGGAATGGCGGAGCCTTGTGGGCTGCTGTCTATGGGGTCGCACAGAGTCAGACATGACTGAAGCGACTTAGCAGCAGCAGCAGCAGCAAACTAGGGGTCGAGGGAAATTTCCTTAATCTCAAAGAATAACCTATAACGATATTGTATACCAAATATCATATTTAATAGGGAGATAGTGAAATCTTTTCTATAAGATGAAACCCTGGGCTTCTCTGGTGGCTCAGACAGTAAAGTGTCTGCCTGCAATGCAGGAGACCCAGGTTCGATCCCTGGGTCAGGAAGATCCCGGAAATGGCAACACACTCCAGTACTCTTGTCTGGAAAACCCCACAGATGGAGGAGCCTGGTAGGCTACCGTCCATGGGGTCACAAAGAGTCAGACACAACTGAGTAACCTCACCTCACCTTTTCTATAAGATCAAAAAGGCAAAGATGTTCACTTTCACCATGTCTATTCAACAGTGTGTTGGAGGTCCTAGCCAGTATAATAAGGCAAGAAAATAAAACACAAAGATAGGAATGAAAAAGCAAAACTGTCATTGTTTTCAAAGAAATCTGGTTTTATATACATATAGAAAATCAAAATAATATGAAACAAGTAATTCAAAGAATTTAGCAAATTTGCTAGATACGAGGTCAATGTAAAAGCAAATTTTATTTCTATATATGAGCAACAAAATAATTAGCATAGGAAATTTCAAATGATGCTATTAACAGATGCACAATATACCTTAAATATCTTGAACTATAGTAATTAAGACTCTGGTGTTGGCATAAGAATAGACCAACAAAAGACTAACAAAAGAACACAATAGAATCCCGAAGCAGACCCCCATCACTGACTTAGAATACAGAGTGCAATGGGCGAAAATGACTTTTTTAATGAGTAGTGCTGGGTCAATTAAATACCTATATTGAAAAAAATTCATTTTAATTTTTGCCATATATCATATAAAAATATCAATCCCACATGGATTATAAACTGAATATGAATAATAAGATAACAAATTTCTAAAAAGTATCTTGAGGTATATCTTTCTGACCTTGAGGTAATCAAAGATTTTAAAAAGTACTAACCATAAAAAATGCTATTGATAAGCTGGATTGCATTTTTAAGAACTTCTGTTCATCGAAAGTCACCCTTTAGAGAATGGCAGAAGATATTTATAATACATATATCAAGAGAAAAAAAAGTTTAATCCAGAATTGTAGAAAGAGTCCTTAACAGTCAACAAGGAAAAGGCAGTCAATTCAATAGTAAAATGGGCAACAGATTTGAACAAAAATTTCATGAGAAATACCACCACTGGCAAGGATATGAAGCAATTAGAACTCTCATATACTTTTATAGGAAACTGATAGTTTCTTCTAAGGCTAAACACACTCATATTCGTGGCCCAAGCAATCTCACTGCTAATTCATGCACAGTACAAATGGTTATGCATATCCACTAAAATAAAAAGTCTGTAGAGCATTAAACATGATAGCCTAAATTTGTAAACAAAGCGTCAACAATAAAATGAATAAGTGAATTGTGGTACACTCAACACAACGAAATACTTACAGCCTTGAGAATGGACTAACAACTTCTACAAGCAGCGAAAGGAATAAACATTATAAAGATATCTCAAAGATAAAATGTGTAAATACAGGACCTACAATTCCATTTATATGAAATTCAAAACTAATTTAAGATGTCAGATGGTGGGAAAATGGATACCTTTGATGGGGAGGGATAGTAACTGGGTGTTCTGGTGTAGGAAACACATTTCTTGATCTGAGTTTAGGTTACATAAGTCTTTTCATTTGAGAAGATTTATCAAGGTGTACCCTTATCTCGGTACATTTCTAGGTACATTTTATAATTCAATAAAAATTTTACTTAAAAATGATTAGCCATATTTGCTTTTCTCATCAGGCTCTTCCTCAATCTGTTTTCTCTTATGCAAGTCATTTCCTAGTCCTCCTGATTTCTTCCTTTGACTTTATAATCCAATTTTCATTTGAAAAGATTCCAGAAACACCTTTATCAAAACTGACATCTTAACAAGATAATAATGCCACTTACATAATATAGAAGGTTACAAATACAGAATACTTCATCCCTAATATAGCTGTAACTGTTGTAAAAACAGTAAAATCACAGGCACAGATGTTCCAAGAGTAACACATTTTTCTACCACTTCCCAAGGCCAGCTGGGTAGAAAGATGAAGAAGATGGCTGGCTACCTAGTACATTAAATAAGATGAGGAAGGAAAGCATTTTGCAAACTGTAAACCACTAAGCAAAGTAAGATATTACTATACCCATTCTATTTCATAGCTCAGGCAATATAGAAACTCACTGAAATATCTCACATAGCCACAATAAAGGGTGTTGTTCAGCTGAGTATTAGGACCAACAGGACCCAACGGATCTAACATGACCAGGACATGTTCCTGTGTGTTCTCTTGGGGTCTCTATTTTTCTCCAAATGTTTGAGTCTTTCTCTGCTACTGCAAACTAGATTTCCCTAGATAAATAAAACAAGTATCTGACAGCTCCTGATCCTCATACTCCACAGCTACCACTATGAAGGAGAGTAACATACATTCTCAAGCCTGTACATAATGATGTTTAAAAACCAGCTTTTGAAGTATTGTAAATTTTATTATAATTTGTATATGTGATTCTAGTCTGTAGATAATATACAGTGGTGGGAACCTATCTTTAAATATATATATATATACTGTGTTATGCTAAGTCACTTTAGTCATGTCCTACTCTTTGTGACCTTATGGACTGTAGCCCGCCATGCTCCTCTGTCCATGGAATTCTCTAGGCAAGAAGGCAAGAATACTGGGGTGGGTTGCCATTTCCTTCTCCAATATATATATATAAGAGAGGTATATAACTCAGCTGTCACCTCCATGGATTCAGTTCAGTTCAGTCCAGTCGCTCAGTCGTGTCCAACTCTTTGCGACCCCATGAATTGCAGCACGCCAGGACTCCCTGTCCATGGATTAGCCTCATATAAAAAATAATAGCATGTTGGAAGTATGCAACTTTTAGTTGAAGGATGTGGATACTCTAGCTATAAAGCCTACCTGTTAATGTTTCCAGGCCCCTCTCATTTGAGCAGGGCTCCAGTAAACCATTTCTGAAGAATAAAGCCAGTCCTGTCTCAATTCAGTTCAGTTCAGTTCAGTTGCTCAGTCCTGTCCGACTCTTTGCGACCCCATGAATCGCAGCACGCCAGGCCTCCCTGTCCATCACCAACTCCCGGAGTTCACTCAGGCTCACATACATTGAGTCAGTGATGCCATCCAGCCATCTCATCCTCTGTCGTCCCCTTTTCCTCCTGCCCCCAATCCCTCCCAGCATCAGGGTCTTTTCCAATGAGTCAACTCTTCGCATGAGGTGGCCAAAGTACCGTCTCAGTTAAACCTTAATCATCATGGGAGAAATAAAAAGGTATTCTTGGGAAAAGCACTAACTCTGAAATCAGCTTGATCTGGACTAGTGTATAATTCTGTTCCTTTCTCTTCAAAGAAGTTGATTCATCTCTCAGGCAGTCAATTCCTCATTTGTAAACTGAAATAAAATACCTGTGTTTTTAACACAGTACCGAGGCATATGCTATATACTCCTTTTCCATTTTCTCAGAGCACCACATAAACAAAAACTGTAGCGGGGCACAGATTGGACCAGACAACCTGAGATAGTTTCAACACTGACCTAGCCTGTCCAATTCTCTACCATCGGAAGTAATAATGAATGTTGTACAAGGCCTATAATTGATTGAAGATATTAATAGTTGAAAGAAATAAAAGTAGTCATTTTCTATGCGTCTTTGTTATTTTTATACCCTTCTCTCCAGTATCCTTTCCCCATTTTTCTCCTAACAGGGCCTTAAATCATTTTGACAAATTTCTCCACTCCCCCATTCAGTCCAAGTGGCTTGGGGGAGGGAGGGGCACCACTTGCCTTCAGAGATAAAGCATGTGACTCAGGCCCAGTCAGTCAGAAAACCAAATTTCTCTGGCAACAGTGATGAAGTGAAAATGATGAAGGAAAATGATGATGAAAGAAAAAATTAAAAGGACGATCTTGATTCAATGGTTCATCATTGTGCAGATGATCTAAGTCGGTCCATTCATAAGAATAAGGATACATATGTAGGAGCTACCAAGAGAAGACTATTTTTCTTCTTACTGTGTTTGAATACTTAGAACATAAAACATAATTAAGTTCTATGGGTTAAACTCTACCTTACTCAATGACTAGTTTCTAGGTGAGCTAAAGTAGAAGTGAAAAAAAAATAAACTTATTTCTTTAGACTTCCAAAGTTAACTTGACAAAGTTTTACACTGTCAAGTCCCTGATCACTGGATTCATCAGAACATTGGAGAGTGACAGCTAAGATTACGAATGGTCGAGAAGCCTATACACTTACTCTGTGCTAACTACAACTAGAAACTTAGGTAGCCTGGATCACACTCCAAGATCTGAACTTCACCCAAAAATACAGTCTATATAGCCTTGTCTGGACGAAGAGCTATCTTATCAAGAAGCAACTATGGCTATTTTGGAACCCAATGTGTAAACTGGGTTTACCTTTGCACTTCTTCAACAAGTATTTATTGGGCATAAACTGTGCTAAGAATTTGGCTAAAACAAAACAGTTTCTGCCTTCATAGATCTTAAGACCCTGTAGAGAAAACAAACAGGCAATTATCATATAAAATCATAAATATTATAATGAAGTATTAGGGGGATACCTTGGAAGGTTATCTAACCACCCAGGCTTGGGTGGTCCACAAAAGCTGTCTGGTAAAATCGACATGTAAGCTGAGACCTGGAGGATGTGATATAACTTACTCAGGTAAAGAAATGGAGAAGAATGCTCTCAGTAGCAATAGAATGCAATAGATGAGAAAACAGAAGTACTTCACTGGGACTGAATGCAATCAGTAAAGGGGAGAGTGGTATGATTCAAGAGAGACAGACCAGGGGCCAAATTGCAGAAATCCTTAAAAGCCATGTTAAGAAACTTGGATCTAATCTGAGAACCACAGAAAACTGATAAAGGTTTTTAAGTAAGGAAGCAGTATAACAAGATTCATGGTTTAGAAATGTCACTCCAGATGCAGTGACAGAATGGAATGAAGGGAGATGAGAGGAAAACATTTCCATCAGTCCTCTGTGTGACCAACGAAGAGGCTTTTGCAGTAAGCCAGAAGAGAGTTGATAATGTTCTAAAAGACAGAAGCAGTAGGACTTAATATTTTATTAGTTTTTGAGCCTGCCTGATCTTCAGCTATCAACTCCTAGGTGGCTAATCAAGATGATATATTTTATTAAAGGTTTAAATACAGAAGAGATTCTTATGTCAGGTAGGGGGCTGGTTCACGTCACTCAGGATCCCTTTCAAGTCTGCAATACTTTGACTTTGTGCTGGCAACAGGGATTAAGAGTAAATAATTATTTATTCACTGATTTCTTGGATAATAGAAGTAGGGATCCCCTTGTTGCCTGAAAATTGGAAAACTATTAGACATAAAAATAAAGCATACTACTTATAATGAAGTTGCACTGTGCACTCATTTAACTAACTGAGAGAAAGGGAGGGGCCAATTGAATTCTACAGGCATTCTGCTCACTGCTCCAGTGAATGACCACTGCCCCAAAACAAGCATGAGAAGGGAGCCGGGTAATCAGCTGTTCATTCAATCATTTGACTCCCACTGTTCCACACTGGGTACAAAACTTGCCACTCTGGTTTCTGGTTGTAATTTTGATAATCAAAAATACACAGTTTTGAATTTCTAAGAACATGCTTTCCCAAAATATAAGACAATTGCTTCATCTTGTTCTCAAGGGAAGAAAAATGGTGATGTAGGTTTACTGAAAGAGGGCATTTGGTCTCTACTTTTGTATACTGTATTCTAACTTTTATAGCTTAAGGAATTTTTAAAGATGATTTTTTTTACTATGAAAATACAACTTAAGCACTGATCTTAAAAACCCTTGAGTGAAATTCAACTTCAAGGAAAAGTAATAATGGAATTCACTATCCTAAAAGTTGTAGAACCTAAAAATTCCAATTGATATCAATTTTATAAGTTCCAGAAAGGTTATGAAAGAAACTAGAAAGGTTTCAGAACAATGCTAATATGATATTATCCTTCCAAAAAAAAGAGAACATTGCTCGTCACAACTATCCAAGAAAAAGAATCAATAGGATTTTTTTCGCAGCCCTCCTGACCTTGCAGATGGATATTCCTGAAGAAATGAGTTCTATGACTGCTTTTCTTTCCAGCTGCTCAGGTAAAATGTGACTCAGGACTTTCATTTGTCAATCAATCCCTCAGGTGAAACCAAAAATATTTTTGTAAAATGTTCCCCTGCCTAAATCTACTCAGATCATATGATTTAATTTGCAGTTGAGAGATACAGTCTCGGCATTTTCTTTTTCATTTTGTTTCCCATAGTTTTCCTTTCCCTTTCTTCTTTCTATTTTTTGATATAAAATAAAGGACAAGACTTTATAGTGATTAAGAAGCAAACATAGCAATTCTACTCATGTTGCTAGGCAACAAGGGCCATGTATGAGCTCAATGAATGGATTCTGAGCATCTGCGCAAAGGAGAAATAGAAGAAGCCTATGAGAGAACTGTCTTGATAACTGCAAGGGTTATTACTTTTTGACATACATGCTCCTGCTTTGCCTGAGAATGGAGAAGGCACACTTATTTTAATCCTTTCTGGTGGTTTATTTTTCTAAGATATGTTAAAAATTGTCTTCAATGGAAAGTTGGCACAGTATGCTATAATGATTATCAGCTCAAATGGAGAAAGTAGGTAAAAATGATCTCCGTCTCTATTTGCCAAGTTCAAGTATGCATTCCCGATAACTCTGGCTATTCCAACAGCCTTCAGCCTGATCCCTACTTGTTTTCTTCCCATCCACACCAGTTCATCTCACCTAACTTATTAATTACAAGGACGTTTTCTATCTCCTTACAAGCAATTCCCATCCCCTATGATCAGCATTTACCCTATTCAGTTGAGGTGAAAAATATAACACTGTTGACTATAATTAACTCTGGTTTATTTTATTCTTATTATAAAGTAGTGCATAATAATTAACAAAAACCAGAAAAATAGAGACACATAAATGAACATCAACATCCATTATCCCATTCACAAGAGACAAGCAACATAAATATATCAGTGCGTATCAATCTAGATTATTTTCTGTGCCTATACACACAGAGTTTTTCTTACATAATTGCATCACCTGTATACATGAAGTCATAAAATCAAGAACCAGCATAGTATTTAACGGCTTCTATACTATGTTGGGCTTCCCTGGTAGCTCAGCTGGTAAAGAATCTGCCTGCAATGCAGGAGACTCCAGTTTGACTCCTTGGTCTAGAGAAGGGATAGGCTACCCACTCCAGTATTCTTGGGCTTCCCTGGTAGCTCAGATGGTAAAGAATTCACTTGCGATGCAGGAGACCTGGGCTTGTTCCCTGGGTTGGGAAGATCCCCTGGAAGAAGGCATGGAAACCCACTTCAGTATTCTTGTCTGGAGAATCCCTATGGACAGAGGAGCCTGGTGGGCTACAGTCCATGAGGTCTCAGAGTCAGATGCAACTGAGCAACTAAGCACAGCACACATCACATACTATGCCATAATAATTTAACCATTTCCATAAAACTTGGGATAATTAACAGCATAAATGACCAGTTGCAGATACTTTTACTAATCTTATTGCATTGTTTCGTTCATCTCCTGAATATAACCACAGCTAGCTTTATTAATTCCCCAGTCTCACATCATTACTTCCTTTCCATTTTTACTAGTATTAACCTAGTACAAGTCTCTTACCTGGCTTCTTAAAATTATGAATTATTTAGGACTCTTTTTTGGTATTCTGGCCTAGAGAATTCCATGGAATGTATAGTCCATGGAATGTATAGTCCATGGAATTGCAAAGAGTCAGACACGACTGAGCAACTTTTTCCACTCGCTTTGGTCCTAAATGTCAGAAACCCCAACTCAAAGCAGCTGAAGCAAAAATAAATGAATAGCTATACAGTTGAAAGTTTCACTAGCAGGGACTAGCTGAATGCATAGTGAGATCCATGAACTCAAATAAAATCAATGGGACAAGGCCTCACTCCCTCTACCTCCCAGCATTTCCGTCTTTTATAAAGGCTTTATTCTTGGGAAGGCTTCCCCCAATAGTGACCAGATGGCTGGTCAACATCTCTAGGCTTCTATATTCTTAGGAATTCCAAGGGAAAGAGCATTCCTCTGATTTAGTCCTAGAAGTTACTCTGATTGTACCCGCCTGAACCAAACACTGCGGCCAGAGGCCAGGTGCTCTGATGAGGGCCAGGCCTAGAGGACATGCCCATTCTGGAGCCTGGGGACAAAGTCTACCACATCCAATAACTACAAAGCCCAAGAGTCAAGGAAGGGTCAAAGAAAAATCAGGGTGCCATTACCAGGGAAAGTGGGCACAGATACTGGGCATTTAGGAACGACTGTTCACTGCCATTATCCTCTGTGCCCCATTTGCTCCTTCAGATCCACTCGCCACCTTTCTCCAACTGGGCCCTGTGTAGGGATCATATCAATCAGCTCCCTTTCTCCTGGTTTCTGGTTGGGATTAGTCAACAGGAGAGTCAGGTCAGAGAATATCTCCACCTCCCTCCTTGCTAGTCTCCAGTTGGCAGTAGCTGTACCCCCATACTAAAGATCACAGCTCCTCTTGGATGAACTTCTACAACCCGCTACAGATCCTCTTCAGGTTCTGTTAATAACTCTCTTCCTTTGCTTCTCAAACACATTGGTGGTAACAGCTCCTTGTTGTGTGAGCTCCAGGGTACTCCACTACCCCCTGTTCTTTTAACCCTGCACAACTTTACCTCATTCACATTCTCTTTCCTGGGGAACCTTGGCAGGTGCAGCCTCCAATCAGGTTGCACAACTTATCATTGCTCCTTCAGATCAACCATAAATCCAGTTAACCATTAAAATCCTCATTCAAGAAACAAATGTGAACATTGAAAGTTCAAGGCTAAGGACTACAGTCAATTTAATACAATTAACTGTCACTGTCATCTAAGCTTTGGCAACCACAGAAATACACTGAAGATTATAACACATACTAATCATTCCAACTGCTTTCATATTTGTTGGAGGCGCTAGTGGCAAAGAACCCACTTGACAATGCAGGAGAAGTAAGAGACGTGGGCCCACCTGGGTCCGGAAGATCCCCTAGGGAGGGCATGGCAACCCACTCCAGTATTCTTGCATGGAGAATTCTATGGACAGAGGAACCTCGTGGGCTACAGTCCATAGAGTCACAGAGTCAGACACCAGTGAAGCAACTTAGCACAGCACATCTAGAATATACCTTGTGAAGGTTATACTTTAATGCTGTTGATCCGGCCTTCCTAATAAAAACTGAAAGGAAGGAAGGAAAGAAGGAAAAGAAAGAAAAATATAGGGATAAAGAGTTCTGACTTTGGAGTCAGTAAATCTGAAAACTCAACCCAACTTTGCCTATAACAAAGATGTTGGGGTCTTTCACTGGATTTCATTGTCCTGATCTGTCAAATACTGGGATTTTAATAATATTGTAGTTATTGTAATTATTGTAGTTCGTTAAGTCCTAACAAACTACAACAAATAATGTCTGCAAAACAAATGCACTTACAAACACTGCCAATTCAAAGAAAATAAAGATACTTTACTAAGTTGGATAAAAATGTCTCTCCTGACCAAGAAAAGTAAATTATTTTTGAAAACCAGGCATTCATTTAAGTCAATAATGGAATGGAAATCTGAGGCACTGACCTCAATTCAAAACAAAATTGTTTTTGTTCAGCTTCTTGCCTCAGACCAAACTTTATGTAGAGACGATGTGGGACTATCAATAGGAATCTGCAGTGAAGCCCAAGAAAAGCACTAATGAAGCCAGCAGGAGCCCACACAGCCTGACCATGGATGCAAAGCAAGATTAGAAATACAGCTGCAAGTCTGCAAAGAAAGGAGTCTCTGCACTACTTTGTGTAGTTCGCCTGGTCCAGCCAAGACCATATAAGCTGTAGGAGGAAGATCAAAAAAAGGCTGAAGCAGGAAATGAGTTGTAACTTGACAGAGTCACACACACACACACACACACACACACACATGCACAAAATAGAAAAACATGAAACATATCAGGTCTGAAGAAGGCGCATGGAAAATGTAGCTTGTTTATTCAAGAATGAGGCAGTTGATATTATTAAAAAGGATTAAAAAAACCTTTTAAGCTCTGAGATATTTCATGGTAGAAATATCCATTATAAATAGTCAGATATAAGAACACGCAATAGACAGACTGAGTGTGGGAATCTAAGCTTATGAGTATATTGGGGGAAAACAGAGGGGAAGATTTAGATGTTTACTCAGGAAAAGGTCAAGCAAGGACAGGATACCTGTAGCAGAATCCAGTGAGAAGAATAGAAGAAATCAGAGGCTGAACTATGTGCATTGCCAAAATGGTTTCAAATCACTTGTCCAGTAACTGGTCATTTGGTAGTGTCTGCCTTAAAACCTGTCCAGAAGGATGGTAAGGTCACAAGACCATAACACAGGAACACAGAGCAATAAACTGGTCTCTAGCATTTGCAGTTAGGGCGAGGAGTAGGGTAAGAATGGAGAGTGGTGACTCATTTGAGTAATTTGCTGACCTTGGAACATGAGTTCAAGGGCTGCATTATCCATTATGGTAGCCACTAGCCACACATAGCTATTTAACATTTGAAATGTGGCTGGTCTAAATTCAGATGTGCTGTAAGTGAAAAATACATACCAAAATTTGAAGACTAAGTATGAAAACAAAATGTGAATGATCTCAATAATTTTTATATTGATTACATGCAGATACAATGTTTTGGACATACTGAGTTAAAATAAATTATTAAAATTAACTTGTCTCATTTTACTTATAGTCACTCGGTCGTGTCTGACTCTTTGCAACTCCATGGACTGTAGCCTGCCAGGCTCTTCAATTCATGGAATTCTCCAGGCAAGAATACTGGAATGGGTAGCCCTTCCCATCTCCAGGGGATCTTCCTGACCCAGGGATGGAACCCAGGTCTCTTGCATTGCAGGCAGATTCTTTACTGTCTGAACCACAAGGGGAGCCTGGAAAATTTTAAACCACTTATGTAGCATGTATTTGTGGTCCTCATTATAATTTCAACTGGACAGAGCTGTTGTGTAAAGTTCTTTCCTCTCTCTACAGGCTTCTGTGATATTATATTGGAGAAGACAAACTTAACCCTCACTGTCTTTCCTATCTCAAGCAGAGCCTAATTTCAGTCTAAGTAAAAGAAAACCACATTGAGATTAGACAGCTGCTGTATCCACACAACAACTCACATCCACTCAGGAATATACACTAAGAAAAACAGTCACCACCACCTCCTCACGTGTACACCCACTTACCATATATGTATACAACCATACTTATATGTGTCCGAATAATATTCATAAATAGGGAAGGAATATTAGCAGAATCATTAGTTACAGTGAGATTTACATTTCTACTGTTGACGGAAATCTTTTGTTTGAATGAAAGAGAGTCATTAGTGCTTATTGATAAGAAGAGATTCTTTAAAATTCAAAAGAATGTTTGAACTTTGTGTTTTCCATTTCCTAACAAGAAACCAGTTCACTGAAGAGGCAATTCTAGCATAAATCTTCTACCTATTATCCAGAGTTCCAGGGCTGCTCACACATAACTGAGTGTGAAAACCAAGCTTCTTTCTTGTAATGAAAACCTCTAGCGTGATTTACCAACCAGCACAACTGGATCCCACTCTCTTAGTTGTCTTCTCTGGACTTCTGCTCTTCGTGAATCCTAAGAGCCACCTGATTCTTACAGCCCTGTCAATTTCACTGGCACCTATCACCTGGCACACCCGTCTCTCAGTACCTGCCAACTGCATCAAACTCTTGATCTAAATTCTGTTTGGTCCACCATGGTGACACAATAATTTAACATAATGATACAATTATACAAAAATTTGCATAATGATACACTAAAGGACTTCTTTCACAAAGGAACCTCAAAGAACTCTGACCATTGAGCTTAGTCTCCTCTAAGTAAGGATTTGGGCCCATATATTGAACATCTGCACTTTTAAGTGGTCCAGCACTCATCTCCTCTTCATTTGGTAACAGAATTTCATTTTCCTTGGAGGAAGCATCTTGCTCCTACTCTGGTCCATGTGCTTTGGGCAGGACTGAGCCTGTTCTCCCCACTCTCATCTCCAGGGACAGACCAGAATCTAGGACTAGTCAACTGCCATATTTAGTTCCTCTAGAAATTCAATAGAAATACAGTACAAGCCACGATGGTTAAGAGATGGCAACATGGATGGAAGGGCTTCTCCCTGGTAGCTCCCTGGTAAAGAATCTGCCTGCCAATGCAGGAGACACAGGTTCAGTCCCTGGGTTGGGAAGATCCCCTGGAGAAGGAAATGGCAACCCACTCCAGTATTCTTGCCTGGAACATTCCATGACGGAGGGCCTGGTGGGCTACAGTCCATGGGGTCACAAAAGAGTTGGACACAACTTAGTGACTAAAACAATACAACAGCACATGGATGCAAACTGGTCCAAGGGACTTAACTGTGGGATTCTGTTAGGAAGGAATACCTTTGTTTTATCTATATTAGAAGCTAGTAGGATGTAAGCCTAAATATCAAGGCAGTGCTACATTGAAAGGCCCTGCTTTAGCAGGATACCCAATACTCTTGCCTGGAAAATCCCATGGATGGAGGAGCCTGGTGGGCTGCAGTCCATGGGGTCGCTAAGAGTCGGGCACGACTGAGCGACTTCACTTGCACTTTTCACTTTCATGCATTGGAGAAGGAAATGGAAACCCACTCCAGTGTTCTTGCCTGCAGAATCCCAGGGACGGGGGAGCCTGGTGGGCCTCCGTCTATGGGGTCGCACAGAGTCGGACACGACTGAAGCGACTTAGCAGCAGCAGCAGCAGAGCAGAGAGACCAATTCTAAGGATCTTGTTTAAGGCCCTGTCCAGCAAGTTGTGCTCCTGAACTTCTCAGCTTGGGGAGCTAATGAATTCTCATTGCTGCTGAAGTAACTTTGAATTGGCCTGAAACTGTAAGAATTCTAACAGCAGTCTTCAAATATTTAGCCACTACACGGATAATCTATATTTTTCCTGTATTTCAAAAGCAACTTCTCATTAAGTCTCTCCTGTTGATGTAAGCTGAATTTCCTTTTTATTTTATCCTTTCCAATAAATCATCTGTAGGGTACACTATCTTTATTAGAACCTGCCATGGAGATCTGGTTCATTTATAAAGAAGAGAATTCAAAGGTCACTTCAATATTTCATGCTGAGTTACCGACAGTGCTTGACATCAAGTCATCCTTACTGCTCATTTGGATTATATCCCAGCTCTGGGCTCTTGGCTTCAGTATAGAGACTGAGACCCAGCTGCCAATTTACATTCCAGCTTTGCTGGTATCCAAATGCACCCCTATGTTTCTGAAAGCCTCTTGCAATAACCTCCTCCAAAACTCAGTCACTTCACCATCAGAGGTCTCCCTCACCAGTCTTCCCACCAGTCCGTAGTACATCTTGTGAAACCTCCCTAAGGACAATGATCTATCTATATGATTTTAAATGGTTGACTTCCAGATTCCCCACTGCTGGGTATGAATATTACCATTTACTGGATTTGTCTGATGCCAGTTGCTTGTTAAAACATCATTTTATGGACTGACCTTTCTATCATGCACCTGTTATGTTTCTCCATAAACAAATCTATCCTGATGGATAATTTGTCTTTAGTCATCAGCTATTTCTCACCAAACTTCAGTTAACCTTTCCACATGTCCCGGCCTAGGACAAATACCTAGGTTTTACACCATGCCTCTAGTTATATATTATAACATCACTGTTATCATGCTGATATGATACTCTTGTGTGCACTTACTGCCCAATGTATAGTTTAAAAATAATCTAGGACTGAGAACGAAAACATCTGAGTTCTAATCTTGGTTCTGTCATACACCAGTGGTATGACTTTAAGCACTAAAAATATCTTTCATAACCTCTCAAATTTTTATTTCTTTTATCTGTAAGTTAGGTTAATAATAGTTGCCCTATTTTGCTGGATGCTGTGAGAATTAGATAACAATGGATGTGAAACCACAATGTAAACTCTGAAATACCATGTAAATAAACTGTAAATATGAGGTCTTATCATTAGCCAGAATTAATATCTGATGTTGCTTTTCAACCACAAATAGCCACACATATTGTGGATAGTTGGTGAATACTTGTCAATTTACAAATATGTATATAAGTATTCCTGAAAATCCATTTGTAAAACAAAAGGGAAATGTTTGCCAATGACCTATGAGGGGTTAGGGGAGATAAAAACATTGAGGTAGAAAGTGATGGGTTGTGAAGGAGAGTGGAAGTCCTAGTCAGAGTGGAAAGGCAAGAGAAAAACAAAACTAGAGGAGACAGAGCCAGAGGGATGCAAGATGACACACCAGTAACACAATATAGAAGAGGAAGTGGAGGAGATGAAAAGACAGCAGGGAATGGGAAAGGCGGCAGAAGAGAAAAGGTATCAGTTATTCTTAAACTAGAGTCATCTGCTTGGGAAACCCAGGGACTGAGTGGAAAAGGGCTCCTGGCTCCCCAGTGGCTTTCAACTGCCTGCCTGCCTTTGCCTTAAGGAAAGCCGCCCAGTCCAGCGAACTTGTCCCCATGAGGCAGATGCAGACAAAGTTTGCTCTGTGGGAAGAGATGGAGACAGCAACTGGGCAAACAAAGAAGTAGGACGTTGAACTACGGCACAGAAATGAGAGAAAGAGTAAAGGGACAGAGGCCACATGCTTAACAGTCTATAAAATGAAACCTATCACCAGACTTGACTATCAAAATATTGTGCAATTTGACACAGTCTCACCATGGTTACCTTTCTTCACTGAAATATAAAACAATCTGGATTGAATGGATGATTAAGTCTAATTTAGCCAATTACCTGGACATATTTAAAAAGAGGATTCAAATTTTCAAGCAGAAGCAGGTGTCCACTTTCCAGGACACCACAGTGGGAATTCTGATATATGGGAGAACCTTCAACTCTCTTAAGGTCCCTGAAGGACCATAATTATGCTAATATTCCAGGTCCTCAGTAGCTCCGTCTCCTCTGAGTATGGAAAAAAGAAAAACAGAAGTAATGCATCTAACAAACTTATTAGAGGTGAGGAAGAATTCTAGAGAATGAGGCACTCATAGAGAAATAGAATGCCCGCTGAAAAGGACCTAACTTCCTCTGATGACAGAGCACACAGGGTCCTCTCTCTGGGATGACACAGCCTTTCCCAGAGCTGCCCATCTGTGTTGTTCCCCAGTGACACAAGGCACTGCCCATAAAGCACTTAGCATAGTATTCAGAACAAAGAAAGTATTAGAAACTCAAAGCTGTGGTAGTACAAACAGTAGAAATAATAGAATTACAAGTAATAGTTGAAGTAGTAGTACAAGCTGTAGAAGTAAATGACAAATGGTGGTCTTAGGACTTGATGTAATAATACTGGCTTAATATGTTTCAGGGGCTTCCCTGGTGGCTCAGTGGTAAAGAATCCACCTGCCAAAGCAGGAGACGCAGGTTCGATCCCTGGGTCAGGAAGATACCCTGGAGTAGGATATGGCTACCCACTGTAGTTTTGGATAAGGCAATGGCAACCCATGCCAGTACTCTTGCCTGGAGAATTCCAAGGACGGAGGAGCCTGGTAGGCTGCAGTCCATAGGGCTGCTAAGAGTCAGACACGACTGAGCAACTTCACTTTCATTTTCCACTTTCGTGCATTAAAGAAGGAAATGGCAACCCACTCCAGTATTCTTGCCTGGAGAATCCCAGGGACAGAGGAGCCTGTTGGGCTGCTGTCTATGGGGTCCAACAGAGTCAGACACAACTGACGCAACTTAGCAAGCAAGCAACTATGTTTCAATGTTATCATCTATTAAATGCAGATGATAAGAGCACCCCCTTCATAGAACTATTATATGGGATGAATGAAAAAGAACTTATAAAGGGTTTAGCATAGCACCTACAATATTTTTTTTAATTTTATTTATTTAATTTACTTTATTTATTTTTGGCTGTGCTGGGTCTTTGCTGCTGCGTGGATTTTCTCTAGTTGTGGTAAGTGGGAACCACTCTCTAGTTGCGGTGGCTTTTCTTGTTGTGGTACTTGGACTCTAGGGCATGCAGGCTTCAATGGTTGAGGCTCCTGGGCACCAGAGCACAGGCTCAATAGTTGTGGTGCCTGGGCTTAGTTCCTCCTCAGCATGTGGGATCTTCTTAGACCAGGAATTGAACCCATGTCTCCTGCACTGGCAGGTGGCTTCTTTACTACTGAGCCACCAGGGAAGCCCCACACCTACATTACTGAGTGCTTGATACCTGTTAGTGAGACACAGAAGGAATGGTGGTGGTGATGGCAACATTGCAGGAGTCCATCCCAGGTAAAGGGACATGAGCCCTGTCACTAGACGTCCCATGCCATGAAACCTGTAAGGAGCCGCACCAGAGAGGCCTTTCCAACTTCAAATAGGAACTGGTATTCTTTCCATCCTCCTATCTCCTCTCTAAAGCTCATAGCTTCAGAATCCATAACCGCAAGTGAAATTCCATGTTTGGGGGGTGGGCGGGTAGAGATTGTTAATATCTACTGGGTGCAAACCTAAGATAGGCCTTCAGGGATGATGAGATCTTGTCTAAAGAGTTGTAAGGTGAAACATAAAGACTTTCTCAATTTCAGCTAAATTTTTACCTCCAACACTATAATATGCTAGACAGTGTACTAAATGCTGGCTATACGAAATCCAGGCTTCCCAGGTGGTTCAGTGGTAAAGAATTCACCTGCCAATGCAGGAGACACAGGTTCGAGCCCTGGGTCAGGAAGATCCCCTGGTGAAGGAAATAGCAACCCACCCCATATTCTTGCCTGGAGAAATCCCATGGACAGAGGAGCCTGGCAGGCTACAGTCCATGGGGAGGCAAAAGAGTCAGATACGACTTAGTGACTAAAGAACAACAAGAACAACATGAAATTCAGCAAAGGAGGCACACCTATTAAACAAATAACTATAATCAACTCTGACAATTAAAAACAATTGATAACAGCAATTCACATACAGAGCTCTGAGAGCATAGAGGGCAGGGTGAAGGCTTGTGGGTCTGTAGAAGAGGAGTTTCAATTTGAAGTGTGAATAGGAAGTTTACAAAAGACAGGGGATAGGCATGATCAAACTTAAGCTATAGAAGATGGCCCATCTGGAACTGCTAAATGAATTGGAGGTAGGACAGCCATAGTCAAGAAAGGTGTTTGGTGATGAAGCCAATCACTTTAGAAAAGAAACGGTGAAGTCTAATGACAGAAATGACAGGAAGGGAAGAAGAGGGTTGCAGAGTCAAGGTTACATAATTCTAAATGAAGTAGTTTTAAAATTAAGCTGGTGTAAAAAGGTTACTAGTTGTTGTTTTTTTTTTTTCCCACAGAGTTAAACCTCATCAGTTCAGCATAATTGGACAGAAGCATGTCACAATTAATCAAATATGAATTACAAATTTTTAAAAAATATGACTCACTGCTTAGGGTTTTTTGACTAGATGAGATACTTTAAATACCTTTCAACTTCCCTGATTTTAATTAGCAGCATCAATGTTCCTGCAAACAATTTAAATAAGGTTCTTTGAAGCAAAATTCTTCTCTGAAGTGGGTTGAATCTTTTTCTCTTCTGCTCTTCTTCCCACAAATGTGCTTCCCAGATTCCAAAGTTGATCTTTGCCCACAACCAATTCCTCTTTAGCTAGTGTAAAAAGTCACAACCCTGACCTCAGGCTGATTGCCCAGAGAACTGTTCTGGGACGCCTATAAAATCTTTCAACAAGCTAGACTAGTTGGCTGGTACTTCTTCCCATCAATTAGGAGTGTCAAACTGGATAGCTGTCAACAACACCACAGAAAATAACAAGTTTGTAGTCAAAAACAGAAACCTGCCAAATTTTCCTGATTCTCGGGATTCTTTGGGGGCAACTCAATTTATTTTCAAAAACTTCTGTCAGTGATACAATGACAAAATTCAGTTCAATTCCACAAGAAGCCATCAAAAAAATCCCTTTTAAGGAGGGAATTTTATCCTATCTTCTACTAAAGTACTACATTTGTTGAAATCCTTAATTATAATAGCTTGTATAAAGCTCACACTAAATCAATGAACTGTTTATTTTCCAAATACTTGTGCATTTCTTACATCATAACCCTCATGAGTCACTAATTTATTTACCATGAAAAATATTTGACTCAATTCTCACAATTACAGTGACTAGAAATGAAAGTACAAATGAAATAACTCAGTACTTCCAGATGTACAACAGGTAGCTTGTTACCATAAGCTTTCTGAGTTTAGAAATTCAATAGGGTCATAGTTGTAACTTTTACACATATTTTTCATATTTAAGAAGCAACTTAGGAGTTGTATTGGTTTCTGGACAGTGGATCGGATCTATGGTGACAGAATGGGAAAGACTAAAGATACTTTTTAAAAAACTGGAGATACCAAGGGAACTAATTGTGCAAAACTTCTTTATTACTTGTAAGTTAGAGTATGAAATAATTCCTGAAGCCTCATGAAAGAAGTTGTTTCATATATAGGCAGTCTCTCTAGAGAGCTACATTCATTTTTCCCATGTCTAGAAGATCACTGAAGCTTTGGGGATCAATATCTATTCCATTCAATCCATCATGCATCATATGGGACCAGAATCTTTCCCCAAACATTTCCCCTCTGAGCTCCACACTAATTTAGCCAACTTTCTATTAGCTGTTTATCACCAGAATGTCTCACAGTTTCTTCCATCTCTACCAGCTCCAAACTATACTCGATTTCTCCATACACCCTACTCCTCCATGTCACCTTCAAAACGTCTTCCTCTTCTTGCTCATTCAAAACGTCTTCCTCTTCTTGCTCATTCAATTTTCTACTGGAAATTCTACTGCTTAACTTCCTCTAGAATCTATGTCTTCTTCCTCTATCCCTGTTCCCTCAATCTTAGTTCTGGTCCTCATCCACTGTTCTCTGGACAAGTCTCTGGAGTCCCTGAGCCCCTAGCTCCTGTCATCCACCCTAATTCAGCCTGCACTCAGAGTCATCCTCCCACAATACCTGACATGACTTTTCCCTCTTCTGTGCACACTGATCACATTTCTGGACCTTCCATATATAGTTTTCTTCATTTACTATTACCAATATTTTTCAAATATTGAGAAGTAGTTTTTTTTTTTTCATATTTAAGAAGCAACTTAGGAGTTGTATTGGTTCCTGAACAGTGGATCGGATCTATGGCGACAGAATGGGAAAGACTAAAGATACCTTTTAAAAAACTGGAGATACCAAGGGAACATTTCATACAAAGATAGGCACAATAAAGGACAAAAATGGCAAGGACCTAACAGAAGCAGAAGAGATCAAGAAAAGGTGCAAGAATACACATTCAAGAAGAACTGTATACAAAAAAGCTCTTAATGACCCAGTTAACCATGATGATGTGATCACTCATCTAGAGCCAAGCATTCTGGAGCATAAAGTCAAGTGAGTCTTAGGAAACATCACTACTAACAAACCTAGTGGAGGTAATGGAATTCCAGCTGGGCTATTTCAAATCTTAAAAGATGATGCTGTTAAACCACTGCACTCATTTTGTCAACAAATTTGGAAAACTCAGCAGTGGCCACAGGACTGGAAAAGATCAGTTTTCATTTCAATCCCAAAGAAAGGCAAGGTCAAAGAATGTTCCAAGTAGTGTATAATTGCACTCATTTCACACTCCAGCAAGATTATGCTCAAAACTCTTTAAGCTAGGCTTCAGTAGTACATGAACCGAGAACTTCCAGATGTTCAAGCTGGATTTAGAAAAGGCAGAGAAACCAGAAATCAAATTGCCAACATATGCTGGATCATAGAAAAAGCAAGGGAATTAAAAAAAAATCTACATATGCTTCATTGATCATGCTAAAGCCTTTGACTGTATGGATCACAACAAACTGTGGCATATTCTTAAAGAGATGGGAATACCGACCACCTTACCTGCCTCCTGAGAAACCTGTAAGCACGACAAGAAGCAACAGTTAGAACTGGACATGGAACAACAGACTGGTTTAAAATTGGGAAAGGAGACAGTCAAGGCTGTATACTATCACCCCGCTTATTTAACTTATACGCAGAGTACATCATGTAAAATGCTGGGCTGGATGAATCACAAGCTGGAATCAAGATTGTTGGGAGAAGTATCAACAACCTCAGATATGCAGATGATACCACTTTAATGGCAGAGAGTAAAGAGGAAATAAAGACCCTCTTGATGAAGGTGAAAGAAGAGTGAAAAAGCTGGCTTAAAACTCAGAATTCAAAAAACTAAGATCATGGCATCCAGTCCCATCACTTTATGGCAAATAGATGGGGAAAATATGGACAGTGTCAAATTTCATTTTCTTGGGCTCCCAAATCACTGCGGACAGTGACTGCAGCCACAAAATTAAAAGACGATTTTTCCTTGGAAGAATAGCTATGACAAACATAGATAGTGTATTAAAAAGCAGAGATATCACTTTGCTGAGAAAGATCCATATAATCAAAGTTATGGTTTTTCCAGTAGTCATGTATGGATGTGAGAGTTGGACTATAAACAGGCTGACACCGAAGAATCGATGCTTTCAAACTGTGGTGCTGGGGAAAACTCTTGACAGTCCCTTGGACAGTAAGGAGATCAAACCAGTTAACACTAAAGGAAATTAGTCCTGAATATTCATTGGAATATTCTGTGGAATAAAGAATAAAATAAAATGAATAAAATAATACTCTGTAAATAAAATAATAGATAAACAAAATAATAAAATAATATTCTGTGGAAAATTCTGAAAGAGATGGGAATACCAGACCACCTGATCTGCCTCTTGAGAAACCTGTATGCAGGTCAGGAAGGAACAGTTAGAACTGGACATGGAACAACAGACTGGTACCAAATAGGAAAAGGAGTACGTCAAGGCTGTATATTGTCACCCTGCTTATTTAACATATATGCAGAGTACATCATGAGAAACGCTGGGCTGGAAGAAGCACAAGCTGGAATCAAGATTGCTGGGAGAAATATCAATACCCTCAGATATGCAGATGACACCACCCTTATGGCAGAAAGTGAAGAAGAACTAAAGAGTCTCTTGATGAAAGTGACAGAGGAGAGTGAAAAAGTTGGCTTAAAGCTCAACATTCAGAAAGCTAAGATCATGGCATCCGGTCCCATCACTTCACAGCAAATAGATGGGGAAACAGTGGAAACAGTGGCTGACTTTATTTTTGGGGGTTCCAAAATCACTACAGATGGTGATTGCAGCCATGAAATTAAAAGATGCATACTCCTTGGAAGGAAAGTTATGACCAACCTAGACAGCACATTCAAAAGCAGAGACATTACTTTGTCAACAAAGGTCTGTATAGTCAAGGCTATGGTTTTTTCCAGTAATCATGTATGGATGTGAGAGTTGGACTATAAAGAAAGATGAGTGCAGAAGAATTGATGCTTTTGAACTGTGGTGTTGGAGAAGACTCTTGAGAGTCCCTTGGACTGCAAGGAGATCCAAGCAGTCCATCCTAAAGGAGATCAGTTCTGGGTGTTCATTGGAAGGACTGATGCTAAAGCTTAAACTGCAATACTGCCACCTGATGTGAAAAGCTGACTCATTTCAAAAGACCCTGATGCTGGGAAAGATTGAAGACAGGAGGAGAAGGGAATGACAGAGGATGAGATGGTTGGATGGCATTACCGACTCAATGGACATGAGTTTGGGTAAACTCTGGTATTTGGTGATGGACAGGGAGGCCTGGCATCCTGCGGTTCATGGGGTCACAAAGAGTCAGACACGACTGAGCGACTGAACTGAACTGAATTTATTGGAAGGATTGATGCTAAAGCTGAAGCTCCAATATTTTAGCCACCGGATGGGAAGAGTCAACTCATTGAAAAGACACCTAGGCAGGAAGAGAAGGGGACGACAGAAGATGAGATGGTTGGATGGCATCACTGACTCAATGGACATAAGTTTGAGCAAACTCAGGGATATAGTGATGGACAGAGAAGCCTGGTGTGCTGCAGTTCATGGTGTTGGAAAGAGTTGGACACAACTTAGTGACTGACCACCACCAACAAAGGAGTGCTATATTATCTACGCATACACTTTTTCAAGAACTCAACTTTGAGGGTTTGGATTGCAATAATTATACATAATGAACAATGGTGACATTTGAGATATGGTGAGGCTAAAAAAGCCAGTTACACTGTAGACAGCGAGATCTTACAATAAATATGCATCTATATCTGTTAAGCAAAATACATGGTAGTACTGAACATTCAATGAGTACTTTTTATAATACTTTTTTCAAGCACTGAAATTAATAAAGCCATTATAAGTTCAGGAGCAAGTGAGTGGGCAGAGGAGAATGGGGAAAAAGAAAGATTATTCTTACAGTTCTTTAGAAATGCAAATAAGAACATTGCCTGCACATCATTACCTGACTGATAAAATGGTAATGACTTAACAGATATTTAGTTAGAAACCTGTTTCAATTCCTTAATTGAAAAAGTTCTTTAATTCAACACAACCCTATTTGCTAACTGATAATAAAAGAAATTTCCAGGGAGAAAAATAGCAGGTACTAAATGTCATAATATGGTCTATAAAAATTTAAATGGTTCTTACCCCACTTTCAAAATTTAATTAATAAAATAAAAAGCCTTTGAGGGTGTGGTAGGCAGATTGAACTCCCTGACCAACTGAATGCTATGTCTAGGGAGAGGGTAACATAATGGCTGTTTGCAGATAATATAATTCATTGTTACTCTGGTAAACTGAAGAGTGCCCAGGCTCCCCACAGGCGCTTAAGTCAATTTTTAAAAACTGAGACAGGCCAAACAAATGTATGTGCCAGGCCTTTAGTTTGGAAACCCAAGTCTTAAAATGAACAGAACAGATACTCGACAACACAGAAATCTCAGCACAAGCAAACTGTGAAACTTAGATTCTGATATCAAGCAAACCCTGGTAGAAATACTGGCTTCACCTCTTATAGAAATGTGGCTCCCAATCAGAGAGGGAAGGAATCTAAAAACTCTACTTTCCTTACTTCCTTACTAGATAGCTTCTGCTTATGTTCTCTAAGTAAGAGGTCAAGAATGGGAAACTGGACTTTGAGAGGAAAAAAGAAGCATTTCTCTCCAGTATCTGGAAGTGCCATCCGCAGTGAGAGCAGTAGCAAATGAGTCCGTAAGCAACAAATGTGAGGACAGCAGGGCTCGTGGCAGTTCCCTGAAGCTTCATGACCTCTGGTTCACACCCCCTCCTTCCTGTCCTTTCAGGGAGCTTTGTGACCAATGCCCTGCATTAAACCTACCTTTATTTGAAATTTATTAAACAGCCTCTATTTTCCCAACAGGACACTAATACACATAGAAACAGAAAGAAAAAAGTCAGAGATGCTTGCCTCTAAACAAAAAATCATCAGTTAAGGGATGCATTGCATATAATGGAGAGATGGCTTTATTGAACAGAGCACAAGACTGAGTCAACAAGACATAGGATTGAATCTTAGATCCTCCAATTCCCAAACAGGAATGGATCCATGTTCATGGAAGACGCAGAGTAAAGAGAAAACAGTGCTGAATAGGGTAGAGAAGAGTATCCCAATTATGCCACTTGTGAGACCCAGCACTGAAGGTTTTCTATCACCTTTTGGAGAGCCTCAGTTTTCTCAGCAGAGAATGGGCACAATCAAGGACAAACAGCCAAAAAATTGAACAAGTGATTAGTAAGCTCAGCCAATTAAATGGATACCAAATTTAAGCAATCAAGAAACTTATATACAGTTAATCAGCAGTCCTCGGGGGTAATAAAAGCCTATATCTCATGATTATTGTGATCACTAAAGACAACATTCACCATTTGTTTGATGCATGTATGTGTGAGACACTATGTTAAGAGTATTACCTACATTATTTATAATCTTACAAAAACCCCATTTCCAAGATGCCAAAACTAAAGGATCTGAGAATGAAATAACTAGTTCAAAGTCATATAGCTAGTAAGTAAGACTTGAACCCATGTCATTTTATTTCCCAAAACCCCACTCTTTCAGCTTCCTGTGATGGTTCCAGTTGACATCATTGTGGTATATGTACTTTGCAAGCTGCATAGAGTGACATCATGTAGAGGATTGCTAGCTTCAAGCCACAACCAGCAAATTTCACACACTGCAAGAGACTACTGTTTTAGGACCATAAATGTCATCCTCCCCTTTAAGGTCCCCTGTGACCCCATGAGGAACAAGGTAAGTTCCAGTTTGTAGGCTTCTGATCTAATCAGAAAACTGACTGAACAATCACCATTGTATCAGTCAAGTAATAACGTTGAGTATGATTCTCATTTACATTTCTAAAGCAACATAAAAATAACCCCTTTTAAATGGTACCCACTCACTTTCTCCTTATATGCTAATGCATGTCATAATTTCAAAGCCTGAAGAGAAATTTCCTGCAAAACATTTCACTGACTTAAAGTTGCACATGCTCATAGTTGCAATTGCCAGGTTACAAACATGAATTAACTCTGCTTCCAAATCAATTACATATTGATAAGTCTTCAGGGCTGACAAGTTGTACACCTTGATTTTAAACTCTAGGAGTTATTTCAAGGCTTTAGGATATTTAGCATTAAAAATTCTAACTTCATCCTGAGTCTTTAGTGAAATCTAAGCATTGTCACCTGGAGAAGGAAATGGCAACCCATTCCAGTATTCTTGCCTGGGAAATTCCAAAGATAAAGAAGCTTGGCAGGCTATAATCCATGGGTTGCAGAGTCAGACATGACTTAGGGACTAAACACATGCATACAAGTACTGTCACCAGTACTAATAATCAAACCAGAAATCAACTTCCTTATTTTTTTAACTTAAATTTATTTTTATTTATCTTTTAAACTTTATTTTTATTGGAGGATAATTACTTTGCAATGGTGTATTGGTTTCTGCAGTACAACAATGTGAATCAGCCGTAAGTATACATATATCCCCTTCCTCCCACCCTATCTCCTCATCCCACCCCTCTAGGTCATCACAGAGCTCCAGCTTGAACTTCCCTGTGTTATACAACACTCTCTAATTTGTAAAATTGCTATTTTTTTCTCTGCTAAAATTGGATCATTTCAGTTAATTCCTGTAGTCACATTGATTTCCAATGAATTTTATTTACTGATTTGAAGTAGTAAATTGCAACTTAGTGCCATGACAGAATTAAGGCAATTGGGTAATTAGAGTTAACCTTTGAATAACTCGGGGGTAAGGGGTACTGACTCTCTGAGCAGTTGAAAATCTATGTATAACTTATAGTTGGCCCTCCGTACCAACAGTTACACATCCATGGATTCAACCAACCTTAAACCATGCAATAATGTAGTATTTACTATTGAAAAAATTTGCACATAAGTGGATTCAATCAGCTCAAATCCATGTTGTTCAAGGGTCAACTATAACTTGAAGCCAAATACTTATCATGTCATGGTTTTTAATTAATATTGTGACATGTGTACAACAGGTGACTGCATTTACATTGTGTATATATTTTATATTTTTAAGTATTCAGCTTTTGGTATGTATTCAGATTTATTTGTGGTCTATATAAAAGCTTGCCATTTTGATCTTCTGTTCAGTGAAGCTAAGTGCTCCCTGTCACATGGCAAGCCCTACCAAAGAAAGCAGAGAGATTCTCTCTTGGGAAAAAAATGCTTCTTGGGTTTTTTCTCCCTCTCTTCCTTCTTCCCTTCATTTCTTAAAGTGGCTTACAAAAATAAACAATATAAGTTGTAGTTAAAAAAAATCAAAAGAAACAAGATGAAGTGGCAAAAAGAATTGGAAAAATAAAATAAAGGCATGTTAGAGCCACAATAAGTGCCTAGAGATCTTCTATACTTGCTAATGGTAGTTACAAATGCAGTTCTGACTGCTAGAAACCATAGCAAAAAGGAGGGAAATGCTACCATTTACACGATTCATCATTCCTGTATGATGCTGTTTTGGTTGCTAATGAGAAACATTACTGAGTAAGCATAACAGTTACTCTTTAGAGGAGAAACAGAGTCTTAAACCAAGTCTTACTGAGTAGAGGCAGTGCTCCAGCAAAGTGTACTGGAGCAGGGAGATGAGTCAAGGCTGGGAGGTAGCCACAGCTGAAAGAACAGACCTGTGGCTACCCAAGGGTGTGGAAGAGGAAGAGCGTGGGACAAATTGAGACAGTAGCACTGAAACACATGCATTGTCATATGTAAAATTAGATAGCCAGTGCAAATTTACTGTATGACGCAGAGAGCTCAAATCTGGTGCTCTGCGACACCAGAGCAGAGCACCAGATTTGAGGTATGAATGGGGTGGGAGGTAGGAGAGAGGTTCAAGATGGAGAGGACATATGTATACCTATAGTTGATTCATGGGGATGTATGCCAACACAACATTGTAAAGCGATTATCCTCCAATTAAAAATAAATAAAATTTAAAAAAATATTCTTGGGTAAATAATATACTTGAAGGGAAAATAATAGGAAAATGATTCAAGGTGAGCTTTAAGTATTTTGAACTCCAGGACTTTGTCAAAGACAAATTACGGCTGAAGAATAATCTGTAAATGATAAACCTCAACAATACAGAATTAAAATGATTAGACAGAAGCCAAGAGAGGAAGTTGGACAGAAGGTGGAATGGAACCGCATATATGAATATGCTACTTTCCAATTAATCTATATTTTGTGCTCAGAAAAGAGTATTTAAAATCAATAAATCAAGTCATAGAGATGAAAGTGTATATTTAAGGATATAAAGGTATACACTGAGGAAAATAATATATTCAATTAAAATTAGATAATTTTGAAGGGCAGAGGGAAAGGAGGAAGAACCAAATACTGAAAAATTTCATTATCATTCAAATTAAGGAATAAATAAGTAACGAAATAGACGATTGTATTAGATAATACAATTAAGAGAGCAACCAACAGAATAAAAAATAAAAACCATCACAAAAAATACAAAAATAAAGAGATAAAAAAACCTGAAAAATAAAATAAAAAGAATCAAGATTTAAAAATAAATTTTCTCTCCATTCAATATGTGAGCTCTTTATCTTGAGAAATCTTCAAAGAGCAAATTTGTGAATATTTGAACTTTTCTGCTCTTACTTAACTGCTGCCTGAACCCTATACTTTGTGGAATCAGAAACTGTTAGGAAAAAAATTCTTGGAAAGCAGAAACTGTTTATGTGCAATAAGCAGCAGGAAGAAATGGATACAGACCTGGGTCACCTTTAGGACTCACACATGAGCTGAGGAGAGACACATGTCAGTGGGAAGAATCTAGTAGTTAAAACAAAAAGCATGGGTTAAAAAGCTTCCAGCCTTTAGGATATAAAAATCTCCAGTTATAGTTAATTACTATCCATGTTGTACAACAGATACCTTCTATTTTAGTTGCTAATAAATGGCTACACAACTTGAGGGAAAAAAAAGCATGGGTTATGTCTGAAGTCAGGCAGTAACTATTTCGGAGCCACATCAAGCAGCCACAGCAGCTCGGGGGTGAGCACAGGGGTTAGGGACTGCCAGGTTCACCGCCCAAACACAGGCCAGGGATATCCTCAAGGAGAATCTGCTGCAAAGTCACCAAAGCTACTCTTTCCATTTTCCTTTCTTCAACCCTACAAAAAGAATGCTGTTGTCTTACAGAGCCCCAACAAGAAGCAAGGAGACCAGAAACTGACATCAAGTGTGTGTCAGATTGTCTGGAAAGAGATGGCTGCAAGATTTGAGACACTACTTATCAAAGGTTAGGACTCATCAGGAACTTGCCCCTCCAGGCAGGGCCTGATTCACTGCTGGCTTTTCATCCTGAGTAAATCCATCCTACATCAACTGCTCTCTGAAATGAAAGCTCTTAAGGGAAAAATGCTTGTAATGCTTCTCCTATTTCTAAAATCCACACCTAGTATTTCTTTCTTCTTCTTTTTTTTTTTTTTTTTGTTGTTGTTCAGTCATCCAGTTGTGTCAGACTTGGCAACCCCATGGACAGCAGCACGCCAGCCTCCCTGTCTCTCACTATCTCCCAGAGTTTACCCAAGTTCATGTTCATTGCATCAGTGATGCTGTCCAGCCATATCATCCTCTGATGCCCTCTTATCCTTCTGCTCTCAATCTTTCCCAGCATCAGGGACTTCTCTAATGAGTCATCTGTTTGCATCAGATGACCAGAATACTACAGCTTCAGCTTCAGTCCTTCCAGTGAATATTCAGAGTTGGTCTCCTTTAATATTGACTGATCTCCTTGCTGTCCAAGGGGCTTTCAGGAGTATCTCCAGCACCACAGTTAGAAGGCATCAATTCTTTGGCATCTGTCTTCTTTATGGTCCAGCTCTCAGAACTGTACGTGAGCACTGGGAAGACCATAACCTTGACTATACGGACCTTTGTTGGCAAACTAATGTCTCTGCTTTTCAGCACACTGTCTAGGTTCGCCATCGCTTTCCTGCCAAGAAGCAATTGTCTTCTGATTTCATGGCTGCAGTCACCATCAGCAGTGATTTTGGAGTCCAAGAAGAGGAAATCTGTCACTACTTCCAATTGTTCCCTTCTATTTGCCATGCAGTAATGGGGGAGGATGCCATGATCTTAATTTTTTAAATCTTTAGTCTTAAACTGGCTCTTTCTTTCTTTTTTTTTTAATTTTATTTTATTTTTAAACTTTACAAAATTGTATTAGTTATGCCAAATATCATAATGAGTCCGCCACAGGTATACATGTGTTCCCCATCCTGAACCCTCCTCCCTCCTCCCTCACCATACCATCCCTCTGGGTCGTCCCAGTGCTCTAGCCCCAAGCATCCAGTATCGTGCATCGAACCTGGACTGGCAACTCGTTTCATACATGATATTTTACATGTTTCAATGCCATTCTCCCAAATCTTCCCAACCTCTCCCTCTCCCACAGAGTCCACAAGACCTCTCTATATATCAGTGTCTCCTCTGCTGTCTCATACACAGGGTTATTGTTACCTATCTTTCTAAATTCCATATATATGCATTAGTATACTGTATTGGTGTTTTTCTTTCTGGCTTACTTCACTCTGTATAATAGGCTCCAGCTTCATCCACCTCATTAGAACTGATTCAAATGTGTTCTTTTTAATGGCTGAGTAGTACTCCATTGTGTATATATACCACAGCTTCCTTATCCATTCATCTGCTGATGGACATCTAGGTTGCTTAAGGAATCCAAATTGGAAAAGAAGAAGTAAAGCTCTCACTGTTTGCAGATGACATGATCCTCTACATAGAAAACCCTAAAGACTCCACCAGAAAATTACTAGAACTAATCAATGACTATAGTAAAGTTGCAGGATATAAAATCAACACACAGAAATCCCTTGCATTCCTATACACTAATAATGAGAAAACAGAAAGAGAAATTAAGGAAACAATTCCATTCACCATTGCAACGGAAAGAATAAAATACTTAGGAATATATCTACCTAAAGAAACTAAAGACCTATATATAGAAAACTATAAAACACTGGTGAAAGAAATCAAAGAGGACACTAACAGAGGGAGAAATATACCATGTTCATGGATTGGAAGAATCAATATAGTGAAAATGAGTATACTACCCAAAGCAATTTATAGATTCAATGCAATCCCTATCAAGCTACCAATAGTATTCTTCACAGAGCTAGAACAAATAATTTCACAATTTGTATGGAAATACAAAAAACCTCTAATAGCCAAAGCTATCTTGAGAAAGAAGAATGGAACTGGAGGAATCAACCTACCTGACTTCAGGCTCTACTACAAAGCCACAGTTATCAAGACAGTATGGTACTGGCACAAAGACAGAAATATAGATCAATGGAACAAAATAGAAAGCCCAGAGATAAATCCACATGCATATGGACACCTTATCTTTGACAAAGGAGGCAAGAATATACAATGGATTAAAGACAATCTCTTTAACAAGTGGTGCTGGGAAATCTGGTCAACCACTTGTAAAAGAATGAAACTAGAACACTTTCTAACACCATACACAAAAATAAACTCAAAATGGATTAAAGATCTAAACGTAAGACCAGAAACTATAAAACTCCTAGAGGAGAACATAGGCAAAACACTCTCCGACATACATCACAGCAGGATCCTCTATGACCCACCTCCCAGAATATTGGAAATAAAAGCAAAAATAAACAAATGGGACCTAATTAAACTTAAAAGCTTCTGCACATCAAAGGAAACTATTAGCAAGGTGAAAAGACAGCCTTCAGAATGGGAGAAAATAATAGCAAATGAAGCAACTGACAAACAACTAATCTCAAAAATATACAGGCAACTCCTACAGCTCAACTCCAAA
Source organism: Bubalus bubalis (assembly GCF_019923935.1). Lineage (NCBI taxonomy): Eukaryota > Metazoa > Chordata > Mammalia > Artiodactyla > Bovidae > Bubalus > Bubalus bubalis. The sequence continues at coordinate 51,134,402 of NC_059165.1, read as the reverse complement.
AAAATAAATGACCCAATCAAAAAATGGGCCAAAGAACTAAATAGACATTTCTCCAAAGAAGACATACAGATGGCTAACAAACACATGAAAAGATGCTCAACATCACTCATCATCAGAGAAATGCAAATCAAAACCCCTATGAGATACCATTTCACACCAGTCAGAATGGCTGCGATCCAAAAGTCTACAAGCAATAAATGCTGGAGAGGGTGCGGAGAAAAAGGAACCCTCTTACACTGTTGGTGGGAATGCAAACTAGTACAGCCACTATGGAGAACAGTGTGGAGATTCCTTAAAAAACTGGAAATAGACCTGCCTTATGATCCAGCAATCCCACTGCTGGGCATACACACTGAGGAAACCAGAAGGGAAAGAGACACGTGTAACCCAATGTTCATCGCAGCACTGTTTATAAACTGGCTCTTTCACTCTTCTCCTTCACCCTCATCAAGAGGCTCTTTAGCTCCTCTTAGCTTTCTGCCATTAAAGTGGTATCATCTGCATATCTGAAGTTGCTGATGTTTTCTCCTATCCATCTTGGTTCCAGCTTGTACCTTATAGTTAGTTCACAGAGAATACAGCTCATTGTATATAGCTCACTATTCAGGCTCTCTTGTCATTTTACTAAGTTCTATTTGTGTAACAGTCTTCTAGCTTGAGATCTTTAAGAACAGGCGCTTATGTTAACTCTTTCTGGCACATCTTTTAGGTGCTTAATTATATTAAACTAATAAAGGAACCCTTACATATTTTTATTTACCCATGGAGCAACTAACTTATAAATAATATAGATAAATCCAACTGCAACAAAACAAATGGAGTTTGACATTAACATATTTTGGCTGCTGCTGCTGCTGCTGCTAAGTCGTTTCAGTCGTGTCCGACTCTGTGTGACCCCATAGACGGCAGCCCACCAGGGTCCTCCGTCCCTGGGATTCTCCAGGCAAGAACACTGGAGTGGGTTGCCATTTCCTTCTCCAATGCATGAAAGTGAAAAGTGCAAGTGAAGTCGCTCAGTCGTGTCCGACTCTTAGCGATCCCATGGACTGCAGCCCACCAGGCTCCTCCACCCATGGGATTTTCCAGGCAAGAGTACTGGAGTGGGGTGCCATTGCCTTCTCCGCATATTTTGGCTACCAAGGCTCAATTCCCCTTTCCTAAAAAGCACCAATTTCTTCAGAGGATTTAACTTTCCTCCATTGCATGCCATCTTCCTGATTGATATTCACCTCCCATTATGAATGCTGGACAACAAATTGTCACATGACTTAGCCTGGTCAATCAGACGTCTGATTCTGATTCTTGAACAGCATATATTGATAGAGCAAATAGTTGGACATCATCTATGATGCAGAAATGTACTGATCACTTCTTCCTATGGTTGGCTATTGTTCCACTTTTTAACTCTACTAGAATTCTCAAAGTTCTTTTTATTTACAAGCCAAGACCCCCAGAATTTTCACCTTAATTATTTGAACCTATATATTATAGCTTCCCCAAAATTACCTTTGAATATATTAGCAAGTTAGTTTCTGATGCTTACAGTCAAAAATAGTAGATATACAATAGCAAGGGTCAAAATGAAATAAGAAACTCAATTAAATGAAACAAAACAAACCAAAAATCAGGTGTTCAGTATGGCCTGTCAAAATACTTAAATGCTAGACATTTTTATTTAGCCCTAAGTGTCATCCTAGGACCTCTCTGTTCCTTGATATCTGGGAAAAACTGGATGGAGTCTCTCAATTCTATATCCCATAGTAATCTTTCTCTCAGATTTCTGAAATTTCCCCAGGCATTTATATTCTTCTCCCATCCTGTGCTTTTTGGGGTGTTCATTCTCACATATTCATTCTCTCTTCCAAACTACATTTACCAAGACAGGAATGTCAGCCATCTCACCAACTTACACACACACACTCATATAAAATATCTGTAGTATAGTAGGAGGCAATGTGATTTTATGACCTTAAGCAGGTTACTTAACCCCTTTGTACCTTAGTTACAACACACTGTAAAATGGAAGATTGTTTTAAAAATTAAACAAGATAATACATGTTAAGTTTATAGTTTATGATGACCTCGTACATAGTAAATATTCAACACTGATTTCCTAGCCAAGCTAGAAAACTCTGCTATAGAACTCAGTGCTGGGAGAGGTCAGCACACACATCATGAATTTTAAGCAAACAACAAAAAAAAAACATGCCACCTAACTCCTCTCAACATTTTACAGCCACCTCATGACTACATACTTCACCTTCTGCTAAGCAGAATCCAGACTGTCCTCCTTCTTGGAATTTACTTTTTTCCTACCTCTCCCTCCTCTGCCCACTCATTTTCCTGTCTTCAGAGCAACTTAAAAAATTCCCCTCCTGTGCCAGGAACCCAGGCCCTTTGGCTTTCACTCTATATGGACACGGTAGTGAAGACATTTCCTTAACAAAGTAAGAATTTCTGGTTTCTATTCCTCAAATAACAAAATTTATTCTATCTAGTTATACCTAGAATATGGGCTTTTGGACCCTAGTTGTCTTCATAGGACCCGTGTGGATTTTTCACATTTATTTATTAATGAATAGTTTAAACGTACATAATATTCTTTTTCAGCTTTATTGAGATATAATTGACTTATAGCACTGTATAAGTTTAAGGTATACAGCATACTGAGCTGACTTACATATATCGTGAAATGAATACCACAATAAGTTTAGTGAACATCCACCATCACATATGGGCTTCCCTGTGGCTCAGATGGTTAAGAATCCACCTGGAGTGTGTGAGACCTGAGTTCAGTCTCTGAGTTGGGAAGATCCCCTGGAGAAGGGAACAGCTACCCATTCCAGTATTCTGGCCTGGAGAATTTTATGGACTGTACAGTCCATGGGGTCACAAAGAGCTGGACACAACTGAGTGACTTTCACTTTCACCATCTCATATAGATAAAAAATTAAAGAAATAGAAAAAAATACTTTTCTTTGGCATGAAAGTTCTTAGGATTTACTCTCAACAAGAATGAAGGCAGTTAAAAGATGCTAACCCCCAATTACAGGATAAGTTTAACTACAACATGATAAATATAATTAATACAGTTGTATAAAACTTTTCTTTAAGTAAAACTTACTTTTAAATTTTAAGTAAATGTATTTTAGAAAAAAATTCTATTTCACTACTATCAGTGACAAAATAGTATTAAGTTTAAATGTTAGTCTCTCAGTCATGTCAGACTCTTTGTGACCCCATGGACTGTAGCCCACCAGGCTCCTCTGTCCATAGACTTTCCCAGGCGAGAATACTGGAATGAGTAACCATTCTCTTCTCCAGGGGATCCTCCCAATTCAGGGATGGCAGATTCTTTACTGTCTGAGCCACCATTACTTGCCCCTATAAGATTACCTTAAAATACCTACTTTAAAATAAAACAGATGTTCACGTGCCACCTAAAATCATCATGCATTACTAGTGATCCATACATCACAATTTGGTAAATAAATGTCCTTTCATGGACACCAAGAGTGTGGGCTGGGAAGGAAATGGGTGGAAAGTCTGTTGCATTTGCATATTACTAATACTGTGGGTAGGGAGGGGGAGTGGGTAAGGGTGAGTATATATTGATGGGATCAGTTTAGAAATCAGACAAAGAGGATGGTCCAGAGACAAGATTCTGAGGACTGATACCATCTTGTATCCTGCATTACACTTCTACAGCACCCAAGAGAAAGGCTAATGTTAATTTAATTGAATTGTATTCTGCTATTAGAATTCAAGGCCACTATAAATAAATGTTGAAAATCTAGAAATGTCGGAGATCATGCTATCTGAATTACCCAAAAAGAAGTACATTTTAACCAACTGATCCACTTTAATACAGTGTCTGAAACTTAAAACAATTTGATAAACTTATAGCCATTGACATTGCTCACTTTGGCCTTTTAATTAATAAAAGTAAAATGGAAACCCTTTAGATTCCATTATGTTTTCTCTGTTCAAATAATGTCCCAAACTTAGAGAGGAAAATTAAACATGTGGCACTAACCTAAAAATCTGTGTTCAAGTTCTAAGACTCTGCATCTAGTCAGTATGTTAGGTAAATAACAAAACCCATGATGCTTCCATTGGGAGAGCAAAATGCTTTATTGCTGAATATAGAGTCTCTGTGCACACCTAAGTGCACTAGAACATCACCGTATTTGAAATATATGTAGCACAATGACTGGCTGATCAATAATTCCTATTAGGTACCCATCACGTGTCAGGGATTATTCATGAGACATATTTGACCCTTAAGGAATCCCTGGGTTAGGGTGATAGTACATCTTTGCAACTCCAGTCACATTACATTAGAGTTTCTGTCAAGATGTTTGACAGCTTCACTTTGTAACAGGGTTCTCCTACATCAAACACAGAGGCACGGTGCCCCTGATCTATACCTGAAATATGCTTTCCTACAGATCTCAAATGAAAGAAAAACTGCTCCTGTGCTTGCACCAAGACTGTATTTTTTAAGGATGTCTTCCAGCTATTGATATCAATGATATCTTCAGCCTCAAATGCCAATTCATAACATTTAAATCTTATTGAACACATTTTTTCACATTATTTGGTTGTACTGAATAAAACGCAGCAAGCCTTTAAGAAAAAAATTTCCCTAGCAGCCATCCTATTATTTGATCTCCAAGAGTTGCAGGAAATTATAGGAAAAGAAAACAAAAGTAATTTAGCTTTATGTAACTATACCATGCAACCATTATCCCATACAATAAAATGACCTGGTTGATAAAAGAACTAGCAAACTAGCACTTGTCACAAAAAGCTATTTAAGTATGTATCTAAAGTTTGGATACACACATAAATATTCTTAAGGTATTTTTGCCCCCATTTAAATAGATTTCTTCCTTCCTGTTACAGAGATGAATATTTTCATGCAACAGCATCTCCTGTAACACTAACTTTTAGCATAGGCATCTGGAATCATTTACAGCTATATTATACTTACCATTTAAGCGTAAATGAAATTAAAAAATTAATAAACAGAACCACATTCATGATTATATTGATATATGAAATGTTGAAGAAAATACACATTTATTAACTTTGTAACTCTACCCAAACAGATTTTTCAGAAGTCTGAGAGTTCAAATAACCACAATTTATAGCACAACATATATAAAAATGCAACATACCTCACATTAGCATCAAGTTCGTCCATTACAGGAAATAGGCATGGGTGAGTTGGATATCAGCGCCCACTGGGTACTATAACGGGGAAATAATAAAAAAGGGGTTAGACAAGAAGACAATGTAGAAAAATAAAAGTCATTAAGGGAAAAAATGTCAAATAATCATTGCTTCCTAATAATTAAGACTTTTGCACAGTATTGGAAAAGTAATAAACAATATTACATTAAAAAGTTATTGGCATTCTGAGATATGGCATAGATGAGTGCTGCATCAAAGAAACTCACAAATGAGTTTCTTTGCATTTGATTAATCTCCTAGACATTAGAACATAAAGGCATTTCTTTTTACTCCATGTTTAATCTATTTACTTATTATTTTTTGCTCTTCCCAGAAACATAACTTATTTATATGATCTGCATTAGGACACCAGCTGGTGGAAACTTAAAACAGAACACTGTCTAAGATGGTCAGCCATCTTGTTTCCTATGAGAATTTTTCAGGTTGCTATTTTTAAAACCCTTTTTGAGGGTGGATAATCATATCTCTTTAAGACTCTATATTAGTAAACTCTTGAGAACCGTCTTCCTAGAAAAAAAAAAAAAATAGGTGTGCATGCACACACATACACCTTTTCTGGGGAGCCCACAATTCCCTGAGGCCTTTCCATGAACCCCAAGCTAAGGACTCCCAATGGAAGAGGAGGTCAACTTTCAAACTACTGATAGTTCCTCTAGCACAGACCTTAAGAAGACCTTACTCTCTTTAATGGACAGACACTCACTGATCTCCACCAAGTCAGTTCTCTGACCTGGCTGTGTAGTTTTGGTTCGCAGAAAAATTCCTGTATTTCTCACCACATTTATTCCAAAACATGGTGAGTCAGAGAACATAGGGGCAGAGGTCAGTCTGTTTCTTTTGAGGTTACCCTAAGCAAGACCCTTTTTCTTCTAATGACATCATCTATTCAATACTTCTCAATAAACAGAAGGGATGGGAAGAGATGATCGCTGGGTTTACTTCTAGCTCTGATATTCTATAATTCCATCTGCTGGCTTTCTAGTAAAATTTTACAGGGAAGAAACTGTAAATCTGTTTATGTACATAACAGAACCATAAAACTCAGCCTGAGCCCTGGGATTCCTTGGTCAGCATGAACCAAACATATATGCCTGGCAGCTAGGAAAAAAATGACAGGCCACCAGAGCTGGAAAGGACATAGATTTCTGTGTGTGTTCTGTGTGTGTTTTTATTCTTTGAAACCTGTAAGATTAACATGGGCACCCATGTACATTTGTGCGTCTATGACAGGTGTGAGGAAGGCTGAGCCTACAGGGCTCAATCCTCTACTCTGACCTCAAGCAAAACACCTCTGTCTACCTCTATCTCTTTTACATTCTGAATCTGGAATAATCTTTTATTTGAAATACATTAAGTACAAAGCCCTAACTACTGAAGTGGTGGGATTCCATCCTTTGTACAAGTCTATCTAGAATCATTCCTGAAGTGAAATGATGTGTGTGCATATCTATTTTTTTCTAGGCAGACAATCATCAAGGGTTTACTAAATTGCCAAAGGGATATGATTACCCACTTCAAAGAAAGAAAGAAAGTGAAGTTGCTCAGTCGTGTCCAACTCTTTGCGATCCCATGGACTGTAACCCATCAGGCTCCTCCGTCCATGGGGTTCTCCAGGCAACAATACTGGAGTGGATTGCCATTTCCTTCTCCAGGGGATCTTCCAGACCCAGGGATTGAATCCAGGTCTCCCACATTGCAGGCAGACACTTTTATCATCTGAGCCACCAGGGATAAGCCACCCACTTCAAAAAGAGCTTGCTGCTGCTGCTAAGTCGTTTCAGTCGTGTCCGACTCTGTGCGACCCCATAGACAGAGGCCCACCAGGCTCCCCCGTCCCTGGGATTCTCCAGGCAAGAACGCTAGAGTGGGTTGCCATTTCCTTCTCCAATGCAGGAAAGTGAAAAGTGAAAGTGAAGTTGCTCAGTAGTGTCCGACGCTTAGTGATCCCATGGACTGCAGCCTTCCAGGCTCCTCCGTCCATGGGATTTTCCAGGCAAGAGTACTGGAGTGGGGTGCCATTGCCTTCTCCATCAAAAAGGGCTTAAAAAACTGAAAATACTCATATTATTTTAATCATAATAATACAGTAACCTATTTATAGTAGTTAGTCCTAATGCAGATAATATAAATAACTTATGTCTTTGAAGAACAAAAAATAACAGATTACCATTCATCCCCATGTCTTAAAATACAGTCTATTTGTTAAAGATTCTCCAAGTTACAGCTTCATTCTAGGCCCTTCCCAGACTCGTATCACCTACCTGACATCTCAACTTGGATGATTAAAAAAGCATTTCAAACTAAACTCATTTCTCACTCCAGCACAATAATCTGCTCCTCCCCTAGCATCCTCTATCACAGTAAATGACTCCACCATTTCTCCAGTCACACTTTTTTTTTCACACCCTACAACCAAACTATTAGCAAACTCCCTCCTCTACTTTGAAAATGATTCCTCAATCTGACTTTTTCTTTCATTACCTCCAAAACCACACCTGGTCCAAGCCACCATCTCCTTTCCCACCTGGTGTCCTACCCACTCTCCTAACTTTCGTAACTGGTCTTCTGCTGGCTCCACCATCATCTCTTCTCCCCACAGAAGCATTTTTGAAATGGAAGTCAGATCATTTCTTGCATATATAAAATATTAGTGGCTTCCTGTCACACTTAGAATAAAGTTTAAACCCCTTATCACTTTGGATTGTGCTTAATAGGTAAAATTCAAACTGATCACATGGGTCACAACTTTGTCTAACTCAATGAAACTATGAGCCATACAGATAGGGCCACCCAAGATGGATGGGTCATGGTGGCGAGTTCTGGTAAAACATGGTCCACTGGAAAAGGGAATGGCAAACCACTTCAGCATTCTTGCCTTGAGAACTCCGTGAACAGTATGAAAAGGCAAAAAGATATGACACTGAAAGATGAACTCTTCAGGTCGGTAGATATGATACCAGAGAACCAATATGCTACCAGAGAACAACGGAGAAATAGCTCCAGAAGGAATGAAGAGGCTGAGCCAAAGCAGAAACAACTCCCAGTGGTGGATGTCTGGTGGTGAAAGTAATGTCTGATGCTGTAAAGAACAATAGTGCATAGGAACCTGAAATGTTAGCTCCATAAAACAAGGTAAATTGGAAGTGATCAAACAGGAAATGGTAAGAATAAACATCGACATTTTAGGTATCTGTGAACTAAAATGGACTGGAATGAGCAAATTTAATTCAGATGGTCATTATATCTACTACTGTGGGAAAGAATCCCTTAGAAGAAATGGAGAAGCCCTCATAATCAACAAAAGAGTCCAAGAAATGCAATACTTGGGTGCAATCTCAAAAGCAACAGAATGATCTCTGTCCGTTTCCAAGGCAAATCATTCAATATCACAGTAATCCAAGTCTACGTCCTAAACCACTAATGCTGAAGAAACTGAAGTTGAACGGTTCTATGAAGACCTACAAGACATGTATGAGAATGAAGTTAATACCAATGGAAAGCAGAGTTGTAACACAGAGATTGCCATATCCTGATGAAACAAATTGAGACTTAAGGTCTAGCAGTGTCTTATGACAGTTTTGTACTTGAACTTCCCAATTATACTGAGCCAACAAATTCTCTTTCTTCGTGTGTAAGCCAATTTGAGTTCGGTTCCAACCATTATTTGAAACAAAAAAATTTCTTAGAGATATACAGGAAAATCAATATTGTATTTGGCCACCTCATGCAAAGAGTTGACTCACTGGAAAAGACTCTTATGCTGGGAGGGATTGGGGGCAGGAGGAGAAGGGGACGACAGAGGATGAGATGGCTGGATGGCATCACTGACTCGATGGACGTGAGTCTCAGTGAACTCCGGGAGTTGGTGATGGACAGGGAGGCCTGGTGTGCTTCGATTCATGGGGTCGCAAAGAGTCGGACACAACTGAGCGACTGATCTGATCTGATCTGATCTGATAGATTAGAAGGATGCACGATACTGGATGCTTGGGGCTAGTGCACTGGGATGACCCAGAGGGATGGTATGGGGTGGGAGGAGGGAGGAGGGTTCAGGATGGGGAACACATGTATACCTGTGGTGGATTCATTTCGATATTTGGCAAAACCAATACAATATTGTAAAGTTTAAAAATAAAATAAAATTAAAAAAAAAAAAAGCTGGAACTAAAAAAAAACAAAAAAACAAAAAAAAAACAGTTAAAAGCTAGCTAAATTTGAGTCACTGAAACTGCATTTGGAAAATGTTACAACATGGGGAAAACTATATATTCATAGCAATGTACATTATTATGTTTTGCTCATGGAAACTCAATGAGCAAATTTTAAATGACTGCCATTTAACAAACCAGTATGAACATGCATTTTGTTAGTGATAAAGGAAGAATAACAAAAGAGAAAATGGTGATCAGTACCTATCCTAAATTGATTCATTGATTACAGTCCACTATTTTTTGTCATGCTTACCAGGAATATCTAATCAGAGCTGTGATTATAGGGACACCAGCTGCTGGGAAGAATGCTCAGAGTGACAGGTGTGTGTAAGGAACCATGCTTTTATCTTGCATACTTTGCATATCTTGCATGTTTCTCACACCTTAACAAAATACTACCTAGTTAATTAAAAGCACAGTCAACTGAGTATCTCGCATGCTCAGATATAAGCTATGTCACTTCTAAAATTTCTAATTTAAATTCAATTAGACCGTGTATGTCTGTGGCACACATGCATGTGTATATGTGTGTTTTAACGACAGTCATACTGTATCCTCATCTCCTTCAGAAAAACAGTCTTAGATTGTCATAACCAGGGGAAAAAAGCACAGCAAGTCCTGGGAAACAAGAGAAAGAGGGAGTCAAATAAACCTTTCTACCATGTGAGGTATAAATGAAGGTCTCAGTATTATCTCAGCAGTAGGAAAAGCTCAAGCCACTAATTATTCAAAACACTTTGTCATAAAAGTAACGATAGAGAAACATGCAACTCGATCAGATTCCTCGAAGCTTCTTTTCTTTGTTGTATACATTGAGACTTATCTTTCCTTAAAAGGGGAGGAGAAGGAGAAGAAAGAGGTGATATTCTTCTTGCCAGCAAATGCTGACTCCAACCCTTAGTTTTCTGACTTACAAATTTTATATGACTAAAGGGCAAACCCTGAAGGTAAGCACATCTCATCTTTACCTGTGCTCTTTTACTGAGAATACTCTGAAAGATTACTGTGGAACAGTTGTTAATGGTTAACACAAGGCGTGTAGTTGCATCTCTATTACGAGAAGTGTGAGCACAGGGCTCACCTGTAAATAGTCCTCACCTATTGGAGTGAAATATCGATGTAGTCTGGTGCAGTGCCAACATCTGCCAACTTGGAGCAATGTCATAACTCAGCTTGCTTTGTTGCACTTTAGTTTTTTTCCTTTGGTTTTGGCTGCATGAGCATATATTCATGCATAACTGTGCAAGGATTGACCACATTTCTTTATAGAGTATGCTTCCATGGGCTAAATTTCTACATCAAAGGGCATATTCCAATACCTTTGTTTTGGACAAGTGTCAGGAATAAGTAAAACATTATTTATCTTAATTGCCAAATTGAGAGGGGGAGCTTGGCACAATGGAAAGAACACTAGACCAGGAATCACTCAGCCTGATCCACTACTAACTCACTGTTCCTATTCTTAAGCAAGTTTGTTCATCAGTCTGGGTCTCAATTTTCCCAATGGTAGAATCAACTGGGCCAGAGAGTACTGGACAGGGTGAGCAAAGGAAGAAATTTCAAGTAATTAGAACTTCTCAGAAGTTAAAGGAAATTTTGAAAAGGTGAGTTGCTTGCCATTGGAGGCATTTAGGCAGCATATGGGTAATTAAGGATATCTAAATGAAGGATTTATTCATGGAACAACAGACTGGTTCCAAATAGGAAAAGGAGTACGTCAAGGATGTATATTGTCACCTTATTTTTTAATTTATATGTAGAGTACATCAAGTGAAATAAACGCTGGGCTGGAAGACGCACAAGCTGGAATCAAGATTGCTGGGAGAAATATCAATACCCTCAGATATGCAGATGACACCACCCTTATGGCAGAAAGTGAAGAGGAACTAAAAAGCCTCTTGATGAAAGTGAAAGAGGAGAGTGAAAAATTTGGCTTAAAACTCAACATTCAGAAAACGAAGATCATGGCATCTTGTCCCATCACTTCATGGGAAATAGATGGGGAAACAGTGGAAACAGTGTCAGACTGTATTTTGGGGGGCTCCAAAATCACTGCAGATGGTGATTGCAGTCATGAAATTAAAAGACGTTTACTCCTTGGAAGGAAAGTTATGACCAACCTAGATAGCATATTCAAAAACAGAGACATTATTTTGCCAACAAAGGTCTGTCTAGTCAAGGCTATGGTTTTTCCAATGGTCAAGTATGGATGCGAGAGTTGGACTGTGAAGAAAGCTGAGTGCTGAAGAATTGATGCTTTTGAACTGTGGTGTTGGAAAAGACTATGGAGAGTCCCTTGGACTGCAAGGAGATCCAACCAGTCCATTCTAAAGGAGATCAGCCCTGGGTGTTCTTTGGAAGGAATGATGCTGAAGCTGAAACTCCAGTACTTTGGCCACCTCATGCGAAGAGTTGACTCATTGGAAAAGACTCTGATGCGGGGAGGGATTGGGGGCAGGAGGAGAAGGGGATGACAGAGGATGAGATGGCTGGATGGCATCACCGACTCAATGGACATGAGTTTGAGTGAACACCGGTAGATGGTGATGGACAGGGAGGCCTGGCGTGCTGCGATTCATGGGGTCGCAAAGAGTCAGACACGACTGAGCAACTGAACTGAACTGAAATGAAGGATATGATTCTGATGACTGGTAAGGTTTCTCCCAGTGCTAAAACTGTAGCACTGTGATAGTCTATGTTCTGCTCGAATCCCCAGCAAGAGACCAAGTGTTTTGAATAATTTTCCAATTAAAACAAATGCATGCTCAATTCACCTATACTGTCTCAAACAGATTCCATCTCCTGAGCATTATCCCAGTCATTTCTGAACATGTAGGACTAAAAGAAGAGCATGGAAATGTACAATTAACTAAAGCCAGATATTTGCTAAGAGTTAGCTGTCAAATGCTTGTTGTTAGCCTCATTACCTCATTACCCTAACCCACTACCAGCCACATATACCAAAACAGTCAACCTCACCAGGATCAAACAAACAAGCATCTTCCCCTAAGTCTTCTGCATCCCATGGTGATCATGATTTCCTAGTTACCTTCACTGTGAAAGAGACTCAGGGATAATCTGAAAGATTGCAACTGTGTAAATTCTCACTAAATGGAAGAAAAAAGTCCTCTCCTTGGCCATTTACTAAGACTTTGTTTTCTGGAAAATGTTTGGAATCTATAGGATGCTGGCTCAGAAATTTACTTCAATCAGCTGATCATACTCTCTAAAAGAATCTTGCTATAAATTAGTTTAGTAAAAATTCACATTACTTGTTTATCTAGATGTTTGCTCATTGGAAGAAAAGTTATGATTAACCTAGACAGCATATTAAAAAGCAGGGACATTACTTTATCAACAAATGTCTGTCTTGTCAAAGCTATGGTTTTCCCAGTAGTCATGTATGGATGTGAGAGTTGGACTATAAAGAAAGCTGAGAGCCAAAAAATTGATGCTTTTGAACTGTGGTGTTGGAGAAGACTCTTGAGAGTCCCTTGGACAGCAAGAAGATCCAACCAGTCCATCCTAATGGAAATCAGTCCTGAATATTCATTGGAAGGACTGATGCTGAAGCTGAAACTCCAATACTTTGGCCACCTGATGCGAAGAACTGACTCATTGGAAAAGACCCTGATGCTGGAAAAGATTGAAGGCAGGAGGAGAAGAGGATGACAGAGGATGAAACAGTTGGATAGCATCACTGACGCGATAGACATGAGTTTGAGTAGGCTCCAGGAGTTGGTGATGGACAGGGAAGCCTGGTATGCTGCAGTCCATAGGGTCACAAAGAGTCAGACATGACTGAATGACTGAACTGACTGAGACATGTAAGTGATGGTAGTTCACAAGTGCAAATGTGTATAAACCATGAAAAAAAAGTCTATATTCTAGAAGCTGGACTTTCATTGCAAGTGTTTCTTTCTAGGACTTGATGTCAAAATGCTATTTGTGCTAAGTCATCTAGAAAGATTTGGTCTAAATTAAAAGCTGTCTCATTTCCATAGCTGAAAATCCATACAGATGCTGATTCAGTTACACTTAAGGGACTACCATGCTGATATATACAATTAGCATGAAAAATGGCTTTTAATTTTTTTCAAAATAACTAAAAAAATATTCTTCCTAGATAAGTAAACATTTCTTAGCTGGAAACTTTAGTCTTTTTATTAAAAAACTAATACTGAAAACAGCCCTTAACCAATGAAAGACTATTTAAGAGGCATACTCATTCTATCCTTGGGGGAAAAAATGAATTACAGAAAATGAAAAGGAGGAACATGAACATCCATTTCATGTAGAACTGAATGAAGTATATATAAAGCAGTTCAAGAAATCATATTTTTTATAAGGCACATATTCTCTACCACCACCAAAGAATATGATAAAGACACTGATATTACAAGAAACCCGATCCCAGTAAATGTGGATCTGGGTATTTCATAAAGAAAAAGATTCACGGGGCATTTATTTACATATTTACTTTTCTGATCACTTGATTAATGTCCCACTCCCAACACAGTCACAGGTTCTACAAGGAAAGACACAGTGCATGATCAGTATTTCTTGAATGAATGGCATGACATGATATGAGACTTCCACTTGATAATTAGAAAGGAATTAGACTTGTCTTTGAGTTGCCAAAGGGGAATCAGTGGGAGTCTCAAGAGAAGTTTGAGCCACACTGTGAGGGAGGTCATTTAACACCAGAGCTGTCCAATTATTGACCTGTATGCTTTGGCAAGCAACAAGGTCCATCTCAGTGGGAGGCTCAACAGAAGCCAGAAAACCATCTGTCAGTCATGTTGGAGGGGAAGAGCAAGTCTTGGATGATTCTGAATTCTGATGAAAGCCGGGAATGCAATGAAAGCAGAACTAAATAAAAGATTGTTTACCGTACAGCAGTGGTTCTCATGTTTAAGCATGCCCAGGAATCACCTGAAGGCTTGTTAAAACACAATGGTTGAGCACCAGCCTCAAGTTTCTGATTCGGTAGGTTTAGAGTGAACAATCTGCATTTCTAATAAGTTCCCAGGTATTGCTGATGCTACTGTTCTTAGATGACTCCTTAAGGTAGAACATAGATTTTGCAAGTATGGTTCTCATACCTCCTGGAAAAAGCACATGATATTAGGCAATAGATGGACAGAAGTACCATTGGATCATGTGGTAAAAAATGTGGGGTTTTTTGGTTTTCTATTTTATTTACTTTTACTTACATTGAAGAAAAGGATTCATAGACAGCTTATTGTCGAGTCCTTCCTGATATTTGGTAATCTCTCTAAAAGAGACTATAAAATACTTACAAAAAAAAAAAAAAACAGATCAGAGTCTCACAGTCTTTCGTTTGAAGCACTGCCATCTTCTGGGGTCCTCCTAAGAAGCAGATCTTGAAGTGGGGGTTAAAGAGATGCACATGGTTGATCTGGCAGTTGCAGGTACACTGGCAGGGAAGTAATGATACAGGAGAGAGGATGAAAGGCAGCTTATTAAGCTACTGAAGCTTAATCCCACTGGGAAGTTCTGGGAAACAATATAAAACATATGTCTCAGAACTATCCTGAACAAGTAGGGAGGGAACTGGTGTCCTGATACTCCCACAGCCATTAGGTATTGCTTATGAGCCATCCACAGGGGGACATGGATTCCGAGGCACCTTCAGCCATTGTGCTGGTAAAAAAGGTTAATTTCAGCAGACCGAGGGCAGCCCTCCAAATATTATGCTGGTTCGTCATTGTAAGTCAGGATGGTATACACAGAAATGGTGAGAGGATCTGCAGGAAAATGGGAGCAAGAGTTGATAGTATCTGCTCCAACTATTTAGCTGAAATCTAATATGTTGCTTTGTGTGTTTTTTGCATTTTTTTACAGTTACCTTCTATTTCTTTCTACTTCATACTGGTTTGCACTTATACTTTTTTTTCTCTGTAAAATAAATTTATCTAAGGAAAACTAATTGATCTAAAGAAAAGTGCTATGCATATAATACTCTAAATGTTTGCTAGAGAAGTAATCACAACAGTAGTTCTTCCCAAATAACTGAAGTTTGGGAAATGCTAGCATAGCAGTTTAAAGCAGAAATTGGCAGCTTTTTGTTTGTTTGTTTGCTTGTTTTGTTTTCTGTAAAGGGCCATTTAGCAAAGATTTTAGGCTTCTTCAAGCATAAGGTCATCATCACAACTACTCAGCTCTGGTGCTACAATGTAAAATCTGCCACAGACAATACACAAATAAAGGAGCATAACTGCTTTCCAGTAAAATGTATTTACGGACACTGAATTTGAACCTTTAACAATTTTCATGTGTCACAAAATTATTCTTCTTTAGAATTTTTTCAACAATTACAAAATGTAAAAAAACATTCTGAACTTGTAGGCCAGTCAAAAACAGGCAGCCAATTACATAGTTTGCAAGCCCCTGACTCAAGACATCAATTACCACTACACCTTTGAATTGCTTACTTTCCTTAGCTTCAGTGGCTTCATCTGTATAATAGGGGCAAGGGTAATACCAATGTCACAAAGTTACTGCAAAAAATAAGTAAAGATGAATACTTAAAAAGCAGGTGCCCAGAGATTTCACAATATAATGTTAGCCAGCTACTGTAGCAAGGTTGGTCTCCAGTTTGGCAGTGCCTCAGTCATTGGAGTCTGAATGTTTCATATTCTGCTTCTCCACAAAGGCAGCTAAGCATCTGGGGGCTGATCTTCCCTACTTTGGGATATGGCTACAGAAATTATTCTTCTTCTCTATAAAATAGGCCCCTGAAATCTGAGCCTGGAAATGCCCAAAAGGTTTTGTCACCACTGATTTCAGAGGCCTGGAATTGGGAGCAGGTCAAACTAAAATTTGCATTCCATCAAAATTAAGCTTCCAAATTAGTGTTTTAGACCTTGCAGTATTATGTCGCTGATGGTTGCTGCTGCTAAGTCGCTTCAGTCGTGTCCGGCTCTGTGCAACCCCATAGATGGCAGCCCACTAGGCTCCTCTGTCCCTGAGATTCTCCAGGCAAGAATACTGGAGTGGGTTGCCATTTCCTTCTCCGATGCATGAAAGTGAAAAGTAAAAGTGAAGTCGCTCAGTCGTGCCTGACTCTTAGCGACCCCATGGACTGCAGCCTACCAGGCTCCTCCGTCCATGGGATTTTCCAGGCAAGAGTACTGGAGTGGGGTGCCATTGCCTTCTCCTGGTTCTCAAACATTAGAATACTTAAAATCACTTGCAAAACTGAAGGTTTGGGTGCCTCATTCAAAGCATTTCTGAATCAGTAGGTCCAGGAATCTGCATTTTAACAGATGTCTCAGTGATTCTGCTGCAAATGATTCATGGAGAGCAGTTTGGAAAACACATCAAGGTTGGATTGCAATCCACCAGGTGAGCACATCCTTCTGAAATCCTCTTTAATTGTTTTCCTATATCTGTTTAAATACCTCATCAGCTGAGAAACCAAGATTACAGTATTTGCTACACACACCAAAAGAAAGATCCCTGCCAGCATGTTTATCTCTTCTGTCCCCACTCTTTTCTAATTCTTCTAAACATCTTGGAGTAGAAAACAGTATATACAGAACTCTCTACTCCAGATATCATGTGCTGATTAGCATATATAATTAAGCATGCCAGTGCAATCTCAAAGGACATGTGCTATTTAGAGCTTAGATGTAAATTCTTGAGCAGAATCTGCATCTTTACTGGACTGATAAGATGTTACCTCCCAAAAGGCTGCTGCCCACAGTTTTCTACAGTAGTTTGCAAACAAACCTCTTGGAAAATGTAAAATTAAACTGTATATTTTAAAGGGGTCCACTTAACACAGATAAGACTTCTAGGGTAAGAAGCAGGAGAAGAATAATGTTTCTGGAACTGATACTTGTTTAACACATACTAAGGACCAAATTCTTCACAAGCATTACCTCATTTAATCTTCATATCATGCTACAAAGGAGTACTACAATAATCCTATTTCACAGATGAGAAAATTGAGGCACAGAAAGAAGATATTATCCAAGGCCACAGCATAGCCCAGACCTTTCAACCATTAAGTTATCCCATGAAGGATCCAGATCTCAATAGTTCCCCGCCTCAACTTCTGCAGCTCAATTTTATTAATTAGTTATTTGTGTAGCTTATTAAAACCTACAAGAAAGTCTACTGACACTTGAAGAGAATGCTTTTTTTAAAACAAAGCCCAACTTTGCTCATAGCAGTATGCGACACTGAGTTCCTCATTTTGCTTCCACAATCTCCAGGTCTCCAGCTGTTCAAGGTAGTTTAGATATCCAGCCCACCTGTCTTGCAGATCTGCTATTACTCATGAAGTTCAAATAAGATAACATATGTGAAAGTCCTCTGAACACTGTAAAAAGTTATCTAAAATGACAATTTCCCAGCCTGTTGTTTCCACAAATTATTTTTAAATGTTGAGAAGGAAGAAAAAGTGTATTAGTTCTGCAAAATAATCTGTGTCAAAAATCAGATTTTCCAGAGATTTTGTAGGTTGTAAAGCACCAAATCTGCAGATATTTGTGGAGCAGAAGAAACCCTGCTTCTACATGGACAGTAGGCTGTTTATCACAGTTCAATGCAATGGAAATTTGGGGAGCTTGAGAATCAGATGACCTGGTGCTAGTCATTGCCCTGACACTAAGCAATCTTGAGTGAGTTTTTCTTTCTGCCCTTCCAGGAAATACAATAC
Organism: Bubalus bubalis; assembly: GCF_019923935.1. NCBI lineage: Eukaryota > Metazoa > Chordata > Mammalia > Artiodactyla > Bovidae > Bubalus > Bubalus bubalis. The sequence goes on along the minus strand of NC_059165.1, from coordinate 51,116,240 downwards.
TGCTTGGTGGTTAAGAAAATGGCTTGGGGGAGTCAGAGCTCCAGTGATAATCGACGTCCTCCTCGTGAATGACCTCAGGTAAGTCACGTCACCTGTCTTGGTCTCAGTTTCCCAGTGATAAAAATGAGAATTAGAAACAACAGCTTACTTTGAAATCATCAAAGAAAATTAATTGCTGAATGGATAGAGGAATGAAGATAGAAATGTGATAGTTTTTAAAAAGAAGTTAGTAAAATGATATTACAGAACCTACTTGGTAAGTATTTGGTATTCACTATGCAAGTCTTTCAACTTTTCTCTTAAATATTTTTTTTACAATAAAATATTGGGAAATAAACCCCCCAAAAGGCAACAACAGGGTTGTTAGAAGAGTTGAATGAGATATAGAGCTCTCAGCAATGCTCATGGTAGGTGCCTGGCATACTTTAGAAATGATTTACTATACAGGTAGAAGATGGGACAAGACAATAGATTCCTTCAGCTCATACAATCTGTGAGCTAGAGCTGTTCTAGGTGAGCCAGAGACACAACATGCCTGAGCAGAATGAGAAACCAGGCCACATGGTACAGAGACCAGATGGACAGAGAGTAGCCAGGATGCAGTCACAGAAGCATCAGAAACCAGAGCAGAGACAGAGGGAAAGCGTAAGTTGCTCACATATGTCCAACTCTTTGTGAGTCCATGGACTACAGCTGGCCAGGCTCCTCTGTCCATGGAATTTTGCAAGAATAGTAGAGTGGGTAGCCATTCCCTTCTCCAGGAGATCTTCCCAACGTAGGGATCAAACCCAGGTCTCCTGCATTGCAGGCAGATTCTTTACCATCTGAGCCACCCAGGGACGCCCAGGAGGCATGCACAAATAAAAGCTGTAAGACCCTACACAGGGAAGGTCTAACATGGGCGAACCTTGAAAATAAAGGGAAGTGGCCATTACTACATGCCAAATTAACGTGCTTCTCTCTCAACTATCCCTTTGGTAGGAGAAATGCATCGGATTTAGAGTCAAACCAGAGTTCAAATCCAGTCTCTGCCAACTAGTTATGTGACAACAGGAGATATTCACTCAAGCATCTTCTAGATCACTTTTACTAGGAATACTTACCACAGTACAAGAGTGAGCCCTGGCAACCACTTTTCTGCTATAACCTTGGGCCATCAGATCCTTTCTCTTGAGAAGTTGAATCAAGAGACACAATCATGGGAATGTGTCACATTAACTGAAGAGCAATGGGGAAAAGATTGTGAATGCCTGGAACTGAGTTCTCTGGAAATGACCTTCTTCCCATCTTTCCTGGGGTGTAGTTCCTTGATCTACAAGAAGCCCCAGTATCCTTCCAATAAATTTAACTTTTTGTTTAAGCAAACTAATGTGGCCTTTATTATATACAAGAAAATATATATATTTACTAATACAATTAGGGGCTTCCCTGGTGGCTCAGAGGTTAAAGCGTCTGCCTGAAATGCAGGAGACCCGGGTTTGATCCCTGGGTTGAGAAGATTCCCTGGAGAAGGCAATGGCACCCCACTCCAGTACTCTTGCCTGGAAAATCCCATGGACGGAGGAGCCTGGTAGGCTGCAGTCCATGGGGTCGCTAAGAGTCGGGCACGACTGAGCGACTTCACTTTCACTTTTCACTTTCATGCATTGGAGAAGGAAATGGCAACCCACTCCAGTGTTCTTGCCTGGAGAATCCCAGGGACGGGGAACCTGGTGCGCTGCCGTCTATGGGGCCCCACAGAATCAGACACGACTGAAGCAACTTAGCAGCAACACAAACAAAACCTCATCTCTCTGTGACTGATGGAAAAATAAAAAATGATAGGTGTAACAACTCCACAGCACAGAGTAAATATCCAATAAACATTATTTAAATTGCATCTGAGCTTCAGAATCACTGAATCTTTCTAAGTATTTGGAAACACCTTGTTTAGGTGGAGGATGTATGATCCTGCAAAAAGAAACACAGGCTGGCAGTCAAAAAGAAGGAAGGGGTTGACTGAGTTTGAAATTTGGTTTTAAAGAAAGTTCTCTGATTGAAATTTAAAACAAATTAATCAGTTACCTATTACTGTTTTGACTTGAATTTCTGTTGGGTTTCTTCACTGGGCTGGTACTGATTTAAAAGGGAAAAGAAGTATAAAGCAACAGGAAACAAAAGCTGGATGCAGAAGTAACATCTTTCTTAATCTCAGAAGGACTGGTCAGAATTTATCTGGCAATAGATAAGATTTTAACGTACTTTTAATTTGGATTATCCTGTGAATAATGAGGATTTCTGTCACCCAAATTGAGCAGTAAGTGGAAGGAGGGAACAAGAAAAGATCTAAGATCAGAAATATTAACCCAGAAATACCACAGCTGAAAAAAAAAAAAAGGTTTTTCTGAAATTCAAAATAAAAGTCTAAGTGAAAGATGTCAATTAGTCCCTATTTTAATCTTGCTGTATTGATTCTCATAAATCCAAATATTTAGTTGTCTTAAAAATAAGATAACTTTTTGTTTAAAAAGTGTCAGATAGGTGGGTCATGAGCTTTATTTGGTTATTAGGTCTTAACTATGTTGTTCCCAAATTGTGGTCCTTGGACTAGCAGCATCAGCATCTTCTGGGAACCTGTAAGAAATGCACATCCTCAGACCCCAGCCTAGAAACACTGAATTAGAAACTCTAGGACCAGGGACCAGCAATCTGTGTACTGATATAGGATCTTAGAGGAAAGACCCTCTAAGACCCTCAAACTTGTTAGGACTTGCCTTGGATCTTCAATTGGTAAAGTAATTGGTAACTGGTAAAGTAGTCATTCTTACTCTGACTGTATTTAAGGTTAGCCCTATCGATAAGCCTGTTTAGTGGCTATTTATATCACATTTATATTTCCATCTGTCCAAATGTATACCACTTTCTAATGCCCCGTAATATAAAAACAGTAAGCAGAATGGACGAATGAAAGGGCAGGCCAAGAAGAAAACAGATGGAGGGAACTGATAAAAGTATGGCGACTTTATTTGGGTGATAAAATAGATATCTAAAGTTTAGATAATAGTAAGGACTTAATGTGGAGAAGGCAATGGCACCCCACTCCAGTACTCTTGCCTGGAAAATCCCATGGACGGAGGAGCCTGGTAGGCTGCAGTCCATAAGGTCGCTAAGAGTCAGACACGACGAGTGACTTCCCTTTCACTTTTCACTTTCATGCACTGGAGAAGGAAATGGCAACCCACACCAGTGTTCTTGCCTGGAGAATCCCAGGGACGGGGAGCCTGGTGGGCTGCCATCTATGGGGTCGCACAGAGTCAGACACGACTAAAGCGACTTAGCAGCAGCAAGGACTTAATGGGAAAAGAAATGTTTCATCCATTGTTTGCTCCCTCCTACCATTCTTCCTTTCCTCTGAGCCCTTCTCCCCTAATTTAACCAAGGCTGCCACCACCTCTCTCACTCTGCATATGCCTTAGAGCTATTTCTGAATACCCTCAATTACAAAGAGACAGGAGAAGACAAAACAGGGAAGAAGTCACAATACATCAACTGAACACAAATATCAACCTCACAGTTTCTAACTTACCTAGAATCAGACTTGATTCTACAATTGAACTACACCATGTTTAAGATCCTTTCTACCCTGTGACATCAAGATCTCATTCTCAAAAGGCAGTTTCATATGGAGGTTCAGAAGAAAGACTCTGGAGCAAACAGCCTAACCCTAGGTTCACCGCTTTACAGCTGAGAGAACTTGGGCATGCTATTCCACCTCTCCATTCGAGTTACCTCATCTCTAAGATGTAGGAAATAAAGTATCTCTCTTAAAGGATTCTTAATGCAGATTAAATGAGATTATCCATGTAAAGCATTTAGAGCTGTGTCTGGCACATAATAAGGGCTGGATTAATGTGAGCTATTAGGATTATTACTATGTTGACTCTAAAACGTTTCTCAGCCTTTAGCAGCATCTTGAGCATTTCCAGACATAGCAACAAGGCAGCGAGAAACCAGGAGGGATAAAGGTAAACTGTGATGGCGACTCAGTTGGAAGCACGTGGGAAAGCAGCTAACAACGCAGCATTCCTCTGTCTATTAAAATACTTTGTTGTAAGGTCTTTCTGTTCAAAGTCCCAAGACTTGTGTTTGAATTACAACAATTGTTTTCAATAGGTGCTGGAGGGGAAACTTTGTCCCCAAAGGAGGTACTAGTAATATCTGTAGATGTTTTTGGTTGTCACAACAGGCAGTTGCTATTGGCACCTAATAATAGCAGAGATGCTGCTAAATATCCTACTATGGGCAAGCTAGTCCCTCATGACAAAAATTACCTAGCCCATAACATTAATAGTACAAGAGGTTTGAGAAACCCTGAATTACAAAGTTGTTTGAAGTTATTTTAATAAGACGTGGCACTTTTTTAAAATTTTCAAACAGGCAATAGTGTGGAAGATTCTGGCACTTGATGGGAGGCGGGGATAGGTAACCTATAAGGCCTTTTCATCTCTAAGACTTGATGTGTGCGGTGGACTCTCAACCACAAAACGAAGACAACAGTGAGTTTTCATCGTTTTCTCTTTGCCTAGTTCTTTTCCCTGAAGATAACCTGAATTTTTTTTTTTTTTTTAAAGATGGTTGGATACTGGAAGGTAACCATAGGCATTAAAAGTTTCCTCCAAAAACAAAGAACATCAATGATAAGCAGAGAATTTTAGAGCTGGGAAAAACCTTGGATATGATTTAAAAAATAAATTCTACTTGAAATCTTCATTTCATTTCATGGATAAAGAAAGTAAGATTTAAAAAGACCAAGAGATTTGATCTAGATCACATAACACTACAATCATCAAAAGGTCCAGATTCTTCCAAAGAATTTATTTATTAGTCACTGATAATATCAAGGTACTCCTCTATATGCATTTATTTTGCATTTTTTCAATGATTACAGCCTGTATCAGTCTCTATCTCTGGAAATCCCTGAACATGGGTTTCACCTGATTAGGTGCTGGCAGTGAGATTAAAAAACAAAACAAAACAAAACAAAATTAGGCTTAATAGGTATTGAGGAAAAATGAATAAGACCTGCCTATAATTAAGCGATGGCTGCTACTGGTGAATAAAAAGGAGAAATAAAGAAGTGACTTTGGTTCCATTCACAGTGACTTGGAGGATGGTGATGGTTCAATAAAAGATAGGAAAGTCAGGAAGAGGTCTGGGCTGCAGGTCATTTACATTGTGTTTTAGGTGCTGTTCTTCAGTCTGTGAAGCTGAAGAAAGAGATGAGGGGATGAACAGTGTTAGGGAGGTTTGGAAGAACTCAAGTGGAAGAAAAGTATTCAGTTTGGTGGTTACAAGGCCACCATGGCCCCTAGAAGGGGCAGCTTTAGGGGCAAAATCCAGATAACTCAGAGGAACCAAGAGCATCACTGTCCTCTGGGCCTCAGCAAGTGCTGAACTGAACACTCCCTGAGGCCCCCACTTGTCTGATGCGCTACAGTTCTCCTGGAGTTTAAGTGATGACCCACTCAGCTGTACAATAAGAATTATAATAAAGACATTTCTAAGGTGGAAAATGATACAAACACAGGAGTGAGTTTAGGGTAAGGGTGGCATGGAAAAAATATACATAAGACAGAAAAATTACGTGAGAATGATGCAAATACTTTTTACTTTTTACTCTTTTTTTCCCATACTCATCATTTCTTACTGGAGAGCTGCTCCTCAGAACTCCATGAGTCTCATCCCATGTCCTGACTTATTCCTTGTTTCTAGGGCACTGCATCCATCATCAGTGTCCTTTTCCTTCATCACCTGGGCTCACCAGCAGCACATGGCAACTTCTCCTACCTCATCAGTGAGGCTGGGGTTCCACACTGGAGCCTAGGCAAACACCACCCACTACGATCAGAGTCACCCACAGCTTTCTGACCCATGGACTCCGTCGCAGTAATATTAAGACAAGAAGAGCAAACTAGCCTAAGGGTCTTTCCATCAAAAGCCATTGTTTGGGTCATGCTGAACCTGTACCTTAAACATTTTTTATCCATTTTAACGAACCAAAAGGAAGCCAAGCCAATGTTTTCTCAACATTGAACTCTAGGAACATGAGTTCACGCCATGATTTTTCCACCTCTGCCAGCCACCACTTCCCTGTATCAACAGCCACTGCTTCCAAAGGCGACTAACAGCACAGTGCCAGGCACTGGGTAGCAAGCTGAACAGAAAGGCGTCTAAAATGGGGATTGGGATTCTGTGAAAGACAATTGCAGGAAGCTAACCCTGGCAGCCACCACCAATACTTCATGCAGTACAGCGTGCCCACACACTCATGGTCACTCACATACACAGCCACACAGCCAGTTATACACGCTGGATATGCGTATCTTGTTATGCACAGAGAGAGTTAGACAGAGTCCACTCTCTCCGTTATGCATCCAATATCATCCATACTGTCCACACATGTACCCTGTCACACACACACGGTTAGACACACAGCCTATGCTATGTCTCTCTCTCTCTCACACACACACATACATACACACACACGCACACGTTATACTACCTTACAGAGTCAGCAAAGACACAAGCAGTTTCTCAAGTACTTACGTACCCAAGTGCAGGGCATGAGCCCCAACCCTAGTGGTCTCATGCTGAAGGCATGTACTACACAACCAGCCAGCCCACCTACAGTCTGAGTCGCCACGTAGCCCATCCCTGAGCTAAAGCCAGGTCCCAGGAATCCAGAGTCCCCAACCCGTCCCCGCCGCGCCGCCGCGTCCCCGCGCACGCTTGGGCTCGCAGGGTTGTGACCCGAGGGCCCTCGCCGCACCTACCCTCGGCAGAGGCTAGGGAGCGAGGCGCCCGGCGGACGGGAACGGCCACCCCTCGCCGCGGATCCGTGCTTCTGCCGCCGCCGCCGCCGCGCTCCCAGCCGCTGCCTGCGCCCTCCCCGCCGCCCCCTCGGGTGCGGGCTCCAGCCCCCGCGCTGGGAGGCCGGCGAGTGAGAGGCACCGGCCCGCATGGGGCTGCGGCGGAGAGCCCCTAGCCCCGGCTCACCTGAGCGCGCCGAGCATCGTCCTCCTCTCGGCTGACCGACGGTGGCTGCGCGGGCTCAGCAGCCCCCAGCCCGCATCCTCCCTGCGACCGCCCCCTCCGGAGGCATGGAGGCCAGGGATGGCGGGGGCGCGGCCGGGTGCGCACGGGAGTGGGCGCGTCGGGGGCCAGAGGGATTTCACTCCTCAGGGACTAGCCAGCGGGCGCCTTCCCCGGAGACCGCTGCCCAACCGAGGAAGGTAGTCCTGGGCTCACTGCTGGCTCCTGGGTGACCTTGGGCAAGTTGATTAACCTCTCTGAGTACCCACTCCTCTAGCGAAAGATAATAAACGTGAAAAGGGTAGGTGCCTGTGGTGTCCGTTCCAGGGGAAATCTACAGTCTACTTCCTTCTCAGCCTTTGACTCCGCCAGGGCAAGGTTAGTTGGGAGCAGGGTTCAGCGTGAGACCCGTAGTCCCTTAGATATAAGGCGTCCAAGTTTTCCGGTCAGTGTTTCAACTGACTAGTCTTCCCAAGTGACCCTGCCAATACTCGTTTTGCTTCCATCATCTGGAGGAAGCCTATTCTGGCTTTATCAGTGTGTGACCTTGAGCGAGGGGTTAGACAGAAGACTAGCCCCTCTGCTCCCATATGTAAAGTGGGGACCATAAACTCCCAGTTGTGTTGAGACTTACCAAGGCTCCTGTGTGTCACTAGTGCATAGAAATATCTGTGAGGAATCCTGACAGAATGAGAAACATTTTTCCTCAACACGTCTTTCCAAGGCCTCCAATTCCAGGGACAAACCATTTCAAGAATTAAGCCATTTAGGGAAGGGAAGGGGAAAGTCTTCCTTTAGTGAGACAGGTTGGGGGTGGAGGGGTGGGGTGGGAGCCGGGGAGGGTAGGGGGAGGGAAGTGGCAAAGGGCTATTGCTAAGATAATTCACCCCACTCCCCCACTTCCTGGACCACAGAGTCTTCGGGGAAGCTTGACAAAACAGAGGAGCTGTGATAGTAATTAGCCTCTGAAAGCAAATAAATCTTTCCAGACAATCTTAAAAATTATTAACTTACGATTGTGAGCACAACCCAAGTGAACGGGAAATTTAAATTGACCAACAAACTCATGCCAGAAACCTTTGAGCTGGTCCCTTTCTAAGATTCTCTCTGTTGATACTCCTGTCTCTTACTTCCTCCTTTTGCCAACCTGGCCCATCTTAATGGTATTTCTTCCCCATCTTACTTGTACACTTTCTCTCACTTGTATCTCTCTCTTCCCATCTCCCCCTCTCCCCACCCCAGGTGTCTCTTATCTACCTTCTTTGTGCCCTGTCTCTATCTCAACAGGTCTCACTCTCAGTCATTCCCATCCATGATTTCTCTCCCTGGCTTGTATGTCTTGAATATTTATTGATCATACATCCCCCATTCAAAATTTGAAAGTGGAAAAGTTGTCAGTTTTTTCTCTAAAGATCCAAACTTAAATTTACCACTGTGTCACTTCCCTAAACCAAATATTCCTGATGAATGACACCATGATCCTCACACTCATGGAAGTGCAAAGCCTGATTCATTTCTGACAACTCTACCTCCCTCCCCTTTTCCCCAGTTTCTGGTCAATCTCTTCCCGTTTCCTAGGGAGTCTCTCCTTACTCTGCCACCGGCAACGGTTCTTTCCTCGTCTTCCCATTGGACCAAATCAAGTGTAAGTTAAGGATCTTGAGATGAGAAATTGTCCTTGTTGCAAAGGTGGGCCGTTAGAAGGCTCCATGAAAGTAGAAGTGAGAGACAGGAGAGGAGGTCAAGAGTGATGCAGCATGAGAAGGACTTGACCAGCTGTTGCTAGCCTTGAAGGAAGAAGAAGGGGTCCCATGCCAAGGAATGCAGAAGCTGAGACATGGGGCAAGGAGACAGATTCTCCCTGAGAGTCTCCAGAAAGGAAGGCAGCTTTGAAGACACATTGATCTTACTGCAATAAGACTCATGTCAGATATCTGCTCTAGAGAGTTGTACAATAATATATTTGGGTTGTTTTAAACCACCAAATAATTTTTTGGTATAGGTAACAATACAACAGGAATAGGTAACTAATACAACACTGCTCTTTTAGTTATGGTGTGTGTGTTAGTCGCTCAGTCGTATCTGACTCTTTGCAAACCCATGGATTGTAGCCCGCCAGGCTGCTCTGTCGGAGAAGGCAATGGCACCCAACTCCAGTACTCTTGCCTGGAAAATCCCATGGATGGAAGAGCCTGGTAGGCTGCAGTCCATGGGTTTGCTAAGAGTCGGGCACAACTGAGCGACTTCACTTTCACTTTTCACTTTCATGCATTGGAAAAGGAAATGGCAACCCACTCCAGTGTTCTTGCCTGGAGAATCCCAGGGATGGGGGAGCCTGGTGGGCTGCCATCTATGGGGTCACACAGAGTCGGACACAACTGAAGTGACTTAGCAGCAGCAGCAGCAGGCTGCTCTGTCCATGGAATTCTCCAAGCAAGAATACGAGAGTGGGTTGCCATTCCCTTCTCCAGATCTTCTTGACCCAGGATGGAACCCGGGTCTCCTGCATTGCAGGCAGATTCTTTACTGTCTGAGCCACCAGGGAAGCCCTTTTTAGTTATGGAGAAACACACAAATGCCTTGTCTTATTATTAACAGCAATCCAAGATAGCACCTCTTTTCAGTCATCTTGGCATACCCAAACCTTGTGTTTCAAGCAATCTGTCCCCTGAACATTTGTTTTTTCTTTTCGTGTCTGTACCAGTGTTCACAGTGTTGTTTCCAGAGTGCCCTCCTCCAGATACTGCCTGACCTACCTCTCTTCAGTGCTCATGGATTCCATGGAGCTGTTTGTGATCTCTCCCTTCTCTGATTCTCCAGAACTCTGATTTTTCAAGGCATATTCCATTTCAATTGGTGCTTTCTAAGCGGAGAGAAGGGAACAAGAGAGAAGAATGGAGTTTACATGGAGGTTGAAACTGCTCCAGGTTCTCTCTTCCCACAAAGCTGTTTTCCTCTCTCTGCTGCAGCAGTTACCACCACACTGTGTTACTATGAGTTATTTACAGGTCTGTTTGGCCACTGGATGACGAGTGCCTCCAAGGTGAACACCACGTCTTACCTCTGTTTCTGGGTCTTAGTCCCTAGATCTATGCTTTGGCCACTGGATGGTGAGTGACTCCAAGGTGAACACATCTTACCTCTCTTTCTGTGTCCCAGCCCCTAGATCCATGCCAGGTACACAGTAGGGTTTCAATGACTATTTCTTGAATGAACAGATGATGAGAACAAGTGCAATGTCTGGTTGTGTTGAACAGACGGGACTATCAATAATTTTTTCTTGCACCATTTGTCTCTATTTAGTTGGGCTGGTCAATTGAAGCACCTCAGTCAATGCGCTATGGTTTTAAATGGCACTGCTTTGATGCATAGCTTAAAACATAGACTTGTCTGTCCTTTTCTTTATTTGTTTTTGTTTTTGTTTTGCTTTTTCTAAATAAGACTCCCACCATAAAAGCTTCTTTTTATCAGCTTTATTTAAAAGGTGCTACTATTATAAGTAAAATTATTATAATCTTGCAGGCTCTTTGCCCCAACAATTCTACTACTAAAAAGGTATCATAAGGATAATAAGCCTATTACACAAATGTTTACCTAAGAGCATGTTCAGTGTGGGATCTTTTATAAGATTAAGAAATAGCCCAAATATAATGGTACTGTAGTAATGCGTAGTCACCCAGTAGGGTCCGACTCTTTGCTACCCTATGGACTGTAGCCCTCCTGGCTCTTCTGTCCATGGGATTTTCTAGACAATAATACTGGAGTGGGTGGCCATTCCCCTCTCCAGGGGACCTTCCCAACCCAGGGATAGAACCCGGGTCTCTTGCATTGCAGGCAGATTCTTTATCGTCTGAGTCACGAGGAAGTCCCCAAAATGTGATGGGGGGTTATGTAAATAAATTATCTCCACTATGAGATACCATTCAATTATCAAACATGATTTTGTCAACTGATATTTATTATATAGAAAGATGTTTGTGAATATTTTTATATTCTTTTCTATGTTTATTTTTGTTTTCTAGCCACCATATAATAAGCTTATATTTAAAACTTAGGTTTAATTGTTATTTTAAAGTAGTTTTGCCTCCAAAAGAAAAATTGCATAAAACTTCAATATTTTTTCAAATTCCAAGAAAACTCATCTACAGATGAGATTCAAATTCTCTGACTATGACAAAAGCAGGGGAAAATCACAAAGGCTTGAAATATAACTCATTCCATTAATTCATTCACTTTAGGAACATTTATTGTACCATCTCAATTAACGTCGGCAAGCAACAGAAAAGGACTCTAGAAAAGTTAAGCCAAAGGGAAATTATTGGAATGTTATTTAGGGATGCAGAATTGCTGAGATTCTGGAAGCCAGGCTTAGAGAAGCAGGTACCAGGAGAGTTCCAGAGAACCAAAAAAGAAGAAAGTTAAGCCCCTGGTTCACAGAGGAACTCCATCAGGACCATGTGCCATCCCTCATGAAGCGGTGAATGGCCTCTACCAGTTCTCCATCCTTGACTCACTCAACCAAGTCCAAAGTTATTGGTAAACACACCACACAGGCACAAGTTATCTTTGCATCTGCTCCTTCCCCTGTTCTGAATCAGAGAGTGAGAAAGGAAATATCCAGTCCCTCCACAAAGACTACAAACTGTAGGGGAAATTTCATATCCCTGGTAATTTGGGGGTGTTGTTAGGAAGGCAGAATGTAAGTTGACAGCCCCCAAATAGTAAATGATCACTCCAAGCCCCTGAGATGTGCCAGGCATCCTTCTAGACTCACTTTCCCTGCTAGGAACCTCTGGTACAGAAATACCACTCGGGGGATATTTAAGAAAGCTTTGATTTATTATTTCACTTATAAACTTGAAAATGTTAAGATTTTCTATTGTTAATTTCTTCTAGTCTGCAGGAAAAAAAATACTATTTTCTTCTTCTAGTTCTCCACACTTTGCTTGGCTGGTACAAAAGTCCTCTTATGTATTTACCCCGTAGCAGCCTACCACGGACTGAAGTATCTTCTCAGCAACACAACATGAGGGTTATCTTCAAAGGTTCAAAGCTTGTTTTAAGTTTATTTGGCTCTGGGTTCCTTAGCTGCAAGGTGGAGGGGTGTGTGTGTGTGTGAGAGAGAGAGAGAGAGAGACAAGGAGGGAGGGACAGAGAGGGAGAAAGAAAGTAGGCAGAGAACAAAGAGAAAGGAACAAAGAAGATAGAAATCAAGTTCCAAACCCAAATTACTGAAATAAATCAATGCTTCTCTTGAACTCACAAACTCGAAGTCTGCATACCTTCCATCCACTTAAGAGCTTCTAAAAATTTAAACAGTTGAACAAAGAGTTTTAATGCAGCTGCAAAAGAATGGAAACCAAACTGTGAATACCTTTCCCGTAATGAAGCCAGGGTGGTTGCCTTCATTTTAATAAACACCACAGAATAAATAAGACCCTAGAACAAGACACTGTGGCATCATCCTATGTCAAGAAACAACTTCTAATAAAATCTCCTCTAAATTCAGTTGAAAGTGGAAAAACATTTGCAATTTGTTGTTGGTAAGAATCAAATCTCCCAACAGAGGGTTATGTTTATTCTTACTTTGCTACATACCCTGGAGTGTATGATTATCTCCTAGATCCCCTAACCCAAAGCAGACCTGTTGAGAAGGGTTTGTTGCTCAGGCTCCTCAACTCAGTCTCCAGGGAGGTTTTGTCTTAAGCTTGCTTCCACTTCTAGCCCAGCTCACATGCTCTGCTCTCCCATTGTATTCTAGCCATTCTGGGCTATTGTGTCTAGTCATGCATGGCTCTCTGGCCTGGGGACCTTTGCATTGACTGTTTAATAAACCTGAAATGCTTCTCCTCTGGTCCAGCCTTTTACAGAGAGGCTTCCCCTTGACTGGCTATCCCCATCCCATTATTTTCTGTTGTGGCACTCTGTTTATGTCACCTATAGTCCTTGTCTCACTCTGTAACTAATTCATTGGCATATTTTTTACTTGCTTACTCTCTGCCTCTCCAATAAAACATAAGCTACTAGAGGTAAGAGACTCTGAACTTCAGGAAGAGCCTGGGTTAGAGTGGATACTCCTTGATATCCACTCCCGAAATATGAACGGGACACTAGAATTTGAGACTGTGCTTTCCCAAGAGTCAGAGTTGCCCAAGAACGAAGGAGACCAAAAGAACCCATAACTCTGTGGATGAAAGGATGATCACTCACTCCTGTGAGACGATGTGGCTTTGGGAGATAGAGACTCGTGTGTGGGAGGGGCTGTTAAATGGAAAAGGTGGTTTAGATGCTCAGACATTACAGCTGCAACTGAAAGCAAATGAGGATCCAAAGGAGGTGAGAAGCTTCAGGTCACCTCTAACTAGGAAGAGCTGCCCAGAAGTCAGTCTATTCCAAAAGGGATTAACAATAGTAAGTAAGAGAGTATGAGACCACAAAAATTCAAAGACAGGCTATTCTTAGTAACTTGCTACATGTCAAAGTCTGTTATGAACCTGCTTTGAACACTGAAAAGCTGGGTGCCTGAATTAGCAGAGAACAGAGGCAAATAAAAGTAGCCAAGCAGAGTTATCATGTCCAGATAAGAGGCTCCTGGCCCTTTTTTGTGCTTTGCTGCTCTTTGTCCTCTAGTTATTCTGATATTGTTGGGTTTAATCTATTTATGGCCATTAACTAATCCATGTTTTATTATTGATAAAAATCAAATAAATGAATATTTAGTCATTGGGAAGGAAAACTGGAAAATAAAACTTTCCAAGAACAGCCAAGTCACAAGAAAAACATCATAAGTGTGATCTGCCAGGTAAAACTCTGATGCAACTGAAATTGTACAACTTATTTTAAAATTTCTATGTAGTAAAAATTTACTGGGCTTTTTTTCTTTTTGGTGTGTAGTTCTGTGAATTTTAACAAATTTATAGAGTTCTGTAACCACATTCAGGATATGGCAAAACTAAATTTTAATATGGACAAGGGTAAATTTTAAATATTATATTTAGTGGGATATTTTTAACTAGCTTTGGCTAATGTGAACAAATCTCTTCCCCCTCCACACTGCTCATCCTTCCCTGCCTTATATCAGTTTGCCCCATTCATGAATTTGGAAGCTTTTCCCCTGTAGCTAGAAGATGGGGCTCTGATGAGGGCAGAAGCTACAGTGAAAAGAAAAGAAAAATGGAGGATATGGAGTGGCCTCTCACCCCACCAGATTCCTTGGACTGGTTTGAGTTGTAGCAAGAAGGGATTGATTAGAAGCAGAAACCAACGGGAGCCCTCAGGAAGGATTTGAGAGAGGCTGGGCACAAGTCAAGACCCTGTGTTTAGGATTCAACTAGTAAAGCAGAGCTCAGACCCAGGGAGGAAGCCTGTCTGTCCTTGCACCTGAAGAGGCAGGTCATTCAGAACCAGACCCCTTGGCACAGATGCTGGAAGTCCCGGGAAGGGTAGAGGCAGCAGGGCCCTGTCACCAAGAAGGGTAGAAGGCAATAGAAGTGATCAGAGCAAAGAAGGACAAGGTGAGTATGGATGAGATCACTGGATTCCAGGTACTTGTGTGGAATCATTTGGGGTCTCCCACAGATAACAAGGTGGCACTTACAATAAGATGGTTGGGCTTCGCTGGCGGCTCAGATCGTAAAGAATTCACCTGCAATGCAGAAAACCTGGGTTCCATCTCTTGGGTTGGGAAGATCCCCTGGAGGAGGGCATGGCAACCCACTCCAGTATTCTTTCCTAGAGAATTCCCATGGACAGAGGAGCCTGGTGGGCTACAGTCCATGGAACTGCAAAGAGTCAAACATGACTGAGCAACTAAGCACAGCACAGCACATAACAGGATGGTTAGTGAAGGATTTCAACTCTCATTTTATGTTTAAAGAAGGGCTACCTGGGTAGCTAGGGGATTGGCTAGGTGTCCCAAATATCTGTTTCACAAATGATTTACTAGTTTTCTATGTGTTAGGCCCTATGCTCAACTATGAGAATATGGTGGATAAGATAAGAGGATGGATCCTTCTTTTCAAAGCACCCAGAGCCAATCAGAGGAGACAGGGTTGGGCACAGATAATTTCAATACATTGTAAATGTTAATAAGGTAAGCATAGGTGGTAAATAGAGTTCATTGTATTTATTATTGTTATTATTTTATTATTACATAACAAATACTTATTAAGTGCCTACTATTTGCTAGTCAATCACTATGAAAGTTCAAGGAACTTGGTATTAAGATGACATGACATGGCTGGAAAGTGTCAGAGTCAAGGTTAGAATTAAGGCTGTCTGAATTTAAAGACTTTGCCAAATCAACTGTGAAAAAAAATCATAACAATGATAGCAATGATATATAAACAATGTTAATTGTTGATGCGTTATATGTATTGGGCATTTATCTATGTCAGTGTGCATTAGTCACTCCATCGTGTCCAACTCTGTATAACCCCATGGACTATAGCCCTCCAGATTCCTCTGTTCTTGGAATTCTCTAGGAAAGAATACTAGAGTGGGTTTCCATTCCCTTTTCCAGGGGACCTTCCCAACTCAGGAATCAAACCCAGGTCTCCAGAATTGTAGACCTGGAATCTGTAGGCAGATTCTTTACCATCTGAGCCACCAGGGAAGCCCAAAGTATGTGTTAGTCACTTCAGTCCTGTGTCACTCTTTGTGACCCCATGGACTATAGCCGTCCAGGCTCCTCTGTCCATGGAATAGTCCAGGCAAGAATACGGAGTGGGTTGCCATTCCCTCCTTCAGATGATCTTCTTGACTCAAGGATTAAACCTGGGTCTTCCATATTGTAGGGGGAGTCTTTACTATCTGAGCTACCAAGGAAGCCCAAAGTGTGTGTTTGTCATGTGTGACTCTTTCTGACACCATGATTATAATCCACCAACCTCCTCTGTCCATGGAATATTCCAGGCTAGAATCGGACTGAGTTGCCATTTTATTCTCCAAGGGACTTTCCCAACCCAGGGATCAAACCTGAATCTCCAAATTAAAGGACACTTGCTCCTTGGAATAAAAGCAATGACAAAACTAGACAGTGTATTAAAAAGCAGAGACATCACTTTGTCAACAAAGGTCCATATAGTCAAAGCTTTGGTTTTTCCAGTATTCATGTATGGATGTGAGAATTGGACCATAGTGAAAGCTGCACGCCAAAGAATTGATGCTTTTGAATTGTGGTGCTAGAGGACTCTTGAGAGTCCCTTGGTCAGCAAGGAGATCAAACCGGTCAATCCTAAAGGAAATCAACCCTCAATATTCATTGGAATGACTGAAGCTGAAGCTGAAGCTTTGGGGACCAGATGTGAAGAGCTGACTCATTGGAAAAGACCCTGATGCTAGGAAAGATTGAAGGCAGGAGAAGAACAAGGCATCAGAGGATGCGATGACTGGATGACATCACCAACTCAATGGACATGAGTTTGAGCAAATTTCAGGAGACAGTGAAGGACAGGGAAACCTGGTGTGCTGCAGTCCATGGGGTCACAAAGAGTTGGACATGACTTAGCAACTGAACAATGGCAACACTTAAACTATCTCATACTATTCCAAGAACTATTATTCAGAGAGAAACAATAAAATCAGGCTGAATTTTTGATGCATGAGAAAGCAAAACAGGGGCCAGGATATTATGGAGAAACAATCCAGCTTGATGTTAAGACTGTCTCAACATTTGGAGCCATCTAGCACTGTAGGTACCAAAGCACAGGCTGAATGCCATCTTCCAGGAATGCTGAAACAAGAACTCCTGTTCAGACGCAAGGTTCAACATCACCTCTGCTACTTCCCCAGCTCACTGATTTTCTTATGTTGAAGTTTGAAAAGCTCAGTCTCTTTTGCCAGTACCTTCTCTGGCTAACACTTAAATGTCAAAACTTTTACTCTTCTTTCACTCTCTGTAGGCCCCTATACTATTCCATCCACTGTGTTTGTTTTTTAATTATCATCTGTATGCTAACAGGTACCAAACTCCAGCCCAGAATTCTTTTCAGAGCTCCAGTTATATCTCTTGAATGTAAGATATCCAGGCTGCTGGTCTTGGGAATACTTGGTCTAATTTGGCCTAGACGACCATGAAAGAGATCTCTCTGTGGAAAAACATAAAAAGAGGTGAATCGGTTTAAACAAGATCTTAGAAAACGTACAGAAATTATAACACTGTTTGGTGGTATTTAAAAACAGAAGGATTTTGGGACTTCCCTAGCAGTCAGTGGTTAAGACTCCACACTCCTACTTCTTAGAATTTGATCCTTGATCAGGGAACTAAGATCCTGCATGCCTTGTGGTATGGAAAAACAAAACAACAAAAACAAAACGAAGGATTTTAACTTGAGTGGCACAGACTTGCTTCTTTGACCACCTGGAAAGAAGCATAATGTAAGCATACCATTTGGATGTTCACGGACAAAATAATATCACAGTGATCTTAGTGTTATTTTCAGCCTGGAGACAGTTAAGAACACTTAACTAAGATGGTCAGGTTGTGTATTTCTCAACCTCAACATTGTATGAATAACAGTACAACTGACAAAGTTTGAGAGGTAAAAGTGAGAAGGTGTGGTAAATGTCCTTATCATACAGCTTGGGAATCAAGAGAATCCCTGTGATTAACATGAGAAATGAAGGTTTACTTGTGTTATTTAAAGTTGTAGAGGTGACCACAGAAGGAATCGAGACTATGATATTGGGAGGTCAATAAACAACCACAAATGAAGAAATTAAAAAGTGCCCTTCTCTGACAGTGAAGTATAGATTACAAAATCATGAAATGCTCCAGCCATCTCTGTCATTCTAGGCAGAGCCAGTCTAGGGGTAAAAACAATGCATGAGGAGGATGAGCCAGAGAAATGAACAAAAGTCCAAATGATGCCATCATCAGTGGTATCAAACTGTACATGGGGCCATAGATAAACCTTGACTTATTTAGTTATGTAAAGCAATATATTTCCTGATTGCCTACACAGTATTCTTCATCTACTTCTATGGGCAATAAAATCTCAGTTTTATTCAGTGGTGCACTGATCCCATATAAATATTCTCAACCCCCAGCACTGGCCAATGAAATTTAAACAGATGTGCTGTAAGGAACTTCCAGGAAGACTCCTTCAAGGTTCTTAATGTAGCTAGAGCATGCTGTGTTTCTTTTGCTCCTTCCTCCTTCCTGTTGTGTGGATGGAGGAGCTTCAGCAGCAAGCATTTTGAAACCTTGAAAATGGAAGGCATGAGGAAGTGGGAAAATAACAGAGCCCAGGTCCCTGATGAATGTAGAGCGTACATAGCAAAGACTGAGTGTGTATCTTTAGGCTTCCTTTTACCCAAGAAAATAAATGATAAAGTGTTAAAGTTTCTATTAATTTGTATTTTCCACAATATTCAGTAAATCTTTTCCTAACCAATATAGCTGGTGTTTCTATAATTTGAAAAATTGAACAATTCTGAAAGATTAACTGAAACAAAAAAAATCCTCTTCTCTGGACACCACTGATTCTCAGATAGTTGAAAAAGTAGACAGATGACTATCACTTTTCCTATAAGCACTACATTATTTTATTTTTGAAACTTTGACATAAAAAATAAAAAAAGGAAGACAATATAACAAGTCATGGAAAGGCCACAGAGTAAGAAGTAAACACTAAAATACATGATTTAAGGGAGCTCTAGGGCTACCACTTATGAAAATTAATGTTATATAGAACCCAGGATAATTCTCCATCTAAGGGAAATTTTAAATTATGGAAGAAATAACTAGAAATCATTGTGTTCATGTGTATACACACACATAAATATATTCAAACAGGCCTCATAGACTATTAAATGATATGTAAAAATGTTCACAAAATAATATGGAGAGAAAAAAGTGGAATGCCTAACAGCACATTTAATAGCATCCTACTTGTAGAAATGACTGTGATACAGGACTAAAAATCTATGGGGAATTTTCTGGTATTTCCCAAAATATCAGCAGTGGTTGTCTCTGGGTGGCAGAATCATAGTTCATGCTTGCCTTTTTGTCTTATACGTTTCAGTATTTGTCGAATTTTCTACATTGAGTATATCTTATTTGATAATCAGAAAAAAGCAACATATAATACTTTTTTACAAATGTGTTTAAAAATAATTTTTAATTAAAAGGAGTCCTGAGCATTGATAACATAGCTATTTTGGAATACCAGCTGGTATCAGTTGTATCAAGGGAGATTAAAGCAGGGCATGTGACCACACCTGGTCTCAGAGTGATGGGAAATAAAGTATCATGGCCCCAAAGGCTAACTGGGCTGTCCTCATAGTCATGCCAAGGGCCACACTCTGAGGGTTCAGAGCAGCAGGTATAGCCTGAGACAAAGCTGCTTAAGCAGGGAGTGCAGCCCACATACTCTAAACAGACATGAACACAGGAGTGCAGCAACTCACCTCCATGTAGGGGAAGATAGACCCAGGCAGCCAGGTTTTACTGTAGCTTCTTTCATCTTCTGGCCAAGAATGGACCCGAGAAAGTGGAGTCAGGAAGACGGAGGAGCATGTGACAGGGGCATGAAGTGGCACATGCTTAGGGTTAGTGTCCTTCTGCACACACAGGTGATAAAGCCTGGCTTTGTGTGTTTTACGGCTTCTAGTATCTTTCTGATCCAGAAGGCAGCCTGGGTCATAAAGCACCCTGAGGAGAGAACATGAAAGAAGGTACAAAGTTGATAAAGATATTCTCTCATGTTGGCACCAGTAAGTACAATAAACTCCAGATTAAGAACACAGAGTCAAAGAGGAGCCTTTGAAATGAATTAGCCAATTGACTTTTAAATACAAAGCAAAGTCATCATAATCTTAAGAGGAAAATGAAGTAAATTTTTAAAAGGTAAATATTTAATTTTAAGGCCCTTCTCTAGCTTCATTTTATAGTCTAAAAAATGAGATAATTAGCTAAGATCAACGTTTTTAAACTTTTTGGTAAGTTACACAGTAAAATTACCGGAAAGGCATGATTCCAGTGAAAGATTGACACCAGTTCATTAACATTAATCCTCTTGTCTGCACTTGTCATGAATAGTTTAAAGCAAAAATAAACACATGTATACCTGTGGCGGATTCATTTTGATATTTGGCAAATCTAATACAGTTATGTAAAGTTTAAAAATAAAATAAAATTAAAAAAAAAAAAAAAGAATATGGTGAGATTCATGTTGATGTATGTATGGCAGAAGCCAATGCAATATTGTAAAGCAATTATCCTTCAATTAAAAGTATATACATTAAAAATAAAAAAAATAAAAAAAAAAATAAACAAATAGGGCCTAACTAAACTTAAAAGCTTTTGCACAGCAAAGGAAAGCATAAACAAAATGAAAAAACAACCTATAGAATGGGAGAAAATATTTGCAAATGATGCTACCAACAAGGGATTAATCTCCAAAATATACAAACAGCTCATACAGCTCTATATTAAAAAAAAAATCAAAAAACGGACAGAAAACCTAAATAGAAATTTCTCCAAAGAAGGCATACAGATGGCCAAAATGCACATGAAAAGACGCTCAACATTACTAATTATTAGAGAACTGGAAATCAAAACTATAATGATGTATCACTTCACACCAGTCAGAATGGTCATCATTAAAAAGTCTACAAATAATAAATGCTTGAACGGGTGTAAAGAAAAAGAAATCCTCCTACACTGTGTGTAGGAATTTAAACTGGTGCAGCCACTATGGAGAACAGTATGACGGCTCTTTTAAAAGCCAAAAATAAACTACCATATGATCTGCAATCCCACTCCTGGGAATATATCCAGAGAAAAACATGGTCCAAAAGGATACATGCATCCCAATGTTCACAGCAGCACTACTTCAGTAGCCAAGACATGGAAGCAACCAAAATGTCCATTGACAGAGGAAGGGATAAAGAAGGCATGGTACATATATACTATGGAATATTACTCAACCATCAAAAAGAATGAAATAATGCCATTGGCAGCAACATGGAGGCAGTTAGAAATTATTACGCTAAGTTAGCCAGACAGAGAAAGACAAACATCATATGATATTATTTATATGTGAAATCTAGAGAAATAATGCAAATGAGCTTATATACAAAACAGAAATATACTCAGATACAGAAAACAAACTTATGGTTACCAAAAGAGGGAGGAAGGATAAGAAGGATAAAATAGGAGTTTGGGATTAACATAAACACACTACAATATGTAAAATAGATAATGAACAAGGACCTACTGTATAGCCCAGGGAACTATACTCAACACATGTATACCTGTGGCGGATTCATTTTGATATTTGGCAAAACTAATATAGTTATGTAAAGTCTAAAAATAAAATAAAATTTAAAAAAAAATAAATAAAATAAAAAAAATATTTTGTAATAATCGATATAGGGAAAGGATCTAAAAGAGAATACATATATTATATATATATATAATATATATATGGCTGAATCACCTATGCATCTGAAACTAAAAACATTGTAAAGCCACTATGCTTCAATTTTAAACAGCAAAATATGTCCTCTGTTTTCTACTCAAGTTCTCACAAGGTTTATGTCGTGCCTTCTCCTAAGCACAAATGTTTTCCCACTCTTACCATACAGCCTTCTGCAATAAGACCTCTCAGGTGCCAGGACCTTTTCCCAATATTCCTTTTCCTTCTAGCTTCTGCCTCCTCCTTTTTCTAATAATAATGACAGTAATGACAATAAATAAAATGTGAACAATTCATCTGACTCCTTGGGAACAAAACCCAGAATGCTTCTGGGTTGTTTTTTTTTTAAAGAGCAAATCTTTTAAAATTTCTGAGTGGCTAAGAAAAAAGATGGTCTCTTAATTCACCACTGACTCCTGGGACCTGGTACGCATCAGGCAGACAGAGGACACTCAATCATCTTGTAAAAATAGTGAATGAGCTCATGAATTCTTTAAGCCCACTAAAGATAAGTACTTTACCCCTGCTCTCACAGAATTCCCCTCCTTGAAGACTTTTATGCATCATGGACTCATTAGAAGCCAATATTATTTACCAGAGGCCTGTGAGGTAATATGCATGTTCATTTAACTTGCACAAATTCAATTTTATATGTTTGTCAAAAATAGAGAAAAACAACAATTTAAATACATTAAGGCAATTCTGCCCTCCATTTCCTTCAAGAACTGTGTGTCTTAGACTTAACATGAAATGAGAGAAATGAATTTCATTTCCCTCATTTGATCTCAGTTTTCCTGCACATTTGTTGAAATGAACATCTCATTATGCTAAGTGTGATTTTACTGTCTAAAGTGATACATTTTTTATATAACATATCCCCTAAATACAAATAACCAGTCATCTGATACTCATCTAAGGAGCTACAATTGATTTTAAGCTGGAGAAGAAATCGGTTGAGTTGGGTTTATTCTGAGATAGAAGGTTGCTTTCCAATGTTGTCCCTTACAAGGATTCTATCGACACTGCAATTTTTGCCCATATATATTATTTTCACATTTCAACTAACTTTGGAGACCAAGTCTAAGATACAACTGCACTGTAAAATGTCTACACTATCTGGAAAGAGTGATTTTCAATGTGTGTGAATATGTGTATGAGTGTTCCTGTGTGTTCCAGGACATGTGGGTGTATATTGCTGTGGCAGGTAAGATGGTTTAGGCAGAATGGAAACTCACTTTCCATCACAGAGCTTAACATTTTGTCACCTTCCTTTGGTAGTTAATAAAGTCAATTTTGCAATAATTGTAGAGATCCTTGTTACAAGAGAATGACTTTTTCCTTAAACTGGGTGTATGTTTTTACAAAGAGAAAATGAGATCAGAATGGGAGGTAAAGTTAGTTGAGGAGTTATTTCATGATACAGTGGCTACCAGAGAAAGGTAGATTCAGTGAGAGAGAACCACAGAAGTATACCCATGGCATCTATGTCTTGAAAAGTTCTTGTATTCCATCATTCATAGGAATTGAAGCTACACAGAGAGCATCCAAGTTACAAACTTTGTAACACTGAACAAGCTACTTCCCCTTCATGCACTTCATCTCTAAAATGAGCATAACTATGGTACCTACCTCTTGGTGTTACAGTAAAGATTAAATGAGATAATATATGTAAGTGCTAAGGTATTAATTCATTATCAGGCATGCAAAACTTACTCAATAATGAGTTATTGTTATCACTCTTCAATCATAAAATGAAGGATAAGATTAGACTGTCCCTCCCAGTTTTGATATTTTAGCATATCCCTGTCCAATAGAAATACATAAGCTACATAATTTTAAATTTTCTAAGAGCCATATTTTAAAAAGAAGAAACAGGCAAAAGTAATTTAAAATATGTTTTATTTAATTATATATATATATATGTAAGATCATTTCAGCCTGTAATCAATATAAAACCCATTAATGAGATATTTTGCATTCTTTTTGTTGTACTCAGTATTTGAAGTTGAGTGTGGATGACACTTAGAGCTGAGTGGTAAAGAATCCACCTACCAGTGCAAGAGATATGGGTTCGATCCCTGGGTTGGGAAGATCCCCTGGAAAAAGAAATGGTAACCCACTCCTGTATTCTTGCCTGAAAAATTTCATGGACAGAGGAGCCTGGTGGGACTACAGTTCACAGGGTTGCAAGAGTCAGACACACCTTAGCAAGTAAAAAACAACCATGTGGGCATTAGGAAGTTCTAGAGAGGAAATGGAGAGCTTCCTTTAATTCAGTGACTCAAGTAAGTGAAGGTCAGCTATAAAAATACCTGTAGTAGCTGAGATGTAGATGCTCTGTGTTGTTGGTTGATGGATAACATGATGACACCTAGTGTGCACGCATGCTAAGTTGCTTCAGTTGTGTCTGACTCTTTGCGACCCTAACGACTGTAGCCCATCAGGTTCCTCTGTCCATGGGATTCTCCTGGCATGAATACTGGAGTGGGTTGCCGTGCCCTCCTCCAGGGGATCTTGCCAACCCAGGGATCAAACCTGCATCTCTTAAGTCTCCTACACTGGCAGCAAGATCTTAACCACTAGCACCACCAGGGAAGCCCGATGACACTTAGAGCAGACCTCAATTCAAACGAGTTGCATTTCATGTGCCTAATAGCCACACTTTGCACGTTGAACAGCACAGTTCTAGAATAACAATGAGTTCAGTTTTAAGCTTACCCAATTTGCTTTGCCTGAAGGACATGTAGAAAGCAATGCCTCCAAGTTACTTGAAGATTAAGCATTGAGACCTTGGATGAGAAATTAGGCTAGAAATGGAAATGAAGAAGTTATTCACACTGTTAATGTCATAAATATGGATGACCACCACCAAGCTTGAAATCCTTCCTAGGGGGTCATCCATTAGGTTAAGGCATTATTAGTTATATCCACAAAAAGTTACAGGAAAATACATTACCTTGAATAATGGCTGCTACGACTATTTGGATTTCTCCATGGGTTGGTAAGAGAGCAAGAGAAATTACATTATGCTTGCATTCCTGATCAAAGCTCAGTTACTTAACAGTGACTGTGTCCTATTTATTTTTAATAAAAATTAAAAGTTAATAGGCAAGCGGAATTGTAGCAAGCATCAAAGGGATGTAAAGATAGTTTTATGTTGGTACTTGAACCAGAAAACACTGACAATGAATTGTGAAGCAAAAGAGACAATCATGATGTGCGCGTGTGTGTGTGTGCGCGCGTGTGCACGCAAGCATGTGCATATATGATCAGTGGGGTCACACGATCTGCTCAGGAAGCACTGACTTTGCTGTTGACCCAGGAATCCAAAAAGATTTCTAGGAGACACACACTGGAAGCCCAGGGTGTACCAAGCAGACAGAATTTCAGATCAGGAACTGAGAAGATATCAAAACTGTCACCAGTGATACCTTGGTTGGTCTGCCCTAAAGGGGCTGTCTAACAAGCCTTCTCACAGCCCATGCAAAAGAGTCCCCTGAAATTAAACCTTTTTCAGGGCTCTACACACAGTGGAAACTGCTTATTCTCATGGCATCCATCTATGACAACTAGATTGTGGAATGTAAAATGATCACACCTTTGAATCAATTTATTTTGTCTTCTGATTGTAAAATAGACAGATTAAGTTACCAGATGCTGATTCTACCATACCTAGGCTTGGAGTCTGGCTCTACCATATGACCTGGAAGCTAAACTCTCTAAACCTCGGTTTACTAAAATGAAAACATGACAGCCTGTCATTTACAGGGATGTTGTAATGTAAGGCTTGCATGAGGTATCCAAACCCCTAGGCTCAGAGCCAGGCATCTTGTTGTTATTACACTTTGCTCTAAACTCCCTCTTTGCAAGGTTTTAATTTGGCAGATAATAACCAAGAATAAGTATTTGGATCATTCTATACATTTTGCTCCATATTATGCATTTAATTATTTTGGGTGGTTGAGGGGAAAGAATCAATAAAAATGCCAACAAGGAGGACAATTTTTAAAAACGTTATAACCAAATTCAAACATAAAAATAGGAGGGGAAAAATATATTCTAGCTTCTGAGGAGAATCTTTAAGGTAACATTATGAACCCCCTGGGACACAAGAGAATCTTCTGGGGATGGGAATTCAACAGAAGGAAATTAAGTTCTGAGCCTCATTCAAGGGAGTTTAGCTATTAAAATACAAACATATGGCCTCACGTATCAGATAGCTCCTGGCCCTGAGAAACTATTCTGGCTTCCCCTTCTGAAGTACGTAGAGGAGAAGCCAGAATAGTTTCTCAGGGCCAGGAACTGTCTGATACGTGAGGCCATATGTTCATATTTTAATAGCTAAAAGAGCTCCCATTTCCTTCTGCTTCTCACATCTTAGGATTCTATGTCTGTGGCAGGATTGAGATCTGCAGATTCAATTAATTAGCATTTGACAAAATGACAATAATTATCTTCTGAAGGTCCTTCTCTGCCTAGGAAGAGAATCCTCCCTATCATTCTTGGGATTATAGGATCCAGGATCAAAAGGAAATGATGTAGGGTGAGGGTAACAGGAAGAATGTGAGGATTTGGGGAGAGGGCAGAGAAACTGGAAAGGAGAATCTGCAGTTTGACAGGTGGCTGGGAGGAAGCAGGAAAAGGGGGAATTTGAAAGTCCCTAGGGTTTATGTTTCCACTTCAGTTACTGAGACAAATTTATAAGTCTGTTTTTAAATGATTGTAGACAACTGGGTGTGTTTTGATAAAACACCAGTCCTAGACCAACCAGGGCACCACCCCGCTCCATCCCACCCTCTACCCTGTGGCACTATCAGCCTTCTCATTGGCTGCAGAGAGGCCAGGAGTCACCTGGGCAGGTTCACCCCCTTTCAGATGGATACACCCCTCCCAACCCTACATGCACTCTAAAGTAGTCTCTTAAATGAGATTATTGAAGATATCCCCAAAGTGGCTTTTTGGTCTGGAAAAAACCTAAAATGACAAAAGTTTTATTTCCTTTTCTTATATAGTTCACAGTTTTCTTTGCCTAGACTCATGTCTATCCTTTGCAGAGGACATAACCAATGGGCAGAATATATTTTTTTATTTTGGGGAGGCCTGATTCCTTTCATTATTTTTCCTTATGTGTTTCAACTCTTCTTAATGCTTTTATGTTGAAATGGGAAAATAACTGATAAATGATGACAGATTTCCTCCCACTCTTCTCTCCTCTCCATTTTTTGGGGTAACTCCAGGACAATATTCAAACAATTTAAGCATTGTCTCTTTAGAAGCTCTCTTGATGTCTCTCTTTAACACACAGCACCTTGTGCAAAGATTATCACATCATTTATTACACTGTATTGAGATGTACAGTGTACCCCAGATCTCTCTGGTAAGCAGAACGAGATAGCTCATTCACCTCCTTTTCCACAATGCCAGGCACAGCATCTGGCACTTAGCAAGTCCCAGCAAATACTTGTTGTTCTCAACCACCTGTTGAACAATGAATTTTGAAGCAGCTCTTGAAGAATCCCTTATGGTCCAATTTCCTTTACTGAAGCCCAAAGTGGTGTGGAAAATAAGGAAAGTACCTCTCTATGTTCCCATGGCAATCAAAATAAACACAGCAACAATTAGAAATGACAGCTTATAAAATGATGACTTTTTGTTACTTACAGAGCTTACTTCTTTTATCCTAATTGTACAATTTATTGCATGGTGCTATGGGCCACATACTTATGCCCCCCCACCCCGAAATTCATTTGTTGAAATCCTAACTCCCAATATGACAGTGGGACCTTTGGGGATGTAATTAGGTCATGAGGATGGAGCTACCCTGAAAGGGATTTGTGTCCTTCTGAGAACAGACAGAAACTAAAAGATTCTTCTCTCAGCCATGTGAAGATGAATGAGAAGACGGCAGTCTGCCAAATAGGAAGAGGACTCTTGTCAGACACCAGAACTACAGGGACCTTGATCTTGGACTTCCCAGACTCCAGAACTGTGAGAAAGCAATGTCTGTTATTTAAGCCTCCTACCCTATGATATTCTGCTATAGCAGCCCATGGTGACTGTAACAGAAAATATATACATATGTATATAAACAGGTCCCTGCAGGGTCTGTATCTAGCCCATCTCTCTTCTTTTTGTTTATTCATTCAGACATTTTAAAACAAGTGATAATAATAATGTTCCAGACACCATGGTCAGCTCTGGGGACAGAACCCTGACCAAGAGAAATTCTTCCTTCAACAAGTTCACAGTCAACAGAAGAAACAGATAACTTAAAAAACAAGCAAACAAAACACATTCTTGCCGACTGCACAGGGGAGGTACAGAAACTACAAGGTGCTTTCATAGAAACTGATGGAGAGAGAGTGGGGATGGGCCTCTCTCAGGAAGAGGCTTCTAAGATGAGAAGGGTCTGGTCTATGAAGAGCTGGTTGTTGTTGTTTACTCCTAAGTGAGTTATGTTATGTTCGACTCTTTGTGATCCCATAGACTGTAGCCTGCCAGGCTCCCCTGTCCATTGAATTTCCCAGGCAAGAATACTGGAGTGGCTTGCCATTTCCTTCTCCAGGGCATCTTCCCCACCTAGAGATTGAACTTGCATCTCCTGCACTGGCAGGCAGATTCTTTACCACTGAGCCACTAGGGAAGCCCCTATGAAGAACTGGGAGAGGACTGTTCCAGGCAGGTGCAAAGAGCTGCAAGCAGAGTCACGGGGTTGAGGAATGCAAAGAAGTTTCATGGGTCCCTTAGCAGAGTACAAAAGAAGGAAATTGACCAGTGTGGTGGAGAGAAATTCAGTCACTGAAGTGTTATTAGCAGGAGTGTGTTATAATCCAGTATATATTTCAGAGATTATGTGGTTGCTACATAGAGAACAGTTTTGACAGGATGAATAACAAAATGTGAAAGCCAGGCATGAGATTTTCAAGAATTTCAACAAGAGATGGTGGTTTAGACAAGTATAGTGGCAGGAGAGACAGGAAGATGTGAATGTGCTTGGGGAATATTTTGAAAGGACTTCTTGTGTCATGCCTCTATTCAAAACCCTTTGATAGCTCTTCTTATGACTCAGAATGTAGGGCAAGGGTCCTGCAGGATGTCCCTCCCCTCACCTCTCTGCTCTCATCTCCCACTCATTTGCTCCATTCCAACCACACTCACCTCCTTGCTGTTTCTTGAACATTAAAGCCATGTTATCAGTTCTTCTGTTCCCTCTGCTTGAAATAATTTTCTCCAGGATGTCACCATTTTCCTCTCATGGTTCACTCCCTCAAATCTTTCCACCTTTGCACAAATGAATCTCATCAAATCCCTCATTGACCATGTTCTTTGAGATTGCATGTCCCTACACTGTCAGTCCTTATAACCCTTCTGTCTTAATGTTCTTCTTGGCACTTGCCACCTTCTAACATGTTGTCTTATTTTGTTTTTTATCTTGTTCATTGTCAAACTCCTTGCAATAATGTGGAACAAAGTCTGCCACATGATAGGGACTCAATAAATTTTGCTTTGTAAATGTAGGGGGTCAGGGAAGGAATCAAGAATGACTCCCAGGTTTTGGGTATAAACAATTGGATTATGCTTTTTAGCAAGATGGGAAAAACTAGGGGGAGGATTGTTTTTATTTTATGACAGAATGAAAACAAATTCAATACCATTTTATCCTATGATAAAGTTAGTGTTTAGAATAAAATGGGTTTGAACTCATTTCCTTCCAGAAAGTGGGAAATACTAATGTTGAAGAAACTTAGAAATCTCAATAGAACAGCTAAGTAGAGAGTTGAATTCTCCATCTCTCACCCTCTATCTATTCTCCCTCCTTCCCTCCACTACTTGCTCCCTTCTTACACACATCACTGGGCCTTCCTTATCCTGAACCAACCTCCTCTTTTTTTTCCAGAACAGGCTCTATATCCTAATTCTTTCCATGGGTGCCTACTAGCACTTCCTATATCTGTCACTTTCAACCACTCATAATCTGGTTTCTGAGACCCCTACACACAAACACAATGACTTCATCATAGAAGAAATCCTTCTACTAATTTTCCTTGATTCACTCTTCCAAACTACTCTTCCAGTTATAACTGCATGAAATATCCTCTGGGCTAATAAATCTAGAACAAACATACATTCCCCATCCACCTACTTGTTCAGGCTTTTTCTCTTCAGTAGGCTCACCTCATTCCTCTTTATTATCTTTTACAATTAAACATGGATTTAAGCTACAGTGACATGAGATGACTAGTGGTTTTGGACCAAGAAGACTGCTAGAAAGCCTTTAGTGAGTAAACACTGGCAATTCACAGCAGAGCCATGAATTCATAAAAATGCACTCTTAATTGCTCCCTTAACATTTTCATCATGATGCTAAGCATCCTGCTCCTTGCTGTACTGTTAGAAGAGAACTCTTTCAATTTTCTGTTTGAATGACATACGGTTGCAGAGAGGATTAAATAGGGATGTGCATGCATGTGTGCTAAGACGCTTCAGTCATGTCCGACTCTTTGTGACCCTATGTATGGACTGTGGCCTGCCAGCCTCCCTGTGCATGGAATGCTCCAGGCAAGAATATTGGAGTGGTTGTTAGCCATCTGTATGTCTTCTTTGGAGAAATGTCTGCTTAGGTCTTTGGCCCATTTTTTGATCGGGTTGTTTATTTTTCTGGAATTGAGCTGCAGGAGTTGCTTGTATATTTTTGAGATTAATTCTTTGTCCATTGCTTTATTTGCTATAATTTTCTCCCATTCTGAAGGCTGTCTTTTCACCTTGCTTATAGTTTCCTTTGTTGTGCAGAAGCTTTTAATTTCAATTAGGTCCCATTTGTTTATTTTTGCTTTTATTTCCAATATTCTGGGAGGTGGGTCATAGAGGATCCTGCTATGATTTATGTCAGAGAGTGTTTTGCCTATGTTCTCCTCTAGGAGTTTTATAGTTTCTGGTCTTACGTTTAGATCTTTAATCCATTTTGAGTTTATTTTTGTGTATGGTGTTAGTAAGTGTTCTAGTTTCATTCTTTTGCCAGTGGTTGACCAGTTTTTCCAGCACTGCTTGTTAAAGAGATTGTCTTTTCTCCATTGTATATTCTTGCCTCCTTTGTCAAAGATAAGGTGTTCATCACAGCACTGTTTATAATAGCCAGGACATGGAAGCAACCTAGATGTCCATCAGCAGACAAATGGATAAGAAAGCTGTGGTACATATACACAAAGGAGT
Source organism: Bubalus bubalis (assembly GCF_019923935.1). Lineage (NCBI taxonomy): Eukaryota > Metazoa > Chordata > Mammalia > Artiodactyla > Bovidae > Bubalus > Bubalus bubalis. The sequence continues at coordinate 51,085,536 of NC_059165.1, read as the reverse complement.
ATTACTCAGCCATTAAAAAGAATACATTTGAATCAGTTCTAATGAGGAGGATGAAACTGGAGCCTATTATACAGAGTGAAGTAAGCCAGAAAGAAAAACACCAATATGGTATACTAACACACAGAGGTATAGAACAGTCTTTTGGACTCTGTGGGAGAGGGAGAGGGTGGGATGATTTGGGAGAATAGCATTGAAACATGTATAATATCTTATGTGAGATGAATCGCCAGTCCAGGTTTCATGCATGATACAGGATGCTCGGGGATGGTGCACTGGGATGACCCAGAGGGATGGTATGGGGAGGGAGGTGGGAGAGGGGTTCAGGATGGGGAACACATGTACACCCATGGTGGATTCATGTTGATGTATGGCAAAACCAATACAATATTGTAAAGTAATTAGCCTCCAATTAAAATAAATAAATTTATATTTTTAAAAGTTAAAAAAAAAAAAGAATATTGTAATAGGTTGCCATGCCCTTCTCCAGGGAATCTTCCAGACCCAGTGATTAAATTTGTGTCTCTTATGTCTCCTGCCCTGGCGGATGGGTTCTTTACCACTAGCACCACCTGGGAAACCCAAATAGGGGTAATACACGCAAAGCAATTAGTACTGTACCTGGCATCTAACAGATGCTCAATAAATGTTGAGTGTTCTGAACTATAAAAACTCTCTCCCTCTGCTTGCTATCAGATTGGGGCTCATCCAAAGAGTGGGGCTCATCCAAAGGGAAGTCGCCCGAAAGGATTCTCAAGATCAAATGAAGCTTTCTCCTTCCTGCAAAATTTCAATTGCAACTTTATATGATAAAACCTGTTAATCTTCATCTGCTTTCAGCCAGAAACCTGATAAAGTAGTTGAACTTGATTTTTTTTTTTCTATCGACCCTGAAAAATTAAGTTGAACAAAACAAGATGGTTAGTAAACTAAGAACAATGCATCTCAGACTTGGTTGTGGTCTCTCAACTACAGGAGTACAATGATAAGTATAAAGTGAGAATGTGAGCCCTGAATAACATCTTAGAGGTCATTTGTCTAATTTTTCATTTTCTTGCTCTTACAGGAAATTGAAGTCCAGAGGGAGAAAAGTAATTTGCCTAGGGTTATGTCGTGAGTTTGTGAAGGAAACAAGGATGAAACCAAAGTTTCCAAATTGCCATGCAATACCCTTCGGACTTCCTTCTTTCACTGGCAGGAGATTCCTCACAGAGTTGTGGCCAAATTTCATTGTTGGGGTCTCATTCCACATAGGGACAAAGAAAGGGGATCCTCTGGCTGTGGAGGTTCCAAGACACTGACAGTACCCCCTTACTCATGCTAATGTCTTGGGAGCAGAGAGACAGCCAGAAACCAGAGCAAACTTTCTTGTTGGTCAGGGATGAATCCAGATTTGAACTGAGCCAAATGCCAATTTATAGAATCAAGAACAAGCCAAGGATGGGATAGGAATGGGGAAGGGAAGGGAATTGGTATGTACATTTCATGTTGTGCCTCCTTAAATCAAGGAACATATTTTTGTAATCTTGCATTTCTCAATATTCATTGAATTAATGAATAAATCCTCAGCCTTTCTTTGCTATTACCCTAAAACAATATGTTAAACATACTCTAAAACCCATCAGAGCATCAGACAGAGTTATAGTAACCTGACAATGTGAGAAGTAGACAAAACTAAAAGCTGAAAAATGAAGTTGACCAAAAACTGTGTTTTTGACCAAAATAAAAGTACCTAATGAGCTCATTCTCCAGCTCATTTATCTTATCCAATGCAATTTACCAGTTCCATGTTTGTCTTAAAAGTCTTCCTATTTTAACAATTTTTAGACAAAATGTACATAGTCCCTCCAGTCATGGAGGGAAGACAGTAATAAGATGATCACACAAATAAATGTATAATTAAAGCAATGTCAACCCACTCCAGTACTCTTGCCTGGGAAATCCCATGGACAGCAGAGCCTGGTAGGCTACAGTCCATGGGGTCGCAAAGAGTTGGACATGACTGAGCAAATTCACTTTCACTTTTCACTTTCTTGCACTGGAGAAGGAAATGGCAACCCACTCCAGTATTCTTGCCTGGAGAATCCCAGGGACGGGAGCCTGGTGGGCTGCTGTCTATGGGGTCGCACAGAGTCGGACAAGATGGACGTGACTTAGCAGTAGCAGTAGCAGGAACATCAATGACCTGATTAACAGAGGTCAAGCTTTCAGAACGTGGGAAGTCATTGCCTGTTGCAACTCAGACTCTTCAGTTCCAACTGCTTTCACTTTAAGACCCAGCCAAGACATTCTCCTATTGCCTCCACAGTTGGTCTGACTTTTTAAGTGCCATTTTTAGGGGACCTGCTTCACTTCAAAGCAGGAACAAAAACAGACAAAAGGAAACTATATTTCATTCATTCATCAAATATTTATGAGGTCCCTGCTATGTTTCAAGCACTTTGACAGAGCTTAGGATACAGTGGGTAGCGAAAAGGATGAGTATGGTTTCTCTTCTGATGCTTTACAGTTTTGTAGGAGATCAAGTGCAATCACCTGCTCTCACAAATAAAGACATAAATGCAAATTATAAGTGGCCAAAAGTATAAGAACATATGAGAAAACATAATTGAATTCCCATTATGATTCTTGAAAGACTTTTCTAAGAACTGAAGTTCACATTGAATTTTTTAACCACTTCGTAAACTTTCAGATGTTCAAGCTGGTTTTAGAAATGGCAGAGGAACCAGAGATCAAATTGCCAACAGCCAATGGATCATCAAAGAAGCAAGAGAGTACCAGAAAAACATTTATTTCTGCTTTATTGACTATGCCAAAGCCTTTGACTGTGTGGATCACAATAAACTCTGGAAAATTCTGGAAGAGATGGGAATACCAGACACCTGACCTGCCTCTTGAGAAATATGTATGCAGGTCAGGAAGCAATAGTCAGAACTGGACATGGACAGCAGACTGGTTCCAAATAGGAAAAGGAGTATGTCAAGGCTGTATATTGTCACCCTGCTTATTTAGCTTATATGCAGAGAACGTCATGAGAAACACTGGGCTGGAAGAAGCACAGACTGGAATCAAGATTGCCATGAGAAATATCAATAACCTCAGATATGCAGATGACACCACCCTTATGGCAGAAAGTGAAGAAGAACTAAAGAGCCTCTTGATGAAAGTGAAAGAGGAGAGTGACAAAGTTGGCTTAAAGCTCAACATTCAGAAAACTAAGATCATGGCATCTGGTCCCATCACTTAATGGCAAATAGATGGGGAAACAGTGGCTGACTTTATTTTTCTGGGCTCCAAAATCACCGCAGATGGTGATTGCAGCCACGAAATTAAAAGACGCTTACTCCTTGGAAGGAAAGTTATGACCACCCTAGCATATTGAAAAACAGAGACATTACTTTGTCAACAAAGGTCTGTCTAGTCAAGGCTATGGTTTTTCCAGTAGTCATGTATGGATGTGAGAGTTGGACTGTGAAGAAAGCTGAGCGCTGAAGAATTGATGCTTTTGAACTGTGGTGTTGGAGAAGACTCTTGAGAGTCCCTTGGACTGCAAGGAGATCCAACCAGTCCATCCTAAAGAAAATCAGTCCTGAATATTCATTGGAAGGACTGATGCTGAAGCAGAAACTCCAATACTTTGGCCACCTCATGCGAAGAGTTGACTCATTGGAAAAGACTCTGATGCTGGGAGAGATTGGGGGCAGGAGGAGAAGGGAACAACCGAGAATGAGTTGGCTGGATGGCATCACTGACTCAATGGACATGGGTTTGGGTGAACTCCAGGAGTTGGTGATGGACAGGGAGGCCTGATGTGCTGCGGTTCATGGGGTCACAAAGAGTTGGACACGACGGAGCGACTAAACTGAACTGATTAAGGTATTATTGACATGTTAAAAAGCTTTACATATTTAGTATAAACAGCTTCAGTTCAGTTCAGTCCCTCAGTCGTGTGCGACTCCTTGTTTTCCCCCTGTTCTTCGTATGTGTGTGTGTATGTGTGTGTGTGTGGTAAGAATATTTAACATAAATATCTACCCTCTTACAGATTTATGCACTACAGTAATGCTAGCTACAGGCACCATACTGAAAACTGGATCTCTAGAACTTATCTTGCTTAACTGCAACTTTGTATCCTAAGGCCATCACTTCCCCGTTTTTCCCTTCCCTTGGAACTCACCATTCTACTCTTTGCTTCTTTGAATTTGATTATTTTAGATACTACATGTAAGAGAGATTATACAGTATTTGTCTTTCTCTGCTTGACTTATTTCAGTTAGCATAACATCCTCCAGATCCACCCATGTTGTTGCAAAGGACAGGGTTTCCTTCTTTTCCAAGGCTAAAAAACAACCACGTGTAAAAGAAAGAAACAGGACCACTATCTCACACCATACACAAAATCAGCCAAAATGTAACACGTGCAACCATAAGACTCCTAGAAGAAAACATAGGTAGTAAGCAACTTGACATAAATCTTAGAGATAATTTTTGAATTTGACACCAAAAGCACAGAAAACAAAAGCAAAAATATACAAGTGGGTATACATCAAACTTAAAAGCTCCAGCACAGCAAAGGAAACCATTAACAAAAATAAAAAGGCAACCTAAACAGTAGGAGAAAATATTTGCCATGTATCATATAGGCTATATATCTCATAGAGGATAAATATTAAAAATATGTTAAGAACTCAAGCAATTTGATAGCAGATAAAGCAATAATATGATTTTTAAATGGACAAAGGACCTGAATGGACATTTCTCCAAAGAAGACAAACACATGGCTAATAGGTATTTGAAAAGGTGGCAAATCACTAATCTCCAGGGAAATGTAAATCAAAACTCAATGAGGTTATCACCTTACACCTGTCAGAATGGCTATTACTGAAAATACAAGACGTAACAAGTGTTGGCAAGCGTATAGAGAAGAGGGACCCCTTCTGCACTATTGGTGGGAATGCAAATTGGTACAGATGTTATGGAAAGCAGTCTGGAGGTCCCTTGAAAAAAGTAAAACTACCAAATTGAAATTGAAAGAATGTGTAATAGTTAACAAAGCAGAGAAGAATAATGCCATGATATAAATACTGAGAAGGTATTACCATCAAGCCAGGTTGTTCCTGGCAAATCATTTGACTTCATAATTTAAACTTAAATTGGAGAGAACTGAGTATTCCAGTGTAATAAGTTAAATTGCTAGGACCAGTGAGCCAAATATGGCACTACTGCCTGTTTTTTTTTTTACAGCTCATGAGACAAGATTGCTTTTTCTTAAGTGATTGAAAAAAATCAAAAGAAGAATTGTTCGTAACATATGAAAATCATATGAAATGTAAATTTCTGTTCCATAAATAAACTCTCATTGCAACATGGCCACGCCCCTTCTTTTACACACTGTCTACAAGTCCTTTCATGCTACAGCAGCAGAACTGAGCAGCTGTGACAGAGACTATACGGCCTGCAAAGCTTAAAATATTTGCTATCTGGCCCTTTACAGAAAAAGTTTGCCATAACTTTTTTTGTGGATTATAAGAAAGTGTTTCTTTTCAGAAGATAAAATTGCCAGTATTGAAGTTGCTGCTTGAGGGAAGGATTTAAATGTTTACAGCAGTGGAATTATATTGGTTCCAGGAAAAGTACCTTCACCATGTGAAAAGTGACTTGCCTGTTCTCTGGCCCCAGGTGTCCCTAAGAGATAACTGAGGCTTCAGTTGAAGCCTTCACTCCCATATCATAAGCCACTTTGCCCTGCTAGGATGAGGAAGTTACTTGCAGAGGCTGGGGCATGTGAGTTCCATTAGCAGTGCCATATCTGGAAAAAGGAAAAATCCCTGTGGGACTTGTCATCACCCATGTCAGAAGCAGACAGCCAGCATCTGGTGACACCAAGGCTGCCAGGGCTTAGGATCCTCACTTCTTTCATCCTTCTGCTCAGACACAGGAAGAGTATAAAGAAGGTTGCATTTTTTTTTTTTTTTTTTTTGGAGTGCTAACATTCTCCACACCCCTCTGTTAGGGTCAGGTAGAGGATGTGAATAAAGAAAAAGCATACATGTTTGGTGCCATGTGAACTGGAGAATTTGCAGAAACAGGGCCAAGAAGTTCAAAACAGAAAATAATCCTGCTATCGTCCCTTCCTTGGGAAGGAACATTGTAATGAGGGGAAGAGTGTACCAAGAGGAGGGAACAGCATGCTTGTTGGTTCTCAAGTAAGAAAGAGCTTCTGTAGTGAAGAACAGCAAGGAGCCTGGGATAGCAGGAGCTCAAAGAGCAAGGTAGAGAGTATAGGAAATGAGGTCAGAGAGAGGTTGGAGTCAGATTTTGTGGGGTTTTTCTTAGGATATTGAACTTCATCATATGTGTCATCAGAAATCATGGAAGGGTTTTAAGCTCTGGAATTGATTGAAGGTATTGAAATGTATGGCTTATTATACTTTCCAGAAATGGTCACAGCAAATATCCCATTCCACTTGCTCATCTTTCAGTGTAAAGTAGATATCCCTCCAGAGAGAGATGGGGTCTGTCTTTCCTCCCCTTGAATCTTGGCAAGACTGTGACTATAAGTGACCTTACATGAATTCCTAGGTAGGTCATAAAAAGGGTTGCAGCTTCCACCTGGTCCTCTGAGATTGCTATGAGGAAGCAGGAAGACCACGTGGAAAGACCACAAGAGATGTTCCTGCCGACAGCCCCCATTGAGGCCCCAGTGGACAGCTAACCTCTAGATATATAAGTGAATAAGCCTTGAGATGATTCCAACCCTCAACTGTTGTGTCACTACAGGCCTTTCAGTGTTTCCAGCTCAAGTTCTAAACGCTGTGAAGCAGAGGCACGTTTCCCTCGACTTCTTGACTCCCCAAATCAGAAACAATAAATTGGTGTTATTTCGTGCCACTAGCTTGCAAAGGGGAGGAATTAGGTTACATGGCAAGAGATAATCAGAACAAGAGACTAAAAACTTAAAGTCTAGGTTTCTTAAAAACCATTTTTGTTAATTCCCTTGCTTTCTCAGTTTGTAGAATTATCTACTGGTAATATTTCCCTGTGGGTGTTTAACCTAACTACATTGGATGACAAAGAACTCTAGCCAGGGCTTAAGTAAGGCTGTTCCTATTAATTCTGTTCCAATGACTGCAACTCACAAGTTCACTTCTTTATCAGAACATAAAAACCCATAGTATAACCTGAGAGAGCATTTGAAAAAAAATATTTTAACAGAATTTGAAATTTTATCTTTCTTCTCTTCAGAAGTATCAGTCCTTGAAGGGAGGAAGAAAACTGCTAAGCAAAAGCACTGTTAGTAGCTAATGAAGATTAGAAAAGACGTGAATATTGTAGGCAAATCTAGTTTCACCTCACCACAAAACAACTTGGGCGAAACAAACACCTGCTCACAAGTTGTCACCTTTCTCACAAATCTTGGCACAATTCACTATTTAATCTGCAGGCATATTTGATCAGAACACTGCTTTCTTACTCATCACAGCCTGTTTTCTTGGCATCAGACCCTTCCTAGGATTGCAGGAAGTTTGACGTCAACTCTCAGGTTTCCCCAAGTACTGGCAGGGAACTGCTGCTCTGTGGGTATCTTATGCCAGCCACAGTCTTTCTGGCCTACCACCTGCCTGTCCATCTTCTTGCCCTGATGCTACAAGGAAGAGGCTTCTAGATAACAGGAAGGAAGAAGAAAGCAACTAGCCATCTCTCTGCTCTGGTTCCTGGCTTTGCAGCCTCTCTTCATTCACAAAAAGGAGCAGGTACATAGCAGCTCCCTGGCTGATTGCTGTTTTCCTGCCAGAAAGGAGTCATAACCCTCAAAGGGAAGGGAATCTTCCTCTGCTTTTGATAGATTTTCTACTGCTTCTTCAAGCACTGTTTGATTTAAATATAATAGTGAACCTCTGGATCAAACACTTTTCATTTCTAAGAGCAGATCAATTCCAATTTACTTCTGAAATTCTACTTTCATGAAAAAACCTCTTTTGTGCTCTTATGGGATTCCAGCTTTTGTGAGAGATCTTATTGGGTTGCTGAAGATTGATGAAGTACGTATGTGTGAAAAGGTTTTGCAAAGCCTAAAAAGCCACACTAAAGGAAGAAGAATCCAGTGGGCTGTACTACTAAGATTTTGGGGCATTTATGCCAGGCCATGATGATAAACATAATCCACAAAGGATTTTGTTGAATTCTCCAACAACCTTGTGATTTGAAAGTAAAGTTGTCAGAATTTTAAGATGAAGAAACTGAGGCTTGGAGAGCTTAAGCAACCTTCACATGGTCAAACAGCTGGGTAGACACAAAGCTGGGATCCAACCCAGGTCAAACAGCTCCAAAGCCAGGACTTACGGAAATCCACACTTGATTCTGACATGAAGCCAAGTCATGTGGCTACTCCATTTCTTCTAACTGACAGATAAAGGTTTCCAGGTTTCATCCAGTTCTAATCAGGCAACAGATCAACCACACACAACACAGTTTTGCAGGATGTCTGATCTCAGTTGATGAATGATAATCACTTCCCACAATGTTTTCAATTTTTCTTCTTGAGTGTTTGGATATGGTTGTTTTTTAAAATCCTTGAAAAAGTGCTTAGCACCTAAAAACACCCCTAGTAAATTATGTAATATAGCTTCTAATTTGAATGTACTTAGGATGGAATGCACAATAATCATAGTATCAAAAGCAGGGGCTGCCCAGGGTTCAAGTTGGAAAGTCTAGATTGTGATTTCTGTTCTGCCCAGTTTTGCTGCTGGGTGGGGGACAGGGGTGGCAACTTGGGCCAAAGATAAGTGTCCCCAATCCCACTTTGCATGGTCTCGTGGGGTGTCAGTCAAGGGCCCCTAACCTCTACAGACTTAGGGTGGTTCCATGCCCATATCAGAGGACAGATTCTCTGGGAAAGTAAGTTTAACACATGGAATTCAAGGAAAGTACAAAAAAGTGGAGCATATTAATCTTCAAGAGAAGACTGAAAAGACGGCTTCAGAGCTTTGTGCCTCGGAGGTCCAGACCTGCTCTTTCTAAGGTCTGATATGTCAACTTCCCTTGGAATCTGTGACTTACCCCAGATCCTCTCAATAAATTCCTCATTGGCATGTACTAGGCAGAGTGGGTTTCCATTGTTTAAAACCAGAGTGGGTTTCTGTTGTTAATAACCTAGCACAGAGCTTATTAGAAGAAAAAAAAGTCAAAACCACAACCTAGATGACCCCTAAAATCTCCTCCAATCCTAGCACCTCATGGTTTTAAATTACTGTCTTCCTAGGACTTAAATTGTTTCTCAACCAGAATATCTACCCTTCTGATAAAGTCTGAAAAGGAAGGAAAAAAAAATTAAGCAATTTAGCATTTTCCCCACAAGTTTTCAAATAGCTAAAAAGCTGAAAATCTGGGAAAGTCTGCCTGAAATTTCCAGTCTTTGTATATGCTGTAAAAATGTGATTATGGTGAAGTCTGAGGAAATTAGAATGAGCTTTAGGGCTAGAGAGATCAGGATTTAAAATTATCACGCCACTTATTAGTGCTTAAACTTGTATGAGTTGCTTCATCTCTCAGAATCTGTTTCCTTATCTATAAAGTGAGTGTGGCAAAGTGATTTATTAAAATAGTAAATTGTGTTTCACTCTCACTCTATTTTGACCAACCCCCCACATACATATGCATCAGTGTAAATGCATGTTGTTCTTGTTATTTAGTTGCTCAGTCATGTTCAACTCTTTTGCAACCCCATGGACTGTAGCTCACCAGGCCCCTCTGTCCATTGGGTTTCCCAGGCAAGAATATTGGAGTGAGTTGCCATTTCCTTCCCCAGGGGATCTTCCTGACCCAGAGATTGAACCCACATCTCCTGCACCGGCAGGTGGATTCTTGACCACTAAGCCACCAGGGAAGCCTATACATGTGCATTTAGACAAATGTATATGCATAAATCCTTACATACAAGTACACACATAAAACTCTAAGAAGTATTCCAAGAATTCCAGGCCTTTTGTGTCTCTTTGACTTAGAGCCAAAAAAAGATGCCTACAAATGAAACCTGCTTCTGGACCTTGAACTTATGGAGTGATTTGTGCTAAAATTAGGAGTACTAGAGATAGGACAATCCTCAAGACAGGCAAGAGGACACAGATCTTTGCATTCCAAAAGCAATAGGAACTTAGGCTACAATTTCCAGGGCCACTCTCAAGGAGAGACCAGGACCTCAGAGGGTTTTCTCAGAGGGAAAGTCTAGTCTCAGTAAAGATTTTCCTCCAAGCTTGGCATGTAAAACAACTTATTGCCCAATCAAGGACCCATGCATTATGGACAAAATAGGTAGCAGTGGCCACAATAGGAGAGTGGGACCAGGTAATTTGTATGTGACTCTAAGAAGAAGGCAAAACACCCTGAAAATCATGAGGACTGAATATCTTGTCCTCCTGACAAAATGGGGACTCAGATTTCATTTGATTCAAATATATGTATGTATGTGGGAGAAGGCAATGGCAGCCCACTCCAGTACTCCTGCTTGGAAAATCCCATGGACGGAGGAGCCTGGAAAGCTGCGGTCCATGGGGTCACTGAGCGTCGGACACGACTGAGCGACTTCACTTTCACTTTTCACTTTCACGCCTTGGAGAAGGAAATGGCAACCCACTCCATTGTTCTTGCCTGGAGAATCCCAGGGATGGGGGAGCCTGGTGGGCTGCCGTCTATGGGGTCGCACAGAGTCAGACACGACTGAAGCGACTTAGCAGCAGCAGCAGCAGCAGCTGGATCATCAAAAAAGCAAGAGAATTCCAGAAAAACTATTTCTGCTTTATTGACTATGCCAAAGCCTTTGACTGTGTGGATCACAATAAACTTTGGAAAATTCTGAAAGACATGGGACTACCAGACCACCTGACCAGCCTCTTGAGAAACCTGTATGCAGGTCAGGAAGCAACAGTCACAACTGGACATGGAACAACAGACTGGTTCCAAATAGGAAAAGGACATCAAGGCTGTATATTGTCACCCTGCTTATTTAACTTATATGCAGAGTACATCATGAGAAATGCTGGGCTGGAGGAAGCACAAGCTGGAATCAAGATTGCCGGAAGAAATATCAATAACCTCAGATATACAGATGACACCACCCTTATGGCAGAAAGTGAAGAACTAAAGAGCCTCTTGATGAAAGTGAAAGAGGAGAGTGAAAAAGTTGGCTTAAAGCTCAACATTCAGAAAACGAAGATCATGGCACCTAGTCCCATCACTTCATGGCAAATAGATGGGGAAACCGTGGAAACAGTGTCAGACTTTATTTTTTTGGGCTCCAAAATCACTACAGATGGTGACTGCAGCCATGAAATTAAAAGACGCTTACTCCTTGGAAGGAAAGTTATGACCAACATAGATAGCATATTAAAAAGCAGAGACATTACTTTGTCAACAAAGTCCACCTAGTCAAGGCTATGGTTTTTCCAGTGGTCATGTATGGATGTGAGAGTTGGACTATAAAGAAAGCTGAGTGCCGAAGAATTAATGCTTTTGAACTGTGGTGTTGGAGAAGACTCTTGAGAGTCCCTTGGCCTGCAAGGAGATCCAACCAGTCCATCCTAAAGGAAATCAGTCCTGGGAGTTCATTGGAAGGACTGATGTTGAAGCTGAAACTCCAATACTTTGGCCACCTGGTTTGAAGAGCTGACTCATTGGAAAAGACCCTGATGCTGGGAAAGATTGAGGGCAGGAGGAGAAGGGGATGAGAAAGGATGAGATGGTTGGATGGCACCACCGACTCAATGGACATGGGTTTGCATGGACTCTGGGAGTTGGTGATGGACAGGGAGGCCTGGTGTGCTGCGATTCATGGGGTCGCAAAGAGTCAGACACGACTGAGCGGCTGAACTGAACTGAACTGACGCCCATTGAGTCGGTGATGTTATACAACTATCTCATCCTGTCGTTCCCCTTCTCCTCCTGCCTTCAATCTTTCCCAGCATCAGGGTCTTTTCAGATGAGTCAGTTCTTCTCATCAGGTGCCCAAAGTATTAGAGTTTCAGCTTCTGCATCAGTCCTTCCAATGAATATTCAGGACTGATTTCCTTTAGGATGGACTGGTTGGATCTCCTTGCTGTCCAAGGGACTCTTAAGAGTCTTCTCCAACACCACAGTACAAAGGCATCAATTCTTCAGCACTCAGCTTTCTTTATAGTCCAGCTTTCACATCCATACATGACTACTGGAAAAAACCATAGCTTTGACTAGACGGACCTTTGTTGGCAAAGTAATGTCTCTGCTTCTTAATAAGCTGTCTAGGTGTCATAACTTTTCTTCCAAGGTAGAGCATCTTTTAATTTCATGGCTGCAATCACCATCTGCAGTGATTTGGGAGCCTAAAAAAATAGTCTGTCACTGTTTCCATTTTTCCCCATCTATATGCCATGAAGTGATGGGACCAGATACCATGATCTTAGTTTTATGAATGTGAGTTTTAAGCCAACTTTTTCACTGTCCTCGTTCATGTTCATCAAGAGGCTCTTTAGTTCTTCTTTGCTTTCTGCCATAAGGTTGGTGTCTTCTGCATATCTGTAATAATATAAATGTGTAATTATTTTTCATGGTTAAGCAAATCCTATAAGGTGTAAAATACAAAGTAAAAATGCATCACTCAGTTGCAGAAGGAACCTCTGTTCATCACTCCATGTGTAATCCAATTGAATATTTTAAGCATATGTGAGTATGTATTGTCTACTTTTGATTATTCTTAACCAAGATCAGCTATTGCAGTTCCCATTTCTTCTCTCAATGTGTCTATCTGAACTGTCCATCACCCAGAAGGCCCTACAATGTAATTTCCAGGTCTGTCCCTAAATGGAAGAGTGGTTAGAAAAAGGTGTCTCACCAAAAAAGTTTCTAAGAGGAATATTTTGTTATCTAAATCTTTTTAAGCCATAAATCAGAGACAGTGATTAAAATAAGAATATACAGGCAAATAAACAATATACATATAAATTTTGAGTGTGATCCATGGTTAAAAACAAGCCATAAGTGGCTTTCTTCAATAAACCCCACTCACTTATTCTCAATAATGATGGTCCCAAGTTCGGTTTTCATGCCTACAAACCTGTAATGGAAAAGACATTCTAGTCTGTTTATTTAACACCTCCCTCATTTATCACATCTCTGTTAGTCCTAGCTATCCAGGCCAAAAATGATTCAGGGACCTACACAGCTGCTAATGACCAGTGGAATTTTCAGAAAGCACAATTTTAAAAACAATCTGGATTACATATCCATGCTTCTCTGTATTCCCTACAATTTCTTATCTGTAGAAGAATCTTGATCATACCAAGAGCTTAGCTCAAGACCACACTGCATTAAGCCCCACTTGATACTACAGTTGCTTGTTTGGTCATATAGTTCCCAGTATTGCCCCTAAAAGGAACTCATTCAAATGCCATAGAAAAGAGTGTGTACTTCTGTAACAGGGAGTCATCAAATACTTTTAAGTAAGGAAAAAGCACACATTGGTCTACCTTTTGGAAAGGTAGATTTAGCCTCTTCATGAAGAGGTAGTAAAGTGACTGAAAAATAGAGGTGAGACCCAAATCCATGGTCCAGGCAAGACATGCCGAAGGTCTGAACTTGGAAAGTCCCAGGAAGATACAATCAGTAGGATTTTTTGACATTATACTAGGTAAGAGAATGACAAGGATCAAAATAACCTTTTGTTACTTAAGTGGTTCAATAGTGGCTGAAATTCTAATGCTGGGGAGAAACACTCTTAAGGGTGAGAATGGACAATATGGAGTTCCACTAAGAAAAGTTGAACTTGGAATATTTATTAGGTATCTTCCTTTCAGGTATAAAGTGAGCAAGGAAAATAATACATCATGGAAATCATGAATGCAGCAGAAGTATTCATGGCAAAGAAGGGGATCATATGAGAGACGTTGCAGAGATTCAAAGGGATACATTGAGAACTTTTCACAGTTTTCATTCCCAGGGTCACAAGACTCATTTTTACACAACTTGTTATACTCAACAAAGAAGCTGACAATGGAACCCATCAGCTGAGCCCAGGGACTCCCAGGGCTTATGCTACTAAACTTCATCTACTTACAAATATCCAAATGATGCCAAGGACAAAGGCTTCCCCTTCTGAAAGGAAACCTAAGAGCCAGCTTTCTCCCTCTGCCTTCCAGATGGCATTATACATGTCGATTAGAAATGTTCAGGAAGTGCTTTCCTCCTTGTAACCAAAAGAAATAGTTTCCTTCTTTGGAGCCTGCTCCCACTTTCTCTCCTTCCTTAAATGGAATCTGATGTGTGTTTTATCCCCAAATTATCCATGACCAGTCCCTTGCACTGTTTGTGCTCTTGGTAGATACTATGCAGTGGGCAGATAAGGATGGGGCTCAGTGACGTACATTTCTCTGCTGGTTTCCTTAGCAATGCCCCAGCAGGCTTCCAGCTCCCCTACAAACCTGCTTCTGAGTCAGCCTGCTTTCGGCTACAGTCCAGGTTCTGTTAGCACATCACTTTAAAAATAATAATTACTCTTTTTCCTTCATGGCACTTTACAGTTTATAAAGATCTTTAATGATCTTTACTTCATTTTGCCTTCACAGTACAATCTTTACAGAGAAAACATTATCAATATCACCATTTGATGGATAAAGAAGTCAAGGCTCATAAAAGTTTACTGACTTGCCTAGATTGCACATCAATAAGTCAATGGAAGAGGATGAGGTTTTAGGGGTTCATGGAGTTTGTTTGTTTTGGGCCTCAGTGTTCACTGAGTCACAGTCAGATTTTGCCTTGTCTTCTGAAGACTTCAGATAAGAGGCTATTCCAGCCCACAATAAAGTAAGGGGCAGATCTTCCCTTTGAATTAGGATATGTTCATGATTTACTGGTGACACCTAAATCATGGGCAGTAATGGTAAAAGGCTTAATTCAGCCACCAGTTTGTGCCCCATGCAACATTAGTGATCAAAAAACAACCGTTTCTATCATGCTCATCATATAGCAATTGTCCTATGGCTTCATCACAGGTGTGCTCCTACAGTTACTCAATGTGTAAACTTAATTTTACTTTACCTGTTGGTTCACACTGTTATGGCTGTTTGTCAGGTATAACAATGAGTTGAATAGTTTTTTGAAATAGTGTAGAGTTGGTAGAATTTGTTTTGAATAATTGATACAGTTTGGTATCCAGCTGGCGTCTAAGAAAGGATGCATGTATGCTGGCACATGGCTGTGTGTATAGGAGGAGCAGGAGAGAGCAACAAAAGGCTGTCTCCTAGGAGCTCCCTAATGGTACTGGGTGATAAAGTTACAAAGCACAAACTAGGGTGCTTCTACAGACTCTCTGAGGCACTGGTATGTGGGATTAGTATTTACATTGCAATCACTGTTGACTTGTTTAGCCCTCTTTTGAATCTCCTGATCCCTTGAGGGGAGCTCTACATTTCTAGTGTTTGAATGTAAGCCACATACTCAAAAACCTGAAAACTGCTGTTCTAACTTCTCTTTCTGGCAAAATCAGACTTAGTGGTTAAGATATTCGATTTCAGAAAAAATTAAAAGGCCATTGAATTAAATTATCCATCCAAACTTAGACTCTATTTCTACGCTCTTGCATTTACCCCACCTGACTCACTGGCAGTCTGATTTTTCTACCACGTATTATCCTATTTCTTACAATTATTGTATTTTTCACAGTCAGTACCACTGTGACCTGTAGGTAACAGGTTCCCTCTTATTTTTGTGGACAGAGGATCACAAGCATCTGCTTGGATCTTTCCAGAAATGAAAGCTCCATCACCCCCTGAAGTAGCACATTATTAATATTTTCCTTTATATTGATTACTATTCTGCCTTCTTACAGCTTCCAGGAGAGACAATTAAGCAAAAAAGATCAGGTTTAAGGTTTTGGAGGCAGGTAACCTGAATTTAATCGCCAGTTGTGTCACTTCCTGCTTCTGCAAATTGGGATGAATTTCTTAATACTTTGGAGTGGTAATATCCCAATCTACAAATATGGAATCTATAATAAGGAAGAATCTATGAATTTATAAATCTATAAATAAGGAATAGTAATAATAACACCTACCTCTTGGGACTGTGATAAGGACTAATTGAAATAATGCATATAATATTCTTATAATACAATGCTTGGTACATAGTAGTTATTTAATTCACTGGAGCTATCATGCAATTAGTGTTTTACACCTTGCTCTACTTAGCTTGGCCTTATGGGGTCTTGTGAAATAGATAAGTGAGCTCTTCCACATGTAAGCTTTCTCCTATATTTGAAAACTCTTCCCATTGACACCCTTGTCTTCTCTTAAGGTAACACATCTTAAGTAACACTGCAAAGTAAACACAACCCATTTCTGTCACCACAAAGTAAATTAAAAGATAACAATGCTCACTATTGACAGTGTGGAAAATAAGACTTGGCTTAAGAATAAACCTGTGAGAGATTTATAATGGAGTGACAGGACATAGCAGTACAGAGACTGTCTAATCAGGATTCCTGATGAATGAATTATACTTGCTCTGTGCTCGGGCAAGTCATTTGACTACTTCAGTATCTTCAGTTGCAGAAAAGAAGAAATGAAATAAGTGTCACGACACTTGTGATAATTAAGGAGCTACATATGCAAAACCATTATGAGGAGAAGGGTTCAGCACATAATTGACATTCAGCTGATATTGGATGATTTTATTACTAAGCCCCAGATATTCTGCCACCCAAGAATATCCCATCTAGATAGTTGGCTAAGGCCTTTAAGCTCACAGTTGTGATAGCCTCTTTAACTAGTCCCTACTTCTAGTCCATCCTTGAACATATAGTTCTAATCACGTCCTCAGAATCCAGCTGCAGGATATAAAGAGAATAATAATTATGAATCAAAATCTATGGGACGTGGTCAAAACAATATGTAGAGAGAGTTCATAACTTTACTGTCTTTATTCTTTAAAAAATAAAGGAAAATCAGCTAACTTTTCACCTATTATATAAAATGAGGAAAAGAGTAAAAAAGAGAGGATAGGAAGTCATAAATGTGATAAAATGAACAATAACTTAGTTTAATAGTAAATAAAATGTAAAGAAGCGATTGATATAGCCAAAGCCAACTTGTTGGAAAACACTAACAAATGGCCAACAAACAGCAAATCTAATTTGAAAACTAATAAAATTAGAAATGAGGCAGGAAATAGAGCATCCAGGATAAGAAAAAAATTATCAGCAAACATTTTGCACAAATGCTAATTATTTTAAATTCTATGTGAAATGAATTATTTTCTCAAAAGCAAGGGAATTATCACTTACTAAATACTGATCAGTAAGTAAGCACCCAATCATAGCACTGAATGTTTTATGTTCATTCCATCTTTTTGTCACTGCAATAACCCCAATAGATAAATATTTGTCCTCCTTTTAAGGACAAGAACTGAAGCTTTGAGAGATGAAGCTATGTATCCAAGATCACCCAACTGCTAGGACATGCAGCTGGAATTCAAATTCAGATCTGCAAGGCCTATATACTATTAATACTTTCCCATGTTTTCATTCCTAAAAATGTAAAATATCAGAATAGTCACAATAAGGAAGAGGAAATTTTCATATCTAGTAGCTAAATATGTTCAAAAATTGTTCACACATCACACACACATAACTGGATAAGCTTGTAACTACCAATTTCATTCCCCAAGAAGAAAATAACAGCATACTACTATAAAAGGAAAAATCGTTTTTATTCCCAATTGTGATTAGAGTATGCACATACACACACACTAATGGTGAGATTTCCCCTTATAGATGCAAACTGTTCAATAAAAAAGAAAATTGAATAAAGCAATAAATTATGACATGCTAGAAGATGCCAGAAGAATACATGTATCAGATCAGATCAGATCAGATCAGTCGCTCAGTCGTGTCCAACTCTTTGCGACCCCATGAATCACAGCACGCCAGGCCTCTCTGTCCATCATCAACTCCCGGAGTTCACTGAGACTCACGTCCATCGAGTCAGTGATGCCATCCAGCCATCTCATCCTCTGTCGTCCCCTTCTCCTCCTGCCCCCAATCCCTCCCAGCATCAGAGTCTTTTCCAATAAGTCAATTCTTCTCATGAGGTGGCCAAAGTACTGGAGTTTCAGCTTTAGCATCATTCCTTCCAAAGAAATCCCAGGGCTGATCTCCTTCAGAATACATGTATACTAGAAGAAAAAACAATAAAGAAGTATATTCTAATTACTATTTTCATTTCAAAAGCTTCTTCACAAAAAATCACATTGATAGGGCCAACAATACATTTGACAGAACCTTAGACCCACTCCTGATTTTTGGATGGTTTAAAAATAGTAAAGGGCAGCATGACAACATGACAAACTCCATAGACTTGCTCTCCAATGAAACTGGTGAAGATTATATAAAAACAAAAACAACAATTTAAAGTCTCTGGAAATGGTCCCAAGGAAACACAGCAAATGAAATTTACTGAAAAATCTATTAAAGTTTGATAATAATAGCAAGTCTGGCATTTCAAAGAGACATACTCTCTTCTCCCTCTGAAATCATGAGATGGAAACTCTGCTCCAGACTGGCACAGACAGAAAAACGGGGCTCCCTTTCCCTTGGCTCCTGATCGAAGGGCTATCTTCCCAGAAGGAGCAGAATGTTGGCACTTTTCATTCTGCCTGCAGCTACCTGTTGGTAGGGCTAAGTTCCAGGAAAATGTTACTGAGAGGTGGGGGCTCTCTTCCTCCACTCACCCTCCATTGGTGGTATGAAGCCTTTATGTTGGGTATGTTGCCTCTGAGATTAGTGGAGCCCCAACAGTCCTTGCCCTAAGGGGGTAGGTCCATGCAGGAGAGGCAAACTGAGAAGACCGGGGCTACTGCTCCTACCTCCACCAGGAGTTTAGCTAAAAAGTGGTGGTATCGCTCAGGGAAAAAAGGTGCATTATCCCCACCCTCAGGTTCAGAACCACCTCAGACATTTTGCTTGAGGAAAGAAGCAGGCCACAAAGTAGATAGATCCTAATCTCTTTCGAAAAGAACTGACTTCACTTGGAATACAATGTAGAGAAGTTCAAGCCTAAGGACGTTCTCAAGAACAGTGAAACTGTAGTTAAAGGCAATTGGGAAGAGATTAGAGATTCATTCGGTTTATAGCCTGAACTGTAAACCAGCTAGTTGTCCCAGAGAACCAGGGAAAGGCACAGCCGGAGACATGTAGGGACAGAACAAATCACAAATTATTTCTTCAAAAGAGACAATTTGGATGGTTTATCTGTAAAGCAATTTATATCCCAGGGCATTTTTTTAAACCACACAGTGATCAATCTGTAGTTAATGGAGTTTAACGGTTGTGGACAGAGAAAACGATAGTCAAAGAAAGCCCTGCCAAAATCTCTATCAGCCCTAGATGACAGCAGACATATACACAGCTTCAGCCCCCAAGAAGCACAATCAGAGGCTTAACACTGTGCATAAGGGAAGCAGAATTCACCAAATAATCAAGCCAGTCAATTAGCAAGCAGCAATGAAAAGAAACAGGGGAGAAGGCAGTGCTGAGTGGCTACAATATTTGGTTTCCAACAAAACTGCAAAGATGTCCAAAGAAACAGAGAAATACAACACATACACTGAGAAAAAAAGCAGATAGAATAAATTGCCTGTGAGATAATCAACTGTTAGATTTAATAGACACAGCATTCAAAGTAGCCATCAAAAATATGTTCAAAGAACTAAAGAAAACCATGATTAAAGAAGTAAAATATGACGACAATGTTGCATTGACTAGAGAATATTAGTAAGGAGAAAGACATTATTTTTAAAAGCAATTAAATGGACATTCTAGAGTTGAAAGTATAATAGTGGAAATGAAAATTTCACTAGAGATGTTCAACAGCAGAATGAACTGCAAAATTAGCATACATGAAGGTATAAAGTATAGATCAGGCCAAGGCAGAAAAGAAGGAGAGACCACCTCAACGAAAGTAGGTTACCTTTATTCAGGCAAGGCGGGGTGACAGTCTGCCTAACGAGCAGGCTGAACGTGAGAGGGATCAGGGAAACGTGAGAGGGATCATATTTAAAGGGAGGTTTGTGGAAGCGATAAGGGAAACATTAGTTAGGCGGGATGTTTTGGGTATTCTTTAGTTGAGATGGCATTTGTAGTTGAACAGGGAGTGGGAGGTTTTGGGCAGGGGGTGATAAGTCCTCTGGGCAGGGGGTGATAAGTCCCAGGCAGATGTAGGGGGTGGAAGGTTTCTGGGTAGGGGGTAATAAGTCCCAGGTAGATGCAACTGGCTGGGAGCATCAGGGCGGGACCTTAAGTTCTGTTTTGTTTCTCCGAAGTTAGATGATTCAGCAAGGGCCTTTGAGACGGTTGTTTTCTTTTCTAGGCCCAAAGACTCCTTCAGAAGGAATCTATAGACATTATATAATCCAAAGAACACAGAGAAAAAAAACAATGTCAATGGTATTTGCAATGAACAATCTAAAATGAAATTGAGAAAATAATTCAATTACAATAGCATCAAAGAATAAAATACTGAAAAATAAGTTTAACAAAAGACATGCAAACTTGTACTCTGAAAACTATAAAACAATATTGAAAGAAATATGAAAGAGTCTGCTGCTGCTGCTGCTGCTAAGTCACTTCAGTCATGTCCAACTCTGTGCGACCCCATAGACAGCAGCCCACCAGGCTTTCCCGTCCCTGGGATTCTCCAGGCAAGAACACTGGAGTGGGTTGCTATTTCCTTCTCCAATGCATGAAACTGAAAAGTGAAAATGAAGTCACTCAGTCATGTCCGACTCTTAGCGACCCCATGGACTGCAGCCTACCAGGCTTCTCCATCCATGGGATTTTCCAGGCAAGAGTACTGGAGTGGGGTGCCATTGCCTTCTCCATGAAAGAGTCTAAATAAATGGTAAACATCCCATGTTCATTATCACAAGACTTAATATTTCAAGCTGACAATATTCTCCAAATTTAGCTACAGAAGCAACACAATTCCTGTCAGAATCCCACTGGACTTCTTTGTAGAAATTGGTAAACTGATACTAAAATTCATATGGGGGGCTTTCTTCATGACTCAGTGGTTAAGAATCCACCATGCTATGCAAGGGACACCAGTTCAATAGCTGGTCTGAGAAGATCCCACATGCCACGGAGCAACTAAGCCCATGAACCACAACTATCGAGCCAGTGCTCTAGAGACCACAAGCCACAACTACTGAGCCCACACGCAGCAACTGCTTAAGCCTGTGTGCCTAGAAACCATGCTCTGCAACAAGAGAAGCCACTACACTGAGAAGCCTGCGCACTGCAGCTAGAGAGTGGCTCCCACTCACAACTAGAGAAAGCCTGCAGGCCAGAAAGGAGAACCCACCACAGACAAAAATAAATTAAAAGTTTCTTTAAAAAAGATCATATAGAATTGCAACAGACACAGAATATTCACAGCCCTCTTGAAAAAGAACAAACTAGGAGGAATTAAAACTTCCCAATTTTAAAACTTAATAGAAAACAATGATAATCAAGACAGTCCAGTACTAGCATAAGGATAGACATATAGATCAACGGAAAGAACTGAAAGCCAGAAACAACTCATATGTCTGTGGCACCCTTAAGGATGCCAAGACCATTCAATTTTAAAAGACTAGTTTTTTTTAAACAAGTAGCATCGTAACAACTGAATAGTCACCTGCAAAAGAACGAAATTGGATTCCAACCTCACATCACATACAAAAATTAACTCAAAATGGATTAAAGGCTTAAAATCTAAAAGCTGAAACTACAAAATTCTTAGAAAAAGACACAGGCATAAATCTTTATGAACTCAGATTTGGAAATGGATGCTTAAATACAATACCAAAATCATAAGTAACAAAGAAAAAATAGGTAAGCTGGAGTTCTGCAAAATCAAAGGCCTTTGTGTTGCAAAAGACACTACCAACAAAGTGAAAAGATAATCCATAGAATGGGATGAAATATTTGCAAAACATATATCTGATTAGGAATTTGTTTCTATAAAATGTAAAGAAGTCTTTCAACTCAATAAGAAGTTGAATGACTCAATTTAAAAATACATAAAAGACTTGAACAGACATTTCTCCAAGGAAGATATACAAATGGCCAATAAGCACATAAAAACATACATGACAGCATTCAGTTCAGCTCGGTTCACTTCAGTCGCTCAGTCATGTCCGACCCTTTGCGACCCCATGAATCACAGCACTCCAGGCTTCCCTGTCCATCACTAACTCCCGGAGTCCACCCAAACCCATGTCCATTGAGTCAGTGATGCCATCCAACCATCTCATCCTCTGTTGTCCCCTTCTCCTCCTGCCCTCAATCTTTCCCAGCATCAGGGTCTTTTCCAATGAGTCAGCTCTTCGCATCAGGTGGCCAAAGTATTGGAGTTTCAGCTTCAACATCAGTCCTTCCAATGAACACCCAGGACTGATCTCCTTTAGGATGGACTGGTTGGATCTCCTTGCAATCCAAGGGACTCTCAAGAGTCTTCTCCAACACCACAGTTCAAAAGCATACATGACAGCATTAGCCATCAGAGAAAGGCAAATCAAAACCACAAAGAGATTCTACTTCACCCTTAATAAAATAGTTACAATAAAAAAGTCAGATAATGACAGGTGTTGGTGAGAATGTGGCAAAATTGGAACACTCATATACTGCCAGTGGGAATGTAAAATAGTACAGCCACTTTGGAAAGCAGTCTGATAGTTCCTCAAACAGTTCATCATAAAGGTACCTTCAGATCAGATCAGTCACTCAGTCCTGTCCGACTCTTTGAGACCCCATGAATCGCAGCATGCCAGGCCTCCCTGTCCATCACCAACTCCCGGAGTTCACCCAGACTCACGTCCATCGAGTCAGTGATGCCATCCAGCCATCTCATCCTCTGTCGTCCCCTTCTCCTGCTGCCCCCAATCCCTCCCAGCATCAGAGTCTTTTCCAATGAGTCAACTCTTCGCATGAGGTGGCCAAAGTACTGGAGTTTCAGCTTTAGCATCATTCCTTCCAAAGAAATCCCAGGGCTGACCTCCTTCAGAATGGACTGGTTGGATTTCCTTGCAGTCCAAGGGACTCTCAAGAGTCTTCTTCAACACCACAGTTCAAAAGCATCAAGTCTTCGGCGCTCAGCCTTCTTCACAGTCCAACTCTCACATCAATACATGACCACAGGAAAAACCATAGCCTTGACTAGACGAACCTTTGTTGGCAAAGTAATGTCTCTGCTTTTGAATATGCTAGACCCTGCAATTCCATTCTTCGGTATATACCCAAGAAAGTAAAAACAAATGTCCACACAAAGGTTTGTACACAGGTTTATAGGAGCGTTATTCATAATAGCCAAAAGGTGGAAACAACCAAAGTATCCATCAATTGGTGAATGGATAAACAAAAACTGATATATCCATACAAAGAATAGTGTTAGGCCACACACACAAAAATGAAGTACTTTTACATGTTACAACATGGATGAACCTTAAAGACATGCTGGGTGAAAGAAGTCAGTCACAAAAGACCACATATTATATAATATCTATAATACGAAATTTTGAATAGACACAAAGTGGATTAGTGATTGCCCAAGTCTAGAGCAGACAGAAAAGGCAGAAGGTGATGATAGCTAAAGGGTAATCTTTTTGAAGTCATGAAACTGTTCTAAAGTTAACAACTGCGGTGATGGGTACACATATTTGTGAATACACCAAAGAAACACCTGTATTAATTTTCTAAGTCTGCCGTAACAAAATATCACAGACTGGCTGAATTAAGCAACAGAAATGTATACAGGCTAGAAGTTCACAAACAAGGTGCTGGCAGGATTGGTCTTCTCTGAGACCTCTCTCCTTAGCTGGCAGATGGCCACCCTCGAGCTTCTTTGTCCGCATATGGTCATCCTTCTGTGCATCTGCACTTCTGTTGTCTCTTCTTTTTTATAAAGACACCAGCCATAGTGAATTAGGATCCCACCCTAGTGGCCTCATTTTAAACAGTTGTCTCCTTGAACACTTTATCTCCAAATATGGCTACATTCTGAGGTCTTGCAAGTTGGGACTTCAAAATATAAAATTTTAAGGGATACAATTCTTTCATAACATCATCAAACTGTAGACTTTAAAGGAATTAATTGTATGATCCATGAATTATATCTTTAAAAAGCTGTTTTAAAATAGCATAAGAATGCTCTCTTAACAGGATAAAAAAAATCTTTCACCAAAGACAAAATTATACTTTATTAGAGAAACATTAATTATTCTCCTTAAAAGTGAAACTTTGATATTATAGAACATTTCAATGAAAACTGGAGTGAATGAATAACATATGGGATAAGAGAAGAAAAGGGTAGTTATAAACTCTTGGATAAAAAGAAAGTTATGTAAGAAAAGTGATGACCTCCGCATGGTACTATACCTGGCATTGCCTCATGTCACATTTAATCATAATATTGATTCATTCATTTATCCAATTCTTTGAGCAGTTACTAGGTGCTAGGCACTCTTCTAACTATATGGCATACACTTGTAAACAAAATGATCCTTGTTGTCCCAGACCTTACACTCTAGCAAGGAGTAGGAATATAGAAACAAACTGAGACATAAAGTAAAATAAACTCAGTAGGTTAGAAGGTAATAAGTGCTACTGAGAAATTAAAAGGCTTAACAGAATGAAGGGACCTAAAAATGCTAGAAGAGTCAGGAGAGGGGCAGGTTGAAAGGGTGTTGGCTATAGAAACATTTAGGAGAAGAGTGCTACATTCTGATGCCACAGCCCTTGTGAAGACTCTAAGGTAAGAATGAGTCTGAGATGCTTGGCAAATAGAAGACCAACATGGCAGGAAAGGTGTAGACAAAGCAGAGAGTAGAAGGAGACTAGATCAGAAGGTATTGAGAATCAGATCCTACCGGGCTTTGAAGGGCATTATAAGGACTTGAGCTTTGTTCTCCAAGTAAGTTGAGAAACCACCGCAAGGTTGTGAGCAGAGACTTGACAAGATCTTTCTTGCATTTTAGAAGGAGCTCTCTGGTTGCTCTTAAGATTGGAATGAAGGAGGCAAGAGTAGAAACAAGGGGACTTTGAGGAGCTATTGCAGGCAAAAGTAACAAAGACTGGATGTAGATTTTGTTTTTAAAATAACAGTGTTTACATATGGAGAGGATGAGGAGACAAAGTAGAAGCGGGGTGATGTGAGTTGAGTCACCATCTTCTATAACAAGGAGTCAAGTATATAATATCTAAAATAAATAAAGAAAAGCAGTAAAGGCAAGCCTTTCAAAATATTAAGTTAGTTAAAATAAGAGATAACTAAAAATAGTTTCAAATGATTGCTACTAGAGAGAGACTCTGAGGAGGAGGGACAGGGGACAGCTGCTTCTTATTCTGAGCCTTCCACTTCATTTTTACCCATATGAATGTATTACTTTGATGACTTTTTTAAGAAAGGACCAGGACAAGGTTGGCATTGGACTTCAGAATTAATGTTGGATTGGGGAATTGTACAAATGCAATGGTTACAAAGGAAGAAATCTAGCTGCTGGGAAAGTGTATATACAATATCATTATTTGCAGAAGGCAGAATGCTTAGTTGAAGTAAGAGTCAACTAAAATATTTCAGCAATGTGATCAGATAAAGAAGCTTTTTGTTTTGTTTTGTTTTTACTTTCTGGCTAGAATAATGTCTTGTTTAATAACTGTTTCTCTTAAGTGAACTAGAGTTGTCTTCCCTGCCAATTAAGGCTAAATTCAACACTCAGCTATAGTCAGTGCTAATATCCTAGAGACTTGTTCTTTTTAATTCTTAAAAACTAAATGACCATACAGTTTTATCTGTGATTTAATAATATTTACTGCTCTGAGTTCCTCTGGCAAGAAAAAAGCACCGTATTCTTTCCTCCTGGATACTTTTGGTTTAGAAGCAATTGCTGACCCAACCAACATGCAGTTCAAGCACATGCTATGCTCTGGTCAAATGTCAAGGGCAGGTTACTACCAATGGCTTTTAATATTCATCTCCCCTACTCTGGAAAGGAGAGTAGAAAGTAGTTCTGGTCAATAAATCATGCATTCATCCATACATCCACTTATTCATTCATCCACTTATTCAAATCCTTACTGGGCAAGCTGGGCCTCAAGATTCAGGGGGAAAGACTTTATGTTACTCTCAGCTGCCAGTGGGCTGTGTGAACAACACATTTAAGGACAATAACAGTATACCACAGGCTTCCCTGGTGGCTCAGTGGTCAAGAATCCCCATGCCAATACAGGAGATGCAGGAGAAGCAGGTTCAATCCCCAGGTTGGGAAGATCCCCTGGAGAAGGAAATGGCAACTCACTCCAGTATTCTTGCCTGGGAAATCTCACGGACAGAGGAGTGTAGCAGGATACAGTCCATGGGGTCGCAAAAGAGTTGGATGTAACTTAGCAACTAAACAACAATAGCAACAACCGTACACTACAGTAGGACAAAGAGAGAGGACTGCCCAGAGTGCTCATAGAGGCATCTGTCAGTAGGGGTGAAGAGTGTTGGGAAGAGGGAGTGATAAGAGTCAGGAAAGGAATTTGATTGTATTGGCTGAGTTAAAGTGATAGGATGTTGAGCAGTTGTAAAGGAGGGAAAGGGCAAACTAGAGTGCTTTGGAGGAGCTACAAAGAGTGGGTATGTATGTTAGTCAGTGTTCTAACCTCAAATGGCCATAGGAGTCAGAGATAATATGAATGAGTGGACTTAGTTGGGTTCTGAGAAAGACAAGGGGGAGTACTGCAGACTGTGGAAAGGGAGGAGGGTGTGCTGCACGCAAAGAGAACAGCCCTCCATGGCTCCAGTGATCAGTGCCAGGCAGGACCTCGTGTTCCTGCAAATCTTCACTTTTCAACAGAAATACAAATCTGTATTGTGGTGCATGTGTGAAATTAATTGTTAGTCTATTAAAATGCCTTAAAATTATAATAATGATGTCTACTGTGCCTTCTCTTTTTTCTCTGGCAAAATCTATGACTGAGTGCAACCTGAGAATTATTAGTGCACTCCCTCTTGTATCAATATATTGGCTGAGTTGTTTTGCTCTATGTCACCTTAAACACATCACTGAGGCTGTTCTAAGCCTCAGTTTCCACATCTTTAATAATAATAGTACTTAATCTAAGTTATTAAAATCACAGGTTTTTGTAAGAACTAAATGAAGAAACATGTACAGCTAGACCCTATTGAAAATGCTGTTTTGTTATAACATCATCTTTGATATATTTTTATTAAAATGTACTGCATATTGATATAAATCATCGTAGTAAATTACATATAATGAAGCATTACAGTGCTCTCTATACACACACTTTTGTTCTCCACCAATGAGAGCTCAAGAACAGCCTGCATAGAAGGTATTGATCAAGATATAGAGTTCACTCTGCTGTTAATTTCCTCTGCGCCATTGATTTCACATTCTGGCAAGCAATGTTGACCCGTAACACCTGACCAAGACTGGGTAGTAACAGGGTTGGGCACCCCTAAGGGTAACAAAGGACAGGTGTCAATCTACATGCTGAAATGCGAGTGACACAGCTGCCCAGGAGGTTTCAAGGGAATGGCTGCTCCTCAGAGGATGCAGATAAGCCAGCATCTGCATTCACGGCAGACCTGGGGAAGCAGGAAGAATGGCCCTGCAGCCCAGGAGCATCAGCCAGGAACTGAATTAAAGGACACTGGTAGAAACTGTGATGAAAGACACATGATGGTTTCAGAGAACTTGAAAAGACCAGAACATCAATCCACAATGAACAATGTATACAAGCATCTCTAAGGGGCATAACCCTGAGATCTTAATTTACTTAGCAATCCCATTTCCAGAAATTCCTACTTTGAGCTAAATGAGGTGTGTATGTTAAGTGTTCAGCATAGATGATGGCC
This sequence comes from Bubalus bubalis, assembly GCF_019923935.1. Lineage (NCBI taxonomy): Eukaryota > Metazoa > Chordata > Mammalia > Artiodactyla > Bovidae > Bubalus > Bubalus bubalis. The sequence continues at coordinate 51,057,619 of NC_059165.1, read as the reverse complement.
CTAGAAATGTGAGCTTTTATTATTATCTGCTTGATATGGCTAGATAATGAAGTACATATTAAAAGGTGGTTAAAACATGAGACTGAAAAGACAGATGGCCAGAGACCAGATCACAAAAGGTTGTAGAGACTATGCTAAGAGAGTTCAGGTTTTCATCAAAGACTTGGAATGCACTGGAGGCTTTTAAGCAGTATATCAACCACCTCTGTTAAATGTGATATATAACAAATAACTCACTACTTTCACTCAAATATAGAATGATTGACAGGAAGCTTAAATACATTCAGTCGATTTTTCAGTTCTCTCCTGTGTGACAATGCATACGCCGACTACAATCTTTAGAATCTGCCTTTAATTAACAGCATATGTCCCAGGGGAGAAGTGAAATTCAGATTCCATATGCTCTTTCAAAACAATGACACTGCTTCTGAACTTTGCATACTGATGGCTGCCCTAACATAGCATCAGCAGAAGACAAGGACAAAGAGACCTCATAGGAAAAATGACATCCTCACACACTTGAACCACACTCGTCGGTAGACACCAGAAATGAATCAAAGGGAGTATTAGTTCTGCTTTCCGCTCTCTGAAAACAACAGCTGGCAGAGGCAGGACAGGGCAAGAAGTGGGTGGTGGGACAGAAGAAAGCTGCATTTTGCTGACAGAAATAGCTTCTGGGTAAGGTCTAACACACAAATACTAAATGATCCCAAAAAAGTGGTGGAGGAAATTCTAACCCTTGGTTTGAATAAGATTTCAGCATTTTGGCCTCAGTTTCTCTCACTATTTCTGGATGATAGCACAAGATGAGATGAAACGCCAACTTATGTTCGTGAGATCATCTCCCTGGCAGTTCTTAAACTTCCTAGTCCCAAAACCACAAAGAGCCCAGGAAACTAACACTGAGTGAGCACCTGTTATCTTGCTATCTGCTGGGTATTTTCCTAACATCAAACTCAGAAGATAGTCCAATCTTTTTCTACTTGTCTCTTCTCTGTACTGCCCCTACTGCCCACCCCTTCACAACCATCTGTCTTTATCCGTAAGGCAGAACAGTTCTGAAAATGGTCAGTGGTCAGATAGTTGCACAATGGGTATCTTTTGTTGTTGCCCCAAGTCTAGAATTCTGCAATGACCTCCTGCATCCCAAGCTGGGATACATTCCAGTTGATGCCTAACACATTAAGTAACTCACTTTGAAAACACACTGTTGGATATTGGAAATGACATAAATCCAAGCAGAAGAGCAAGAGATTGAACAGGGCTCCTGCAGAGGAAGCACTAGAACCTCATATTCTGTCCCTTTTGCTCCAGAGTAATTATAGGTAAAACTACTGGGAGGTGTCTGGGGAAGTCAGTATAATGTTTGAGCTTATTAAAATCTTTGAGAAGGTTTCTCCCTCTGCTTCTTTTTTAGACAGGTTATGGCTGAGTACCATGTAGCAAACACTATTTCTTGTGTTCTTCCAGATAAAATGATCTCCGTGTTCTTTTAAATCACCAGGACCCCAAGAAGTCATAACCACTGAAGGGTTTAATTTTGACAACCTAACACACTGTACACACATTAGTAATTGTTATTGAGGTAAGGTTTATTACTTAAGACATACTTCAGGAATGTGGTGTGATAGAAGCTGATAATTACCAATTGTTACTTCTCCCTTAATAATGAAACTTGATCTTATTGGGAGCATCAGCATGCACTGATGCAAAACTACTTTTTCCAGTGTCACCTTAAAAAAGTAGTAGCCAGGTAACTACTAAGATAAGGCTTTCAGGATGGCTGCTAAATTAGGTAGGAGGCTCTTTTGCATTTTCCTCAGTCCTCCTTCTTCCTGCCTGGAATATAGACTTGATGCCTGGAGTTATAGTAGCCACCTTGCACCTTGAAGTTGGAAGCCACATGCTAATGATGATAGAACAAAATGTTAGAAGCTTAGGGCACAGATTGTGTAACAGAACTGTAATAACTATAGAAATTCAGCCCCCAGACTGCCTATGGATGAGAGAAAATAAACCTCCCCATCTTGTTAAACCATGTTATTTCAGGTTTCTGTTATTAGCCCTCAAATACAGTTCCTAACTGATTCATCTTCCATGTTGTAAAAAAAAGAAAAACAGAGCAAAAAAAAAATATTTAATAAGGATGTTAAAAAAAGGAGAACATTGTAAAATTCTCTAGTTTTCAGAGGATGGTCCATTTCTGGGGAGGGAATTACTAGATGAATACCAAGGGATAACTATGATGTCCAAGCTGGCTAGTGGATGGGTTTCTTATAAGAGAAAGCTGCAAGATCCAGCAGGTTTTGCCTGTGGCTTTCAAACACTCTGCCCTTTATGACGATTTTAAGCCTGCATTATTTATCAATGTTGAATTTGCCTGGTCTATAGGAGAAATGACTGATCCCTGGACAGTGTTTCCCACATGGGGCCTGGGAGATTTCTGAATCTATTTAATGAAAAATGAAATGACATAGCATAACAAGTTCAAGTTCATTCAAGTCAACATCAATGCCAGTCTCTCCAGAAGAGGCAGGAAAAGAGACCAGCAGAGAGGAAGATAATAAAAGCTCTTGGCTCTGCTTTCCTAATTACCCATAATCCGCTAAAGAGCTGAAACATCTTACAAATGCTAATTAATTAAGCCCCCTACCAGTTTAGTGATGAATACAGGACGAGGGCTCTCTGCTAAAAGTATGGGCTGTGACAAAACAGGGTAGGGTGGAAATGAATATCCAGTTAAGCAGGCAGCGTTTGCAGTCCTGTAGGTTAGCTAAGGGGCTTCCCAGGTGGCTCAGTGGTCAAGAATCCACCTGCCAATACAGAAGATGCAAGAGACATCGGTTCTATCTCTGGGTCAGGAAAGTCCCCTGGAGGAGGAAATGGCAACCTGCTCCAGGATTCTTACATGAAAGATTCCCTGGACAGAGGAGCCTGGCAGGTTACAGTCCATGGAGTCGCAAAGAGTCAGATAGGACTGAGTGAGCACACACAGGTTAGCTAAAGCAGAGAGAAGCACTACCAGCACTGTAGGAACAGGAAGGTGCAGAATCAGCATATGTGAAAGGACAGACCTCTCTTCATCCTATCCTCCACTCAGTTTTTGCCTACCATCTCACACTGGAAAACCTATATTGCACCCTAATCTCAAGAGTTGCTCATCTTCTGGAAATCTTCTGAGTTTTACCTTTGTCCTTTTTCAGCCACAATTTTCCTGACCCAGGGATCGAACCCAGGTCTCCCGCATTGTAAACAGACACTTTACCATCTGAGCCACCAGGGAAGTCCATTAGTTCATATACTTATCAGAAATTATCATCTCATGTTAATGTCCTGTTTTCAAGCTTCTCAAATTCTATTCTTCTGAATGGATACTGTGGAAGAAATTTGAATCAGCCACTATCAATGCTTTTGGTTGCAAATAAAAGAAAATTCAACTGAAATTATCTTAAACTATACAAATTTATTGTTTCTGGTTCATTTAACTGAGGAGTTCAAAGGTAGGTCAGCTTCAGGCATTAATTTAAGATTAGGGCTCTCGTTCCCTTTCTCGGCAGTTCTCTTTGTGTTGTTCTCTCTGTCTGTTCTTTCCTCTGACTGATATCTACTATAATATCTACTATAATAACAAAATGCTACCGTAGTTCCTGGCAACACAACTATACACCACAGCATCTGAAGAAAGAGACAGCCTCTTCTCCCAGATGTTCATTCCTAAGGGACAAAATCAGGTTAGGTCCCCACTCTTGGAAAATGCTCATTCTGGTCCAAAAAATAATGTATGAGCCAGCCTTGGCTAAGTTGTGCTGTGGTAACAAATAACCACCAGACCTTGTGTTTTACAAAGCAATAAAAGTTTGCTTCTCATCCAACTTGCATATTGGCAGTTGTGGAACAGCTGAGACTCCATCCTTATCCTCTTTATTCTGGGACTAACACTGAAGGAGCAACCAGTTTCTAGGGTATATTACTCTTGTGGCAGAGGGAAGAGAGACAGCTGAACTAGAAGCTGGCCCTCAAAACTTCCACTTGGAAATGGCATATGAAAGTTCCACCCACATTTTATGGGGCAAAGAAAATCACTGCCTAAGTATATCGTCAGTTGGATGAGAATAAGATCTTTTGGTAGGATCATTAGTAGATTGGATGAGCTTGATATATTTTGAACATAACAAAATCTATTTCAAATGCTATGCTGATTGGGATAAATTGGGTTGTTCATCTCTGAACTATTTGCCAGGTAAGGGACACAGGACTATACTTTTGGGCTTCTATCAGTCAAAATCTACCCCCTAAGTGGGAATGGAATCAATCACACCGAGACCACATGGTCTTCATTTCACCTATAAATAGGGTCAATTGGATGGTCATTGTACAGATGAGAACCCTGAAGCTTATAGCAATTGTACTGGTTTAAGACCTCAAAGCATCACTATGAAGAAAGCTAGTGGAGGTGATGGAATTCCAGTTGAGCTATTCCAAATCCTGAAAGATGATGCTGTGAAAGTGCTGCACTCAATATGACAACCAGTTTGGAAAACTCAGCAGTGGCCACAGGACTGGAAAAGGTCAGTTTTCATTCCAATCCCAAAGAAAGGCAATGCCAAAGAATGCTCAAACTACCTCACAGTTGCACTCATCTCACACGCTAGTAAAGTATTGCTCAAAATTTTCCAAGCCAGGCTTTAGCAATATGTGAACCGTGAACTTCCTGATGCTCAAGCTGGTTTTAGAAAAGGCAGAGGAACCAGAGGTCAAATTGCCAACATCCGCTGGATCATGGAAAAAGCAAGAGAGTTCCAGAAAAACATCTATTTCTGCTTTATTGACTATGCCAAAGCCTTTGACTGTGTGGATCACAATAAACTGTGGAAAATTCTGAAAGAGATGGGAATACCAGACCACCTAACCTGCCTCTTGAGAGACCTGTATGCAGGTCAGGAAGCAACAGTTAGAACTGGACATGGAACAACAGACTGGTTCCAAATAGGAAAAGGAGTTCATCAAGGCTGTATATTGTCACCCTGCTTATTTAACTTCTATGCAGAGTACATCATGAGAAACGCTGGACTGGAGGAAACACAAGCTGGAATCAAGATTGCCGGGAGAAATATCAATAACCTCAGATATGCAGATGACACCACCCTTATGGCAGAAAGTGAAGAGGAACTAAAAAGCCTCTTGATGAAAGTGAAAGATGAGAGTGAAAAAGTTGGCTTAAAGCTCAACATTCAGAAAACGAAGATCATGGTATCTAGTCCCATCACTTCATGGGAAATAGAAGGGGAAACAGTGGAAACAGTGTCAGACTTTATTTTTCTGGGCTCCAAAATCACTGCAGATGGTGATTGCAGTCATGAAATTAAAAGACGTTTACTCCTTGGAAGGAAAGTTATGACCAACCTAGATAGCATATTCAAAAGCAGAGACATTACTTTGCCAACAAAGGTCTGTCTAGTCAAGGCTATGGTTTTTCCAGTGGTCATGTATGGATGTGAAAGTTGGACTGTGAAGAAAGCTGAGTGCTGAAGAATTGATGCTTTTGAACTGCAGTGTTGGATAAGACTCTTGAGAGTCCCTTGGACTGCAAGGAGACCCAACCAGTCCATTCTAAAGGAGATCAGTCTTGGGATTTCTTAGGAAGGGCTGATGCTAAAGCTGAAACTCCAATACTTTGGCCACCTCATGCGAAGAGTTGACTCATTGGAAAAGACTATGATGCTGGGAGGGATTGGGGGCAGGAGGAGAAGGGGATGACAGAGGATGAGATGGCTGGATGGCATCACCGACTTGATGGACATGAGTTTGGGGTGAACTCCGAGAGATGGTGATGGACAGGGAGGCCTGGCGTGGTGCAACCCATGGGGTTGCAAAGGGTCAGACATGACTGAGCGAATGAACTGAACTGAAGACCTCAAAGTGAGAATTCAAGTCATGTCACCTACTTTGATATTCAATCCTTTCCATTGTACTAAAGACTTTGAATTTGGTACTACTATATCTAAAAACAATTTTCTTCATTTTTGTTAGCAAATGTAACAAACATCAGCAGGAATCATAGTGGAAATTCATTATTTTTCCCTCACAGTCATCATCTACAACATAATTTATAGGTTCCAAATTTGAAAACTCCATAATTTGGAGACAAAGTCAAAAGGGACACATTTGATCTAGGAAAACAAGCATCCTCAAACAATGCAGTTCAGAATATACATTATACAACCTTCTAGGAAAGCAGTTTGACCATATCTAGCAAAAACCTTAAGAAGTAGATGTAGACCTACCAAGCACCTCTACATGCAAAAACTTCTCATGAAAATAACCATGGCTGACTGGAAAAGTTAACAAAAATAAAACTAAACTATAAGAATGTTTGATGCAGCACAACATTTAACCTAATATATTTAACTTAAATATACAACAACATGTATAAGTAAACCAGGGAATATACACTCAACAAAATACTATATAGTTATTAAAAAAGAATCTCATAAAGAAATGGGACCTAATTAGGCTTAAAAGCTTTTGCATAGAAAAAGAAACCATAAACAAAACAAAAAGACAACTTATGAACTGGGAGAAAATATTTGCAAACAATGCTACTGATAAGGGATTGAGTTCCAAAATACACAAACAAGTCATACAGCTGTTTAAGTGAAGTAAGAGAACGTCAAGGCTGTATATTGTCACCGTGCTTATTTAACTTCTATGCAGAGTACATCATGAGAAACAATGGGCTGGAGGAAACACAAGCTGGAATCAAGATTGCCGGGAGAAATATCAATGACCTCAGATACGCACATGACACCACCCTTATGGCAGAAAGCGAAGAAGAACTAAAGAGCCTCTTGATGAAAGTGACAGAGGAGAATGAAAAAGTTGGCTTAAAGCTCAACATTCAGAAAACGAACATCATGGCATCTAGTCCCATCACTTCATGGCAAATAGATGGGGAAACAGTGGAAACAGTGGCTGACTTTATTTTTCTGGGCTCCAAAATCACTGCAGATGGTGATTGCAGCCGTGAAATTAAGAGACGCTTACCCCTTGGAAGGAAAGTTACGACCAACCTAGACAGCATATTCAAAAGCAGAGACATTACTTTGCCAACAAAGGTCCATCCAGTCAAGGCTATGGTTTTTCCAGTAGTCATGTATGGATGTGAGAGTTGGACTATAAAGAAAGCTGAGTGCCGAAGAATTGATGCTTTTGAACTGTGGTGTTGGAGAAGACTCTTGAGAGTCCCTTGGACTGCAAGGAGATCCAACCAGTCCATCCTGGTTGGAGGATCAGTCCTGGGTGTTCATTGGAAGGACTGATGCTAAAGCTGAAACTGTAATACTTTGGGCACCTGATGCAAAGAGCTGACTCATTTGAAAAGACCCTGATGCTGGGAAAGATTGAGGGCAGGAGGAGAAGGGGACGACAGAGGATGAGATGGTTGGATGGCATCACTGACTCGATGGACATGAGTTGATGACGGACAGGAAGGCTGCAGTTCATGGGGTTGCAAAGAGTCGGACATGACTGAGTGACTGAACTAAACTGAACTGAAGACAGAGAAAAACAAGTATCATATGATATCACTTATATGTGGAATCTAAAAAGAATATGATACAAATGAACTCATATACAAAGTAGAAATAAACCCAGGGACCTAGAAAACAAACTTACACCTCACACCAATCAGATGGCCATCACCAAAAAGTCTACAAACAAATGCTAGAGACAGTGTGGAGAAAGGGGAACTCTCTTACATTGCTGGTGATACAGCCACTATGAAAGATGATATGGAGATTCCTTAAGGAACTAGGAATAAAGGCACCATATGACCCAGCAATCCCACTACTAGGCATATACCCTGAGGAAACCAAAACTGAAAAAGACACATGTACCCCAGTGTTCAATGTAGCACTATTTACAATAGCTAGAACATGTAAGCAACCTAAATGTCCATCAACAGATGAGTGGATAAAGAGGCAGGTGTACATATATACAATGGAATACTACTCAGCCATAAAAAGGAGAGCATTTGAGTCAGTTCTAATGAGGTAGATGAACCTAGTACCTACAATACAGAGTGAAGTAAGTCAGAAAGAGAAATATAAATATTGTATACTGATGCATATATATAGAATCTAGAAAGATGGCACTGATGAATCTATTTCCAGGACAGCAATGGAGAAACAGACATAGAAAACAGACCTATGGACATGGGGGGAGGGGAGGAGGGAGAGGGTGAGATGTATGGAGACAGTAACAGGGAAATGTACAATACCATATGTAAAATAGATCAGATCAGATCAGATCAGTCACTCAGTCGTGTCCCACTCTTTGAGACCCCATGAATCACAGCACACCAGGCCTCCCTGTCCATCACCAACTCCCGGAGTTCACTCAGACTCACGTCCATCGAATCAGTGATGCCATCCAGCCATCTCATCCTCTGTCATCCCCTTCTCCTCCTGCCCCCAATCCCTCCCAACATCAGTCTTTTCCAATGAGTCAACTCTTCGCATGAGGTGGCCAAAGTACTGGAGTTTCAGCTTTAGCATCATTCCTTCCAAAGAAATGCCAGGGCTGATCTCCTTTAGAATGGACTGGTTGGATCTCCTTGCAGTCCAAGGGACTCTCAAGAGTCTTCTCCAACACCACAGTTCAAAAGCATCAATTCTTCGGCGCTCAGCCTTCTTCACAGTCCAACTCTCACATCCATACATGACCACAGGAAAAACCATAGCCTTGATTAGATGAAACTTTGTTGGCAAAGTAATGTCTCTCCTTTTGAATATGCTATCTAGGTTGGTCATAACTTTCCTTCCAAGGAGTAAGCATCTTTTAATTTCATGGCTGCAGTCACCATCTGTAGTGATTTTGGAACCCAGAAAATAAAGTCTGACACTGTTTCCACTGTTTCCCCATCTATTTCCCATGAAGTGGTGGGACCAGATGCATGATCTTCGTTTTCTGAATGTTGAGCTTTAAGCCAACTTTTTCACTCTCATCTTTCACTTTCATCAAGAGGCTTTTGAGTTCCTCTTCACTTTCTGCCATAAGGGTGGTGTCATCTGCATATCTGAGGTTATTGATATTTCTCCCGGCAATCTTGATTCCAGCTTGTGTTTCTTCCAGTCCAGCGTTTCTCATGATGTACTCTGCATATAAGTTAAATAAGCAGGGTGACAATATACAGCCTTGATGAACTCCTTTTCCTATTTGGAACCAGTCTGTTGTTCCATGTCCAGTTCTAACTGTTGCTTCCTGACCTGCATACAAATTTCTCAAGAGGCAGATCAGGTGGTCTGGTATTCCCATCTCTTTTAGAATTTTCCACAGTTTATTGTGATCCACACAGTCAAAGGCTTTGGCATAGTCAATAAAGCAGAAATAGATGTTTTTCTGGAACTCTCTTGCTTTTTCTATGATCCAGCGGATGTTGGCAGTTTGATCTCTGGTTCCTGTGCCTTTTCTAAAACCAGCTTGAACATCTGGAAGTTCATGGTTCATGTATTGCTGAAGCCTGGCTTGGAGAATTTTGAGCATTACTTTACTAATGTGTGAGATGAGTGCAATTGTGCGGTAGTTTGAGCATTCTTTGGCATTGCCATTCTTTGGGATTGGAATGAAAACTGACCTTTTCCAGTCCTGTGGCCACTGCTGAGTTTTCCAAATTGGTTGTCATATTGAGTGCAGCACTTTCACAGCATCATCTTTCAGGATTTGGAATAGCTCAACTGGAATTCCATCACCTCCACTAGCTTTGTTCGTATACATAGCCAATGGTAATTTGCTGTATGACTCAGGGAACTCAAACAGGGGCTCTGTGACAATCTAGAAATGTGGGACAGGGAGCAAGATGGGAGGGAGTTTTGGGAGGGAGGGAACATGTGTGTACCTATGGCTGATTCTTGTTGATGTATGACAGAAAAACCACAAAATTCTGTAAAACAATTATCCTTTAATTGAAAAAAAAAATAGAGTGACAAAAATGATTTTAAAAAAGAAAGAAAACAAACTTACAATTACCAAAGGGGATAGTGGGGGTGGGAGGAGGGGTGGGGTGGGGAATGGATGAGAGAGAAATCAGGAGTTCAGGATTAACATACACACACTATTGTACATAATACAAGTAAACAGTAGGTAAAAGGACCTACTTGTAGCACAGGGAACTATACTCAATATCTTGTAATAATCTATAATGGAAAAAAAATCTGGAAAAGAATGTGTGTGTGTATGTGTGTGTAACTGAATCACTTTTTTGTACACTTGAAACAAACACAACACTATAAATTAATTATACTTCAACAAAAGGAACAGACTCTCATACCTGGATATTTAATTACACAGAAAGATTTTTTAACTGTTTAGCAAAAGCAAATCATCAAATGCTATCTACAATATGTTTCCTTTTGTATGTATGGAATTATAGAAGATTTGAGCTTTTTCCTTTTGTTTATGTTTATATTCAAGATTCCTACATCAAATGTGTATGACTTTTATACTAAGAAAATAAGCAATGAAATTTTCTTTTTTAATGAGGCACCACTCTCCAAAAGAAGCCATGTGAAGCAGATGAGATTACCATCTGCAGCAGCAATAAGATCTAAGAATGTGTTGCTGATTAGACAGGGATGCCTCTCATATATGATGGAGGAGATTAAAATGTAACTCAAACAATATAATCCCTGACATATAGTTCTCTCATAGCCCAAGAAAACAGGTCTAGAAAAATGACAAATTCTGATTAAGAATGGTCAGTGTGACTGACCATTGCCCACTGGGAAGGCTTGTAATTCATCAGAGAGTGAGACAGGATTCGTTCCAGAGAGACGATGACAACTTATCAAATGTTCCAGCATGGAGCTTAAAATTTTCAGCTTTCTTTCATTTTAATTCTATACTGACCAACTATCTGAAATTACTCTTTAATCAAGAATCAATGCTACATGTCAATGACAAGTTACTTTTCCTGACTGGTGGAACTCCTATTGAGCGTGGCTAGGTAAAAATTCTGGCCATGCCAGTTTTGAGTGGGAATTTAATCAGTACCATTGTTTTTCCCAAGGTCATTTTAACCCAGGGTGAGTTAAATCCATCAAATGGAAGACCAGCCAATCAGTTTCCTTCTTTCTATTAACATTTCCACTTTTTTCTTCTCTACCTGAAAAATCCTCAATGCAATCAAATGTTTTGGCCAACATCTCCAAATTTTGGTCCCTGGGATCCTTAAAAACTTATATGTGGGAGTTACCCATACTCGG